>NC_142343.1:14872500-16347500 GCF_054954075.1 Amborella trichopoda | reverse complement strand
ATTTTTAAATTTTTCTTTTTTCTAATTGTTTATTATAATGAAAAGAGTGTATTTTTAAAAATTGGAGTCAAACAAATGGCCCTAACATGGTTTTTGAAGATTGCTTCATTGTATTATTATAGGATAGTTGCATGGAATCATTCCCTATGAACACACACACTCACACATATGTATATGTGTGTGTGTGTGTGTGACGTGATGTTGTCTTCCATATTCAGTATACTCTGCATGTCCTATCTGTAATGTGCTCTGTCTGCCGCTCATGCTTGTGCATTTTTTTTGCAGGCAGAAACTGCTTGGGCGTTAACTGTTCTCAGTTACTTCGTGTATTAGTGAAGGAGCGTGTCCTGATCTCTGTTGTTTGAATGTTTCAGGTGGGGTGGAACCTTAATGAACTCTTTTCTTTTTAATGTCGGCCTCATTCTGCTTTGCTCTATCAGGTTTTGATTAATGATTAGCTTAAGTTTCCACCTTGTTAATATTTGTCCATGTGATTGGCACATTTTTTTTCTTAATTCATCTAAAAACTCCAGGTATGGGTTAATAGCTACATATCTTTATCAGTACCTGAGGTTTCTAAATATCACGATAGGAAGTTTAGCTACATATCTTTATCGGTACCTGAAGTTCTGTAAATATCATGATAGAAAGTTTCCAGGTTTAATTGTATTTCGAGCTATTACCTTAGAGATTTTCATGGACTTAACTCTGGTGCACCAAAATGCAAATTTATTTATTGTTTAATTTCTTTTATTTGGTTTCACGTGTCTGTAATCCACATGTGAGTCATACACTTTTTACTGTTTTTTTTTTTTTGCCTTTTCAATTCCTTTCCAATTCCCGAAATATGGGGTAACTGGAGTGGCTTTATGTAAAATTTACCTTCTGATCATCAACTTTTCTTATTTTGATGAGTGTGCTCCAGTTCTGTGCCACAGCATTTGGTTATTATGCACAAGCCACTGCAGCCCAAGAAATTTTTGGTCACACTTTGAAGTCCCTCTGTGGAATTAAATATTTATACAAGTTTAGAACTTTTTCCTATTTTTTAAAAATTCATCAGCTAGTTTTGACTTTCCTTTGGCATAAAATAAATATTGAATGAAGGGAGATATGAGGGAATCGCTTCTTGTCCACTGTTTATGTCATGTGCTTTAAATGCTTGCAAATCATTGTCTCCACAGGTACAATGTGTTCCAAATTGCATTTATCGTGTTCGCGGGTCTTACGTTCATCTACTACGCATTATTTGTAAGTAAAAGCTTGTCATGTGCCCTTCTTAATGTTTGGGAATGTTAACTTTGTATTGAAGAAGAGAGAGAGTATAAAATTAAAACCCGAAATTTCGGGGGCTATTTACAAAAATGGGCTCCCTGAAAGGGACACAGTATACAGACTTGGAATGTCATAGAAGGGAAATGCTCCCTTCTTAATGTTGACTTGGGTTTTGGATGCCTAATTGATTCTTAGACAATCTTGGTGCATTTCCAGGGATGGAGAAGGAGAAAGCCAACTGGTAGGTTTCAGCTTTCCTCTTAGAACTTAGCTCATCCAGATTGGTTTGTGACTATCGTATCTGCTGCTTTTGCCAATGGCTGCCACTTGTTCAGAAGAGGGTACAGAGCAGTCTCTTCTCAAGAATGGTTTTCTCAATTTGGGATCTCCAGTTCCGATTTTGTTGTGCCCTCCTTTACCCTCTGTACTTATAGTAACCAGCATCAGTTTGGATGTGCAATGCCTGATGCCGGTTTGTGACATCTCGTAGTGTAATTTGATGAGGAATTCATTTTGTGAAGTGAGATTGAGATTGGTGATTAGTTCGCATTGCTAATAGAAGTTATAGATTGGTGCATTGTATTGACTGCTGAGACTTCAAGTCTTATATCAGAGTTCCTTGTATTACTTTTTGTATTAGGTTTTGCACTGAAGCATCCTCTTAGCGAGAGCTTGTCATTGAAAATGTGTTTGTGTAACCCAGTATAGAGGTCTTAGTCTCAGCGTCTTCAGGTTCCAAGTTTGATTTCCATGTTTTGAGCTTCTCCAACATAAAAAAAGAAGAAGAAAGTAGTCGTTTCATGCTTAAAATTACTGTCCTTCAAAGGAGATTGAGGAAGTATATCTGAAGAAGTAAACCGACATTTGCTGTGAGGACGCAGTTATGGTGAAGTTACCTTGGAGGCTCGGCCTGGCACCTACCCGGGCTCATGGCCTGCCCCCTACCGGGCTTATGGGCCTTGGCCTGCCTTCGGACCTATTGGTCTATGGGTGGCTCTTGCTGGCCTGTTCCTATTGCCCAATACTTTGAATTTCACTTCTTATTGTATCCTTTAATATGGATCTCACTCCTATCATTATATACATCTCTTGTTAATTTAGATAAATTGATTTTTTTTTCTTTATATCAAATGTTGTGGCATAACATACACCAATTAGTTGGGAAAAGGTTTTGATGATGATGATCAAATGCTATTTACTTTATCATTTTTTCTAAAATGCCATTTTCTTTATCATATTTCCTAAATTGAAAAAGTTTATATAAGGTTTCAACCTTAATATAAATTCATCGGAAAAGGTTGTTTTAATGTTGAAAAGCTCTCTAATTGATCATCTCAATACTTGACATCGAGATGTATGAATATGAAAAAAAAGAGTTTTGGAATCCCTGAAATAGTGCATCTTGCAACACATGATCTAAGACCATCTATTTTCAAGATTTTCATATGTTTATAGATCTACTTGATTTTGATCATTTTTGGAGTTTAAAACTTTATAGTTAGATATGAAAATATATTTTAAGATAATCTTAATAATTTTTGACAACAAAATTACATGTAATAAAATTTAGGGGCGCGTCTTAATTGGATTGTTTAAGGTTGCAACCTCATAGAAGCCACGCCCTTCCAACCTTATGGAAACCACACCCTTCCAAAATTGGTTTTATGCCCAACATAATCCATCCATCTGATTCTTTTAAAAGGAATCAAAGAAACTTTGAAAAGCATGCTCCAATGGGTTAATATAATTACACTTAAATTGTATATTGTTAATTCTCTCCCTCTCTTGTTCTCTGGGCAATAAGAGAGATGTATTAAGCTTATAAGGCTACATGATAGATTAAAAGATAGGAAGAGATCTCAGGAAAATTCTATTTAACCTTGGCAAAATTGAAATGAAGATGAACCACTTATACACGCATTTTTTTTAATACCCAAATCCATCTTGAAGGGATGGATTTGGCTCTGCCATTGAAGTCTTGAAGGTACTTTTCCCTTGTGCTTTATGTATACATGGGTATATGCACGTTAACTGTCAGCATATTTGCACTCGTCTATTGTGTACATCTGTATGTGCACCTCCATATAAATGCATTTGCCTATATTGAGGGGAATCTATGTTTTGATTTGCAACAGGTCTATCATTTGGTTGGTTATATTGCAAGTGACTAGAACCGGTCCTTGGCATGATTGATTAAGGGGTTGATCAAAATTCTATGCTCCAAGTTCTGTAAACAACTAGAAAACAGACCCTTGATAAATGGAAAGAATAAACCAGCAACGGTATGAGTTTCTAAATGCAAAGATTCCATATTCATCAAGAGATGAAGATTTCATTTCTAATCTCAGCAGTTCACATATAATGCTTAAGCTAAGAATTCTGGATTGCATTCCTTCCCAACCGATGTGATCACACTGATTATATGTAAGAGTATAAAAAAAAAAAAAACATTTATAACAATTTCAAAGTGAAAGTGCAGCCATTAGACTTTCTTGACCAAATAATGACCACTGTGAAATTATATAAAATGGTTAGCAAACCTTGAAGCCCAGGCATGGCCTGATAACCTGCCTCCCTACTCAAGCCACTCACATCGAAGTCTCGTGCGATAATTAAAAGGAAAGAGGCAATGCAATATGCAAAGGTATGTTTCCTTGTGTACAGAATGAATATAATGAGCTTAAATGAGTTGAAACCATTCCATTGATGGGTTGCAGGGTCTAGTGATCTAGTCCCACTTGTCCTCCCTGTGGAACACCCACTCTGATATGTTCAAGAGTGCTCTTCCCATCTGATGCAGCGAGGTCGTAGGGCGAGTCTGCGGCAAATTCAGTAGGCAAAGCCTTCCAGTGCAAAGATGGTTCCCATTCAGCTTCCTTGAGAATCTTAAGTATTTCTGCCACCAGTGTATCGCTCCCTTCAGAGGAGAAGTGAACACCATGTCTGCAAGAAACTAGCAATTGTTGGTTCCTGTGATATATAACAGAAGAGACTCAATATTTCATTAGACCTAGGGAGAATATCAAGCCAGTAGCAATTCCACTAAAATTTTCTTAAGTTAATTATTCCACTTTGTAAATCTACGTGTCTCTATTCCCACCTCTCTATCCACTCTTCCTATACATTGTCAGAACCAGGCCGTTGACTTAACCGGTGAGGGCACCTGTTTGGTCAAACCGGTCAGTCTTAACCCGTTCGCTGGTCTAACATGTGAAATAATTTTAAAAGTGGAAAATAAAGAAAAATCCATAAAATAAGGGAAATTATTGACAAATTAGAAGCTAAAAGACTTGGAAAAAGCTCCAAATTATTGCAAAAAAAAAAACCCATCAAGCAACATAATGTAATACTCTTAACAACACTTCAGGAACAAAACATGAAAGCTCATAACCATGACCTATGGAAGCACAAAAAAAGTACAATGCTGCAGTCCACAAGTTTCCACAACTCCAAAATCAACATCCCATGATTGCATGGCCCTTAAAATCACAAAATAAATTTGTGCTTCGCACATTGTTTTTTTAACTTATTTTTTGGGTTCTTGCTCTTTAAGGGCCTTTACAATTTGTAAAAACCCATAAAAGTTTATGTTCTTCATCATCATTATTATCATCCGAGCCATATCCCAATTAAGTGGGGTCGACTGCGGAATCATTTTTTGGGTATTTTTCTTTTCTTTTTAAAGACTTCCACTTGAACCAAATCACGCCTCCTAATTGGTGTTGTTCTAGGTTGATGTTGTACATGGCAAAGACCACCTAAGTCTCCTTTTCCTGATCTTATTGCCTATTGGAGCTACCCCTAAGCTCCCTCGGATGTATTTATTCCAAATTTTATCCTTTCATGTCTTGCCACCCACTCATCTCAACATCCTCATTTTGGCTAAACTCATTTTATGGATATATTATTTCTTGACCAACCAACATTTTGTTCCATAAAACACGGGTGGTTTACACCCATCTTATAGAATTTCCCCTTCAGTTTCATCATAAAATTGGAAGCTACCCCTAAGCTCCCTTGGATGCATTCACTCCAAATTTTATCCTTTCATGTCTTGCCACCCACTCATCTCAACATCATCATTTTGGCTAAACTCATTTTATAGATATATCCTTTTCTTGACCCACCAACATTTTATCTCATAAAGTACAGGTGGTTTACACTCATCTTATAGAATTTCTCTTTTAGTTTCATCATAAAGTTTGATATTCAAAGCCAAAAATACAAACACTTACAGAAACAATTTTATGCTTTTGCATGTTCTTTTTTAAGGGATTTAATGTATTGTAACAGTGCTTAAAATTTTAAAACTGAAAATGCAAAAAATAGAAATGCACAAAATAAGTCCGCATTTTCTTTTTTAAGGGTTTTACAAATTGTAAAAGTGCTTAAAATTTAAAAACTGAAAATGGAAAAAATAGAAATTCACAAAATAAGTCTTTGCTCTTTTTCTTCTTCTTCTTCTTTTTCTTCTCTTTTTTTTTTATTTTTTTTGTTGGGGGGGGGGGGTGATTTACAAAGCCCTTTAAAATTCAAGATAAAAAGTACACTGTATAAATCCCGTTAAAATTCAAGACAAAAAATACACTGCATAAATCCCTTTAAAATTCAAGACAAAAAATACACTGTAATGTTTTTAATTAACTTTATGACCTGTTTAAGCTACTGACTCGGGTGAGCTCGTTGGAGAGTATAGAGTAATAGGTACAAACTCATGTACCTTATGTAATCGCTTGCTATAACTTAACAAAAATAAAAAGTACAACATATAATAAAAGTAAATGTGACATAATCACTTGACAGTCCTTGTATTTGACAAATTTGTGCTTATGTCAAATTTGTTTTATTGGAGCCTCAAAAAGAGGCACATTACAGTCCTCATTGAAAAATTATCTGATGTGATAAGATTCTTCTACAGATTTGTGATTATGTCCAATTTTTTTTTGGATGTCATGTGATTATGTTCGTATTACTCTACTATATTCTTCTACAGATTTGTGATTATGTCCAATTTTTTTTGGATGTCACGTGATTATGTTCGTATTAATCTGTACTTTTACATTTGTTAGGCTGAAAAGTGCCCTTTTCGAGCAAGTCCACTTGGACATGCCTGAGTTAACCCAGCTCTGGCAGGTGCCAAGTTTCGAGCCCAAGACAATTGGTTGTTTATTACTACCACTATAGCAGCAGGCGTAGTAGCAGTAGGAGTGGTAGTAGTAGCAGTAGTAGAAAGCAGCAGTAGTGGATAGATATAGATATAGTAGTTTTTTAGGGTTAATATTTGTGATTACTACTCATTATCGAGAGAGAGACCTAAATGTTATTATAAGTCGATGAGCAACCTATCCAATTATGATAAAATTAAATATTCAATTTGAAGATAATGATAAGAAAATAGACAAAAAACTAAAAATGAAAACTATTAAGAATCAATAGGATAAAATAGGAAGTAAAAATGGTGTTTTTCTCAAAAATAAAAGGAGTGCACTCAAAATAAATTGACAGGTTAGACCATTGTTATTAACACTCTAAATTTCTAGACCACCTGCATGATCTATAAACTTGTTCCAAGTTCTGTGCGTGTATCTTCCTTTGAATCTCATGATTCTGACCACTTAAGCTACAAACGATAGGATCCCCTTTGCTGTTTGAAGCAGTGTTCGTAAAATTGAATTGGAACGATTAATCGGATATGAATTGGAACGATTAATCGGATATAAGACCGGAAGCGCTTTAACTGGCCTAATTGGTAAATCAGCCAATTCAACTGTTTTAACCGAGGCAAGTCCCGCACAGTCAAAAAATAGTTGAAAAAATAAAAAAAGTATAAAAAGAAAAATACTAAAATATGAAAAGCATATAAAGAATGATTAAGACAAAACACATTGAAATAAAGTTGAAAATTAATGAAAAAAATGGATTTGTGCCTAGGGGTATTTTTATATTTTGTTTTAAAAAAGATGGAAAAATATAAAAATAAATATTAATGAACAAAACAATATTTAATCTTTACCATAATATAAAAAATATTAAAAAAATACATTACAAACTAAATTCCTTATTTTTGAGATTTTATATAAATTTTTTGAATTATGCTTTTTAAAATACTGATCGATCACCAAAACCGCCCAAAATCGGAACCGGCACTTGCTAGTTCCGATCTAACCGGGCAGTTACAGGTTAGATCGCCAGGTTTTTCCAACATGGGTTTGAAGTCGCGAATTAAATGTTAAATATAGCTTGGATCCATAAAAGAGGACCACCAAATATCGTTCTATTAGTTTGGCAAAAGAGCTATATTCATAATACTTAGACATGCAAAAGTCTATCACTTCCACTATCGCTGATGCTCATTTTTACTTTGACAACTGAATGCTTTGATTTTTGAGATCCTCTCTATTATAGCATATAAACATGAAAGCGTAGGATCATGTAAGCCTTTAAATTTGAAACAGAAAACTCAAGATGGTCATATAAATGTCGTGGATAAAGCCTTCTACTCAATTTCCTTTTTAAGTGACAAATGTATCAAATAAAATAAGTACATGGTAGACTGGGAAGAACCATGGAATCACCACACTCCCTGGTTTTCCAATACTTTTAAAAGTTCCTTTGTTAAATATAGCCCTGTCCGGATCAGACTTTCCCAGGTCGAACCAATGGAATCAGACTCTACCACTGATGAGAATCCCAATTTCAATTTTTGAAACATCAATGATAGTAAAATGAACTTCGAGATTTGGGAGACTTCAGTAAAACATTATCTTAATAAAAGCCTTTCGTACAGAAATTTCACAATCATCCAAAGTTGTTAGATGTTGAATCGGGTAGCCATAAGTGTAATATTGACCAAACTCGAAGTCTGAGCAAATTTTCCATGACTTTGAGTAGATAAATGACACATCCAAACCATCTAATTTGACATTTGATGGCATGTGTATTTGTAAACTTAGTATATGAAAGGTAAAGAGTCTTATTGTACAAAATCCCTAAATATACTATGGCGTACTTTCTCTACAATTCATAACATATAACTCATCCCAGAAAAGTGAAAGTACATCTTCCATCAAGAAGTCTCATGAGAGACCACTAATGCTAAGAATTTCACCAAAAAAGAGTCATCTATGCTTCACAAGGGAAAGGTGCATGGACAAAAATTAGGTCTTCTGAACATTTCTATGACAAAGATGATACAAGTGAAATGAAAAAAATGATACAAGTGATGGCTCATGCTTAAATGTCCTACTCATTTTAAACATGTGGGATACTATCCACTTCATCACTAACAGTTTCTTGGCCATTAACTTTGGACTCCTATTAGAGAGTAGACATATTGCATATATCCATTAATTTGACCAGATGGATAAAATCATTTTGATTCATCTATGCTTAAGGAACTCGGACAAACAGAACTGTATTATAACCTATCAAGAACCATAGCAAAAAGGGTACTGGAACACTAAAAGCAGTGAACATAAAAGCATAAAAAAATTCAAAACAGTCAGCAACAAAATGAGGCCGAAAATTGAGGTTCCTTAGATATATTGATCAAAAAATAAAAAACCGAGAGGTTCCTTTTATGATAATAAGTGGCCAAAAAAGGATGATTTTTACACTCATGAAACTAGCTAACCAGGAAATAATAAAAAAAGTCTCAAATAACAATTATCATCATCATTCGTGCCTTATCCCAACTATTTGAGATCGGCTACATAAATTATGTTCCGCCAGTTTGCTCTATCAAGGACTACACTCTCAGCCAGACTATTTAGGATTTATAAAAAGGTTTGGCAAAGCATTACACTGGCTGCCCTACCAAACACAATCTTCCTCCTTTATCCGAACTTGGGACCAACTAGCTTGGGACTAGCCATGGCGGAGTTAGATAATAATAATAAAAAAATAAAGATGAAAAATGAAAAACTAAGCTCACTGGTAACATTAACTCAACCATACCTTGGGAAAAAGTTTCTCTATCACTTCGAGGGCACGCCTTGTGTTCCAACCAGAATATCCCCTCACCAAAATATCTGCCTACAAAATGACAATTGACCCTAAGATATCTAACAAAGCAGGAAAAATAACATGGCTTTCGAAAGTAGCATAACAATACGTACAATAACCATATATCCATTTGACACATCAAAATTATGAAAAACGAAAAATAAAAAGAAAGATAAAACATATATTCTAATAATCTAACTTAAACATATAGACAGCATTTTCAAAACACAGTTCTTTACCTGTTAGTAGAATTTAAACCACCACAACAATGAAGGCACCATAACATTATAAACTGCAATGACGATCAATATGAAGTAGAAGATGAAAAAGCTCCTGATATATGTATTATCTTTACTATTACTGCAATTCCTACTGCCACTGCTATACTACCACCACAACCACCATTACCATCATTATTGTCATCATTATGACAAGTCCCTCCTATTGTTGAACTAAAACCAGAACACAACACACATCTTTTGAGTTTCAAATTTTATTGTCGATGTTCGCATTGTAATTTTAGAGTCATCATAGATATTTTTATTGCCAAAAGTGCTTTTTGGATGAGAATTTAAGGTGGGGCTTTATTTTGTTTTCATAAAGCTTAGGCTGATAGAAACTTTATCCTTTAATTATATTTTAATTATATAGATCATAGAAAATGTAGTTCATTTGGATGTCCGATCAATGGCTGGACGGTGATGGTGACTCATTGGACACTTTTGGAGTGGTGACATGTGGTGATTCTCAGTGTTCAACTCCTGATTGGATGGTGATGTGATTACAATTGACATACATCCTTTTGAGCCATGCCACACATACAATTAAATTGCATGCTACATGTAACCACATCTTTCACAACTGACATTCAATGGTTGCGATAAACTGTCCCTCCATTTGGGGGCGGGTCACAAAATTAAGGATGGGTTTTGGTGTGCTAGCTAATGCAGACCTATTCAGATGCAAAAATCCCATTTTTATTTTTTAGTGTAAACTTGAGATCCCATTTTTTTTTATGAGAATTTAGCAAATGGAAATATCCATCTAATGATGGATTTTAGACCTAGAAGTCCATAGGTTGATAAACTTCATCACCGCGATCAAGAATTCAAAAAATAACAGACTATGAACTATAAAAATAGGCTATTTTAAAGTTTGTCTTTGAACCTCTATTATTATTCCTATTAATTCTTAGTAACTCATTAGATATGCACTAATGGTTTTAAATATATCTGGCGCACCCACGTGTGAAGCATGTATGAAAATTGGTCCCAACCATCATATCTAAATAGACGGTGGGAATGCTTTATCACAATGTCACATTGAACATTGTTTGATTTTTAATTTTAATTTTTTTCACAAAATTTAGGAATTAAATTTGGGACATGACCTCACCTTATTGGGGCACACCTAGCAAAAATGAAAACTAAAAATTTCTTATAAAAATAAATAACCAAAAAGTCCCTACAAATTCTAGGGAAGTTTCTTCATTTTTCCTCATCAAAAATATTTTCTTACTATTTTTATCATGTGCAACTTTGTTAGATGTGTGCGCACCCCATATTTCACTTCAACATGATTTATAATATAAGAAATAAAAATAAAATTCTTTGAGCCATTAGATCATGATCTGATGCTCAAGAGTTGAATTGTGACTGAAAGAATTCCAACTATCCATTCAAAGTTTTCACCCATATATATATAAAGCAGAAACACATCTAGAGTGCATGCCATTTGGTTGAAGTCATATCTGCACATGAAATAGAGATTTAGAAGGGGCATGTTTTGCAGTAATTAATATAAGAGTCTTAAATTATAATAGACTGAGAATGCCATAATCGTCGTGACCAATGGCACATGTGGGTATGAGGTTCATCACCATTCGTCCAATTTTTGGATGATGATTACATAACAGTAGTGGGACCAACTAAGTTATGCTTGTATATCACTCACTAATAGGTTAATTGAGCAGTGATCAGCCTTATAATAACCTATACCAAGTATTTACGATGCAAATCGAAACGATCTCAAGATGAGATTCGACCTGATTCGAACCACAAACTGATTTTTTTCAAAAGAGCGATAGAGAGTGGGACAATCAAATTCTGATATGAGGTCAGATCTATTAAAAAACGAATAGATCCGCTATCAGATCAGTGGTAGAGCCATAATTGATCCAAAAAACACGAAATACAATATAAAATGCAATAAAATGGATTTAATTCTAATAAAAATAAATAAATATAGAAAAGAAATGCAGAAAGAGTAAAAAAAAATACTAGACTGGGCCAGTTGGCCCTGGGCTTCTGAGGCTTCGAGGCCTCGTCCATATCAAGATCGGCCTTGGCTTGGTTAAATGAATATCTTAATATAAGGGTTGCAGCTGACCTAAAGCTAAGGTTTTTCGAGGTCTAGGTTTCTCAAGTCTCACAATCTCTCTCTCTCTCTCTCTCTCTCTCTATCTCTCTCTCTCTCTCAGATTTCCTAGCCTACCACGTCCACATCTAACCTCTTCAAAGTGACACACTAGTTTTTTTTTCTTATGAAAGTGTCACGCTAGTTTCTTTTCTTGTGGAATGGATAACTACTAATATGGTGGTCTATGGTTTAGGGGTCTACTGAAGTAGTATGGTCTTATGGGTTCAGGAAAACCATGGAATTTGTCAACTTTAAAATGGGATGTATACACCAAGTGCTCAGGAGTGTTACAATATACTTATTGAAAGGCAAAGAAAAAGTAGAAAAAATGAAAAAGAAAGAAAAAGCTTTCTATTCATTTTGTGATTGGTTTTTTAAGGTAAAACTTGTATTAGAGGTTCGAAAGCTGGAGCTTTTAATAGCATCGCTAGTTTTCCTGATGGCTGCTTGCTACTTTGGGGAGATAGCATATGCAAAGCCCAAGGCATAAGAGGTATTGAAGGGAATATTCATTCCCAAGCTTAGTGGTAGTGGCATGACCGGTGTTGTGATTGCCCTCATTGGGGCTCTTTTTATGCCGTAATCTTCTCTCTCTCTCTCTTTGTATATAGACAAAAAAAGGGTTGTCACCTAAAATGAGTAGTAGTTTCGATAATGTATGTTATTATTTAATAGCCTTTTCCCATTTGCACTTTAGGTTCAATAGATTCTCTCTTCAACGGATTCTCCCTCTTCTCTCTCTCCCTAAGAATGATTTATGCTTCGACCTGAAATTTGTGTATGGGGTGTCACAAAGTGCATGCAGATACTTCTCGATTGAGAGTGGGTTTGTACTTTTTATAGCTTTTCTGATCAACGTGGTGGTGGTGTCAATTTCGAGTACTTTGTGCATAAAGTCGGATATCTCCCCTGAGGACAAAGATAGATGTGACAACCTTGATCTGAGCACTGCATCCTTCTTGCTCAATCTATCATTCACCCAAAATGTTTTGGTATATAAGAGAGTGTCTCTCACCCTATATTTATGTGTTGTCTTAATATAGTACGAAGTAAGGTTTTAAAAATCATTGAGCTGACTCATAATGGTAGGTGTGTGATTCCAGTCTGAAAAACCAGAAGTCCCTTGATTCCCACAGTTTTTTCAATTTGTTTTTACTCTATCCCAGGGATGTTCCAACTTGGAATCAAGCCCCTCATAATTCAAATCCATTCTTACTCGGTTGCTTTTGATTTTCAAAACTCTAATTTTGACGTTTTCTCTTTTCCCATATCTTATCGAATGTGCTTGGTAGTTCTAGTTCCACAGTGTATTGCCATCACCTTATTAGCTTGGGCAGAGCTCTACGATTACAGGACCCTACGCTGGTTTGTACATCATGCAGGTATTTACACTAGAATGAAGAATTGAGATGCATATTATATATTTTTGCAAGATATATGTTATTTTTTTTTGAAAAAGATAATATATATACTAACATATAATCTTGTTATTGTTATTATTGCAAGGGTTCTTGGAACTTTGAATAAAGAAATGGTTGAGAAATCTGATGACAAGGTGTATTGCCACTACCCCAAGTTTAGTGGTTGGCAACCACTAAACTTGGGGTAGTGGCAATACACCTTATCATTAGATTTCTCAGCTATTTCTTTATTCGAAGTTCCCAGAACCCCTACAACAATAACAGTAACAATATTATATATTAGTATATATAGTATATTTTTCAAAAAAGAAATATATATATCTTGCAAAAAATATATAATCTGCCTCTTAATTCTTCATTCTAGTGTAAATACCTGCATGATGTACATACCAACGTAGGTACCTGTAATCATAGAGCTCTGCCCTGAGGTTAGTAAGGTGATGACATATACTGTAGAACTAGAACTACCAAGCATATTCTGTAAGGTATGGGTAAAAAGAAATATTTTGAAAATTGGAAGCAGCCAAGTAGGAATGGGTTTGAATTGCAAGGGGACTGATTCCAAGTTGGATCATCCTTGGGACATAGTAGAAAAAACTTTAGAAAACTATGGGAATCAGGGACTTCAAGTTTCTCAAATTGGAATCAGATACTGACCATTATTATCAGCTCAACGATTTTTAAAACCTTGTTTATTACTATATTTAGACAAAACATAAATACAGGGTGAGAGACACTCTCTTTTATACCAAAACATTTTGGGTAAATAATACCTTGTGCAAGAAGGATGCAATGCTCAGATCAAGGTTTTCACATCTATTATTGTCTCCAGGGAGTATGTCTGACCTTGAGCACACAGTTCCCGAAACTGACACCACCACCACGTAGATCAGAAAAGCTATGAAAAATGCAAGCCCACTCTCAAACAAGAAGTATCTGCATGCATTTTGTGACACCTCATACAAAAATCTAATTTAGGTTGAAGTATAAATCATTCTTAGGGAGAGAGGAGAGAGAGAGAGAATCCGTTGAACCCAAAGTCCAGATGGAAGAAAGACTAAAAGGGCTACTAAAAAAAAGTGAGACCTAAACAAGTAACAAATTGAAGAAAAAAAAAGAAAGTCAAGTGGATTGGGTATGGGCTTGAGTGGTTAATAATTAATATTAGCAATGCTACATCTCAAGTTCGATTCCCATCACTGAACTAAAAAAAAACAAGGAGAAAGAGAGATGCTTATACTAAGATTTATCCCATAAATAGACTGGGGAGCCTTAACGGATAAGACAAGCACCGAGTGTAGAAAAAAATTATGCTTATGAAATATTTCAAATTAAAAACAATATAAAATCTTAACTTAAATATAAAACAATTAAAACAGATGTGCAAAATTACCCCCACCTTTTTTACAATTTGTTTTATATTTCATTTTAAAATTTTAAATTTAAGCTAAAACAATTAAAACAGATGCGCAAAATTTTAGCTTAAATCAATTTATAAAAATATTTAAAATTTTAATAGTAACATGTATTACCGAAACTAATACTCATTTTAGGTGACAACTTATTGTTAGTTTTTTTTCTATCTATATATATAAAGAGAGAGTGAGAGAGGATTACGGCATAACAAGAGCGCCAATGAGGCGATCGCAACATCGATCCCACTACTATCATTAAGCTTGGGAATGAACATTCCCTTTAATACCTGTGATGCCTTGGGATTTGTATATGCCATCTCCCCAAAGTAGTAAGCAACGATCAAAAGAACCAGCGATGCTATCAAAAGCTTCAGCTTTCGAATCTATTATACAAATTTTACCCCAAAAAAGCATTACTAGCAAGTTCTTTTTTCTTTTTCATTTTTTTTTTCCCTTTTCTTTTACCCAAAAAAGCATTACTAGCAAGTTCTTTTTTCTTTTTCACTTTTTTTTGCCCTTTTCTTTTACCCAAAAAAGCATTACTAGCAAGTTCTTTTTTCTTTTTCATTTTTTTTTTCCCTTTTCTTTTGCCTTTCAATAAGAATATTGTAACACTCACGAGCACTTGGTATAGGTGACTATGAGGCTGATCACTACTTAATTAACCTGTTAGTGAGTGATATGCATGCATGACTTGGTTGGTTGTACTATTGTTGTGTAATCATCATCCAAGAATTGGACCGGCAGTGATGAACCTCATACCCACATGTGCCATTTGGTCACGGCAATTATGGCATTCTCATTGTATTATAATTTAAGAGTATATATATTAATCACTGTGAACCATGCCCTTTCTAAATCACTATTTCATTTGTTGATTTATGACTTCAACCAAATGGCATATCACTCTAGATGTGTTTCTGCTTTATATATATGGGTGAAAACTTTGAATGGACAATTGGAATTCTTTCAGCCACAATGTCAAAACTCAGCTCTTGAGCATCAGATCATGATCTAAAAGCTCAAAGTATTTTATTTTATTTTTTTATTTTATAAATCATGTTGAAGTGAAATATGGGGTGTGCACACATCTTTCCCTAGAACTTGTAGGGGCTTTGGTTATTTATTTTTATAAGAAATTTTTAGTTTTAATTTTTTCTAGGTGTGCACCAATAAGGTGAGGCCATGTCCCAAATTTAATTCCAAAATTTTGTAAAAAAAAAAAAAATTAAAATCAAATATTGTTCAATGTGATACTGTGATAGAAGCATTCCCGCATTTTATTTAGATCTGATGGTTGGGACCAATTTTCATACATGCTTTACTTGTAGGTGGCTCAAGATATATTTACAACCATATCTGATGAGTTACTAAGAATACATAGGAATAATAATGAAGATTCAAAGACAAACTTGAAAATAGTCTACTCTTATAGTTTAGAGTCTGTTATTTCTTGAAATTCATGATCGTGGTGATGAAATTTATCAACCTATGAACTTCTAGGTCTAAAATCCATCATTAGATGGATTGTTTTGCATTTTCGCATTGGCTATTCTCATAAAAAAGGGGATCACGTTAACACTAAAAAATAAACTTAATAGATATGTATTAGCTAGTGCACCAAAACCCATCCTTAATTATGTGACCCTCCCCCAAATAGAGGGACAATTTATCGCAACCATTGAATGTCCATTGTGACAGCTGTGGTTACATGTAGCATGCAATTTTATTGTATGCATGACATGGCTCAAAAGGGCGTATGTCAACCGTCATCACATCACCATCCAATGAGTCACGATCACCATACCATATTGCCATTGATCAGACATCCCAATGAACTTCTTTTTCTATGATCTATATAATTAAAATATAATTAAAGGATGAAGTTTTTATAAGGCCTAGGCTTTATAAAAATAAACTAAAGCCTCACCTTAAATTCTCGTCCAAAAAGTACTTTCGGCAACCAAAATCTCTATGATGTCTCTAAAATCAATTTTCAACACCGACAATAAAATTTGAAACTCAAAAAATAGTACAGATTTTTCAGTAGTTGACAGCTACAGTAAACGTCCCAATGGCCTAGATTGAATATGGACCGATCCAATGATTACGATTGAATTTATATTCTAATTTTAATATTTTCTATATATTCAAATCACTTGACATTTGGAGAGTCTATAAAAAAAATGTGAGACTCAGGAATGTTTGAGGAGCATGAAGACATGGCTAAGCAGCCTACATGACATAAAAATAATAAAACTTGCCCAAAACCATAAAATGGCTTTCCAATTTGGATTGTCATAAAACCAAAATCCAAGCAAAGATGAAAGTTTTTGAAGACTCTCCAAGTTCTATTATGGACTGGGGTAAGTCTCATGCGACTCGCCAAGTCTCACAAATAATGCTAGAGTCTCTCATAGAGACTTTCCCAAGTTTTTTTCTAATTCTTATTTTGTTTTCTGGGCTTTGGATAAGCCCAAGTCGAGTCAAGTCAGGCAAGTGTCGCAATTCTCATGTTTCTCCAACTTTTGATGCTCTACTCTTCCATAGAAGCTCTAGCAAAAATGAGAAGCACATAGAAATACAAGAAAAATTCAAAAAACAAAAAATATTTTTTGATGAAGAAAAAATGAAAACTTGTTATAAAAATACTTTCAACGAACACAATAATGAAAAGCATCACAGACCTGTTCCATTTTATTACATTTTGATTAATGCAATCAATTTTATTTTGTGACACTAACAAATCCACTGCATGCACAAATTTCTGCAAAAGGAAGTACATTTAATGCCTAAATGAATGTTTTTGTTTAATGAAGAACAAGTAGAGAAAACATGAACTAGATGACCTCAAAGATGGTAAGAACTGTCCAGCCTGAAAACAAATGTGATGCAGCACAAAGTATAGAGAGAGATTCAACAGAAAATGGGGCTTAAAATTCAATAGATTCAGTAATATTTTTTTTTAAAAAAACAGATATTGACAGGTTGAGATTCATGCTTTATGAGCCACTTTTGGAGGACCTTGTGGCAAAAAATGGAACAAAATTGCGGTTCAGCAGTATGTACCATCCTTAAACAGATGGTCAGACAGCAATCTTTCGTGTTGTTTGACAGGAGGACAACCATATCAGGATTTGTTCTTGAGCAAGTTAGTGATAATGATTGATGTGATCATGTTAACATCATGGAAGTATCATCCTCAATTAATTTTTTATTTTATTTTTATCCATGGACTTTGGTGGACATTTTTGAGATTTTTAATGATGTTAAGGGGTGGCGCGGCACTTTGAAGAAGTTCTTTGGAAGCTATTTGATGAGTAGGGTTAGTTTGGTACTTTATTATTATCAGGGTTTAGGAGATTGGTTATCTAAAAAACCTTTGTTAAGAAGTTGGAATTACTTTTGTTGATTTTATCATTGTAGATATACTTTTCTCCATTGTGCCTTCAATTGTACTAAATATGTTGAATTTTAAACCCTATTTTAAAAACAATTGTAACTAACGGTCAAAATGTTCTTTTAATATAATTATTATTTTTAGTTTTTTTTTTTTTTTAAAAAAAATCATATTCATGATCTCCATGTTAAAGATTATATATTCACTAAAAATTACGAACAAATTATATTTAAAAAATATATTTATTGTCAAGCCCGCATTTCTATCGTATGCAGGCTGGCCGCATAGAAACCGTGTCATTATTATTATTATTATTATTATTATTATTATTATTATTATTATTATTATTATTATTATTATTATTGTTAGGAACTAAATTGCAATACATATAAGAGTAGATATTAAATTTTTAGATCCTTGTACGGCCTAATTTCTGTTGCTTTCCAAAAACCCAAACTTGATTTACCATTACACAATAGAATGTAATGGTAAATCAATTAGCTGGACTAAGATAGAGTGTATGAATGTATGTGAATGCATGTTTAGTAATAATAGGAGTAGAGTCGAGGAATCAATTAAATTTGATGACTTAGATGGGCTGGCCATTTGTAGTACAAACCCAGTACGGTTAGTTCAAGTGGAAGGCTCAAATATACAAGGAGTAGGCCCAAATAGACATGGTTAGAAGTAGTGAGAAAATATATGGGACTTCTGGGCAAGGGTATGGCCTGTGATAAAACATAATCATATACCAGGATTAGTGAAACCGATTCCAAATAGTTAAAAAAACTCTGATTATGATTATGATGACTAGAATGTAGAATGTAAAGGTGCAAAGAATGTTTGGTTGCTGAGAGTAGTATCTAGACTTCGAAATTTGAATGGAAAATGCACATTTTTCTTTATAAGCACTGACATAAATCCTCTAAGCATTTACATAAATCCATTGGATGGGGAATGCATTTCCTTTCTGTCAAATGAAGTGCTCCGAGTGTTTGCATAAAGTTCCCCTCCCATTCTACATGATTTTTTTTTTTTTCTGTTTTTAATGTCGACTATGTACAATGAAAATAACATCGATCAAAGTAGGATAGAGCATGACCATTCCGTTACAGTTGCTTCATCAACTGGCTTAAATGAGAACATCCAAATGTTTATTCCAGTGGGGAGAAGAAAAACAAGAGAGAGATAGAGGGAGGGAGAGAGAGAGAGCGTACCTTTCGGGCGTAGATGTTGGCCAGGGTACCCCACGTCCGCCATTAGGGAAGCTGAACTGAACTATCGACGACCCAAACAACACAATCTGTGGACGACGAGGTCCCACCATACTCTCTCTCTTCCCCTCTGCCCTCACTGAGAGTGTACTCTCTCTCCCTCTCCCGCTCAGGGTATTTGGGTTCGATGGTTTGATGCCTCGTACACATCGTGTTTTATATGCGTGCAACTACCGCCCGCTTGGAACTCTGATTATGGATGCTTTTTTTAATTACAATTTTTATCATTTAATTTATTTTCCACTAGATTATGCTAATTTAAAACACCTCCATGTTTTAACTACTTCCAGAATTGTTTAGATCATGACATCTACTGATAATTTTCCTTGGGGCAGAAATGCCTTCTTAAGTATTAGTTTTTGAATTTTGATTGGGGTAGAAATGCGTTCTTAAGTATTAATTTCTGGATTTTGAAGCTGTTTGTATCTCTACAACATATTGCATAATTTGCACTCGCAATTCCTCATTATATTAAATTATATGATAATTTCATCTTCATTTTTCATCTTCATCATATATCATAATATCTCATACACATCATACACTTTATCATAATAATTCAATAAGATTTCAATTCGCATAAACAATAATGCATAGCTTTAAAGCTCCTACCGCAAGATTAAAAAACAATCTTAATATTCACTCAACATACTCAATTTAACCAATCATGAATCTATTTAATAACTGTAAATACATCAAATTAACATGCAAACATAGATGGGAAAACCATGGTTCGAACCCCTTGTGCCCAGGCCAAGAAAGGGTCTTTTGAAGACTTAATTTTGTCTCATTGTCTAAGGCATGGGTGATAATAATAACTCAAAGAGATCAATCCAATGGGAAGCAAATGATCACACTTATTTCACTTAATAGGGATCAAAATCATAAGAGAGATATGTATCGAAATAGCTTTTCAAAGTTTGAGAGAGATACTACACAAAATAAAGAAGTTATGGTGAAACTACACCATGTAGTCCATAAATGGCCACACGAACTTTTCAACATTAAAAAGGGAACTTAATGGACTATTTATTATGCTCAAATATGATGAAATAAACCTCTCATCAGTTGTATATCATAAAGTGGTTTTACATAAGATATACTCACATACTATAAATTATATGTAGATAATAATATGAATTAAATTAATTCTCAAAATTCCATGACTTCACACAAGCAAAAAATGATACATATGAGCAAAAAAAAAATATGTGACTTAAATCTGACTTAAGTCATAATAATATATAACACTTTAAATAACAAGATAACGTGTTAGAACATCATACCAATAAAAGAATTAATGACAAATGGGTCTCCAAATTTGAAAATGTATTTTATTATTTGAAAAAAAAATTGAAAAAATCCCAAAAATTCTCTAAATAATTTCTCAATATTATTACACAATTTTTTATCCATATAAAATATTTCTCATCAATTTTAGGTTAATATGGGTCAAAGGTAAATGAGATCTCTAGACTTATAACACTAGTCGGAGTCTTCCATTGGGCTAATCTGAATGACATTCCACCTGTATCTCAAGCAGACCCAATGGACCTATGCTCCACAGTCTATGGCAGGGACATGTAATTGGTCACGTCAAAGTCGTTGAGCTAGAGCTTCCCGTCACCAGGGGTTCAATGGATTACTGGTGCAACCCTGTGGGATATGTTCTTACTCAAATACAGGGGTCCTCTTAAAGCACATGTGCACTACCTCTTCTAAATCGGATAATACTATAGAAGAATGGCTTCCCCATGCGACTATGGGTGCACATGCCATGGAACGGTCTCATGTCCGTATACGGGCTCATGTCCCATGAGCCGATCATTCCATACAGAGCCAATACTCTTTTCAATACTCGGGTTCTATTATTCTTTGATTGGATTCTCCAAGCCCTGGGTTATCACATCAAGTATGAGGCATTTTAATCAATATAGTCCTAACTGGGAGGTGACCCTCACACCTCCCTGAGAGTTCACACTCTCAAAACATATACTCACAGTGTCGCAAATACTCGGAGTATATGAATCTGGGCCCCAGTGCGCCAAGCACCTAGATTCAGTCTCTCTTTAACTCCCACTGAGCGTAAGACTATTAGTTTTAAGGCCTTGAAAGGTCACATAGCCAACATTCTCCCACTTGGCCCTTTGAGGCTTTATAAACGATTCTCTCTCTCATTCTTATACACAATGATATAATTTAAAACATTCATTCTCTACCATAAAAGCAATACTTATATCAAACAAGGGGGCAAGTATCAACAAATAAGTTAATTTTCTCAATCTCATATCATACATAAGCATAAACCATTTTATGCTCCATAAACATAGTCAATTAACATGGTCCATTAACATAATCAATAGTTATGAACTAATAAAAGCAAGTGTGGTCAAACATACGCAATCGCAAGAGTAAATTGTCAAGAACTCTTTCTATCTGGTGTATGTCACATAAACCACAAATCACAATTTCAATGTCATGTTCGATCTCCTTCATCTACATATTTAATCAAATATCATGTAGTTTATGTATCAACATATCACATCATACTCATGCCAATGCTTGACATACTAATCTACTAGGTGCTAATTGCAGAAGTAATCGTCATCTTCAACAATCACATATTCTAAGAATGCAATGGGTATCCCTAAAAGAAAGAAATATGGGAACATATGGTATGACAAAGAGTGCAGTACTTTTATGTGCATGTTCATGACAATTTATGCTCATAAAGGTTGACATATTTGTTCACATCCATCTTCTTACTTGCTCTCTCAACATTTATTCATGTACTCAAAAGTTCACAACTCTATGTACATATCAATTCTCAAGTAACACATATTTTTACTCGAATAAAAGTTCATCAAAATCATGCTATAATCACATGCATTGTTTTCAAAGTTTCCTTAGTCACGAACTGGTACTTTATCTATTCAAAACCACGGTGTGGGAGCATTTTACTATTTAATACATTCAATCTCTTATTGATATTACACTCGGATTAGATAGCTAGCAGGTGTCATCATGAACCTATTAATTAGATCTAATCCCAAGATCAAGAGAGGTTCAATTATACATGTCCGAGTGACCAAACACATTATAAGTTTGAATCAATTAGGACAATATCTCATGTAATGTGGGACATATCAAAGTTTATTGGATATTTCTCACATTTAATCTGACAAAGTATCTCATGATAAACAACCAATTACATTAAGTTATATGCATATAGTCCATGCATAGATAGTCATTATCAGTGTGACTAGCTCACAAAATGAAGTGTCATTATCATCATATAATTATATTATAATCCACATATAAATATGCAGCTCTATATAAGGTCTCACAAAGTATTAAAAACATGTTCAAGTGGATTATGCGTACTCTACTAAAAGGCCTACTAGCCTTTTAGAGACCGGTAGAAGCTATCTAGTGGATCATCTATGTGACAGTGAATGCATATGATCACCATGGTATGAAAAGCATGTTTAGACAAGCGAGGATCTATAACCATAATGTCGCATGATTAATCACTGAAAATTCAAAAGTCTATCAAAGAGATGCCTCACAACTCTAACAAGTGACATGTCTCTAAGTGACTTAAAACTTCTCACTGTAGTACTAAATGAAAACAATAATACTTATAACGCAGCGAAAGAAAATGGCCCATGGGTTCATAAAATGATCAATTTTCAAATAAGAGATCAAATAGTCATTTCGACTTTTATTTACAAATCATTCTAATTCAATGCCTCTTCCAATTTTCTCATAAGTTTAATTAATTTGAGATATAAGTGTTTCTAAAATCAATACCAAGGCCTCTCTTTGAGGATGGTATGGTTTTACTATTTAGACTTACTAAAGATGCTGAGTGAATCTCTATGTTCATCTTTTTGGTCATATAGTATCACTACAAATTTTAAACATATATTGAATGCATGTGACAGATAAGGCAATTATTATTGCACATAAATATTGCACTACATAAAAATGAATATATGGGTGCATGCATGGGCTATTATAAATTAAGTAATTGGTTAGTGGTTTTATCAACTGCTTTATTGAATATTATGGCAAACAATAAGAAAATATAAAATTTTTATTTTATTATATTATTAGTACTGCCACGCTCATACTTTTAGAGAGCAATTAAATGATTGTTTTTGGTTCTTATGATCAAGAAGCAATTGAGTGAGGGCTTTGGAGAGAATATGTTAGGCTTCTTGATTTCCTGCAATTAGGAAGATGTTCAAAACAAAATGACATCCTCTAGAAGCAATGTTCAAAACAAAATGACATCCTCTAGAAGCAATCCCTTGGTAGTATAAGGTGGGCACCTAATACAATTTTAAAAGATACAATCCCTTCTTAGTGAACCTAACAACCAATCCCTTCATAGACCATTAAAAGCATAGAAAAAAAATGTACAAAAATTCCAATAAATCCTTATGAGCTCTCTCTACAAATTCTAACAATGAACACAAAGAGAAACAATTTACTGATCAAGGATCAACCATGATTGCAAAGAGCTTTGTATAACCATTGAGCCCGTCAAGGAAACTTCAATATGCCAATCTCTCTCTCTCTCTCTCTCAAAAGAAGCCCATTGCGTACTTGAAAGCAGCAACAGTAGTGGTAGATGATAATTACTGATCATGGATCAAGTTTGACCCGTGATTGCCAAGATGCAACCTGGCTTTGCATAACCATGGAGCCGCTCAAGGAATCTTTAAGTTGCCAATCTCTCTCTCTCTCTCTCTCTCTCTCTCTCTCTCATTCTCTCAAAAAAAGCCCATTGCATACTTGAAAGCAGCAGCAGTAGTGATAGATAGAAGACAATTTCTTCAGCTCGTTGTATTTCTTTGCTCAGTTGTCCATCTTCAGCTTGTTGTATTTCTTCATGGCTATAGCCTTCCTCAACACAGTCGCATCTGTGTATTCTTTCTTGAGCCTCTCGTGCATTCTTTTCGTGGTTTTTATTAAATTATACTCATATGCGTACAAGTCAATCATTGACCATAAGAGGACATTCTTGGTATGCTTATTTTTGTGCTACCCATTCTTGGTATGCTTATTTTTGTGCTACCAAGAAGCATATTCATCTTTAGTTTGTTGAGATGAATTAGATCATAGGTGGTGCATTACACCATCCAAACCTTCCTCATAGAGTATGTATTTTATTTTGCACTTCCATGAGGCATAATTAGTTCCATCAAATATCTCGGTTTTCAGGATTTCAGAGAAGAATGTACGTGCAGCCATTCTTTTTTTTTTTGTAAAATAAATAACAAATAAGAAAATAAAATCCCATGAGCATTAAAAGACCTTGCTCTGATACCAATGAAAGTAGGACCAGGGTAATCTTTGAAAGTAGGACTAGGTGATCTAGTAATGCACTAATTTTCATTTGATTTTTCTATTTATTTTATTTTTTATTTTATTTTTATACTGACTAGAACACTTACAATGGTCATTTACAATTATTTTAACTCAAAATAAATAAATAAAATAAATAAGATGGCCCTCACTTGATGTCACTAAGAACAATCAACTTTATTAAATAAAGAGAAAAGCAAAACATGACTAAGAAATAATGAACTGCATGAATAAAAAATAAGAACGCCGAAAGATTACCTCAACCGGTCTTTGAAACACTCCATACTGGGTCTCCTTCTGGATCTTATCTTGGAAAGCTATGCCTATATCATTAGAATATGAGAGCTTACGAACCATAATAAAATAAATCTCAACCTAAGTGGGGTGTATGGGCTTGCTCCTTGAAGAGAAAGTAGGAAGAGAGAAGAAAGATGCGTGCCGAGAATGGGAGAAGAGGCCCTATTTATAGGGTTTGTCAGAGGGGATATAGTTCTATAGAGATAACCATCACAAAATTTGATCCTAAATTTTTTATCTTGGAGACCTTGGGTGAGGGATCTGAATCTATAGAGATAGCCATCACAAAATTTGTGATTTTTTGATTTGGGAGACCTGGGTGAGCGATCTAGCAATCTGAACCTATAGAGAGCCATCACAAAATTTGATTCTGATTTTTTGATCTTGGAGACCTGTGATCTGAGCCATCTATTCTTTAGATCAGCTATCATGATAAAAAAGAACGGGAAAGAGAAGAGAGAGGCGTACCAAGAATGAGATAAGATGCCCTATTTATAGGGTTTTTCAGGAATAGGTCCATAGAGATAGCGATCACAATATTTGATCTTTATTTTTCATTTTGGAGACTGGGTTAGCGTTATCTTTGAGTTCCTAAACCAAATAAGAAATATACTTAAATATCAGGTACATTGTATCTAGTCAATACATTTATATTTCTTTAACTAATTAAATATTTCAAAACATATTTTTGATTTCAAATAACAACACTCCGACATCTTAAGTGATATCTTCAAACCATAAAATTTGAAATAAGAAACAAAATCTCCTTAAAATAAGGATCTCAAAAGGTAGGGTGGTACATGACCCCTCGTGGCTCCCCTCTATAGGTGGCGTGCCACCTTGCTCCAAAAAGAAATGGGGCGTGGCCCCTCCCACTAAAAGTGTCGCCTAGGTCCATGAAAATAGGAAGCCTCCACAAAGTGGGGCGTAACCCCATGGCCCCACTAAAAGTGGCGTGCCACATAGTGGGCCCCCCTGCAAAACAAAATGGGTCCAATGGCCCCTATAAGCCCACACATTTTTTTTTATAATATTTTAAAAAATTGAAAAGGACAATTTTATTTTGTTTTTTTTAGTTTATTGAATATTAATTTATTAAATATATTTTACAAAAAAAATAAAGTATTTAGAATTTTAAAAATAATTAATTAATATGTAAGAAAAATAAATTTGATGGGAATAAGATCCTTAAGGTCTAAGGCACTCCGTCTTCTATTGTGTACTATAATCCACACTTGCTTTCTCAAACTGACCCGTAGTACCCATGGCCCAAAGTTTAATACCAGTGCTCATGATTAGGCTACCAAAGTCGCAAAGGGATAAAATCCTAGTCTATGAATTACATGCTCTCCGCAAGACATGACTTCTAAGATTACACACAGACTTGATCCAACCAGAACTCTATGGTGCATAGGGATAATCTCTTGCACATGTGAACGCATCACCATCAATGGTGGATCAGTAACGAGGCTTTTGGCCCTTATCTCTAAAGATCAACCATCACACACAAGGGTCACACAGTCCCTTGGTTCATTCATTTGGGCAACTCCGACCTCATCAAGGGATAACGCATCAACCTTCATCAGTGTTTATTCCATGTCAAGGAATCAAGGATTTTCTAACTCTACTTGCCTAGTATGCAAATCATTTATGGCAAATAACATTTTCATAGTATGATAAACACATGACCACACGCCTACTCAGTTTAAGTTCCATACAATTCTTATTACAAGATCCCATAACGCCTTTAATGGCCACACTAACTTAACATGAACACCTTGTTGAACAAATTGGTCAGCTAGTCAATGCCCATCTCCCCCATGGGTTTCCAAACTTCAATCGGAATACCACCTATTTTTCGATTGCTATAACTAAAATATCAGAATTTATGAAACTCTCTTTATATTTTGGGGATTACTCTCTCTTAACAAGATTAAAGCTTCATAATTACTCATTCTCCTATTACTCTTAGTTCTTGACCCCCTTGTAGGACTCTGTCTGTCAGTGTTCAAAAAATTAAACTGGCATTGGAAATCAGCCAAGGGCCAGTTATGAGTAATTGGTAAATCCTCCAGTTCAATATTGGCCTAACAGGGCAAGTCCTAGCCAGTCAAAAAATTGCTAAAAAAAAAAAAATACAAAAAAGTCTAAAAAATATGAAAATTATATTTAAAGCATGATTAAACAAAGCAATCCAAATGAAGTTGAAATTTAGTGGAAAAAAATTGATTTTGAAAAATTGATTTGTGCCTAGGAGTATTTTTTATATTTTTAAAAACAAATGGGAAGAAAAAATTATTCATAGCCAAAACACTTTCCATTCTTTGTTAAAATGATAAAAAAGATTCAAAAACTCATTACAAACAAATGTCTTCTTTTTAGGGATTTTATCTAATTTGTTTTGAATTTTTTTTTTTTTTTGGGGATTTTTTTAATTTTTTAAATTTTCTAAAATACACAGCCGGATCATTGCTCTCTATCTTTTGCAATTCTTAAAACTCTTCTCTCTGCTTATTATCTTGAAAACTTTCTTGCGGTTATTGATGCATTAATTCTTGGGCATATACCTAGAATTAATGAACAATATCTCCCTCTTTATAGAGATTGGTAACAGAAGAAGAACGAGAGAAGTGAATGTAAAATGAAGACAAGAATCATAAAAGAAAACAATAATACCAACTTACCAGGCAAGAGAGAGAGCACTGTGGTCTTCTGATTGCTTGATGTTTGTTGAAGATAGACCAAGTGAAATTGTTTGGTCAAGTTGGTTATTGGTGATAAGCCTCATATAATTTTCCTCTATCTTCAAGATTCATTATGATTGTCTGGTTATTGGTGATAAGCCCTCATATTATTTTCCTCTATCTCCAAGATTCATTGTGATTGTCTTCTTTGTGATCGTTGGTTATTGGTGATAAGCCTCATATTATTTTCCTCTCCTCTGTATATAGGAGATACGTATTTGTGTAATCTTTTATCCAAATAGGAAAGATGTAGCTATTGGGTTTTGGATCCATGGACATAACGCTTTGGTCTGAATCATATAAATCTTGTGTTATCTCTCTTCTTCTCCCTTCATAATATTGTGTTATCTCTCTTCTTCTCTTTACATTCAATGTCTGTGCTCATGCTCTCTGGAACTCGAACTTTAACATGGTATCAGAGTTAAAAAAAAGAAACCTTTGCCCCCAATACCCCATAAAAGAAAACATCGTCTCGAAAGAGGCGAGCAAAAAGAACGTTCCAGTTCCAATTTCAGTTTGGCAAGTTCGTGCATAGACTTAAGTCAAATTTCAGCAAATTGCCAAACTGAAATTGAGGCTTATCACCAATAACCAACAACAAATTGCCAAACTGAAATTGAGGCTTATCACCAATAACCAACTTGATACCATGTTAAAGTTCTCTTTTGCTCTGATACCATGTTAAAGTTCTCTTTTGCTCAGCTCGAGAGAGCATGAGCATAAACATTGAATGTAAAGAGAAGAAGAGAGATAATACAAAATATTGGAGGGAGAAGAAGAGAGATAACACAAGATTTAAGTGGTTCAGGCCGAAGCCTTACGTCTACGAATCCAAAGCCCAATAGCTACATCTTCACTATTTGGATAAAAGATTACACAAATACGTGCCTCTTTATATAGAGGACAATCACAATAAACTACATCTTCACTATTTGGATAAAAGATTACACAAATATACGTCTATATATAGAGGACAATCACAATGAATATTGGAGATAGAGGAAAATAATATGAGGTTTATCACCAATAACGAACTTGACCAAGCAATTTGACTTGGTTTATCTTCAACATTCCCTCTCAAGTTGGTGCTAAAGCGAAGTACCCAATTTGCCAAACTAAAATTGGAACTGGAAGTTGCCAAACTGAAATTAGAATTGGAAGGTTTTTTTGGTTGGCTCTTTCGAGCGGATGTTTTTTTATTGCGGCACTGGGGCCGAAGGTTTTATGGCACAGAGGTTTTCTTTTGTCTACTTTGCCAAACTAAAATTGGGACTGGAAGGTTTTTTTTGCTTGGCTCTTTCGAGTTGATGTTTTCCGGAGGTTTTCTTTTTGGGCAGCATGGCACTTGGGGCCGTGGCTGAAGGTTTTCTTTTTGGGCAGCATGACACTTGGGGTCGGGGCTAAAGGTTTTCTTGCACGGAGGTTTTCTTTTGCCCAATTTGCCAAACTGAAATTGGGACTGGAAGGTTTTTTTGCTCATCTCTTTCGAGCTGATGTTTTCCGGAGGTTGTTTTTTGCGCAGCACGACACTTGGGCCCTTACGCGGAGGTTTTCTTTTGCCTAATTTGCCAAACTGAAATTGGGACTGGGGCCCTTGCGCGGAGGTTTTCTTTTGCTTAATTTGCCAAACTGAAATTGGGACTGGAAGGTTTTTTTTGCTCGGCTCTTTCGAGTTGATCTTTTCCGAAGGTTTTCTTTTGCACAGCATGACACTTGGGGCCCTTACGTCGGAGGATTTCTTTTGCCTAATTTTCCAAACAGAAATTGGGACTGGAAGGTTTTTTTGCTCGGCTCTTTCGAGCTTATATTTTCTAGAGGTTTTCTTTAGCACAGCACTTGGGGCCGAGGTTTTCTTTTGCACGACACTTGGGGCCGGAGGTTTTCCAGAGGTTTTCTTTAGCACGCCACTTGAGGCAGAGGTTTTCTTTAGCACGACACTTGGAGCCGGAGGTTTTTTTGAGCAACTAGCACGACACTTGGGGCCGGAGGTTTTTTTGAGCAGCACGGCACTTGGGGCTGGAGGTTTTCTTTTGCTCAGCACGACACTTGGCCGGAGGTTTGTTTTTCTGGTTTTTTTGTGTAGCATGACACTTGGGGTCAGAGGTTTTTTTGCGCAGCACGACACTTGGGGCTGGAGGTTTTCTTTGTCTTTTACGCGGCGCGACACTTGGGGCTGGAGGTTGGAGGTTTTCTTTTTCTTTTACGCGGCGCGACACTTGGGGCCGGAGGTCGGAGGTTTTCATTTACATGGCATGACACTTGGGGCCGGAGGTTTTCTTTTACGCGGCACGACACTTAGGCCGGAGGTTTTCTTTTTCTTTTACGCGGCGCAACACTTAGGGCTGGAGGTCGGAGGTTTTCTTTTACGTGGCACCACACTTGGGTCGGAGGTTTTCTTTTACGCTGCACAAACACTTGGGCCAGAGGTTTTCTTTTACGAGGTTTCTTTTACGAGGTTTTGAGCTTTTCTTTTACGAGGTTTTGATGTTTTCTTTTACGAAGTTTTCTTTTATGAGGTTTTCTTCTACGAGGTTTTCTTTTACGTGGTTTCCTTTTACACGGCTCTACACTTGCATGCCACAGTCCACGGTTTTCTTTTGCATGCCACGGTAGTACCGTGGGGCCAGAGGTTTTCTTTTGCATGCCATGGTCCATAATTTTCTTTTGCATGCCACGGTAGTATCGTGGGGCCAGAGGTTTTCTTTTGCATGCCACGGTCCACGGTTTTCTTTTGCAAGCTACGGTAGTATCATGGACGGTAGTATCGTGGGGACAGAGGTTTTCTTTTACTTGGAACGACACTGTAGTGCCAAAGTTTTTCTTCGAAGGTTTTCTTTTGCATGCCACAGTTTTCTTTTGCATGCCACGGTAGTACCGTGGGGGCCAGAGGTTTTCTTTTATGCGGCACGACACTTGGGGCGGGAGATTTTTTTTTGCTTTGATATCATGTTCATGCTCAGACATTAACATGGGGCCAGAGGTTTTCTTTTACGCGGCACGACACTTGGGGCGGGAGGTTTTCTTTTGCTTTTACGCGGCACGACACTTGGGGCGGGAGGGAGGTTTTCTTTTGCTCTGATATCATGTTCATGCGCAGACATTAACATGGAAGGTTGGTTATTGGTGTTAAAGTTCTCTTTGATACCAAGTTGGGTTGGAGGTTCTCTTTGATACCTGCTTTTACACGGCACGACACTTGGAGCGGGACGTTTTCTTTTGCTCTGATATCGGGAGGGACGTTTTCTTTTGCTCTGATATCATGTTCATGCTCAGACATTAACATGGAACGTTGGTTATTGGTGTTAAAGTTCTCTTTGATACCAAGTTGGGCTGGAGGTTCTCTTTGATACCATGTTCATGCTCGACTACGTCTCAAATTGCTTATTTGTGATAAGCTTCATATTATTTTCCTCTATCTTCAAGATTCATAGTGATTGTTCTTTATATATAGAGGCACACTTGCATAATCTTTATCCAAATAGTGAAGATGTAGTTATTCTTTATCCAAATAGTGAGTGATTGTTCTTTATATATGGAGGCACATATTAGTGTAATCTTTATTGAAATAGTGAAGATGTAGTTCTTCTTTATCCAAATAGTGAAGATGTAGTTATTGGATGTGCAAAAGAAAACCTCAGGCCCCAGCGCCCCAAGTGTCGTGTCGCACAAAAGAAAACCTCCAACCCGGCCTGACCCAAAGTGGCCCAAAGTGCCGGCCTAAAGTCCAGCCCCAGTGCCCCAAGTGTCGTATCGCACAAAAGAAAACCTCCGACCTTGTGGCCCCATGCAAAGTGGCCCAAAGTGCCCCAAGTGCCGTGCCACGCAAAAGAAAACCTCCGGCCCCAAGTGCTTTTCATGGGAAATGAAAACCTCCGACCCCAAGTGCCGTGTGTAGTGCCGCACAAAAGAAAACCTTTTTCTGGGGAAATGAAAACTTGTGGAAACCTCTGACCCCAAGTGCGTGGCACGGGCTGCGCAAAAGAAAACCTTCGACCCCTGCTTTTTCGGGAAAAAGAAAACCTCCGAGCCCAAGTGCCGTGCCGGGAAAAGAAAACCTCCCAAGTGACCCCAAGTGCCGTGTCGCATAAAAGAAAACCTCCAAGTGCCTCCCACCCCAAGTGTCGTGTCGTGTCGCGCAAAAGAAAACCTCCGGCCCAAGGGATTTTTTCTCAAAAGAAAACCTCCGGCCCCAAGTGCTTTTTTGCTCAAAAGAAAACCTCCGGCCCCAAGTGCTTTTCCGCGCAAAAGAAAACCTCCAGTTCCAAGTGCTTTTCCGCGCAAAAGAAAACCTCCGGCCCCAAGTGCTTTTCTGCGCAAAAGAAAACCTCGAGCCCCAAGTGCTTTTCCTGCAAAAGAAAACCTCCGACCTCAAGTGCTTTTCCCCGTAAAAGAAAACCTCCAGCCCTAAGTGCTTTTACCGCAAAAGAAAACCTTCCGCCCCAAGTGCTTTTCCCTGTAAAAGAAAAAAAAAAAAACCTCCAGGCCGCGCAAAAGAAAACCTCAAAAAAACCTCAAGAAAACCTCCAGCCCTTAGAAAACCTCAAGAAAACCTCTAACCCCAAAGAAAACCTCAAGAAAACCTCCGGCCTTGGAAAACCTCACGAAAACCTCCGGCCCCAAGTGTCGTGCCGCGTAAAAGAGAAAACCTCAAGAAAACATCCGACCCTTAGAAAACCTCAAGAAAACCTCCGGCCCCAAAGAAAACCTTCGGCCTTAGAAAACCTCATGAAAACCTCCGGCCCCAAGTGTCGTGCCGCGCAAAAGAGAAAGCTTTGGCCCCAAGTGCCGTGTCGTGCAGCGCAAAAACCTCTGGCCCCAAGTGTTGTGCCGTGAAAGAGAAAACCTCTGGGCCCAAGTGTTGTGCCGCGCAAAAGAAAACCTCCTGCCCCAAGTGAAAACCTCCGGAAACCTCCAGCCCCAAGTGCCGTGGGGCGCAAAAGAAAACCTCCTGCCCCAGTGCCGTACAAAAGTAAACCTCCTGCCCCAATGCCGCACAAAAGAAAACCTCCGGTACTGGGCCGCACAAAAGAAAACATCAACTCCAAAGAGCCGAGCAAAAAAACCTTTCTGTTCCAATTTCAGTTTGGTAAGTTGGGCACTTCGCTGCAGCACCAACCAACTTGAGGGGAGTGTTGAAGATAGACCAAGTCAAATTGCTTCGTCAAATTAGTTTGGCAAGTTGGGCACTTCGCTTCAGCACCAACCAAGTTGAGGGGAGTGTTGAAGATAGACCAAGTCAAATTGCTTTGTCAAATTGGTTATTGGTGATAAGCCTCATATTATTTTCCTCTATCTCCAAGATTCATTGTGAATGTCCTCTATATATAGAAGATTCATTGCGATTGTCCTCTATATATATAGAAGGCTGTAATATTTTATCCAAATAGGAAAGATGTAGCTATTGGGCTAAGATTAATTGTGATTGTCTTGATAAGGCTCGTATTATTTTCTTCTATCTCTAGGATTCATTGTGATTGTCCTCTATATATAGGAGACATGTATTTATGTAATCTTTTATGAAAATAAGAAAGTTCTAGCTATTGGGTATTATTTTCCTCTATCTCTAGGATTCATTAATTGTCCTCTATATATAGGAGGCACGTATTTATGTAATCTTTTATGAAAATAGGAAAGTTCTAGCTATTGGGTTAAGATTCATTGTGATTGTCCTAAGCATAGATCTTTTATCCAAATAGGAAAGACGTAGCTTTTGGGTTTTGGATCCGTGGACGTAAAGCTGATCCATGGACGTAAGGTTTTGGAATGCCTGAACCACGTAAATCTTGTGTTATCTCTCTTCTTCTCTTTACCTTCAATGTCTGTGATCATGCTCTCTTGAACTTTAACAATGTTGTTGTTATCTCTCTTCTTCTTCTCTCTATAATATTGTGTTATCTCTCTTCTTCTCTTTACCTTCAATGTCTGTGATCATGTTGTCTCTAACTTTAACAATGTTGCTGTTAGTTAGCTCTTTAAGAGTATAATGGTAGATTTATATAACACTTTGTGATCTTAGTTCTTTGATTTTTTTTGGGCTAAAAGTTCTCTGAGATTTTAAATTCCACTTGAAATATAAGTAGAATATATATATATATATATATATATATATATATATATATATATATATATATATATATATATATATATATATATATATATATATATATATATATATATATATATATATGAGATTTTCCTTTTTCTGTAATTTTATTACATTTTGCTATTGATGGTAGTATGTACCCTTTAGAATTTGCTCTTTAATAACCTTTGGGTTAGTTTTTTGGGGGAGATTAAGATTTTCTATTTAATATCCTTTGGATTAGTTTTCTTAGGGAGATTAGGATTCACTATTTTTATCCCCCTAAAGAAAAAGAGGATAAGGATGTTATCCTTTTCCTCATCCATAAATAAAAATCTTATTATTTAGTTTTAAATTGGGAAAATTTAAGAATTATCCAAATCCCGTAGGTGTGAAAGAATCTTATTACATGGAGGAGATATTCTTAATTTATTGGAAGAAAGAAAGATTGGTGAGGCAAGTCATTTGCAGATTTGTTGCGAAGTGTCATGGAAATATCTATCAAAAGTGTTTATTTAACCAATAAATATTAAAAGGAAAACGTTTATATAAGGGTGAAGTCTTAAACAATCAAATTGAGGAATTCACTAGATGTTTCTGTGCCCAAAAATAATCAAATTGATCATCTCGACCTCAAGATGAATGAAAATGAGAAAAAATGGATTTCAAGTCTTGGAGATAATACATTTTGTAACGTATTTTCTGGACCGTTGATTTTCAAGTTTTCATAGATCTGCTTGATCTACATTATTTTTGATATTTAAAATTTTGTTATTAGAACCGGAAATAAATTTTCAGCAATTACAAAGATTTATAATACTTGAACAACATCTTTCGAAACTATTTTAAAGTATGCCTTATTTTGATTGTTTAGGGTCTCAGCCTTGTACAAACCACACCCATATTAAAAATCGAGGTCCCTTATTGCATGAGGATGACACACACATACACCTTAAAAAAAAGTTTTTTTTTTTTTTGACATAAAAAAAAGAAATAGCGTATGGCCTAGGACTTCGAAATATAGAGAGAACAAATATATACCCGTAAAGTGGGGAAAGATTTCTATCCTTCCCCAAAGATCTATGCTTCCCTTACCATCCAGCCGTCCAATTTTGATCAAAAGAGTCACTCACTGTTTGATCTTAGATCTGATGTCTCAAATTATTTTATTTTTAGTTTTTTTTTATACAAATTATATGAATATAAAATTTGGTTATGTGCCATCTTCTCATTGTGGTGCACCTATAAAAAATATTAAAAATAAATTTTCGATAAAATATAATGACCAAAATATTTTTTGAAACTTTCAAGGGTATTTTGATCATTTTATTTCATTGGAAATATATTTTTATTTTATTTTTCACTAGTGCAAATTTAATAGAGGACTGGATGTAAAAAATTTGGTGTCAAAATAGTTATAGCAAAATATTAAAAATAAAATAGTATAAAGATGTGACATTGTGATTGGGGCAATCTTAGCCTTCCATTCATAATGGACAGTTGGATAAGGGGAAGTATATAAGTTTTAAGCTGTGGGGAAAGCATACAAAACTTGTCCCGTAAAGTAAGCATGACGAAAGAAGTGGATATGAATGGATACTTACACTATGATCCAGCGGGAGCAAAAAATAGATTTGACGGTGTAAATAACAAAAATTTGAGGATTGAGCATCTAGAGGAACATATATATTGGGGAAAATTACACTTACATCTGCTAGTCTAAGCGTTAGTACAATTACCTAGAATTTTCTAAAATTTTCACTTATTACATTCGCAATTTTGGATATGTCCTTAGGAGCCCCCAAATAAAAATAGGATTTGGAATAAAAATAGGATTTGGAACTTCAAGTTTCGAAATTGCATTGTTTTCGGATCTATCCGAAAAAAAAGAAAATCGGACAGTCAAAGTCCGAAATTTCCCTATTTTCGAATCTTTAATATCTGAAATAAAAAATAGTTCGGACTCCAAATTTTATATTGTAATTTTCAGAATTTGAAAATCCAAAATTTAATTTTTTTTAGATTTAGAGAATCTGAAAAAGGCAACTTTGGTTATTTTTAAAATGTTGATAAATGTTGTAATAATAGATATAAAATGAGTAGAGTAGTTGTGAAATTGTAATAATACCTAAACTAGTGGATAAATGTGTAATTTTTCAAAATTGAGGGAATATAAAAGACGTAATTAACCAATCAAGACTACAACCAAGAAGAACTACGGGGAGAAAAAAATATATATAAAGCAATAAAAAATAAAAATGAAGAATAATAATATTCCCTCTTCTTATTTTTAGTTAGGTATACAATATTTTTTTTTTTTTATTGTCGTTGGATTTTTCTTTTGGAACTAAAAAAAAACCAAAAAAAAATTACGTAAATATCTATTATATTTCATGTTATTACGAAAATACCTTAAAGTTTCCACCATTGCGCATATCTTTTTTTTCAATTTCGAAATGGGAAAGATTTGGGTTTTTGAAATGCCTAATAGGACCCATCTATTTAACTCCATTTCCCCTGTTTCTCTCTCACTACACTAAACTTTCGGGTCTCCTCACTTCACTGCGCTGGTAATGGTGATTCTAGGGTTTTCAGTGGCAAGAGTGAACCGCTCTTTTAAAACCGTAAATTTAGCATGAACGAAATCTATAAGGATAATGGCGGTTTTAGGGTTGTGCCGTAAAACTATCGTTGCTTTTCTCTAGCCTTAATTATTTGAGAGAGCCGAGACCAGTTTACACCAAGACCAGTTTACACCAGGCTAGTAATGGGGATTTTAGGGCTTTTATTTTAGAAGTTGGTGCCATTTTCTATCCACGCTCTTAAACGAAGGGAAAACAAAAACCACTTGTGGAAATTATGGGGAATTACTGACCAATCACTAATGCAATTTTGTGAACGAAGGCTGAAAACCGTAAATCCATGGCCACTTTTAATCTCACTCTTCATAAGGTCTCAGTGTGCATCCTGATCCGGTGCATTTCCATTCTTGGACGATCCCCCAACGCAATCGGTTTGGTGTTTTCTTGTCATCATTGACAAAGGTACAAATGCAATGAAGCGTATCTGTATTATGCTTAAGAAACATACTCTTTCCCTTAAATTTGTTTTTTTTTCTTTAACAGTGTATCAGGGTTCTCTATAAATTTCGGTTTTCTCAAAAACCGAAAATGGACATTTTGTCTTTTATTAAAATAAGTGTGCTATTAAAATAAGTGTTATGAAGTTGAAAAGATAGAAAAATGTGTAATGGGCAACTTCCCCTACCACATAAAACTTATATATTTCCCCTTATCTAACCGTCCATTCTGAATGGAGGCTTAAGATTGCCCCAATCACAATGTCATGTCTCTACACTATTTTATTTTAATTTTTTTTCCATAAACTATTTTGATACCAAATTTTGGACATCCAATTGAACTTACACTAGCGAAAAATATAAAAATAATATTTTCAATACAATAAAATGATCAAAATAACCTTGAAAGTTTCAAAGGGTATTTTGATCATTATATTTTATCGAAAAAATATTTTTAATATTTTTTATAGGTGCAACCCAATGAGAAGATGGCACGTACCAAATTTTATATTCATACAATTTTTATAAAGAAACTAAAAATAAAATACTTTGAGAAGACGGATCTAAGATCAAATGGTGAGTAGCTATCTTGATTAACATTGGATGGCTGGATGGTAGAGGAAGCATAGATCTTCTATGTTGTAGGTGAAGTATAGAAACACTTCCCATATGTAATGGCAGAAATTTCCAAGCATTTTCGTAATAACAAAAAATATAATGGATATTTACGTAATTTTTCTAAAAAAACAATTATGTTTAGGAAAACGTTTATATAAGGATGTAACCTTATAATGTACAACTACGGATGCACCTAGAAAATCCATCGGAAAAGGTAGTTTTAATATTGAAAAACCCTTTGATTGATCATCTCGACATAGAAATATATGACCATGAAAAATAAAAAGATTTTAAGTCTAAGAAATAGTGCATTTTACAACATATTATCTACACCGTCCATTTTCAAGATTTTTATATGTTTATAAATCTACTTGATTTTAACCATTTTTAAAATTTAAAATTTTATAATTAGATATAAAAATAGATTTTGAGATAATCATAAAAATATTTTAATTCAAAATTATGTACCATGATAAAATTTAAAGGTGCACCATACCTCTACCGCTACGGATGCATGCATGTTTAATGTGAGTGGAGGCAGAGAGATTAAGAGAGGTACACGTGCAATGTAGAGATAGAAGAGTTTTGTATTAACTGGGGAGAGAGGGCTACAAATAAAGTGAGGAAGGAAGGGAATGAAATAAGAAGAGAGAGAATGAGTACATAAAGAGAGAAAGATGGAGATGGTAGAAAGTCCTTCCGGTTTGTTATTGTACTTATGGAGGTTAAAACTTACCGTTGACATTCCTAAAAAAAAGATATTGATAAAACCGATGGTTTAAAAAACGGATCGGTAATTTCGATCGGGCACCCAAAAAATCAATTCGGATTGACGAATCGGCGATTCGGATCGGGAATCGAGTGAATCGGTCAGAATAAAGCTTCAAAAAAATCCAAAAAAATTATTAAAATTCATTATAAATATTGTTTTTTAGGAATTCAATAAGAAATGAGGGTATTCCATTAAGAATTTTAATGTTTTTGAATGAATATGCGAATATTGATACGATCTAAAAATAAAATGATAGACGACGTTGTTGTTCTTCTTGGTCACGCTGGTGCCATTGATTGAATTCGTTTGACAATTCTTTGATTCGATTTAAAAACGAATCATCGATATTAGCAGGCGTCTGACTATTCCAAAATCCCTGAGTGTTAGTGTTTTGTTGTGTTCCCAATCCAAAATCCCCGAAGCTTGTCCATCCTTCATGCTCACCTGTACTGTCGTCCTCATCCCTACACTGTTGTTGTTGGGACTCGATATGTGAATAATATGGCTGAGATAGGGTGGCCTCGTAATCATCATCTCTCTCATTTTCTCTTAGACCCCCTTCCCACTCTCCCTCATTAGGTGCAATATCACCGACATCTCCGACGAATTGTGGATACGTTGGCTGGCTGCTTCCTCTTTCATGCTGCTCATCACTTTCTTTAAGTTCTTCATCACCGATAGCCTCAAGGAACGCTCTCTTGTGCAACACTGGCTCCTCCTCTTCTACTACCCATTGGTCTGCTGTGTCCGTGACAAATATTGTGTCTAAGTCTATCGGCCCATAGTCTTTAAGCTTCCTTCTTATTTGTCGCTCTTTGAGGTTTAAGTTATAATGAACGTAGACTAGTTTATGAAGCTTCTCAAAAGCGAGTCGATTCTTCCTAGTAGTGTGCAACAATTGGAACGTACTCCAATTGCGTTCACAGCCACTAGCAGAACATGTCTAGGAGAGCACCTTGATTGCTATCCTCTTTAGGTGAGGTGCATCAGTACTATATATCTCCCACCATTCAGCTGGATTAAAATGCAAAAAGCATTGTAAGGGCAAGAACAATTCATAAGATTAAATATATGAATGAACAAAATATTAGCGAGGGGATAACCTGGATCCATCATAGTTCGAGAATTCCTGGCAAGTCTAGTTCTGAAGGATCCTATAACATCCCTATACATAGCTAGCTAAAACAAATATATTACGTTTTAGTGCATTATTCCTCACAAATATAACAACTCAATGAAGTTCTTACCCAAACATTAAATAATACCTCTTGTATTGCTGCTACTTGGTTTCGATGGCTTCTCTCCAACCTTGCAATAATGTATCTGACCCCTTCCATAATCTTGTGGGGTTGTTCAGGTGTCAAATAGAAAAATTTTAGGTTGAAGTAGTAACCAAAAAAATATATAAGTAGAAAAATGTCATTTACAATTTCATAAAAAAATGATTTAAACTGAAACATTGTAATGATATAAATATATATTTACTAGCATAATGAATTGGACGTCCAAATTTGGTGTTCTACCTCCTTTCTATAATCTCGATCACTTTGGTAGCAAAATTACACTTCTCCTCAATAGCTGATTTTGCCCTCTCAATACCTTCATAAAGGATACCCATGGTAGCTTTCTTGTCAGCATCCACCATTCTTAACACCGTGACCAAAGGGGCAGTGGCCTCTACAACACTGGAACATCGAGACCAGAACCGCCTATTTGAGACTATGTTGTCCACTTTTATACCGGTACTGGACTTCGAGAGGCAGTCATTTAACCACTCTTCACAGGTAAACAATCTCTTTAATGCACCTTCAGATTCTCGAATGGAGTCCACAGCTAAGTAATCGGTCGCAAAGCGGGTTATGACAAGCCTGATTATCTCTTTTTTCTTAGAGTGTTATCTAAACAGAAATAAAATTTTAGAGTGGTTGTATATAAATCTCGATACCAACCTTGCTTCCTCTAGAGTCTCTTTCACAATTTTGATCTCACCGATCTCCTCTAACATAAGATCGATGCTGTGTGTAGCACACGGGGTCCATACTAGATGCTTCCTCTTATCCATCAACTTGCTGCCCACAGAAACACATGCACGCGCACTGTCCGTAATAAACTAGACTACATGCTTATCTCCCACCTCCTCCACTATTTGATCATATAGTCGTACGTAAAAGTTTGTATCCTTCTTCGTCCCTGATACGTCTTTGCTAGATAAAAAAGCTGTACCTTTTGGGGAATAGGCCAAGAAGTTTAAAAACTCATTTTTGCTAACTTTATTCAACCAACTATCACTCATGAGAGTAGTGCCTGTCCTTGACTAACTGTATTTATATTTTTCAGTCCACTTTTTAACTTCCTCTACCTCTTTATCTAATATTGGCCCACTGAGCTCATATGCCGTCGGGGGTTTTACCCCGGGCCTGACTCTCTGGATTGCACTGACCATAGGTGGAAAATATGGGCTATTGGCTGCATCAAAGGGAATCCCTTTATCGTAGAACCATTTACCAACATATCTCCCTAACATATTTCTTGTACCTTTAACTATGCCTTTTAGGGTCATCTGTTGTGACTTAGGCTTTGAGAGAAATGGGTCTTTACGACCATGACCTGCAATACTAGCACTCCTAGGTAACCTAGAAACAATTTATTCAACATCTGATTCTCCTTAATACATATTGCCACCAACCCCTCGATATATATTTGAGCTGGGCCCGCCATACCTGCTCGAGCTGGGCCCGCCATGCATATCTGAGCTAAGCCCACCATGCATATCTGAGCTAGGCCCACCATGCATGTCTGAGCTAGACCCACTGGGCATTCTAAACCCACGTTCCCTCTGATATTGTTCATGTAAACTCAATCTTGTGGCCATGTTCAGCTCATTATTATATTACTCTTCTAAGTCATTATTATATTGCTCTTCTGTATCATTCCTGCTTGATGGTGTATATAAACTAGCTATCTCCTCATTCATCCTATATTTGGCAATTTTGTTACCTTTGTTAGCATTAAGAATTGCCGCCATCTGTTTTTTTACATTACTAGGGACACTAGTGCATGCAGAAACTTCTCCCTTAACCCCTGCCAAGTGTTGCTTGAACCTATGTACCCCACTACTTATCACTCTTTGATAGTAATTACAAATAATTATGTCTTTTTTGTTGGGATCATGTCTGACCCCATGTTGCCATGCAAGGTCTTCTGCAGATCTTGACATGATTCAACTGTTTTAAGATGTAAAAAGTATAAAATTAACCTGACAGTTCAAAAAGAAAAATAATCACCATGTGTAGTGATAATATGTTGCGGTAGTTCATGTAGTCATATTTGTTGTTATTTGTTGCAAAATACCTTTATTGACAATAATATTTTCGTACATATCAATTACAAACATTCAGGATAATATAATACAAAATGCAAGCTCCAAACATGGCTACAACTCAATTATCAAGAACATACATTTTTTGCATTAAAAAATTAATAATAAAAACAATTCTTCACAGAGCCAGCTAACATCAGTCATTCCAACTAAAAAATCCATGAACAATAGATAAAAAAAATACAGTTTTGCATTAAAAATATAATAACATGCATTTTTTTGCATAAATAATCTATCAACGTACAATTTTTTCAACAAAAACTTTAACAATAAAAATTTAAAATATGGTTTAATACCTCATTATAATTAAAACCTTGTCATGATTTTCACATCTTTTCGGAAAACCATCATTTTTCAAAAAATTCGATCATGGAAAAAAAAAAAAAAAAAAACTACATCAAACATAAACAATAAAAATTAAAAGTTGGGTTTAATACATCATGATAATCAAAACCTTATAACGATTTTCACATCTTTTTGGAAAATCATCATTTTTCAAAAAATTTGATCATGGATATAAAGAAATAAAAAAAAAAAGTACAGCAAATTTTCAAAAAATTCGATCATGGATTACAAAAAAAATCCATCATGGATTAAAAAAAAAAAATTAACAAATTTCCAAAAAATTCAATCATGGATTAAAAAAAAAAAAAAAAAAATTTTCAAAAAATTCGATCATGGATTACAACAAAAAATTCGATCATGGATTAAAAAAAAAATATCCAAAATTTTCAAAAAATTCAATCATGGATTACAAAAAATTTGATCATGGATTAAAAAAAATTCAATCATGGATTACAAAAACTTCGATCATGGATTACAAAAAATCCGATCATGGATTACAAAAAATTCGATCATGGATTACATAAAATTCGATCATGGATTACAAAAAAAAAAAAAAACATAAAAAAAAAAAAAAATTCGATTGCGGATTACAAAAAAATAAAAAAACATAAAAAAAATTCGATCATGAATTACAAAAAAAGAAAAAAACAATTCGATCATGGATTACAAAAAATTCAATCATGGGTTACAAAAGCAAAAAAAAAAAAAAAAATTCGATCATGGATTACAAGAAAAAAAAACAAACATTTCGATCATGGATTACAAAAAATTTGATCATGGATTACAGAAAATTCTATCATGGATTACAAAAAATTCGATCATGGATTATATAAAATTCGATCATGGATTACAAAAACAAAAAAAACAAATAAAAACAAAAAATTCGATCGTGGATTACAAAAAAAGAAAAAAACAATTCGATCATGGATTACAAAAAATTCAATCATGGATTACAAAAAACTCTATCATGGGTTACCAAAAAAACGAAAAAAAAAAAATTCGATCATGGATTACAAAAAAAAAAGCAAACATTTCGATCATGGATTAGTAAAAAAAAAACAAACATTTCGATCATGGATTACAAAACATTCGATCACGGATTACAAACAATTCTATCATGGGTTACAAAAAAAAGAAAAAAAACAAAAAATTCGATCATGGATTACAAGAAAAAAAAACAAACATTTCGATCATGGATTAAAAAAAATTCGATCATGGATTACAAAAAATTCTATCATGGGTTACAAAAAAAAAAAAAAAAAAAAAAAAAATTCGATCATGGATTACAAAAAAAAAAAAAACACAATTCGATCATGGATTACAAAAAATTCGATCAAGTATTACAAAAAATTCGATCATGGATTACATAAAAAAAAAAAAAAAAAAAAAAATCTGTTCTTCACAGAGCCATCTTACATAAGCCATTTTAACTAAAAAATCCACCTCTAAGTGAATAAATTACATCCAATTGAGTACATTTTCTGATAAACAACAATATAAGGAATCAAAACCCTAAATTTTTAACACATTATTTCTAATATATCATGAAAAAAAAATCAAAAGGCGGAAAAAAAAAAAAAAAAAACAGCGGAATTTTGGTTCCACAGACATCTCTGTGTTCATCGCAAATTTCATGCTGTAATTGACCAAATTACATAAAATTAAAAATTTTAAATCATAATAGACACAATAAAGATTAAAAACCCTACAAATTGAACTCATTATCTTCAAAATATGCAGTGAAATTAATCATATGGCGGAGAAAAAAAAAAACCCAAACTTCTTACCTGGTTTTATGAACCGAAGCCTTCGATCTCCAAAAAACTCTGTGTTTCTCAACGATTATCACAAATTAGTGACAAAAGGTTTTGATGCACAACTTTACGATCAAAATGCCTACAAATTTTGAAAGATTCATGCCCTATTTGGCATGAAACACAAGGAAAAGCGGAAACCCTAAAAATGCAAGTTTCGTGATCCAAAAACACCAAATTTTTCAACAATTTAATGCGTGTAAAAGCTGAATAAAGCTGTTTACAGCCTGCAAATTAGATCACATGAAAAAAAAATAAGAAAAATGATAAAAAAATGACAAATTTCGAAGAATCCCTTGAAGAACACTGTGCAACCCGTGTTCTTCACGGGACTCGCCGATTCCGTACAGTGATTCGGCGAGTCACTTTGTAGAATCGTCCGGTTCTCTCTAGAACCGGACGATTCCCGTTTTTTACAGCGATTCGATCCCTTCATGGCGATTCCCGAGTTCGGTTCGACTCGGCGTTTTTTTAAACACTGGATAAAACTATATAGATATTGATATAGAAAGAAGAATGGGAAAAGTGAAGGTCAGATATCAAAGAAACTACCAAGAGAGAAACAAAGAGTGATATAATCTTCGAATACTTTGTTGATCTGTTTATTAGAGAGACGAATGTGGACGATGTCTTGTTTACCTAAGATTTTCATTAGCCTAGACTTTGAGTTCTATTGAAATATAAGTAGGAAAATTTGTATAACCAGTGATGAAAATAGATTTTGAAGTAATCATAAGATTTCAGATTCGGGAACGATAGATGCACCTTTTTTCTATAGTACAAGGAGACAACCTTGTATAAACCTTACCCAACATTAAAAATCCAAGCATTGAGCCAACAATTCATATAAATACAAATGGGGGGTTATTTAATGGATATTTATTTTTTATACAAATTTCACATTAGCCACATTAACGCAAATGGAATTCGGCGTATCAAAATTTGGCCTTATGAAAATTGTAGAAAAACCTTATCAAAGTTGTAGAAAACTCTAATCTCATGGGTTCTTTATATGCTTGAAAATACCATAAAATTGTAAAACAAACATCAAGAAAGAATAGACATAACTTACATGGTTATTGAAGGAAACTTGTGAATTGCTTAAAATGTAGATGAAAAGAAAAATAGAGAGAAAAGAGATGGAAGAGGGGACTAGTTTGAGATGAGAATGTGTGATTATTTTATGCGGCAGGAAGATGGATAATGATAACCTTTACTTAAAAAGTATAATCCACCAAAGATAGGTAGAGAGTTTAGTTTATAGAAGACACGTCAGTTATAGGGTCTCTTATTTGACCTGATAGGTCTTTTATTTCACCAAAGACTCCTCTTGTTGTAGGACTTTCTCTAGGGAAATCTAGATTACATGGCTCTCCTTTAAAAGGGATTAGAATTCACTTATATAAAGTAATTGGCCTAGGATTATCATCATGCAATGATATTTTTGGGTAAATCAACATTCAACATTGTCCCATGGTTTGGCATCATTTAATAACAGCATCTAGAATTTTTTTTTAAAGAGAATTTGAAAACATAAACTCTTCTGACATATATTGGATAAGACAAAAGTCTCAATTGGAGAAAACTCCTCAATCTAACGATTGATAAAAGATGGAAATATCCAATCGAGACTACAACCAGGAAGAACCAGAGGGACCAAAAATAAATAAATGAAACAGTAAAAAAACAAAAAGAAGAAGAATGCTTCCTCTTCTTATTTTTAGTTTTGTGTGCAATTTTCTTTCTTTTTATTTTGTTTCTTTATATTCTTCTTTTGGAACTAAAAAGAAACAATCATGCTTAATGAGAGTGGAGGGAGAGAGATTCATGCAACTTAGAGATAGAAAGAGAGAGTTTGTCCTTGACTAGAGAGAGAGGGGTACAAGTAAAAAGACGAAGGAAGGGAATGGAATCATAGGAGAAAGAATGGTACATAAAGAGAGAAAGATGGAGATGGTAGAAGGTTATTCCTCTCTGTTATTGCACTTACTGAAGTTATCTCCTTATATTAATGAAAACTTACTTTTAATATTTAAAAATAATAATAATAAAGCGATATAGATATTGATACAGAAAGAAGAATGAGAGAAGTGAAGACCAGAGATCAAAGAAACTTATGGAGAGAGAAACAAAGAGCGACATGATCTTCTAATCCTTTGTTGGTGTTAATATTTATTTGAGAGAGGAGTGTAGATGATAGCTGGTTTATATTGGATTTTTGTAAGCCTACATTTTGAGTTCTACTTGAACTGTAAGCAGAAAAAAAAGAGAATTTCTTTTATGGTTTCCACATATATATTATGTGAGTATGTATATCATGCGGTAATTAAAAAACTATACAGACGGACAAGTTGTTAGGATTTGCTCTTAATTACTCTTTGGAATTATTTTTCATGGAGAGATTAGGATTTGTTAAAGGAAAATTGTTTGATGCGTCCAAAGTCGCACATGTTACCATGCGGGCAAGGAGATATTTATTATTTTTTGGAATTATTTTTCATGGAGAGATTAGGATTTGTTAAAGAAATGTTGTTTGGTGCATCCAAGCTCGCATCTGTTACTATGCGGATTTGAAGTTCTGCACCGTCCATCTAAACCGTAAATAACAGTCTTTCAAAGAAAGCTGAAATCAACGGTTCAAATATTTTCTCCAAAAAAGTATTATTTTTAGTTTTTAAAATTTACATATTTTTACAAATTAATAATCTCCATGTTAAAGATAATATATTCTCTAAAAATTAGGATCAATTTCCATTTCAAAAATAAATTATTAAGGGGTCCACATTTCTACATGTGAGTCCGTGGACTCATAGAAACCTTGTCCTTAGGCAAATTAACAATTTTTTTTGAAAATGTTGTTAAATTAATAAATTATTAGCTTAGTAAAAGAGGTTATTGTGTACAACAGTGGCACCAAGAAAAGCAAAATAGCGAAGTTGCCCTTTTCCTTATAAACTCAAACTTGGCTCGGGACTTGGGCCTACACGAGTTGGTGAGTCTGAGTGGACTTGCATGGTTCAAGTAGTGTATGGACCCGAAAAATGACTAAAATAAAATGTTCAAATTAAAAAGAAAATAAATGACAAAATAAAAAATAAATGACATTGGAAGTCCACACAAAATGGAAAAAATAATACAAAAGATCGATTTATAGCCGAATATATTTAAGAAAACAAAAAAAGGGGAAAAAAACGAAAATAAGACATATGACCAAAAAAACTCAAAACCATCGTAAATAACAAAAGGAAAAAGTTGATAGTTGCAACCTTAAAATGTAGAATTAGGGTACACCTTAAATATTCATCGGAAAATATCGTTTTAATATTGACAACCCTCTAATTGATCATCTCGACGTCGAGATGTATGAATATGATAAAAATAAGATATTTCAAGTCCTAAAAACAATGCATCTTGCAACAAATTATCTTGACCGTCCATTTTCAAAATTTTCATATGTTTACCGATCTACTTAATTTGCAGCATTTTGGAATTTAAAATTTTATAACTACAGATGAAAATAGATTTTCAAGATATCTTAAGAATTTTTTACACCAAAATTACTTGTTATAATAAAATTTAGAGGTGCACCATAATTGGATTGTTTAAGGTTGCAACCTTATGGAAACCACACCAAAAAACATATATATATATATATATATATATATATATATATATATATATATATATATATATATATATATATATATATATATATATATATATATATATATATATATATATATATATATATCTATGAATAGTCTTCCCAACGCTTCTAGGAAAATGAACAGTGATTTATATAAGGTTGCAACCTTAAAATGTAGAATTAAAGATGCACCTAAAAAATCCATCGAAAAAGGTTGTTTTAATGTTAAAAAATGCTCCAATTGATCATCTCGTCATCAAGATTTAGGAATATGAGAAAAAGAAAGATTTTGAGTCCCAGAAATAGTACATCTTGCAATACATTATTTGAACCGTCCATTTCAATATTTTCATATGTTTCTAGATCTACTTGATTTTAATTATTTTTGGAGTTTAAAATTTTATAATTAGATATGAAAATATATTTTCAGATAATTTTTAAAAAAATTTACATCAAAATTACATGTTACGATAAAATTTGGAGGTGCACCTTAATTAGATTGTTTAAGGTTGCAACCTTATAGAAAACGCACCCATATATATATATATATATATATATATATATATATATATATATATATATATATATATATGGGAAAAGATCTTGTGTCCCCAGGTGCATACTGCTACAGTAAACACCCACAGCCCAGATTGAATCTGGGCTAATCTGACGATCATGGATGTCCGATAATGTTTTTTTCTAAAAAGCCAAATTATTTGAAATTTTAGACGTGTGTTTTTAAAAAATAGACGAATCTATGCAAAATATCATAAAAAAACTTTACGTTAAATAAATTGACTAAAATACCCCCGAAAAGTTTTAGGGGGTATTTTAGTCAATTTATTTTTTTCGAATTATTATTTTTATATATTTATTAGGTGCTTCTTGATGAGAAGAACACATGCCTAAAATTTCAAGTGATTCATATTTGTAAAAAATTAATTAAAATTAAAATGCTGTCGAAAATTCGTGAGCATTAGATCGACCACAGAATGGCCCAGATTCAATTTGCGCCATTCTCGTCTAGGCATACAACAGTGACTCCCTATATATATATATATATATATATATATATATATATATAGGCGAGCTGATAGCTACAGTGTCAGCCAGTGGCCCAGATTGAATCTGACGGTCACGACTTCATTTCATGATAGAATTTTTATTTTTATTTATAAATCTAAATTACTTGAAATTTAGAACGTCTATTCTTCAAAAATAGAAGAATCTAATAAAAATATATAAAAAAATAATTCACAAAATATAATTTAACCAAAGTACCTCCGAACCAATTCAACGGTATTTTGTTCAATTTTTATTTTTTGAATTATTTTTTTATATTTTAATTAGGTGCACCTTGATGAGAAGAATGAATACCTAAAATTTTCAGTGATTTAGATTCGCAGAAAAAAAAAAAAAAATTAAACATGAGATGAGATTGTAACCGTCTGCTCAACCTAGATTGAATCTGGGCCATTGGCAGACACTTTAGCAGTCAGCTCGTGGGCTGAGAGAATCCACTATATATATATAGGGAAAAATTTATATTATTCCCCTACAACATAAAACTTACATACTTACCCTTATCCAACCGTCCATTCTGAATGGATGGCTAAGATTGCCCCAATCACAAAGTCACGTCTCTACACTATTTTATTTTTAATTTTTTTTTCTATAAACTATTTTGACACAAAATTTTGTGCGTTCAATCCTCTATTAAGCTCGCACTAGCAAAAAATATAAAATAAATACTTTCAATAAAATAAAATGACCACAATATCCCTGAAAAATCAAGGGGTATTATATTTTATCAAAAATTTATTTTTAATATTTCTTATAGGTGCACCTCAATGAGAATATAGCATGTACCAAATTTCATATTCATACAATTTGTATAAAAATAAACTAAAAATAAAGTACTTTGAGACGTCGGATCTAAGATCAAACCGTGAGTGGCTCTCTTGATCAAAATTGGACGGCTGGATGGTAGGGGAAGCATAGATTTTCTATACTATAAGGGAAGTATAGAAATATTTCCCATAGGTGTGTGTATATATATATATATATACCCTCCCACACTCATGTGAGTAGGACCCCAAATGATCACCATTAAATTTTGATACAGATCTCTAGAAAAGCTATCAAATGGGTATGGGACTTGGGTGAATGGGTTTATTGATAATTTTTCTAAAGATCCGTATCAAAATTTAATGGTGATCCTTTTGGGTTCTCCTCACATGAGTGTAGGAGGGTCTCATAGTATTACTATATATATATATATATATATATATATATAAGAAAAATCTTCCCAACGCGTATAGGGGAAAATGAACAGTGATTTCGCCTACCCTCATCACCGTCTAAAGTTCATCGCACGGTCACGATTATCCGATAGTGTTTTATTTTTTTCTAAAAATCGAAATGACCTAAAATTTGGAGGGTATATACATCTTAGTGAGGTGCACTCAATAAAAAAAATAAAAAATAAAAAATAATAAATTGGCAAAAATAACCATAAATGTTTGGGGCTATTTTAGTCAAATTTTTTCATGTAAAATATTTTTTTGATATTTTATGTAGATTATCCTATTTTGATGAACACAAGCCCCAAAATTCGGGTCATTCTGAAATGTAGAAAACAATAAAAATAAAATAAAACACTACCAGACAATAGTGACCGTGAGATGAACTTTAGACGGTAATGAGGGTAGGAGAAATCACTGTTCATTTTTGCCTATAGGCGTTTTGCAGTATCTTATATATATATATATATATATATTGGATAATCAAAACTTCACAACCCTTCAAATTACAAAGGTTAAAGATAGAGAGAGTTGTGACTACTAACTTTGTAGTCTATTTTTTCAAAAACGTTATTTTTGTTAAATCTTCATCATTAAGTAAGAGTAATTTTGTAAATATTACTATATAACACTCTACAAATAAAATTCTAGGACATTAAATTCCAAAACTCCATTGTACTTTTCTAAAAATTTCAAATTTGCCCTTACTTAAAGTTTAAGTTTCCTATTAAAAGGGGTAAAACTCTTCTCAATGCCTATAGGAAAAAATGAATAGTGATTTTACCTACCTTCATCACCATCCGAACTTCATCACATGGTCACTGTTGTCAAGTATTGTTTCAATTTTCATATCTGTTTTTTACAAATCTAAATTACTTGAAATTTGAAGCATGTGTACATTTTAGTGAGGCGCACCTAATAAAAATATAAAAAAATAATTCGTAAAATATAAATTAACCAAATTACCCTAAAAAATTTACAGGGGTTTTTTGTTCATTTTGTATTTTTTGAATTATTTTTGTTAGGTGTGCCTCACTAATATGTACACATACTCCAAATTTCAGATCATTCTGAATATTAAAAAAAATAAACATTGAAACATTACAGGACAATTATGACAATGCAATGAAGTTTGGATGGTAATGAGGGTAGGCAAAATCACTGTTAATTTTCACCTATAGGCATTTTGTAGATGATATATATATATATATATATATATATATATATATATATATATATATATATATATATATATATATATATATATATATACAATGATTTCATGCAACGATTGTATATAATATAATGCAACAACCTTCAAAAACCATGTTATGCCCATTTGTTTGATCCAAATTTTGAAATATACATTCTTTTCATTCTAATGATCAATCACAAAAAAGAAAAAATTGAAAACACAACCTAGAAAATAATGTTTTAGCCCAATTAACATAGGCGGTTTAGTTTGGTTAGATGCTTAGATCTAGACATTAGAAGGATTTTTTCATTTTCAATTTTTTTGGATGACTTTATTATCATTAGATGAACAATGCTAAAAAATAAAAAAATGATTTTGAGTTTATAAAGCCTAAGACTTTGAAATTCATCAAATGAATGGTCTAGACTACTTTTTGGAAGGGACTCATGTTGATTTTATCTAGGGTTCAAATTGAACTTCGTCTTTTTGGGAATTGATTATTGTGACGAAGAGAGTGTGTTTGCAAAATTTTGGGTCATACAAATACCACAAACTTGGTTTTCTAGAAGTGTCGTTGTATTATACTATGATACAACCGTTGCATGAAATCACTGTCATATATATATATATATATATATATATATCCCAACGCCTATAGGTGAAAATAAACAGTGATTTTTTCTACCCTCATCACCATCCAAACTTCATCGCATGGTTACAACTGTCCAATAGTATTTCAATTTTTATTTTTTTTTACAAATCCAAATTACTTGAAATTTAGAGCGTGTATACATCCTAGTGAGACACATCTAATAAAAATATGAAAAAATTAATTCATATAATATAAATTAATCAAAATACCCTCATAAAATTTCTGGGGTATTTTGATCAATGTATATTTTACAAATTAGTTTTTTATATTTTTATTAGGTGCGCTTCATTAAGATTACATACGTTCCAAATTTTAGATCATTCCAATTAGTAAAACAAAAAATTAAAGTCGAAACACTACCAGTCAATTGTGACTGTACGATAAAGTTTGGATGATGATGAGGATAGGCGAAATCATTATTCATTTTTGCCAATAGGGGTTTTGTAGTATCTTTCTCTCTTTTTCTTTCTTTCTTTATATATATATATATATATATATATATATATATATATATATATATGATTGTTTGCAAAATCTCTCGATCTAACCGCTAACAGCACTGTTAGATCGGAATGGCCAGTTCCAGTTTTGAGCGGTTAGGGTGATCAACTAGTATTTAAGAAAAAGAATTAAAAATATAGATATAAATTCTCAAAAATAAGGAATTTGATTTATAATGTATTTTTAAATATTATTTACATTATGGTAAAGATTAAATTTTTTTTTTGTTATTAATGCTCACTTTTATATTTTTTTCCATCTTTCTTAGAAAATTTTAAAAATATCCCTTGGAAAATATAAAATGGGTTAAAATCTATTTTTTCATTAATTTTCAAGTTCATTTGAATATGTTTTCTTTAATCATTCTTTACATGCTTTTCATATTTTAATAGTGTTTTTTAGATTTTTTTTTATTTTTTTTAACACTTTTTTGACCACCCGGGGCCTGTCCAGTTAGAGCGGTTGAATCGGTCAGTTTACAGGTTAGGCCGATTAAACTGCTTCCAGACCCATGTCTGGTTAACCGTTCCGGTTCGATTTTGCAAACACTGATATATATAAAGTTCACAACCCTTTAAATTACAAAGGTTAATAATAGAATGGGTTGTAAAAGGTGGATTTATTAAATTTGTGATGTATTTTTTTAAAATAATTACTTTTTGTGATATCTTGTTCATTAAGTAGTATTTTTGTACATATTACTACAAGAAAAGAGGTACTTTTATCATCTCCATAAGGGATAAAGTTGAAATTTTTATTAAAGGACAGGGCACTCTACAAATAAAATTTAAAGACACTAACTTCCAAAATATCATTGTACTTTTACAAAAATTCCAAATTTGCCATTTTTTTATTATTAAGTTACCTATTAAAATAATTTTTAAACAAAAAGTAATGATTTCTTTTATAAATACACCTATCACAACCCCTTCTATCATTAACCTTTGTATTTTGAGGGGTTGTTAACTCTAGACAACTATATATATATAAAGAGATAGAGAGATAGAGAGAGTAATGATACTATGAGACCTTACCACACCCATGTGAGTAGGACCCAAATGATCACCATTAAATTTTGACACAATCTCTAGAAAACCCATTCACCCAAGTCCCACACCCATGTCATAACTTTTCTATAGATCTATGTCAAAATTTAATATATATATATATATATAGGAAAAAGTTTTCTATATATATATAGGTCTATATCACCTATATAGAAAAAAGTTTTCAAGAGAAAGTAATAAGACTCACATGGGTGTGGGAGGATCTCATAGTGTCATTTCTCATATATAAAGGAAACGTTTATATAAGGTTGCAACTTTAAAATGTAGAATTACATATGCACCTCAAAATTCCATTGGAAAACGTTGTTTTAATGTTGACAAAACCTCTAATTGATCATCTTGATATTGAGATGTATGAATATGAAAAAAAAACGATTTTGAGTTCCAGAAATAGTGCATCTTGCAATGCATTATTTAGACCGTCCATTTTCAAGTTTATCGATCTACTTGATTTTAACCATTTTTGGAGTATTCAATTTTATAATTAGATATAAAAATAGATTTTGAGATAATCCTAATAACGTTTTTGCCAAAATTACATGTAATGATAAAATTTAGAGGTGTGCCTTAATTGGATTGTTTAAGGTTGCAACCTTATAGAAACCACACCCATATATATATATATATATATTAAAGGAACTATGCAGTGCCTATGGACAAAAATGAATGGTGATTTTGCACATAGGCTCGGAGCCTTCCGATTTTCTTGGACGGCGTGGATTAAAAACCCTCAACGGATTTACTATGACCGTTGCGGTACCTCAACAGATACAGTAGGTCTGTTGTGATCTTTTTTCACATAAAAAAACACTGGCAACAACCACGGCTCCCATAGATCTGTGACAGTTTTACAGCCAAAATTGCCATGGACAAGGTATGTCCGTGGCGGGACGAAATACTATTCAATTTCGCCTATAGGTGTTTCAAGATTTTTTTCAATATATATATATATATATATATATATATATATATATATATATATATACATGTATATACATGTGGGATAATCTAAACTTCACAACCCTTCAAATTACAAAGGTTAAAGACAAACAGAGTTGTGAATGATAGATTTACTAATTTTGAAGTCTATTTTTTTAAAAAAGTTACTTTTTGTGATATCTTCATTATTAAGTAAGGGCCATTTTATAAATATTACAACAAAACAAGGGTAACTTTTGTCATCTCCATAAAGGGTAAAGTTATAATTTTTATAAAAGATAAGGGCAGTCTACAAATAAAATTTCAAGACACTAATTTCCAAAATGGCATTATACTTTTGTAAAAATTACAAATTTTCCTGTTCTTAATAGTTAAGTTACCAATTAAGATAAATTTTTAAACAAAACGTAATCATCTTTTTGATATATACACTCATCACAACCCCTTCTAACTTTAACCTCTGTATTTTGAGGGGTTGTTAACACTAGAAAAACCTTATATATATATATATATATATATATATATATATATATATATATATATATATATATATATATATATATATATATATATATATTTCAGTCTTCAATTATTTTGAATGGACGTTTACAGGTGGCAAGATTCGCTGCAGTCTATGAAGAGAAGAGGGAAATGGGTGAATGCTTTTTGTAGTGGGAATCTTCCGTGGTAGGTACGATGAGAAGGAAATAGTTGGCTGCTTTTATTGCGTGGCGAATTGATTTGAAAGAAGGCGGCACAGACTGTCTTCAATAGTGAGGGAATCTTTCTTTAATTTTGTCGTATATAAGCAGTGGGCATCTTATATCTTGTATGGTCGATGAGCTTCTTGTCTTATATGGTCGGTGAGCATCTTTCTTTATCAAGAGAGGGAGCATATTGCTTTAGTCACATTAACAGGTATTTTTCAGTCTTGTCGTAATAACTTTTATATCATGTCACAAGTATAGTATATATTCTTTTATCATCGGGTCATGGGCTTTAATATAATGTTTGTTTTTGAGACATTCCATGGGCCGATGTATCTTGGGCTTCTTCAATGGCATCTGTTTCTGTAGCTGTTTTAGCTTCTTTTGAAAAAATTTCATATAGTTGTTTTTCTAGTTCGGCTCTGGTGGCTTGAGGATTGTGCTTCCTCATTTGAGATATATATTCAGATAAATTATTTGGGTTAAAGTAAGAAGAATGCTTGAAGCTAGTTGGGACTTGTTTTAGTATGATATGTTTTGGGTCTAAATTATGGTAGACAAAGACGTTTCACCATTTCACAGCAATTTGCTTTCCCAAAATGGGATGTATTCATAATTATTGATATTATTATCGGATATAGCAAATGACCATTTTAGTATCCACGGTATCTGATAAAATGCAACAAAATATAAATGATAATGAATTTTAGGATCCTTCCCATTGTATTCAATAAACTTTTCTTGAGAGGCTTGCAAGGTTTCTTGCATTATTTGGGATAGAGATCCCCAAATTGTAAACCAATTTAGGAACCAATTTGGAACTGGTTCGGTTACCACCATTTTAAACTGGAGGAACCATGTGTGAGAATTATATTGGTTCTAGATAGTAAGTATACGATGCCAGGCATCAATGTAGTCAGAGTATCGGTAAAGTTTATTTGGAAAATCGAGAGATTGTAATTTTTTGGATCGTGAAGGGTCTGAGCCCCATTCACTAAAATTCAATATTTTCCGTATCTGCATTTTTGAATATGATATGATCTTTGAATTCTTATGATAATAATGAGTGAGATATATAAAACTTGTTTCAAGTAGAATCATCTCAAACCACTCTTTGGTTTTCATACCATTAGAGGGGTTCAGGTTATTGCATAGGTAATATGTGGCTACCGTATTATAAATGAGTATATTAACAGCATCACTTTCAGAATAGAGGATATCTTGTATTTGTTCGTTCTTAACAGTCCATTGACGAGTATTGGTTAATATTTGATTTTTTAATGTTTCAGGGAGGTGAAAATATCACCATCCTCTAAACCAGCCAGTAAATCCACAATCTATGGCTTTGGCGACTTCTTGATCTTGGTTGCCAACCATTTTGCAGGCTGAAGCATACATTGTCATATGTTTCATAATATCTAATACTTGGGTTTCAGCTATGCCATCAATATTCCAATTAACTATTGACCTTCTAGAATAGGAAGTTGTATGTGATATTAAATCTTCTTCGAATTAAATATCAACTGGTGTGGGTCTAAGATGATAAGGTCTAGCAGTAGCAGGTTTCCAACCTTTACCATATGCTATTCTTTGAATATATGGATTTGATGTTTCTATGAAGGCTAATGTCTGGTGTTCAATAGTATCTTCTATTATTGGTATTTCTTCCTGGAGAGTTAAAGTAGAAGATTCTGGTATTAATTTAGATTTTCCTTTTATGTCTTTTATATCAAGATCAACTAATTTGGATATAAGTTGATCCATTAAGGTTTTATTATTTTCAATCATACTGAATCTATTTAATGCAGGAGGAGGTTTAAATAATAAAGTCTTTTTAGGTTCTGGAATTGGATTTGGCCTGATCATATTTTCTATTCTCATTGTTTGTTTTCTTATGGATTGCATATATAAACTAGTATAATTATTTTGTTCAATAATATGAGGGATTAATTCTGTTCGATGCACAATTTCTCCGGTTGTCATTTTATAAGGAGTAGCTCTTGTTTCAGAGACAAGTGAACTCTCTCATTCTTTATTATTAGATCCTTTTATAATAACACTTTTTTCTGGAGGATGTACACTAGTTATATTTATACCTTCTATTGTTTGATATGTGGTATATTGATTTTCTATGGTACTTATTTTAGGTTTTTCAAAATCTGGGATTTCAACTTTTCTTTCTATTAGTGTTCTTCGTAACCATTTAAAAAATCCTATATTACATGTTTTTGATTTATATAACTTATTATATCTTTTGTAGAATAATTCTATTAACCTGGGTTGAAATCTTTTTAAATACCATTCTCTTATATCTTTATTTTCTTTAGAAAGATAATCTTGTTCTATCCATTGTTTAAATAAAGGTTTAGTGAGAGTCAGAATATGAAAATCCATTTCTGTATTAGACAGATCTGGTTCAGTTTTTAATGTGGGTTGATATTATGGAATTACTATATTATCTTTTGTTCTTAATAAACTTTGTATTTTTTGATTCATTCTACTTGAAGTAGAATGTCTAGATGATTCACTAATAGATATAGGTGATTCATTAATGTTTTTTGATAATATAGATTGACGAAGTAATGATTGACGAAGTATGCTTGTATCATCTTTAATTAATTGATTGGAGAATTGGATTTCTATTTTTCCATCATGGTGTTCTATTATTCTATCAGGGATATTCCTATTAGGTGCTTTTAAATGATGATTTTCATTTTCTATGTTCCAAGCTTCTGATAATTTAATATCTGACCATTGTATAGTTTTAGGAATTATTACATTTGATTTTTCAATATTTGTTTGGAAGAAAGTAGTTTTTCCTTTGGTATCTATTTGGACAGCATTTGGGCATAATGTATTCATTACTTTGTAATATATTCTATATACAATGGCGATATTCTGAGATCCTGGTAACATATCGAAATCTTGGGTTTTAAGGTTTAATGATAATACTTTTAAGATATTATGATCAGTTAAAGATATTGAATAATCTGGAAAACAGTTAAAATATACTGGTCCACTACATAGACTTGATTCTATCATTCCTAATAGAGAATTAGAAAACCTATTGTGTCTATTGTCTCTTAAACATACTAAGATGAAATTATTTAATCCTAACCTTGTTAAAGGTTTAATTGCTACTTGAACTAATCCTATATGTAAATAATTATAGTTTTTAGTTTTATGTACCTGTATTATTTTATCTGATAATAATTGAAAGTTTTCTTGGTTACTAGTTACTGATAATGTTTGTTCTACAGTTTTTATTGCATAACCTACTTTTAATTTAAAAGTTCCTTTATTGTATATATCTGAAATAGGTACTTTAGGTATATTCCAGTTTGTGATTTGTTTTTCAATATTGTCTATTACAACTTCTTCTTTGTTTTTTATCCTTAGAGTATTACTAACTTGTGGTAGTGCATTACTTGATAGATTCCTAATGAAATCTGTTATTATTAGGTTGCGGATGAGTGCTTTTTCTGACTACGTCTTACGTCTTTTTGACCTCAACGGCTCTCCTGGCCTTAACGGTCTCTCGACTTGGTGCTCTTAAGCCTCAACTCTCGGACCAACTTTCTCTAATGGTAAATATCAGTAGTGTTTCTACCTTATAACATACTAACATTTACTTGTAATGCTCCTTAAATAAGAAACAAAGATTTATGTTGTTTTAGAGTAATCTACAGAGTTGGCTCGCATACCATTTAACCCCAAGATCTACTCTGAACCTAATTATGATCTTATGATTTACTCTGAACCTAATTATGAAACTAATTAAACATAATCTCAGTAATTATGAGTCTGAACTAATCTCACATAACCTAAGTACAAAAATAGTAAAACTAGAATGACTATCGAGAAAGGAGCTATATCTATTACTAACCAAGTAGAATAGGTATTCTCATAAATCTTAACAGTTAAAACAATACGAATTAACATAACTTTTATGCAAGCTTTATATAAACATACTGTTTACAATATACAGACGAACAAGACTAACTTACTGTGTAAAGAAATTTACAGGGACAACATAACAGAAATTTACAGTGACAACATTCTGAGTACAGAACAAAACTTACAGATAAAAGACAATCTTAAAACATACTTACAGACTACAAATGCAGAAGCTGCAAAACGACTTCCACTCTGGTGGACAGAATCTTGGTAGATCCTTGTAATGACAATCACACATCGCACTCTAAAACTATTCTTAATTTTTTACAAGAGAAAGGGAGAGAAGAAGAAGAGAGCAGGAGAAGAGGATTCTTCTGGGCTTGTTAACTCTTGAAATCTTCCGATGATCCTCAAATGAGAAGAGGCATTCTATTTATAGCCTCCGGACTCCAAATGTTTCTTAATTGTATTTCAGTCTTCAATTATTTTGAATGGACGTTTACAGGTGGCAAGATTCGCTGCAATTATGAAGTCTCCAAGTGGCAAGATTCGCTGCAGTCTATGAGGAGAAGAGGGAAATGAGTGAATGCTTTTTGTAGTGGGAATCTTCCGTGACAGGTATGGTGAGAAGGAAATAGTTGGCTGCTTTTATGGCGTGGTGAATTGATTTGAAAGAAGGCGGAACGGACTTTCTTCAATAGTGAGGGAATCTTTCTTTAATTTTGTCGTATATAAGTAGTGGGCATCTTATATCTTGTATGGTCGGTGAGCTTCTTGTCCTATATAGTCGGTGAGCATCTTTCTTTATCAAGAGGGGGAGCATCTTGCTTTAGTCATATCAACAGGTATTTTTTGGTCTTGTTGTAACAACTTTTATATCATGTCACAAGTATAGTAGATATTATTTTAACATCGGGTCATGGGTTTTAATATAATGTTTGTTTTTGAGACATTCCATGGGCCGATGTATCTTGGGCTTCTTCAATGGCATCTGTTTCTGTGGCAGTTTCAGCTTCTTTTGAAAAAATTTCATATAGTTGTTTTTCTAGTTCGGCTCTGGTGGCTTGAGGATTGTGCTTCCTCATTTGAGATATATATTCAGATAGATTATTTGGGTTAAAGTAAGAAGAAGGCTAGAAGCTAGTTGGGACTTGTTTTAGTATATGATATGTTTTGGGTCTAAATTATGGTAGACAAAGACGTTCCACCATTTCACAGCAATTTGTTTTCCCAAACATGGGATATATTCATAATTATTGATATTATTATCGGATATAGCAAATGACCATTTTAGTATCCGCGGTATCTGATAAAATGCAACAAAATATAAATGATAATTAATATTAGGATCCTTCCCATTGTATTCAATAAACTTTTCTTGAGAGTCTTGCAAGGTTTCTAGCATTATTTGGGATAGAAATCCCCAAGTTGTAAACCAATTTAGGAACCAATTTGGAACTGGTTCGGTTACCACCATTTTAAACTGGAGGAACCATGTGTGAGAATTATATTGGTTCTGGATAGTAAGTATACGATGCCAGGCGTCAATGTAGTCAGAGTATCGGTAATGTTTATTTGGGAAATCGGGAGATTGTAATTTTTTGGATCGTGAAGGGTCTGAGCCCCATTCACTGAAATTCAATATTTTCTGTATCTGCATTTTTTAATATGATATGATCTGAATTCTTATGATAATAATGAGTGAGATATATAGAACCTATTTCAAGTAGAATCATCTCAAACCACTCTTTGGTTTTCATACCATTAGAGGGGTTCAGGTTATTGCATAGGTAATATGTGGCTACCGTATTTGGGTCTTCTGAAGCATGTATGTTTTCAATAATAGCATCTGCAATAAAAGCAATGTTTTCATATGGGGATTTGTCTGAGGTTGTAGGCTTTCTAATGGTTGGAGATTGTATGAATAATGGAGTTTGCGGGGATGATGGTATTTGGCTAGAATATTGTGGATAGTTTAATGGACTATTTGGGATACTGGGTGAATATGGAGTCAGGCTTCTATTAGGAGACTGTATTGGGACAATATCTAGGGATGTTTCTATAGGAGCCTTTCCTTTGGATTGTATGGTATTGGTATTCATAATTTGGTTTTCAGTTGCTCTATTTTTATTGAATAATATTAATGGTAGAGATAATTCAGGTGGATCGATTATATATATATATGAAGATACTATAAAATACCTATAGGCGAAAATGAACAGTGATTTTTCCTACCCTCATCACCATCCAAAGTTCATCACACGATCATGATTGTTAGGTAGTATTTCATTTTTCATTTTTTTTTTCTATAAATTTGAATGATCTGAAATTTGGAGCGCGAGTGTTCATCAAAAGTAGGAAAAGCTATGAAAAATATAAAAAAAATATTTACATGAAATAAATTAACTAAAATACCCCCAAAATATTTAAGGAATATTTTGGTCAATTTTTGTTTTAATATTTTTTTTTTATATATTTTTATTAGGTGCGCTTCATTTAGATGTACATATACTCAAAATTTAATATCAATCTGATTTGTAGAAAAAAAATAAAAAATGGAACACTACAGAACAATCGTGATCGTGTGATGAAGTTTGGATGGTGATGAGGGTAGGCAAAATCACAGTTCATTTTCGCCTATAGGCGTTTTATAGTATCTTCCATATATATATATATATATATATATATATATATATATATATATATATATATATATATATATATATAGCACGGTGACAGTGTCTTTCAATTTTTCTTTTTTTTTTACTAATCAGAATGATCTAAAATTTGGAGCATGTGTACATCTTAGTGAGACGCACGTAATAAAAATATGAAAAAAATAATTCGTAAAATATAAATTGACCAAAATACCCCCATAAATTTTTGCAGGTATTTTGGTCAATTTATATTTTACGAATGATTGTTTTTTCACCTTTTTATTAGGTGCGCCTCACTAAGATGTACACACTCTCCAAATTGCAAGTAATTTGCGTCTGTAGAAAAAAAAAATGAAAATTGAAACACTATCGGACAACTTTGACCGTACGATGGAACTTGGATGGTAATGAGGGCAGGCGAAATCACTATTTTATAAACAATCTACTTCCATCGGTTGTATTTAATATTTGAGTAGTTTTATCAAAATATTTTGTAGGTACTAATCCTTCATTAATACAGTTTAAATCAGCTCCTGAGTCTATGAGGGCTATTGAATGAAATTCATATTCTTGATTAATAATAATTTTAACTATAACAAACCATTTTCTAGTTATTATTTTATTGAGTATATTTACAAATGTATTATTATCTATTTCTTCTATTTTTGTTCCTGATGTTTCAGGTATATCTACTAATTGGGTAAATTCAATTTCATCTGAATCAGTTATTTCTCCATTAACCTCATTTTGTAATTCCAATATTCTTATCCCGAGAAGATAGTCATATGGACCACTGGAAAGAAAAATTTATTTCAGGATTACCACATTTATTTGCTGAGAAAGTCAGAATCAGATTAAAAAATAAACATGGTGGAACTATTTATATATATATATATATATATATATATATATATATATATATATATATATATATATATATATATATATATATATATATATATATATATATATATATATATATATGGGTGCGGTTTGTATAGAGCCGAGGCGCTAGACAATCAAATTAGAGCCTACCTGTAAATAGTCTCTAGAAATGTGGTTTCAATACTGGAAATCTTTGTCATAGCCTTAAAATATATTTTTCATCGTTATTTATAAAGTTTAAAGCTTAAAAAATAGTGTAGATCGACATATCTATGAAAACTTGAAAATCTTGAAAATTGACAGTCCACAAATGCGTTACAAAATACACTATTTCTAAAACTTGAAATTCATTTTTTTCTCATATCCATGCATCTTGATGTCGAGATGATCAATTTGAGGATATGTGGGCATCAAAACAACCTCTTCTACTAAAATTTTTGAGGTAGGCTCTAATTGACTGTTTAGAGCCTCGGCTCTAATTTGACTGTTTAGAGGCTCAGCTCTATTTAAACTTTTCCCTAAATATATACACACACACACACTACAGCTATCAGCCTGTGGGCTTATAGGATCTTTTCCCATATATATATATATATATATATATATATATATATATATATATATATATATATATATATATATATATATATATATATATATATATAGAGAGAGAGAGAGAGAGAGAGAGAGAGGGGAGAGAGAGAGAGAGGAGAGAGAGAGAGAGAGAGAGAGAGAAAGAGAGAGAGAGCTTAAAAGTTTACAAAGAGACTATTTATTTTAAGTATATGGAGGTCACAATTACTCTTGTCCATCAAATTTCAAATCGAGTGGTTGTAAGAGTGTCGCTGATTAGATTTGAAGTTCAAAAATAACTTATTTGGAACTTCGCAACACACCCTAAACCATCAAATTTGGCATCTAATAACTATTAGTAATTATGGCCCCCCTTTATTAAACATAAATGGTCTCTCAAAATGCAATCACATACATCTACGGTTGTTTGGAATGTCTAAGATGGGTAAGGACCTTAAATTTTTACTTAGCTCATCTCAAACATGGGTAAAGGAGATGGGTTGCGTTACGTAGGTACTAACGTAAAATTTTGCCAAAACTTTTCATGAATCATTAAACACAACAATAGAAGGAACCATTGGCATAAATGAGGGCGAAGGTCATAAATACATTCGTAGGATTATGATATCATAAGTGAGCTTTGTAAAGGATGAAGATAAGAAAGGCTTTAGAACTAGATGGTATCCCGATTGAGGTTTGGAAGTGCATGTGAAGGATTGGCATTGACTGGTTGACCAATTTATTCAACAAGGTATTAAAAACAAAAAAAAATATCTGACAAATGGAGGAAAAGTATTGTAGTACCTATTACAAGAATAAAGGCAACGTACAAAACTGGGTGAATTATCGAGAGATCAAACTTAAGAGCCACACTATGAAGCTATGCGAGAGTGATTGAGCAATGACTAAGACATGAAATAAGTTTATAGAAAACTAATTCGGTTTTATGCTAGGGAAGTCAACAATTGATACTATTTTTCTACTTAGGAAATTGATTGAGAAGTTTAGAGCGAAGGGAAAAGATCTCAACGTGATCATTATTGATTTAGAGAAAGCTTAAGATGGAGTACATCGAGATTTAATTTGATGGATGGTGAAAAAGAAAGAGCCCTCCATATACTATATTGGAATAGTCTATGGAAACTCAAAAACATGCAACATTTTTTCATTTGCATGAAAACCATGAAAGTGTGAAAATAGTCAATTGACAACAAAGGTTGTAAGAAATACACAAGAATAAAAATCTAGAAAGTATCCACTTGGTGAATCAAAAAGTTGTTAGAAAGTCTCCATGGGAGCCTCCTAGAACAATGATCTTAGTTGATTATGCAAGTCCCAATTTAATGACATAATCAATTGCTACAAGGACATCATTAATATCTTGCCCAAAATTAACAGAGGAGAAACTTCAATACGTGTTCAAATGCAGATATCTACACCCAAATTAAAGATGAAACACATTTCCCTTGCGCCCAACTTTTCTGAGAAGAGATTGTAGTGACTCCTCAGAAAATCCTTAAGAACCTCAGAGAGAACTTCCATGGTTATTGGATGCTTTAAACAATATTACTTAAAACCAGACTATCCAAGTTAGATAGTATACATCGGTTTTCTTATGGTTACGACTTTGACTCACATAATAAAGAGGTCTCCATCAAGTTGCAGTCAAAGGCATAAAAAAAAGGAGGATCATAGAACATTACTGGAGCATAATGCGAAAACCCAGCCAATCAGGAGTAATTCAGTTAGTAATTGGAGAAGTATAGGATAAATGAAATAATTGTTCCTCATCAAACAACCATTTAATGAGTTTTGATGCCTAAAGAACTTGACGTTTGAGGTTGCCGAATGGAAATCCCTGAACTACCGATTGACTGCTCTACTATGAGTACTTACTTTCTGACCTCGATTGTTTTACTGCTGGGCTTGCTTTCTTGCTTTGCTACTAGCCGCTTTCTTTCTTGCTTTCCTGCCCTTTTCAAATGCATAAAGGAAATGATGAAATAGTGTATATGATCTATACCATTAGCAAATAAACTAATTACAACGTGACCAGTTATCAAAACCCTGAAAGCCCTACTAATATAATAAAATTAGAAAAACGAAGATGAAGTATCTAGGACTTCGAAGGAAATGGACCATATTTCACCTGTTACTGGAAGCAAATTAAAACCAATGAGGAGAGAATTCTAGGTTCTTTGAGTAGCTTGACAAGAAAGTAGAGTGTGGTCCAACCGAGTTCACCTCCCTGCCACACATAAGCTTTACTTGAAACTTCTTATAAATGTTAGGAATCCACACTAAATAGGAAACTTCCTATAGATGTTACATATATCTAAAAAACCAAGAGATATATATCTAATAATTCTAATCTTTTTAGATTTCTATTTCCTTTTGGAAACTTATCAATATCAATCTCAATCCCACATAATATGGGATTTCCTTATGCATGTGATTTTGGATATCATCATATCCAACATAATCATGTTTTAAACAAACTGTGTATATCTCAACCAACTAGGAACTAAATGCTATTGTAAAAGCCATAAGAAAATGGTTGCTTGCACATTTGAATGAAAGGGAAAGAACTGAATGGACTGTCATGCATCATGTACCAATGGATTAGGAAGTTCAACTAAATTAGACCCTTTTTCCAAAGAATAAACAGTCTTAGCCAAAATAAGAAAGATTTCAAGGTATATCATTATTGTGATTCACAATTTTCTTGCAATTAGTGAAAATACAGAAAGTAGAAATGTAATATAACCTTGTGAAGGCGTATTTGTGTCGAGAGATCTGTTGTGAATACATTTAAGAACCTACTTTAGCTTCATGTGTTAACCTTATTTCATCAAAATGTCATTAGGAAAAATAAAAAAAATCAAATTGTTTTTTTTTGGGCGACCCTCTTGCAAGGGGGACACCAGTAGTGCTGCCCGAGCGACACTACCTGTGTCGCCCAACTACAGTTGTCCGAGAAACTTTCTGGGACCCCACATGCCTCTTCCAGGGGCTTTTGGCTTCTTGTTCACCATATTTTGGCTCCAAATAAAATATTTAAAAATATAAGAAAGGTATTTTGCTTCAGATAGGTCTGTTATGTAACTGGCTTTCTGATTTTATTTTCGTTTGTTAATTTTGATTGAAATCATGTTTTCCCTGGTTTCACCATGATTATTTTTATTGTATTTCACCAAATTTAAAAAGATTAAAAAAAAATTAAAATTTAAAAATACGTTGAGGGTTCCTTGCACTCTCCCTGAACCGTGCCTTGTTTGAATCACCCTTGACTCGGGCCCGTGCTCGACTTAGCATGAACTGTGTCTGGTCTCACTGTTGTGACTATACCTTCTTAGGGATTTCTTACCCCTCCATCTATATTATGCTTCGAGCGAGCTTCGCCTTGAAGAGCATATTGCTAGGCACGATCAGTGCCGAGCGCTCACTTATTTTCTTTCTTGCATTGTGTGTGTTGTGTGCTTGACAATTATTTTTTATTGCGTTCTTCTTTACACACTCCAGCACACACCGGACTGGGAATGCCCAGGAAACCAGCAAACAAACATTTCGAAACCCCCAAAATCCACGTTAACAGCATGAGGGAACCTAGCTTTGAGAGTCGAGGCGGTTGGGATTCGCATAACTTTAACTGTGAGTGCCCCTTCGTAATCCTTTACCTCAAAGAAACTTTTGCGTATAGTAGGACCTGGTGAACATCCTATACCAGGAGGCCTGGACCTATGTGGGGACCTATATCAGCCTAACCGCATTTTAATAGTTAGGAACCCACTCTCAAGCCAAGCCTATCTATAATCTAGGCCAAAGTTTCCTTGTGCTTGTTTGACCTAAGTGATCTGGTAGCATGTGTCTCAGATTTCAAGTGAACCTAGAATTTTGAGATCGCTCTCTCGAGAACCTTGATCAAGAACAAGGGAAGGTATACCAGCTGATGAGAGAGGAATTTAAGGTGGGTTTGAGACTTACTCAGGCTGGCTCGCGTGAGCTCTCTCTTAGATTAGAAAGAAAGCCCCCTCATTCTACAACTGGTTCGAAATCGCCTGTATTCTTCTGTTTCTCCAATCACACACACATGGTTAATTTTAAAAGACAAGTGGGCCAAAGGACCCCACCTTGTCTTTGGGAGAATGTACATAGGCGTGCACATTCAAAAGAGAACAGAGATGAGATGATGAGATGAGAGTTGGGGGAAAGAGGAAGAGAGAACAAAAGAAATGAAAGAGACATTTGACCAGGTGACTAGCCTAGCTCAGTGGTTAGATTGGCATGATGATTGACTTGACGTGGTAGTACGACGGGCACGGTACGCAGACCGGCACAACGACAATATTACTCGACAACAGAACACCAACATCAACTAGGCTGGTACAACGACTAGTTCAACGTGGCAGCAAGATGGGCAAGGTAACTCAGATCGGCACGACAGCAAAACTTCTCGACGACAAGACTACAATGAAGTGCTAGACTTGTCCCTTCGTCAATTAGAGGGGAGGAAGAAGAAGAAAGAGAAAGAAGAGAGATAAGAAAAGCAAAGAGATAAAGAGAGTAAAGCAGAAAGATTGGAGGAGAGGAGGAAAAAGAAGAAGAAGATAATACTGTAGAGAAGAGAAAATAAGACGAAGAAAAGAGAAGAGACAAGAAGAGGGAAGAAAGAAGAGACAAGAGGATAGAAAATAAAGTAAAGAAGAGGGAAGAAGAAGGAAAGCAGAAGAAAAGGAGAGAGAAGAGAAGAGAGAGAAGAGAAGAGAGAGAAAGAGAAAAGAAGAGACAGAATGGAAAGAGAGGAGAAGAGAGAGATGAGAAGAGAGAGACGAGAAGAGAGAAGAGAAGAGAGCAAAAGAAGAGAGAGAAGAGAGAAGAGAGAAGAGAAGAGAGCGAAAGAAGAGAGAGAAGAGAGAAGAGAAGAGAGAGAAAGAATAGAAAGAAGAGAGAAGAGAAGAGAGAGAAAGAAGAGAGAGAAGAGAGAAGAGAAGAGAGAGAAAGAAGAGAGAGAAGAGAGAAGAAAAGAGAGAAAGAAGAGAGAGAAGAGAGAGAAAGAAGAGAGAGAAAGAAGAGAGAGAAGAGAGAAGAAAGAAGAGAAAAAAAGAGAGAAAAGAAGAGGAAAGAAGAGAAGAGAAGAAGTAAGAGAAATAGATAAAAGAAGAGAGACAAAAGCATGGTGAGAGCAAAAAAGGGAGACAGGAGCAAGGACTACGATGGGCTTCCGCCGTCCATCATAGAGGAAAGAGGAGAAGGAAAGAACATGGACAACAATGGACTTCCGCCGTCCATGATAAAGAGAGAGATAGAAATGAGAAAGAGAGAATCACGTGCAGCGTTAGGCATCGTTGCCCGTGTCATAGGAAACTTAAACATGGTCTGGACCTCAACTCGGGAAAGTGCCCGATTCAATGTCCTTGTCAAAGAATGAAGAAAAGATTGTCACGCGCGACAATGAGTATTGTCATGCACAACATGGGAAAGGGGAAATTTGGACAGAGGTTCGGCCCGCCACTCGGGTTAAGGCTTGGCTCATTGTGCATATTTCCAGAAGATAAGAGAAGAATGAGAATGTTATGTCAGGTGATGAGCATCGTCGTGCCTGACCAGTGAGGAGAGATATTAGGAGAGAGCCAGAGGAGAAAGAAGGAAAGAGAAAGAGACTATGAAAGAGAGAAGAAGAATAAGGAAAGAGGAGAGAAGAAAACACGGACGGCGCTGCCACTGCCATGTGTGTCAGAGAGAGAAGAAAATAAAAAGAGAGAATCGTGCACGACGTTACCATCACCATGCATGTTCAGACTAAGAGAGACAGAGACAAAGGTAGAGTAGAGAGAAGAAAGTAAAGAAAGAGATTCGTGCACGGCGTTGCCATCGCTGTGCATATTCAGATAGAAAGAGACATAGAGAAAGACAGAGCAGAGAGAAGGAAGTCGAGAAAGAGATTCGTGCACGACATTGCCATTGCCATGCATCAGAAAGATAGAGTAAAGAGAGAATGAAGAAGAAAGGAGAAGAAGAGAGAAAGAGATAGAGACGAGAGGAGGAGAGAAAGAGATAGAGACGAGAGGAGGAGAGAGAAAGAGATAGAGATGAGAGGAGAAGAGAGAAAGAGATAGAGCTAAGAGAAGATAGAGAAAGAGATAGATGAGAGGAGAGAGAAAGAGAGAGAGAAGAGGAGAAGAGAGAAAGAGATAGAGATAAGAAGAGGAGAGAGAAAGATAGAGATGAGAGGAGGAGAGAGAAAGATAGAGATAAGAGGAGGAGAGAGAAAGAGAGACAAGAGGAGGAGAGAGAAAATTACCTTACCGAAGGATATCGGCCCTTTTCTTCACTCTCCTCTCTCTCTCTCTCCATGACTCACTCATGAACTCAAAGTAAAAACACAAAGTTTATTGATCAATTGAAATTATGAGGAGGATCAGCGAAGAACCCTTTACAATTAGGTTTAACATGTATTTATAAAATTGAGCCCAAACATGGATGGATGTCTAAAAGCTATTCTAATTGATGATAATTACAATTATTTTAATTTAAAAAAAATTCTAAAAATGGGTATAAAATGACTGTTTTGTCCCTACCTAACAATTCATGTAATTAAAAAACAGTCACTGTTGCTGCCTAAGAATGTGCGTGATCTTTCGTGGATGATCTAGGGTTGCTCTGGTGCCTGTTTGACCAAAAGATGATTGTTTTCTTGTAGGGTTCAACATGACAATCGATTTGATACCAACTTCGAGCCACGGATTGTGTTTTTAAGCCACGACCATGCGACTTGAAATTTGGATTAATCTTGAAATCTTTGGATCGATAGTGTGCTCGTTCCTTGATGTTTCTTTATAATTTCTTCTTTGGAACACACTAAGCATGCCATCACGATCATGTGTCAACAAACACAATTTGATTTTGTGCTCAGACGAAATCTGTCATGATCGTGTGCAAAATCCGATCGTTCATCATGTACAGGGTTTGGACCAGAAATAGCCCTAGACCTTACACACACGATAGACTGGTCTCACGTCAATCCGACGTGCACGCGCCGTGATTTGGCCGCTCAAACGAGACGTGTCGCTACTGATTTTCCTAAAACTTTCTTCACAAATTGGTAATTTCTCTCTAGCTTTTCTCCCTATTTGGGCATTGTCACGGGACGTGCCACATATCAAAATGTTCCTCTTGACGAGATGAACACACTCACAAATTTTGAGCGTGTTCTGACTCGGTACGAATGAGATATGGCCCCCAAAATTCACTACTCGAGATCATAAAAATAGTCCCCATTAATGGTGATTTGGTGCAGGGAGGGCGCATGGGAATAGTGTGCAGCCTACCTTTTTTCGGTATTTTACCCATAATTTTATCTTGATGCTCTCGATTAAGCCGAAACTTACCCATAAGGGTTTTCGATCGTGCCAAATCCAATGGTGGTGGTCCCACAACAATTTGACTCATCGAAAATATAGTTCTAGTTATGGGGTTCATTTCAAGGTGCTAAAGGTTAACTTTTTCGAAATTGTTTCTTTTGTAGCACTGCCTTAAACATGTCGAAATGCGGTGAAACTTGACAGGTGGTCTTTTGAAGTGCTTAAGAATATTATGATTTGTTATGGGGCCATTCAGATATTGTTAAGAATTCCACTGTATGTCAAGGCTTTATTTTATCGACTTCTCTTTTTATTTCCTTCGGTTTTATTAATTTTTTCTTCCTAGCCATAGGACCACATGAATACCGAGGAGATCCACGTAATGCTGTAAATAGGATGGTCAAACATTTTGATGCAATGTACAGGTCCATACGTGGAGAATTTAGGGGGAGAAGAGACTTTTTTTAGGAATCCTATTGAAGTCCTCACCCTCAAGGGACTATTTGTGATTCTGACAGCTGAGAATTTTGTACGGACCTTTTTAGTCAGAATCAGGCCCATAATTGAAGGGCATTTTTCCCATTTGGTTTAGGTTCGTTTGTCTTGTTGTTTGTTGTGGATGGTTTGCTGAAGGGCCTTTGGTTGACATCCGTCTGGTGGTGCATCAGATTGTACTCAGTGGGCAGGGTGCCTTAGTTTATGAAGGTGACCAGATGTGGGTATAACCCCTGCCTACTGCTTGCAGTGTTGTTATATAACAGGTCCAAGTTCTGACTGACTTTGGGTTTTCTTGGAGCGTCTTTAGCATTTTAGAGTGCGTTTAGTGACCTCGTGGGAATAGTGCTCTTCCTCATGAGACTTATCTTACCTTCTTAGTGAGTCTTCTGTCTTTGGAGTCCTTTTTATAAATGGACTCAGGCTGTCAAAATCTTGCTTGCTGCTTGTATTTTTGGGTCCTAGTATTGTGACACTAAGGATTTTTCTCTTTAGTATGTTGGCTGAAGCTGTCTCTTGAGGCGAGTGCTGCATCAACCTGTTTGTTGGTCCAAGCGTCCTTTGTGGAATTTCACTTGGACTTGTGAAGAGGCGTCGTAGAGACGATTTTCACCAACTTCCTTTTATTTGGTGCTCTTTTACCCATGACCTTTCGACCATGTCTACCCTTATTCTTCCATTTTTACTCACAGTGCCCTTTTCGGGTTTTCATCGTGCCCTGGTTTTTATTTTCAAGAAACTCTTTTACTCATGGTTTCGTGACCATGCCCGTCCGTCATTTTTACTCATGGTGTTCCCTTGTTCAGGTATACACCATGTTTGTTATTTTTTTTTTGTGAAGGCGTGTTTAAGGTCATGCCGTCGAGACCTTGTGCGTCATGCAACCAGGGCGTGCAATACAGTTTAAGGTCATACAGTTGGACCATAGTGGAGATGGATGACAGTCTGTTGAGGCCATCGAGTGAGTATGGTGGTGGTTTTGACTCACTTTGGGGAGATGACATGACGCTACCTATTAAAAGTGGATGATGTATGAATGGTGGGTGAAAAATGGGGACCCACTAGCTGACGGAGAGTATGGATGGCGGGATGGCTTGCCGTTTTATGAGCACGAGTGAGACTCACTCGGGAATGATGAATGGTAATGGAGGAAGATGGATTTACTGGGGAGGTGATGAAGGTGATGTACACACACGGATGGGTCGGTTGGGAAGATGTATGTGAAGATGCACGTAAAGGGCGTGTGCGCGTGTGTGGGGGCAAGTTTAAGGTCATGCCTCCATGACCCGTGCAAAGCAGTTTAACGTCATGTGGCTAGGACGAGCACTATGGTTTAAGGTCATATTGCTTGGACTGTGGTTATGAAGTTTAGAGTCATGCAACTAGGACGACCATGCATTTTAAGTTCGTGCAATTAGACCTCCGCTACAGTTTAAGATCATATAGTTTGGACCATGGTGCTAAGCCTTTTAACGTCATGCGGTCAGGACGTGCACTACAGTTTAAGGTCATATAGTTTGAACCATGGCTTTGTATTTTAAGGTGATGCAGCATGGACCATGCAGTTTACTGTCGTGCAACTAGACCTTCCCTACAGTTTAAGGCCATGCAGTTTTTGGGGTCGTGCACCTGGACCAAGGCCATGCAGTTTAAGGTCATGCAACACAGACCATTGTGTGGGTTTCCTAGTAGGTGAAGCTCCATGGGGAATAGGTTTGTGGATGGTAATATGCCTCCCTAGCGATAAAATGATTAAGGCCAGCAAGGGATTCAGATGAGAAGTAGACTTCACTCGGGGTGAGGGGACGAGTGTGACTCCCTGGTGAAACAAAATGATACTTCATAGGGAATAAGCTTATGGACGGTAACCTGACTTCTGGGGATAAGATAGCTTGGTGCGAGACTAACCCACTAGGGATTGAAGGGGTAAGCATGACCCTTTCTGGTATACACCGAACTCCACTGGGGATGATGGGCTGCGACACTGGTATAACTCCCACTAGGGATGATGGTAGAATACTCACTGCGGTGATCAAGTTTAGACATGCGCGACGCTAGCCACGGACAACAGCAACATATGCAGCGGTAGTCATTGGCGCACACAACACTAGCACGAGCGGCGTTGGCATGCACGGGAGTGGTAATCGGCGGTAGTAGTACTGGCGCGCACAGCATTTGTTGCACGCGACGTTAGTATCGAACACAACTGGCGTTAGCTTGCGTTCAGGCCTCGGGCTTGGGCCCGGTCTGGTCTGGCCCATCTGAAGGTTGATACTCGGCGTTACATAGGCAGTAGTAAGCCTCTATTCGGGCCATGGGTCTGAGCCCGACCACCGGGTCCGACCAATCTGAAGGTTGATAATCGGTGTTGCACAAGTGACGGTAAGCCTATGTTCGGGCCTCAGGTTTGAGCCCGACCCGGTCTACCCCGTTGTCGTTTGGCCTTTAGGGATTTGTCTGGTATTCTTGCTTTGTGAGGGGCATTGGGGAAGCTTCATCTATATAAGGGGATTAGCCCCATTTTTCACTGTTTTTCAGTTAAGGTAAAATAGTAAGAGTGAGAGAGCGAGAAAAGCTTTCGGCATGAAGATTCTGGCAAGCGCATAGGGTATTCATGAGAGTTTATCGGTGAGTACACCGTAGCAGTGTTGCGCAAGGGGCTTCACAAGGGTCAGTGTTGCCAGAGTTGCAAAGCAAGGTGTGCGAAAAGAGTTGACTGGATTCGGTAGTCATTCTAAGTCACCGGAGAGGTGGGAAAAAGGCAGATGATGGTCGTTGGGCATTTCCGTGGTTCTCCAGACATTTCCCAGTGGTTTTCCATTGTTAGGGAGTAGTGGGAGAGTAGCAGCGGGGAGTGGAAGTGTTTTCCCAGCGAGTCGGAGTGTTTTTCCCATGAGAAATCAAGGGGTCCTAAGGAGGCCAAGAGTCGTAGGAAGATGAAGAGCCTTGGGAATTCGATCTGTCGTAGAAAACGAGGAGCCTCAGGAATTCGATCCGTCACAAAAGACGAGGAGTCTAGGGAAGGTGCACAATCACTGGGGAGACGAAGAGTCATATGCATTAGAAGGGTCGCGGGGACACGAAAGGTTTTCGAAAGCTGAAGTGTCACTATCACGCGACGATAGCAAACACAGCTAGTGTTAGCCCTTTCTCTGACATAGTCGGCGTTACCCTTAGTCGGCGTTAACCATTTGTGAGACATCGTCGGCGTTACTTCTTGAAGTCATAGCCGGTGTTAATCCTTAAAGACACAGCTAACGTTAGCCTCACGCGACGTTTATCAGTGCCTTAGTCACGCATAACAGCGACATGACGTGCTCAGCGTTAGCCTCGTACGGGGGTTACCGTTTGCTCATGATCGTCAAGAAGTTATACCCATTTGTGGTCACCCTTGTTGACGAGTTGCGTGCAGAGATTGTTATACACAGCGCTGATTAGGTTAGGCAAAGGGTGGTGACCAATGGTAAGGCCAAGCTTATGAAGCCTGTTGGAAGCCAAATCCTCTAGCGCAACAGTGAAGTCCATGTTGTTCTGTGGAAGGGCCCTCACTGTGAGCAGGGTATGCTCTCCATCATAAGCCAGTTCCTTGCCAGAGAAGTCTACTTTGTATGTCAAATATACTCGATCAAAGCGCTTCCACCTTCTTTTATTGTGAGAGCCACTTTTGTCCTGTAACTGTACTCTTCTCCTCAGATGCAAGAGCAATGCTTTTGATGCGAAAGAAATCTTTTTGGCCTGTAACCGTCCTCTCCTCGAATGCAAGAGCAACGCTGGGGTCAGCCGTCCTCTTTTCCTCAAATGTAAGAGCAACATTTGGGGTCAGCCGTCCTCTTTTCCTCAGATGCAAGAGCAACATTTGGGGCCAGCTGTCCTCTTTTCCTCAGATGCAAGAGCAACATTTGGCAATACATCCTTGTAACCTCCCTAATAATGGGTTTCTGAATGTAATTTGTGATATCTCTTATAAAAACGTTTTTGCTTTTGTGCCCTACTTCTTTTATTTTCTTCCCCCCTCCCCTTTTCTTTTTTATTCTTTCTTTCTTTTCGGTGCTCACTGAAATTTTTGACTAGCATCAGGGATAATACTTCTTTAGGTATCACCAATTAATGGGGGCATTACTTCTCCTCTATTAGGATGTGCCAATAAATAAGCCCCATTTGGCAAGACTTTCTTGACTATGAAAGGGCCCTCCCACTTAGGTTCAAACTTCCCATTACGATGCCCATGCATAATGATCGGTCTCTTGATGGCGAGAACCAGATCCCCACTGGCGAATGAGCGGACCTTGACTGACTTGTCAAAGGCCCTCTTCATTCTCCCCTGGTTGAGTTACAGGTTTTGCTAGGCTACTAACCTTCTTTCATCGAGTTCATCTAGTTCTTGATAACGAAGTTTGACTCTCTCATCTTTGGTTAGTCCTTGATGTATAGTGACACACAGTGAAGGGGTTTTAATTTCAAGGGGTAAAACTGATTCACCCCCATAGACTAGGGAATAAGGGGTGGAATCAGTGGCATTTCTTATGGTAGTGCTATAGGCCCACAAGGCTTCCGAAAGTTTATCATGCCAATGCTTCCTTGTTTTTGATACTTACTTCCTCAAAACACCACATAATACGATCAATACGATGACTTCTAAATTGGGGGCCATTGTCCGATATAATCTAGTCAGGCACTCTAAATTGGTATATGATATGATGTCGTACAAAATTGGCCACTGCAACCCTGAAACTTAATTGAGGGAACCGCTTCAGCCCACTTGGAGAAATAATTCGTAGCTGCCAAAATGAAAACGTGGCCCATTGCTGGCATCTTTTGGCATAGTTTAGGAAGTCAGCAATCATCAAAGGCCAATAATACCCCAGCGGCATATCCGCTCATAAAGCTTGTGATCGGACTGATGCAGTCCGCACACGCCTAAATGCACTTCTTCCAACACTTTATTTGGTTCTTGCACATCTATAGATCTGAGGAGAATTCCATCAAAAGATTGTGGGAAAAGAGTACCCCCTTCCAGGATGGTGTACTTGGTAGTCATTCTATGCACAGTATTGTGGTCGGTACGATCTTCAGAAAATCTACTGTGCCTTATGAAATTGATGATGGGCTCTCTCCAATCTTCTATTTGTTCAATTTCCAAACATATGGGGTTGAAAAAATCCGCCTCCTGTTTTTGAATCTCAAATTTTTTACTCCTTGCCATTTCATGTTCAGTCTTAATAACTTCTTTGGCTAATAGAAATGCTCCGATTGGATAAGATGGTCACTCGGGGAAGAGATTTCTTTCGTCATCTGCATCAACTTTAGTTCTCAATTCAATATGTCTCCATTCTTCCACCCAAACAGGTGTAGGCCCTGGGGAGGACAATTGAATTGTTGCTCCAAGCTTTGCGAGTGCGTTATCCTACGAGTTTAACTTCTTGGGGATGTGAGTCAAGGACACATCACCGTTCTGAGCCATACATGACTTTGTAGTATCATGATAAGGCTTGAGAGTTTTCTTTCTCATATCATAAATCCCCTTACTCTGCCGAATAACCAACCCAGAGTCACCATAGATCTTGAGTTGCTCCAAGTCTAGATCGAAGGCTATCTCCAACCCGATTTTAAGGGCTTGATATTCTGCCTCCTTATGAGAATCGACTTCGGTGAGAGAGAAAGAAAGAGGCAGTACTCCTCCCTTCGGAGTCATGAATACCACTTTGGCACATCCTCTATCAGATTGGAAGGCTCCGTCGAAGTACATCTCCCACGCACGAGCAAGTTCTGTACAGAATACTTCTTTATCAGGGAGGTCACTTGATATAGGAGATTCTGTCGGTATGGGATGTGCTACGAAAAACTCATCCATAGCTTGGCCCTTGATGGCCATTGGTGGGACATAGATGATGTCGAATTCCATCAGCAATAATGCTCACCTAGCAAGATATCCTGACACGCATGGGTGTGTCATGAGAAAATTTATCTGATTTTCCTTTGATATAAGTCTTACTTCGTGACCGAGCAGGTAGTGGTGGAGCTTTTGTACTGCAAAGATTAGGGCCAGGCACATCTTCTCGGTATGGGTAATTCTTCTCGGCCCCTTGCATCCTGCGGCTGAAAAATATAATGCAGTCTCTTTCCCTTCGCCATTGTTTTGTGCCAATAATTCCCCAAGTGACTCGTCTAAAGCGGACACATACAGGATGAGAGGTTTTCCCAGTACCCGTGTAGAAAGCACTAGAGGGTTGAGTAAATAATGCTTGATGTCATCAAGGGCTACCTGACATGCTTCATCCCAGATGAATGGAGTATCCTTCTTTAACAGGTGCATGAAAGCCTTACAGTGACCTGAGGGGTTTGAGATGAACCTGTGGATATAAGCCAACTGCCCTTGGAGGGATCGTAGCTCTCGCAATGTTGTTAGTGATGAAATTTCTTGGATTGCCTTGATCTTAACTGGCTTAACTTCTAGCCGCCGGTATCTAACAATGAACCCCAAGAACTTTCCCGAATGCACACCAAAAGCACATTTCAGTGGGTTCATTTTGAGCTGATGAAGGCATAACCGTTTAAATACTTTTTCAAGGTCTTGCAAATGAGTGTCTTTCTCTTCGGATTTTACCACCTAATCATCTACATAACATTCCACCTCTTTGTGCATCATATCCTTGAAGATGGTCGTTATTATTCTTTGATATGTAGCACTGGCAGTCTTTAATCTGAAAGGCATCATCGTGTAGCAGAAGACCCCTTTTGGAGTTAAGAACGCAGTGGCTTCCTCATCTTCTGGTGCCATCCGTATCTGATTATAGCCGGAGTATCCATCCATGAAGGAGAAGATCTGACAGTGAGCTGTGGAGTCAATGAGCATTTCTATAAATGGCAATGGGTAGTCATCCTTTGGGCAAGCAGTATTCAGGTCGTGGAAGTCAATGCAAACCCTAATTTAGTCGTTCTTCTTCTTAACTGGGACAATATTTACCAGCCACTTTGGTTACTTGACTTTGCGGATGAAGCCTGCTTGCCTAAGTTTGGTTACCTCAACATCTATTTGCATTTCGAGATCAAGCCTGAACCTCCTGGATTTTTGCTTGATAGGCTTGATAGAGGGATCTATGCCGAGATGGTGAACTGCGCCTTCAGGATCTAAACCAGGCATCTCATGGTAATGCCAAGCAAAGATGTCTCGATTTTCTCACAAGAAGGCAAAGAAATTTTTTTTCTTCTCAGGAGACATATTCGCCAAGATGAAAGTGGGTCTAGGGTTGGCTTCATCTCCTAGATTTATCTCCTCGAGCTCATCAGCTGTGGCTTGACCGCCTTTTTCCCATTCTTCTGGGGCTTTTACTTACTCTTCATCATTGGCTTCAAAGATCTTCTCATTAACCTCAAGTGTAGAGACCCATGATCCTGACATCTCTGCTTCCAACAGAGCTCCAGGGTACGTTATGATTTATGCACCTTTCTCGAACTGGGGCACAGAAGGGTCGACCTCAAATATGGACGGTATATGAGGCTGTAGGAGTTTGATTTAAAAGTTACAAGGAAGTTGAGATTCAGTGATTGTGGGGCCAGATGCACCCTAATATGAATCGCTCAGTCTTTGTATGGGTGTCTACAGTGTTTGCCCCGTGCTGGGTGATGCTTTCGCACCATGTGGAAAGCTTCCTGAAAATAGAAGCTTTGCCCTCTTGATTCTTTCAGCCTCTGCTCAAAGTCGGGCTTAGGAGGCCATTAAGGTTTCTTTGGTTTTGACCTCTTGTGCTTCTTTGTAGAAGAAGATGGGTCTGGCTTAACTCGAGCCTCTAGAGCGTCAACAACTGTCAAGAATCCAGCCGCTTGGGCTAGCGTCTTTTTTAGGAACCTCCAGTGTGTCCTGCTTAAACTGGTTCCTTCAAGCTCTCTGTCAAGAGCCTCGAAGTCTGGACATTTCAATGTTGTACCTGTAGGATACATAGAAGAGGGAGGATAAGAAGGCGAAGAAGAAGAGGAAGATAGAGAAGGGTCAATAGGTGAAGGACTTTTAAGGTCCTTTCCCTCATTGGACTGATCTAGGCAGCTTTTTACATCATTATTAGGGTTGGACGTGTGCAGGGGATCTTTTAGGTCTTTCCCTTGCTTAGACCGTTGGGGAGTGCTTTTAATGTCGTCACCCTCATTTGACGTGCACTGAGTAAGAGATGACCCTGGGTATCCTCTTGATGAGACGAACGAATAAGGTTAATGGCGACCGATATGAAGTCTTGTAATGTCGGCAAGGGAGAAAGAGGCTTGAGAAATTCTGGCTCGAATGTTGGCTGAGGAACCTTATTCCTCCTACGAGCGGCCCTTGGTGCTTGTCTTCTTTTAGTCGCCTTTGGAGGTGCTTTGTCCATCTTGCTTGGCCCTTGGTACTCGTCTTCTTCCTACGAACAACCTTAGCTTGACGAACCGCTTCTCGCTTCAAAGACTTGAGCCTGCTCTGCTCGTGATGGACTTTTCATGGTTGGGAAGTCGAGGCTTCCGCGGGATTAGAAGCTTCATCATGGGAGTCTTGTACTGGGACACTCTCCAGAGTGGAAGTATCGACTTGTGGGAGTTCAGCAGAAGCAATGTCACCTGCCTTGACTTTTTCTGCAACCATAGCTTCAAACCCATAGCATTCGTTCAGCTCATGGCTCCATATATGATGGTATGGGCACCAGTGATTCTCGGTCCCTTGAGCGAGGTGCATGGGCTGCCTTACCGACTTAGGAGTTACGAGTCCTTGCTAGAGCATCGCCTCAAACAGGCCTAGAAGAGGGTTTGAATTATCATTTTCGAGGTATTGGGCCAGGAGGTCCTCTTGTACCATTGGAGGAGAGACTTGGGGATCCTTGTCTGGAACATCACCAACTTCTTGGCCTCAGCATTTTCTTCTCTAACAGCCTGTCTGGAAGTCAGAGCATTCGCTCAGGTCATGCCCCCATATCTGATGATATGGACACCAGAGACTCTCGGCTCTTATAGCCCGGTCTTAATGGTTTTGGCATGATTAGGCCTTCTTGAAGCATCATGGCAAACATGGCATGAAGGATGCTGGGTACCTCATCTTCATCCTGAACTGTCACTGCGTGGGACGCTTCTGCTGCGCCGAAGGCTTTCTTTAGTTCTTTGAGCTTGATCTGACCCTTTTGGATTAGAGCCTCAATGAAATCTTTGAGTGTGTAGCATTCTTCTTTTGAGTGGTTTACCATTTGATGAGAAGCACAATATCTTGCATGCGTATCGAGACCAACTTGATCGGGGAACTTGATCTCCGGCAATTCAATCATGTTTTGTTCTAGCAATAGTCGGAACAGTGCAAGCCCTTCTCAAAAGGATAAACGTTATTCTGATGTCTGGTCCAATAGTCATCTCGTTTAAGGTTTACAAGTGGGTGTACCCGGTTGTATGAAGACTACTGTTTGCCTATCTCGTTTGAGAGGTAGCCTTCTTTGGATCACTGACGGTAACAACTGCATTGATTACCCCTTTTTGTTGGTTGCTCTGGGCATTGGTCCGAGAATTACCATTGCCCCAGTTGTTTCCCAAGCTTGAAGACTGTTGTCGTGACCCACCATGGTGACGTGACAGACTCTCTATGTGAACTGACTTAGAGATCAGCTCTAACATGGAGGTCGGGTTGGAGGCCTCAACATGTAGAGCGATCTCAAGTCACAGGTTTCACACACAGGTCTGAACTGCTTCCTTCTCAGGCATGGGATTGGGATGGCGAGCAGCCAAATGTCTCCACCTTGCTATGAATTGATCGACATGTTCTTGGGTCAAGGTGAGGAGCTCGATGTATTGGACCTCTCTTTCGACCTCATAGAAGCGCTGATGGAATAGTTTCTCCATTTCTTGCCAAGTATGCACTGAATATGGGGGAAGCTGAGCATACCATTGAAAGGTCGGGCCATCCAGAGTTTCAACGAACTGATGGAGGAGGAGCCTCCCATCAGCTGCCCTCTAGACATGCCGCTTAGAAGTGGGTGATATGCTGGTGCGAGGGTGTTGTACCAGTGAAAACTTCCCTTTCTTGTAGTCTGAGGTAAACGACACCTGATCATTGTAAGAGGGGTATGGGTTTTAGTAAAGTGATGCACCCTTTATTCATGGGATTTGTCTGCTCTTTAGGCTGTGAGTACCATAGAATCTATGTCCGCCTGCGAGACAGGGTGAGGGACAGAATTGTCTTGTGAGGCAGGAAGAGGAGCCTGCCTTGGAGCTGTATCATCTGAATGATGGGAACTGACCTCATGGTTAGACCAGTGTCGTGCGGCCCCCATGCGATCAATCTTTTCCATCATTGCTTGCTCCATCTGTTCGAACCTTTCCATGTGTACTTCATGGGAGTTGTTACGTTCATTTATAACCATAGCACTAACCGTCTCTTCTAAGAGGTCAGTCTTAGGTGCGGCTGAAGGCTTCCGAGGTTGGCAGGTCGCACGCTGCAAATCGGTCAGCAGGGGGTTAGCATGCCCCGATTGGACTTGACTCTTGTATGTCAAGCAGGTAAGAACCAGTTCTTGATGATCTTGGGACCATGGCTGCCTAGGTGATCGGGTCATCTTCTGCAACACTGACCACGGCGTAGGATTCTCACACCTCTTCTTCAGTCTCTGTGATTCGAAGAGGGTAGAAGGTATTTTGAGGGAAGAGACCCTTGGAGCTAGGTGCCCCGACTTTTCTGGTGGGCTCCTTAATTAGGATTTGTAATCCTTTGTCTTGCTTGAGATTTAGACTATGATAGATCTCTCTCTAGAACTGAGATTGGGGTCGAGGTTAGCCTATCTTTTAAGAGCATAAGAGAGTCGTATCTATCAGATGGGGCAACGAATGTGGACCTTGGATGGGGGCCAACTTGGGCTGCTGCCTTGGAAGTTGAAGACCTTCATTAATCATCGGGCCTTTGTCTCAAACTCCTTTGTGGGCTCCTGAGGCATAGCCACCCTGACGAGGCTGACTGAGGATGGTACTCTAAGGGAAGACCTTTGAGTACCAGGTCTTGAGGTGTCCACCAGAAGGAGGAAGGGCAGGAGAAGAAGGGACCGGCTCCTGACAGGTGCTGGGTCGAGAGCAATCAGTTGCCTGAGAATGTAGCACGTGTACGCCCCTTGAAGTAGCAATCCGGGGGACTTGGGGGTTAGCCCAGGCTCGAACAGGTGGTATAGCCTTAGCAGGCCGAGAACTGTGAGCACGTGTCTCTAAGGGAACAGGTGAAAGCTTGCCCCTTACAGGGTGCACAAGTGTGTGCCGAGTGAGAGGATAAAGGGATCGTCTCTCATGTGCTTGGGTTGGAGCAGCAACAACTTTGCACCGAGCAGTGGAATGCATATGCATGCGCATGGGTTTCGGCCCAAGGAGACCTGATCCTGAATGCTTACTCAAGGTAGCACAAGGGCTGCTCTGAGGTGTGACTCGAGTGGATGATCCACGAACCTTAATGTGTGCTCATAAGGTGGAGGCCCCAGGATCTCCTCTTCGATGTTTTGAGCCTCTAATCATAGAGACCCGAGGTGGTGCAGGAATGAGGGGGCTGGCCTTGCGGTGACCCACAGCAACAACGACAACTTCCTTGCCTTTTGTAGAAAGGCACTGGGCAGCTTTCCGGCATACATTGGCAATGCGACAGACAAGTGACTTGTCGGTGACAGGGTGCATGCTATGAGTGGTAGTAGATGTGCTACTAATGCAAGGTACCTTGGTGGAAGTTCCACCAGGGCAAGGAGATGGGGAGTCAGGGACCTTTAAGTCCCTCCTCATGCCTATCCAGGTTAAGACCTGGGTGCTAGACATTGGGTCTTTGCTCAAAAGAAAAGTTGGGAATGAAGTTCGAGGAACTTATTCCCGGGGGAAGCTCACGAATGCAGGGATGAGAAAATCCCCGATCTTGATAAAGGGCTTGAAGAACCCAGAAGCTATGTGAAGTGTGAAAACAGAAAAATAAAGGAGTAACTAGCCAAACAAGGATGATCCGACAAAGGGGTAGTAAGTCCCCAGTGGAGTCGCCAAGTTGGTTAAGTGCCTAGATTAGGGGAACCCGGGACTTTCAGATCACTCTCTCGAGAACCTTGCTCAAGAATAAGAGAAGGTATACCAACCGATGAGAGACTAATTTAAAGTGGGTTTGGGACATACTCAGGCTGGCTCGCGTGGGCGCCCTCTTAGATCACGACAAAAGGCCCCTAGGTCTACAACTAGTTTGGAATTGTCTCCCTTGGCCCGTATTCTCTTGTTTCTGCAATCACACACATATGGTTAATTTTACAAGACAAGTGGGCCAAAGGACTCCACCTTGTCTTTGGGTGACTGTACACATGCGTGCACATTAAAAAAAAAAGAGAGATGAGATGATGAGATGCTAGTTGGGGGAAAGAGGAAGAGAGAAGAAAAGAAAAGAAAGAGACATTTGACCAGGTGACTAGCCTCACGCAATGACTAGATTGGCATGATGATTGACTTGGCGTGGTAGCAAGACGGACACGGTAACGTGGACCTGCACAGCGACGATACTATTCGATGGCAGAATACCAACACCAACCAGCCTGGTACAACAGTTAGTTCGACATGGTAGCAAGACGGGCATAGTAACTTAGACCGACATGACGGCAATACTGCTCGACGACGAGATTATCATGACAGTGCTAGACTTGTCCCTTAGTCAATTTGAGGGGATGAGATAGAAGAAAGAGAAAGAAGCGAGATAAGAAAAGAAGAGAGATAAAGAGAGAAAGAAGAAAGATTGGAGGAGAGGAGGAAAGAGAAGAAAAAGAAGAAGATAATGGAGTAGAGAAGAGAAAAGAAGAAGAAGAGAAAAGAAGAAGAAGAGAAGAAAAGAGACAAGAAGAGGGAAGAAAAAATAGATAAGAGGATAGAAAAGAAAGTAAAGAAGAGGGAAGAAGGAAAGCAGAAGAAAGGAGAGAGAAAGAGAAGAGAATAGAGAAAGGAAAGAGAGGAGAAGAGAGAGAAGAGAAGAGAGAGAAAGAAGAGAGAGAAGAGACGAGAGAGAAAGAAGAGAGAAATATGAGAGAGAAGAGAGAAGAGAGAGAAAAGAAGAGGAAAGAAGAGAAGAGAAGAAGAGAGAGTAAAAGAGAAAAGAAGAGAGACAAAAGCATGGTCAGAGAAAAAGAAGGGCGACAGAAGCAAGGACGGCGATGGGGTTATACCGTCCATGACAAAGGAGAGAGAGAGAAGAGGGAACACGGATGGTGATGGGCTTCTTCCGTCCATGACAGAGGAAAGAGGGGAAGGAAAGAACATGGACGACGATGGACTTACGCCGTCTATGACAGAGAGAGACAAGAACGAGAAAGAGAGAATCACGCATGGCGTTAGGTATTGCCACCCGTGTCGTAGGAAACTCAGACAAGACTTGGCCCGCCACTCAGGAAAGGGTCTGGTTCAATGTCCTTGTCAAAGAATGAAGAAAATAATGTCACACACAATGATGAGCATCGCCAAGCACAACATGGGAAAGGGGAAATTTGAACAGAGGCCCGGCCCGCCACTCGGGTCAAGGCTCAGCTCACTGTGCATGTTTCCAAAAGCTAAGAGAAGAATGAGAATGCCATGCCCAGTGATGAGCATCATCGTACATGATCAGAGAGGAGAGATATTGGGAGAGAGATAAAGGAGAAATAAGCTAAGAGAAAGAAAGAGATTAGGAAAGAGAAAAAAATAATAAGAAAAGAGGAGAGAAGAAAACATGCGTGGCGCTGCCACCGCCATGTGTGTCAGAGAGGGAAGAAAATAGAAAGAGAGATTTGTGCACGACATTACCATCGTCGTGCATGTTCAGACAAAGAGAGATAGAGAGAAGAAAGTAGAGAAAGATATTCGTGCATGGCATTACCATTATCGTGCATGTTCAGACAAAAAGAGACAGAAAGAAAGATAGAGCAAAGAGAAGAAAGTAAAGAAAGAGATTCATGTATGTCGTTGCCATCGCCATGCATTTTCTGATAGAGATCGACAGAGCGAAAGATAGAGCAAATAGAGAATGAAGAAGAAAGGAGAAGAAGAGAGAAAGAGATAAAGACGAGAGGAGGAGAGAGAAAGAGATAGAGATAAGAGGAGGAGATAGAAAGAGACAAGAGGAGGAGAGAGAAAGAGACAAGAGGAGGAGAGAGAAATAGATAGAGATGAGGGAAGGAGAGAGAAAGAGAGAGATCAGAGGAGGAGAGAGAAATAGATAGAGATAAGATGAGGAGAGAGAAAGAGATAGAGACGAGAGGAGGAGAGAGAAAGAGATAGAGATGAGAGGAGGAGAGAGAAAGGGAGAGATGAGGGGACGATAGAGAAAATTACCTTAATGAAGGGTACTGACACTTTTCTTTTCTCTCCTCTCTCTCTCTTTTCAAGACACACCCACGAACTCAAAGTAAAAGCATGAACTTTATTGATCAATTGAAAGTATGAGGGGGATCAGGGAAGAACCCTTTACAATTAGGTTTAACATGTATTTATAGAATTGGGCCCAAACATGGGTGGGTGGATGCCCAAAAAATATTCCAATTGATGATAATTATAATTATTTTAATTTAAAATAAATTCTAAAAATGTATGCAAAATGACTGTTTTGCCCCTACCGAACAATTCATGGAATTCCAAAACAGTCTCTGTTGCTGCCCTAAAATGTACGTGATCTTCTGTGGAGGATCCGGGGTTGCTCTGGTGCCTGTTTGACCGAAAGATGATTGCTTTCTTGTAGGGCTCGGCATGTCGATCAATTTGATACCAACTTCGAGCCACAGATTGTGTTTTTAAGCCACGATCATGTGACTTGAAATTTGGATGAATCTTGAAAATTTCAGATACATAGTGTGCTCATTCCTTAATTTTTATTTGTGATTTCTTCACTGAATCACACTAAGCATGTCGTCATGATCGTGTGGCAACAAGCGCAGCTCGATTCGTGCCTGGATGAAGTTTTCACAACTTTTAGGTTTTGACAGGAATTTGAATTCCAACGGCTAAAATTTATAGTCACTTCGACACCGTTGTTTACGAAATCCGACCATTCATCATATAAAGAGTTCGGATTAGAAATAGCCCTAGACCTTACGCACACGTTGGAATTGGTCTCGTGTCAATCTAATGAGCGAGTGCCGTGATTTGGCCGCTCGGGCCAGGCGAGGCATGTCACTGTTGATTTTCTTCACGAATCAGCAACTTCTCTCTTGATTTTCTTCCTGCTCGAGCGTCATCACGGGATGTGCCATATATTAAAACGTTCGTCTTGACGAGATGAACATGTTCACAAAATTCTAGCACGATTCGACTCGGGACTAATGAGATATGGCATTCGAAAGTCACTGCCTGAGACTGTAAAAACAGTTACCATTAATGGTGATTTGGTGTAGGAAGGGCGCACGAGAATAGTGTGTGGCCTACCCTTTTTCGATATTTTACCCATAACTTTGTCTTGGAGCTCCTGATTAAGCCAAAACTTGACTTATATGGGTTTTCGACCATGCCAGATCCAATGGCGGTGGTCTCATAGCAATTTAACACACTTAAAATATAGTTCTAGTTACGGGATCCGTTTCGAAGTGTTGAAGCTGATTTTTTTTAAATTGTTTCTTTGTCTGTACTGCCTTATACATGTCAAATTGCGACGAAACTTGGCAAGTGACCTTTTGAAGTGCTTAAAAACATTCTAACTCGTTCTAGTGCCATTCTGAGACTGTCGAGAATTCCACTATATTTCAAGGCTATATTGACCGGCTTCTCTTTTTTTTCTGCATCGGGGACCCAAGGTGCTAAAAAATGCCTTCAAACACTCCATCCTGGAGCTGCTTTCCAACTCACCAATGCACAAAGCCTAGATAAAAAAGGTCCTCGCTAGGACACACATTCCGAGCAACACACAACTTGATTAACCAGCTGATGGCACCAACGCCAATCGTGTTCACGAACGATGACATCTCAGTCAACTTTAACCGCTTTCATGGCTAACCTCTGCACATGACCATTTGCATGCAAGGATATGAGATACGGAGAGTGCTTGTTGATAATGGGTCATCCTTAAACATATGCCCTATGAAAATCGTGAAATACATAGGCAAAAGCCCGGATGTCTTCTAGCCATGTCAACTAATTATCGCTGCATACGATGGGACCAAGAGACAAGCTGAAGGCATACTGCCTCTTACACTCAAGATCCTCCCTATCGTCCAAGTGAAAATGTTTTATGTCTTGGACATAAAACCTTCATTCAACATGCTACTGGGAAGACCATGGCTGCATGAAAACCTCATGGTTGCCTTTACGCTTCATCAATACCTCACATTTCCAACTAGAAATGGTGTTGCGAAAGTATGTGCTGAACACCCTTCGTTTCTCATTCCTAGCATAGGTAGCGGGAAGCTAGCCGCAGGGGTCGAACTCGGAGAAATCCCGCTCACTTCCTTTCAGTAAGCCGATTCTGCCACTGTACGTCTAGAGGCCGACGACCCTGTTCCTCAAATTTTGCAAACTTTCGCATCAATGGAGGACATCATCCAATGTCAACACCGATACGGTTTCCAGTCCCTCGTAGCTTTGCACATGCTCTTCTCCCAAGGCTTCAAACCAGGCCAAGGCTTGGGGAGTCAAGGACAAGTCATAACAGAGGCAATTTTTGAATTACCCCAAGCCAAAACCAAAAACAAGGATTGAAGGGGACTCTGGTATACTCTCACCTTATTTCAAAGTCGAATGAAACCTTCAAGCTATTCGGGCTTTATATCTGGAGGCATTCAAAGCCTCGACCCTCTTGATGCCCGTCATTCAAAACGGTCAAAGGTGATCATTGATTCCCTAACGGTCAGGAATTCTTCTTCCACATATCTGCACACATAAGAACTAAGAATTGGAGACCTTTTTGCTGACTTGGATTTGAGGTATACACAATCGGCTCTAACCCAGCCAAGTGTGCACCTCCACCTATTCAAACCCAGAAAGGGAATTGGTCAATCACTCCCCTATCTCGAGAATCGCTGGACGCATACCAGTGGCACCTTCAAGTCCCCGGTGCCGAAAACCTGATAGGCACAGGGTGGCCACCTAACCACCCTACCTGTCCAGTCCCCAACATTTCTCTCGCAAGTCTTGTAAGGGACACCTCTTGTATTATTTCAAAAAACTATTGAAAATTCAAAACATGATAATGAAATTTTGTTTTGAAAAATGGTGAAAACTCAAAATCGCCCAATAACAGTGCATAATACCCTAGACGATGAATTAGATGACAAAGGCGAAGATCAAGAGAGCCAAGAGTCTAAAGAAATCTCTCAACCTTAAGAACTCACTTTCCATGTTGAGAAATTCAAGAAGAGGTTCGATGGTGACCCAACGGCTATCATCAAAGAGACGATTGACGTAAACCTAAGAATTGAGAAGGACCCAAGGTTAACCAAGATTGGAACCACCTTATCTTCTAAGAATCGGGAAAATATGATTTCCTTTCTCAAGGAATATCGCGATGTCTTTGCCTGGTCATATAATGATATGCCAGGGCTAGATCCCACATTGGTGCAACATCACCTAATATTCAACGAAGGAGCCAAGCTTGTAAGGCAGAAACTTCGACATCAAAAGACCCACCTTGAGCTCAAAATCAAAGAAGAAATCGATAAACTGCTTAAGGCGAAGTTCATTACACTCGTCGATTACACTGAGTCTTTGGTCAACATAGTGGTCGTACCCAAGTAAGACGGCTATCGAGATCTCAACAAAGCATGTCCAAAGGATAAATTTTCTTTACCAAACATATATGTCTTAGTCGACAATACAACGGGGCACAAGATGTTGTCATTCATGGATAGCTTCTCAGGCTACAACGAGATCCTCATGGCAGAAGAAGACCAAACCTAGACATCATTCATAACGCGATGGGGAACCTACTGCTACCGTGTCATGCCCTTTGGCCTAAAAAAGGTAGGGGAAACTTATCAGAGAGCAATGGCTAGCATCTTCCACGACTTAATGCATACCATCATGGAATACTATGTCGACGACATTCTGGTCAAATCGAAGACCAGGTCTGATCATGTCACCAACCTGAGAACCATTTTCGAAAGATTCCAGAAACATCAACTTTAACTCAATCCACAGAATGTGCCTTTGAGATATTGAGGTGGACTCATCCAAAATACGAGCCATCACCGAAATGCCCCCTCCCCAGAACATCGGAGAAATATATGGGCTTCAAGGTCGCATACAAGTCATAAGGCATTCTATTTCACAACTGGCAGACAAGTGAGCACCGTTCAATAGACTCCTTAAGAAAGATACCCCATTAATATGGGACAATGAATGCTAAGAGGTGTTTGACCACTTAGCTGAACATGCACTGCCATATTACACTCATGTTAACACGGATCTCCTTGATGAGAACCTCCTCACAATCTAGGAATCAATTTGGGAGCTATACTTCAATGGTGCAAGGAATGAATATGGGTTAGGTGTAGGAGTCATACTATGCTCACCCGAGAAGATTTTAATGCCGACAACCATCAGATTGAATTTCCCATGTACCAATAACATTGTTGAATATGAAGCCTTGATAGCCAGGCTCGAGAATGCTATGGGAATGAAAATCTAGCAAATACGAGTGATTGGTGACTCCTTACTCGTCATAAACCAAGTTCAAGGGTTTTGGGAGGTGAAAGAATAAAATCTCAAACCCTATCAAGAAAAGGTGGAAAAGATGATCCCATATTTTAAGAAAATCGCCTTTCAACACGTAACTAGGGAAAGTAATCGGTTCACCGACACCCTTGCAACCCTTGCTTTATTGGTTGATATTCCTCTAGAAATCACCACGCTACCATTCTACATCAGAAACGAACATCATCCTTTCCCACCAAGAATCGAAGAAGAAATAGACCAAGAAAATGAGAACGCTGGAGAAGTGTGTCTCGTGGCTTCAAATGCGCTAGTTAAGGCAAAACCATGGTTCCACGATATTTTGTCCCTGCTGAAAGATGGGTTATACCCTAAAGAAGCCACCAAAAAGGATAAATAAGCCCTTCAAAGGTTTTCTATGGGATTCTTAGTAAGAGGTGATCTCCTGTTCAAGAAATCCTTGGATGGCATCATTCTACAGTCTCGATCAGCCAGAAATCGACCAAGTACTGATAGAGTTACACAATGAAGGAGGTCATTCTGGGGCAGCCGCCTTAGCTTAAATAATCAAGTGCCAAGGCTATTACTGGACCATCATCGTCGAAGGTTTTTTGGAATTTCATTAAGAGGTGTCCCAAATGTCAACTTTATGGAGACCTCATCCATGCACCGTCCATACCACTCAACTCAACACCACCCATATGGCCCTTTGCCATGTGGGGTCTTGATATCATCATAATGATCTCACCAAAAGCCTCAAACGACCACCGTTTTATATTAACGGCTTCATAATACTTCACAAAATGGGTAGGAGCCGCATCATTTGTCAAAATTGAAGGAAAACATGTTGCCCGTTTCATAAAGAACAACATTGTTTTCGGGTTTGGTGTTCCTTAGTCAATCATTACTGACAATGAATCCAACTTCAAAAGTGAAAAGGTCACTAAGGTGTGCAAAAATTTCGGGATAATGCAAAACTTCTCCACATCTTACTACCCTCAAGGAAATGGACAGACAAAGGCCAGAAATAAAGGACTTCTCAGAATTATAGATAGAATAATAGAAGGTGGCAAACAGTGGCATGAAAAATTAAATGACACATTATGGACCTACCAAACAACTGAGAAGACTCCTACTGGCATGACCCCCATACTCATTGGTGTATGGTAAGGAAGTAGTGGGTAGCGAAGTTGAGATACCATCTCTCTGTGTGCTTATTCACAAAAATTCAGATGAACAACAAAAGATCGTAGCACGAATCGCTACCCTTGTTACATTGGATGAAAGACGACTATGAGCAACACAAAATATCATTGCTTACCAGCATAGAAACGCGAGGGCATATCAAAGAAAAGTTGTTCCTCGACAGTTCGGAGAAGGGGATATGGTACTCTAGAAAATCTTCCACACTCCTGCAATTCTACACCCTTTAGGTAAGTTCAAATTGGGAGGGGCCATTCGTGGTTACCCGAGTGCATGCAGGCAATTCTTATATGATAAAAAATTATGAGGGGTAGGAACTCAACGACCCCAAAGGTAAAAAGACAACTTCGAGACTTTTGAGTTCTCACGATCCCACAAGGAAATCCTATGATCATCATTAAGTAAAACATAATAAAGAAAATGGCCACCAAAGGGGCCACAGGTGGCAAAACTTTAAGGCCCGTCCCGTTTGAAAATGCCTTTTCAATTTTACTATTAAAACCATCCATTTCCAAAACCCTTTTAGAAAGGATTGCCTCCATCACTACAAGAGGTTAAACTGTTAGTTGATCAGGTCTCATTCTTGAAGCCAACTTCCTACGCCTCTTATGAAGGCTTGAAACTAGTCAAGCACTCCATGGTTGTATGAGTATAATTGCCAACTACCACATATAGGAGATGGGTGAACATCGCCACTGACGAAATTAGCTAGTTTGGGAGCGTTTTCCACTCGACTGGATCCCCTGTGGAAAAATGAGGCAAGCTCATCCTTATGTGTGCGTACGATGACCCAATAGCCAGGAATTCGAGACAAAAACCCTACAACTAGGGAGCTGAGTTTGTAAAAAATCAGTTGGAAAAGTGTGTCCAAAGAAAGTGTCCACTCGGTTTCGATGAATCAAATGCACACATAGAGATGAACAATAACCCCCCAACAGGGGCAAGTTGAACAAGGATCCCCCAACAGGGGCAATAAAAAAACGAAATGCTTCGGCGAATAAAATCGCACACCTATTGATGAATAAGAACCCCCCAACAGAGCAAGTTGAACAAGGACCCCCCAACTGGGGCAATAAAAGAGAGGTTTTTCAAACTCCCCATAACGATGGCAAAGTTGTGGATTTCTCCAAATTCTGATTTTATTCATCCATTGAAATGAGTTTATTACAAGCGTTCATGCCATCAAACTTGACCCTATGACCAAAATGTCTACTGTCGTAACAGACTTCAACGAAGATAAAACTACTGAAAATGATGGTGATCATGAGATCAACTTATTCATGCCTAGAAAAAACTAAAAGAAAAGAAGATATTTTGGCTATTCAGTCTTCAGCTTCGAATCAACATCCTTCTTCTTGAGTTCCGCTACGAAGGCCACCCATCGAGACAATTTAACTTCAGCCTCTTCTAAGTTGATATCAGACACGTACTCATTAGATTTGATTCTTTTATTTGAACAAGAGTATTTGAACAAGAAAGCTTGGAATCCTGAGCAGGAGCAGAAGGTTCACCACGAAGTCTCGAAGATCTGGGACATAGTGAAAGAGGGCAGGCACGTTTCCACCAAGTATCATAGTTAGAAGTGGTTGTGGGCTTATCTTGCTTGAGCAACCCCTCACTATAAGAAGACTTCTTCCCCTTCCACGACAAACCCGCCTTCACCAAAAGGGTGGAAGAGTGTCGTCAAAGCAGAAAGATAGGGTGACGGTCGATCGCCTCTCTTGAAGAAGTGTAATTCTGAGTATGGTGAAACTGGCGAAGTACCCTTTGAGGGAAATACCCCTCTGTGAAGTACTGCCCCGTCAGAATAAGGAATGAATGCCCCATAGCAGGCAGAAACAGAAGCACATTCTCGAGACCGCTGATCATCACTCAAAAGACAACAACTCGTCCAAAACCCGTCGATAATAGTTGACGTCTCGAGGTTGAGTGGTGTCATTGACATATGCCAGTGCCAGAGCAGCAAATACAACCGTCGTTGATCGAGGAGGACGGATAATGGCAATGTGTTCATAGGCCCAAATATGCAGAAAACATGAGCCAAAAACACCCTAATAGGTCACAGAACAGAAGCCCGGGACCCCAGAGCCATCCGGGGCAAATTGACCTGGGCAACACTAGTGGTGTCGCCCAGCCTGTGTGGGTGACACTAGCAATGTTGCTCAGGCGATACCAACAATGTCACCCAAACCAAACACTCAATTCAGTCCGGGCTATTCAGTAGAATCTTGTGGCTAAAATATGGGATCCAGCAACCAAAACTAGAAGAAAAACTAAGTTACAAGGGCCAAATAAAGTAAAATTGAGTTCAAGAACATACCTTCATAAGAAAGACACTGCTCTCAATAAATCGGTCACCTCGGGTGACCCGATCATGAAGACCCCGGTAAATGCCCGCCAACATGGCCGGAACAATGGTGTAACCTGCTCACTCCCAAAAGGCATGGGCTAAAGGAATAAGGGTACTTCAAACCGTCTTACGACCGCTTGGAAAAAGAATGGATCTTAACAACGTAAAAAGAAAAATACAGAGCTGTTCAGCGGCTCGAGACCGATCTCGATTCTGGGCCAGCAACTCCATATCGACTCACTGGCCATGTGAAGAGTACGCAGCCCCCAACAATCGCGCACCCATGATGGAATGATCGTCGGTGGCAATAGAAGGCTGATACGCAATCTCGACTAAGCACAAGCCAAAAATCCTAGCAACTTCCTCCAAAGTTGGTGTTGTCTCGCCTGTAGGAAGGAACAAAGTATTGGTTTGATAGTAGAACCTCTTAGCAAGAGCCTCAAGGAGTGGAAAGTTCACATAGCAAGAAGCCATGTTCTAAATGCTTATCATCGAAGCTGAAGCTAAAAAGGCCATGAGCTCGGGCTACTGCCGAGCAGAAAGAAACCAATCCCTAAACCAGGGGTCCGATGACAGGGCAGCCATTGACACACCGAGGTATTTCACCTTATCAAAGGCCCTGTGCCATATGGGAGGGCAAACCTTCAAGGAAGTGCCTAACCCTAGAAAACAAAGGAAGAACCTCCTCCTCTCTTCCACTGTCAGCCCATTCAGTAACCTTCCCCTTGCCCTAGGAAATAACAATGTCCCTTCTAGGAGCCATGAAAACCTAAGGGGTAGAGAAAGAAAAACCAGCACGGTCAGAGGGAAGATGATGAATATGGGAAGAAGAAAGAAGAGATTGAAGGATGAGATAAGAACGGGAAGAAGATGATTTTTATAGAAAACAAGGAAATCCCTTCAGGTATCCACTTTGGCTAACAGAGGATTTAGATAACCCTAAGACCTTCCAAAATGATAAACTTCAATTTCAGAGGTTGGTGGACTGGGCGACATGCCTGATGTCTCCCAATTCCGTACCCAGGCTGGGCGGCACCACCAGTGTCGCCCGAGTGACACTAGACGAGTGACACTACTAGTGTCACCCACAAAAATTTTGAAAAAGAGGCCCTCTCCCATCCCAGAATTTTCCAATTAAAAAAAATAAAATTATGTGGCATGTCGCCCAGCCTGTGAGGGCGACACCACTGGTGTCACCCAAATATTTTTTTGCATAACTCTTTTTTTTACTTTCCCAACTTTCCCATAAAATAAATAAATAAATAAATAAATAAATGAATTTACATGGACAACATGCCTAGTGTCACCCAGCCTGTATGGGCGACACTAATCGTGTCGCCCAAAATTTCATTCTTCTTTTTTAATTTCTAGAAAAATACATATTTTGTTTTTTTTTTTGGGGCGACACCAGCTATGTCACCCAAAAGTGGGCGACACCACCAGTGCCACCTGCGCAGCATGAGTCAAAAGTGCCCCTACTCAATTTTGGGGTCTTTCGGAGATTAAGTTTGCTTTCATCATGTGTTTTTAAAACTGTTTTAAAAAACTTTTAATTAATTTTCAAAAATTTCAAACACTCCCGGAGGCATGAGCCTGAACTGCCAACCAATTTTCCTAAAATAACAATTTCAAAAAATTCAAAAAGAAAACACTCCTCGGTGGTATGAGCTTAAACTACCAACCAATTTTCAAAAAAAAAAAAAAATTGAAATTCAAAAAGAAAATGCTCGTTGGTCCAGAGTCCAATTCAGAAAAACGTCAAACTCGTGCGACGTAAAGAGTCGAGACAAGAAAGACGTCAAACACGTGTGACGTAAAAGAGCTGAGATAGATACCGTCTATCCTCATATGACGTAAAAGGTTGGGTGTATCCAGGTCAGCGTCAAACTCGTGCGAGGTAAAAGAGCTGAGGCAGGTAACATCTAGCGCCGTATGATGTAAAAAGTTGGGTGTATTCCGTCCATCCTCATATCACATAAAAGGTCAGGTGTGTTTCGTCTAGTCCCGATGATGCAAAAGGTCGGGTGTATTACGTCCATCTCGTATGACGTAAAAAGGTCGGGTGTATTCCATCTATCCCCGTATGACATAAAAGGGTCGGGTGTATTCCGTCTAGCCCCTTATGATGTAAAAGGTCGGGTGTATTCCGTCTAGACCCATATGACGTAAAGGGGTCAGGTGTATTCCGTTTATCTCCGTATGACGTAAAAGGGTCGGGTGTATGGTCCATCGCTGCATGACGCTGAATTGCTTAGAGGGCTCTATGGTTGCAGGAGTTAAAAATGCTAACCAACCTTGTTATTCGAAATGTCTTTCTCTTTTCAAAATTTTCACTATATGTCTTGTGTTTTCAAAAACTTTAATTTCTTTGTTAAAATCGAAACATGTCCTTGCCCCGGGTTCTATTTCAAATCTCCCCCTATCTTTAAAAATTAGGAAATTTCTTTTAAAACAAAGGAGCTTGGACACCCATATATGATGATTACCGCGTTGTCGTGATTACCACGTTGCTGCCTCCTCTCTCTCTTCGGAATCGATCAGATAAGTCTCTTCCTATAGACAGCCTTAGGAAACCTTAAGGAAATCAAAGAATAGGTCAGGGTACTAAATTTTCAAACTGTGAAACCCTTTAAGTTAAGAGGCATGGCCATAAATTCTAGCTCAAGTTTCAAGCTTGTGTAACTCATCGACATCTCACATCAAAACCCTAGGAGGAAAAATGCCCTAGGTGGGTGAGCTCGGTGAGTGCAATGACCTGGGGGGAATAGTTGGTGTTCCCTCTGACCACGTGACATTAGGAAGAAATTTTAAAATGTTTGCATTATCTTTGACGTTCACCTGTCCCTCGATGGACAGGGAACGCCAAAGTATCTACTTATTTTCCACTTACCTGTCCCTTGAAGGATAGGGAGTATCAAAGAGGGGCAACTGTAGACACCTCATTTTAAATCTGACAAATTTTATGGTTTCTTGAGCCCTTAGGTCCAACTTATCTTAGTAAACCCAAATCCATAATCCACACAACCTACCCTGCGACCCAGAATCAATCTGCCTACCCAGAACCCTACAAATACCTTGTTTTGACCTAGAGTCCTGCAGATGCCCTGTTTTACAAAAAACATCATTAAAAATAGTAAAAAAATCCGTTTTGATCGAAAATTTCTCTGAGAGCTTCGCAAGAGGCTAAAGAACACACCAATGTGAAAAAAAAAAAATCAATTTGGACAATTTTTCGTTTGGGCGACCCTAGCAGTGTCGCCCAGTCTAAACTGGGCAATACGAGTGGTGTAGCCCAAACTTGGGCAACACTACCAGTGCCGCCCGGGCGACACCACTGATGTCCCTCAGACCCTTTTGGTCCAAATTGGAATTTTCCTTCCGGGGATGATTTTTTTGCCATTTTGTATTATTTTTACCAAATTTATTTCCCTCAGGGACTCTTTTTTATTTTGGTGTTTGGGAGATCTTGAGGCTCTCACTCCCGGGTGAGCCATCTTGTGTTGTTGATTGGATCCTGACAGTTGAAGATTTTGTGTGGACCTCATTAGCCAGAATTGTGCCTGCCTATTTGGCAATTGGGTGCTAGTTGAGGTTGTGATGTCGCGCTAACCTGCTTTATTGATCCAAGCTCCCTTTGTGGGTTTTTACCTAGACTGGGGAAGTGGCACCGTAAAGACGGTTTTCACCAACCTCCTTTATTTTGGGGCTCTTTTACCCATGACCTTGCGGCCAAGTCCACCCTTTCATCTGTTTTTACTCACGATGCCCTTTTGGAGTTTTCACCGTGCTCGGGTTTTTATTTTCACGGAACTCTTTTACTTATGGTTTCGTAACCATGCCCGCCCGTCATTTTTACTCATGGTGTTCCCTTGTCAAGGTATACACCATGCTCATTATTTTTTCTTCTTCTCTTTTTTGTGAAGGCATGTTTAAGGTCATGCCTTCAGAACCTGTGCGAAGTAGTTTAACGTCATGTGGTCAAGACATGCACTACAGTTCAGGGTCATACAGTTGAAATATAATGGAGATGGATGGCAGTCTGTAGAAGCCATGGGGTGAGTATGGTGGTGATTTGACTGGGAAGATGGCACGAGGCTACCTGTGAAAGATGAATGATGTATGTGTGGCAGGTAAAAAGTGGTGACCCGCTAGCTTATGACGAGTATGGATGGTGGAATGGTTCGTCTTTTTGTGAGCATGGGTGAAAAACTCATTGGGGAATGATGGATGATGGTCGTGTGAATGGACTCACTGAGGAAGCAATGAAGGTAATATGCACACACGAACAAGTCGGTTAGGGAAGGCGTGTGTGAAGATGCACGATAAGGGCATGTGCGCATGTGTGGGGGTGTCTTTGAGGTCATGCCTCCTGGACCTAGGTAAAGTAGTTTAATGTCATACGGCCAGGACGCGCACTATGGTTTAGGGTCATATAGCTTGGACGGTAGTTATGCAGTTTAAAGTCATGCAATGAGGACTTTGCAGTTTACGGTCATGCAACTAGACCTCTATTATTGTTTAAGGTCACATAGTTTGGACCATGATGCTAAGCCTTTTAACATCATGTGGCTAGGATGTGCACTACAGTTTAAGGTCATACAGCTAGACCATGTTTATGCAGTTTAGAGTTATGCAACGAGGACTGTACAGTTTAAGGTCATGCAACTAGACCTCCATTACAGTTTAAGGTCATATAGTTTGGACTATGTAGTTTAAAGTCGTGCAGCTAGACCATTTAGGTGGGTTGTTGTGTAAGTGAAGCTTAGTGAGAAATAATTCTGTGAGTGGCAATCTGACTCCCTGGGGATAAAATGGTTAAGACCATCAAGAGGCTTAGATGGTGAAGCAAGTTTCACAGGGGATTAGGGGACAAGTATGACTCCACAAGGTGAAAGCTGAAACTCCATGACTCATGGGAAAGCAACCCAACTCTTGGGGATAGGATAGCTTGGTGCGCGACTAACCCAAGGGGATTGAAGGGGTAAGCATGACTCTACAGGGATAATGAGCAATAATATGCATATAACTTTGCTGAGAATGATAGGCCGGAGCACAGGTGCAACCTCACTGGGGATTGAAGAGATAAGAATGACCATAACTCCACTAGGGATAATGGGTCGCTATACGGATGTGACTCCTGTCCATTTCACAAATTAAAGTCATGCGCCTGGACTATTTGTCGTGTTGTTTTAACGTCTTGCTATAGGGATGCCCACTACAGTTTTAAGGTCTTGTCGCTTGGACCATGACTATTCAGTTTAAAGTCCTGCAGCTAGGACCATGCAGTTTAAGGTCGTGCAACTAGACCTCCACTACAGTTTAAGGTCGTATAGTTTGGACCATGGTGCTAAGCCTTTTAATGCGACCAGGACGTGCACTACAGTTTAAGGTCAATGTCAGAGATTATTCGGTCTGGAACCCCGAACCGGTATATGGTGTGGTGAAGCCCAAAATTGACCATAGTGGCCCCTGGAATCTGCTTGAGAGGGACCGCTTCAGCCCATTTGGAAAAGTAATTTGTCACTGCTAGGATGAAGACATGACCCAAGGCAGAAGGCAGGTCAATGGGTTCTACAATGTCCATACCCTATTGGGAAAAGGGCCATAATGTCACTGTAGGATAGAGAGTCTCTGGGGGCTGATGAATGAGGCTTGAAGGAATTTAGCACACCCGACATCTTTTAGCATAGTTTTGGGCATCAGTCACCATTGAAGACCAATAATAGCCGAGTCTGCATATGCGTTCATAGAACTTATGGCTGGATTAGTGTAGCCACAGATACCTAAATGCACTTCTTTCAGTACTTTATTTGCTTCTGGTGCATCTATGCATCTGAGGAGAATTTCGTCGAATGATCAGTGTAAGAGAACTTCTCCATCGAGCAGGGTGCACTTGGTAGACATCCATCGTACACCATTGCGTTCCGCCCGATCCTCGGGTAGCCTTTCATGCTTTATGAAGTTTATGATAGGCTCCCTCCAGTCTTCCACTTGTTCGACCTCTGCACATATCGGGTCGAAGAATTTCGACTCCTGCTTCTTAGCCTTGGATTCTTCACCTCGAAACATTTCATGTTCTGCCTTAATGACATCCTTGGCTGCAAGGAGTGCTCCAAATGGATAAGGCGGGCATTTAAGGAAGACATCTCTCTCATCATCTGCATCAACTTCAGTTCTCAAGTCAACATGTCTCCATTCTGTTACCCAAACAGGCGTGGGCCTTGACGATAATAGTTGAATGGTGGCCCCGAGCTTTGAGAGCACGTCGGCCTTTTAAGGATATGACTTAGGGAGAAATCATCGAACGGAGCCATATAAGATTTGGCCAAGTCATGATAAGGTTTGAGAATATCCTTCCTTACGTTATAAATTCCCTTAAGCTGTCGGATGACTAGCTCAGAGTCATCGAAGATGTTCAGCTGCTCCAGGTCTAGCTCCTGGGCGATATCCAACCCGATTATGAGGGCTTGATATTCAGCCTCATTATGAGAAAACGCTTATAGGAGTGAGAAGGATAAAGGAATCATTCCACCATCGGGAGTCAGGAACAGAACTCTGGCAACCCCTCTATCAGACTGAAATGTTTCGTCAAAGTACATCTCCCATGGCCGGACTAGTACTGTACAGAAAACTTCTTCATCCGGGAGATCACTTAACAAGGGAGATTCTGAAGGAACTGGGTGATCCACGAGAAAGTCTGCTAAGGCTTGACCTTTGACGGCCTTCTGTGGTATATACGTGATGTCGAAATCCATCTGCAATAATGCTCACTTGGCCAAGTGTCTTGACAAGGCATGGCCGGGTCATAAGGAACTTGACCGGGTCCGCCTTTGAGAGAAGCTTGACTTCATGATCGAGCAAATAATACTGGAGCTTTTGTACTGCAAAGATCAAGGTTAGGCACATCTTTTCGATGAGAAGGTAATTTTTCTTGGCACCTTGCATCCTGGGGCTGAGATAATAGGGTGTTGTTTCTTTCCCCTATCATTGTTCTGTGTTAGGACTGCCCCTAGTGACTCATCAAGGACAAACACATATAGGATGAGAGGCCTTCCTAACACTTGCATGGAGAGTACTGGAGGATTCAACAAGTACTGCTTGATATCATCGAGTGCAGCTTGGCACGCCTCATCCCATATGAAGGGAGTGTCTTTCTTTAGCAGGTGTGAAAAGGGCTTGCATTGTCTTGAGAGGTTCGAGATATACCTTCAAATGTAGGCTAGCTGCCCCTAGAGAGGCCAAAGCTCACGTAGGGTTGTAGGGGGTGGCATATCTTGGATCGCCTTGATTTTGACATGCTAAATCTCCATCCCATGATCCCTCATAATGAACCTTAAGAACTTTTCTGAGTGTACGTCAAAGGCTCATTTCAAGGGGTTCATCTTGAGTTGGTGACGTCGTAGCTGCTAAACACCTTTTTAAGGTCCTTCATGTGAGCATCCTTCGTTTCAAACTTCACCACCAAGTCATCCACGCTTGACCTCCTTGTGCATCATGTCCTTGAAGATGGCCGTCATGGCTCGCTAGTAGTGGCACTGACATTCTTTAACCCAAAAGGCATCACAGTGCAGCAAAAGACACCTTTTTGGGAATGCAATAGCCTCTTCAGCCTCTGGTGCCATCCAGATCTAATTATAACCAAAATACCCATCCATGAAGGAGAATATCTGGCAATGTACCATGGAATCAACAAGCGTCTCAGTGAACGACATGGGGAAGTCGTCCTTAGGGCAAGTGGTGTTCAAGTCGCAAAAGTCAATACAGACCCTGATTTGGCCATTTTTCTACTTGATTGGGACAACAATTGCCAGCCATCTTGGGTATTTGACTTCACATATGAATCTAGCTTGCCTAAGCTTGTTCACCTCAGCATCGATCTGCATCTCGAGGTCAGGTCCAAACTTTCTTGATTTCTGCTTTATGGGTTTAATGGATGGATCAATGCCGAGACAATGGACAACGATTTAAGGGTCTAGACTGGGCATCTCATGATAATGCTAGGAGAAGATGTCCTGGTTTTCTCAGAGGAGGGAAACATAAATTTCTTTCTCCTCTGGGGACATCTTTGCCGAGATGAACATTGGCCTTAGGTTGGCCTCATCCCCTAAGTTTACCTCTTCAAGTTCATCAGCTGTGGCCTGACCACCCTCTTCCCACTCTTCCGAAGCTTCTTACAACTCTTTGTCAGGGGATTCAAGATGCTCCTTAACAATCTCGAGTGTACAGACCCATGATCTTGACATTTCAGCTTCTAGGAGGGTCCCAGTGTGGGACACCATTTCCAGTCCCTAGCCAGACCAGACAATGAAAGGGTCAACTTCGAACGAGGAGGCCATGGCCTCAAGACTGGGGTCACTCGGTACTTGCCTGGAGCTGGGTGATGCTTCGTGAACTTGAATCATGTGACCGGCCACGTGGGAATAGGATCTCAGAGACGGCTCAGACTTGGCTTGGGCTTCCAGGGCGTCACCTACGATTAAGAATCCAGCTGCCTGGGCCATCATTTTTCTTAAGAGCTTCCACTGTGACCTACTAATGTTGGTGCCTCCGAGCTCTCTGTTTAGGGCGTCGATGTGGGCACTGCCGAACTGCCCCTGTGAAAGAGATAGAAGAGGGAGAAGAGTTAGAATTTATGGGCCACTTTTTACGCCATCACCAGAATTGGATGTGTGTAGGGGTTATTTTAGGTCTTGCCCCAACTCTGACCGTTGAGGGTGCTTTTAGTGTCGTCACCCGTATTGGAGGAGTCCTGAGCAATTGATGATTCAGGGACGTCCACCTGATTGGATGAAGGGATAAGGCGGGTTATGCCTAGGATGAAGTCTTGTAAGGTCGACAATGGAGGAAGAGGCCTGAGAAATTTTTCCTCGACTGGTGACCAAGGAATGTGGTTCCTTCGGTGAGCTGACTTAGGTGCTTGACTCCTTTTTGATCCCTTGGGGGTGTTTGGTATCGAGCTGATGAGTTGCCCTAGCTTAGTGGACTGCCTCACTCTTTAGGGACTTGAGCCTACTTCGCCCATGGTAGACTTCCCAAGGCTGAGAAGTCGAGGGTTCTCAAGGGTCTAGTGTAGGCTCATAAGGGACCTGTAGTGGGATTTCCTCTTGGACGGGAGTGATGGCTTGGAAGAGTTCTTAGAGAATGATGCAAACAATGTGGCCTTCCTGTACCTTCTTCAAGACTATAGCTTCGAACCCAAAGCATTCTGTGAGCTCATGGCCCCATACTTGGTGATATGGGCACCAGAGATTTTCTGTACCCTTGGCAAGACGCTTAGATTGCCTGACGGGCTTGGGAGTGACGAGCATCACCTCGAAAGGGGCCTGCAGAGGGTCTAACTCAACAATTCCCTGGGCGTATGTCGGGAGGTCTTCTTGCACTGGTGGAGCAGGGACTTGGGGGTGTCCTTTTGGGTTACCATAAAGTTCTTGGTGCTAATGCATCTTTTTTGCCAAGAGCTCATAGAAGCTAGTGCATTCTCTCAAGTCATGGCCTCGTATCAGATGATACAGACACCAGAGGTTCTCAGTCCCTGGAGGAACTTGGGCTGCCTTGTCGGCTTTGGCATGATGATACCTTCTTCGAGCATTATGGAAAATATTGCACGGAGGATAGTGGGTGCCTTGTCATCCTCCTGGATTGTCACTATGTGGGAAGCCTCAGTTGCCTCGAATGCTTTCTTTAGCTCTTCGAGATTTATCTGGCCCTTGTTAATAAGGGCTTCGATAATGTCTTTGAGCATATAACACTCTTGAGTGGGGTGGCCTACTCTCTTGTGATAGGCGCAGTACCTCTCGTGTGTCTCCTGTCCAACTTGTTCTGGGGTGTTTGCCTCCGGCTGCTGGATCATATTTTGCTCTAGTAGTAATCGAAACAACGTAGGAACCCACTCCTTCTCGAAGGGGAACACTTGTTCTAGTGCTGGATCCAGTAGTCACTTCGATTTATATTTTTAGGGGCAGGACCATGTTATAAGATTGTTGCTGCTTGCTTGCAACCTGAGTTGTTTGTGCCTTGGAGAGGTCCAAGGTTTGAGGGGCATCTTTTTTAGTGTCAGTCACGCTGACAGCTGCACTAATCACCGCTTTTGCTGGTTGCCCCAATTGTTGGAGTGACAATTTTCATTGCCTTGATCGTTTCCCGAGCTAGAGGGCTACTAGTGAGATCCACTATAATGTTTGGACAAACCTTCTATACGAACGGCTTTAGAGATGAGCTTTGACATGGAGGGTGGATTGGTGGCCTCAACATGCAGGGAGATCTCGGGCAGCATATTTCGTATGCAGGTCTAAACTGCTTCTCTTCCAGTCATGGGAGTGGCATGATAGGTCGCCAACTCTCTCCATCGGGCGATGAACTTATCGACTGGCTCACCAAGGTCTTTAGTCAGAGTGAGGAGCATGATGGTCTCCATGTTTCTCTAGACTTCATAAAAGCGTTGGTAAAACAACTGCTCCATTTCTTGCCATGTGGGAACCGAGCTTGGAGGTAGCCGAGCATACCACTGTAAGGTTGGCGTTTCGAGAGTCTCGACAAACTGATGGAGGAGGAGTCACCCGTCAGTTGCGGTTTCTCGATAAGCTACTTGGAAGTGAGAGGTATGCGGGTTCGGGGATGTAGTATCATTAAACGAGGGGAGCTTCCCTTTTTGATAGTTTGGGGGAAACGACACCTGGCCGATATACGAAGGGTACGGCTTTTGGTAAAGCGGTACCCCTTGCATGCCCGGGACATTGCCCTTGAGACTGTGGGTCACCATGCCATCTATGTCGGTTTGCAAAACCATGCGGGGAGCAAAGTTGTCTTGGGAGGCCAGTGGGGGAGTTTGCTCAGGAGCTGTGTCCTCTCCAGGCTGAAAGTTGGCCTCATGGTGAGGAAGGGAAGTAGGGGACGTTGAGGCCTCTAAGCGATCTATCTTTTCGAGAATGGACTGCATCATCACCTTGAACCTGTTCATCTGCTCTTCTTGGGCGTCATCTGGCTCGTTGATCACCATGACGCTGACCGTTTCTTTTGGAAGGTCAGAGCCCGGTGGAGTCGTAGACTGTCGGGGCTAGTGAGTCGTACGTGGCAAGTCGGTCTGTAAGGGCTCAGCAAGCCCCGACAGAACTCGAGCCTTGTACGCCGACCTTGTGAGGACCGGTGCTTGACGGTCTTGGGACCATGAACTCTTGGTAGCTCAATCTTTTCTTATAATCTTGGACTTCTTGCTCAAGTTCTGGAATCCGAATAGGGAAGAAGGGATTGTGAGGCAGGAGGTCATCAAGAGTGGTAACTTCAACTGCCTTAGAAGTCCCTCTAGTCAGGAGCTACAGGCCTCTCTTTTGCTTGATCCAGAGACTACAATAGATTTCAATTCTGAATCAAGCCTGGGACTTTGACTGCCCCATCTTTCTTGAGCATGTGAGGGCTGTGTCTATCAGCTGGAGCAAAGAATGAGGTCCCAAGGTAGAGGGCAATCCGGGCTGCTGCCTTGAAGTCTGTAGGCTTCTATCTGCCATCAAGCCTTTGCCCCCAATTCCCTTGTGAGGTCTGGGTGCATGGCTGATCTGAGGTGGCTGAGTCAAGATAGTACTCTTAGGGAAAACCTTTCAGTACCAGGTATCAACGTGCTTTCCTGGTTAAGGAAGAGAAATAAAGGAAGGAACAGGCACATGACTCCGTCTGAGTCTGGATTGAGGAGGAACCTATGAAATTGGTGTGTGTGCACCTTTGGAGGTAGCCATCAGGGTGACTTGGGGGTCAGCCTGAGCTCGGTTAGCTGGATCTACCTTAGGAGGCCGAGACCTACGACCTCATGTCTGTGAGGGAGAGGATAGAAGCACATCTCTCACAGAATGCAGTCGTATGTGCTGAGAGGGAGGACTTGTGTGCTCGGGTGGACAGACTATGAGTCTTTAAGTGTGTGCGAGAGGTGGAGGCCCCATGATCTTCCTCTTGATGTATCGAGCCTCTAGGCATAGAGGTTCGAGGCAATGAAGGAGTATGGGGAGTCGCCTTACGACGACCCTCAATAGCGATGTCAACCTGCTTGCCTTGCGTGAAAGTGAACGGGGCACCCTTTGGACGTACTTTAGCAAAGTGACTAGCAAGGGACTTGTCAGTAGCAGGGTGCGTGCCGTGTGTGGTGGCATGTGTGCCACCAAAGAGAACGGCCTTGGTGGAGGGTCCACTAAGGCTAGGAAGTGGGGAGTTAGGGACCTTCAAGTCCCTTCTCGCACCAATTCAGGAGAGAACTTGGGAGTCAGACTGTGAGTCTTTACTCAAGAGGAGTGTATGGAACGAGGTTTGAGAAGCTCGCTTCCCTGGGACAGTCACGAGTTCGGGGATAACAAAATCCCCAACTCGGATGATCAGGTTGAATAACCCAGATGCCATGAAATATAGTGCAGAAAGTAAAAGGTGATGTCATTAAGCAAGAGCGAACCGACGAAGGGGTAATAAGTCCCTAGTGGAGTCGCCCAACTAGTGAGATGCCTCGATCTCGACTTCCCGGATCTAGGTAATCGGGTGACGCATGTCTTGGGTTCAAAAGACCCGAGACCTAAGATCGCTTTCTCGAGAACCTTGTTCACAGAACAAGGGCAAGTGCCCAATTAGTGAGAGGTGAATTTTAGTCGTGAGGTGGGGACCATCCTCACCTGAGTCCATGACTTACTTGGGTTGACTCATGTGGGCACCCTCTTAGATCATGACAGATAGCACCCCAGCTGCTCCAGCTGGTTCAGAATCACCTCTCTTGACCTGCAATCTCCTTGTTTTCTGCACAACACTATCATGCTTAACTTGCAAGATAAGTGGGCCGAAGGAACCACCCTTATCTTAGGGCAATGCACATTCATATGGCCGAGAAGATGAGAAGGTATGGTGATAAAGAAGAAGGTTCGAATAAAGAAAAAAAAGAAAAGAGGACTTGATAAGGGGACGAGACTAGCATGATAGCTGGACCAGTACAGTGACCGACTCAGATTGGTAGCAAGACAAGCACGGTAACTCATACCGACGTGACGACAATACAACTCAAAACCAAGGTTGATATGACTATCCTAATCTTGCGTGGCAGCAAAACGAGCATGGTACTCAGGACCAGCACGACGACAATACTGCTCGACAACTGGACCACTATGATAGTGCTAGACTGAGTCTGTCCTTTAGTCAAGTAAGAATGAGGAGAAAAGAGAAGAAAAAAGAACAAAGAGAATGTGCGAGACGGCGAAGAGGGAGGGTCCCGACGGCGTTAAGATTACCACCCATGGCAGTGGAGGAACAGTGTCGCGGCTCCTGGATGACTCTGGACACTGCTGCTCACACCAAAAGGGGGAGGCAGCAAACTTCAGACGGCGTCAAGCAATGCCGTTGACAACACGAGAAGGTAGCACATCCCTTTGTGGGTGGCGATTGCTTCTTGCAAAGAGCACGGAAATAGGCGTGGGACGCGAGAGAATCCTGCGGACGGGGATAAGCACCGAGTGCCCGAAAGAAGCCTGCAGACTGCGGTAGGCATCGCCGCGATCCTTCATGGGCAAAGATAGGCATCGCCTTCTGCGATAGGCACAAGGCGTAAGAAAGAAGCTCGCGGATGGTGATAGGCGTCACTGTGACCCTTCGCGGGCAGTGGTAGGCATCGCCGTCTACGATAGGCGCGGGATGCAAAAGAAGCATGTAGACGGCGATAGGTATTACCGTTACCCTTCGCGGGTGGCAGTATCTATCGTTGTCTGTGATAGGCATGCAACAGAATGAGACCCCTGCGAGCGGCAATAGGCATCGCCGTCTGCGCTTACGCGGGATGCCATGGATACGCCTACGGATAATAATGAGCAGCGCCATCTGCGAACTTCGTTGAGAGATGGAGATGATTGAAGAGAGGGGGAAGGAAACTCACGCATGACACTGCCATCGCCATGCACGACCTGCGAAACCACATGAAAGGAAAGAAAGAAAGAGGCATGCACGACACTTCCACTGTCGTGCATGGCCTCTGAGAAAAACTCAGGCGAAGGAGAAGAAAGAGAAGAAGAGAGAGAAGAAGAGAGGAAAGAAGAGAAGAGAGAGAAAGAGATTTACCTTAAGCCCAAGGTTACCGATCTAAAAGTTTCTCTCTCCTTCCTGTCTCTCTCAAAACTTGACCCAACAATAAAAAGATATAGAAATTTTATTAAGCAAAGTTCGGTCTACAATGATAGTAGATGACATATATAGAGTTTTGCCCAAACATGGGTGGATTGATCAAAATTAAACCTAATTATTGAAAATTATGATTTAATTGAATTAAATAAAATCAGAAAATAGGGTGCAAAATGATTGATTTGCCCCTTATTAACAATTGGGAAAATTCCAAAACAGTCCCTGTTGCTGCCTTAAAATGTGCGTGATCTTTCGTGGATGATCCGAGGTTGCTCTAGTGCCTGTTTGTCCAAAATATGATTATTTTCTCGTAGGGCTCAACATAGTGATCTATTTGATACCACCTTCAAGCCATGGATCGTGACTTTAAGTCACGATCATGCTACTTGAAATTTTGATGAATCTTGCAAACTTTGGATTAACAGTGTTCTCATTTCTTGATGTTTTTCCATAATTTCTTCACTGAATCACACTGAGCATGCCACCACGGTCACATGGCAACAAACACAAGTCGATTTTGAGCCCAAATGAAGATTTCACAACTTTTGAGTTTTGGTCGGAATCTGGAATTCCGAAACCAGAATTTACAATCACTTCATCGGCTTCATGCGCGAAATCTGATCGTTCATCATGCGTGACGTTCGGACTAGTGATAGCCATGGACCTTACGCAAGTGATGCAACTGGTTTCACATCGATCGAGTTCATGAGTGCCATGATTTGGTCGCTCAAGCGAGGCATATCCCTGTTAATTTTTCTGAAACTTTCTTCACAGATCGACAACTTCTCTCTAGCTTTTCTCCTTGCTCAGGCATTGTCACGAGGCGTGCCACATATTGAAACGCTTGTCTCGACGAGACGAACACGTTCCAACAAGTTTTAGTGCGATCCAACCTTAGACACGTGATACATGAGTGTTGCAAGTCATTGTTTGTGACTGCCCCTTTAATGGAGTTTAGTTGCAAGGTGGCCTCACGAGAATAGTATGCGGCTCCTCCTGTTTTGATCTTTTACCCATAACTTCTTCCTGGAGTATCTGTTGAAGTTAAATTTGACCCCTAAGGGTTTTCAACCATGCTAGATCCAATGGCAATGATACCACAATCGTTTGATGCTCTGAAAGTAGGGTTCCAGTTATAGGGGTCCGTTTCAAGGGGCTAAAGGTTGATTATGCCGGAACTGTTTCTCAGTCTGCACTGCCTTAGACATGTCAAATTGTGATGAAACATGGTAGGAGAATTTTAAGAGTTCTGATGAAGAGCTTGACTAGTTCTGGGGCCATTATGAGACAGTTGAAATTTCCACTGTTTGTCAGGCTTTATTGATCGGCTTCTCCGTTTTATTCCGCATCGGGGATCCATGGTGCTGAAAAATATCTTCAAACATTGATCAATTAAGAATTATACTCATTCTTGATCCTTTCATGATCATCCATCGTATGCTCACTGCATTTATTCAAGTGGTTATTCTTAGTCATGCATTAAATAATTATATTCTTCAAGGACAAAGTATGGGTCATTTAGCAACTTGATCTTTGTTAAGTATTGATCAGAATGTATCTAGTCTTGTTTAAGATAAAAGTACACCCAAAAGGACTACCTTGGATGCTTCACTCATGAGAGAACCTCGAAAGGTGTAGCATTCGGCCAATCTTGGGTGGATTCGTTATCATCGTACGTCTTACATCCTCTTCATTAAGGCGACGCATGCGCACCTTTTCCCATATATCTTAATTAAGCACAGGAACATATAAGCGCTTCATCTGTCATTTCCATGTGCATCTGTCATCATTTCTGGGGAAAAGACCCCTCGGCTTCTTTAGGAGATTCTATAAATTCGTCGACTACCTGGTTTGTCAGTCCACCCAAACATGGGTGGATTGATCAAAATTAGACCAATTTCTGAAAATTAAGATTTAATTGTATTAAAAGAAAATCTAAAAGTGGATGCAAAAGGACTGTTTTGCCCCTGCCTAGCAATGTGTGGAATTCCAGAACAGTCCCTGTGGCGGCTCGAGAACTTGCATGATCTTCCGTGGCTGACCCGATGTTGTTCTGATACCTGTTTGATCAAAAGATTATTGTTTTCTTGTAGGGATCGACTTGGCGATTGTTTGATACCAACTTCGAGCTATGAATCATGTTTTTGAGTCATGATCATGAGACTCGAAATTTGTTTGAATCTTGAAAACTTCGGATCGGCAGTACGATCTTTCCTTAATGTTTTTATGTGATTTCTTCATTGTAGCACACTAAGCATGTCATCACGATCACGTGGAAACAATCGGAACGCAATTTGGAGCTTGAATGAATATTTCGCAACTTTTGAGTTTTGACCGAAGTTTAAGATCCGGTGGTCGGAATTTCAGTAACTTCGTCGGCTTTGTGCATGAAATCTGACCATCCATCATGTATGTGGTTCGGTCCAATGATAGCCATGAACCTTACGTACACAATGGGTTTTGCGTCAATTTGTTGCGCGAGCGTCGTGATTTGGTTCATCGAGCGAGGCGTGTTGCTGCTAAATTTTCTGCAACTGCTTTACGGATCGACAACTTCTATCTAGCTTTTCTCCCTGCTCGAATATCGTCTCGGGGGGGGTGCCACATATTGAATTGTTCGTATTGATGAGACAACTACGTTCATCAAATTTGAGAGCGATCCGATTTGGAACGTGTGAGTTATAGGCCCTCGAAAGCGACTGACCGTGAGTTAAAAAAACAACCACCTTAAGTGGTGTTTTTACTGCAATGAGGCCATATGGAAATAGTATGTGACCTCTCCTGTTTCAATGTTTTACTCATATCTTTGTTCTGGAGTGTCTAATCAAGCCAAAACTTGGTCCATAGGGGTTTTCGACCGTTTCGGATCCAATGGTGGTGGTCCCGCAGGTATTTAAGACACTGAAAATGTAGGTTCGGTTGTAGGGTCCGTTTCAGGGTGCTAGAGACCAATTTTCTGAAAATTGTTTCTTTGTGTTCACTGCCTTAGACATGTTTGATCGTGACAACATGTGGCAGGTGGTCTTTTGAAGTGCTGATGATGATCTTGAGAAATTCTGGAGCCATTCTGAGACTGTCGGGAATTTTCCACCGTTTCGTAGGCTTTATTGACCTGCTTCCTATCAAAGACCAAGGTGATGAAAAATACGTTCAAATAGCTACCGCACGCGCCCTTTACATCGAGCACACTGCACTGTCGAGCACAACACTCTGCCGTGCACAATACTCCACCGCGAGAAACTCTCTACCATGCGCGGCCTTCATAGTCAAGTGCACCGCACTGCCAAGCACAATGCTCTGTCGTGCACAATATTCTGTCATACGCAACTCTTTGTCGTGTGCACACTTCACAGCTGAGCACACCACACTGACTAGCACAACACTCTGTCGTGCACAAAATGTTGTTCTGCACAACCCGCGGCCGGGCGTGTCTCTCAAATCGTCGAGCACGTCACGCTGCACATCTGTCTCTTCCACACATGAGGCACGTGGCACCCCGAATATCGTGCACGCCTATCAAACTGCACAACTCTGCTACGTCTGGACGTGTGTCCCTGCGCACACGTGCAGATGGCTACTCTTCGACTACACACAACTGTCCGTCTTCTCATTCCGAAACCTCCTATGCAAACACTGGAAAACATTTTTCATCATCATGGGTCCCCAATCAATAAAGCCTAACATACAATAGAAATTTTGATAGTCCTAGAATAGCCCCAAAACTGGTCAAAATCTTCATAAAAACTCTCAAAATTCTCCTGTCAATTTTTGTCGCATTCTGACATTTCTAAGGCAGTGCAGACTGATAAACAAATCCGATATAATTAGCCTCCAACACCCTCAAATGGACACTATAACTGGAGCTATATTTTTGATGTTTCAATTTGCTGTGGGACCACCGCCATTGGATCCGTCACCGTTAAAAACCCCTTGAGGTTAAATTTCAACTTAAACGGACATCCCAAGAAGATGTTATAGGTGAAATACTGAAACAAGAGTAGCTGCACACTATTCCCGTGCGGCCACCCTGCAACTCAGCTCCATTGAAGGTACAATCACGAAAAGTGAATTTCGACGGTCATATCTCACTTCTCCGAGATCGGATCACACTCAAACTTGATGGAGCGTGTTCCCCTCATCGAGACGAGCGTTTTGATATGTGGCATGCCCCGTGATGACGCCCGAGAGTAAAGTTGCTGATCTGTGAAGAAAGTGCAGAAAAATCAACAGCATCGTGCCTCACTCGAGGGGCCAAATCATGCCGCTTGCAAGCCTGGTCGATACAAAACTAGTTCCATTATGTGCGTAAGGTCCATGAATACCACCGGTCCGAACCTCACGCATGATGAACAATCGGCTTCCATACATGAAGCCGATGAAATGACTGTAAATTCTGTCGTCAAATATCTAGATTCCGGCAAAACTTCCAAATAGAAAAATCTTCATCTAGGCACAGAATCGAGCTACGTTTGTTGCCCTGCGATCGTGACGGTAAGCTCGGTGTTATCCAGCATAGAAATCACATAAAAACATCAAGGAACGACTACACAATCGATCCAAAGTTTCAAGATTCATTCAAATTTCCAGTCACAAAATTGTGCCCTAAAGCCACAATCCATGGCTCGAAGTTAGTATCAAATCGATCACCATGTCGAGCCTTACAAGAAAACAATCACCTTTCGATACAAGAAACAATCACCTTTCGGGCATCAGAACAACCCCGGATCATCCATGAAAAATCATGCACGTTCTAGGGCAACAAAGGGACTATCTTGGAATTCCACAACTTGTTGGGAAGGGGCAAATATGTTATTTTTCACCCTATTTTCTAATTTATTTTAATTCAATTAAATCTTAATTTCCAGCAATTAGGTTTAATTTTGATCAATCCACTCATGTTTTGGCACAATTCCATGCATACCACGTACCATCATTGTATGCACGGACTCAACCCTCTGCAAAAAAAGAGAGTTTTACTGAATATAATTTCTCTTTCTTCTCATTGTTGAGTCGTGTTTGGAGAGAGAGTGAGGAGAGAGAAACTTTTGAATTGGTACCTTTAGATTCAAGGTAAATATTCTCTCTCTTCTTTTTCTTTTCCTCTCTCTCTTCCCTCCTCTCAGAGGCGATGCGTAGCAGTGGCAGCGTCGTGCATGCCTCTCCTGTAGTTTCACAGGTCGCGCATGGTGATGGCAGCGTCATGCGCGAGCTTCTTTCTCCTTTTGTTCGTTCACCCCTGTCTCCCAGCAAGGCTTGCAGACGACGTTGCTACTGTCGTTCACAGACGTGTTCTCGACTTCTCGGTGAAGAACACAGACGGCAAAACTCATTGATGCCCACAAGGGTTCCCCCCTGTTGCACACCTATCACATACGATGATGCTTATCGCCGCCTGCACGGGGTCTCGGCAACGCTTATCGCCGTCCACGAGCTTCCTTCCCGCGCTCAGTGCCTATCCCCGTCTGTGAACTCCTTCGCGCACTGGGTGCCTATCGCCATCCGTAAGTTTCCTTCGCGCGCATGGTGCCTATCGCTGTCCGCGAGTTTCCTTCATGCGCTCGGTGCCTATCGTCGTCCGCGAGCTTCCTTCGCGTGCTCGGTGCCCATCACTGTCTGCGAGCCTCCTCCATGCGTTCGGTACTCATCATCGTCCCGTGCATATCGATGTGTGGCTTGCAGAGAACTATCGTCATACGCTTCACAATTGGCTATCACTGCACGCTTAACAAGTTACTATCGCCACCCGCAGGGGTGTGCTGCCTTCACGTGTTGCCCAACGGCGATGCCCAGCACCGTCTATAGTTAGCTGCTCACTTTTCAGTCGTGAGCAGTAGTGTCTAGTGCCATCTAAGGGCCACGGCACTAGTACTCCGCAGTTGCGAGTGGCAACGCTTAGTGCCATCGGAACCCCATCTTTTAACCGTCTCGCTCATTCTCTTCATTCTTTTCTCCTCTCATTCAAACTTCCCACTTCATTACCCTAACTTCCCACATTCTTAGTCACATGAATGTGCATTGCCCTATGACAAGGGTGGGACCTTTGGCCCACTTGTCTTGAAAATTAACCATGTTAGTGTTGTGCAAAAAACAATATGATTGCAGGTCAAGGGAGGCAATTCCGAATCAATTGAAGCAGCTAGGGGTCTTTCTTCGTGATCTAAGAGGGCGCCCACATGAGCCAGCCCGAGTTACTCTCAAACCCACCATAAGTTCCTCTCTCATCGGTTGGAATAGCTGCATTTGCTCTTGAGCAAGGTTCTTGAGAGAGCGATCTCAAGTCTCGGGTTCACTAGAAACCCGAGACACGTGCTGCCAGATCATCTAGATCCGGAGGGCGAGATTAAGGCACCTCACGAGCTTGGCGACTCTACTGGGGACTTATTACCCCTTCATCGGTTCGCTCTTGTTTGATTAGTATCATCTTTTACTTTCTGCACTACCTTCTATGGCACCTGTGTTATTCAACCCGTTCATCAGAGTTGTGGGACTTTCCTATCCCCTCACTCGTGACTGTCTCAGGGAAGCAAACTGCTCAAGCTTCCTTCCCTACACTCCTTTTGAGTAGGGACTCACAGTCCGGCTCCCAGGTTCTTTCCTGGGTTGGTGCGAGAAGGGACTTAAAGGTCCCTGACTCCCCGCTTCCTCACCCTGGTCGACCATCCACCAAGGCCCCTTACACTGGTAGCACATCTGCTACAGCACACAACACGCATCTTACTACTGGCAAGTCCCTTGCCAGTCATATGGCTGAGGTATGCCGGAAGGCTGGCTTTCCCACTCTCGCCAAAGGCAAGCAACTGACCATCGCTTCTGAGGGTTGCTGCAAAGCTACCCCTCGAACTCCTTCATTACCTCGAACCACTACACCTGGAGGTTCGGGACACGGAGGTGGAAATCCTAGGGTCTCCACCTCACGCACACACCTAAGAGCTCGTGGTCCAACCACTTGAGCCACACCTCGGGGCGACATTCATGCTGCCTCAAACTCGCTTTCAGGGCTAGGCCTTCGAAGGCCAAACCCTACGCATGCCATGCATCCCACAACTCAAGGCAGCACCAGTTCGGTGTCTGCTCGAGCACATTAGGTCGACCACTTCGTCTTCTCTCTCACCATACATAGCTTCACCCTGTAAGAGGTAGGTTACTACCCGGTCCCTCACATACACAGGCTTTTGGGTCTCGACCTCCTCAGGTTTAACCAGTTGAGCAAGCCCAAGCTGACCCCCAAGTCACCAAGACTGCTAACCCTAAAGGTGCACACGCACCGACTTTGCAAGTTCCTCCCCAATCCCAGCTCAGGCGGAGTCATGAATCAGCTCCTTCTTCTACCGCTCTTGCTACACTGGGCAAGCATCTCGAGACCTGGTACTCAAAGGTCTTCCCTAAGAGTACCATCTCGAGTCAGCGGAGCACCCAAGCCCCACAAAGGAATTCGGAGCAATGACCTGATGTTAGACAGAGGCCTCCAGACTCCAAAACAGCGACCCAGGTTAACCCCTATCCTTTGACCCAATTCTTTGCTCCAGCTAATCGACACGACCCTCGCCTGCTCAAGAAAAGTGGGGTCGTCCAATCTCAGGCTTGGTTTTGAAAAGAGGTCCATAACAGCCTCAAGATTAAGCAGAAGAAAGGTCTGTAGATTCTAACCAAAGAAGCCCCCAAGGCAGTTGAGGTTACCACCTTTGGTGACCTCCTGCCTCGTAAGCCCTTCTTCCCTCTACGGATCCTAGAGCCTGAGCCAATCCAAGAATACTGCTTGGTGATCACTGCCCAGAAGTCACGCTCTCAAGACCATCGAGAACCGGTCCTCACAAGATTGACATACAAGGCTCGAGTCCAGTCGGGGCATGTTGAGCCCCTGCAAACTGACTTGCCACGCATGACTCGCCAACCCCAGCCATCCATTACTCCACCTAACTCTAACCTTTCATAATAAACAGTCTGTGTCATGGTGATTAACGAGCTGGACACTGCCCAAGAAGAGCGGATGGCAAGGTTCGAGGTAATGATGCAGTCCATCCTCGAAAAGATGGATGCCTAGAATACTCCAGGTCCCCTTTTTCTCACCATGAGACTGATTCTCCGGCTGGTGAAGACACCGTTCCCAGACAAACTCCCCCACTGGTCTCTCAGGACAGCTCCGCTTCCCACGGGGTTTATGGTGGCCCATAGTCTCAAGAACAAGGTCCCAGACATGCAAAAGGTGCCGCTCTACCAGAAGCCATACCCTTCGTACATCGACCAAGTATCGTTTCCCCCGAACTACCAAAAGGGAAAACTCCCCTGGTTCAACGGTACTACATCCCCGCACTAGCATACTTGTAGACACCCGATTTTAAATCTAACAAATTATGTGATTTCCTGAACCGTTAGGATCACACTTAACCTAGTAAACCTATTTTTTTGGATAAGTACATGTAGGTTATGTGAGTATATCTTTCCCAACAGATTTTGACCCCTATAAACCCTCTTTTCGTGGTCATCTAGAAAAAGGACGAAGAGAGACCAAACCTTGGGGGAGAGCAGATAGAGATAAAAAATCTGAGAGACCAAAACCCTAGAGAAGAGAACAGATAGAGATCAAAGAGAAAAAAAAAACAGAGAGTGTTACACGAGAGAAGAGAAAACCCTAGAAACTGCTTCAGGAACACGAGCCTCCTTAGAGAAAATTTAAGTTTGAGAAAACTTAGACCTAGGGCACAACCACCCTAGATCTACCCTTAGGGCACAACCACCCTTCTTCAACCAGAGACTTTCTGGTGAACATCCGACTCAGAGAGACAAAAGAGGACCGATTCTGATACGGGCGAGCCCCAAAAGGCTCAGGAGTCCTAGGCCATCTGGCCCGATTCGGTATCGTTTCTTACTCTTTCATTATTCATTTTTTGCTTTTATTTTATTTTAATTAGATTACATTAGTTTTTAGTGCTTTTTATTTCGTGTTTCACATTCGGATCAATGCTGGCGCTGTCACTGATTTGAGAACAGATCTGTTGGTTTCTAGGCGGATCTGGCCTCAGACCAGAATTCAATTTTCCCCACATTCAATATCATTTATTTTTAAAAACAGTTTGTGATGATTGATCTGAGGGATCTTCCTTTGAAGATCTCTTTGATTTTGCACCATAAACAGTTTGACGCCCACCGTGGGGCATTTCGAGCTAGATCAGTTCAACAAAAAAAAAAATACAATAAAAACAGGCCCCGATCTCCTTTTGAGGGCCATTTTTTTTTTTTTTTTAAAAAAAAAATCCAAGAAAAAAAAAGAATGATAAAAAAAAAATCTCTTTCCATAGGAAAATCTCGTTTTATTTCTTTCTGATAACATTTTTTTATTTTTTATTTTTTTATTTATCTGCTTGTCAGTAAAAAAAAAAATTAATAAAAAAATAATAAAAAAAAAGAAAAAACAGAAAAGAATATTTGGGGATTTTTAAAAGGCATTTCTTTTATGTTTTGAGAACGGGTTCATAGTATACACCACCACTATGACCATTCCCACTTTCATTGAATCTCTCCTCTAGATTTGATTTATTTATTTTTTTATTTATTTTATTTATTCGTGTGGATTGTTTTGTTGTGACATCTTCATCTTCTCTTTCCAAAATAAATCCATGCTCTTTGTTGCTTATGATTTGGATGGATAAAGTCCGTGCATTTTTTTTTTACATATATTACTTTTTGGTGCTTATGATATGGCTAGATTATTTTTGTTGTTGCTTTCTGTTGATTACAATTTGGTTAGATTAGCTTTGTTTGCAATCAAATTTCCTGTCCCTTGCTGAGAATTATTTTGTTAAAAAAAAGAAGAAAAAACCATCTTTCCATTCTTTGGAGTTGATTTTTGTAAATGGTTACGAATTTTAATCTTCTTTGATATTAATGGGATTTTGTTACCAATTTTAATCTTGTTTGATATTCGCGGAACAATTTTTCAAATCAATAGTGTGTGACTTCATATTAAGTAGGAGGAGGTGTGTGAATTGTTAAGATAGCAACTAATCCCTTGAGAGAAATTTATAAAAAATTTAGATAGAGATGGATAAAGAAGGGAGATTGAGAGAAAAAAAAGAGAAGAAATAGGGGAAGGATATTGAGAGAAAGATCTTTGGAGGGAAGTTGAAAGAAATCAAGCAAAAAAAAAAAAAAAAGGGGGAAGAAGTTTGAGAGAAAACAGGAAAAAGAAATAGGAAAAGGAGATTGAGAGAAAGTAGGGAAAAAAGATCTTTAGAAGGGAGATTGAGAGAAAATAGCGAAAAAAAAAAAAGGGGACGTGAGAGAAAGTTTTAAGGGCGTGAGAGAGAGAAATTTTTTTTTTTTTTTAAAGTGGCTTGTTTTCACAAAAAAAAAAAAAAGATTAAGGCCTTTCTCAATTCTAAAAAAAGAAAATTTGCTTTGCAAGAAAAAAAAAATCTTTAAGCTTATTTGTTTTCAAAAAAAAAAAACAAAAAACCCTTTTGCTAAAAATTACCTTTTTTTTTAAGCCACTTTCTTTTTCAATAAAAAAAAAAAAAAGTGAAAAACAAAGAAAAAATCTTTTAAGGGCATCTTGCAAAAAAAAAAACCTTTAAAGACCTTTCTCATTTTCAAAAAGAAAATTTTAGTAAGAAGAAAATTCAGGGTCACTTACACACTCTTTAATTGTGCCCTGATCTAGTCACCCTTTACTCGGGGTGCGCTCAACTTGGCACGAGCTGTGTCTGGTTCTACCTTTATTTATTGTATACCTTCTTAGTGGTTGCTTAGCCCCACATTTGAACTGTGCTTTTGGTCGGTCAAACCGACCCGAAGCACACTTCACTTGGCACGAATTGTGCCAAGGGCTTACATTTTTCTTGTATCGTGTGTTTGCTTGTTTGCTATTTTTTCTTTTCACTTGCGTACTTCTTTACACACTCCAGCACACACCAGACCGGGAATGCCCGAAAAATCAATAAACAAATATTTTGAAAACCCCCAAAATCTGTATTAACGACGTGAGGGGAACCTAGCTTTGAAAGTCGAGGCCGTTGGGATTCGCTTAACAATAACCGTGAGCGCCCCTCCTTAATCCTTTGCCTCAAAGCAACTCCACGTATAGTAGGACCTGGTGAACATCCTATAACAAGAGGCAAGGACTTATGCGGAGACCTATATCAGCCTAGCCACATTTTAATAGTTAGGAACCCACTCTCAAGTCAAGCCTACCTATAATCTAGGACAAAAGTTTCCGTGTGTTGTGCTTGTTTATTTCTGTTGGTTAATCTTAAATCTCAGTCCAGACCCCCTTTTGGTCCGAGCTAAACTATCTGAGTCCAAGTTAAACTTTATATCCAGCCTAGCCCAGGTCCGAACCTAGGCCCCCTTTTGGTCCGAGCCAAGGACTCGTGCCTAAACCAACCTTGATCCAGTCCGGGTCTACACCCAGTCTGATCTTCAAAACTCTCTTGGTCCAAGCTCTGGCTTGCACCCAACTCAGTTCAGGTCCGAACTAGGTTCACACCCAAGTCCGAACCCATACTCACTCTTAGACCGAGTCGAGACTCCTACCCATCTAGTCTAGGTCTTAGTCAAGGTTCTAAAATAGGTGTAAGCCTAGAGTGCCTCTAGAGCTAGACTAGGCTTACCCTAGTTCAGGGTTCAAACAAAAACTCATCAAGTCTAGCAGGTTTCATCCAGTCTAGTCCTAGCCTAGACCTTAGTTAAGGTTTTGCCCCTAGAGTCAGACTAGGTCTACCCTGAGGCGTCAAGTCTAATCTCACCGAGTGTAGAAATCATGACCCAGGATCATAGCAAAGCGAGGTCCAGCCCCATGGCTCCAGCTCAATCTAGATCCAGAGAGCCTAGTCAGTTCGAGATGCACCGTCACAATGCTCCCTCACAAATCATTCATAGCACTCGTGTCAGTGAGCCGACTCTCAACCCACATGGAACCAAACCTAACTGTCCAAGCCACCTTCAAGGCCACCATTTAGAAGTCACGAGCCAACAGGTTGATAAAGTTTGTAACACCTTGCACAATCAAGGGGTTAGGCTGGGGGAAATCTTCTAAGACATAGGGGTTAACCTCAAATCCATTTGGCACAATAAGGATAGGCCCCAGCCCAAATCTCTGAGTCAGCTGATCTCAGCCATGTAAAGCCCGATGGTCAATAGCAGCCCAACATTTCAGTCTTGACAACCAGCCAGTTAGTGAGGAATGGGTTCACATACAACTAGGGAAAGTCTACCCAAGCAACCATCACCAGTAAAGATCATAGTTTTGACCTAACTCGATATAAAGATAATCGCAAGGTGCATGCTTACTTTCAAGACCTGCTCATTAGAGGATACACCATCCAGTGCACTCAATCTAGGAAAGTCAGGTCATAAGATCAAGCCATAGGCGAAGCCCAACATTTTGGTTCAAACCAGGATAATCTTAGGGTTGTTATTCTGCCAATCTAACCCACTACGGGCCAAGGGTCTAGTGCTAATCATCACTCGAGCCCAAGACTACCTGGAGGGCAGACTCTCTCTGACAGTAGTTATGGCATTCATTCACCCTTTCAGTTCAGTGCTGGGGCAAGAGAGTAGCCTAACCCTAGGGATAGATCATCCAATCAAGGTCAGGGTCAGGTAGACCTAACCGCCCAAGGTCAGAGATCTAGTCATCATAGCAACTTGAATCATCCATCCCAGTTAAGTGTGATTCTATCCTGCAGGCCTCCTTGGATGGCCAAGTTGTACAACCTCCGAGTAATGGGTATACTCTGACCTAATTCAACTTGGGTAAGTCTACAAGCCGACAACCGGCACATCAAGTTCAACACATTCCTCAAGCTCAGTCCTTGGGGCAACCTGTTACATGGCCCCAACAACCAGTTCATATGAGTCACATACCACAAAATCAGGTTCAACAAACCATACAACCGAGCCAACTCACAGCTACGACGACTCAATTCTCTTGTATAAAATACCTCCAAGACTCTTTAGAGAAAATGGGAATATGGGATTTCTCAACTCCTAAAGCTTATGTAAAAGAAGTTCTAGGACATCTAAAAGATCTACTAGTGAGGTTTGTGATGCCACAGTTTAGAAATAGATTTTCAGGGAAAGGGGATTCTAAGGCACACATCAACACCTACTTATTGATGGTCCATACACGGCGAGACCGACCCAACAAACTTAAGGTCATGTTCTCGCATAGCTTATCAGAAGCACCCTTGATGTGGCATCAAAGATTCATGAAGGATAATCCTCAAGTAACTCCTGACGAAATGTTCAGGCAATTTTCCTCCCGCTATAGGGGAGGAAGGCCAAGACCCGTCACCCTTGGTGAGTTAACTTCCATCAAATAGAAGTTGGGCGAGTCTCCTTTCTTATTTATAACCAAGGGAATTCACTTTCATTGATGAGCCTATGATCCATGTTATGAAGAAGTTGCTTAAGGCAAGGCTCATATAATTACTGACAACAGCCAAGATTCATCCTTTCCATGGAGGCGATACATCTCGATGGTGTGATTAGCATCAAAACTATGTCCATAGCACTGAGGAATGTCGATCTTTCAAACATAGAGTTCAAGACCTCATTGATAATGGTACGATAAGTGTCAAAGAGAAAGAGGCTGATGACATAGAAAAACCTGAAACTCTAGATGCTTCGACAAACAATTCTGATGTCAACCTGATTAACTTAGGAGAATCACAAGCTGTGCCCAAACCTGAAGAACATCCACAAAGGACTTGAAGCACAAGAAGAAATCAACTGGAAAGTCCAGTAGATGAAGAAAAAAACGAGCATAACGTTTCCTAAGAGTTAATGACTAAGGATACTCAAGATCAAAGCAGTGAGGATGACATTAGCTTTAAGCCCATAACCGAAGAAGGGGGAGAAGAAAGGGGTATCGCATATGAGATTCCACTCCAAGATACACTCTAAAAAGTGGCACAAGAAATTCCCATCATCAAGAGTCACACTAGGGCATATGAACCCTTCAACCTGTACTTTCAAGTTAATACAATATGTCTGACAACGAATCAAACTCACAAGAGTAATATGAACTCGGGCATAAGCCCAACCAAGGTTTCGAAGCTATGAATTTTCAAGCCCATGATGACAAGAAAAACCTTAATTATGGGATAATAACTCGTGAGGGGGCAAATGAGCAAGTGCTAAAAGGAAGCCCTTCACCTCAAAACCTTGAGGACCTACCTAAGTGGGATCAATATGATGAGGATGATGTTTTAGAAATTAATGTGATCTAGATCAACGAGAAGGGACCATCTTCTAAACAAGGGGTCAACACCCCAAAGTCTCCTATTACGCTTCCAAACAAGGGGTCAACACCTCAAATATCAAAAGGATATGAACCTTTGGAAGACTTCCTCGCCAACCCACCTACATGGGATGAGGAGCCAAGCTTAAAAGATTTAACCGAGTCACCTCTCGAGGTGAACCCAGTTATAAATTATGGAAAAGCAAAGAGCCCAAATTTGACTATTCCCAAAGATTTGGCATCTTCACTAGAGTTGATAGAGCTCGAACATTTAAAAATTCTAAGGGGCTCACTTGGGCCACCTTCACAAGATTTCTTGAATGATCTGTCAATCTGGGATCAAGAATTGGATATTGAAAATCCAACCATGTTACCTCCTCAAGAGGCAGGGCTCTCTAAAAGTCAGTAACGACATGAGCATAACTCCGATAACCGGATCACCGCCATATCAAGAGAATTCATCATGTGAAGAACAAGTTCCCAACGGAACAGAAAGCCCTATAGGGGCAAACTCCTCTCATGAAGAGGATACAATAGGGGCAACTAATGAGATAGAACTCTTCTTTGTTGACTCCAAACATGTTGTAAGGCCATCTAGTACCAACTCAACCACTCCTCTTGTGCGAGAATCTCACCTAAGCTCTAGCACTGAGAAGGAGCCTATCATATGGTTAACCTCCGAAAAATAATTCAAAATTTGTAATGAAAAATATTACCGAAAATGAGTTGGGTGATCACTTGCCCCTTGCAAATAACCAAATGAGGCATTCATGCCTCACACTTCAAAAGGCATTAACGCTTAATGTGTAACATGAAGTACTCCATTAACGAGAAACTCCTAATGAGCCTATTAGTCCCTACCGAAGGCTAAGGGATTTGGAAACTGAGTGATTTTTAATCCCAAAATCAAGGTTCAAGTAGAGCAGTTTAAAGGAAAAGTTCAACGAAAGTTCAACAACCATTGTTAAAGAGATTTTGGATGCCAACCTGGATCAAGGGAAATCAGAGGAAGACTGATATTAGAACCTTTGTGCCACTTTGAGGAGGGAAAGATGATAGAATTCTTACATGATCTTAAGATGAATTGCTAAAAAAAAAAGAAGAAAGGGGCACCTTTGACTCTTCTTCCTCCTCCTCCTCTTCCTTTGTCATTGTTATCTTCTTGAAAATAAAAAAATAAAAAAAAATTGCTGGGCTAAAAATCCGAAAGGAACCCCAAGCATTGGAAAAAAGGCTACAGGGCTGAACACCCAAAAGGGACCCCGGAGCAATAAAATAAAAAATAAAAATCCGCTGGGCTGAAAATCTGAAAGGAACCCTAAGCGTTGGAAAAAATGCCACCAGGCTGAACACCCGAAAGGGACCCGGGGCGAAAAAGAAGAAGTTCTTTCCTTCCTTCTACTCTGCAAAGTCTTTTCTCTCTAAACATCTTCTTTTCTTCCCCTGAGTCAAAGTGGTGTTAAAAGAAAAATCAATAAGAATTAGCCTAACGGAACATTGTTAAGGACTTAGATCGTCTGAAACTTCAAAAGGTGAGTGGTGGAGGAAAGAAATCAGAAATCCAAAGAGATTTTGAACATCTAGGGACTGTATTATGTATTTTCAAAACTATGTTTTCTTCGAAAGCTCCAAAGAACGCTTGTTTGAATTGAAATGCAAGAGCTAGGTTGAAAGATAGAGAAATACTTGATGATTCCTCATCCCGAAGATTCAAGCAAGGAACCTATATGCTAACATAAGGTCCACCAAAAGGGTCACAAGTGGTTAAATTGTAAGGCCTACCTTAAAAGAAAAACCACCCCCCAACAGGGGCGACAAAAAAATAATAATAACAATAAAAACTCCACGATCGTATGAATACAACTACCGACCACAGCTTCCATCACTGCATGACACTAAACTGCTTAAAGGGCTCTATGGTTGTAGGAGTTAAAACTGCTATCCAACCTTGTTTTTTGAAATATCTTTTCTTTTTCAAATTTTTCACTATATATATGTCTTGTATTTTCAAAAACTTTAATATCTTTGTTAAACTTGTAATTTGTCCCTACTTCGGGTTCTATTTCAAATCTCCCCCTATCTTAAAAATTTCTAAAATGTCTTTAAAACGAAGGAGGTTGGACACCGATACATGATGAGTACCGCGTTTGCCACATTGCTACCTCGTCTCTCATTTTGGATTCGGCCAGACAAGTCTCTTTCTGTAGAAAACCTTTCATATAGACAACCTCAGGAAAGCCTAAGGATATCAAAGAAGATGTTAGGGTTAAAAACTTTCGAAGTTAAGTGGCATGGTCAGAAAATCCAGCTCGAGTTTCAAGGTTGTGTAACTCATTGACATCTCACGTCGAAAACCCTAGAAGGAAAAATTCCCTAGGTGGGTGAGGTCGATGAGCGCAATGACTTGGAGGGATAGTTGGTGTGCCATCTAACCAAGTGACCTCAGGAAGAAATCTTTGACGTTAACCTGCCCCTCGAAGGATAGGGAACGCCAGAGTGTCTACTTCTTTGCCACTCACCTGTCCTTCAAATGACAAGGAGTGTCAAAGAGGGGCAACTGTAGACACCCCATTTTAAATCTGGCAAATTATTTGGTTTCCTGAACCCTTAGGATCACACTTAACCTAGAAAACCCATTTTTTTGGATAAGTACATGTAGGTTATGTGAGTATATCCTCCCCAGCGGATTTTGACCCCTATAAACCCTCTTTTCGTGATCATTTGGAAAAAGGACGGAGAGAGACCAAACCCTAGGAGAGAGCAGATAGAGATAAAAAATATGAGAGACTAGAACCCTAAGGAAGAGAAAAGATAGAGATCAGAGAGAAAAAAAAAAATTAGAGAGAGTTACACGAGAGAAGAGAAAACCCTAGAAACTGCATCAGGAACCCGAGCCTCCTGCGAGAAAACCTAAGTTTGAGAAAACCTAGACCTAGGGCACTGCCACCCTTCTTCAACCAGAGACGCATTTGTGAACATCCAACTCAGAGAGACAAAAGAGGACCAGTTCTGATACAGGCGAGCCCAAAAGGCTCCAGAGTTCCGGGCCATCCAACCCGGTTCGGTATCGTTTCTTACTCTTTTATTATTTATTTTCTCCTTTTATTTTATTTTAATTAGATTAGATTAGTTTTTATTGCTTTTTATTTCATGTTTCATATTCGGATCAATGCTGGTGCTGCCATTAATCTGAGAACAGATCCGCTCGTTTCTGAGCGGATCTGGACTCTTATCAAAATTCAATTTTCCCCACATTATCTATCATCAATTTTTAAAATTAGTTTGTGGTGTTCTGATCTAAGGGATCTCCCTCTGAAGATCTCTTTGATTTTTCACTATAAACAATACTACCCCTTAAAAGCGACTTGTCGAGAGACGGCGACTGACGCACAATTCCTCCTCCGTCAGTTTATCGAGACTCTCGATGGGCCAGCCTTCCAGTGGTATGCTCGACTGCCTCCAAACTCTGTGCACACATGGCAAGAAATGTAGCAGTTGTTTTACCAACGCTTTTATGAAGTCCAAAGGAATGTGGAAACCATCGAGCTCCTCACTCTGACTCAAGACCCTGGTGAGCCGGTTGACAAGTTCAGCACTCGATGGAGAGGGCTAGCAACCTTTCATACCACTCCCATGACTGGGAAAGAAGCTGTCCAGATCTGCATACGAAATATGCTTCTTGAGATCACCCTGCACGTTGAGGCCTCCAATCCACTCTCCATGTCAGAGCTCATCTCTAAAGCAGATCGTATCAAGGGTCTATCCAAACACCATGGAGGATCTCGTCAGCAACCCTATGGCTCGAACCCCCGCTCCAAACAATCAGAGCAACCAGTAGAAAGAAGTGATCAGTGCAACCGTCACAGTGATTGACACTAACAAAGCCGCTCCTCAAACCCTAGACCTCTCCAAGGCACAAACGTCTCAGGCCGAGGGGCAAGCAGCAGTCCTACAATAAGGTCCCGCCCCCTAAAAACATAAGGCAAAGCGAATTTTAGACACAGCACCAGAACAAGGTCTATCCCTTCGATTGGATTCCTGCACTACTTCAACTACTATTGGAGTAAAACATGGTTCAGCTGTCGGAGGTCAGCACTCCAGAACAAGCTGGACAGGGGACAGACGAGAGATATTGCGCCTATCACAGGAAAGTAGGCCACCCCACTCAGGACTGCTATAAGCTCAACGACACTATCGAAGCCTTTATTAGCAATGATCAGATAAAGCTCAAAGAGTTAAAGAAAGTGTTCGGGGCAATTGAGGCTTCTCACATAGTGACAATACAAGAAGATGAGGGGGCAGCCGCCATCCTCCATACCATATTTACCATAATGCTCGAAGAGGGGCACATCACACCAAAGCCGACAAGGCAACCCAAGTTCCTGCCTCTAGGAACTGAGAATCTCTGGTGCTCATATCACCTGATATGAGGCCATGACGTGAGAAAATGCACTGATTTCCACGAACTCTTAGCAAAGAAGACGTAGCAATGCTAGGAAGCTCATGGTAACCCAGAAGGACACCCTCAAGTCCCTCTTCCACCAGTGTAAAAAGAACTCGTGATTCAAGCCCAGGGAAGCGCTGAGCTAGACCCTCTGTAGGCCCTCTTCGAGGCGATGCTCCCACCGGGTCTCGTCACTCTCAAGCCTGCCAAGCAGCCTAAACGCCTTCCCAGGGTATGAAAAACCTCTGGTGCCCATATCCCCAACTATGAGGCCACGAGCTGAAGGTATGCAATGGGTTCGAAGCTATGATCACTCAGAAGGTGCAGGAGGGTCACATCATTTGTGTTGTTTTCCCAAAACCCTTCCAAGCCGTCACTCCCGTCTAAAAGGAAATCCCGCTACAGGTCCCCTGTGAGCATACACTGGATCCTTCAGAGCCCTCGACCTCTCAACCCTGGGAAGTCTACCATGGGTGAAGTAGGCTCAAATCCCTAAGCATGAGGCAGCCCACCAAGCCAGGGCTACTCATCAGCTCGACAGGGCGGACCAAAATCATCCTCATGGATCCAAAAGGAGACTGACACCTAGGTTCGCTTGCTGAAGGAATCGTCTCCCTCAGCCACCAGTCGAGGAAGAGTTTCTTAGGCCCCTTCCTCCGCTGCCAATCTTATAGGACTTCATCCCAGGCGCAGCTCGCCTTATCTTGTCGTTCAATCAGACGGACGTCCCTGAGTCATCGACAGCTCGGGAGTCATCCAATATGGGTGAGGACGCTAAAAGCACCCCACAATGGTCAAAGTCAGAGCAAGACCTAAAATATCCCCTGCACAAGTTCAATTTCAACGATGATGTAATAAACTGCCCAGAACATTCTAACTCTTCTTCTTCTCCCTCCTCTTCCATTTCTTCCACAGGTGCAACTCGACAGTGCCCACTTCGACACTCTAAACAGAGAGCTTGGAGGCACCAACCATAGCAGGTCATAGCGGAAGCGCCTAAAAAAGATGTCGGCCCAGGAGGCTGGATTCTTGACAGTCGCAGACACCCTATCAACCCAAGCTAAGACCGAGCCATCCTCAAGCCCCTCTTCCCTGCTCAGGAGAGCCTTGGCACTCTCTGGAGATATCTGCAATCACATTGCAAGGACTCGCGACCTGTTGAAGCTCTTTAGAAAGCTCCTGAAGATCTGTCTGCTGCAAACTTCGGCTGGGAAATTCTTGTCGGAAGTCTCATGCCAAAAGCTCCGGCTCTCTCTCTCTAAAAATTCTCTTCAACTGTTTTACCATTTGGTAAAATAGTGAAATGGGGTTTTCCCCCTTTTATACTCAGCAGTGCCACAAACTGCCCCTCACAAATTTGAAATGACACTTCAGTCCCCAGCTTCTGACGGCAATAAGACTAAGCCGGAGCGGGTCAAGCCCGATACCCAAATGGGTTATTGTCATGCGCCTTTGCCAAGGGCAATCATTGTGCGCTGCGTAAGATGCTATCGTTGCGTGCCTTCATCAAAGGCCATCGTCGCACGCCTTCATCAAGGGCTATCGTTGTGCGTTGCGTAAGATGCTATCGTTGCACGCTTTCATCAAAGGCCATCATTGTGCGCTTCTACAAAGGTCATCATCACGCCTGTTAGGAGTTAACACCGCACGTTACCCCAAGTGGCTAATGCCGGGTGCCTCACCAAGTGGCTAACACCGCGTGCCCTTCATCAAAAGTCTAATGCCGCGAGCGCCATCCAAAACTTAGTGCCGTGCGCACGTCATGGCACTCCCATCTGGACCTTCGTCCTGTATCCCTAGGAAGTTCATTCCCTGCACCCCAGTCTCACTCCGAGGCTTGAATCCCCAATTACGACTCTATTTCCCCTTGAGTCACATTCTCCCCAAACAATGGTCTGTGCTGCATGCCCCTAAATTGAACAGCCATGGTCCATGCTGCTTGAATTGAAACTGTACAGCCGTGATCCGTTGTATGACCTTAAACTACACAACCATGATCTAGGTGCACGACCCTAAACTGCATGGTCCAAACTATATGACCTTAAACTGTAGCGGAGGTCTAGTTGCACGACCTTGAACTGCATGGACCTAGCCGCATGACTTTAAACTCCGTAGCCATGGTCCAAGCTACAGGAACTTAAAACTGTAACGCACGTCCCTATAGTAAAATGATAAATAGCGCGACAAATAGTAAACATGCATGACTTAAAACTATGAAATGGACACACCCCTTTCCCAGGTGTATTCCATCAACATCTCCGGTGGAGTTAGGCATATGCAAAAGAAAAAAGGAGTAATGCCTAGCCTACCCTTACAATCCCCAATGGGTTTGTTCGCACTAACATCCCATGTAGGAGTCACCTCCTACTGCAACCCACTATCCCCAAGAGTTAGGGGTCATTCTTATCCTTTCAACCTTCAGTGGGGTTCATCTGTACTCTAGCTTGTCATTCTCAGCAGAGTTACATGCGTGCCATTACCCATTATCCCTAGGGAGTCACAATCGCCCTCTTAATCCCTAACGAAGTACACTTCCACTTGCCACTCCTCGTAGGGCCACCATCTTCATCTAAAGCTCCTTGCTTTTGTATAGCCTTAGCTATTTTTATCCCCAGGGAGTTAGATTTCTATTCATAGACCTACCCCCCAAGGAGCTTTATCCACATGGCAACTCACACAATGGTCTGTGCTACATAAACTTAAACTGCACAGTCGTGGTCTGTGCTGCATGACCCTACACTGCACGGCCGTGGCCCATGCTGTATGACCCTAAACTGCACAACCGTGGTCTGTGCTGCATGACCCTAAACTACACAGTCGTGGTCCATGCTATATGACCCTAAACTGCACAGTGGTTGTCCATGCTACATGACCCTAAACTGCACAGCCATGGTCCATGCTGCATGACCCTAAACTACACAGTCGTGGTCCGTGCTGCATGACCCTAAACTGCACAGCTGTGGTCCGTGCTACATGACTGTGGTCCGTGCTGCATGACCCTAAACTTCACAGCCATGGTCCGTACTACATGACCTTAAACTGTATAGCCGTGGTCCTTAAACTACACAGCCGTGGTCCATGCTGCATGACCTTAAACTGCACAACCATTGTCTGTGCCACATGACCTTAAACTGCACAATCGTGGTCCATGCTGCATGACCTTAAACTGCACAGTCCATGTTGCATGACCTTAAACTGCATAGCCGTGGTCCATGCTGCATGACCTTAAACTGCACAGCCATGGTCCATGCTGCATGACCTTAAATTGAACAGTCATGGTCCATGCTACATGACCTTAAACTGCACAGTCATGGTCCGTACTGTATGACTTTGAACTGCATAGCCATGGTCCAAACTATATGACCTTAAACTATAGCGGAGGTCTAATTGCACGACCTTTAATTGCCTAGTCGTAGCTGCATGACATTAAACCGCATAGCCACAATCTAAACTATATGACCATAAACCATAGTCTACGTCATAGCTGCATGACATTAAAAGGCTCAGCATCATGGTTCGAACTATATGACTTTAAACTGTAGATGAGGTCTAGTCGTACGATCTTAAACTGCATGGTCCTAGTTGCATGAATTTAAAATGCATAACCATGGTCCAAACTATATGACCTTAAACCATAGTGCACATCCTGACAGCATGACATTAAATTTCTTTGCATAGCTCCCGGAGGCACAACCTTAAAATTATCCCTACATATGTGCACACCCCCTTTTATGTTCATTTTCACACACGCTTTCCGTAACTGACCCATTCGTGTGCGTGCACCATCTTCATGGCTTCTCCAGTGAACCCATTCACTTCACTACCACTATTCATCATTCTCTAGTGAGTCTCACCCATGCTCACAAAATGGCAAACCATCTTGCCACCTATACTTGCCGTCAGCTAGTGGGTCACCATTTTTCACCCACCATTCATGCACTTTCCATCTTTCATAGGTAGCCTAGTGTCATCTCCCCAAAGTGAGTCAAAACCACTATCATACTCATTCCATGGCCTTCAAAGACTGCCATTCTTCACCACTCTAGTCCAGCTATATGACCCTAAACTATAGTTCACGTTCTAGCCGACTGAAGTTAAAAGGCTTCGCAAAGGTCTTGAAGGCATGACCCTAAAAACACCATCACAAAAAAACGGGCATGGTGTACACCTGGACAGGGGAACATCATGAGTAAAAATAACAGATGGACATGGTCACAAAACCATGAGTAAAAGAATTCCGTGAAAACAAAAACCCAAGCATGGTGAAAACCCCAAAGGACACCTTGAGCAAAAACAGATGAAAAGGGTGGACATGGAAGAAAGGTCATGGGTAAAAGAGCTCGAAAATCAAGGAGGTTGGTGAAAACTGTCTTCATGGCGCCACTTCCCCTATTCAAGTGAAAACCCACAAAAGGGTGCTTGGACCAACAAAATAGGTTGACAGAACACCACAGCCTCAGCTAACACCCAATTGCCAAACAGTCATATTTCTGGCTAGTGAGGTCTACACAAAATCCTTTAACTGTCAGCATCCAATCCAATCACAAACACAAACTGGCTCATCCGGGAGTGAGAGCCTCATAAGATCTCCCACACTTCACCTCCAAAAACAACAAGAGTCCTTGAGGGTGAGAACGATGACCAAAAGATCCCTCCAAATTGCTAAGGATCCCCACGAAGGTAAGAAACTGATGAAGCTAGTGCCTAACCTGCCAGAGACTTCAGGTTAATGTCTCGCCATGAGATCACCTCGCCTAAAACCTTCCTCAGCTGACAAGCCAAAATGTTTTACGGGACCCGACAGGATGGGGCCTACAAGGCCGCCTCATCAAAATTCCCTCGAGACAGGCCCAAACTTTCAAGTTAGGTCAGAAGCCCCACTGGACCCTGCTAGATGGGACTTACAAAGATACCCTGATCATCAAAAGAAAACTTGGTGTAACAGCAAACAATGTCGACCAAAGGTTCATAGCATTTGGCCTCTAGATATGCCTGATTCTAACCAATGAGAGCCCTACAAAATCCTCAAGCTGTCAGAATCACAAATAGTCCCTCGAGGGTGAGGACTTCGACAGGATCCCTAAAAAGATTCTTCCCCCCTGAAGTCTCAACGGATGGACCCGTACATTGTGTCCAAACATCTAATCATCTTAGTTACAGCATTGCGCGAATCTCTTAAGCATTCACGTAGTTCAGTGGCTAGCCAAGGGAAATTTCCCGAATGATTTTACTTGTCCCATCTCTCGAAGGACAACATTTGGCAGGGCATGCTGTTGAAAGATATTTTTCATCATCATGGATCCCCGGTCAATAAAGCCAGCATACAATGGAAATTTAGACAGTCCCAGAATAGCCCCAGAACTGGTCAAGATCTTCATAAAGACTCTCAAAAGTCTCCTGTAAAGTTTCATCGTATTCTTACATATCTAAGGTAGTGCAGACTGAGAAACAGTTTTGGCAAAATCACCCTCTAGCACCTTGAAATGGAACCTATAACTGGAGCTATATTTTTGGTGTCTCAATATATGATGGAACCACCGCCATTGGATCTGAAATAGTTGAAAACCCTCAGGGTTCAAATCTCAGCTTAAACAAACATCTCAGGAAGAAGTTATAAGTGAAATGCTGAAACAAGAGGAGCCGCACACTATTCCCATGCGGCCACCCTGCAACTTAGCTCCATTGAAGGGATAATCATGAATAGTGACTTTCAATGCTCATATCTCACTCCTTTGATATCGGATCATGCTCAAAATTAATGGACCGTGTTCCTCTCATCGAGACGAGCTTTTCGATATGTGGCACGTCCTATGACGAGGCCCGGGCGCAAAGAAAAGCTAGAGATAAGTTGTTGATCCATAAAGAAAGTACAGAAAAATCAGCAACGTCATGCCTCACTCGAGAAACCAAATCACCCCGCTCGCAAGTTCGATCGATGCGAAACCAGTTCCATCACGTGCATAAGGTTCATGGCTACCATTGGTCCGAACCTCGCATGATGAATGGTCGGATTCTACACAAGAAGCCGATGAAGTGACTACAAATTCCATCGCCGAAATTCTAGATTCCGACCAAAATTCCAAAATTGCAAAATTTTCATCTGGGCACGGAATCGAGCTGTGTTTGTCGCCCCACAATTGTGACGGAATGCTCTGTGTGATCCAGCGAAAAAATCACAGAAAAACATCAATGAACGACCACACAATCAATCCAAAATTTTAAGATTCATTCAAATTTCAAGTCACATGATCATGCCCTAAAACCACGATCCATGGCTCGAAGTTGGTTTCAAATCGATCGCCATGACGAGCCCTATAAGAAAACAATCACCTTTTGACCATCCGGGCATCAGAATGACCCCGGATCATCCATGAAAAATCATGCACATTCTAGGGCAACACAAAGACTGTCTTCGAATTCCATAAATTGTTAGGAAGGGACAAATCCGTCATTTTGCACCTTATTTTCTACTTTCTTTTAATTTAATTAAATCTTAATTTCTAGCAATTAGGTTTAATTTTGATCAATCAACCCATGTTTGGGCACAATTCTATATATACCACGTACCATCATTGTATGCACAGACTCAACGTCTGCAAAAAGAGAGTTTTACTGAATAGAATTTCTCTTTCTTCTCATTGTTGAGTCGCGTTTGGAGAGACAGAGTAAGGAGAGAGAAACTTTGGACTGATACCCTTAGGCTCAAAGTTTCTCTCTCTTCCTCACTTTCTTCTTCCTCTTCTCCGTCTGAGCTCCTCTCAGAGGCCATGCACTGCAGTGGCAGCGTCGTGCATGCATCTCCTGTAGTCTCACAGGTCACGCATGGAAATGGCAGCACCATGCATGAGTTTCTTTCTCCTTTTGTTCGTTCACCCCTGTCTCCTAGAGAGGCTTGCAGACGGTGCTGCTCATCACCGTTCACAGACGTGTTCTCGACGTCTTAGTGAATAACACAGACGGTGAAACTCATTACTGCCTGCAGGGGTCTTGGCAACATCTATTGTCGTTCACGAGCTTCCTTCACTCGTCGGTGCCTATCACTATCTGCGAACTTCCTTCGCGCGCTCAGTGCATATCGTTGTCCACGAGCTTCCTTCACGTGCTCGGTGCCTATCGCCATCTGTGAGCTTCCTTCGTGCGCTCGGTGCCTATCGCAGTCTGCGAGCTTCCTTCACATGCTCGGTGCCCATCGCCGTCCACGAGCCTCCTCCCTACGTTCGGTGCTCATCGTCGTCCCTCTTGTATCCCATGCCTATCGTCATGTGCCTTGCAAAGAACTATCGTCGCGCGCTTCAAAATTGGGTATTGCCACCCGCAGGGGTGTGCTGCCTTCTCATGTTGCCCAACGGCGATGCCCAACGCCATCTGTAGTTCGCTGCTCACTTTCCAGCCATGAGTAGTAGTGTCTAGCGTCGTCTAAGGGCCTGGACAGTACTACTCCACGGTTGCGAGTGGCCATGCCTAGTGCCATCAGGACCCCACTCTCTTCATTCTTTTCTCCTTTCATTCAAACTTTCCACTTTATTACCCTAACTTTCCACATTCTTAGTCACATGAATGTGCATTGCCCTAAGACATGGGTCGGTCCTTTAGCCCACTTGTCTTGAAAATTAACCATGTTAGTGCTGTGCAGAAAAGAAGGTGATAGCAGGTAAAAGGAGGCGATTCCAAACCATCTAAAGTAGCTGGGGGGCTTTCTTCGTGATCTAAAAGGGCACCTAGGCGAGCCAACCCGAGTAAGTCCCAAACCCACCTTAAATTCCTCTGTCATCGGTTGGTATACCTTCCCTTGCTCTTAAGCAAGGTTCTTGAAAGAGAGATCTAAAGTCCCGGGTTCACTAGAAACCAAGACACGAGACGTCAGATCATCTAAATTCAGAGGGCGAGATCGAGGCACCTAACCACTCCTGGCTCACTGTTGAGCCCTCCCTCCTTCTTCCTGGTGCTTCCCTATCGTCAGAAAACCACCTACAGTCCATCGAAGAATCTTCATAAGACTTTTAACCAAAACCTCTTCCCTCATAAAACCAACCAGAAAACTCTTCGACAAGTACTTGTCGTCACCTGGAACCCCTGTGATTGGCCGTGAAACTTCCTCACCTCATCAGAGCACCCCCAATGGTTCCCTTTACAAGGCTCTCTTGAAGAAATCTCTTTGTCAGAATCTCCCTTTGCCTAAACTCTTCTCATTGGTACCCTCGATCGTGCCCACTGAAAAATTCTTCTTCTACTGTTGAAAAGCCTTTTAACGTTTTACCTTAAGGTAAAATGGTAAGTGGGGTTTTACCCTTTTTATACACAAGACTTCCCAAAACTGCCCTATGCAAAATGAAAATGTCGCGCAAGTCTAGAAAGCCAATTAACGACAGACCGGGCCGGGTAGGGTCTAGGCCCGAGCCCGAAAATGCTACTGTCGAGCACGTCCCTTGTCGAATGTTGCCGTTGAGTGTGAATGATTGTCGTCGAGCATGTTTTCTGGAAAATTTTGACTCTAAGCACATTGCCTCGCCGCACATTGCTGTCGAGCACGTTCCCACCACATGTTGCCACCGAACGCATTCCCTTGCCACACGTTGTCGTCAAGCGCGTTTTCTCACTACATGTGCTGTAAGCGCGTCCCTTTGTCAAGTGTTACCAAGCGTGAATACAGTTGCGCTCACTCTATCGCCATGTACATTCGAGTGCTCACTGCTGTGCACGCATCACTATCGTGCGCCCTTTGCTGACAAGTGCACCTGACCGCCACGAGTTGCTGTCTTACGCACTTTGCTGACAAGTGCACCTGACCCCCATGAGTTGCTGCTGCGCACACTTTCCACTATTGAGAGCACCCCTTCTGCCTCTACACCCATGCGCTTTACATGCGCCTTCGCCCATGCCTTCCCTAGCTGACCTGTTCGTGTGTGTATCGACAAGGTTCGATCCTCAGCGCCTAGCCATCCCCATTGGAGTCATTTTCGTGCCCTGATCTTTTATCCACAAGGACTCATACCCACTTCTTAATACCCAGGAAATCCATTCCGCTTACTATCCCTCACTGAGCCACCATCACCATCTAAACCCACTGCCAATAAATGGTCTCGACCATTTCATCCCCAAGGAGTCAAACCTCCATCCACAGGCCCATTCCCCATGGAGCCTCAAACACTTCACATCTCCCAGTGAGTCCACCCCATATTGGCGACCCAAATACATGGCAACCCATTACGGTCCAGCTGTATGACCCTAAACTATAGTGCACATCCTAGCCACATGACGTTAAACTGTTTTGCACAATGGTTCAACTGTATGACCCTAAACTATAGTGCACGTCTTGGCCGCATGACATTAAATTGCTTTGCACAACGATCCAGCTGTATAACCCCAAACTATAGTGCACGTCCTGGCTGCATGACGTTAAACTGCTTCGCACAATGGTCCAACTGTATGACCCTAAACTATAGTGCACGTCCTGACCGCATGACGTTAAACTACTTCGCACAATGGTCCAGCTGTATGACCCTAAACTGTAGTGCAGTCGTGGCCGCATGACGCTAAATTGCTTTGCCTAAGTCCCAGTGGCATGACCTTAAACACACCTCCATACATATTTTTACCAGTGAGTCTATCTCCATTACCCTTTATGAACTCGCAACATTCGCCAGTGAGTTGAACCCACACTCATGAAACAACGGTGAGCCATTCCATCATCCATACTCACCGACAGCTAGTGAGTCACCCCTTTTCCACCTTCCATATAAACACAATCCATCATTCACGGACAGTCTCGTGCCATCTCCCCCAAGTGATTCAAACCACCACCATACTCAACCTGTGGTCTCCACAGACCGTCATCAATCTCTATCATGGTCCAGCTGTACGACCTTAAAATATAGTGCATGTTCTGGCTGCATGACATTAAACTGCATTGTCCAGGTCCCAGAGGCATGACCTTAAACACACCCCCATAAAAACAAAATAAACGGGCATGGTGTAAACCCGAAAGGGGAATGCCATGAGTAAAAATGATAGACGGGCATGGTCATTCATAGGCAAGAAACTGTCAAATCAGGTCAATACCTACCCACAGCAACCAGAGTGAAGCCAACCAAGGCTGCCTCGCCAAAATCCCTCCTTGGCTAGGCCAGACATTCGGGACAAGCCAATAGAAACCCCTGACTGTGCTCAGTAAGATAGGGCCCACAAAGGTACCCTGCTTGTCACAGCAAACCTAGTGTAGCAACAAACAACACCACAAACAAGTTCGACGAGGGTAAAGATTTTAAAAGCAGCTTATATGTCCAATAGGGTATAAACTCTAAAATCATTCTCCAAAATTCTCCACGACTTGAACCACAAGGCCCCCAACCATCTGAGCACCTTGATCACCCCTCTGGGAAGCCGCTTCACACGAGCATCCCTTTGACGCTCGTGTGATTTGGTGGCTAGGAAGAAAACTAAAGTTGAAGGTCTAATTTTGATTCTGAATATTGTCCTTCTCGCTTCTCTCGAAGCAAACATTCGGTGGGGCAAGTTGTTTGAGGTCATTTCCATCACTTGTATCCCTAGTGCGAATAAGAAGAGAGAAGTTTGCCACCTAGGTCTACAAGTACCAAAATTCTTGTGAACTGCATAAGACATAGGTCAATAAGCCCTGATCCAGAAGTGAAAATTCTGACAGTCTCATAATGGCCTAAGAAGGTTCAAGATCATGACTACGGATCTCCTAAGAACAAGTGCCCATTTTTTGTGTAGACGACAAACCAGTTTCGAGAAATCCTACCTCTATCGTACTGAGCATGGACTCTGAACTATAAAACCATTATCAGAGCGTCTAATAGTCTTCAACCCATCGACATTGGATTCAGAACGTTCTAAAGCCCCTTGGTACCAATTTTCAACGCATTTGGACTCTTTTGGAGAAAGTTATGACCAAATTACCCAAAATGAGTAGGTCGTACGCTATTATGGTGCACCCTCAGTGAACCAGTTTCCATTAATGGAAACTTTGGTTCCCAGTTTTGGGGGCAAACTATCCATGGCCATATCTTCCTCATCCCGGGTCAGATCGAGCCCAAATTTTAGGAGCATGTTCATCTCGTTGACCCAGTTTATTTGATATGTGGCACAGATGATAACATGGCCCGAGCTGAGAGACGTTCGCTATAAAACTTTCAAAAGTAGCAAGAAATTTTCAGCAACATGTCTCCTCGATCAAACGGGCCATATCATGACACTCGCGCGTCTGATCGACCTCAAACCGAACCCATTATAAGCACAAGGTCAGAGCCTTCATCTGAGCTAAACCTCGCGGCTGATGAATGGTTAGATTTGCTGCACAATGGGTCCGAAGATTCCACAATTTCGAGCACCGGAATCCAAACTCCTGTCAAATTTTCCCAATTTGGAAAATCGTCGTCCAGGCACTAAATTGAACCGTTCTTTTTGAAGAATGATCGTGGAAACTTACTTGTTACGCTATAGTGAAGAAATCAATGAAAAACACTTAGAAATGGGCTGGATCTTAAATATAAGGTCGCACATTTTTTCATGTTTTTGTCACGTCATAATCATGGCTCAAGTTCAATCTATAGCTCCAAATGGGTATAAAAAAGATCACCGTTCTAAGCTGATCAAGAAAAGAATAACCTTTTAGCTGGATGAAGACCAGAAGGACCCCAAACGGATCCCGAAAGATCGTGGAGATTACATGGCCATTGCTGGGACCTATTTGAAATTTCACGAATTATTGGTGCAGGGGAAAAATCATCATTTTGCCCATATTTTTTCAATTGTTTTTAATTCAAGTAATTGTTATTTTTGATCAATTAGGTCAGAAATTAATCATCCACCCATGTTTGGGCCCCACTTCTATATAAAGAACGTACCATCTACATGTAAAAGGCCTTACTTTGATCAATAAAAAAATTCATTTCTTCTTGACTATTGGGTCATGGCTTGGAGAGAGAGAGAGTGAGAGGAGAGAGAAAATTTGGATAGGTACCCTTAGGTAACTTTCTCTCTACTCTCTCTTTTTCTCTCTCTCCTCTTTTTCACTCTTCTCTTTCACTCTCTCTCTCTTCTCTTTCTCTCTCTCCTTCTTTCTCTCTTTCTTCTTTCTCTTCTCTATCTTGCATGGCAGTGCAAACTGTCAAGCATGATCTTCCTCTCTCGCTTCCTCTTTCTCTTTCCTCCTTCTCTCTCCTCCTCTCTCCTTCTATCTCCTTCTCTCTTCTTCTCCCTCTCTCTTATGTCTTTCTCTTTTCTCTCTCTAATGTCTCTCTATTCTTTCTCTCTCTTCATTCTCTCTTTCTTCTTTGTCTCGTACGATAGTGCACACTGTCGAGCATGATCTTCCTCTTTCCCTTTTATCTTTCTCTCTCCTCTTTTTTTCTTCTCTCTCTTCTTTCTCTCTCTTATTTCACTCTCTTCTTTCCCTCGCTTCTTTCTCTCTCTTTCTTCTTTCTCTTCTCTATCTCGCACGACAATGCACACTACCAAGCACAGACTTCTTCTTTCTCTTTTCTCTTTCTCTTTCCTCTTTCTCTTTTCTCTTTCTCTCTCATCTTTCTCTCTCATCTTCTTTCTCTCTCTTCTTTCTCTCTTCTTTCTCTTTCTCTTCTCTATCTCACACGACAGTGCACACTGACAAGCATGATCTTCTGTTTTCTCTTTCTCTTTCTCTTTTCTCTTTCTCTCCCCTCTTTCTCTCTCTTCTTCTTTCTTTTGTCTCTCTACTCTTTTTCTCTCTTCTTTCTCTCTTTTCTTCTTTCTCTTCTTTGTCTCGCACAGCAATGGCAGTGCACACTGACGAGCACAATTTTCCTCTTTCTCTTTCCTCCTCTCTCCTTCTCCCTTCTTCTTTCTTCTTCTCCCGCTCTCTTATGCCTCTCTTCTCTCTCTTCAATTTCTCTATTCTTTCTCTCTCTTTTTTCTCTCTTCTTTATTCTTTTCTTTTCTCTTCTTTATTCTTTTCTTTCTCTCTCTTCTTTTTCTCTTCTTTATTCTTTTCTTTCTCTCTCTTCTTTCTCTCTCTTTTTTCTTTATCTTTCTTCTCTCTCTTCCCTGTCTCGTGCGATAGTGCACACTACCGAGCATGATCTTCCTCTTTCTCTTTCCTCTTTTTCTTTCCTCTTTCTATCTCCTCTTTCTCTTTCCTCTTTCTATCTCCTCTTTCTCTCTTGTATTCTTCTCTCTCATCTTTCTCTCATCTTATCTCTCTTTTTTCTCTCTCTTCTTTTTCTCTTTCTTCCCTTTCTTCTTTCTATCTTGCATGGTAGTGCACACTGTCGAGTACGACCTTCTCTCTCCTCTCTCTTCTTTCCTATTTTTTTCTTCTTTCCATATTCTCTCTTCTTCTTTCTTATTCTCTTTCTTCTTCCTTCATTTCTCTCTCCTCTTCTTTCTTTTCTTCCTCTCCATCTTTCCTTTCTCACTTCTTCTTTCCTTTCTCTCTCTTTCATTCCTTCTCTCTCCTTTCTTTTTCTCTTCTGTGGTACATGGTAATAAGCATTCCCGAGAGCAAACTTCGCTTTCTTCTTTCTCTCCTCTATCGTGCGTGTCAATGAACATTGCCGAGCACGACCTTCTCTCTTTCCTTCCTTTCTTCCATCTCGCACGACAGTGCACATTGTCGAGAGCACCCATTCTCTCTTCTCTCTTCCCTCTATCTCGCATGGTAGTGAGTACTGTCGAGCGTGACTTTTTCTTCTCTTCCCCTTCCTGTCCTGCATGACAACACACACTGCCGAGCATGACATTTTTTTTCTTTCTCCTTCCTCTCCGTCTTGCACTGCAGTGCATACCGTCGAGCATGACCTCCACCTCCCTCTTCTCTCTTTCTCCTTTACTTGCTTGACCAGAGGGTAGGCTGAGCCTTGTGCTGCAGTGCTAATCTTGCCGTCGAGCAGTCTAGTCGTCGTTTCGATCTGAGTTACCATGCCCCGTCTAGCTACCGCATCAGACTAGCAGCTATCATGTTAATCCTGTCGTTGAGCAGTTTAGCCATCATGTCGATCTGAGTCATTGTGCCCGTCTAGCTGCTGCGCCAGACCAGCCGCTGTGCTAGTCTTGCCGTTGTGTCAGTCTAGCCACCCGATAAAACTTCTTCACTCCTCTTCTCTCTTTTACTTTTTCTCTTTTTCTCTCCTTAACCCCTCTCTTTCTTTATTCCCTCTCTAAAAATTTCCTTCTGTCTGAATTTTTTTCTTCATTTAACCACTTTTCTCTTTCCCTTCATTGTAAAATATGAACTAAGAGTCCCTTGTCAAGGAGACGTCGTGAGGCTACCAAATTGACATGGACTTTATTATGTGAACTTTTTCATCCTCTTTTGAGTACGCACGCATGTGTGCATTCACCCTATGACAAGGTGGGGTCTTTAGACCCACTTGTCTTGTATTCTAATGTGTGTGTGTGACTATCGGAAAAGAAGAAATAGGTCAAAGGAGGCGATTTTGAAAGGGTCATAAGTTTAGGGGGCATTCCAACGTGATCTAAGAGGGTACCCACGCAAGTTAGCTCGAGTGCATCATGGACCTAGGTGAGGTAAGTCCCACCACACACCTTAATTCCTCTCTCACCGGTTGGTATTCCTGCCCATATCTTCTTGACATGGTTCACGAGAGAGCAGTCTCAAGTCGCGGGCCAATCTCGAACCTGAAACCACGCCACTAGGTCATCTTGGCTTGAGGGTAAGATCAAGGCATCTAACCAGTCTCAGACTTCTTTTTTTATCCGCACACCCTTCTTGTGCTTGAACCTCAAATTCCAATAGTCCCTCTCCCAAAACTAGAATTGGGAGCGAAATTGTAAGCAGCTGGCCCTCCTAAAGCAAGCTAGGGCCACTTCCATTAGTTGAGGTAGGGAATGAGGACCTGAAGAACTTAGTTTTGCAACTCCCTTCAGTGGTCCTTGTTTGACTGGAAGGGATGGGGGATGCTTTCCTTTCTTGATCATCTTGGCCCGAGCTCGTCCTCGGGAGCAAGTGGGCATATAGGATTATAAAGGGGACAAGAGAATGGTACTCGGTGAGAACATATTTGAGTACCATGTGGTTAGCAGTGTTGGTGGAATAGGTGGATTGAAAGGGGGAGAAGGCGCGCACCACTGGCCTTTATCCTTAGAGCTTGGGGTAGTCAGGGGATCAAACGTGTATGCACGGCTTGCGAAGCGCTCTTGGGTGACTTGGGGGTCAATCCATGTTCGGATAAAAAGCTCAGCTTTAGAAATGCCAACGTTATGCACTGGTGCGCGTATTGAAGTGGCCTTGTGATCACTATTACAAGGTGTGCAGGCATGCGCAAGTGGGGTTGATGAGAAGGTCGTTGCCCGTTTGCTTGACAGGGTATGGCTTTTGAGCCGTCCATAGTAGAGTGATGAGGATGCATCATGCTTGGTGGAGTGACCTTAGGGTTGCCGTTGTGTATGGGACCAGGTCCTAGGAGACCTAACGTGTGATGGTTGGGGCTGCACCGAGATGTGGTTCCAGCAGATACATCGAGAGTTTTGGTAAGTGGGTGAGAGGAAGTGGCTTTAAAGCCTCCTCTTTATGTCAAACTGCCAAGAAGACTGGCGGTTCGGAGTGATTGAGAGTGAGTGGCCTTATGGTGACCCACAAAGGCAATGACAAGTAATTTTCCAATTGCAGAAGACTAAGGGGTGGCCTTTCGGCTGCCTTGTGTAGTAAGACCGGCAAGTCACTTGCCAGCAGTTGGGTAAATGAAGTGAGTGGTGGTTTTCGGGCCACCAATGCAAGTGACGCGAACATTTGAGCCATTGATATCAAGAGGTAGGAGGTAAGGGATTTGGGAGTCCCTTCTCACCTCAGATTGGCGAGAAACCTGAGAGAAGCATGGTCTATGCTCAAAAGAAAAATAGGAAATGAGGTTCAAGAAACCCCATCCCTAGAGGATAAGCTCGCGAGTGTGGGGATCACAAAATCCCCAACTCAAACATAGGGGTTGAACAACCCCGAAGCCATGTGTGTGTAGTGAGCAAAATGCTTAGCAAGCAAACCAGGGCGATGATGGGGTAGTGATGTCCCCAGTCGAGTCACCAAGCCGGTTGGGCCTCGATCTCATCGGGTTAAGGACTATAAGCGAGGACCCAGATATGGGGTCCGACTCGAGATTGCTCTATTAGAAACCGTAGGGTATGTGGTGTACGTGTGGGTAGGTACCAACTAGTGAGAGAGAATTAGAGGGTGTGAGGTGGAATCTACCTTACAGTGGATTCGTGACACTGTCGGGCATGCGGAACACCCTCTTAGATCACGACGGAAAGCCCCCTTTCCTGAGGTTGGTTCTACTTTGGCTCCCTTGCTGCACTGTGTGCCTTATGAACACACATAGGTAAGATGGCCAGACAAGTGGGTTGGAAGGCCCTAACGTGTCATTAGATGGGTGATTTATTGAGAGTAAAATGGAGGGAAGGATGAATTTCATTTAAGGAAAAAGGGAAGGGGGGGGGAGGGGAGAGAATGAAGGACCATTTGTTAGTCCAACAGCCTTCCGGTGCCAAACGAACAAATAGCCTTATAGTAATAGTAATAATAATAATATTAATAAAAATGATAACAATATTATATTTTATAAAATAATGAAAGGGGAGACATGAGGGTGATATACATAAATATTAAGAGAGAAAGATGAGAGATATGAGGCTAGAAGGAAAGTGGAGGACGATAGATGGAAATGAGAAAAGAGGAGATAAGATGAGGGGAAGAAAGCGTGAAAGGGAGGGAGAGAGGGAGAGATAGAGAGAGAGAAAGAAGACCAAGAGAGCGAGAGTAGAAAATTGAGAGGGAAAGAGAGAAGAAGTGGGCTTGAAAGAGAGAAGAAGATCGAGAGAAAACAAGAGAGATAGAGATAGAACCGAGGGGGATGGAGAGTGAGACAACAATCGAGATAGAGTGGAAGTAAAATGAGAGTGAGAGAGAATCAGAGAATGAGAGAGAAAGAGAAATAGAGTGAGAAAATCGAGAGAGAGAATAAGAGTGTGAAAGAGAGAGATAGAGAGAAGACGATGGGGGAGAGAGAAAGAGAGAGATATAAAGAAGATGAGGGGGAGAGAGAGAAATAGAGAGTGAAAGAGAAAGAAGATCGAAAGACAGAAAGATGGAAAATGAAGGAGCAAGAGAAAGTGAGCATGAAAGAGAGAGAAAGAAGAATGAGAGAGAGAAAGAGGGAAAACGAGGGAGAGAGCATGAAAGAGAGAGAGAGAAAGAAGACCGAAAGAGAGAGAAAAAGAGAAACAAGGGAGAGAGAGAAATAAGGCAAGAGGGAGAGAGAAGACTGAGTGAGAGAAAAAGGAAAAATGAGGGGGAGAGAGAAAGAGAGAGTGAAAGAGAGAAGACATGAGAGAGGGAGAGAAATAAAGCATGAAAGAGAGAAAGAGAGAGGGAAAGTGAGGGAGAGTGAGAGAGAAAGAGAGCGTGAAAGACATAAAGAGGCCACTGAGAGAGAGAAAAAGAGAAGATGAGGTCGAGAGAGAGAAAGAGAGCATGAAAGAGAGAGATATGGAGAAAATAAGAGAGAGAAAGTGAGAGGACTGAGAGAGAGGAAGAGAAAATCAAGAGAGAGAAAATCGAGAGAGAGAGAAAGAGGAGGAGAAAGCACAAGAGGGAAAGAGAGAGAGGGAGAGAGAGAGGGAGAGAGAAAGAGGGAGGGACCGCCAACTCAGCCACCGATTCGAAGGAGTGCGTGAGGAGAGTGAGAGAGAGATAGAGAGAAGGATCGATAGCTTAGTTGTGGATCCGTGAGGGTAGGTGAGAGAGAAAGAAGGAAGAGAGGGATAGAAAGGGAGAAGAGAGAAAGAGAGAAGAAAGAAAAGAGAAAAGAGGGGGATCGGGGGCTTATTCTCCTATTCAATGGGGTGAGAGAGACAGAGAGAGAGAGAGAAGAGAGAAAGAGAGAGAAGAAAGAATAAAGAAAAGAGGGGGACCGAGTGCTTAGTCCCCAATCTGATGGCGTAAGAGAGAGTAAGAGAAGAGAGAAGAAAGAAGAGAGAAAAGATAAGGACTAGGGATTAGCCCCCAGTCCGATGGGGTAAGAGAGAAAAAGTGAGAAGAGAGAAGAGAGAGAGAGAGAATAAAGAAGAGAGAAAGAAGAGGTTAGCCCCCAGTTCGATAAGATAAGAGAAAAGGAGATAGACGAGAGAAGAGAGAAAGTGCGGGTCCTCGGGGACTAGCCCTCAGTTCGAGAGATCGAGTGAGAGAGAGAGAGAGAGAGAGAGAGAGAAAGAGGAAAAATCAAGAGGGAGAGAGAAGAGAGGAAGAGAGAAAGAGAGAGGGACTGCAGGCTTAGCCCCCGGTCTGAGACCGAGAGAGAGAGAGAGAGAGAGAGAGAGAGAGAACCAAAAGAGAGAGAAAAGAGAGGAGGAAAGGGAAAAGAGAGAGAGAGAGGGATTGGGGTCTTAGCCCCGAGCTGAGACCTAGAGAGAGAGAGAAAATCAAGAGGGAGAGAGATATGAAGATAAAGAGAGAAGAGAGAAAGAGAGGAATCGAGGGCTTAGGCCCCCGATCAAAGATCGAGACAGAGAGAGAGAAGAAAAAGGAAGAGAGAGAATAGAGAAAGAGAGAGGGACCAGGGGCTTAGCCCTCAAACTAAGATCGAGAGAGAGAGAGAATTGAGCGGGAGAGAAGATAGGAAGAGAGAGAAGAGAGAGAGGGTCGAGAGCTTAGCCCCCGGCCCGAGACTCTGAGAGAGAGAGATAGAGATAGACCAATAGGGAGAGAGAAGAGGATTAGAGAGAAAAGAGAGAAAGGGAAGAGAAATAGGGAGAGGGACCGGGGGCTTAGCCCCTAGTCTGAGACTTTGAGAGAGAGAGAATTGAGAGGAAGAGAGAGAGGAGTGGGTAAGGTTGGTTACCTAATGTGGACCATGGGTTTGAACCGTGGGCTAGGTTGGTCCTAGGCTTCTTAGTGTATTCTTCAAAATGGCTTGAGTCCTTTGTGGGGATCAGAGGGTGTAGGGACTAGAGACTATAGAAGATCGGCGTAAGGTGTATGGAAGTAGGGACTATGCAAGATGTGACTAGGGCGTATGTGAGTATGGAGCATGAAAGATGGGATTAGGGTGTATGGAAATGAGGATTATGGAAGATAGGAGTGACGGGTTCTAGGTTGGGGGTGATGCGTTCTAAGTTAGAAGTTGAAGGTTCTAAGGGTAATCCTTAATAGGTGAAAGTTTTCTCGCTCCTCCCTTAATGGGTGAAAGTTTTATCTCTCCTATTGGATTTGGACCGGACCCAAAATCATGTCAGATCCATGTAACGAAACCCAGAACTACATGCTCAAATTGATTCTGGGTGCAGATTAAAAATATATATATAAACTATATTTTGCTTATGCATATGCATTATAATTTATACAATGCTGCATTTATTTTTATATTTATATAATTATATGAAATATAATATAAAAAATTTACTAACATATACATTATTTATATAAATACTGGGGCAACTCAGGTTAGGTTGGCCTTAACCCGACCCAATAAGTTCCAAGAAGGACCTATACCTGAACTAACCTGGTTGGGTCAATGTCAAATGGTACATGACTTGGCCAGCCAGATCGTAACGTAGATCCCAGTAAGGTTGACAGGTGGGTTGACTGGTTGACGAGACTCCATTTCCACCTCTATACTTGAGAATAGTGTTTTAATTTTCTTGTTTTTTTTTATGAATTTAAATTACTTAAAATTTGGAGACTGTATACATTTTAGTTAGGCGCACCTAATAAAAATATGAAAAAACATAATTTGTAAAATATAAATTGACCAAAATACCCCAGAAAACTTATGGGGATATTTTGGTCAATTTATATTTTGTGAATTATTTTTTTCATATTTTTATTAGGTTCACATCACTAAGATGTATACACGTTCCAAATTTTAGATTTTTCCGATTAGTAAAAACAAAATGAAAATTGAAATACTACCAGACAATTGTGACTATACGATGAAGTTTGGATGGTGATGATGGTAATCAAAATCACTGTTCTCTTCCATATATATATATATATATATATATATATATATATATGGGGCAGTGATCTCATGCAATGGTTGGTTGTATCATAGTATAATGCAACAATCTTCAAAAACTATGTTAGGACCATCTGTTTAATATACAATCTTTTCATTCTAATGACCAACCACAAAAAAATAATTTTGAAAACACAACTTAGAAAGTATTGTTTTAGCCCAATTAACATAGACTGTCCATTTTGATAAGATTATTAGATCTAGTCCTTAGAAGGATTTTTCTTTTCCAATTTTTTTAGATGACTTTATTATCATTAGATGAAAAATGTTAAAAAAGAAAAAAATGATTTTGAGCTTGTAAAGGCTAGGATCTTGAACTTCACCAAATGAATGGTCTAGATTCTTTGTTAGAAGGGACTCATTTTGACCATATCTAGGGTTCAAATTGAACTTTTTTTTTTGGGAGGATTAATTATTGAAATGAAGAGTTTGCGTGCAAAATTTTGGGTCATACAAATACCACAAATATGGTTTTCTATATGTGTGGTTGCATTATCCTATAATACGACCGCTACATTAGGTCATTGCCAAAAGTTTGTATACACAATCACTTCATCTCAATAATCAATCAAAAAAAAAAAAAAATCGGTTTGAACCCTAGATCTGGTCAAAATGAGTCCCCTCCAACAACAAATATAGATCATTCATTTGGTGAATTTCAAAATCTTAGCCTTTACAAACCCAAAATCAATTTTTTTTTTTCTTTTTCAACAATTTTCATCTAATGATAATAAAGCCGTCTAAAAAGATTGTAAAAGAAAAAAATCCTTCTAGGGCCTATATCTAAGCATCTTATCAATATGGACGGCCTATGTTAATTGGGCAAATAAGAAATACTTTCGAGGTTTTGTTTTCAATTTTTCTTTGTTGTGATTGTTCATTAGAAAGAAAATAATGTATATTTTAAAATTTGGATCAAACAAACGGCCCTAACATGGTTTTTAAAGACTGTTGTAATATATTACTATACAAGCGTCACATGAAATCATTGCCAATATATATATATATATATATATATATTACGCAAGTAGCATATGACCAAGCCCGCACATGTACAAATGCGGACATGGAAATAAATATATTTTTTAAATATCATTTGATCATTTTTTTAGAGAATATACAATCTTTAACATGGAGATCATGAATATGAAAAATAAATAATTTTTTAAAACTAGAAATAATTATTATTTTAAGAAACCATTTGGACCGTTAGTTACAATTGTTTTTAGATGGATAACCTATTTGTACACATCATTAAGATGGATGCTTTATACCTCTGGACCCCATATTCTACAAATGTGTCCATCCCGCACGAAACAAACAACATATTGTACAAATGCGGTTCAGCCCTCACGAAACAAACAATTGCTCATATATATATGGGGTTTGTATATTTTTACTTCTTGTTTACGCTCCGATCTGCACCTATCTTTAGGATGAAATCTGCTCAAATCTTAGAAAAACTTTGTTATTTTTTAAAAGGTAAATAAAGTGGGGTCGCTTTAATTATTAGCTCAAAAAAATCCCAGATATATATATATATATATTCAGTAATTTTTTTAGTCCACTGACAGCACCAGCTCCAAATCTGTATTTTTAACTTAAAAATGCTTCTAAATCTATCTAATCTAACAATGAATTAATTTCTGAAAAAAACATTGAAATAAAATAGAGAATTAAATGAAGAAAGAAAATTAAATTATACACAAAAATAAATATTTAACTTTAGGGATCTGAAACCCGGAGTTTCAGGCTTGAGTCAGGCCGCTCTTCTGATTTACGGCACCATCTCCTTTTTTTGGATGCATTATGCTTGCTAGAATTGGTAGATCTAAAGTTCGTTAACCTAGATCTAGGGTTCCTAAGGCAGGCAAAAGCTTGGGAAGTAGGGTCTACTCAAGTTTTTCTAAGGGTTTAGGATGGATTTTCCTTATATTTCTAAGGGTTTTAGGGCTTCTAAGATTAAATTCAAATTTTGAACTTTTCTGGGATTTTTGGAAATTGTTTTGGAATTTTTTCTAACTTTTTAGGAATTTTTAAGGATTTTTTTTTTTTATTTTGGGTATTTTTAGGCTACTTTTTCTAATTTCGAAAATTGTGTCCTATTTTCTAAGGATTTATGAAGGATTTTTCACATCTCTTTTTGGTTTATGGATGATGGGATTTATAGGCTTCAATTGGTAATCTTTTTTGTGTTTTTAGGATTCTTTTTGAATTTTTTATTTATTTTGATCTTTTGCCATTATCTAATTAAAAAAAGCTTGTTTACTGCATCATCAGTCCGTGTTTAGGCCAGCCGGACCGCAAGACAGCCCGCCCTGATACCCGACACTTAGGTCTCATAGGGACCAAATTGTCATTTTTTTATCTTTTTATTTGTAGGTCCGATTTGGTTGATTCTTGGACCATTAGAAAGCTCTCAAAGTCTACTTCAATTTGAAATAGTTTTGGACAAGTTTGAGTCAACTATATTGCATTTAAGTTGCCCATGGCCTACTAAAGTTAATGTGGTCATTTGGACTCAGAATAGAGATTTCTAGGACTTCCCTTAACCAGAATTTCAAAAGGGTGTCTATACTTCTTGTTAGAGCGGCTTGTATAGAGAAAGACTTGGACATCTCACAAAGAAACCTTGGTTTTTTCTAATACGATATTTTCTTTATGAATGAAGAGAGCAAATAAGATCATGTTTTGCCGTTGGTGCAATTTTCAGCCATCCTTTTGTTATTAACATCTGCTGCTTCAATGATCCTAAAGAGGGTGGATTTAGCTTAGTGCGTATATACTATGCTCCTCAGGGGCATAGTTCATTCTACTTTCTCAGCTAGAGCTATATGGGTTGAAATGGTTACATCCGGGTTACTAAATTAATTCTAAACGAGATTTTAACTGAGGGAGTTATATATCTTCTGGCTTTAATTTATCCCTCTCCCTTCGCATTCGCATTATCATCAGACCACAATACCTCACAAAGTGTGTGGACGCTTCTGGAACCTTTTTGCTTCTTTTTTTTTCTTTCTTTTTCTTTTTTTTTGTCTTTGTTTTTTTTTTTTTAGTGGAAAAGACATGTCTCTACCCGTTTTTTCAATAGATTAAGGAGTTATATTTTAAAATTGTTAATTGAAGATGTGGTAGGAATGGATATGATGGGGTAAGTGGGTGTGGGGATGCTACCACCCACCGAACCTTCTAAACCCTATATTGGCACACAATTTAATGTGTTTTCATTATGAAATTATATGACATTTAGTCGCTCATCTGAAATCATACCCCCTTAGCCTCAACAGAAAAATACTCTTTCTCAAGATTCATTTGTAGGGGTCACAACCATAGCTCGTGTCCCAAAGATTTGGCATGAATCCGAAAGCCATCCTTTCCGCTCCATACTCTACCTTGCTTGAACTCTCTTATTATCTCTACAAACATATTCTATCTAGAAACTCAATATTTCTCTCGCTCTCTAAAAACTCATATTTTTTTTTTAAAAACCCAATCTTTCTTTCTCTCTCTAGAAATCCAATATCTCTTTTTCTCTCCAAAAACCCAATATCTCTTTCTTTCTCTAGAAACCGAATCTCTCTCTTTCAAACCTATTATTTTTCTATGAACTTAATCTCTCTTTCTCTCTTTAAAAAATATTTTAACGAATATTTTTTTAGCTTACAACCAAAAACAATTTGAAGAGTAAGATAAAAAAAAGAAAAAGGTTTTTAATGGGCTGGCCAGCCCAGGCCATCTCAATAGAGTTTTAACCGGCTGGGCCAAGCCTCACTATCGCATTTTCGGGCAAGGTCATGCCGGGCTTTTCATGGTCAATTTATGGGACATACCGGCCCTTCAGTCGAACTGGTTGTCTCTCTTCCGCTCCTTCCACTGCGCATTGCTGCCTTTAGTGACCCTTTTACTTCGCCCCAATGTCTTGATTCCTTCCCTTATCTAACCTATTCCCATTATTTATTCCCTCTTCTTTGTTCACTTTAAAGGAGGGCAATCTGCTCACCATTAAATTTGTTAAATATTTTTATGAAAAGTAAGGAAAACTCTTCCCAACGCCTCTAGGCAAAAAAGAACAATGATTTTGTCTACCCTCATCACCATCCGAACTTCATCGTACGGTCACAGATGTTTGGTAGTATTTCAATTTTTATTTTATATTCTACAAATCTAAATTACATGAAATTTGGAGCATGTATACATCTTAGTGAGGAGCACTTAATAAAAATATGAAAAAAAGTAATTCGTAAAATATAAATTGACAAAAATACCCCCAAAAATTTACAGGGGTATTTTGATTAATTTATATTTTGCGAATTACTTTTTCATATTTTTATTAGGTGCACCTCACTAAGTTGTACACACGTGTCAAATTTCAGATCATTCCGATTGGTAAAAAACCATGAAAATTGAAACACTACCGGATAATTGTGACGTGCGATAAAGTTTGGATGGTGATGAGGGTAGGCGAAATCACTGTTCATTTTTGCCTATAGGCATTTTATAGTATCTTTCGAAAAGTAATATTTGGGTATCTTACAGTTCGTTACCATTTACTTACTTGGTCGAGTATACTCGGACTCTACCGAATTACCTGGTTCACCTTATTGTTGAGGTGGGTTACGTTGTACACCCATCATATATATAATTTATAGATTTACGCTATTTTTTAAACTTGAAATTCTATTATTAGAGATAAAAATATATTTTAAGACTATCACAAAGATTTCCCGTATTGAAACTACATTTCTCGACACTATTTGAAGATGTTTTTTACTTTGATTTTTTAGAAACTCGGCTCCATGAGAAAATGTCATGGCATATTGGTGGCGTGATCCTTGTATCCTAACTTCATTGAGTTCGAACCGAAATGTTAAAATGGCATATTGGTAGCGCTAAATGTTAATATACACTTTTTTTTATTTTTTAGTTTTTTAAACTGGGGCTTGACTCGAGCGAGTTTTCGGACTCGCCTAAATAACTTTCCTCAATCAAGTTGTGAACACCTTAGCCAAGTCGATTTTCAGTATGCGCAAATATAAAGATGTCAATATAAAATACAGTATGAATGTGGAATTACTAAAATGTTATTACGGACTTTGAATGAAGAAGTAATACAGTTCAGCTCTCAGTTGTTGACATCTATGGTTGGGAAGTGCAAGAAAACTATATTAAATCGAAAAACTAGCAAGGATGCAGTTTCATTTATCATGACATCGGTGAGGACCAAGTGATGTACATTATGCGGATTAGATATTAGATTTTCAATTAAGTCCATAATTTAGGAAATAAATTATTTGTGTGATTATATATCCAATATTCTTCTGAGTTCTGATAATGCTAAAGTATTTATTAAATCTAGACATTTATTTTCCAATCACATATCCTATAACATAGTTCTAAGTAAAATACCAATAAAATATTTATTATAGGAAGAAATAGAGATTACGTTTCAATTAAGAGAGATGTCTCACCTGGCTTTTTTTTTTTTTAGGTAATTCAGTAGGAAAGACAAGTTTCTATTTATTTTTCATATAGATTAGGGGGTTAACTTTTTTTTTTAAAGTTATCAGTAGGATTGAAAACCACAACATGATAACTAAGTATGGGGGTGCTACTACCATGACACAGCCCCTTTACTAAGAAATGTAAAAATATAAAAAGGTTATTTTCAATAGGTGCTTCTCTCCTTATAAGCTTCAAATTAAATGAATGCCATGAGTCCCTACCCTTAATTGATGTCAATCAATTTAATCTCATCACCGTTGTGCCGAGATTCACCTCGGCCAAGAGAAGAGGTGAGTTACTAGGCCGAGTTTGAAAGACTTGGTCAAGTGCACATGGCAAAAAAAGAGCCCTAAATAAATTAGGAAAAAATGACAAAATTCGAGAACAAAATTCGGGAAAAAAAAAAAAGAAATTAGCAGAAGTAAAATCACAAATGAACTTTAAAGAGTTAAAATAAGATTAAAATGAACAGAAAAATGGATTTTGAAAAAAAAAAATGACTTGCTATTTTTTTATTTTAAAAAATTCTAAAAGGGTAAACTATTCAACTAGTGATTATGGAGAAAGACTCACCCATCTTTGACAAAAACATCAAAGTCACGTACGAAAATATTTATATAACAATCTCACATATTTTACAATTTTTTTGGATTATGGGTCGGGCTCGAATTATTCGGCGGAGTCCGAGTAGAATTGGGTGAGTCATGGCACACTGCTCCTCACCGTGGACTCCATGTAGTTATGCTTACGGAAAAGGATTTTCCGTTGTCAGAAGGCTAGAGTATACTTACCATTGAGAAATAAAAGAAAGTGATGATCATATATGTGTTCAAATTCAAAAGATAAAATTAGAAAAAAAATAAAATACAAAAAAATTATAATTAAAAAAAAATAAAATAAAAAGGGGCAAACTTAACTGCTTCATTTCTCCTGAAATATTACGTAGTTACGGTAGCCACATAATTTTTATATTGAGAAATGGCCACTTCTACAAATTCAGAGCATTCGGAAATGAACTTTTAATCTTATTTTGTCAACTCGTAAGCAATTCAGTGATAAAAGCCAATTTTAGCTTTAAGGAATAGATTTTTTGACTTAATATTATGGGAACGTATATAATGAAAACATTTACCTTTGGTACAAAGTGGTCACATTAATCTTGACCATTGGAATTGAAATTGGGTAGCTGCAATTATTCTTTTGATTAAGGTCAAACTTCAAAAGAAATTTTTTCAAACTTTGTGTTACATCCAAGTTATCAAATTTCACATCAAATGGTTGTAAGTAATTGTGATCATCCTGTATCAAAAGTAAATAGTCTCATTGTATATAATCCATAATATTATTCTAGTTTCTTATGTCGGTTGGAAATTGCATAGATATGTTTCCCAAGAAAATAACTAAGAGCTAGTTTGGATATACCCAAAATTACAATATTTTTAAATGAAAAAAAAAAAATTAAAATAGAAAGTAAGAACCGTTTGGATCACCTCATAAAAAATTTTAGTTCATAAAAAATGATACCACTTTAGCCCCAAAACCACAAACCAAAAATATTCAAGTCGGACTCGAATCCTTTTGGCTTAAAGTCGCATTTCTCTTAAAACTTTACCCTCTCGCGCCTCTCTCTCTAACCTTCACGTTCTTCCCTCACTTCCTTGCTTTTCTCTCGTCTCCTTCCTGTTTTACCCACTTTCTCCTCCCTGTTTCTTATCTCTCTTTCTCTCAAACATATTTCTATTCAAGCTTTAGTAGCCTTTTTTCTATTCAAGCTTTAGTGGCCTTTTTCTCTCTAGAAACAGTGGCTCAGGCCCTCCCATCATCTCTCAAAGACAACCAAACTCGCCTTTCTTCCAATGGCTCAAGCCCTTCCATCATCATGCGCCAATGGTTTTTATCGTCTTTGAACAGCAGGCCAGCTCCGTGGCCCTAGTTTTCGCCTCTTCCTCTCTCTAAGAAAAGACAGCAGCTGAGTTTTCCATTTCGCTCTCCGAAAAAGACAGGAGCTGAGTTTTCCCTTTTGCTCTCCCAAAAACTCAGCAAATAGAGGTCAGCAAATCTCCAACAATCATAACAAGCTAGGGTAAACTTATCTGTGTTCTTTGAAAAACCTGGCAGTCCCTTCTTTAAAAACTTCAGAAAACCTGGCAATCCCTTCTTTAAAAGCTTCAGTTTCTTCTCACCCTCTACCTCTTGCGCTCTCTACAAAAAACCAGCAACAAGATGCAGGATTTCACATATTCAAAGAGTTGGTTTGTACAGAGCAGAGCATTACAGTGAATTAAGCTGTGCTTGATTTACTCATGATTATTAAGGACCAATCTTGCTGGTTTTGGAACACAAGGTGGGGTCAAGTCAATGGAGACAAAGCGATTTAGAATTTCTTGACAAGATGGAGTAGTGGATTTTTTGACAAATTAATGAAATTAGACATCCAAACAGTCTACCAACAAAATAAAATAAGACGAGCATGGTTTTCCATTGAGGTGGAAAAAAGTTGCATTTTTTTTATCTGTCAATATTTTTTTTCTTTGACATTCAAACTGGCGATAAGGTAACCTCACTTTGAGAAGTATAAAAAAATCAAAAAAGAAAAAGGGTGAGAAGTATATTCCCCATAAAACTCAAAAATAAAATCGAATTAACCTTTCATTTTCTTTCTTTCTTTTAATTTTACCAAAGCCTTTGCTCTGGATTCATTGGAATGAAAGAACACCCACACATAAACACACTTGTTCTTAATGCCTCACACAACAAACTTCAAACCACCCTCATTATCAAGTCTAAGCCAAGTAAACTGTGAATTCCAAGAGCGTCTCCATCCCATCGGTGTTGTTTCCCACAGTTGGAGGGAGGGTCCTAACAATGGCATAGCCATTAGCTCCCTTATACTTGCCTGTGCCTCCAATAACTGCAATATGTGACTCATGAACCGCCGCACGATGAATGCCGAAGAAGCTAAGGCTATCCTCATATCCGCCAATCTCCATTAGAACCGTGAGAGCCATCATCTGACTGTTGCCGTCTTCCGAGCTCGCCACATAGAATCCCTGAGCCTTCCCAACAACTGCTGAACCGAGCTCGTGCCCCTCAGTCAGCTCATCGTCAATGATGGTGATTGTCCCAAACTCCACACCCAAAAGGTTCGTCCCAACAGACAGCTGATTGCTGCCTGTCAAAATGGGTACCGAGCCACTTGGGTTGTTTCCAACTTGGCCGATTGTTCCCCCAAGGCCAGTTACTACTGGGATTACACCATTCATATTGTTGCCATTACTATTCGTCAGTGTTGGAATCGAATTTGAGAAGGGATTGGCTCCATTTGATGGTAAGACACCAGTGATTTTGGCAAAGGGTATCTGCCCGTTCACGGAGTTTGTGACAATGCCCGTGACAGGCTTGGCGGAGGGGTTCGCGCCACCGAGAATGTCGTGCATGAAAAAGGTTAGTGGGTTGTCAGGTGTGGAAGACGTGGTGCTCGTTGAAATAGGTTGTTGGCCAGTGGCAGCAGTAGCATCAATACTTGTATCTGTGGTTTGGGTCACACCCGAGGCAGCACCGTCCCCAACGGTCATAGGCAATGGTGGTGGCTCTATGGGTGTTGTTGTTCCGGGCAAAGGTGCTAGTGTTGATGGTTGAGTGCCTTCATCGAGGATTCGGGCGGAACTCAAATGGGATACGAGGGTGGTTATGATGAGCAATGCAAACTTGAAGGCCATGGCTAGAGAGACGTGTTTGTGTTGTGGATCGGCAGTCGAAATATGGTTTTGGTTGGTTTTTGAAGAGAAGAGATGGGCCTATATATACCAACGTTTAGTGAGGGGAGAGTCAAAGTCTAAGATAAGGATGGATGGAGCAGTTCGGGATTAGAAATAGGCATGGAGTTGTTCGAATTGGAGTTGCTAGCCCCAATCTCATATATTGGAGTTTAGTTTTAAGTGGGTCCATAGATGGAGGGGAGCGACCCACTACATTAGATTGGGGCGATCTGACCTGGACCGGGACCGGATCCTTAAAATTGATTCAGTTGGCTGGGTTTGGGTCTAGGTCATTGGTAATAGATCGGGTCCTAGTCTGATTCTCTTGACCTAACATATATGCATGTAATATCTAAAATTATATATCAAATATATTTTATATATAAGCAAAATTGTTTCATGCCGGATGGACCTTATGCCATCTAGAGGTATAAAGCATCCATTTTAAAGATAGATTCAAATAGGTAGTTCATCTAAAAAGATGGATTCAAATAGGTGGTTCATCTAAAAACAAGTGTAACTAACATTTCAAATGTTTTTTTAATTTAACTATTACTTCTAGTTTGTTTTTTTTTAAAAACAATTCCATATTAATAATTTTTATGTTAAAAATTATATATTATCTAAAACTTGAGATTAAATAATATTTAAAAATTATATTTATTATCAAGCCTACATAGAAACTGTATCCTATATATAATATATTATTTTTTATATTTTTAATATCCTTACCACAAGGAGAGAGGCATTGTATTGAGGAGAGAGATGGTATGGGGCTGAAAAACAGGGAGGACATGGAGTTGAGAGAGAGAGCCGTGGGGGGAGAGAAGAGAACGAGAATGGGGGAAATGATAAAAAATAATGCCTCTCTCAATTTCTATGGGGAAAAGTGTACACAAAGTTAGATTGAAAGAAAGGAACCGATTTTGCATCAATTTCTATGTGGAAAAGTTTAAGTTCAGTTTTTATCAAAATATGATCCCCTTCACAAATTGATCTTACAACTGGAAATTTTTGTGATAGTGTCCAAATATGTTGTTTCAATACTGAAAATTTTTGTGATGGTCTGAAAATTTATTTTCATCTCTAATTATAAAATTTAAATCTTCAAAAATATTGTAGGTCGATCATCTAAGAACACTTGAAAATTGATGGTCCAAAAATATATTACAGGATGCATTATTTTCAAAACTTGAAATCTATTTTTTCTCCTCTCTAAGCATCTTGAGGTCGAAATGATCAATTTGACGAATTTTGGGCATAAAAAAAACCTCTTATAAGATTTTTGAATTGCGCCTATATTTGATTGTTTAGGGCCTGAACCACATATAAACCTCTTTTCCAAAGGTAAATTTAGGATTGCCTTGATTTACTCGAAAAGCAATTTAGCTTGGAACACTTTTATTGAGTTCAAGTTCGATTCAATTGCAAATATTAGTTTGACATTTTCTTTCTTCAAGGCTGAAGTTAAGCATGTAACTTGAGGGTTCAGAAATTCCCTGAGCAGCTTAGAGGAAAATATAATTTTTGTTTACTATCAAAATGTGAATACTAGGGCACCTTTTCTGTTTTTGTTGTTTCGTTTGTGTGTGTTTTCTTCAGTTATTAATTGTTGTGCAAGATGAGACGGGGCGGGTCGGGCTTCCATTCGGGCTGCAAATTCAGGCTTTATTGGGCCTGGTAAGGGCTTTGGGCAAGGCCAGCCTGGGATGAAGGAAAAGGTAGTATTTGTCGGGCCGGGCTTTTAATGGGCCAGCCAAAAAGCCCCGAACCTACTAAAAATTTTTCATTAAATTCTTAATTTTTTTCTCTAAAAATTAGATTACTCTTTCTCTCTAAAATTTAAAATTTTAGATTTTTTTTCTCTCTTAAAATTTTAAAATAGTTTCTCCCTCTAAAAAATTTAAGTTATTTCTCTCACTTTTGAGGAATGATACGATGCAACAGCTGTATGTTTATATAATGAGATGGTCTGTTGGCCAATTTTTGGCCATTGGATTCTGTTGAATCCAACAAGTGAGATTAAAACCCCTGATCTCATTTGCTCGCCTCTATCTCCCGCCCTAAACAACAAACCAGATGAGTTGGAGACGATTCACTGGCCGTTGGTCCGAAACTTTTTAGTGAGAGAAAATGAGAGAGAGACACTGTTGAGAGAGACATTTTTCTAGAGAGAGACGTGGAGACCGTTGGGAGGGAGACCGAGAAAGAGGGAGAGCATGCATTTTCTAGAGAGAGAATTGATGCATTTATTTAGAGAGAGAAGGGAGGCATTTTCTAGAGAGAGAAAGGAGATATCCTTGTCTCGTGCAGGTGGAGAGGAGACACATCTTTAAATCTTTTTGTGCGTGCTTCTCTGACATTGTCTCTCTCTCTCTTCCCTGCCATGGATGCCAGATCTGTTGGAGTTGCATCATCCCATGCCGCAGTATTGATGCCGAGGCACCCTTCTCTCTCTATATGTATCTAAATAACCGTGGCAATTTACAGATCTCTCCCTCTCTGCTCTTTCTCACTCTTAATTCTTGGTTCGAGATAGTGGATCGTCTGCTGGCTATTGATTCTCTCCCCTCTAACTCCATTTCTATTCTTTTATTCGTGTCTTATTCGGATTGTTTTATTTGTGAAAGATAAGTTTTAAGGGGTCTTCTGGTGTTAAGGAAAATGCCTAGGGTTTGAGACCTGATTCTAAGAGTTTTTGTGGTTGTTTATTGCGTGAAAGGAAATATTTAGGATTTGTTTGACCGATGGTGTGTTTTAGGATTTCTTTTAGGAGGATAGAACGGATTTTTGGTGCCGGCAGGTGGTTCCAGATGTCAAGTAAGTTTTCTCAAGAAAGTGTCCATGATTTATTGTGATAATTCTCTCAATTTTGTATGTTGATCAGAGGATGACTTTGTTGGTTCTCTTTTTGTGTCCAGGATTTATTGTGGTGATTCTTTCAATTTTGCATGTGGATGAGAGGGTGATTTTGTCCGTTCTCTTTTTCTTTTTTCCCCATACATTCAACAATTTTTCAAATGTAAGCCTCCTAAAAACTCTTTTAATCCTCTTTTTTTCCTTTTCACCCATTAAAACGTTTTTCTAGTTGAACTGGTATAAAAATATTTGTCTTATGGTGGTTAAAAGAACAACGAAAAAAGGATCTATTATAAAATAATATGAAGAATTATAGTTCTATACAAAATTTTCCCATAAAATAAATGTTTTTCTTCTATCATGGCTGCCTACTTTGCGCTTTAATAATTACTTAAAATACCCTTAGATAAATAGTTACTATCAACAACAACAACAATAATGGTAAAAATAATAATATGATTATTATTAATTTTACTATTATTGTTATTGTTGTTATTATTATTATTATTATTGGTGCAATTGGCATACGGATGCATCCGTAGTTGTAGAGGTCAGGTTCACCTTCAAATTTTATCATGGTATATAATTTTGATGTAAAATGTTTGAGTAATGATCCTCTATAGGACCCTCCTCCACCCATATATGTAGGACCCTAAATGATCGCCATTAAAATTCGTACGGATCTCTAAAAAAGTTATCATATGGGTGTGAGACTTGACTTTTCTATAGATCCGTGCCAAATTTAATAGTGATCATTTGGGGTCCTACACATATGGGTGAGGGAGGGTCCTATAAGATCAATTCTCAAAATGTTTTTAGGATTATCTCATAACCTATTTTATATCTAATTATAAAATTTTAAATTACAAAAATAGTTAAAATCAAACTAGATCTATAAATATATCAAAATCTTGAAAATGGATGGTGTAGATAATATGTTGTAAAATACACTATTTCTAAAGCTTAAAATCTTTTTATTTTTCATGGCCATACATCTCAATGTCGAAATGATCAATCAAAGGGTTTTTCAACATTAAAACCACCTTTTTCGATGGATTTTTTAGGTGCATTCGTAGTTCTACATTACAAGGTTGCATCCTTATATAAACTTTTTCCTATTGTTATTATTATTATTATTATTATTAGTTAATATTAATATTCAATGTAATACTATTATACATGTTATTATATTATAACATACTGATCGGGATGACTTTGAGCGACTCATGAACATTCTACTTTTTCACTTTCTCCCTTTCTCTAAGTTAGTTGAAAAAGAGCTTCAATGCACTCTTGATGAGACAAATCTGCTGGTCTGGACTGGAATCGGACAATTTATTGAGACTCGGCTACTGGACGAGCTCAGTTAGTATGTTTCGAGGATCTACCGAGAGGGGGTTACACCCCCCACCTGACCAGACCAAAACTCGTTGATTTTATTTCGTTCGAACCAGTCGAGTCGTAAATTAACCGAGCGGATTGCATCAGATCCAACTGAGTGCTAAATAAACTCGTCGGTTTGCTCTGTCTCACTATTTTTTACAATAAAATGGTGTGGACCACAAGGACACTTATGTTTTGCAATAGTTTCTTTTTAGGTACTATTCATTTTTTTTAAACACTTCTCCCTCTTTGTATAAGTTCATGACTTCGAGTTATTTCATCTTGTGATACACATTATCACTCACACTCATACTGATGACCCACTCACACCCGCCACAAGTTATTCCTTATTTTTTTTCAAATATCAAGAATCTCAACCCCACAAGGACCAACCGGTGAGCCACCACGTTTCCTTTTCACTCTCTTCAATCACTCCCAGAATCCTCTTTTATCTAAAGATAGTCTCTCTCTTTAATTTATTTACTTCTTATTGTACTTCTATTAAATTTCAATATGCCAGGCTAGTTTACATCTTGCATGTTCTATATTTTATTGAAAACAATTGTAACAACAATTCATCTTCAAATAATTTGTAAGCACTTTCTCAACAGTCCCATCCTCACATCTCATAGTTGAAGAGAGGCTAGCAGTTCGTTAAAATGTAGTTTTTTTAGCATACTGAATCTGTTAAAACCTTGGCGAGCCCTAATTTCTTTAAAAATAAAAAATACAAAAAATAAGGAATTTATATGTGATTTTTGTTTTCAATCATTTTGGCAAAGATTGGAAAGTGTTTTGGCCATGAATATTCATTTTTACATTTACTTTGAGCATTCGAATGTAATTTTAATTTTAACCACTAAATTTTCATAAAAATTACTATTGACCTGTAAAATTTTAAGATATTTTAGTTTTACAATTATTATTTTTTTAGAAAATTATTGCTGTAAAAATATAAACAATTGTTGGAAAAGTTTTAGGTAATTCTCAAGAATATTAATTTTAACCATTTATTTTTTAGAATATTTAAGTTTTTAATAAATTTTCATGAAATTTTATCATAGTAATAATGTTGTGAATTATGGTAAAATTTCAAGAAATTTAACTTTTAAAAAATTTCTCAGGAAATTTTTCAAGAAAACTAAAAGACAAAGAAGGAATATGTGGCTTGGCAAGATGCCGATAAATTGAACAACAAGGGAAGAGTTAAATGTAGATTTTGTGTGACAAATAAATGGGCAGCAGTATTTATCGCCTAAAACAACACCTCGCTAAATTACGAAGTAATGTCATTCCTTACCAATCAATGCTAAATTCTAAGTTGTGTTGTATGTCTCCTTAGTTTTCATAAATGAATTTTTATAAAATGTCATTTTAGTCATTTTTCATTAATTCTATTTTTTCAAGATAATTGTAGGTAATAACAAAATATTTATAAAATCCATAGTTTTATTATTTGTTTTATTCATTTATTTTCTTTGGTTTTTCGACCCATTTTAACTGAATTTTTTCACTTGCCCAAGTCGCCCCGCTCCGAATTACTCAGAAGGCCCATGGCTGGTTAACCGGCCGGGTTCGAGCTGGCGAACAATGCTCTTTATCAAACCGGATGCAAACCAGAGCAAAGGAAGCAAAGGCCTAACATCTTCGTAGGGCAATAGCTTCTCAACTCCTTGGAAATATTCCGTCACTTCAATGTTATCATGCGACCAATCTCGTAGATGTACAAATGCGGGATTGGCAATAAATATATTTTTTAAATATAATTTGATTTTAATTTTTAGAGAATATATAATCTTTAACATGGAGATCTTGAATATGAAAAAATAAATAAATTTTTAAAACTAAAATTAATAATTATATTAAAAAATATTTGTACTCTTAATTATAATTGTTTTTAAGTGGACCACCTATTTGCATCGATTTGATGAATGTTTTAGACCTCTGCACCGTTATTGTACAAATGTGGTCCAGCCTGCATGAAACAGTTTTCGACCTTCATTCCCCAACTCTTTGAAAAGAAGATGGAAATGTGAAACTACCTTTTTAGGTACTCCTTGAAGGTCTCATGTTTGCTTATTGAATGGCTAAGACAACTACCTATGACGGTTTATTCACTATGATTTATCCATGACTAGAAATGGCATAACTATGATAAACCATTCTATACAAAAATAAATACAAATTTTAAAAGTTCTTGGTATTAGAAGTATCGTTGGGAATATGAGAAATCCTTAACTAGATTCTTTTTGGATCATGACTTTGGTGTCTCTCTTTAGATTCTTTCTCCATCCACGGTGGTGATCAAATAGAGAAGTGTGATGCTTTTCCGGTCATCCTACTTTCTATCTCTATTAGTTAGTGTACCATATCATATACAGAAAGTATAATATTTAATATGTATCTTATTTATTGTACTCTATCTGGCTGTGCAAATTAACCCTGATTGTATATGCATGTTGATATTATTGAATGAAGACACAAGGTTTTCCCTTTTTGTGTTTTTTGTATGTTTGACATGGTATTAGAGCAGTAGATCGTCATCGTCTATTACCAATTCTGTTGTTGTGTTAGACCACCTTGTCGTAAATAATTCAATTTTGGATTTGATGATTCTTCCTCTAATTCATTAAACATTTGGTGCTCTTGTGAACCTAATAAAAATATCAAAAAAATAATTTACAAGAAATAAATTAACCAAAATACCTCTGAAACGTTTCAGAGATATTTTGGTCGCTTTATTTTTTACGAATTATTTTTAAAATATTTTTATTTGGTCTGCCTTGATGAGAAGAATAACACTTAAAATTTCAAGTTATTTGGATTTATAGAAAAAAAATTAAAATTCAAACACGAAATGAGATAGTGCCCGTCAGATCGGCCCATATTCAATCTAAGTCATTGGGCTCATATGTTCATATGAGCCAGTGGGCTAATCTCAACATTTTCCTATAAATGCTAATATTAGCCCACCAGCTCATATGAATATATGAGCTCATATAAGCCCAATGGCCTAGATTGAATCTGGGCTGAACTGACAGTCACGACATCATTTCGTATTTTACTTTTAATTTATTTTTTACAAATTCAAATAACTTGAAATTTTGGACTTGTGTTCCTCAAACGCAGGATAATCTAATAAAAATATCAAAAAAATAATTTACAAGAAATAAATTGATCAAAATACCCCTGAAATGTTTCAAGGGGATTTTTGTTAATTTTTTTATTGCAAATTATTTTTAAAATATTTTTATTAAGTGCGTCTTGATGAGAAGAATCAACGTCTAAAATTTCAAATTATTTAAATTTTTTTTAAAAAATTAAAATTCATGCAAGAAATGAGGTCGCGATCATTTGATTGGACCAGATTCAATCTTGGCCGTTAAGCTCATATGTTAATATGAGCTAGTGGGCTAATCTCAACATTTTCCTATATATATATATATATATATATATATATATATATATATATATATATATATAGGTTTGCTTATAGTTAACAACCCCTCGAAATGCAAAGGTTAAAGTTAGAAGGGCTTGTGATGGGGGTATTTATCAAAAAGATGATTACTTTTTATTTAAAACATTATTTTAATAGGTAACTTAACCATTAAGAAATAAAAAATTTGAAATTTTTATAAAAGTACAGTGGCATTTTGGAAGTTAGTGTCCTGAAATTTTATTTATAGAGTGCCTTTGTCTTTTAGTGAAAATTTCAACTTTACCCTTTATGAAGATGACAAAAATGCCTTTTGTCTTGTAGTAATATTTACAAAATTATCCTTATTTAATGATGAAGATATGACAAAAAGTAACTTTTAAAAAAAAATAGACTATAAAATTAATAAATCCACCCTTCACAACTCTTTCTATCTTTAACCTTTGTAATTTGAGGGGTTGTGAAGTTTAAGATTATATATATATATATATATATATATATATATATATATATATATATATATATATATATAACATGTGTTTCTATCATACATAATGCACATGCAAATTAGGCCTCGAATGTGCTTGCTCTCTAGTTGTTCTTTTGGAGTCGTATGTTTCTTTAAACATTCTAAATAACTTGGCATCTCATTTTCGGAGCATCCAAATATATGCCACCATTGAAGGAAAGAAGGATATAGAGTATGTCTTTATGGGCTAATGGACCAAAGGAAAGCTATCGCAAAAAGGATCCATCTTTACTACAATGTTATAAATGTAAAAAATATGGCTATAGGTCATCCCGTTGTATGAAAAAAAAATTGTAATTATTACAAACGTCCTAAGCATATTATCACGGAGTAACATTATATACAGGGAGTCCTTTTTATAGGGCACATCAGACTGCTAATGATGCATTTGATGGATTAATGGTAAATACGAGGTTAGAGATCTCTCCCATGAATACTATTCATTCCCCAAATACGATAGGGTCCTACAAACTATATTTGACAATTTGTACAAAACTTTGTATATATGGCTCTTTTCTGTTTTTTCTGCTCTGTGCTTCTCTGGTAAGGACTGTTACCTATCTCTTACTATGAATCCTCTTTAGTTTATTGACTCAGGTGTCTCTAATCATATGACTGAAATGCACACGAGTCCATCATCTACTAAACTATATCAAAGTAATAGTCAGACTCTTACATTTAATGGGGAGAAATTGGATATTAATAGTACTGATAATTTATCACTATGTATCTCCCCTGGTGCACCTTTTCATTTACCTATATGTTATTTTGGTTCCTAAATTAACTGCTAATCCATTCTCTGTAGACGAACTTGTTAATAATGACTACAATGTTCAATTTTCTTGTGAAGGTTGTGTGATATAGGTTCTACGCACTGGGACGGTGAAAGGGAAGGGGGGTAGAGTTGGTCATCTATTTACTTTTGAGTTTAAGAGACCAAGCCTTGATGCTTCTTCTTTTTCTGCTTCAAATTATGATTTTTTTTGTTATACCCAAAATTACAAAGAATACTAATTAGAATAGGAATCGTCTGATCCAAATGTAGATTCTGGGTGGACTAGCCTTAGAAGGATCGAACCTGGCCTATCAACCGTCCATGGGCTGGTTTTGAGTAACTCCGACTCGAGCCGCCTTTGAGTAACTCGGAGTCAAGCCGATTAACTGGTCCGAGGTGGTCAAGTATTTTTTTAAAAAAATATATGAAAATGGTCTAAGACACTCCCCACAGCAAATTTCAAAAATATGGAAAAATACAGATTTTATGTATATTTGTTATTACCTATACTTATAATAAAAAATAGAATTAGAATAAATTTATATGCAAATTAATATACAAAGACTAGAGAGATATACAACACTATTTAAAATTTAACATACATTAATTCAATGGAGGGAATTACAAAGTGTAACTACTACTGGCTAGTAGTAATGAGAGTGGTGAGGGGGCTCAGGGTACTCTTGTGTCTCGCTATCAGAGTTCATTGGGTTCACTGTGACAAAAATTTGAGTAAGCTCTTGTGGAGTTTGCAGTATTGCAATTAAGCCCACACACCAGTCATGAATATTACCCTAGGATACCCCATTGGCCAAAGACTCTTAAACTTGTCCAACCTTCATGCTCTTCCCCACCCTAGCCCATGTAATGACGCTCAGCAGCTTTGAGCTTGTCATCATTGTCTAGGACCTAGTTACGGTGCTGGCTACAGCTTCGTTTTTCCCTTGCCAAGTAGCTGTTATGCCTCAATGTCTGGATTTCCTCCCAAACCAAGCTTTGTGTATTATCTACCTCTACATCAGACATTGTATTATGCTGTGCCCCTTCACAATCCTCTACGACTGGCTCTTGCCAATTTTTTTTCATTGCCCCATCTTTCTCCTCGTCATCCTGATCATCATCTTCATCATCTATGCACTCCTCATTGTATCCACTATCATGTCTCCTTCATTAGGTGCTGCAACGTCCATATTATCATCCATATTAGCAAATGCTCCATTAAAGAAATTATGGTCTAATATTGCAGTTCTTTGTGATACCCATTCATCGGCAAGGTCCTTTCAAAAGATATAATCAAGGTTGATAGACATGTAGTATCTAGGGGGTCTTCTCTATTGGTCTCTCTCTCAATTTCTAGTAGACATACACTAGGTTGTGGAACATCTGAGTCTTTAACATATTTCATCAAGGGATATGTATTCATTGGAATATACTCCAATTCTTCTCACACGCCGAGGAAGCACAGGTTTCACTTAGTACTCTAACTGCAATATTTTGTAACTTCTTCGTTCAAGTTATGTGTAGCATCCACCATTGTCTTGACATAGACAAACATACAAATACTTAATAATATAAAAATAATGAATTTTAAAAACTCATAAATAGTAGGTAAACACATAATAAGCTACAAAGAAGAAGAGGCGTATACCAAAAATTAGTACAATGTAGTAATACAATTCATTAATCTGAATTAAAACTTTTATTACAATCATGTATTGCTAAAGGTTTATCTATGTCATTCACTCTATCTAAGTATCGTGATTAGGCTCAAGCCAGTAGATGCAGTTCCTGACCCCCTCCATTATATCTGAATCATTTAAGGTGGTATTAGAGTACAAGTATTGTGGGTTAAGAAAGATCCATGTACATAGTTTATTACAATATTAGGTATATCAAATTTACTCAAAGTTGAGATAGAAAGATAAATTGTTACGATCGGTGGTTTAAAAACAGATCGGTAGCCCGGATCGGGCACCCCAAAAATCCATCCGGATCGGTGGATTGGCGATCCGGATCGGGAATCGGCCGAATCGGTCGGATTAAGCTGTAAAAAAAAAAAAAAAAATTATTAAAATTTATTATAAATGTTGTCTTTTAGGAATCCAATAAGAAATCGGGGTACTATATTATTAATTTTCATTTTTTTCATCAATATGTGAATATTGATATATTTTTTCTCTATATGAACTTATTTTAACCATTAAATTACATCACACAAAATAAAAATCATAGAACTATCATGGATGAAGTATATAATCATACATGAACTACAATAAAAAATGATTTTCTTATAAGAACATTTTAGTTTTTTTGACAAAAACCTTTTATTTTTTTACAAGAAATATTTGTTAGATTACTTTTTTTTTTGGTTTTTAGCAAGAACCTTTTTTTTGACAAAACATACTTGTTGTATTATTATTTTTTTATAAGAACTTTTTTTTTTACAATAACTTTTTATTACTTTTATTTTTTTGACAAAATCCTTTATTTTTTTGAAAAAAACAAGAAATTTGACAAGAAAAATAATTGATAAGAACCTTTCATTTTTTTTATAAGAAACTTTTTATTTTATTGATAAGAAAAAAATTTGACAAAAAGCAAAATTGACAAAAAAACCTTTCATTTTTTGATAAGAAAAAAAATTGACAAACAGCGAAATTGATAAAAAAAAACCTTTCATATTTTTCTTATGACAAAAGTACTTGTTGTATTATTATTTTTTTATAAGAACTTTTTTTTTTTGACAATAACTTTTTATTACTTTTTTTTTTAACAAAAAAAAGAAATTTGACAAGAAAAGTAATTAATAAGAACCTTTCATTTTTTTTTATAAGAAAACTTTTATTTTATTGATAAGAAAAAAATTTGACAAAATGCAAAATTGATAAAAAACCTTTCGTTTTTTTTATAATAAAAATTTTTGACAAAAAGCGAAATTGATAAAAAAAACCTTTCACTTTTTTTATAAGAAAAAAATTTGACCTCAAAAAAATAAAATTGACAAGAAAAATATTTGTTCTCAAAAAAATAAAATTGACAAGAAAAATATTTATAAGAAAAAAATATGACCTCAAAAAAATTAAATTGACAAGAAAAATAGTTGATAAGAGAACCCCCCTTTCGTCCCATGGAGAATCAAAGCCACGCCCTCTGCATGTAAAAACCCAAGGAGAATCAAACCCTCAAAAAAATTAAATTGACAAGAAAAATAGTTGATAAGAGAACCCCGCTTTCGTCCCATGGAGAATCAAAGCCATGCCCTCTGCATGTAAAAACCCAAGGAGAATCAAACCCACCTCTGCTTGCAAAAACCCAAGGAGAATCAAACCCACGCCCTCTGCATGCAAAAAGAAGTTTATAACCAGTAAGCCACATGCTACTTAGTAATATTAAAAGCGCAAACAAAATATATAATATATTAATGTTTCAAGTTAATACCTTCAAATTATCCCACATCGAAGAGGTAGAAGGAAGTTGTAGTGGATAAATACCTCTTTGTAGTTAACGAGGATAATGCATACGAAGTGAGGAGAGCCACGTGACGAGGTGTGCGGACCTTAAGGTCCATGTACTTTTTAAAATTTACAAAAATTCCCATTGAAGAATCGGAGGGCCATGACATCATGAATCGAAGAATCGGGAGATTCATGACGTCACATGGCGATTTATAGCATGGAATCGCCTGTTTTTCTCTAGAACCGGGCGATTTCATGACATCATGAATCGAAGAATCAGGAGATTCATGACGTCACATAGCGATTTATAGCTTGGAATCGCCCGTTCTTCTCTAGAACCGGACGATTTTTGATATTTCACTGGAACAAGCACGGGTCTGCCAGTTCTCGAGTCGAATCAGACGAGTCCGGTTCGACTCGCCGACTTTTGAATCACTGGTTACGATGCATAATAAAATACATGCCACGTAGATATCGCGATGCAGTTGGTGTCTCTACCTACAATTGACGATCACCAAATTCTCATAAGTCCACATGTTATTTTGAATTATGGCTTCCCTTGCACGTGTCATTGCCTCGAATAAGAAATTCATTATTGGTTGACTTATCATCAGAGTCAAGTAACCTCAACAATTACACTAAAGGTTTAATTATAGAAACAACATGGTTGCATCGAGTCCAGAACCTACGGTCGACACAAATACTTTCGACTTTCCTTCCATGTTGATGCATTACTCCGCAATCAAACTGCCACTCGTCAGTATGTATCATTAACCTCAATCATGCCTTGTTGCATAACATTGATTATATAGTAAGGACTGTCGTGACGAAATTAGCAATGGATTCCCTGACGATCTCTCGCCTACACTGTTTTTTCATTAAAGGGTGGAGATACATGTGGTTGTATATGAATCTTGTAATTGTCTTGCACTTCACATACAATTTTTTATCCTCTTCAGCTTCCCTTTGTCTTTAAGCATCAAATTAATATAGTGGACAACATAATGAGTCTAATAAAAATTGGGTTTTTTCTCCATTAGCAACTTTCCTGTTTTTATGTAACTTTCAACATTGTCAGTTACTACTTAGATCACTTTTTTAGCCCCAACCTCATTTACAATCTTGTAAATGTGCGTGCATAACAGTCTTGTAGTCATTTTTTTATTGGATAGGTCAATGCTAGAGTGCTAAACAATTCCCTTTGGGAAACTTGCTAAAAAATTGATAAGATATCTATGGACCTTGTCCTTTCAAACATCTGTGATGATGGACACTCCAATATGTGGCAATAGATCTTGAAGTACACAATATGCCTATCTAAATCATCAATAACATCTTCTAAACATGGCCATGCAAGGTCCTTCGTAGTTGGGGCTTTGAAACCCTCAGCTATAACAAATACCGTCTGTGGAAGTAGTATGAGTTTGTAAAGTTAAATGGCAAAGCAATATCATACTAAAATATGCTAATCATATTTACAACCCTTTCCACGAATTTCCCTTCCAATGGAATTTTTAATTTTCTTTTCTGATGGTATTCTGGCCTGTCGAGTGCATGTTTAGAGGGTTCGTGGGGCATTCATGGCATCTCTACGGGTTCAAATTGGTGAATAGTAGATGGCCAACTTAAAACACTATGCCTAAATCTACTACATCTGGACCTAAGCAGGGAAGGCATGCATCCTTCCATACCGGACACAATGGGCTGTTGAGGGTGGTGGCTAGAGGATGCACCAGCACTTGTAGCATGCATCTTTTATATTTCCATTTGTCTATAGTTCATCTCTTGGAGAGTGGCAATCTTAGCATGTTCAGGGCCTCAAATTCTGGTTCTTCATCCTCCACCTCATGTAAGGGATTTTCATACCCCCTCCCTACCCCCTCTACATCCCTTTGTCTATGCACAGTTTTTTCGTTTTGCATCCTCAAGTAATTTTAATGTTAGTTCTTTTACTGGTGTTGGCACTGAGTAACATGAAATGACATTACCCTATACTTTGGCAACGTGTTGTTTTAGGCCATAAATATCACCACCTATTTCTTTGTTACAAAAATTGTGTTTTACTCTTCCGTGGTCATTCATTCTTACACCATATTGCGATGCCACATCTTCCCTCTTCATTTTTTACTTTTCAATACCCCAATTAATTGAGAAAAAGTTATGATAATTTAATTTTTAAGAAAGTTTTAAATAAATTTTGCCAAAAATTATAATAAATACTGAAAAATTTAAATATCCTGAAATAATTTTTTACCATGTTAAAATAATTCCAATTACTTAAAAGAATTTTAATAATTAATATTTTAACAATGATAAATTTTTTAAAAAGTTTAAATTATATTGAATGGTCACAACACTTTTCAATATACTCGGCCGAGATACCTGGGCTAGGGCCATTTTTTAGCCCGATTTGTCTGAGTTGGGTGTCCAACTCAAGGATATTAAAATAATTCAAAAAAAAATGAAAATAAGAAACTTTTTTAGGATATTTTTTTAACATTTTCTATCATTTTTTGAAAATATTGGGATGTGTTTTAGCAATAAATACTTGTTTTCACACTTTTCCATATTTTCAGGATTGTTTAAAAAATACGCCCAGTCGCAAATTGATTTTTTTTAAATCTATTTTTCTTATACTTTTTCAACATCATTTCAAAGTATTTTACTTAATCTCACTTTAAACATACATTTCTTAGTTTTTTGGATTTTTTTTTTAAATTTGGTAACTTTTTTTTTTCTTTTTTTTTTTGACCCTACAGTACCCGCAACTATTCAAGAACAATAGAAAAATGTAAAGAAAAAGAACTATGAGTATAAATTCCATGTGATGAGCTTCTAGGCAACCTAGGACCTCATTCTCATCTCATCGTCAAATTGGACAACCTAGAAGAAGTGAAATCCATAAGTTTATGTGATCTCTTGTTATCCAAAAATAATAAATAAATAAAAGCTCGAAATAAACAAACTAAATTGTGAAACGTCAGGTCTAAACATCTCATCATTTTTTTTGTTATGCATAGAAGAACATAACGGTACACGATTGCATCTTAATGCATCTAAGTAAATGAATAAAGATACTTTCTAACATAAAAAATAAAAAATAAAAAATAAAAAAAAGTCATAATAATAAAGCATGGAAAATCCGATTAACAAAAAAGAAAATAAAAATACTACCTTATTAGATTGTAAAAAGTTTAAGTAGAGCCAAGGCTCTAAACAATCAAATTAGAGCCTACTTCAAAATTTTCACTAGAAGATGTTGTTTTGATGCCCAAATATCCACAAATTGATCATCTCGACATCGAGGTGCATGGACATGAGAAAAAAATTGATTTCAAGTTTTGAAAAATAATGTATTTTGCAACGTATTTTTGGACAGTCAATTTTCAAGATTTTCAAGTTTTCATAGATCTCTTGATCTACACTATTTTTTAAGCTTTAAACTTTATAAATAAAGGTGAAAATATATTTTAAGGCTATCAAAAAGATTTTCAATATTGAAATCACATTTCTCGACACCATTTGAAGGTAGGCTCTAATTTGATTGTTTAGAGCCTAGGCTCTGCACCCTATTAGATTGTCATTAAAGGAAAAAAAACATACATGTAACAAGTTTGGATTTTATACTATTTAAAAAATTGAAGATAAAATTGAAAATTATGAGTTTTTTACATGAAAATTGCAAGTTCATGGGATAAAATTGAAAACAATTACAAAAAACTTGAAAAAATTCTTTTTTGTATACTGAATGTATCAAGAGTTTCTTCCGTCGAAGTCCCTAATTTGTTACACTAAAATAATTGGAAAAAAACTTACCTAATTTTTTACATCAAAATAATTTTAAAAACAATTACCTGAGCAACAAAAAATTCTTATAAAAAAAAGATGCAATGCGATAAATGAATCTACAAAGTTAATTTGGATACTAAAGCTAGGAGGATCAAAAAACATACCTTAATTTGATCAAAATCGACTTTATTATCAGTTGGGTTGTTTTTCTACTCAGGATCTATTTCTGGCTAAAATCAAGCACGAAACTTGTTGTAATTGACCGAATAAGCACAACGATTGTGTAATGAACTCGATTATCTTAAAAACACACAAAGTTTTATATAATATCGATCTAAATTGACGGAGAAATGTCAATGGGTTGATTTTTTAGAACCCGCTGAAGAACATCCAAAAAATGGCCACCGAATTTTTTTGCGATTTTTTTTTATGTTGGATCTTTGCTTTGTAGCCTTGGGACAATAATTTCTCTCTAAAAAACCCGAAAAATCCACCCGAAATCGAACCATGGCCACCGAATTTTTTTGCGATGATTTTTTATTTTTTTATGTTGGATCTTTGCTTTGTAGCCTTGGGACAATAATTTCTCTCTAAAAAGCCCGAAAAATCCACCCGAAATCGAACCCGTGAACCCATGTTCAACTGTTAGAACCTGTAATTGTTACTGCCCGTTCTTTTTTTATAAAAACGCCCGTTAATCAACCACTTTGTTAAATCTCAGCAGGTTTATACCCAAAACCACCCAGTTGAGTGCATGTAGGTGGGGGAAGTGGACCCCCGAAACCAGAGTTAACCGGGATCGGTACTAGGGGTGGCAATGGGTCGGGGATGGGTTAGGTCCGGGTAGACCCGGACCCAGACCCGAATGTATTCGAGTCTAGGTTTCGAACCCAAATCCGACCAGTCGGGTCAAAAAGTCGGATCCATACCCATACCCGTCGGGTCTCGGGTCTATCCCGTCGGATCCCCGGTTTGGTTGGGTCCATTGCCAACAAGACTATGAGCTTGAAATTGGCAAGCTATGATATACCCATATTATTGGCAACAAGGTCACACAATCATCTGCCATTGAAATTCAAGCCAGTATGATTTGTCATTTAATAGCTAAATATGACTATGAATTCTTATTATATATGATCGTTAATACACCCAAACGAATAGGGTTTGAAGTATTTTATCTCCAACAGTTTACGAGTATGGGTTGGGTCCAATGGGAATCGGACCCAGACTCGAATCAAGTTTTCGACCCAGACTTGACCCATAGGTCCAAATATTGGCCCCATACCCGGACCCGTGTCTGGTATATTCGCCGGGTCCAGGGTCGGGTTTGGGTTCATTGCCGCTCCTAATCAGCAAATGCCCGATTCTAATATAACCGGATGGTTCCGAATTGAACCGACTCATATTTCTAACATTGGTTGGAACGAGATGGGTGCGCGGGCGATTACAAACTGATTCGCCTCTTTACAGATCGTTCCTACCTCATATCACGTCCTCGAGATTGCTTGTTTTTGCCTGTCGTTTTTGATGGAAAGGTCGAAGAAGCAAACCCTAACAAAACTACTTAGCATCCAAACAAAAATTCAATAATTCAACCGGCATGAATCTTGATTGCTCCTAATTTCTTGCATACGTCTATCCGTCGTTAGTTCCAACAGCTGGTTCAGTGGATCCAGTTGCCTAACAGGGTCCCATCAGCGCAAGTTGCCCTTCCCTTGCAACTTGAATGGCTCAACCGTGGGGCTTCTTTTCTCAAGTTGTGCGGACCAACATTCATATGTTCACGCGCATGACAAAGTACCAATCAACTTATAAAGGTGCCGTTTGTATTATGAAGTTGTGCGCGCCAACATTCGTATGTTAATGCACATGACAAAATACCAAACAATTTATAAAGGGTGCGGTTTGTATAGAGCCAAGGCTCAAAACAATCAAATTAGAGCCTACCTTGAAAGGTGTCGAGAAATGTGGTTTCAATACTAGAAATCTTTGTGATAGCCTTAAAATATATTTTCTTTTTTAATTATAAAATCTAAAGCTTCAAATATAGTATAGATTGAGCAGATTTATGAAAACTTGAAAATTTTAAAAATTGACGGTCCAAAAATACATTCCAACATGCACTATATCCATAACTTGAAATCCATTTTTTTCTCATGTCCATGCATTTTGACGTCGAGATGATCAATTTCAAGATATTTGGATATCAAAACAACTTCTTCTAGTGAAATTTTTTATGTAGGCTCTAATTTGACTGTTTAGAGCCTCAACTCTAAATAAACTTTTTCCATTTATAAATGGCTTTATCACAATTTAGTCTATTGATCCACAACTACTATCATCATTGGTCAGAGAGGGTGTGCCAAGGACTTTTAAGGGCCCCATCCATGCCACTTGATATCTAAGCTTTACTAAATATCTCCAAGATTTAGTTTTTATTTTTATTTATTTTTTTACTTTTTATTTTTTGATAGTTCAATGAGGATTACGGGCCCTTCACCATTTTTAAAACTGTTACTAGTTTTCGAAGGGGCTAGCATTTTAGAAACCGTTATTAGTTTTTGAAATGGGTTAGACGGTTGACCTTTTGTTCAAGGAGACTAAAATCATATCAGTTTGTTGGATGTGAAATTCGGCAGCTAGAGGTGTCCCCATGATGTAGTTCACAGTCCAAAAGAATATTCTTTGAATTTTATAAGATATCTTAAGCTATTTGATTTCACATTCATGTTCATGTTTGATTTCGCCCTCTTTATGCCAAAAGAAAATGGTTTTATGCTATAGAGTCCATTAAAGAACTTCATATCCAATTCCTTGTATATCATTTTATTAATCAATTGTTTCTTGAATATCACTTGTCTCTTTTTTTTCCATTCTTTTTAAAAATATCAATTTAATGGCCAAATGACCTTACAAAACATTAAAGTTTTTAAATCTTCCACTTAACAGCAGGTTTGTTAAATTGTTTTGTTTCCTTCGCTCTAGTAGATCTTCGAAAAAAATGTTTGAAAATGACCAAATTGCTCCTCTTTAAGATTGTAGACCTACCGTAGGTGTAGAGGTACGGTGCCTTTCAAATTTTATCATGGTATATAATTTTGATGTAAAAATGTTATTAGGATTACCTCAAAATCTATTTTTATATCTAATTAGAAAATTTTAAATTTCAAAAGCAGTTAAAATTAAGTAGATCTATAAACATATGAGAATCTTGAAAATGGATGGTGTAGATAATATGTTGTAAAATACATTATTTTTGAGAGTTTAAATCTTTTTATTTTTCATAGTTATACATCTCAATGTCGAGATGATCAATCAAAGGGTTTTTCAACATTAAAACTACCTTTTCTAATGGATTTTTGAGGGGCATCCTTAGTTCTACATTATAAGATAGCATCCTTATGTAAACTTTTTCCTTTTAATAATTTGGATACACTTTATTTGACTCGCTCAATCCAAATGATGATATTACTCGTTTTTGTCTATGTCGGCAACATGGAATTGATGTTAATGTCCTGGATTGTTCATGTTTAAAACGGAACTCACCTTTTTATTGTGAACCATGTTCCATTTTCCAAACCTTGAACAAGAAACGCTACTATTGCATTTGGCTTGAACCACTTAACTAGACCAAAATATTGAAATGACCCTACTTGCTAAGGGTTTCGAATCTTGAATAGAGCATTTGAATTTTTTTTAACATACTTATTGAGAAGGTGCCTAAGTAACAAAGAATTTCACTTAGTTTGACTTCTTTAATGATTTTATATAGTGGTTTGACTATTTAAGTAAAAGGTAAATTTATAAATAAAAAAATCCCACGTAGAAATTTTAAAAGATACCACATAAGTCATATTATATGCCCATGTCTCACTTTTGCCAAACGATTTCATGCTTATATTGTCCATTTACTCCCTCGCATAAAATCCAATCTAAGAATAATTGTAGGACCCCAAATATTTGGGATATAATGACTTCAATCCATAGACTAACCTCAATAAGATATGTTCCAAATCACACTCTCTATGCACTTAAAAAAATAATATATCAAGATTGAACATCGACCACCTAATTTCTTGAGGGCGAGATCGAAATGTTAGAAGACTAAATTTCAAATTTTTTCTTTTGATAATATTTATCTAGTTATTCTTAGGTGGTTCATAAATTTAGGATTTAGAAAAGTCCTCCTAAAGAGGTCATATGCTCAAGGGAGAAGGTGTACAGTACGCTTCTACAAGAGCATGGTACGTGCTACTCACTTTTTTTGTATCTTTTATTTCCAACTTTATCCCTAGGTTGGATATCCATATACATACCACTCTCATTTTTCCTATAGTTAATTTTCTAAATTAGAAAGCGGTTCAAAAATTGAATAAGCGAACCACTTTTTCAAGGGTGGTTCGCACATCGAATTTCCAAACTATCATTTCACTAAAAACTTTATAATGTGGGTAGTTAGGATATCCAATATCTGAACTTCCTGCACTTGTCATTCTTAGATAATTTGATTTATTGGAAAAATATTTTGATATTCACTCTCAGCCATCCAATTAATGTTAGAAAGTGGGATTTTCTAGGGTAAAAGAAGTTGTTAGGCATCCAATTTCCATCCGCTATTTTGTCTAAAAACAATATAAAGAGTAGGAGGTTTGTAACTTGAATGTGTAGACTGTCCACAATTGTCATTGTTTAGATTGAAAGAGCAGTTCCAATATTCGATGATGCTAAGCAAAGAGATGAGTGTGGCTAATTCCAACAGTAGAGGGCTGAATAATCATCCTGAGTACGAAGAAGAACAAAAAAGTAAAATAAAATAAAAACGCTCCATCATTCGAGTAGCTTTTAACCTTATTAAGAGAGATGAGGTTAAAATGAAATAAAAAATTTAGGAAAAAAATTGGGGCTTTAGAGTAAAATATATAACTTGATAAATTATGATACTTATAAAAGATTTTCTTGCAAATTTCCCTAAATGACTTGTCCTTTTTTCATATTTTTTAATAAATGTATGCATCATTTTCTTCCGGACACGCTTAGCATGTATCCAGCCTACATATTGTAGAGATGAGGGCTTGACAATAAATATATTTTTAAATATATTTTGATGTTAATTTTTAAAAAATATTTAATATTTAACATGGAGATCATGAATATGAAATAAATAAATACTATTGGACTATATTAAAAAAACATTTAGACCCTTAGTTACATTTGCTTATATATGAACCACCTATTTACATCCATCTTTAAGATGGATGCTTTATATAACTCTGGACAGCATATTGTACAAATACGATCCAGCCTACACTTGCTTGTTCTGAATAGAAATATATTGGTAGAATGCCGATCTTTGTACCGATAAATGCAACCATCACTACAACGAGGATAGGTTCAATGAGAGGTCATCCTAGGTGAAATCTACACAGCAACTAGCCTCCCAGTTGTATATCAAATTGCAGCACATATTTATATCCCTTTGGACCACGGTGAGACCACGTTTTGCATTTCTCCTAACCGGATTCCGACATATCACACCATGAAATAATGAAAATACAAAGATAAACCATGATTGAACTACCACAAATAACCTCTATATAAACCATCCAAACCTTCACTTCTCCTCACACAAAGATTGGAAAAAATAACTAAACATCCCAACTAGAGGCAGCATCATGAGTCTTTCTCTCACTCTTCTCTCCATCTTTCTCCTCATGTTGGTCATGGTGGAGTTGAGGTCGGCCTCTGGGGATGACCCCAACTTCATCAGAGCCTCCTGTCATCGCACCCTCTACCAAGCTTTGTGTTTCACCTCCCTATCTCCTTATGCTGCCACCATCCAATCGAGTCATAGGCAAATGGCGCACGCTGCTCTCTCTGTAGGTGTAGGGAAAGCACAGTCATCCTCGGCGGCTATGTCAAATATGATGGTGCGTTTGAGCAAGGATACGAGTAAGAGGGCAGCCGTGGGGGCAGTGAGAGACTGCATGGAGAACATGGCAAACTCCATCGACGAGCTCCAACAGGCAATCGCTGAGGATGAGCATCTGCCGAGCAACAGTAGGGCTACCGACTTTGGAGAGAAGATGAGCAATATCCAGACATGGGTGAGTGCTGCACTGACTGAGGATGATACATGTATGGACGGATTCAGGGGAATAGCCATGGATGTCGATCTCATGGCTCAGATGCGGATAAGTGTTTTAGGGGTCGCTCATTTGACCAGCAACGCCTTAGCTCTCATCAATGCCCTCAACGAAACCCCTTGAACACTCTCTCCCTCCTTGGAATGATAACTTATGGTTCTCAGAGAAAGGCAATATAGTCCATAGTTTTCGTGGATTAAGAGCCACTTGTTATGTATTATACTATTGAAGTGTATATGATTTCCAATTTCTTGGGATTAAGAGCCCTGTGTACTACAGTACTAAAGGGTATATGAATTAGAAGTTATTGGGTAATTTCATTGACTATTTCTTTTCTTCTTTTTTTTCTTTTTTTTTATTTGATATGTGATGGTGGGAACGGAGGGTGGGATTATGAATTGCCGTTTCCACCGGCCACCAGTGCCCCAACCTAATTCACAAAAACTAAATTCAGTTTTTTTTTTTTTGGTTTTTCACCACGGGACCTTAGATTGTTGAGATTCTCTTTAGCTTTTGATTTAAACTTTCTCAAAGGGCTTATGGGTTCTTGGCTAGGGAAGTGCAGTACCTTTGATGTGGCCTTAGCAAGTCATCATCATCACAACTTTTATTCAATTATTAAGGCTAACTATACAAATTTTTGTCCATCATTCTACTTTATTAAAGGTCATAAAGTCATAAATCCCATGTTTTTTCAAAATACTTGCAACCACGTGTTTTTTAGCTTATCCCGTACCCTTTTCTATCCTTATGTAACAAGTAAATTTTGTAAATTGATTTACGAGCAAAAGATAAAAAGTTAAATGGCTCGATAATTTTGGATTGGAAGACTGCAGATCAATTTAAGTATTGAGATTTCTTAGTTGATTATGGGGGTAATTAATATCCCATTGCATTACATCATGTGTAACTTGTGCTTTCATTGGATGAGGACATATTTGCCAATGGGTCATAATAGGCAATTTGGATAGCCAGCAAGTAGCAACAAGCATAGCCACATTGAGATGGGGCCCTTTTTGTGAATTGATTGGAATTATATAAGGAAACGTTATTCATGAGTCAGCAATGCAAGAGCCAGCTGGCTCACGTTGTAAAAAACTTATTCATGAGTCAGCAGATGCAAGAGCCAGCTGGCTTTTCCAAAAAAGAAAAAACACATTTTAAATATTAAAAAAAATTATTTTATCTTCATAATCATGATAAATTTAACCTAGATCATGATATTTAAGATTCTAGATTAAAAATCCATTTTTAAAATAGGATTAAGTGGAGTATGAGTTGGGTGACTTAAAAGAACCCATCCATTATCATTTATGGAAAATTATTTCATACGGGCTGGACCGTATTTCTACAATAGGTGATCCAGAGGTATAAAGCATCCATATTAAAGATGGATGCAAATAGGTGGTCCATCTAAAAATAAGTGTAATGGTCTAAATAAATGTTGTCTCAATATAATTATTATTTTTAGTTTCAAATTATTATTTTTCATATTCATGAACTCCATGTTGAATATTATAAATTCTCAAAAAATTAAGTTCAAATTATATTTAAAAAATATATTTATTTCCAAACCCACAGTTCTGCAGGATCCATGTTGGCTGCATAGAAACCGTGTCCATCATTTGTGTGTTGCTCCAGCTGGATTATAGTGTAGCTACTTCCTAGGATAAAAGATCTATCCATTGCTTTTGATGTGAAATTTCAGGATGCACAACAAATGAGTACTTGCAAAGAACCAAAATTTGGATCTGACCATACAAAAATTGGAAGATTTGGGGGAAGTCTTTTGATATATTTTTAAATCTTCAGTAAATAAAAAATGTAAAACTTGGTACTTTTGGAAAAAATTTCAACATAAGGATATTTTTTAAAATTATGAATATCAGGAGTTATATCTATTGAAATTCTGTACATTTTATGGCTGCTATAGGGATCCTTTTGAAAACGTTTCTGATATATTCATTTAATTAGTGATTGATTCACTTCACTTAGGTTTACGGCCGCAAACAAAAGACTTCAGCCACTTCAGGGGATGGGAAGAGAATCTGATAACATTGCTCAGTAGTCCTATCCAATTATAGTACAACTGAAATTTCTCCTTTTCAAAGAAGTTACCCTGAAAAAAAAATTGTTTTATTTTAGGTTCGAAGGGATCACATGGAATTTTGATGTAACACTTATTGCTGATATCGCAGAAGAGCCGCAGCCATTGATAACCATGTTGGATGGTTTGGGCAATATAAGTGGAGGACAATTTGAAAAGGACTGCGGAACTTGGAAAATTCAAGGAGATTGGGAAGAGGATTGGGATGAAACTTTTTCAGGGAAAATAAAGCCTTCAATTTATGTTGTCAAGATCAACGGAACCTATTATTTTCCCTTATACTTCAGTGAAAGCGAGTTCTTTGGTAGATAGTTTGTAAAATAAGACTGCAGGTAGGAATAGCTTGTGTAGTTATGGAATTGCTTGCCACTATAGATACTCCTTGTTAATACATATTAACGTTTTCCATTTTATGGTTATTGAATGTTTTTTATTAAAAAGAATAGATGGTTGCATGCAATGAAGCTGTGATCTTTTACGGTCTATTTGCTTTGAATGAGTGGTTAGTTGTTGTTGATTTACAGTGGACATGTTCAAGCTGTTGAAGGAATTCCAAAGCACTTGATTGTTGGACAAATTGTATGGGCACCACCATCTTTAATCAAACAAGTCAATGTCTGGTATTTTTTGGTTGGGCGCGCCAGAATATAATTCACACCTTGCCAAAAAGCTTGGGCTAAGATACTGTTATAATAGACCATGTTACTTTTACGCAGTTGAGGCTCCCTTTCTGCAACATAAGGGCGAAGAACTATAGTTGAAATGAGTTTATCTGCTTATTTCTATTTTTTTGTAGTGTTGATTATTTTTCTTTTCGCCTTTTTCAGTGACTTACGAATTCTTGTAACTGATCCCGGCTATTGCTTTCCAACCCAGCAATGACCCATCAAAGGCACACATGATAACAAGGGGGTTATGGAGTACCTTCCTTCCTCGCTTCAGGTATGATATAATGCAGTAAAGGCGTGTCTCTTTATTTCAGGAGGAATTTCTCTACTTTCATTTTTACAAATCAAATTGCTAGAGAACCAACAACCTAGGAAATTGGAATTTTCATTAATGCATCTCTATTTTCTGTCATCGATGCTTGGATTAATGTTGTACTCATAGAGATGTAGGCTTTCTTCTCTAGGTCTTGTATCCTTTTTATGGTTATTATTCTTGTGCCATGGATTCATTTGTGCTCTAATGGAATATTACAAGCTTGGATAATGTTTTTATTTGGGAGAAGACTTGGATGATGATGATAATGGAATATTTCAATTACCAAATAAAGACATTATCAAAGCTTGTAATCAACAAAGATTCCTTAGAAAAACATGTTTTCAAACTTGTATTTGCTAGGGGCTGAAAGATAGTTTTATTGCTAAATTTCGTTCTGACTGCTATTGGTTTCACTGAATCAGTATTTCCATTTGCTATTTTGTTCTATATCGGGGCAGATCAATATTTCTAACCCCTTGCGTATCGTTATTATATGTCTTTCTATTATGCATCTTTGGTCTACCTCTCTTGAATATTTATTTATGGCTTATTGAGAAAGCTTCTTGTTTTATTGCCCAAACCAAAACTTGTCCAAATTAAATTTTTTCACTTTGGGTGTGTTCCTCAACCTCTTGTGAAGCTCTCAAAGAAAATTTGGGTCAAAATTATTTTTTTTTAATATTTTTAATCATTTTTTTGGTAAAACAGCGCATTTGCAGGATTCTGGATCAAAACAGGTATTTACAGGGTTCTTGGTAGGCAGATTGGTTCTGGGTCATAGGGTAGGTTGTGTGGATTATAGATTTGGGTTTACTAAGATAAGTGTGGTCTTAAAAGTTCAGGCAACCATAGAATTTGTCAGATTTAAAATGGGGTGTCTACAACGTGTGGCACGTTTTCTCCAAGGTCACCTAGTGTTAGGCTTATTCTGCAGTGTTCCTTTAGTCTGGCGGCGTCTTGGGCACCAGCACGACTAGATTGTCACTGGCTCTCTTCTTATTTGTGTCAGGGATGTAAGTACGTTAAAAATGAGGTACAACAAGGATAGCCAACAAAAACCCCCTAACTGAATCTAGTAGACTGGGGCCCAAAGAGGCACCCCGCCTATCAAACAAGTTCTAAATCTCGGTGTAGCAGTTCATACATCCCATTACGGGCCCTCAATTGTTTATTTGAAGCGCAAACATCTCCTGAAGTGGAAAGGAAGCCCTTAAGCAAGGCCCCTACCAGAACACTGAAGATCAAAAGCCTGATTGATTGGAAAGAAAGCCCTTAAGCAAGGCCTCCGACTGCCAGACAAGCCCTAATTCTGACTAATTGGGTCTACACACCCTTAAGCAAGGCTCCCACTAGAAGACTGAAGATCAAAAGCCTGACCAATTGGAAAGAAAGCCCTTAAGCAAGGCCCCTGATTGCCAAACAAACCATGATTCTTACTAATTGGGTCTATGAGCCCTCAAGTAAGGCCCCCAGTTGTTGGAACAAAAAAGAACTCCTAAAGTGAGAATAAGTCCCTTAAGCAAGTCCCCCACCAGCAGCTCAAGTCTCTTCTCCCTCAAAAGTCTTCACGATTCAAGGTCTATAAGCCCTTAAACAAGGCCCCCAATCGTTGAACCACCTCGGTCATCCCCCAAAGAAGAAGCATGACACGATTTCCCTTTGGTGGTCATGTTGATACCTGTGGTCGAGAAGAAAAATGAAAGTCGGATGACTAATTTTGATTATGAATGTTGCCCTTCTCACTTCTCTCAAAGAACAACATTCAGTGGGGTGTAGGGTACTTTTTTAGACTCATACCCCCAGTGTGAAAAAGGAAGAAGCCTAGGCCTACAGGTACTAAAATACATGCGGACTACGAAAGCATTGCTGGAGTAGACCTTGATTTTAAAGTGAATTTTGAAAGGTATCAGATTGGTCCCAAAAAGTATGTGAGGGTAGGAATTTGACTCCTTAAGAACACCAGCAAGGTTTCGTTGTGATCTAACAAAGCTAAAATGGATCAGACAAAAAATCAAGCTTCAAATCCAGCTCCAAACATGTTAAAAAAGTGCCTCATAATTGTAGCCCTATTATCAGGGTCTTATATGGGTATCAAACTACTTCCATCAAATTCAGAAGATTCGAAAACCCCCAGATATCAAAATTCAGCTTATCCGAGTGCTTTTGGACCATTTTAGAACCAACTTACCCAAAAATGGTAGGTTTCACACTATTCTGATGTACCCTCGATAAACCTGTTTCCATTTTTGGAAACTGTGCTTTGTGAACTCGGGATCATCTTCCAAGAGTCATAACTTTTTTGTTTTAAGCTCAATCAAGCCCAAATTTCAAGGGGTACGTCATCTTGTCAATCGCACGTTTTGATATATGGCATGACCTGTGGCACAACTCGAGATGGAATAAATCCTAGAGAGAAGTTACATAAAAGAAATTCATGTTTTGCATATTTTTGCAAGAATGAGACCCCTTTAATCAAGTAGCCATATCATGAAACCTTGACCTCGGATTATCTTGAAAACAGGTCTGTTGCGATCGTGACGTCGAGGGCTTCGATTTGAAGTAAAGATCACATGTGATGCAAGACCAAAGAAATTTTACTTTTAGGTTACAAAATGGTACAATTTTATTGATTGGAATCCATTTTTTCAATAACTTCCCAATTCAAAGATAACGATCCAGCGACCAAATCGAGCCATTTTTATCACAAAATCACTGTGGCAGCCTCCTCGACAATCTATGATGAATAGATAGACCTAAAACATCAAGAGACAGACAATATCGAGCATTCAAGATTGCAAGATTATCATATTTTGCTGGATTTCAAGAAGGGATTGAAACCTCGATTCAAAGATCAAATCATATGTAAAAATGATGGTCTCACCAAGACAGACACTCTTACGATATTATCTTCACCGAAAGGTTCCCGGAAGTGCTCAAAAAAGGCCTCAAACCATCACCATAGTCTATGGAGCCTTTTTGGGAACCATCCGATCATTTCCATAATTCTGGTGGGGGCAAAGTCATCATTTGGACCCAAATTCAAAACAAACGTAATATTTGACAACTTAACTTGCCTTGTAGTCATCAACCCCTGTTTAACCCTAAGTTGAAAATTAATGAAATGCATTGAGCATCCCTTTAGTTTGTGATTTTTTACTATATCATCTTCATCTCAAAGAGAGGAGAGAAAAATTTCACTCATTAACGATTGCCCCTAGAACCCCTCACTCCCAACCTAGAACTCTCCACTCTCAGCTTCCATAATCCTCATTTCCACATGCCCTAATCCCATCTTCTATAGTCCATACTCCCATACACCCTAGTCACATCTTCTGTAGTCCTTATTTCCATACATCTTAGGCCTATTTCCTATAGTCCCTAGTCCATAAACTCTAGTAACTACACCCTCACTTCCATACCAAGGACTTAAGCCATCTTGAAGAATACATCAAGAAGGCTAGGATCAACCTAGCCCCCGGTTTGAACCCCCGGTTTGGACCCACGGTCCACACTCGGTAACCAACCTTACCCTCTCATCTCTCTCTTCCTGTCTTCTCTCTCTCTTGGTTCTCTGTCTCTATCTCTCTTTCTCTCGATCTCGGACCAAGGGGCTAAGCCTCCGATACATCTCTCTCTTTCTCTTCTCACTTTTCTCTCTTCCTCTCTTCTCTCTCCCCTTTGGTATTTAGTCTCACTCTATCTCTCTATCTCGAACTGAGGGCTATGCCCCCGGTCCCTCTCTCTTTTTCTCTTCTCTCTTCCACTCTTCTCTTTCCCTCTCAGTTCTCTCCCTTTCTCTCTCTATCTCTCAGTCTCAGTCTCGAACCGGAGGCTAGGCCCCCGGTCTCTCTCTCTTTCTCTCTTTTCACTCTCTCTCGGTCTCGGACCGGAGCTAAGCTCTCAGTCCTTCTCTCTTCTCTCTTCTCTCTCTTCCTCTCTTCTCTCTTCTCTCTCTTCCTCTCTTCTCTCTCCCTCTTAGTTTTCCCTCTCTTTCTATCTCTCTCCCATGATCTCGACCCCCATCCCTCTCTTTTCTATCTTCTTTCTTCTCTCTCTCTTCTGTCTATCTTACCCCATCGGACAAGGGGCTAAGCCCTCAGTCCCCCTCTTTTCTCTCTTCTTTCTTCTCTCTCCCTTCTATCTGCTCCCTCTCTCACCCATCCCTCTTTCTCTCTTCTTTCTTCTCTCTTCTTTCTTCTCTGTCTCTTTCCTCCCTTCCCTCTCTCTTGTCTACCCTCTCAGATCGACGGTCTCTCTTACTCTCCTCTCTCTCTCCTACCCTCTCGGACCGACTAAGCTACCAATCCCTCTCTCTTTCTCTCTTTCTATCTTCTCCCTTCCTCTCTCCCTCTCTTCCCTCTCTCTCTCTTGCCTACCCTCTCAGACCGGCAGCTAAGCCGTCGGTCCCTCTCTCTTTCTCTCTCTCACTCTCCTTCTCACCCATTCGATCGGACTATAGGCTAAGCCACTGGTTCTTCTCTCTTTCATGCTCTTTGTCTCTCCCTCACTCTCTTTCCCTCTCTCGCTTTCTCCTCCTCTCTCTCTCTCGATTTTCTCTCACTCTCTCTCTTTTGTTTTCTCTTTCTCTCTCGGTCCTCTCTTTCTCGCTCTCATTTTCTCTCTATCTCTCTGTTTTATGCTCTCTTTCTCTATCCCTCATCTTCTCTTTCTCCCTCTCGATCACCTTTCTGTCTCTCTTTCGTGCTCTCTTTCTCTCTCTCTCTTTTTTGTTTTCCCTCTTTCTCTCTCTTTCACACTCACTTTCTCTTTGTTCCTCGTCTTCTCTCCTCTCTCAATCACCTTTCTCTCTCTTTCAGAATCTCTTTTTCTCTCCCTTGTTTTCCCTCTTTCTCTCTCTCTCTTTCACTCTCTCTTTGTATCTCACTCTCCCATGTTTTTCCTCTTTTTAGTTCTCTCAGTCTTCTTTCCCTCTCTCTCTTTCTCGCACTATTTCTCTCTCCCCCTCGTTTTCTCTCTTTCTCTCTCGATCTTCTTTCTCTCTTTCTTTTACACTCTCTTTCTTTCTTCCTCATTTTTGCTCTTTTTCTCTCTTGATCTTCTTTTTCTCTCTCCCTCGTCTTCTCTCTATCTCTCTCTCTTTCGCATCTTCTTCTCTCTCTCAATTTTCTCTCTCTATCTCTCTCCTGATCTCTCCTTCGCTCTCTCTCTCCTGATCTCTCGTTCACTCTCTCTCTCATTCTCTCTTTCTTCCTCCCTCTCATTTTTCTTCTTCACTATCTCAATTACTCTCTCACTCTCCTTCCCCGTTGGTTCTATCTCTATCTCTCTCTCTCTTTCTCTCTATTTCCTTCCCTCTTTCACGCCCTCTTCTTCCCTCTTTCCCACTCGATTTTTCACTTTCTCTCTCGCTCTCTCTTTCTCTCACTCTCTCGGTCTTCTTTCTCTCTCTATCTCTCCCTCTCCCCCTCTCTTTCATGCTTTCTTCCCCTCATCTTATCTCTTCTTCTCTCATTTCTATCTATCATCCTCCACTTTTCTTCTACTCATATCTCTCGTCTTTCTCTCTTAACATTTATGCATATCACCCTCATGTCTCCCCTTTTATTCTTTTCATAAAATATTCTCTTATTATCATTTTTATTAATATTTTTATTATTGCTATTACTATAAGGCTATTTGTTAGTTTGACGACGGAAGGCTGTCGGATTGACAAATGGTCCTTTATCCCCCCCCCCCCCCTTTTCCTTAAATGATCTTCATCCTTCCCCCCATTATACTCTCAATAAATCACCCATCTAACAACAAATTAGGGTCTTCCGACCCACTTCCTTGGCCATCTCATACATGTGTGTTCACAAGACGCAGAGTGCAGTAAGGGTGCCAAAGTCGAACCAGCCTCAAGCTAGGAGGCTTTCCGTCGTGATCTAAGAGTGCGTCCCGCAAGCCCAAACATCTCACGAACCCATTGTGAGGTCCCACCTCACATCCTCTAATTCTCTCTCGCTAATTGGTACCTACCCGCACGCACACCACATGCACTGCGGTTTCCGAGAGAGTGATCTCGGACTGGACCCCATATTTGGGTCCCCACTCACGATCTTTAACCTGCCAAGATTGAGGCCCAACCAACGTGGCATCCAAATAGGCTACATTTGTGGGCAAGGGGCAATGATGCACTCACTATCACTGGAAGAAATTTGCAAAGATTACATCATACAATGGCAAAAAAAATCTCAAATAGATTTGTCCTACATAATCTCACCATCAGTCCTTCTAATATCAAAGCAGGCTATGGTATAGTCTCGGTTTCCTCTATTCGGTAGGCGGACTAGAACTATAGAGTAGTTGAGAACACCTGTTGATTCACCTAGTATATTATTTTCTTTATTCGTCAATGTCCACCAATACCGTCGTCATAAAAAATTCTAATAAAATTTGGCCCAATATGAGGTCACAATGGTAGTAGAATTTATGCAAAAACCCTCAATTTCTTTCCTCCAAACTTCTCTATAATTTTTTTTATATTTTCTCTATGCAAAAATTTACTTTTATGGGCCTTCATAAAAGAAATATTTTTGTGATGAAAATACCAGTTAAGATAAGGAGAATGCCATATGGGAGTGATTTTGCATCGTGTCCCAACACTTCCATCCATCAACTAACCATTTAGGAAAATATTACAAAAACATATAAAATTTAAAACCTTAAACAAACGAAAAAAAGTTGCAGTGGCTTTCAAACATTGGAATATACCTTAAAAAAAGCCAAAAATAAAAAACCTTTTTCCCCCTTCCTAGTCCATCCGATGTTCTCCTTTACTCTCAACCAAAACATCTACCGAATACTTTACGCAGATAACCTGATTTAACCTCCTGTTGTTTTCTATTGCTTTGGGTGGACTAACTGAAACATTATAGACATGAAAATAAATAGAGAACACATTACTCCAACATTTCCAAATGGGGGATCAAGAAAGTTTCGTGCCCTTTTTATTACAGTCCATGCTGTCTTTACGCGGGCAGGTAGAATCGCGTAACCACTACACACATTCAAACAAACCTAATCTAACCCACATCCACCTCATGTGCGAGTACATGATCCTCAGGACAACGCTGTGCTTATACTCCCTCAGGTAAATTACCTCATCTCGAAGATTTTTGTACATATGAAATGTGCCATCGACATAAGAATAACTAAAGGAGTAATTCCCAAACAAAAAAAGGAAGTGGATTTTAAGTTCTCAATACTTCAGTCCTGCCATCCAAAAATTGAAACTTTTCTATGTAATATGGGTACAATTTTTTTTATCTTTTTTAGCACTTATAATGGGTATGAAAAGTTTTTTTTTGGATATGCTAATGGTGGGAATGGAAGGGTGGAATGGTATGTTGAGGCATCCCCCTTAACAAACCCCGCATCACCCCCGTTCTTGGGTATGAAAGCATTTATTTAATTTTTTTGAAAATAAACATGATTGCTTGGCCGAAGAGATTACATCCCCAAATTTTGCGGTCCTAGTACTGCTCCTATAGGGCCTTACCACATAGGAGGAATCCCAAAATGCTCCCAAGGGAGCATAAAATCTTTTTTAAAAAATAATTTAGCAATAGCAACCCCTCTTCGCTTCAAACTAACCCAATATTTCTAATCTAAACCACTATCTGCCATATTACACATTTAATAGATATACCCCGTCTTATATAAGCTCTCCTATCTTTCTGACATTTCAAACCATCATCTCTAGAGACATCGAGTAAAAGAGAAAAAGAAATGGTGAGCCCCCCTCAATCATGCACCAAGGCCTGCGCATTGTTAGCACTAGTGATGGCTACTACGTTAGGCCATGCGAGCTCCATTAGACACCTCAATGAGGATGCCAAAGCACCCCAAATTACACCAACTAAGGCAACAGCGGTAGCTCCACCCACCATTCCTCCACTTCTAGTACCTCATGGAGCAACAGATGTTGCTCCAGTGGCTCAACCAGATCACACGACCGCCAGACAACCGACACTCACTTTCTTCATGCACGACATCATCGGTGGCTCCAATCCCTCAGCTATTGCACCGATCATCACCGATCCATTCAACGATCCAATTCCCTTATCAAAGTCTGGTGGTACCATTCCCCCTGATGCAGGTATTCATATACCCAACACCAACCCTAAACCGTCGGCAACCGACAATAATCCTAATACTGGGTTTCTCTTTGAGGCTGGTCATGATGACACAACTACCCAAACTAATGGCATCCCTTGCGATTCAGTAATGGGACACCCTTTGCTCACAGCAACTGGTAGCCTCCAGCATGGGACGATCATGGTGATCGACGACAAGCTCACCATAGGGCATGAGTTCGGGTCCTTGGTAGTGGGAAAGGCACAGGGATTCTTTGTATCAGCCTCTGAAGATGGGAGTAGCCTTATGATCATATTAACAGCTTTGATGGAGGAGGGTGGGGAATATGGGGGTAGCATAAGCTTCTTTGGGGTGTATAATATTAAGGAGCATGTGTCTCAAGTGGCAGTGGTTGGAGGCACCAGCAAGTACCATGGTGCCAAGGGCTACGCGACGATCCAATTCCTTCCACCGACCGAGGACCACGCAATGGATGGTGTGCTCCAATTCAATGCATACCTCACTTAGTTCTTTTCGACCTCTTCAAAGCTTTTTTCTCCATTTCTATCTTCTTCTTCTCCATCTTCTTCTTCTGTGTTTTTTTTTTTTTAACAAGCATCTGATCCTTTTAGTGTCAATGCTTCTCGCTTCTGACCTTATGAAATTCTCTGGCTTAGATTATCTTCCATCATCATCATGGAGCTTGGTTTTTCCACTTTCTACTCAACTTTTCTCTACTTTGCTTGGGAAGAAAATCTGGCATTGCATGCCTTCATCTTTTCTTGCGAAATATGGTGTGGTAAATGTTTTTTAAATCCCCCCAACTTCATGCAACCTGGAGAAATACTTGTTTTCTCATGAAAAGTGACAGGGATGGAATAGGTCCCCACAATACTTTACTAATGAAATGTTATATAATACAATAAAGCCTCACTGTAAATAACTTTGACCGATTGGGATGGAATTTACAACCAGAGCACGAGAAAGCATTGTTTTCCTTGGTCATGATCAATTCATAGATGGCACTAGGGGTGTTAATGGACAGGCCCGGGCCTGTTAACGGTCATGTAGAGGGCCTGTTAACCGGCTGGTAACGGGGCCATACAGGGCTGGGCAGGGCTTTTGACGGGCCGGCCTGGAAAAGGCCAGAATGCTTCGTTGGGTTCAATAAGGCATGGCCGAAACATAATCCGACCCATTTAGCATTTACTATAATGCCACACCTATGAAATAAGGTTGTTTCCTTAGGAGTGCATTTTTGACCTAAAAAGGAAAACCCTTTCTCCCTTTCTTATATTTTGTGACCCAAAGAGAGAGAGAAACTCACTTAAGGAACCTGTCAGCCCTTATATAGAAAGGCTTTTATATATGGGTGAAGGGCTAACACTTTCCTCAACAACTTGAGACCCATTTCAAATGGAGAGAGAGAGAGACCCATTTCAAATGGAGAGAGAGACCCGTTCACTTGGAGAGAGAGAGACCCATTTCACTTGGAGAGAGAGAGAGGATCAGCATGACTGCATGAATCTCTTTTGAATCGAGAAAACCAAGGAAATGGTAATAGTTTCATTGAATTTGAAGAGGACATAGAACCCATAAGAGCTTGGGTGAGTTCAATAGATAGTTTGTGGTTGAATCGAAGAAGCTGTGGTATTTGGCAGGGCCTGCTATATTCACATCGACATGTGAGTACTCGCTGCGTGCTATCACCCAAGAATTTCCAGGCCATTTGGGTACCCATGATCACTCTCTAAAACTCGCTCTCTAGAAATTTGCAGGCCATTTGGGCCAGGTCTTATTTGTCCATGGGTTTAAATTTGGGAAAAGTTTATATAAGGTTGCAACTTTAAAATATAGAATCACATATGCACCTCAAAAATCTATCTGGAACGTTGTTTTAATGTTGAAAAACCCTCTAATCGATCGCGATATTAGATCATCTCGGATATCGCGATGCATGAATATGAAAAAAAAAGTTTTTGAGTCACGAAAATAGTACATCTTGTAACACATTGTCTAGACCGTCAATTTTCAAGGATTTCATGTATTTATAGATCTACTTGATTTGAATCATTTTTGGAATTTAAAATTTTCTAATTACCTACGAAAATAGATTGTAAGATAATACGAAGTTTTTTTACCACAAAATTACATGTTATAATAAAATTTTAATGTGCACCTTAATTGGATTGTTTAAAGTTGCAACCTTATAGATACCGCACCGTTTAAATTTTTTTAAAAAAAAATAGCAAATTCTTTTTTTACTTACAACGAATTTTTTTTTTTTAAGGCCGGGCCTGAGCTGCGCCGGGACAAGCCCAATAGGCTTAATGGGCCTTTCTGGGCCAAGCCATATTCCATCAATTGGGGTTATAAATTTTCTAAACAATTGGGCGCTTTAATTTTCTAAAAAATAATAAATAAATTTTTTTCCCTTGCAAGAAAAGCTTGAAGAGAAATATTAAAAATAAAAATAAAATAAAATAAAAAAGGCAATGGGCTTTTATGGGCCAGACCTTATTCGACAATGGGAGATTCAAATTTTCTAAAACAAATAATTTAGCAAATTTAATTTCCCTTGTAATAAAAGTTTGAAGAGAAAGATTTAACCAAAAAAAAGACATCGGGCCGGAGTTGGGCCTTGTCAGGCTTAATGGGCCTCTTCTAGGAGGAGCCTTATTAGCTCTTTTTTTTATTTTTTATTTTTTTACAACAAAAGTTCGCAGAGGATAATTTTCCTTTTTTTTTTTCAAAAAAAAGGTTTGGCCTAAGTTAGGTCAGGTCAGGCCAAACTTTGCATAAAGTGTCGGGCCTAGCGGGCCAGGGCCAGGGCCGGGCGTCTATACATTTGAGGCCTATCTACAAGCCGGGCCCGACCGGGCATGGCCAGGTCAATCCTGGGCTTTATCGGGCTCCTGATCAAACCAACCCTGGCCCTACCCATTGCCCACCCTACATGGCACTCCTTTATATGCAAGTCAGTGTTTGAAAACGCGTCCACCCAATGGGAAGCCTGCCTCAAGGGCCTAGGGCTAAGAGAGCTCTAGGGACCCGCTTATATGGCTAAGGTGCCACCTAGTCAAGCGACCAACACCTTGGCCAAAGGCTTTTTCTGGCATTGGATGAACGTCAAGAAAAATACGATGAACAAGACAAAAAATGAGAATCCCATAATTGCAATCCAAATGGGATTGTATATTCCCCATAAAATTTATAAGAAAAAGATCTCCTTATTTCCTATTTTTAACTTTCATATCTATGAGACTTAATAATTGAAAATATTATTTGTAAGCAAAAGGTCTCCCTGTTTTCTATCTTACAACCCCCTCGACCCCTTTGATCATAAATTTTTACCCAAAAAAACACTAAAATGACACCCTACACAAACTCTCTCTCTAAGACTCCATATCTCTTTCTTCGCTTCTCGATAAGTTTACCAGCCAAGGGGTTTAGCTTGAGCTCGAATACGAGCACACCTTCTTATGTGTGAGAGATGGAGTTTTAGAGAGAGAAAGATAGAGTGAGATGGAGTTTTAAAGAGAGAGATGTGTGAGAGATGGAGTGAGAGAGAGATGTGTGAGAGATGGAAAAGCTGAGCCAATCGTGTTTGATTAGCTTAGAATTGATATTTCCATTGGAATTGAGATTTTCATGGGATTCGTCAAAGGTCATTTTAAGCCTAAATTTTCAAAATGTCAATTCCACCAAAATAAGTGGAATTGACATTTCATGGAAGTGATCCATTTTGCTGTTGAAGAACAAAAATAATATTAAAATTTTAGAGAGAGAAACTATATCAAGTTTTAAAGAGAGAAAATATATTAAAATTTTAGAGAGGAAAACTATATCAAATTTTAGAGAGAGAAAATATACGAAATTTTTGAGAGAGAAAATATACAAATTTTTTTAGAGAGATAAACTATCTCAAATTTAAAGTCTTAAGGAGACCATATTAAAATTTTAGAGAGAGAAAGAATTTCAAATCTTAAATTTTAGAGAGAGAAAGTATCTTAAAATTTTAGAGAGATAAACTACATTAAATTTTAGGGAGAGGATCTACTTAAAATTTTTTGAGAGAAATATCTCAAAACATTTAGAGAGAAAACTTATTTCAAATTTTAAGTTTTAAAGAGAGAAAGAGAGCATATTAAAATGTTAGAGATTAGAAACTATATCAAATTTTCGATAGTGAAATTACCAAAATATTTTAGAGAGAAAAACTATCTCAAATTTTCAGTTTTAGAGAGAGAAAGTACATTAAAATTTTAGAGAGAGAAACTACTTGAAAATTTTAGTGAGAGAAACTATCTCAAATATAAAATTTTAGAGGTAGAAAGCATCTTAAAATTTTAGAAAGAATAACTATATCAAATTTTAGAGTGAGAAAGTACCTAAAAGTTTTTAGAGAGAGACTATCTTAAAAATTTTAAAAAGAAATTATCTCAAATTTTAAGTTTTGAATAGAGAAAGTACCTTAAAAGTTTAGAGAGAGAAACTATATCATATTTTAGAGAGAGAAACTACTATAAATTGTTTAGAGAGAGAAACTATATGAAATTGTTTAGAGAGATAAACTATCTCAAAAATTTTATAGAGAGAAACTATCTCAAATTTTAGATTTTAGAGAGAAAGTATCTCAAAATTTTAGAGAGAGAAACTGCATCAAATTTTAGAAAAAGAGCATATAAACTTTTAAGGGAGATAAACTATTTTGAATTTTAAGTTTTTGAAAAAGTGTGTATTAAAATTTTAGAGAGAGAAACTATCTCAAAAATTTTAGAGGGAGAGAGAAATAATTTGCATTTCCAAAAAAATAATATTCCAGACAATCCAAACAGGGAATTTGCATTTTCTTGATTTCTACGAGATGCAATTCAAACAAGGAATTGACATTTCCAGAAAATCTCAATTCCATAAAATCCCAATTTAAAGATTGACTTTTATCAGGATTGAAAAATCTAGGGATCCAAACGGGCCCTTAGATAATAGTCTAGAATTGGGTGAGAATCAAATTTTGGAAATAGAAAAAATTAGTTTCATGATTTATGGAACTTGTGGGAAACCCTTTGTATATAGACTTGTTTTTTAGTTGAATGAAAATAGAAAAATAGTGTGAAAGTTGTAGAGAGAGAGAGAGAGAGGGAGGGGTTCATAGGAGCTAAGGTAATTTAGGAGCTCTGCTTTGGCCATAGCATCTCCTTCTTGTTTTGGGTTTATCAATATATATTCATTTATTTGGATATATGTAATTTTTTAGTAATTTCCTCGAGTGCTGTTATGAATAAAGATCGCCCCGATGTGACTTACTTCCTATCGTTATTTTTCTTTCTAATTAATTTAAAAAACTCCTAAAGTTTGTACTCCTAAGGGTTGGTTCCACTTTCTTCTCCCATATCCCATTTTTTAAAACACCTCTAAATTTCCAAGAAAGTCGTAAGTTATATTGATTCCTGTGGCCATTATAATGTAGGTGCAAAAACTAGCTACTCGATAAGCTTTTGCCTAATTTTTTTTTTTTTTTAAAAAAAAAAAAAAAAAAAAAAAAAAAAAAAAAAAAAGAAAAAAAAGAAAAAAGTATATCTAGCATTTCCTCCAACCCCTTCTTGCAAAAGGCATATCTAATATATACCTAACGTATAAATATATTAAATAGGAAAGTATATAATGAAACTATTTATCTTGGAACAAGATGGTCATAATTAATCTACTATTGAATGTGAAATTGTGAAATTGGGTATCTATATTTATTTTATTGATCAAGCTCAAAGTTCAAAAAAAAATTTATGGAACTATTGTGAAACACCTAAACTATCATATTTCACATCCGATGGTTATAACTAATTATAACCTCACATTTAGTTATAACTAATTATAACCTCCCTATACCAAAAGTAAGTGGTCCCATTGCATACGATCCCATATTAAATTCACATTAAACGGAAAGCCATTCACTGTAGATGCCCAAGAGCCACTTCTAATGTTTCAAACTTTCAATTCTGGTAAATTTTCATTTTATCTTTAAAAACCTTTTCAATCCCCTCTTTCACCATTAAAAAACAAAAGATGAAGGAAAACATGAAGCCACAAACAAGTCTTATCACTCCAGCACAACATCAAACATTACAAGAACAGCCTTCTAACCATTAGCACAATGCACCACCGATAGATGCCACACCCAAATCTAAGAAGCCTGACGCCCGGACCATAACTAGTGCTGCATGAGGTAGACTGTGAACTGGAGGAGTGTCTCGACACCATCGGTTGCGTGATCATCGGCCGGATGGAGAGACTGCACAGTCGCGTAGCCCTTGGCGCCCTGGTACTTGCCGGTGCCGCCGATGACCGCTACATAAGACTCATGAGCTACAGTGCGGTGCACGCCAAAGAAGCATATGCTATCCTCATACTTCCCTCCCTCCTCCAACAGTGCAGTCACTGCCATCGTGTGACTGCTCCCGTCTTGGGAGCTTGCTACATAAAAACCTTGTGCCTTCCCCACAACTGATGATCCGAGCTCATGGCTATCTGTGAGCTCATCGTCAATTACGGTAATCGTGCCAAACTGGAGGCCTTGGACAGTCGCCCCATTGGGCAGGTTGGAGGCTGTAACAAAGGGGATTGAGCCAGTTGGGTTGTTCCCGTTCTGAGCGACGGTGCCCCCGAGACCGGTCACTAGGGGCAGTCCACCATTCATATTACCATTGGTGGTGACAGGTAGCGCAGGGTTGTTGTTGTTGGGGATGGCAATGCCTCCATTGATGGGCAACACGCCATTTGCCTTAGCAAAGGGCAACTGGCCGTTGACCACGTTGGCTACGATTCCAGTGACAGGCCTTGTGGAGGGGTGGGTGCCTCCAACAATGTCATGCATGAAGAAGGTGATCGGGTGTTCGGCGTCTACCGAAATTGGCTGGGCTGCTGAAGCAGCACCTGTCGGGACAGGCTGGGCCACCGGAGCAGTGATCATCGGGATTGGCTTGGCCAATGTGGTGTCCGTAGGGATCGGCTGTGTCACTGGAGGAGTGTCAGTCGGGACAGGCTGAGCCTCTGGAGCAGCTCCTGTTGGGATCAGTTGGGGCACAGGGGAAGGAGTAGACAAGGTAGCCGGGACCGCGGGAGTTACAGTAGAAGGAGTAGATACGGTAGCCAGAACCGCAGGAGTTGTCGTAGCAGGCAAAGTTAGCGCCGGTGCCAGTGCTCCAGGCGCAATCGCTGCCGCCGCAGGGGTTCCCTCGTCTAAGATCCTTGCAGAGATGGCGCGGTCCAACACAATGGCCACCATCAATAGAAAAGCTATCTTGAGGAAGGGAGAGCACTTGGGGTTGGTCATCTTTGGCTCAAAGAAGGGGGGATAGGAAGGCAAGATGTGTTCGATGTTTTATGGTGTGAAGGACTTGGTGTGTATATATATATATGCATATAACTTATTTGTAGTGAAGTTGTTAATATTGGAGTTGTTTGATGCATGGGAGACAAGAGGTGGTGGAGTGGATTACAAACTACTTACCTTTTCAAGAATAGGGGACTGGTATGTTGCTTGTAATAAGATTAACAAAAGCAATTCCATGTGTTTGGATCCTCTCCTAACTGAGGATGGATAATAAATAATGATGAAGTAGTAAGTAACCAATATGGGTGCGGTTTTTATAGAGCCGAGGCTCTAAACAATCAAATTAGAACGCACCTTCAAATAGTGTCGAGAAATATGGTTTCAATACTAAATATTTTTGTAATAGCCTTGAAATATATTTTTATGTTTAATTATAAAATTTAAAGATTCAAAAATAGTGTAGATCGAGCAGATCTATGAAAATCTTGAAAATTGACGGACAAAAAATGCATTACAATATGCATTATTTCCAAAATTGAAATTCATTTTTTCTCATGTCCGTCCATCTTGATGCCGAGATGATCAATTTGATGATATTTGAGCATCGAAACAACCTCTTCTAATGAAATGTTTGAGGTAGACTCTAATTTATTTGTTTAGAACCCAAGCTCTATATAACCTTTTCCCAATATTTTAAACTCTTATCTAACCAACCCACAAAAGCAACCTCTGAATGGGGGCCTCTACGCTTACCGTGCCTTTCTGGCTTCTGGATTGGATTTTCTTCCAGGTCTCCAAAATAGTCATGGAGTAAGGATTTGGAAGACCCATTGCGGGACCAATTTATGCTCTTGGTCCCACCAGCAAAATACTCTGTTGCGGGGGCGGGCTGGCCCACGGGCTTTTTAGTGTGGGCCTTACTTCAGCAGGGGTGGGCTGGCCCACGGGCTTTTTGGTGTGGGCCTTACTTCAGCAGGGGTTGGTCTCATAGCAGGGCCCATGGGCCAGGTTGCATAAGGTTGCAACCTCAAACAATCAAAGTAAATGTACCTCCAAACTTTGTTATAAGATCCAATTCTGGCGTCAACAATTTTGAGGATAACTGGAGAAGCCATTTTCATATCTAATTATAAAATTTAAACTCCTAAATTAGTTCAAATCAAGCAATATGAAATGTTGAAAATAGACGGTCCAAGTGATGTGATGCAAGATGTACTATTTTTGGGAGTGAAAATCTTTTTTTCTCTCATATCCATACGTTTTGATGTCAAGATCATCAATTATATGATTTTCCAGCACCAAAATAGCGTGTTCCAATGGATTTGTGCAACTTAGTTCTACAATTTAAGGTGTCAACCTTATATAAAGGCTTTTCATGCATAAATGAAAAAAGTTTATAAGGTTTCAACCTTATAGAAATAAGCCCCACCTCAATAACTAACCAAAAAAAGTTGTTTTGGTGTTGAAAATCCTCTAATCATGTCGACCTTGATATCTATGTATGTGGGAAAAAAAAAGGATTTCAAATCTCATAAATAGTACATATTGTAATGTATTATTATCTGGACCGTCCACTTCCAGATTTTAAAGTATTTGTAAGTTTGCTTAATCTATACTATTCTTGAATTATACGGAAATAGATTTATAGACCATCATACGGATTTTCGGCATTGAACAGCAGCATTTGACATCATTTTGAAGTGTGTCTCACTTTGATTATTTAAGGTGCCAATCTTATACACGGCGACCCATTTGTAAGGTTTCTCAATCCATATCTCCAGAAGCCCTAGATCGAATGGGTAATAGGATGGCTTCCATGTGGCCATCCAATTTGTGAGGGACGCATATGATCATTTCCCATATATGTAAAGTATTTACTAAAACATTTTTTAAAAACAAGTAAATTATTAACTATACATTTTTATTATTTGCATTTGGCCCCAACCAGCCTTGCTGAGCGTGATTTTAGAGGCACAAGACGGCCTTGGCCCTCTACTATGAAGCCGGCAGGGACAGGCTAGGCCTAAAACAATATTTAAGCCTAAGCTGCGTTGGGCGTAACCATCACCATTTCGGGCCTCGCATGTTAACACAACTAAGTGTAGCATCATAAAATAAAAAAGAAGAAATTGTTTCTTACGATAAATATGATGCTCCAAAAAGATTATTGCTTCATAAATGATCCTCGCCTGTATATTTCATAGCCATCCAATATAGAGTTTTAAGAGCTCAATATTTTTTACTTTTTTCTCTCTGTTTAAAAATGGAAAAGTATACAGTGAGACTATTTACTTTTGGCATAAAGTGGTCACAAATAATATTGACCATTAGATGTGAAATTAGGTGGTTGTATTTATTCCATTGATCAAGCTCAAATGTTTAAAATTTTTTTTCGAATTTTGAAGCGCAACCTAGCTATCATATGTAACATGAGATGATTATAAGTAATTGTGACCTCCTTATACCAAAGAAAGTAGATGTACAATATGCTTTCCAGTAAATCTTTTGACCTCCTTATATTCTTTCCAGTAAATCTTTTCAGAGAGTAGATATATATGATGCTCCTTCCCTTCGACATCCTTTTACCGCACAAACTTTGCTATATTTCTGAAATTTTGATACCTTTTACACAACTTTATCTGAATTGTGACACCCCATGTGTCAACACTTTTGACGCTTATTAACTGCCCCAACACCCGAGATTGACACGTGGATTGACTGATACCGATGTCAAACTGGTTGTCAAAAGTATTGGCTTACGGGTAATGTATGGAGACATGAATATCGAGTGTTTTAGGTTGGTGAAGAGCATCCTACCACCTCAAGTCAAAGCATTCAAAAATTGTTTTTGAGAAGAATTCAAATCTTTATCAATCAAAGACTGAAAGAAAATTACAGAATCCAAAACCAAAGTCTCAGTCAAAGCGAACCCATCTTTAACAAGATAATCGGCCACAACATTGGCCTCACGAAATACATGCACAAAGGAAAAAGCAAAAAACCTATATAAATCCAAAATCTGCATCAAAGAAGACCTCAATTCCCAAGGTGGATTATGAATCCCATTACATCACTTAATGACATTCATCGAGTCTCCTTCTACCACACAAAATTGACCCACCCTTCTTTTCACGAAGAGTTTTAAACCATGAAGTAAGGCCATCATCTCTAGATAGTTAGCCGTTTTTTCCCCTAATGGACCTGCATAAGAAAAAACAACATTACCATTCCAATCTCTCGCTACACATCCAAAACCAATAGGCCCTGGATTCCCAAAGGAGCTGCCATCAAAATTAAGCTTAGAGGTCCCTACCAATGGTGGCATCCATCTACCCTTCGGGCTGCTCTTGAATGTGCCCATCCGGAAAAGATTTGCTAAGTTTCTCTTAACATCCACTTCAAACACATCAGACCCCACCTTCGTCACAAAGCAAGAAAGAGAAATAGAATGTCAATTTTTTTCCAAGACTCTCTCCATTGGCAGGCAGATACCATAAAAAACACAACGATTTCTTTCCTTCCTAACTTCCCACAAAATCAGACCCCTCGCAATCTGCAAAATAACCGCTCCAATTTTGGGAAGCCAGTTGACCGACAAGTTTGAGATAACCCCTATTACCTCCGTAGGCATCACCATCGCGACCCCCAGTTTATCAAAACACCATTGCCATATTTTAGAGGTAAAAGAACACTGAAGAAACATATGAGGACCTGTTCAGCATCATCCTTACACAACAAATAAATATTAAGCAATATCCTACCTCTTTTAATGAGATTGTCAATAATGAGTACCTTATTTTGCACTACCAACCATTGAAAGGCTTGAACCTTCAAAGGCAACGACCATTTCCAAAGGGCAACAATTTCAGGCATAGACCATCTCCATCGGTCATGGAACAAAAGTTTATACATAGACTTCACCGAATATAGCCCATCTGAATCAATATTCCAGATAACTACATCTGAGGCATGCTGTGGAATAAAGACTTCTTGAAGGAGAGAAAACAAGCTCACATACTCCCGAAAAAGCTGCTTAGAGATCCTATTATAAGGCAAAACAATATTTCAAAAAACCTGGACTCCTCTGCATTCATAATGATCAGCAACAACAGTATTGGGGTTATGCATGCGCTATGAAACTGATGGAAAGAGATATTTATGTGGAGAAGACCCCACCCATTTATGGTGCCAAAAGGATATATTACATCCATCACCCAGACACCAACGAATATATCTATGTATCAAGGATTTGCAAGAATTTGTGAACCTCCAGCAATATGACATATCCCTAGTGCCATTCCGCGAACCAACCCACATTTTAAATCTATCATCACCATACTTGGCAGCAACTCAATACCACAACTGGTCTTTTAGGTTCAGGCTTCTCCACAACCATTTACAAATTAGAGCCTAGTTGACTAGTTTGATTCTTCTTATACCCAGTCCACCCTCCTTTCTATGTGTGCAAATTCTATCCCAATGCAAAAGATGGAATTTTTTTGAATTTTCAAACAAACCCCAGAGAAAATTTCTCATCAACGCTTCAATTTTCTTAGCCACCCTAGGCGGAATTTGCAACAAGGACATCTAATAAATAGGTAAGTTAGATAAACATGCTTTAATCAGGGTGATCATTCCTCCCAAAGATAGATATTTGTACTTCCACATATCAAGCTTAACTTGTATTCTTTGAATCACTTTATCCCATACAGCCAAAGGTAATTGTCCATCTGAAATTGGTAAGCTCAAATACATAATTGGGAAGCTTTCCAGCTTACAACCCATCTTCGCAGCGATCTCAGAAAGCAAAGTCTCACCACAATTAATACCTACCACAACAGACTTCCCAAAATTAACCTTGAGCCCCAACGCCATTTCGCAACAGCTCAAGAACATTGCAATATTAGCCACCTAATCGAACCTAACCTGACAAAAAGCATAGTATCATCAGCATAATGCAAATGTGAGATACAAGGACCCCTAATGGGCAATTGGAAACCCACAAAATGACCACAAGCTACAAATGGTGATCACCCTGCAGAAACCGACTGAAACATTCTGCATAAATGGTGAACAAGAAAAGGGGTAGGCGATCACCCTGCCGAAGACCCTTGGAGGAGAGGAAAAACCAGTCAGGCTCCCCTTGAATAAAATAGAGAAGTGAGAAGATGACAAACAACCATTTATCCAAGTTCTCCACTTCTCACCAAAGCCCATGTTTTTCATGATTTCTAACAAAATGCTCCATTCCACCCTATCATAAGCTTTTTTCATATCCAGTTTAATCACAACCCTAGCTTCACCACTCAGAATTCTAGAATGAATGCATTCCTGAGCAATCAGGACACTATCAATTATCAATCTATCCTTGATGAATGCAGACTTTTGTGATGATGTTAGGTAGGACTATTTTAAGACATTCCGCCAGCACCTTGGCAATAATTTTATAAAACCTTGAAAGTAAACTAATGGGTCTTATATCACCAAGGCCTACAGTAACCAACCTTTTAGAAATAAGCACTCTATAGGAGGAATTAACCCCCCTGAATAGATCACCTCTTCTCATGAAATCACAGACCATATCAAACACCTCCCTACAAACCAAATTCTAAAATTTATGAAAAAAGAAGAAGGGGAACCCATCAGGGCCTGGTGCCTTATCACTAGGGAGGGCAAAAACTGCTTTCTTCACTTCTTCCATGGACACTTCCTTCTTAAGAAAAGCTACCATACCAACCATCAGGTACTTAAAACCCACTCTAGCTAAATGCGGGGTGACCCCACCTCCATAGTAAAAGCATCTTTGAAGTTGTTAACCACCGCGTCAGCCATCCCATTTCCATCCTCAGGATCAATTCAATTAATCAAAAGCCTAGAGACATCATTCTGACATCTCCTAGCATTTGCAATGGCATGGAAGAATTTAGTATTTAAATCACCTTCCTTCAACCATTTGATCCTGGAGCTCTGCTTCCAATACATCTCATCGATCCTGCGAAGCTCCTGTAATTCAATTGATTTAGAGCATCTCTCCAAGACCTACTTCTCAAAGATAACTCCTGAGATCTAGACGCAAGCATCCAAATCTACTAAGCACTTTACAACGTCATCAATTTTATATTTCACATGATATCTCTTATCACTCCGCCAAGCGATAAGCTTGTGCTTAACACTTAAAAGCTTCTTGTGGAGTTGAAAATCAACAGAGCCAAAATAGATAGAGTTCTCCCAAGCACTTTTAATAAAATCCACCACTCCTTTTTCAGCCAGCCACTCTACTTCAAAACGTATTTGGGACTAGTAGGAATAACTTTCGAGCACAGGAAAATGGGAGTGTGGTCAGAAGAAAGTCTAGGTAAGCCCTTTACCGCTGCAAGGGGAAAGAACTCTGACCACTCTGCAAACACCAAAAATCTATCTAATTTGGACATTGATAAGTTTGAGGCACTGCCATTAGTCCAAGTGAAAGATATGCCAGAAATGGGCAGATCTAGCAGAGCATGAGACTCAATAAATCTATTAAACATGCGCATGGAAGACGTAATCGGTCCACCATAGCTACTTTCATCAAGCCATCTAATGAAATTAAAATCCCCACCCAAACAAATAGGAAAAGAAAAACTCCTAATGAAAGTAGATATATCATTAATAAAAAGTTCTTTTTGAGGCAAAGCATGAGGACCATAAACATTTAATAAGCCCCAATGAAAATCAATACCCGGCCCCACAAAACCAGCCATCAGAAAATTATCCTTTTTAGCAGAGCAAAAAGACTGCAAAACAGTGGGATCCCACAAAATCCATTGCCCCACAAAAGCACCCACATAATCAACACCCAGAAAATCCACAAATCCAAGACCCCAAACTTCCCTAACACCAAAGATGGTGGGACTAAGAAGTTTAGTTTTCTGTAAAATCAAAACAGTAGGCTTGAAACGAGACACCAGAAACCGAACATCTTTCTTGTGATTGAGGTCACCTAGACCTCTAACATTCCAAGACAAAATATTCATTAGAAAGGAGAAGAAGAGCATGAACCTGGTTCACCCCTACTCGCACCAAAGATAGCTTATTCAATAGCTCTCTTCAAGTCATCGTCTAGAGCTTCCTCCACATCCAAAGAATGCCTCGAACTCGCCTCAATAACCTGGTCATCAGAAATAACGATACCTCTAGCTTTCGAAGGAGCATGCACCATTCCCCGAGCCTGCAACCTTGTCGAGGACCTATTACCCTTCATGGGGGACTTGCCCTTGGATTTAAATTTATGCACACCAGCCACCGGAGTCTGAGCCGCACTTGTCAACAAATTGGGACTTGCACCCTGCTTCGTTAGTTTTTCAGCTTTATTTTTTGCAATGATCTCTTTAAAGATAGCTCCGATTGGGACATCAAAGACCATACCACAATCTGAGACCATGGATGAGATTATCTTCTCTTCCTCCCCGCTCTGCACCTTAGCTTCAGAGGATACGTTCCCAAAATCACCATCTGGCGCAGAAGGACTAACCCCATCCAACGGTGTAGCAAAATAAGGCGCAAAAGCAACAGCGTCTCCTCTTAGCGAATAACCTTAAGAGGGGTGGAGATTGCCACTTCCACCAAGGCGTGACCATGATCATCCACAAACGATCCATTCTCTTCAACAGATTGAGAATCTGGTTCCACACAAGCAAGACCAATTTCAGGAACTATTTCCCCCTCCTCAAAGTCACAAACACCTTCATTCTCATCAACGATCACCATCGCTAAAGGATCGACCACCAATAGATTAAACATCGGCCTGGGAGACGAATGAGCCTTTCTTGCAGCACTGCGATGGAACAAAGGGTACATCTTGGCAACACCAAACAGCAGAAGATTGAAAGCCACCATAGAGGCCTGGTATTGACCTGCAACCACCACCGCCAATAGCCACAACACCAGGCTATGGGAGTACTTGTAAAAAGCCACCTTCTTACCAACAACAGGAAAGGGAGAAAGAGGCGGTGCCTTCCCAAATATGGCAAGCCGTACCGTAACACTTGGGATCTTCACACACCCCGTCCCTGAAGGTGGCTCCTCGGGACACAGCATTGACGAATGATCCATCACGACCATTCCCTCGTGTGGTCCCACAGGATCCAAACCTTCACATAGGCCCTCACTGTGTGAACCATCGACACTGTTCGTAACCGAAGCCATGATTTTTGCTATAGGGGAAAACACCCACCGAAATCCAACGTCTGATGATTTTCAAAATTTGAAACTCCCTCCTAATATTCTTAAGATGGCGGAGTCTTTTTCGGATGGGAACAAGCTTATCACGACCTCATGGAAAATCACATTTTTTCGTTGACCGTCATCGGACCTTCTGCCATGCTCCAATGTCCCCTGCAATTGGCAGCTGTGACTCTCTATGATAGGATGAGAGTTAGGAGTGTATGTGTTTGGGAGGTCGCACCCCCAAAACTTATATGAGGCACTACTCATTGGGACCCCTTTGGTAGTGTAGCGTTCTCTCGCCATAAGGCCAATTACGAGGTATGTGTTTGATAAGGTTAGTGCCTATCAAAAGCCCCAAAGCAAGCTGGGATTGTGTGCGTGTGTGAGGCAATATGCAATAGATTCACCTGTTAATGGTGCCTCTCTCCTGATTGTGATGATAGAGGTTCTACATATCAAGATTTGATTGACACGATAGGTAGGATTTCTACTTTAGAAGTTAGTTTAGTATCAGAATATTAGGTTTAGGATTCCTAGGAAATTTGAATAGAAATACACTCTAAGTCATACTTATCAAGAGCTAGCATCGAAGGAATTCATAGAACTTTAGAAAATACGGTTTCTCTTATGCAGCATCAGATAGAAAATTATAATATACACAAAACGTCAGTTACAAGGAATAATTGGACTCATCTGGTAAGTCGGTGAGATATGAGTGGACCTATTCGATACGTCGATAAAGATTAAGTAGACCCATCCAGGACGCTAGTGGGGTATATAGATGACCTACTTGAGATGCCAGTAGGGTACTTTGTGAAATCCTTTATATCATGTTAAACTAGGCATTTCTGTTAAAGGAAATATATATGCATTTTCTCATACTGGTTCAATATGCATTCAAATCTTTTGAATTATGTTAAATTGTGTGTTTCTAAATTTGAAATTGTTCTCCATGTATGCTCTTCCTTATATTATGCATTCTTTTAAAAAATATTTACACTCTCCAACCATGATTTTTAAGGATAACGATGGTCACTTACTGAGTAGCCAAACTCATCAAGCTATTGTGAATTTTTTTCAGAGTAATTGCAGCCGTAGTGTTCGTATGTATAACATGAGTAGCATGGAAGAAGTTTGTAGTCATGGATAAATTCACCTTTGTAACTTTTGTCTATCAAAGTTGTATATATATATATATATATATATACATTCATGTTATTATAAGTTGTGAAATAGACTTTGTACAAAAAGCTCTAAAATAGAAAATTTGTTTTGGAGCAATAAATTGTAAAAATTTTGAATTTGTTTTGCTCTTTAATAATAGACTATCACATCCCAGGAATTTTAGTGTTATAAAACTTTGGGTGTGACATTTATGGTATCAGAGCGTCAGGATAGGATTCTTGGCCTATAATCTTAGATGTACGCTTATGTTGTATAAGATAGACTAGTAACTAGTGTTTGGATGTTCCTATTTCAAGTCAAGATGTCAAGGACTCGTGGTAGCAATTTGAACAAGAATGATGGGAACACTGACGTTTTCGGGGAATTCTTTAAGATGCTCAGGGCCATGACTCAAGTTATGAAGGATTGTATGCCAACCTCGGCTGCCCCTGCCCCAGATCATGTAGATGGTGGAATAATTGAAAGATTCAAGAGATTTATACCACCAGGATTCTCAGGGCAAGGAGGAGCATAAAAGGATGATAGATGGAGGAGGCAACTAGAGAAGATCTTTGAGGTCTTACAGTGTTCGGATGAGTAAAAAGTATGATTGGGGGGCTTCATGTTGGTAGGAGATGCCGAGCATTGGTAGAATTTAGCGAAGCAATCTTGGGTGGAGTCAGGGACTACAACTATATGGGAGAATTTCCTTGTGGAATTCGACAAGAAGTACTTCCCCAACTTCGTCCTAGAAAGGAAGGAAGTAATATTCAACAAACTGCAGCAAGGGAGGATGTCAATAGAGCAGTATGCAACCAAGTTTGCGGAACTCTCTCTGTATGCGCTGCATATTATCAACACAAAGGTTCGTAAGGCGAGCAAATTTGTACAAAGTTTGCTCACAACTGGTATTAACATGAAGGCTAGGTATACATCTGTTGATAGAATAAAAATTTGCAATGGTGAAGTTAAACAAAAGTTACAAAGGAGAATTTAGTTATGACACGACTGCATCTTCTTCACAAGCTGGTCATGATGTGCATTTAACTATGAGACTGCAATTACCCTGAAAAACATTTACCATAGTTGGTGAGTTTGGCTACTCAGTAACTGATCATCATGGTCCTAAAAATAATCATGGTTGGAAGATATACACATTTTCTGAAGAATATATGTTAAAAAAACAACTTGAGGAAGAATTTCGAGCAAAAGCATTTATAGATAACAATTGCACTTTCACAAATCCACAATTAAACATAATCCAAATGATGGAAATGCATATAAACATTTTAACAAAAATGCACAACTCACAGAATTTTACCAAATACCCTACTGGCGTCCCAAGTAGGTCACCTATATACCCCACCAGCGTCCTGATGGGTCCAAACAATCGCAGGTCCAAACATACCTCACCGGTGTCCCAGATGAGTCCAAATAGTCCCTACCGGTGTAACCGGATAGCTCTTCACAATCCCTGCAGGTCCGATCATACCTCACCGGCGTCTCGGATGAGTCCAAATTGTCCCTACCGACATAACCGGATAGGTCCTAATGATCACTGTAGGTCCACTTATACTCAAATTATCTTTGAAACTCTTTAAACATCAGAAAGCAATAATATCATATATGCGAAGTATCATTGAAAACATTAACATGAATTCACTTGAAGCAATTTAATAACAATCACTTCCATTGAAATATCTCTAAGTAGCCATTTAAACATTTTGTGCGATAATTTCTAAAAGGTAACAGTTTTGAAGGACATTCTTGAAATCTAACATGATAACAATCTAGTATCAATAGACGAACTTTTATGAGAATCCAAAATTAAATACGGAATTATCACAATTTATGGAATTGCTAATTTGTAAATAATCATTTCATAGGCAATACTACAATCAAGTGCAAAAATATCAGTTTTTCAAAGACTGAGGCAGACATTTGCATATGAATTTTACAATGTCTAAATATTCAAAAACAGTAGAAGGAAATCTCATAATTTTACTAAAAGAGGAAATATCACATTTATTTCTAATAATTCATAGTATTTAAAATTTTGAACAATAGACAAGAAAATTAAATTTATTTCTAAAAAGTTACAGCGTTTAAAATACCTAACAGTAGATAAAATATCTCAATTTTACTATAAAAATATGGATTATTTTTCAAGCCAATGAAGTCACTCACACACAAAACTCATAAAATAAAGATCCTAGAACGAAATATCACTATTTATTAAAAACATGCTGTTTTTCAGGAAGATGATGTCACTTACACATAAAACTAATAAAATGAAGATGTTGGATAGAAATATTACTATTTTATTGAAAACTGACTATTTTTCAGAAGAATGCGATCACTTACTTTACTCTGATATGTAATTATCGTTGCCCTACAAGCATCTACCAAAATATATTATTGCTGCTGGGGACCACCTCAAGCTTGGCTGGTATTGGTTAAATAACATTGTCCTCCGAACTCTAAGAGGTCTACTGTCCAAAATCCATAAAGCTCCAACCAAAAGCCCAAACTAATCTATAAGATTTTCCTCACCATCTTCTAACTCCCATCCAGTAAACACGAGAGAGAGTGAGAGAGCGCGTTTGATGAAAGAGAGTCCCAACGCCTGTTAAAACTAAGCCCGGTAAGGGTTTTTATGAGAGAGTGAGACCTTTAAAATTTTTAAGACCTTTTTTAAAGGTGTCTCAACTACATGGACGGGGCTGTTTAGTTAGCCACGTCAGGTGATGAACCATCAACTTTTAAAGCTTTTTTTTTTTTATATAAAGCTCATCCAAAGATAGAGAGACACTTTGTTTAAGAGATAGAGAGAGAGGTACTTTCATGACACTTCAAGTAAGAGGTGTCAATAAAATATTAAATGAGAATATAAAATGGGTAATAAATTATAATATAAAATGGGAGATGCCATACTAACCTGCCACGTCAAAAGTAACGAGAGGGGGCCAAACACGTTAATTTTGGCATTATAAGTAACAAAAGAGAAGGCTAACACATTAATTAAAAGGAGTAAGATAAGGAGTGGTCTTTTATGGACCACCCTATGTAAATAGTCCACATGGTATAATATTAGTATGATGGACTCTCATTCAAAAATTATTTCTTTATGTAAGAATTATATTATATTTTATTTTGTTTATTTATTTATTTATTATTATTATTATTATTATTATTATTATTATTATTATTATTATTATTATTATTATTATTTGTACTTATTTCTATCAACAATATTAACATTATTTTTCAGTTCCCAAAATTCAGGGTCGTTACAAAGAGGGAAGGTCATTGCATATACCTCCAGACCCGTATGAGAAGATTTATACAACACATGATTTGGAGCTTGCAGCTACAGTATTTGCCCTGGAAATCTAGAGACATTATCTCTATGGAGCCAAATTTGAGGTGTTAACGGACCATAAAAGCCTCAAGTACTTATTTTCCCAAAAGGAGTTGAACATGAGGCAAAAGAGATGGATGGACCTCTTAAACGATTGTGATCACAAAGGACTCAGATGTGCACTTATACAGTGAGGGAAGGTCATTGCATATACCTCCAGACAGTTGAAGCCGTATGAGAAGAATTATACAACACACGATTTGGAGCTTGCGGCTACAGTATTCGCCCTGGAAATCTAGATACATTATCTCTATGGAGCAAAATTTGAGGTGTTAACGGACCATAAAATCCTCAAGTACTTGTTCTCCCAAAAGGAGTTGAACATGAGGCAAAGCAGATGGATGGACCTCTTAAACGATTGTGATTGTGCCATCCAATATCACCTGGGCAAAACTAATGTGGTAGCAAACGCTTTGAGCAGGAAACCCATGGCATCAGTGGCTTATCTGATGATTCGAGAGATGAAGTTATTAAAAGAGATAGTGGATGGGCATCTAGCTCTGCCCCTTAATGGTGTGGTACGTATGGTTGCTATCATAAGGGCAAAACCCCAACTAGTTGAACAGGTTCAACTGGCACAAAAGAGGAATCCTCAGCTCATGAAAATTGTAGAAGAGATAAAACTGGAAACGAGAGACGAATTCTCTATACGCAGTGATGATGTGTTGAGATTCAGAGGTCGGATCTACATGTCGAATGATGAGAGTGTAAAGAAAGCTATCTTAGAAGAAGCATTTCACTCTCGTTAGATTATACATCCCGAAAATACTAAGATGTATCAGGACCTGAAGAAAACCTTCTAGTAGAATGATATAGAAAGGGAAGTGGCACTATTTTGTGTCTAAGTGCTTAACATGTCAGCAAGTGAAAACTGAGCATTAGAAACCCACTAGGTTATTGGAGCCCTTACCCCTGTCAGAATGGAAATGGGAGCACATTTCTATCGATTTCATTTTCGGCTTGCCTAGAACTAGCTCAAGGCATGACAACATTTGGGTCATTATGGACTAGCTGACCAAAACTACCCACTTCTTGTCTATCTGCACAACCTATACTTTGGACCGACTAGCCCAATTGTACATCAAAGAGATAATGAGGTTACATGGAGTTCCAGTCAGTATTGTGTCCAACAGGAACGCTCGATTTGCCTCTAGATTTTGAGCTAGTCTGTAGTCAGCTTTGGGGACGAGACTCACCTTTAGCATTGCCTTTCACCCTACGACTGATGAGCAATCAAAGAGGACCATCCAGATCTTGGAAGATATGCTAAGAGCTTGTGTCACTGACTTTATGGGAAGCTGGGAAGACCATTTACCCTTGATTGAGTTTGCCTATAATAACAGCTTCCAAGCTAGTATTCAGATGGTACCATACGAAGCCACGTATGGAAGACAATGCAGGTCACCCATATGTTGAAATGAGGTTGGCGAAAGAAGGCTGTTAGGGCCAGAGATCGTCCAGGTAACCTCAGATAAGATAGCATTGATACAAAAAAGGCTCAAGACAGCTCAGATTCAGCAGAAGAGTTACGCTGATAATCAAAGGAGAGACCTTGAGTTTGAGGTGGAAGATTGGATCTTCCTAAAGGTGTCACCAACAAAAGGCAGTATGAGGTTCGACAAGAAAGGGAAGATGAGCTCGCACTACATCGAACCCTTTGAGATCTTGGAGAGGATCGAAAGCGTGGCATATAGACTTAACTTACCGCCCGAGTTGGTTAACATCCATAATGTCTTCCATGTATCTTTATTGGGAAAGTTTCAGCCCGACCCATCCCATGTCCTGAAATATGAGCTTATACAGATCAAAGAGGACCTGACCTTTATTGAGCGACCAATTCAGCTACTGGATAGGAGGGTGCAAGTGTTACGTAACAAGAAGATTCATCTGGTCCGAGTATTGTGGTAATACCATTTGAGGGAAGAGTTGACCTGGGAACGGGAAGACCATTTGAGGCACAATTCATTGGGACTCTTATGGTAGTGTAGCACTCTCTTGCCAGAAGGGCAAATGAGAGAACCAAGTATTGCAAGGCCAATGCCTATCAAAACCCCAAAGTGCATTGGATTTTATACGTGTGCGAGGCAATATGCAAAGGATTCACCTGGTGATGGTGCCTCTCTCTTGATTGTGATGGTAGAGGTTCTACACATTAAGATTTGGTTGAACCGATGGGTAGGACTTCTACTTTCGGAGTTAGTTTAGTATCAGACTAATAAGTATAGGATTCCTAGGAAATCTAAATAGAAATATACTCTAAGTCATACTTATCAAGATCTAGCATCGAATAAATTCATAGAACCTTAGAAAATATGGTTGCTCTTATGTGACATCAGATAGAAAAGTATAATTTGCACAAGACGTTAGTTACAAGGAATAAGTGGATTCATCCAATATGCCGGTGAAATATGAGTGGACCTACTCGATACACCGATAGGGATTAAGTGGACCTATGAAGTGTGTGTTCATCAAAAATATGAGAATCTATGAAAAATATCAAAAAAATATTTTACATGAAAAATTTGACAAAAATACCCCTAAAATGTTTCAGGGGTATTTTGATCAATTGGTTGTTTGTGAATTAGTTTTTTTATATTTTTATTAGGTGCACCTCACTAAGATTTATACACGCTCCAAATTTCAGATCATTTCGAGTTGTAGAAACAAACTGAAAAATGAAACAATACCAGACAATCGTAACCGTGAGATGAAATTTGGATGGTGATGCGGGTAGGTGAAATCACTGTTCATTTTCTTATATGTATAATATAAGAAAAGTCTTCCCAACACCTATAGGTAAAAATGAACAATGATTTCGCCTACCCTCATCACCGTCCAAATTTCATCACACAGTCACGATTGTCTGCTAGTGTTTTATTTTTCATTTTGTTTTTACAAATCAGAATGACCTGAACTTTGGAGAGTACGTACATCTTACTGAGCCGCATCTAATAAAAATATAAAAAAAATTATCCGCAAAAAAAAAATTGACCAAAATACCTCCGAAACTTTTCGGGGGTATTTTGATCAATTTGTTTCATGTAAAATATTGTTCTTATATTTTTTCAAAGATTCCCCTATTTTTGATGAATACACGTTCCAAATTTCAAATCATTCTGATTTGTAGAAAAAAAATGAAAATAAAACACTACCGAATAATCGTAACCGTACGATGAACTTTGGACGGTGATGAAAGTAAGTAAAATCACTATTTATTTTCGCCTATCGACGTTGTGTAGTGTTTTCATATATATATATATATATATATATATATATATATATATATATATATATATATATAAAGTTCATATAGAGCCGAGGCTCTAAACAACCAAATTTGAGCCTACATCAAAAATTTCACTAGAAGAGGTTGTTTTGATGCCTAAATATCTTTAAATTGATCATCTCGACATCAAGATGCATAAACATGAGAAAAAAATAGATTTCAAGATTTAGAATAGTATATTTTGTAACGTATTTTTTGACCGTTAATTTTCAATATTTTCAAGTTTTCATAGATCTGTTTATCTACAATATTTTGAAGTTTTTTTTATAAATAAATATAAAAATATATTTTAAAGCTATCATAAAGATTTCAAGTATTGAAACTACATTTCCCGATACTATTTGAAGGTAGGCTCTAATTTAATGGTTTAGAATACAAACCGCACCTTATATCTATATGAATAATGATCCTTTTGGACCCTGGCCCACCCACGTGTATGGGACCCCAATAACTAACCGTTGGATTTGGAGCAAATCTCGAGATGAGATTGGAAGGCTCACCGCCTAACTTGCTTCCCATTAGGTTGCCGGTGACTTTCCTATGCCTCTCTCTCTCTAAAATACTTCTTTGAAAAAACCCTTTTGCTCCCGTTCTCTGTGACTTTCCCCTGCCTCTCTCTCACTCTCTAAAATACTTATTTGAAAAAACCATTTTGCTCCCGCTCTTTGTGACTTTCCTCTGCCTCTCTCTCTCTCTCCCTAAAATACTTCTTTGAAAAAACCCTTTTGCTCCCGCTCTTTGTGAAACTCTCTGCCTCACGAGAGTGTTCTCCTCTGCCTCTCTCTCTAAGCGCTTCACAGTGGCGCTGCCCTTTGAAAATTTCCAAAACCCTTTTGTCCCTCGTTACCTGACCTGCACATTTGCACCTAGAAAGCCGAGGCTGCATTTTATATCTCCTCAGGGGGAATAAGAGACTTTCTCTCTCTACGAAATCGGCGAGGCAGCTTCTAAAGGGCAGCTTGTTCAGGGAGTTGACAGAGCCTCGTTTTGGGCACAGTCGACTTCTCTCTTCTTCATCCACCAAACCCATTAGGGCTACTGTCTTTCCAGGAGATGGAATTGGGTAATGTTTCTTCTTATTGGGTAAGATGAAGTAACCCATTAGGGCTACTTCTTCTTATTGGGTAATGTTTCTTCTTACTGGGTATTCATAACCATCATCTCACCGTATTACATGCAACAATGGATTCATTTCCACCAAAGGCATCATTCATTTGCTTCATTTTTTGTTTTCTTTTGTGCCACTGTCTGTAATTTGACCTAGATTTTATGGTTTTCTTCGAATTGTGTGGAGCCTGACATGTTTTTGGCAATGGTTCAAATTGCTTATTATCAGAAACATAGGATTTGCTTTGATAAATTCATTCAATTTGTCGCATACAATGTCTGTTTTATATCGTCCATCTGGTTACTGCGGACCGACAATTTATTGGCCTTAAATTCCCAATCTGATAATGTGATTTTACAGCATCATGGATTTTACTGGCTATTAAAATGAACACCCAAATTCCATGTCCATCTCATTGCTATTCTATGAGCCATTTAAGTTTCCAATCTGACTTATATTAGCAAACCCAACTCATGGAGGAGATGAATTGATAAGAGTGCGCTGTATTCATTACCACTTGCTGGACCCAAATTTTCATGCTTGGCAAAAGAAAAGTTAATCACTGAATTTTCTTTTTGGTTCTATTTCTTCGAGAGTACACTTGCTGGTTTTTGTAGGTGATGGTCAAGGAATGATGAAAATCATCTAAAGATTAAAACTAATGGAAACCCATATTTGTTTGCCTCTTATTTTATGGAAATGCATAAAAATAGCAGCATCCCGTCATGAATTTGTTTGAATCTTGTCACAGAGAGCGGGAGCAAAAGGGTTTTTTCAAATAAGTATTTTAGAGAGAGAGGCAGAGGAAAGTCCCAGAGAGTGGGAGAAAAAGGGTTTTTTCAAAGAAGTATTTTAGAGAAAAAAAGAGAGGCAGAAGAAAGTCACCGGCAACCGTGAGCCTCCCAATCTCTTGGCAAGATTTGCTTCAAATCCAACGGTTATTTATTAGGGTCCCGTACAAGTCGGTGGGTGGTATATATATATATATATATATGGGAAAATGTGTGATTGCCCACTAAGCCATACGAATATACGAGCCCAATATTTCAGATTGATTCTGGACCGATCTGACGCTCACGAATATTTGGTAGTGTTTAAATTTTAGTGTTTTTTCTACAAATCCAAATCATTTGAAATTTTAAACGTGTGTTTATCAAAAATAGGTGAATCTTCAAAAAATATCAAATAAATATTTTACATGAAATAAATTGACTAAAATACCCTTGAAAATATTCAAGGGTATTTTGGTCATTTTAATTTTTACATATAATTGTTTTTATATTTTTATTAGGTGCGCCTTGATGAGAAGAACACACACCTAAAATTTAAAGTGATTTAGATTTGTAGAAAAAAAAATTAAAATTCAAACACTACCGGATATCTGTGATCATCAGATCGACCCAGATTCAATCTGGACCGTTGGGTTCATATGTCCATATGAGTAAGTGAGCTAATCCCATCATTTTCCTATATATATATATATATATATATATATATATATATATATATATATATATATATATATATATATATATATGAAAATTCTTCCCAATACCTATAGGCGAAAATGAATATTGATTTCGCTTACTTTCATCACCTGTCAATCTCATCGCGCAGTCACAATTGTCTGGTAGTGTTTTATTTTTTATTTTTTTTAATAAATCGGAATGATTTGAAATTTAGAGAGTATGTACATCTTACTGAGACGCATCCAATAAAAATATAAAAAGAATTATCCGTAAAAAAACATTTGACCAAAATACCCTATAAACTTTTCGGTTGTATTTTGATCAATAGTTTTCATGTAAAATACTTTTTTTATATATTTTTAAAAGATTTCTCTATTTTTTATGAATATATTTTCCAAATTTCAGGTTATTTTGATTTGTAGAAAAAAATTAAAAAATGAAACACTACTGGACATTCGTGACCGCGCGATGAACTTTGGACGGTAATGAGGGTAGGCGAAATCACTGTTCATTTTCGCCTATAGGCGTTACGTAGTGTTTTTTTTATATATATATATATATATGAGTAATGATCCTATGAGACCCTCCCACACCCATGTATTAAGACCCCAAATGATTATCATTAAATTTGGCACAGACCTTTAATAAAGTTATCACATGGGTGTGAGACTTGACTTTTTTAAAGATTTGTGCCAAATTTAATGATAATCATTTGAAGTCTTACCCACATAGGTGCGGGAGGTCTCACAAGGTCATTTCCCTATATATATATATATATATATATATATATATATATATATATATATATATATATATATATATATATATATATATATATATATATATGTCATTATAACCGGTGAACTAGACATTATACAAAAAACTTTTGAATGGAAAATTTGTTTTGGAGCAATATATAGTAAAATTTTCGAATTTGTTTTGCTCCCTAAGAGTAGAATGTCACATCTCTAGAATTTTAGTGTTATAAAACTTGGGATGTGACAAATATGCTAAAAATTCTAATCAAATATACGACAAATAATTAATTACAGAAATATTTTGCAAACAAATCAAAGTCTATCAAATAAATTTATCTCAAAAAACCCTCCCAATCGCATCCCCAATATAACCGAAAGCCATGTTAAATACATCTTTTGATGTCAAACTTATGTCTTTGACGTTAAATGTGAGCCATACAATGTCATGCTTAGCTGAAAATGGATGGCAAATGGTTAACTGCTTACCTCACTTTCATATTGTACATGCAAACCTGGTGATGGAGGACCATGCTATTATTCAGTTGAGCATAAGGATGAATAGCATGCTAAAAAGTAAGTTTCCTTACAGATGAAAATATAAGTTACCATTTCATCAAGCACATAGTAAGTTACCAAAAAAAAAAAGAGAGAGGAGAGAGAAGGGGCTTAGATACAAAAACAATTAACGTGTTGCAACAAGAAAGAGGATGAGAAGCGCAATTGGTACATAAAACTATATTAAAGACTCCCTAGATTACTAAATTGCAAGAAGCTGTTACTAAAGAAATTTTCTCAATACATCATACATGTGTTTATTCACTTAATCAGCTTTTTTTTGGTGTTGTTCCTCTCGCGTTGTTAACACTTATCCAAAGTTTTCAAGAAATGGGTTTTCATGTATGATAATTTCTCGGCTAAAATTGTATAAATTTAGGAGCATCAGGCAACTTGGAGAAACCACCGTGAATTTGACTCGCACAAATATTCAGTCTACTCGCTGCTTAAAATTGCAGGACCCATTTCTCAAGCTTTTTCAAACAAGATTAATATCAGAGAGATATGTGTCTGGTTGCACAACTGTAAACAAAATAGTCGCTAATGGTATATAGAAATTCACACACACATATACAATTAACCATAAATCTAGATTTACAAGAACACAAAAATCACGAAATAATCAGGGGACTAAATCAAAATGATCAGGGAACTTGATGTCAAGCACTCAAAACAATCAGTTAACCATGAATCTCGATTTACAATATAGAAAAATCACGAAATAAAGCATTTGCAGTGCCTTAGAACTTGATTTACAGCAGAAAAAACTATTAAACCAATTTAATACTACATTCAACAGAGGATATTATAGAAAAATTAGTAAAATCGGTAGGTTTAACCCTAGAAATGTTTTTCTACAGAGTTTCCTCCAAAATAACCCAGAGAACAATGATGTTGCATAAGAAATTCAAAATTAGTAAGAAAAAACAGAGAAAAAAATGTAAAATCAGCAAAGAACTCACTGATTAGGTTGTTGCGAATAGTGCTTGGTGAGAGGAAACTTTCGCATAGGAGTTGCTGCTTTGTTAGGGAAGAGAGAGCGAGATGACCGAGGTACTGGTACTTGCAGCGCTAGGGTTTTTGACAAGTCTCTGTGTTCCGACTAATAGTTTAAAAAACTGGTCGGTGCCTCGGATCGGGCACCCCAAAATCCCATCTGGATCGGTGAATCGGCGATTCAAATCCGAAATCGACAGAATCGGTAGGATTCAGCCTTTAAAAAATCCAAAAAAATTATTAAATTTCATTATAAATGTTTCTAATAATCCAATAAAAAATGGGGGTACTCCATTAAGAACTTTCATTTTTTTGCATCAATATACAAATATTGATATGTTCTTTCCTTGTATGAACTACTATTCACCTATTAAATTTACATCAAACAAAAGAAGAAGCATAGAATTATCATGGATAAAGTATATCATCATACATGAGCTACAATAAAGCATACAATTAGTAAAATACGACCTAATAAGAAAATGAAAAATGACGTCGTTCTTCATCTTGGTCACGCTTGGTTCTATTGATTGAATTCGCATGACAATTCATTGACTCGATCTATGAACGAATCATCCAAATTAGTGGGCACTTGACTATACCCAAATCCCTAAGAGTTAGTGTTTTGTTGCGCTTCTAATCCATAATCCACGAAGCATGTCCATCCTTCGTGCTCACCTACATTGTCATGCTTGTCCCTACCCTTTTGTTGTTAGAACTAAATATGCGAATGATTTGGTTGGGATAAGATGGCTTCAGAATCATCATCTCTCTCATTTTCCCTTATACCCCTTCCCACTCTCCCTCATTAGGTGCAACACTACCGGCATCACCAATGGATTGTGGATATGTTGGCGAGCTGCTTCCTCTTTCATGTTGCTCATCACCTTCTTCACGATCTTCCTCACCGATAGCATCAAAGAACACTCTCTTGTGCAACACTGGCTCATATTCCTCTACTATCTATTGTTCTGCTGTGTTTGTGATAAATATTGTGTCCAAATCTATCGACCCATAGTTTTCAAGCTTCTTTCCTATTTATCGCTCTCAGATGTTTAAGTTGTAATGAACATAGACTAGCTTATGAAGCCTCCCCGAAACGAGTCGATTTCTCCTAGTAGTGTACAACCATTGGAACGTACTCCAATTTCGCTCATACCCAGTAGCAGAACATGTCTAGGCGAGCACATTGATTACTATCCTCCTTAAGTGAGGTACATCACTACCATATATCTCCCACCATTCTGCTGGATTAAAATGCAAAAGCGTTGTAAGGGCAAGAACAATTCATAAGATTAATATATGAAAGAACAACTCAATGAAGTTTTTACCCAAATATTAAATATTACCTCTTGTATTGCCGCTACTTGGTTTCAATGACTTCTCTCCAGCATGGCAATAATGTATCTAACCCTTTCCATAATCTTATGGGGATGTTCAGGTGTCAAATAGAAAAAATTTGGGTTGAATTGTAACTTAGAAAATACAAAGATTGAGAAACGTCATTTAAATTTCCATTATAAAAATATTTTAGCATGAAACGTTTTAAGGATATAAATTGGGTGGCCCAATTTGGTGTTTCACCTTCTTTCTATAATCTCGATCACTTTACTAGCAAAACTATACTTCTCCCCAATAGCTAATTTGATCCTCTCCATACCTTCATAAAGGATGCCCATGGTAGCTTTCTTGTCACCATCCACCATTCTTAACACCGTGACCAAAGGGGTAGTGGCCTCTATGATACTAGAACACCGAGACCAAAACCTCTTATCTATGACTACGCCCTCCACTTTTAGTCCATTTATGGATTTCGAGAGGCGATCATTTAACCACTTTTTGCTGATAAATAATTTCTTCAATGCAGGTTGGGATTCTTAAATGGAGTCTACAACCAAATAATTTATCGCAAAACGGGTTATGGCAAGCTTGATTATCTCTTTTTTCTCAGACTGTTCTCTGAACAAAAATTAAATTTTAGAGTGGTTATATTAAACATCGCTACCTCTAGAGTCTCATTCACAATTTTGATATCACTAATCTCTTCTTGCATAAGATCAATGTTGTGTGCAGCCCACGGGATCCATACTAGATCATTCCTCTTATCCATCAACTTGCTACCCGTAGAAACACAAGTAGTCGTATTGTCCGTAATAAACTGGACCACATGCTTATCTCTCACCTCCTCCACTATCTGGTCATATAGTCGTACCAAGACGTTTGCATCCTTCTTTTCCCTAAGGCGTCTTTGCTAAACAAGAAAGCTGTACATTTTGGGCAATAGGCCAAGAAGTTAAGATATTCATTCTTATTAACTTTATTCAACCAACTATCACTTATGAGAGTAATGCCTATTCTTGGCCAACCCTATTTATATTCTTCAATCCACTTCCTAACTTCCTCTACCTCTTCATCCAAGATTGGTCCGCTGAGCTCATATGCAGCCAGGGCTTTACCTCGAGCCCGGCTCTCTGGATTGCGTTGACCATAGGTGAGAAACATGAGCTATTAGTTGCATCAAAGGGGATCCCTTTATCGTAGAACCATTTACCCATGTATCTGCCCAACATGTTCCTTGTACCTTTCACCATGCCTTTGAGGGTCATCTGTTGTGACTTGGACTTTGAGAGAAATGGGTCTCTACGACCATGACTTGCAATAATAGTGCTCTTAGATAAGTCAGAAACAATTTCCTTAATGTTTGCTGCCTCTAGAGACATATTGTCACCAATCCTTCCATACATATTCGAGTTGGGCCCGTCATACATGCTTGAACTGGCCTCGCGATGCATGCTCGAGCTGGGCTCACCACGCATGCTTGAGCTGGGCCCATCATGCATACTTGGGCGGGGCCCACCATGCATGCCCATCTCATAACCACCAAGCATCCTGAACCAGTTTTCTCTCTAGTATGTCTCGTGCAAGTTCATTCTTGTGGTCATCTCCAAGTTATGATTATATTGCTCTTTTGGATCCATCCTACTCGATGGCGTATATAAGCCAGCTATCTCCTCTTTCGTCATCTGTTTTGTGAATTTTTTACCTTTGGTGGCCTTGAGAATGGTCGTCATCTACTTTCTTACATTGCTAGGGACACTTTTGCATGCAGAAACGTCTCCCTTAATCCCTACCAACTGTTGCTTAAACCTATGTACCCCATTACTTATCACTTTTTGGTAGTAATTACAAATAATTTTATCTTTTTATTGGGATCAAGTTTGACCCCATGTTGTCATGCAATTTCTTCCTTGGATCTTATCATGGTTCAAATGTTTTAAGATGTAAATGGTTAAAAATGAACCCGACAATTCAAAATTAAAAATAATCCCGATATATAGTGATAATGTGTAGGGGTAGTTTATGAAGTTATCTTTGTTGTTCATGCAAAATACTTTCAATGACAAAAATATTTTAGTTACTACTGGCAAAAATATTTTATTTATGCAACATTATAGATAAAAATAGTATGTATCAGCCAAACCTAGAATCAAGAAAAAAAAATATTTACAATGATATAGTATCAATAAAAACAGATATTTACAATGATATAGTCATTCATAATGCCACTACATGTAGACTCGCCACATATCTTCATCTTGACAAGCATGAATGACTTCCTACTAACAAAAATATTTTACTTATGCAACATTATAGATAAAAATAGTTTGTATCAGCAAAACCTAGAATCAAGAAATAAATAAATAATTTACAATGATATAGTATCAATAAAAAAAATATTTACAATGGTATAGTCATTCACAATGCCACTACTTGTAGACTCGTCACAAATTTGCATTTTGACAAGCATGAATCTAGAAAAACTTAGAATCAAAAGTCTGTATAAGTCAAACTTAGAATCAAGAAAAAAATTATTTACAATGATATAGTATAGATAAAAATAGAAATAAAAATTACAATGATATAGTCATACACAATGCCACTACATGTAAACCTGCCACAAATAATTTTTACAATAATATATATAATCACAATACCATTTCCTGTATCAATATAATATAATTAAAAAATATGTATCAAGAATATACATACATTTTATGTATCAACCTATATTTTTTTGCATTAAAAATTTAACAATAACATTGAAAAATACAAGTTAATTTATCATGATAATCAAAACTTGGTCACGATTTTTCAAAAAAATTGAAAAACATCAACAATCACGATTTTTCAAAAAATTTGATCACCAAAATTTAGTTAATCGCACAAATAATCATTTGAATAACATTGTTATCATCAAAACCCCTCTGAAATCATTCAAAATGATGCCCTAATTCCGCCGAAGATTTCAGTTTGGTGGATTTTTGAACTCTTTTTCTAAAACCGCAGCCACAAATCCATTTCTTAAAAAATCAAGCAATAAAAATTGGGTAATCCCACAAATTACACCCAAAATATCATATGAATAATAGTATTCCATTAAAAAACCCTCTGAAATAATTCATAATGGTGCTTTAATTCGTCTAAAATTTATTGTTTGGTGGGAAAAAAAAAAAGAAGCCCTAACTATTCTTGAGAAAAACGTGACTCAAAATAAAAAATCCAACATAAATCGACCAAAAAAGAGAAAATGGGATACAATTTGTATTCAATAACATTACAAAGAACCAAAACCCTATGATATGAAGAACTATTTTCTAAATCGATTGGAATCGATTAAATGGTAGAAAAAGAGAAGCTCTTACCAGTTCTTTTGAAATCGTGACTTGAAATCCAAATTTGACTTGTAATCGATCAAAATATGCGAAAATGATGTATAATTTATGTTGAATGACATTATCAAGAGTAAAAACCCTCTGATTTGATATAAAATAGTGCCCTATTTCATCTACAATCCAAGAAATGACGAAAAACTTACGAAAAGTCATGTTCTTCATAGAATCGTAAATTTCTGTTCTAAGTTCGAGCTTTGAATTCGATTATAATGCTTAATAAGGATGAAAAGCGAGATCCAAAGCCTGAAAGATCCAATAATTGATCAAAAAAATTCAAAATGTAATGATTTTTCATGCTTTACACTGTTCATCGAGTCATGAACAGTGATTCGGGCGGTTCAATGTAGAGAATCGTCGGTTCTTCTCTAGAATCGGGCGACTCAACGTGTTTTATTGGAATCGATACGGGGTGACCGATTCCCATGTCGACTTGGGCGAGTCCGTTGCGGCTCACCGTTTTTGTAAACACTAGTTCCGACTTTCACCATTTGGGGGTGAAACCTCCCGCATAGCTCAAACCCTCCGCAACCGCTTTCCTTTAGAGCAATAGTGAAGTGGGTAAATGAGGGTTCCGACTTTCACCCTAACTTAGGGTGAAAATCAAACATTACCATATCGTTATTGTTTTTCATTTAAGGTTTCATCTAAGGTATTGCAAGAAACTATGTTTTAAGAAAGAAATTAGAATGAGAGAGGCAGTAAACTAAAATGGGTTGCAACATCATGAGAGAAAACTTTAAAATCTTGTCCTAAAGAAAGCCACAAAGTGTACAGGGCTCAGGAAGTTTACACTTGTTGTCAGTGGTGGGAGATTTTGGGTTTATGTGGTCACTAAAGGCCTTATGAAGGAATGTAATGGATATCTGATTTACTAAAATATAAACTTAGTGGAAGTGTGGCCTTTTGTGAACCATGACAGACAAATGTTATTTGTCGATACTCAGACTTGGATTGACGAGCTAGGCCAGCCGAGTTGAAAAACCCCTAAATACCTAAGCATAGAATAAAATTAATGAAGGTTTGTGAGTTTTCCCTTGATGATGTCGGAGTTACCTAGAAGAGTGAGTCAATAGACTATGTGAACCCTTGTGTGTGATGGATAGCCTCTAAAGACTAGGGCCAAAGCCTCATCACTAAACCAACACACAACATATGCAATGATAATTGTATCGAGAAAGCGATACTATTGAGGGTTCAGTGTGCACATGTGCGAGGGATTACCCCTATGCATCATAGAGTTGTGGTTGCATCCGGTCTTGATGATTATGGGTTCATCTCAAGAGGAGAACTTGTAATCCATATATTATGATTATGTCCCTTTTCCTATTGGCTAACTATTATAGCCCAATCATGAACCCCTGCAATAGTATGTGGATCATGGTAACTATTGGGTCAGTTTGAGAAAACAAATGTGGATTATAGTCCATAGTAGAAGATTGAGTGCTCTAGAAATATTAATTCCTAAACCTGGAACAATCTTAATCTCATCAAATTTATTTGGTTTTATTTATTTTAATGTTAATTGATTTTTAGAATGATTGATTAAACTTTTGTGAGTCTATAGATATTTTATTTTTACAAAATGAATTTATAAAATAAAAATATTCAACTTTCAATATTTAAATAATCAGAGAAAAATAAATTTTATTTCCAAATGCTAAAAATCAATTTAAATAAATTAATATAATAGATGAGGGCCCATGAGACCATCAGGACCCCATTGGATGTGCGTGGGGCGCACTATGGGAGCCCTAGGTTGAACGCCCCACTTAAAGTGGAGAATTCTCTACAATTTTGAGATCCACTTATTTATGATCTATTCATTTGGATCATGTCTTGTTGACCAACAAGATCAATATATACCTTATGGAATCTTAAAGAGATTAATACTTTTAAAAAATATATAAATAAACAAGATATGATATGTCTAATAGAATCGTTAAGAGAATAAGAGTTCTAAAAGGAATCCGTATAAATAAAAGAAATTTATATAAATATAGATATTTTTTATATTTTATTTTTGATGGGTTAAAAGTTTATGAAACTGAAAGATAAGGTTCAACATCATCATTTCAATCATGATAACTGATCCAAGAATTAGATGGCTCAAATCTCTCACCCCACAGGTCTTTTATGATCAATTGATCAGGACCAATCTGCAAGAATGACTATCCCTGTGGAACCCTATTCCCATGAAAGGTCTATAAGTAAGGACCTCCTTACCTTTCATCCTCTACACCAAAAATCCCTCTCTATCTCTCTAAACTCTCTAGGACGGCACACTACCCTCTGGGAAATTCCTCTCTCTCTCTCTTGAATGTCTTATCTCTTTAAATAGAGATATGGGGACACACCCCATAAGAGACAATAGCATAAGAGACAATAGGGGTGTGTTTGATAATAAGAAGACACTTCAGGAAGTTGAGATGTTCTAGAACTGTTCAACTTCTTGTGTTTGATAAAATAAAAGAACTTCATATAAGAAGTTTGCATCGTCCCATCTCCCGTTTAAAAAAAGTTTCGACCCAAAGGTCGGAACTCAAAATAGGAAGTTCGATGCTTCCTACTTCGATAACCCTAGCCGCAGTGCCCCTTCGCGATAACCCTAGTCGGAGAACCCCTTCACCGCTAAGAAGTTTTCCACGCTGAGCACTCTTCTTCGCTGAGCACCCCTTCGTCGAGCACCCATCTCTTTGCAGCACACTTCTCTGTTCTTCTAGTTTAGCCACTGAGGTATGCTATTGACTCTTGAGATTTTCACAATCTTTCTCTCTCTATCTCTTCTTCGAGTTTAGGGTTGGTTGATCTTTGAGCTCTGATCTTTGAGCTTTAATCTTTGAGCTCTGATCTTTGTGTTAAGATCTATGAACTCTGATTTTCGTTTTCTTGTTTGAATCTTAGAGCTCTGATCAGAGTATGAAAGTGTATAAAAAAACTTCATTGAGATCAGATCACACACATACCTGTTCTTTTGAATTTTGTGAGAATGAGAAATTGAGAACTATTTTTATAGCTCCCTTCTCGTTTCCTTTTTAACAACAAAAAATAAGGCTAAAATGGAAGTGGGTTTTTTTTACAAAATTATAATTTTAACCGGTACCAAAAAGCCTACTCCTGTAAATTTCATCTCTCGAAAACTTGGATTGACCTCGGATCTCCTAGATCTGAACATGAAAACCAAAAGTATTTCTAGGGCTTCTCCCTAACCATTTCTAGGGCTTTATGAGATTCTCTCTGATCAATTAGTTGATTTTTAAGCTTTTATTTGAGCTTAAACATTGGAAATCTCTAGGGTTTTATAGGTATGTTCGAGTCATTACGCGAAATTTAAGCTTGTTTCTTAGCTTATGCTATATTTCTGTTTTTGTTTTTTTTTTTGCTCTTTTTGTGGTGGAATAGCTCTCCTTGTTGTGATATTAGTTCTTAGTTTCATGTAGTCATGTTTAATCCATGATTCTAGTGGTTTTACACTGATTTCTCGTTATTGCATTATAATTTCTCATAATGAAATTGAGTGTTTTGTTTATCTCAGAAGGAATTTGATCAATTTCAGTCATAATTTAATATTAAATTCTAGACTTGCCAGAACTATGAAAAAAAATTCTGAAATTTCATCTCGAACTCTTTTTGGTCGTTACTCGTGAGACTGTACTCAACATCATCGTGAGAGCCTTTTCCTAACTATTTGGGGTCAGCTAATTCGTTAGACTGTCTTACACTTAAAATGAGCATGTGTATGAGAGTTTATGCACACTGTTACACTGTGATTTTTTAGTAACATAGATAAAAAAATATGTGATCATGTGCCTCTATGTATCTAATGAAAATTGAGAGAAGTTTATGACAAGATTTGGCATGAGTTAAGGTATCATGATAAATGATACTGACTGTTTTGTTATGATTTTTCGAGCAACAATGGCTTGCCTTTGTATGATGAAATGAATAATGAAACCATTCAATTTATTGGAGAAAAACTTGTGAATCAATGGGGCATACGTATCTATTATGTGTTAAAAAGGGTTGCATGCTGATTGCTAATGAAAATTTGAAGCTATGAACAAATCTTTAAAGCATGCTATGACTGTGACATGAAAATCCAAGGACTATGCATAATTTTGTAATACATGCTTACCTCTTTAAATGGTGTCGTAATTACCCCAAATTACCACCATTATAAAGGTTTCTGTGTCTATTTTAATATTCATGTTTGGGCCTCGCTGAGATTCTGAATAATTTGAAAGTTGTGCTTTATTTTATGACCTATGTCACTGTTGACAGATCCTACAAATTTCCAGAAATATCACTCTTGTTGTACTGAAGTTTTGTTTAATCAAATGAAGTCCAAAAGACTTGAAATTATAGCCATTTGAAAGATACACGAGTGCACTACAATTTTTATGTTTTAGTCTTGTTCAAATTCTGCATAATTGGAGATTTATATTCTGAAAAGTGTGCATATGTCACTGTTGACAGATTTCACAGAAACTCAGAATTTTCGCATCGGTTGCCACAAGTTTTTAATGAACAAATGGAACCCATTTTCGTCCAAACTACTGCCATTTGAAATTTCTATGAGTTAGATTGAACTAACATGTTTAGCACTTTTGGAAATTCCTCCTTGATTTCGAGTTATGGACAGAATTTCAAAGATATGTCATTGTCTTCACTACACAACAGTTTTCAGATGAAGTGCCTCTGGTCTTTTGTATTTTGAGGGGAAATAAGGTCCAATTACTCTTAAACCACCCTTATTTGAAAGATAGCTATGTCTAGCATAAAATTGGTTTTGAAGCTATCTTTAAATTCCAAACAAATTGAGAGTTATGACCCTGTATTTGATAGGATATCACTACCTGAAATTGCAGGAAATGTCCTTATGTGACACTAATACTGTCTGATTCTATTATCTGATTCTATATATGATTATTTTCTAGTTTGATTATTTTCTTTTGATTTTTTTATTTAGGCTTAATATTTCTTGTTTGATTATTTTCTTTTGATTGAGAATAACATGCTTCCAATGGAGCATACCATACACTTACTCTGTTGGACCAAATACCTACTTAAAAAGATTTTTTCAAACAGAAATTTTGAAATCTACTTTATAATGATGAAATGAGTACTTCAAAAAAGAAAAAAAGAAAAAAAAAAACAAACGATGAAATCTACTTTATAATGATGAAATGAGTACTTCAAAAAAGAAAGAAAAAAAAAAAAAAAACAAAAGATGAAATCTACTTTATAATGATGAAATGAATACTTCAAAAAAGAAAGAAAAAAAAAAAGAGAAAAAGATGAAATCTACTTTATAATGATGAAATAAGTAATAATAAAAAAAAAGTAAAAAAAAAAAGAAAACAAAAAAGAACATGGTGGTTTCTTTCCCACTCACACCACCCTACTAACACATTAAAAAAAACTAACTCCTAAACTATTTTATGAAGAAAAAAGTTTATATAGAGCCAAGGCTTTAAACAATCAAATTAGAGCCCATCTCAAAAGATGTTATCTTTAAGCTAGATGCCCAGCCCCTTTTAAATAACTAATTATGCATTAGCGCTGAATATAAGTAGTGCTCAAGTTATTATAGGTTATTGTTGAATGGGTTGATTTCTTGTTGCTTGCATTGTACATGTGTGTTTGAATAGGCTAATTTCTTAGTTCTTGCATTTTTAATTATGTATGTTTAAACTATTACAGGTTATTCTATGTATGTTTAAATATCATGTGCCATTATAATCTTGCCGAGAGAGTGAGAGTGAGAGAGAGAGACAGAGAGAGAGAGAGAGAGAGAGAGAGAGAGAGCGCACACAACATATGATTATATAGAATATGATAGATTTGTTGTCTCCCTATTTTAGAATGGATCCAAACACGAGAGGAACTTGCAATGGACACAGACATAAGATGATCATTTCATTGAACTTATAGAAAAGGAGAGTAGGGCTGCATCCAAGATAGGGGGAGGGGGGGCTTTAAAAAAGGTTCTTGGAAACGGATAGTAGAAGCAATGACAATTAAATTTGGGCCATTAAACACGGAAAGCAGGTTAAAGAGCAAGTATAAGTTCTTCAAAACCATGTACAGTGACATAAAAAAACTTATGAATGTATCCGGGTTTGGATGGGATGCAAGGAGGAGGATAGTAACAGCTGAGAGTGCTGTTTGGATTGACTACTTAGCAGTATATAATTACTCATTTGCATAGGCTTTAAAAATTTTGAATATGCTTAAATACGAATATTGCTAAAAATAATTTATGATCTTTTATATGCAGGAGACTGAATGAGCAAATAAATATCATAACAAGACTTTGCCCGAATATTCGCTCCTAAGTAAGATCTATGAGGGCAACACAGCAGATGGGACGTACAAATCGACTGGGGGTGGCATTACATTTGAGCCAGAAAGGCTCGAAATTCCATTCTCTAATGACCCCCCAGTAGAATTCTAGGTCCAATCTAGCTCATCCTATATTATGACCCAGTATCATCTGGATCAAAAAGACAACGGTCTCATGCTCCTATAGGAACACAACGCCGATTAAAGCAACCCACCTTCAATGACTCCATGACTAAAGTCATGATAGAGGTGGCCGATAGCATTAAGATGCTAGCACGTGAAACCGCAGGTAACAACAGCACTCCTGTTGTAGATGTTCCATCTAAGGTTAGGAGAGACGCCTTAAAGATTGTTGAAGACATGTGCAGAGCAGGTGAAGTTGGTGATGATGTCTTTGTAATGGCGGCAAGGATCTTCCAAGATTCTACAAGGCAGAGTTGTTATTAAACTTACCGGATCCAAGGATACGAAAGGCTTATTTGGATGAAGAGATGAAACACCTCTAAATACTTGATTGACTATTGTTTACTTTATGGTTTTCATATTATAAATATGTATGTGGATGACTTCTTTCATTTGTAATTCGATGGCTTCTTTCATTTTAATATCAAAGATTTCTTCATGGTTTTCATTATGGATGTGGATAGCTTCTTTCATATTATGGTTTGATAGAGATTACTTTATGGTTTACATTTTATAAATATGTATTGGATAAATTTTTTCATGTGTATGTTGATGGCTTCTTTCAATTTAATGTCAAAGGTTGCTTCATGGTTTTCTTTATGGTGTGGATGACTTCTTTTATATTATGGTTTGATTAAAAATATTGCTTTAATTTAATGTAGGTGCCTTCTTCTATTTCTAGTTATGGATCCCCAACAGCGACGGTTGGTGGTAATATTATATCTTACATATATAATGTGGTGCATTATAGGTTGGTATAGCACTACGCAAAAGAGGAGAAGGCGTATTCATACTGCAATTTTTACTGAGGCCAATTATGTCCAATACTTGCTGTCAGGGTACCCTCGTAAGTGCTTCAACCAAGTACGAATGGAAAGTTATGCTTTTATCAATCTATGTAATTTGTTAAAGCAGAGAATAAACATTACAGATATAAGATATTTGGCAGTTGATGAACAAGTAGCCATATTTTTAAGTATCATCACACACGATCAACGGAATAGGGGGGTCTAGAAACGGTTCCAACATTCAGGGCAGACCATAAGTTACTACTTCCATAGAGTTTTACAAGCCATCTTACAATTGGAACCCTTGTGCCTCCAACCAGCAAGCAATGAAACACCGGCCCACATTGCTAATGCTACACAACGATTTTACCCATACTTCAAGGTATGCGAGGGTCAAGTAATTCACATTGTTGTTCTCACATTCATTGATAATTAATATATAATATGTTGATTTTTTTTGTTAATAGGATTCTGTCGGAGCTATTGATGGGACTCATATCCCTGCTCGAGTTTGTAGTCAATTGCATAATCGTTTCCCAAACAGGAAAGGTTTTTTAAGCCAGAATGTTATGGTTGCGGTTGGTTTCGATACACGCTTCCATTATGTATTTGCAGGTTGGGAAGGATCCGCATCAGATTCTAAAGTCCTATATGACGCAGTTAGTAATGAAGGCAGTAGACTTGTAGTGCTTGAGGGTAACTTCATTCCTTCCTATGTTTCGTTGCTTTGGTTTGTACAATATTTCTAGTGTAATATTTGGCCTTACAATATACTCATTGCACAAACATGGTATAAGAAAATATTACCTTGTAGATGGTGGGTATCCTACTATTCGTGGTTTCATAGGACCATATCGAAGAGTCCGTTACCATCTAAATGAATTTACTTCAGGCCCACGAGCTCCCCAGAATCAGGAGTTATTCAACAAGCAGCATTTCACGCTTAGAAATGTAGTGGAGAGGACATTTTGACTTTGGAATGCTAGACTTCTTGCACTCAGGAATCAAATGCAGTATCCTTTGTGAACACAGGTTGATGTAGTTATTGCATGTGTAATATTGCACAACTACATCATGATGACTTGGGGAGCTGATAGCATAAGGGAGCTGCGTTTTCGAAGGAGGGTTGAGAGTCAACTCGTAATTGATGGAGATGATAGTTTTTCGCAATTGACTCAGGGGCATGTTGATCATGACGTTGGCGTCAATCTGCGAGATGCCATAGCGACATAGTTGTGGGAGGCCTACCTAAGTCGCTAGCACTTGTACTTAAACATTATTCTGCATTTCATATAAAATTTTTATGTTGTGTCCATTCTATTGCATTTTGAATTATGTATGTTTCAACTATTACAGGTTATTGTTGAATGGGGTTTTGTACGTGGTTTTCTTTATGGGTGCATGTATTGTGAATGTTGCTTGATACAGATGCGTCAGTATTGACTATAAGTAGTGGTCAAGTTATCGCAGGATATTGTTGAATGAGCTGATTTCTTACTGCTTGCATTCTGCATGTGAATTTGAATGGGTTGATTTCTTACAGGTTATTGTTTATAGGTGCATGAATTGTGAATGTTACTTGATACAGATGCATCAGTACTGAATATATGTAGCGCTCAAGTTATTGCAGGTTATTGTTGAATGGGCTGATTTCGTATTACTTGCATTGTGCATGCGTGTTTGAATGGGTTGATTTCTTAGTTCTTGTATTTTGAATTATGTATGTTTAAACTGTTACAGGTTAATTGTTGAGTGGGCTGGTTTTGTACATAGTTTTTTTTTTATGGACGCATCAATTGTGAATGTTGCTTGATACAGATGCATCTGTGCTAAAGTTATTACATGTTAGGATTTATTATTACATCTCTAGAATGGAAGTGTATAATATATCCAATGGCTACTCATTTGCATATTCCATGGGGTGGTCCTCGTCCAATGAAATGATAAATGGTATAAAGAGGGACTGGAACCCCCTAGAACAGGATATGATCACAATGGTGGGTCCTACCTCTTCATCACCACTCATAATTTCATCAAATGTGGATTACCCTAATGGAGTATAGTTTTCTGTAGCGCATTGGATATTATACATCCCTTTTCTAAAACATCTAATGCCTCTATAGAGTTTCAATATTTTGACCCCAAGTGTCTTGCATATTTTTGTCCACTTCTGACTCTCAAACTTCACTCGTAGTTTATCCATTAGGCCACATAGCATGCAAATCTTGAAATGTTCATTGATTAATGAATTTATTCTATTATGCATTTTACATATTCTTTTTTTTTGAAAATATCTTTTTGGTTCCAATGCCATGATATGAAACATTTTGCATTTTTCTGTTCACTGTTTATAAGTACTCTATATTTTGAGAAAAGTTGTCAAAAAATATATATTGAAAAAGTGAATGCACAAAAACAAAATCGTGCAAACAAAAAATTGTTACAAGAAGCAGATAGAGACTACAAATCTTACAAAGGTAGACTACCCTTCTCTATGGATTTTGCTTGTCTTCATGCATGTCCATACTTCTTTGCAAAAAAAGAAACTATGTGCACCTATTCTTTGCAAAAAAAAGAAATAGAAAATAAGTTACATGACTGCCACTGATTTAGGAAACTTCAAAATGATATGCGCTTTATCAAAATTACATGACTTCCACTGATTTTGGAAACCTTTAAGATGATATCAGCCCCATGATATTTCTTTTGGTAAGGACTATAGGACGGTTTGGAAACCAAAAAGCAATTTTCTCATGTGGTGTTAGTGGTGAATATATGAAAAATGTAACTGTTGCTAATGGGATGAAAGCCAGTCTGTTCTCTAATCCAATACAAATATCCAGTTCTTCTTTAACTTCCCAAGAGTTTATCAAACACAAAAACCATGAACTTCTTAACTTCCTAGGAGATTATAAAAACCAGAAACCAGGAACTTCTTAACTTCCCAGGGAGGTTATCAAACACATAAACCAAGAACTTTTGAAGTTCACAGAACTTAAGAACTTCCAATTTATAGTTCTTGAACTTGCTTCCATTTATCAAATAGGCCCTAGAGGTAAGCACACCCCACTCATAAAAATGCATAAGGCATTTAGGTATTGGCTTGATCAAATAAGGTACTCGGTATATGTAACAATCCTAAAATTTCAAAAAAAAAAAAAAAAGGAGAAAAGATGCTTTTAATAGGTGATGGTCTGATTGAGTATGATGGTCCTTGGGGACCATCACTATTTTCAAAAGTTTTACTTGGTAAAACTTTTGCTGCTGCTTTTGTTTGCAGCCTTTGCAGTTGCTGCTTGCAGCTGGCAACGTCCTTTAGCGGACGTGGTTTTCGTATGTTAAAAGCAGACGCTTAACGCGACACCTCAGGTATGAAGTAGAGCGTAATAAAATATTATAATAATACGTTCTAAGAATTTAAATAGGGGAGGTGAGCACTACTACCCTAGAAAATTTTGAGATCTCTCTCTCGCTAGCCGAAATTTATCGAAGTTCCCTCTCAAATATTTGTGGGTAAGTGACATCGTCTTTCTGAAAAATAGTCTATTTTTAATAAATAGTGATATTCCGTCTTGGATCTTTATTTTATCAGTTTTGTGTGTAAGTGACCTCATTGTCTCGAAAAATAATCCATTCTTTTTAAAAAATAAAATGAAATAAATATTTCTGCTTATTATCATGAATTTTAGGCGCGATAATTTTTATGCGCACGTGACCTCATTATCTTGAAAAATAATCTTTTTTATAAAAATTGTGATATTTTATCTATGTTAGAAATTTTGAATGCTGTAAATTAGAAAAATAAATTTATTCATTTTTCTTGTCTATTGTTAGAAATAAATGTGATATTTCTGCTTTTAGTAAAATTGTGATATTTCTTTCTACTGTTTTGAATATTTAGACATTGTAAAATTCATGTGCAAATGACTACCTTATTATTTAAAAATTGACATTTTTGCAATTGATTATAGTATTGTTGTGAAATGTTTATTTGTGAATTGATAATCCATAAATTGTGATAATTCCGTATTCTTGAATTTTTATAAGAGTTTTTCTATACATATCAAATTGGCAATTATGCTAGAATGCCTTTACAAACTGCTACCTTTCTTAATTTGAACCCAAAATATTTGATTGGTTATTTTTGAAATATTATAGAGAGTGACTGTTATTAATGGTTTAAGTGAAATTCATATTAATGGTTTCAGTGATATGTTGAGTACATGATATTGCTGCTTCTAAATGTTTAAAGAGATTTAGAAATAATTTAAGTATGCAAGTGGACTCATCCGGTACGCCGGTGAGGTATAAGTGGACCTATCTGGGACGCCGGTAGGGATTAAGTGGACTCATCCGGTACACCGGTGAGGTATAAGTGGACCTATCTAGGACGCCGGTAGGGATTAAGTGGACTCATCCGGTACGCCGGTGAGGTATAAGTGGATCTGGAGGGATTAAGTGGACCTATCTGGGACGCCGATAGGGATTAAGTGGACCCATCAGGACGCTGATGGGGTATATAGGTGACCTACTTGGGACGCCAGTAGGGTATTTTGTGAAATCCTTTGAATTATGTACTACCGTTAAAAGTGTTTTAAGCATTTCAATTACTCGGATTATATTTAATTATGTATTTATTGAAAGTGAAACTGTTGATGCATTTCTGTTAATAGATCTCATTTTGGGAAATATTGATATCTTTCAATCATGATTATTTTTAGGATTATGATGATCACTTACTGAGTAACCAAACTCATCAAACTATGGTAAACATTTTTCAGGATAACTGCGGATTCATTTTGAGTGCTAGTCAAGATCAACCTTGGAAGATACTGTTTTTGTGCTAGCTTTCTTTATTTACTATGTAAGACCTCGCCACTGTAAATTTGTCCTATCAATAGATGTATAAATGTTTTGCTTGTCACATCTCAGGAATAATAGTATTGTAAATTCTTGGGGTGTGACAACTATGGTATCAGAGCAATAGGTTTAAGATCCTTAGGAATTTTAAAAAGAATGTACTTAAAAATCACATTTATTGTGTGTACAGACCGGGATAAAGTCAGGATTCAGAATAGCTGAAGCCAATATGGAAGGAATTCACAAAGCCTTGGAAAATATGGTTGCTCTAATGCAACATCAGATGGAAAACAACAATCCACCCAGGCAGTCAGTTACAGGAAATGATGGGAGCAATATTGAACAATTTAAGAAATTAAACCCACCATCTTTTAAGGGTGCTGTAAACCCACTAGAAGCCGAGGGATGGATTATGCAATTGGAAAAAATATTCGAGGTTATGGAATGTCCTGATGATAGGAAGGTGGCCTTGGCAGTTTTTATGTTAGAAGGTGAGGCACAACACTGGTGGCAAATGGCAAAAGGAGTATTGGTCAAAGAAAATAAAACCTTGACTTGGGAAGTATTTCTAGAGGCATTTTATGAAAAATATTTCCCAGATTTTATTCGAGACCAAAAAGAAATGGAATTTCTAGAATTAATCCAAGGAAATAGGACAGTAGCACAGTACGAGGCCAAGTTTACTGAATTGGCCAGGTTTGCACCACATATGATTAACAATGAGGCAAGAAAGGTGAAGAAATTTGAAAGGGGTCTCAGGCCAGCTATTAGAAGCAGAATATCAGTCTTGAAATTAAGAACTTAAGCTGAAATAGTGGATCGTGCCCAAATTATCGAAAAAGATTTTGAAGATTACCAAAAGACAAAAAATCAGAACAGTCATGTTAGACCTACATCATCTAATCGACAACAGTTTGAAAGGCCAAACAAGAAGCCAAGGCCCTCGCCATTTCAAAACCCAATAGAACCATGTAGAAAATGTGGGAAAAATCATGGATCAAGCCCTTGTTATTGGAATACCGGAGCCTATTTTAAATGTGGAAAATTGGGACACCAGATTAAACAATGTCCTAGCTTACAGACACAACAGCTTCCAAAGCAAGGAGAGATAGCTCTGAAGCCTCAGATGAAGGGAAGAGTATTTGCGATTACCGAGCAAGACGCTCAGGCCTCAAAATCAGTGATCCAAGGTACTCTTACTATCTTCCAAAAAGTAGCTCATGTTTTGATTGATCTTGGATCTACTCATTCATTTGTGTTACAACACTTTGCATGCCACTTAAAGGTAGAACCAGAACAATTAGAATACATTCTAGAGGTAGCCACACCGATGGGAGATTCAATTAACACCAATATAATGTACAAATCATGTGTAATAAAGATAGAAGAAAAGGAACTGTTGGTTGATTTAATACTCCTGGAAATTCAAGATTTTGATGTAATCTTAGGCATGGATTGGCTCTCTGCATACCATGCAAGTATTAATTGTTATAAGAAAATCGCAATCCCAATGACTCGATTGACACAGAAAAATGTCAAATTTGAGTGGACAAGTGAATGTGAGGAGAGTTTTCAAGAACTAAAAGTTCGATTAACTTCAGCACCTATTTTAACTATTCCTGAGGGGAGTGGGGGATTTGTGATTTATAGTGATGCTTTACATAAAGGTTTGGGCTGTGTATTAATGCAATATGGGAAAGTAGTGGCATATGCATCCAGACAGTTGAAAGAATATGAGAAAAAATATCCAATTCATGATTTGGAGCTAGCTGCAATAGTATTCGCTTTGAAAATATGGAGGCATTATCTATATGGTGAGCAATTCGTAATATACACGGATCATAAGAGTTTGAAATACCTTTTCTCTCAGAAGGATTTAACTATGCGGCAGATAAGATGGATGGATTTCTTAAAAGATTATGATTGTACAATCCATTATCATTCAGGAAAAGCTAACGTTGTGGCCGACGCTCTAAGTAGAAAATCTACGGGAGTCTTAGCTCATCTAATGATCCAATAAATGCGATTGTTAGAGGAAATAGTGGATTGGCATCCAACTCCGTCCATTAATGGTGTGGTAAGTATGATTGCCAACATTAAGGCGGAACCCCAATTAATCCAATAGATTCGATTGACACAAAAGAAAGACCCTCAACTCATAACAATTATAGAAGAGGTGAAGCAAGGAAAGAGAGATGAATTCTCTATATGTAGTGAGGATTTGTAAAGATTCAAAGGTCGGGTTTGTGTCCCGAATGATGAGAGTGTAAAGAAAGCTATCTTAGAAGAAGCACATCATTCTCGTTATACAATACATCCCGGAAGTATTAAAATGTATCAGGACCTGAAGAAAACCTTTTGTTGAAATAATATGAAAAAAGAGGTAGCACTATTTGTGTCTAAATGCCTAACATGTCAGCAAGTAAAAGCTGAACATCAAAGGCCCGCTGGGTTGTTGCAGCCTTTACCTGTGCCAGAATGGAAGTGGGAGCACATCTCTATGGATTTTGTCTCTGGCTTACCTAGAACAAATTCAGGACATGATAGCATTTGGGTCATTGTGGATCGGTTGACCAAAGCTGCCCACTTTCTACCGATTCGCACGACGTACACTTTGGATCGACTGGCTCAGTTGTACATTATGGAAATAGTGCGATTGCATGGAGTTCCTGTCAGTATTGTATCGGACAGGGATACTTGGTTTACTTCTAAATTTTGGGCTAGACTACAGTCAGCCATGGGGACGAGACTCACCTTTAGTACTGCCTTTCACCCCCAAACTGATGGACAATCGGAGAGGACCATCCAAACCTTGGAAGATATGCTGAGAGCCTGTGTTATTGACCTTACAGGAAGCTGGGATGACCATTTACCCCTGATTGAGTTTGCTTATAATAATAACTTCCAAGCCAGTATTCAGATGGCACCATATGAAGCCCTGTATGGAAGGAAATGCAGGTCACCCATATATTGGGACGAGGTTGGTGAAAGAAAGCTTTTGGGGCCAGAAATTGTCCAAATAACCACAGATAAAATAGCATTAATTCGTGAAAGGCTCAGGACAGCTCAGTGTAGGCAAAAGAGTTATGCCGATAACTGAAGGAGAGATCTTGAATTTGAGGAAGGTGATCGAGTTTTCCTAAAAATCTCACCAATAAAGGGCATTATGAGATTCGGAAAGAAAGGAAAGTTGAGCCCACGTTACATCGGACCATTTGAAATCCTGGAAAGAATCGGAGGTGTCGCTTATAGACTTGCCTTACCACCTGAATTGGCAAATGTCCATAATGTCTTTCATGTAACTTCACTACGAAAATATCAGCCCGACTCGTCCCATTACTTAAAATATGAACCTTTACCGATCAGGAAGGACCTATCCTTCATTGAGCAGCCAATTTTGATACTGGATAGAAGGGTGCAAGTGTTGCGTAACAAGGAGATTCCTTTAGTCCGTGTATTATGGCAGTACCATTCAAGAGAAGAGTCGACTTGGGAATGAGAAGACGAAATCAGAGAAAAATACCCCTATCTTTTTCAGTAATCAGATACACAAATTTAGAGGACTAAATTTCTTTAAGGGGGGAAGAATGTAACAATCCTAAAATTTCAAAAAAAAAAAAAAAAAGGAGAAAAGATGCTTTTAGTAGGTGATGGTCTGATTGAGTATGATGGTCCTTGGGGACCATCACTATTTTCAAAAGTTTTACTTGGTAAAACTTTTGTTGCTGCTTTTGTTTGCAGCCTTTGCAGTTGCTGCTTGCAGCTGGCAACGTCCTTTAGCGGACGTGGTTTTCGTATGTTAAAAGCAGACGCTTAACGCGACACCTCAGGTATGAGGTAGAGCGTAATAAAATATTATAATAATACGTTCTAAGAATTTAAATAAGGGAGGTGAGCACTCCTACCCTAGAAAATTTTGAGATCTCTCTCTCTCTAGCCGAAATTTATCGAAGTTCCCTCTCAAATATTTGTGGGTAAGTGACATCGTCTTTCTGAAAAATAGTCTATTTTTAATAAATAGTGATATTTCCGTCTAGGATCTTTATTTTATCAGTTTTGTGTGTAAGTGACCTCATTGTCTCGAAAAATAATCCATTCTTTTTAAAAAATAAAATGAAGTAATTATTTCTGCTTATTATCATGAATTTTAGGCGCGATACTTTTTATGCGCACGTGACCTCATTATCTTGAAAAATAATCTTTTTTATAAAAATTGTGATATTTTATCTATGTTAGAAATTTTGAATGCTGTAAATTAGAAAAATAAATTTATTCATTTTTCTTGTCTATTGTTAGAAATAAATGTGATATTTCTGCTTTTAGTAAAATTGTGATATTTCTTTCTACTGTTTTGAATATTTAGACATTGTAAAATTCATGTGCAAATGACTGCCTTATTATTTAAAAATTGACATTTTTGCAATTGATTATAGTATTGTTGTGAAATGTTTATTTGTGAATTGATATTCCATAAATTGTGATAATTCCGTATTCTTGAATTTTTATAAGAGTTTTTCTATACATATCAAATTGGCAATTATGCTAGAATGCCTTTACAAATTGCTACCTTTCTAAATTTGAGCCCAAAATATTTGATTGGTTATTTTTGAAATATTATAGAGAGTGACTGTTATTAATGGTTTAAGTGAAATTCATATTAATGGTTTCAGTGATATGTTGAGTACATGATATTGCTGCTTCTAAATGTTTAAAGAGATTTAGAAATAATTTAAGTATGCAAGTGGACTCATCCGGTACGCCGGTAAGGTATAAGTGGACCTATCTGGGACGCCGGTAGGGATTAAGTGGACTCATCCAGTACGCCGGTGAGGTATAAGTGGACCTATCTGGGACGCCAGTAGGGATTAAGTGGACTCATCCGGTACGCCGGTGAGGTATAAGTGGACCTGCAGGGATTAAGTTGACCTATCTGGGACGCCGATAGGGATTAAGTGGACCTATCAAGACGCTGATGGGGTATATAGGTGACCTACTTGGGACGCCAGTAGGGTATTTTGTGAAATCCTTTGAATTATGTACTACCGTTAAAAGTGTTTTAAGCATTTCAATTACTCGGATTATACTTAATTATGTATTTATTGGAAGTGAAACTGTTGATGCATTTCTGTTAATAGATCTCATTTTGGAAAATATTGATATCTTTCAATCATGATTATTTTTAGGATTATGATGATCACTTACTGAGTAGCCAAACTCATCAAACTATGGTAAACATTTTTCAGGATAACTGCAGATTCATTTTGAGTGCTAATCAAGATCAACCTTGGAAGATACTGTTGTTGTGCTAGCTTTCTTTATTTACTATGTAAGACCTCGCCACTGTAAATTTGTCCTATTAAAAGATGTATATATGTTTTGCCTGTCACATCTCAGGAATAACAGTATTGTAAATTCTTGGGGTGTGACAGTATAGCTTGTATTAAGTCTGATTGAGGTAATTTTTTGTCATGTTGCATATTTTTGTAAATGGGTCAATTGGAGGAGGAGACCCGATGTATGTTGTATTAAGTCCGATTGAGATAATCTTCCACCATCGTGCTTTATGGTTTGCAGTATTTTATTTCTTTTCCCATAATGGAATGTAGGTTTTATTTAATAAAAGAAAGTCATAAATAGAGGGAGCAAGTGAGAATCAATTTATCTATTTATTATTTTTATTTTGAGTTGAATTTATTATAATTGGACCATTATAAGTGTTCTAGTAGGTGAAAAAAAAATTAAAAATTACATACACTATACTAGATAACCTTTGTCCAACTTTCAGGAGCAAGGGAGGATGTGTACAGAGAGAGGGGTTGAGATGGGTTTTGGGTGGAGAAGAGAATCATTGAGAGAGAATTTGAAGAGAAGATAGAGGTTAGTTATTGAGTTTAGAGGAGAGAGACGAAGAGAGTTGGAAAAAGAAATATGAGGGGAGAGACAACGATTCTTGGAAAACTTTACATATTTCGTGTTGTACAAAAAATATTTAATTAATGAAATACATTATTAATGTTCTTAAGAAGGTGAATTTCTAAATTAAAATTTAGGAAAAATTACATATATATCCGTTATACTTTACGTTATTACGGTTACACGTAGTAGTTTTTGCTATTACGCATATGTCTGTTTTTTATCTGTCATAACGCCTTTTTAAAAAAAAAAGACAAATTTTTTTTTCGGATGTTCAACATCCGAATTTATGAATATTTCGGATGTTCAACAATCGAAAACAACCAGCTAGAATTGTCACTTACAAATTTCGGATGTTGAACATCCAAAATTTTGCTCGCCAAGACTTCCCGCGCACGGGCGGAAACTTATATATGTTTATTTTTATAAAGTTGGGAAAAACTGATCATTAAAAGAACATACCTCCTTTTACTGTCTTTAATACAGTAACCCACAAAGTTGAAGAGATTGACTCACTATTTGGACATGATTGGTACCGTTCTTACTCTTTCTTTATACGGTTGATTAATTAAAATTTATTTATGTACTATTATTTAGAATATTTAATTTTGTTTTTTTAATAACATTTGTTGTGTATTTGAGATTAATAAATGTAATTTGTTTAATATTGATGAAGTTATTTTTTTATATAATTATTTGTTGTTTGTACCATGTTGATACATTGTATTCTTTTTTTTGGCAAAATAATTGTTAAACTTGTTTGTTTGTAATAAAATTTGTTGTTTATTTTTTGTTTATGTGAGTATTACTCGCACATTATTTCAATCTATTATGTAATACTCAGATTTTATGAACCCTAAAGTAGTTAGAAATATCCCAATTTTTGGTAATTTTTTTGCAACACTAATTTTGCTATTCATTTAATACATGAGTATTGACTATCGCTACTGATAATTTTAGTAGTACACTATTTACATGTATTATGGAATACTCAAATTTTATGAACCATAAAGTAGTTAGAAATATACCAATTTTTGGTAATTTTTTTGTATTGATTTTTTATAACAGTAGCTTTGCTATTTCATTTAATGCGGGAGGATTCAGATAGACCCGGTTTCGGCCCAAGGATATATGGGGAAAGGCGTGCATCGGCCTCCTTCGGATCGTGGATTCCAGTTTCGGGTGGGTCGGTGCCACTCTTTTGACAGTAGTATTGATGACGGCTACTGAGGGAGTGCAACTGGTATTCCGATATGGGGGGTCATTTGAGACAAATGCAGATGACGGACGTGTTATTTATAAAGGAGAAAAATTGAAGGTCATTCCCTGGAGGAACTACAAAGTCATTTTACAAATTTAACCAAGTGTGATCCAAACAAATTAGCTATTATATACCACAACACAAGTCTATCTAATGGACTTGATTTGATTTATGTTAGTGATAATATAGATGTATCTTTTATGTTGGGAGGGGAATCTTCGAGAATTGTAGTATATATTACCGAGGCACAACAAGAATTTATTGTTGAGGGATCATCTTCAAGGAATAGGTATATCTACAATTTATTTTTTCATCTTGTAAATTGCTTTATTTTAATCTTATAAGTGTAGAAATTGTTGCTTCATCTTACATTCTATCTTTTGTCAACAGTCAGCGTAACACTTTACTTGAGCACGATCAAAACATTGGAGTGGCGCCCAACCCTGAGCTCGTATCAGAGCGTGATATGGAGGACATTGAACCACTAGAGAGTCCATATAGAGGAGTTGGTAACGAGGTTCAATTGAATGTTGGGTAATTTTTTGAAAATGTTAAGGAATGTCGGCATCATCTAGTTGATTTTGCAATCCACAACAATTTTGTTTTAAAGTTTGACAAAAGTAAATTAGGACGGGTGTCGGCAAGTTGCAAGGCAGATGGATGCACATGGTAAGTGTTGTGCTTACGAGTTGGTAGCACCGAATACTTTAAAGTGAAGTCTATTGTTAAGGAGCACACATGTAGTGGTCCAATGGCATTTGCAGTGGTTGATACCAGACTTGGTATTGGTTCTTAAGTATATTGAGTGAGCTCTTAAATGGGTACCCTAATCTGCCTGCCTTAACCATTATATCAGATCAACAGAAAAGCCTGCCAGAAGCAATAGAAAAATGCTTTCCAACATGTTTTCTATCATTTTGCATGCGACATATGGGAGAGAACTTTAAGGGCTTTATGGAAAGGTCAGCAAATACTAAAGTATTGCTGATGCTGTTTTGGAAGGCTGCTCGTAAAGTGACCATTGGTGGGTTTGAAAAAATAATGTTTGATATACAGTGTGCTGACTTAGAAGCATATGATTGGATTAAGAATATTCCAACCAAATTTTGGACAGATGCCTATTTTTCAGGATCTAGATACAATCATCTTACATCAAACATGGTTGAGTCTTTCAATGCTTGGATTTTATCGGCTCGAGAGAAGCCGATCATTACAATGTGTGAAGAAATAAGGATACGGTTGATGACCAGGTTTGAAGAGAAGAGGGAATTAGGTAATACTTGGAGCGGCATGTTAATACCGAAGGCCCAAAAATTACTTGACATGCGAAAGATGAAGGCTCGATTTTTGCACAAAGTTATATCTGTCATGGACACGCTTTTTGAGTTCCACTATCTTTGGAAGAAGTACGCTGTCAATTTAATGTAGTGGACATGCAATTGTAGAAAATGGCAACTCAGTGGCATTCCGTGTGCCCATGTTATTGCAGCCATTAACCATGTGCATATGGATCCAACTGTTTACTGCCTTAAGTATTTTACAGTAGAATACTTTAGAGGGGCATTTGAAACTCCCTTTGCACCTGTCCCGGATGATATTGAGTTGACAGGTATCTACAGCCAGACAATGTTGCCACCAAGGACTACACGCCTTTCCAGTAGGCCAAAAAAGGAACAAAAAATATCTAATACGGTACATCCAATCACCAAGCCTTTGAAGTGCAAACAATGCGACGCAGAGGGTCATAATAGGAGGACATGTAGAGAACCGATAGAGTGAACTTGATGTTAATATTGTATTATTAAATGGAACTATAATTTTCATAAATTAATGAATTGAGTGAACATTATGTTTTTTTTGTCAAATTTGTGTCAGTGCAATCATAATTCTTTGTTGTAATAAATCTTCTAACCTGTTATATGATATGCAATCAATCAATAAAAATAATTACAAATACTTAAATACTATTGAAAGAAATCAATATCAAATTATACACTAACCTCATTAGGTTGGAGGTTATCAATTTCTTGTCTGATGGGAGGCATTAAGTTATGCGAATTGCCATGATATTTCTTCGGTGGCTCCCATCTTTTGGCCTTAGGAATATTTGGAGGGATATTATGCGGTATGGGCCTCATATGCAAAATATGCTCATATGACCAACACTGTAATAAATTGAGTATGATAAATATTTAATATATTAAGAAAGCAATCTAAACTATTACACTTATGTCATATACCAAAACAAGTGGTTAGCTGCATGAGAGTGGCTGAACCACTAAAATGTCTTCGCTTGAAAGTGCAAGCTTTTCCAAGTGAGTGATAGAGGAATGCAAGGGCTGCAGCACCCCAAGCATATGTGTTGGCACCTTCAATATCTTCAAAAAACTGCAGGTACCTTGTTGGCACTGTTGAAACTAATGCATCAGCGAATATGGTTACACTAATGAGGAAGAGCAGATATGCTCGAGTATATCTATAAACTTGAACTGGGGCTGCATCACGTAGCAATTCCTTAAAATTTGCCTTCAACCATGTATGCCTCAAGCGTGCCAAATTGCCATCAGGGACTATACCCAAATTATCTTCTATAAACTTTCGCATGTCCTTGATAGGACGACATGTAACTGGGTCGCCATCCACAACCAGTCCTAATATCTCGTATACATCAAAAAGTGTTGGTGTCATCTCACCAATATGAATGTTGAAATGAAAGGTGTTGGTCTCAGAACGCCACCTCTCTATATTAGCTGCGACCAAAGGATGATCAATTCGACCTGGTCGAATGACAGTCAACGGACCCAACCCAGAAGCATGAACTAACTAAACTTGTTCTCTTGTTAATTTTCATTTATTGATAACTCTTCTCATCAATTCTAATTTCTTCTTTCTCCTGAAATACACTACCATTTATTGAAAATTAACAAATAAATAAAATGGACAGATGAATATATGCATATACCTGTCCTTCCCATATGAAATATGAGCAATGTTCTGGATGTTGCAACAAACTAGGGTCCTGAGGACCTCCTGGATATCCTCCATCGGGATGTAAACGATCCATGTTCACTGAAATCCCATATGGCACCATGTTAATCATAAGGCTACACATGTAGAAATTAGCTGGATAACAAAAAAATAATAATGACATACTATTGATGAAGAAGAACATTGCTACAATCCATTGATGACAGAAGAACAATGCTAAAATGAAATTCCTATGCTAGTCCAACTAAGTATCGTATACTTGCAAATCGAAATCAATCAGTGAATATGTTGGCCAAATGAAGAATTGATTCTTTGAGTCAAACAGACAACTAAAGAGAATTCAAAGAGTTATTCAAAAACCACTAAACAACTTCTATAATTAGCTACAGCGAAAAAACAGTCACATATCCAGCTCTTAAATTCAATTTAATATCTCTACTTAAAGAACTACTGTACAAGACCCCTTAATTAACCAAATATGCATAATCCTCATCCACTTCTTTTATTAGTAACAATTTCAAAACCACGTGAAATACAACACTAAGTCCAATTCAATGGACCTTAGCTAACAATAACCAAACTCTAGATGGATAAACAAAAAGAAAAAAACACAATAGTCCCCTTCCAAGTAATTATCCTTGACCAAAAACTAAAGAATTCAACTTTAATGAGTAACAAAATTATTTCAACGGAATTCTACATTGGTAAGCAACAAATCATTTCATTGTAAAGCCAAGAATCCAACTTTCATAAGCAGCTAAATCATCCCATAAAAAACAAAGAATTCATGTAGCTCAGTAACCAATCTATTAAAAAACCACGCATGTCAATTAAAAACTGAAGAAATCGATTTATAGATAGACGAATGGCTCCATCAAAAAAGAAAAAAATATATTTTATGTCAAGCAACAATTTCAAACAAATAACAGAGAACCATGCTACTTATAATACAAGCAACAAATTAAATCCAAAATATTCAAATAAATGTAGTCATTGTTACTTAAATCATAAATCATAAATCATAATTTAAATAAATTCACTCATTAAATACTTTGCAAAATATTCAAAGTAAATATGTACTTGAATCATAAATCACATACATATTTTGTTTTTAAAGCTACTCAATGTATCATCAACTACAAAAATCAACAATTTACTAAAATATCAATAAATGTAACAAAAATATGTGCTTAAGACTTTTTAAAAGTATAAACCCCCAAATTTAAGTAATTTATAGTTATACAGAGACCACAAAATTCCAAGTTCTCAAAACCCCCAAATTATAAATATCTAATTCAATCACAATGGAGGCACAAATTAATTCAATCTATACCAAAATCACAACAAATAATTAGTATGCTTGAGTATAAACCCTAACCAAAATTCAGGTGGCACTCTAAATAAAAAATCGACCCACATACCTTTACAATGTGAACTTGCTTCAAAATCCAAAAAATGCCGCCTGCCAAAGACGAACACTGTTGAAAATCAAAACAAAAAAACCAACTGCTATTCTTTACCAATAAGGTGGACAATATCAATCACACTCTCAAAGAATGAGAAAAACGCAGATGCACTATGAAAGAATGAAAAAAAAAGCAGAAAATAGGGCGGACGAAGTTTACTCACTGTGCCGCTCTTTTCGGATGTTCAACATCCGAAAATTGAAAAGTGAACGTTTTTTTTTAAATCCTGTTTTCGGATGTTGAACATCCAAAAAAGGGCAAAAGTGTCTTTTTTTTAAAAAGGCGTTGTGAAAGATAAAAAACGGACAGATGAGTAATAACGGAAACAATTAGGTGTAACCGTAATAACGTAAAGTATAACAGATATATATGTAATTTTCTTTAAAATTTAATATGTAAATGAGAAATTTGAAGAAAAAAACTACAATATCTATATTTCAATGAAAAGTTGGGTCGTAAAAAATAAAAACTCAAAAAGGAAGTTCTTTTTTTCCATATGTCCCTGAAAATTAGAAAGTAAAAATTGAAATGTCAATAACAAACTTTTCGATATCGTCCTGGTGAACTTGCCAAAAACATTTTGAACTTGTCAATAACAAGCTTTTCGTGATTTGGATCGTCCACCCAGCACACAAATCCAGATCAATTGGATTGAAGATTTCGATTAGAAAAATCAGTACAAATTGGTTAAATAAAAAATAATATATTGACAGGGAATCAGCCCCATCCAAACAAGTAAAACCTCCCTACAAAACTCTCTAAAATTTGTAGGTTTGGTGTTGGTAACCTTCAACTAAATATTGATTAGTAAATAAAGTCAAATAAAAATTTTGAATAGCAAAAGGTTTAAAGTATATTGCAATCAATAATTGAAGCTTTAAATTTAGAAATTAATTCAGAAATCAAATGAAGTCCATAAATCAATATCTAATTGAATTTTAAAATTAAATTTGAGAGATTCCATAATTCTAAATGAAATTTAAAATTAAATTGAGAATGGTGTTGGGATTATAGTGGTAGCACCACTTGTGCTCAAGTAAGGTCTAGGCTTTCATCCTCACCTAACGCATTAAAAAACCACTTAAGTATATAAAAAACGGGTAGGGGTACATCATCCCCACTGAATTACCCAAAAAAAAAAAAAAAAGTTAAATTAAATTTGAGAGATCCCATATGGTCAATACATATTACAATTAATAATTGAAGCTTTAAATTTAGGACTTAATTCATAAATCAAATGAAGTCAGTAAATCAATATCTAATTGAATTTTTAAATTAAATTTGAGAGATTCCATATTGTCAATATCTAATTGAATTTTAAAATTAAAGAGATCCCATAGGGTCAATAAGTTCTTAAATCAATTTCTAATTGAATTTTAAAATTAATTTTGAAAGATTCCATATGGTCAATATCTAATTGAATTTTAAAATTAAAGAGATCTCATGTGGTCAATGTCTAATTAAATTTTAAAAATAAATTAAATTTGAGAGATTACATATGGTCAATATCTAATTGAATTTTAAAATTAAAGAGATCCCATATGATCAATATCTAATTAAATTTTAACATAAAGAGATCCTATATGGTCAATATCTAATTAAATTTAAAATTTAAAATTAAAGAGATCCCATATGGTCAATATCTAATTAAATTTGAGCGATTCCATATGGTCCCCGCGAGTCTCTAATAATTTAAATTTTAAAAATAGAGTAATGGAAATTTTAAATTTTAAATTAAAGAGATCCCATATGGGTCAATATCTAATTAAATTTTAAAAATTAAATTTGAGAGATTCCATATGGTCTGGAGTAATTAAATATTAAAAATAAGAGTAATTAAAATTAGAGCAATTAAATTTGAGTCTCGAGTAATTTAAAATTTAAAAAATTAGAGTAATTAAGTTTGAGTCTCGAGTAATTAAATTTTAAAAATTAAATTTGAGTATCGACTAATTGAATTTTAAAAATTAAATATGAGTATAGACTATTTTAATTTTAAGTACATCCGAAACATGGTCCCGGCGAGGCTCGAACTCGCGACCTCCGGCTCATAAGACCAGCGCTCTAACCAACTGAGCTACGGGACCTTTTATAATCATTCAATTACCCAAAGATTTTACATTTCTGTAATAAAGAGATTAGTTAAAGGGGACATGCCATTAACGTTAAAGTCCATAACGAGTGCTGTTATGTTCCGTTATGCTCGCTGTAACGCCACGGGTATAAGTAGAGGGAAAATGACCTCCAACCCCCTTTCCTATCTTTGCCTCTTTAGAGCCCCCTTTCCTATCATTGACTCTTTAGACCCATGGGTACATAATTGTTTACACCGTCTGGGTACATAATTGTTTACACAGTCTGAAGTTTAAAACTTTAGGACGGTTAGATCTCAATTATATTATTATTATTTTTTAAAAAAAATATTTTTTTTTTATTCTATTAAATGTCAAACCTATCTATTATATATAGAGTGCAGTTGGCATACGGATGCATCCGTAGCTGTAGAGGTAAGGCGCACCTTCAAATTTTATCATGGTATATAATTTTGATGTAAAATGTTTTTAGGATTATCTCAAAATCTATTTTTATATCGAATTATAAAATTTAAAAAATAGTTAAATCAAGTAGATATATAACATATGAAAATCTTGAAAATGGACGGTGTAAATAATATGTTGTAAAATGCACTGTTTCTGAGACTTAAAATCTTTTTATTTTTCACGGTCATACATCTCGATATGGATATGATCAATCAAGAGCAAGCTTTCTATGTTTCCCCTACAGCATAGAAGTTTTATCTTCCCCCTTATCCAATCGTCCATTCTGAATGGAGGGTTCCCCAATCACAATGTCACTTTTTTATACTATTTTATTTTTAATTATTTTTTTATAAACTAATTTCGCACCAAATTTTGGATGTCCATTTCTCTATTAAAGTCTCAATAGTGAAAAATATAAAAAAAATATTTTCAATAAAATAAAATGACCAAAATACCCCTAAAAGATTTAAGGGGTATTTTTATCATTATATTTATCGAAAATTTATTTTTAATATTTTTTATAGGTGCTCCCCAATGAGAAGATGGCACGTACCAAATTTCATGTTAATACAATTTGTATAAAAAAATACTAAAAATAAGATACCTTGAGACGTCGTATATAAGATCATATGGTGAGTGGCTCTCTTGATCAAAATTGGACAGCTGGATGATAAGGGGAGGATAGAACTTCTATGCTATAGGGGAAGCATATAAACCTTTCCCATCAATCAAAAGGTTTTTCAACATTAAAACAACCTTTTTCGTTGGATTTTTGGGGTGCATCCGTAGTTCTATATTATAAAGTTGCATCCTTATATATATATATATATATATATATATATATATATATAGGAAAAGTCTTTCCAACGCCTATAGGTGAAAATAATTAGTGATTTCAGCTACCCTCATCACCGTCCAAATTTCATCGTACTGTAACAATTGTCCGGTAGTGTTTTATTTTTTATTTTTATTTTTACAAATTAGAATGACCTAATATTTGGATAGTATGTACATATTACTGAGGCGCATCTAATAAAAATATAAAAAAAATTATCTGTAAAAAATAAATTGTCCAAAATACCACCAAAATTTTTTGGGGGTATTTTGGTCAATTTTTTTCACGTAAAACATATTTTTTATATAATTTTTGAGGATTCCCCTATTTCTTATGAATATACTCTCTAAATTTCAGGTCATTCTGACTTGTAGAAAAATAATGAAAAATAAAATACTACCAGACAATTGTGACCACGCGATGAACTTTGGACGGTGATGGGGGTAGGCGAAGTCAATGTTCATTTTTGCCTATATTGCGTAGTGTTTTCCATATATATATATATGCAATTTTATATATAAATTGAAAAAAAAAGTATATAATGAGATCATTTACCTTTGGTACAAGGTGGTCACAATTAATTTTGAACATGGGATGTAAAACTAGGTGGCTGCATTTATTCCATTGACGAACTCAAAGTTCAAAAGAAATTTTCTTGAACTTTGTAACACACCCAATTTATCAGATTTAACAACGGACGATTATAAGTAATTGTGACTTTCATGTACTAGTAAATTGTTTCATTGAATACATTAATATATAAATTTTAAGAGAAAATATCTCGATACCCCCTATTTTTAAGTTTCATTTTACATTATACCCAAGGTTTTAAAAGATATCTTGGGGCATAAAAATTGTAAATTTTATTTCTTTTAACCCCCGGAGCTACTTTAAACCTACTTTTTTAGGCCAAACAAATATAAAAGGACATACTTTTTCTAAAAGCCATCCTCCTAAAGTTTTCTCTTTCTCTCTCCCTACGCCCTTTTTCTCTCTGTCTTTCCCATCTCTAACCCTTCACTCTCTTTCCTCCCTCTAGCTCTTTACAATTCACATTTCTCCTTTCACTCTCTCTCTTACTAACCCTTCACTCTCTCTCCTCCCTCCCTCTCTCTTTACAATTCACATTTCTTCTTTCACTCCCTCTCTTTCCAACCCTTCACTCTCTCTCCTCCCTCTCTCTCTTTACAATTCACATTTCTCCTTTCATTCCCTCTTCCCAAATACACAATAAATATACAGAGAGAGAGAAAACGAGAAGTGTTTGGATAAACACAGTAAGAGAGAGGTCTCTTCCCAAATACTTCCCAAATACACAATAAGTATACTGAGAGAAAGAGAAGTGTTTGGATAAACACAATAAGAGAGAGGTGTTTGGTGGTGAAAGGTTATCGAGAGGAGAAAGAGAGGTGTTTGGTGGTGAGAGGTTATCGGGACGAGAGAGAGAGGTGTTTAGATAAACACGGGATGAGCGAGATACTTGGTGGTAAGAGGTGTGTTTGGATAAACACATGAAGAGAGAGAGAGATGGTCACAATTATGAATTGAGAAAGTATATAATGAGATCATTTACTTTTGGTACAAGGTGGTCACAATTAAAGTATACGGAAAATTCCTATTTCTCCTCTCATTCTCTCTCTTCCCATATACACAGTAAGTATACGGAGACAAGGAGAGATGTTTGGATAAACACATGTTTGGATAAACAGGAAAAGATTTCTCCTCACATTCTCTCTCTTCCCAAATATACAATAATTATACAGAGAGAAAGAAAAATGTTTGGATAAACACAGGTAAAGAGAGGTGTTTCTCCTCTCATTCTCTCTCTTCCCAAATGCATAATAAGTACACGGAGAGAAAGATAGATGTTTGGATAAACACAAAAAAAGAGAGGTGTTTGGTGGTGAGAGGTTACCGGGATGAAATACACGGTAAGAATACAGAGATGTTACCGGGAGGAAATACACAGTAAGTATACGGAGAGAAAGAGAGATGTTTGGATAAACATAGGAAAAGAGATGTGTTTGGTAGTGAGAGGTTATCGGGAGGAGAGAGAAGTGTTTGGATAAACAAGATAGGAGAGAGATGCTTGGTGGTGAGAAGTTATCGAGAGGTGAGAGAGAGGTGTTTGGATAAACACAGAGATATGTTTGGATAAACACAGGAATAGAGAGAGAAGTGTGGGAGGAAAAAGAGTGAAACATGCAACGAGAGAGAGAAAGAGTAAAGTTTGGGGTATATAAATGAAGAGAGAAATGAGAATGGGTTTAGAAAGAGCGTGTTTTTTTCACATTTGTTTAGGTTAGAAAAAAATGTTTAAAGTGGCTTGGGGGTTGGAAGATATTTTTTGAAATCTTGAGTTTATTAAGAAATAAAATCCAAACATAAGGGATATGGAGATATTTTTCCAAATTTTAATAATAATAACCACAACAATAATATATGAATCGTTAAATAGTTCATATCTCAGATAAATGAACAAATATTAATAATAATCGATTAACAATAGTAATAAAGATTTTGATTGATCAATTTGCAAGTTCGAGAGATATTGATGTAATTGTAAAATAGATCATAATATTAAAAAAAAATATATCATTTTTTTTTAAAGTCTAAATTTGTGGCGTGGAGTCTACGGAAGTAAGATTGATTTTGGGCAAGAAGAGAAAGAGAAAGGAGTAAATATTCAATATAAAGATGTATAGTATAATTTTTAGGCATTTTTTACGAGTCCAGTCCAAGTCCAACTGACTCGGATTGGACTTGGACCCGACCTGAGTCCGGCTCTACTCTAGGTCCAACTTATAACTGGTCAAGGTGGGTTCGGGCCTTCCCTAAAACAATGTTATCGGGACCGGACCAATGACCGAACTGGTGCCACCGGTTCTAACAGTCGGTCCAGTCTAAAAAGTTAAATAATTAATATAAATCAGGAAGAATAAACAATTAATATCCCTTTAATGGCCAAAACCCCATTTCTTCCTTTATAATTTTTTCTATCTTCCTTCTCTCTCATTTAGGAAGATGAAAGAGAGACGAACGTCCTTACGTTGGCTACAAACTCGCGTGTTCATCATCTCTTCCAGCTCTTTCTCCTAGGTGTTTAACAAGAGAGAATGGAAAAATCCATGAGTGAGGGGAGAGAATTAGGAGAGAGGGAGCAAACCAGTGTTCGTAAAATCGAACTGGAACGGTTAACAGGACATGGGCCAGGAAGCAATTTAATTGGTCTAATAGGTAAATCGGTCAGTTCAACCGCTTAATTGGGCAAGTCCCAAATGATAAAAAAAGTGTTAAAAAAATAAAAAAAGATACAAAAACAAATCTACTAAAATATGAAAAGAATATAAAGAATGCGATTGAAACAAAACACACTCAAATGAAATTGAAAATTATTGAAAAAAATGGATTTTAACGAATCGATTTGTGCCTAGGGGTATTTTTAAAATTTTCTGAAAAAGATGGAAAAATATAAAAGTGAGTATCAATGACCACAAATTTTTTTAATCTTTACCATAATGTAAATAATATTAAAATATCGACTTGACCAACTCTTTTTTTTTTTTCAAAAATGACAAAAATTAAGTTATATACAATATAGACCATTCTATTTTTAATTATGTAATAAATGACATATTGGTTAATAGATTTAATAGGCAACTAAATAGTATATGGTGCATTGGTCAGTGGATTTAATAACAAATTATTCCTTTACAAGAACTTTCAAGTTCGATTCATGTGGGCAAATAAATTTTTTGAATTTCTTACCAATGTAATGAATTCTTAGAATTGTTAAAGGGTGCAGTTGGCATGCGGATGATTCCGTAGGTGTAGAGGTACGGTGCCCTTCAAATTTTATCATGGTATATAATTTTGATGTAAAACGTTATCAGGATTATCTCAAAATTTATTTTTATATCTAATTATAAAATTTTAAATTTCAAAAATGGTTAAAATGAAGTAGATCTATAAACATATGAAAATCTTGAAAATGGACGATGTAGATAATATGTTGTAACATGCACTACTTCTAGACTTAAAATCTTTTTATTTTTCATAGTCATACATCTCGATGTCGAGATGATCAATCAAAGGGTTTTTCAACATTAAAACTACCCTTTCCGATGGATAAGGGTTTTTAAACATTAAAACTACATTTTCCGATGGATTTTTAGGGGCATCCGTAGTTCTACATTATAAGGTAGGCAATGTTTAAAAAGATAACCGCTGACGGTAGGATTTGAACCGTGTTTCATATAACGTATAGTTGCCAGCGCTAACCAATACACCATTCTAAAATATTTGATATAAATGCCAATTAGTATTCTATTTAAACATTAAGAAATCGGTTGATCACCAAAATCGCCCAAAACCGGAACCGGCCACTTCCGATCTAACCGAGCAGTTAGATCGGCTGGTTTTGCGAACACTGCCCTAGAGTAGGAGATCCCCAAAACTACCCCTAATCGGACTCAGAGCCCTAACGGTTCCGTGCTAACAGGCTGATTTTTCTAACAATGATTACGAGATAGGTCATCTAGGAATTCTTGTCTAGATTACGAAATATGTGCTTACCCTATCTAGTTAGAGATGCAAATAAGGGACAGTTTTTTTTAATAGAAAGTTATATACTTACCCTATCTAGTTGGAATACACGATTGAGATGGACCCAATCAATGCCACGCCTCTAACTTTTTTTATTTTTTATTTTTTCTACCCCTACCTAGTTGGAGTTGTAAATAAGGGAAAGTTTTTTTTTTTTTATATATAAAGTCATATGCTTACCCTATTTAGTTGGAATAGACGATTGAGATGGACCCAATGCCTCTAAATTTTTTTATTTTTTATTTTTAGATCAAATTGTGGTTGTTTACTCCTCTCTTAAACTCTTATCTTGAAAACATGTAAAAAAAATATTCCAAATGAAATAAAATGACAAAAAAACCTTAAAACTTTTAGGGGTATTTCGGTCATATCGATTTTTTTTTAAGTGTGCCCATTCAGATGATGCTACTCATCAAATTTCATATTCATATGATTTACAGAAAAAAAATTAAAAATAAAATATTACAAGGCATTGGATGTAGATCATATTGCCAGTGGGTCACTTGATCTAAACTAGACAGATCTAAATTAGATGGCTAGATGGAGGGGTACAGAAAATTTTCTCATGAGGAGAAAGTGCCAAAAAAAAAATTAACCAAATCAGAACCTCTTGTCTATTTGGTTAGTGTTATCTTATCTTATCTTAAGAATTTAAACCATCGAAAGCACGAGATGTTACAGAGAGAGAGGGAGTTTTGATGGTCTTTCGTTTCTTGTAATAAAAGAGGAGATTTTGTGTAAGAGATGAGCAAGGGTATGTAGGAATCCTAATGTGAATATATGGGTATAGGTCTCCTCATTCCTAACGTGAGTATATATAGACAAGTTGGGATTCCTGATCTTTTTAAAGTTAAACCAAGGGAGTTTGTATCTAGAGAGAGAAACAAAATTTTCCATAATTTGTTTTTGGGTAATTCAGTAGGAATGACAAGCCCCTACCCGTTTTTTAAATCGTTAGTGGTTTTTTAATGTGTTAGGTGAGAATAAAAGCCTAGACCTTTGCTTCTTTTCTTTTTTTGGGTAAATCAGTGGGGGAAAAGGCCCCCTACCCGGTTTTAGAGAAAATTACATCATACTATTTTACAACCCTCTAATAGGGTAATTGGGCCATATCATAAAGTAAAGGAATATGAAAGAAATCTGGAGATTTGGAGCACCAAATGGGGGCTTCCGTAAAAATTGTAGCCTTTTTAGCAAGTACATCGGCCACCATATTAACCTCACGGTAGATATGGTATATGGACCATGAAAATTTCTTGAGTCTGAACTTACAATTAGCAACTGTGGTATGGAGAACCCATGGAAGTTTACATCGACCTTGTATAACCTGAACAAGTAGGGCGGAATCACTTTCAATTTGTAAAGGGAAACAATCCATATGAATGGCTAAATCAACGCCCTCTGCTAAACCAAGGAATTCTACATAATTATTGGAAGCAGTATCAAGGGGAACAGAAAATGCTGTAATAAAAGATCCATCATCCCCTCTAATAACACCACCATAACCCGCTTTTCCTGGATTCCAAATAGAAGACCCATCAATATTTATCTTGAAACGCTATGAGTGTGGAAATGACTATACCACTGTTATTGGTGACTAGATTTTTACCCTTGCCCTGTAAGTCTTCAATTCTCAATAATAGCCCTCTCTGAAGCATGATAACTCCACGCCATAGCATCTGCCAAATCACGAACATGGTAAGTAATCCTCCTAATCAACTTTTCCCACATGAGTATCTAGCCTTGAAACATACAATGATTTTGCTCCTCCCAAAACATCCATATAGTCATGAAGAAGAGAGAAAGCCAAATGTTAGTGGTGCCCTCAGACTTGGATCTGAATGCTAACAATTTTCTTAATGTAGCTGCAAGACCTTAGTTGGCGTATAAGTGATGCTACTACCACGACCCCAACCCCATTCTCAATTTTGAAGAACTCATAATAGGGAATAAACAGAGAGGGTATTAGAGGAGGAGGAGTGGGCTTGAGAGAAGTTTGAGGACCAGGCTTCTCTTTCTTACTTTCTCTCTCTTCTCAACTAGCAGGGGTTGATATGGAATCGTACTTAGAGAACATGGACTTGGAAGCAATAGGAGAAGGCAAGGACAGAGAGTTAACGTTCTCAAGTTATTATAAGCCTCATCCAAGAAAAGCCAAGGAGTTGCAGTCCTTGCAAACCCTGCTCTTGGCTTATCAATCACTTGGGGTGATGTCAATAGATATTGGAACTTCTCCTCTTTATGTTTTCTCATTTGTTTCTCTCTCAAACCCTAGAGAAAAGGACATCTTGGGTGTCCTGAGCCTCATCTTTTGGACCGTAATGATGATCGGTTTGCTCAAATACGTCTTCATTGTTCTCCATGCCGATGACCATGGAGGAGGAACATTTGCTCTGTATTCCCTGATGAACCAACACATTAACTTCAAGAACAGGATCAGTGGCGGCCAAACCATGAGGCTTGATTCTGCTGACTCCAATTTGAAGGATTATAATGGCGGATCCTTGTCCAAGGCCAAGAAGTTGTTGGAGAAGAGCTTAGTGGCTCGACCCTTTCTCACATTCATTGTCTTGCTTAGTACCTACATGGTGATCGATGATGGAGCGTTGACACCCACCTTTTCTGTGTTCACTGTTGTGCAAAGGCATACATTCAAGGTCTCCAAAGATTAACACCAATCATGTGGTCCTCCTCTTTGTGGCAATCTTACTTGTGCTCTTTTTGAAAGCAAAGTTTGCTTCTCCCTCTCATCCATAATGCTTTTGTGGTTTGGATCAACCGCTGCAATAGGAGTTTACATTATATTCACATACTATCCTGGGTTATTCAACCCCACTACATTTACTATTACTTTGCTAGAAACCATAAGCACAGATGGGAGATGCTTGGGGCAGTTATCTTGTGTATAACAGGTGCTGGGATTATGTTTGCTGATATGAGTCATTTCAACAAGCAAGGAATTCAGATTGCCTTCTTTTGCTTTGTGTATCCTTGCCTCCTCCTAACTTAAGGATGAGAGGAGGTGTATCTGATAAAGAACCCCGAGAACATAAGCACCACCTTCTACAGCTTCGTGCCGAGTCCTGTGTTTTGGCTCATCTTTGTCAAACCGTCTTCTCAATCATAAGGCACAATCCATGGCTTTAGGGTGCTTCCCTCGGGTTAACATATTCTCCACTTCTTAAAAGCATGAGGGGTAGGTCTACTCTCCGCACATGAACTACTTCCTCATGCTCATCTGCATCCTCATCATCGTTGGATTCAAGGGAGGTATCGAAATAGGAAATGCATGTGGGGTTGTTGTGATTTGGGTCATGCTTATCACCATATAACAGTGGTGATGTTCGTTGTATGGGAAACCAACATCATGATCATATGCATCTTCTTCTTGGTCTTCATCTCCATTGAGAGTATTTACATGACCTTTCTTTTCAACAAAGTGCCACAAGGCTGTTGGGTTCCTTTCGTCGTGTCTGCATTTTTCCTCGTATTGATATTGTCGTGGACCTATGAGAGAAGAAAGAAACATGAGTACGAGGTGAGTGCAAGTTGAGCTTGCTCGATCTCCAACAACTCGCCTCCAATCTCGATGTCTCTCGTGTTCCTGGTGTCTGTTTCTTTTCCACGAATCTCATTAATGGCATCCCACCCATAATTTGACACTACGTTCAAAATGTCGGCTCCTTGCGCCAAATCATGATAGTAGTCACTGTCTGAACTCTCCCAATAACTACAATCTTACTTGAAGAGCGCTTCCTCATTGGAAAGTTAGCACCAAAAGGAGTCTATAGGTGCCTGGTGCAATATGGATACATGGAACATCCTAGCATGAAGGGTGATTAGTATGTGGCAACAGTTCCTTGAGAAACTCAAGGAACTGGCATAGAGCAATGAGGAGTTGGAAGTGTTAGAGACATGCAAAGATAGAAGAGTGGCCTTTGTGATGGGGAGGACAATTTTGAGGACAAGTAAGAAGACTGGTTGGTTTCAACGGCTCGTGATTGACAGGATTTATCCATTCTTTTAGAAGAATTTTAGGTCAACAGTCTCCACTTTGAGGATTCTGCTATCGAAGATGCTGCAAGTTGGGATGCGATACGAGATATAAGAAGATGTAACTTAGTTTCCTTGCCTTCTACCTTGGCTGTTGGCTTGAAGCCAAAGCCTAAAGTATTTTGCTTTCCCAAACTTGGGTTTTTCTTCCTTTTTTTTTTTTTTTTTTTTGTAGTAAAATTAAGATTTGCTAATTGTAGTTTTTCCTTTTTGGTAAAAATATAAACCAACAGAGGGAACTTGTTTCTAGAGGGAAAAGCAACAGAAGTTTTGGGAATGTGTTTTTAGAGAGACTTAGAGAGAAACTCAAAAACTTAGGGATTGTGTTTAGAGAGAGAGTTATTGTCACGAGCCCTCCCCCATACCCCTATCGTACCCTACCGGAGGTCACGAACGTCACTCAAGTGGGAGTGGCTCAACGCGTGTTAGAAATGAGAAATCAAAACAAACCATGAAAATTAAATAAAACTCATACATCAAGCACTAAAAACTGACTCAATTAAAACCATTGAATTCTCATTCAAACTCCAAGATTCTTTACAATATAGTTCAAGGCTTACAAGCCTGACTTTACAGTACATCACACCAAAACAACACAGTGGCCTCTCCACCAGACACCTACTATGCAGAAAAGGATCCCTGACAGGTCTGAAGCTTCAAATGTATGCCGCCATCACTCTGCTGCTCGACTCCCACAGTCAAGTGCTATCACTCTACACAGATGAAAGTAAGCGGAATGAGCTATAAGCTCAGCAAGTAGATCACTACCCTTGTATTCCCATCTACATGCAGATACATAATAGCATAGCCTACGATTCATCAGAGATCGTACTAGTATTAGTGCAGTCATGCATCAGAATATAAACACGAGCAGTATAAAGAGAGAAAGGTTCAAATACCAGAGCATCGAATATTTCCTGAGATAGCAATTACATCGTTACTTATCATAGTTTGAGTCAGACACTCATACAGAATATCTAATTGAAACAGGCGGAAAATAGAATTATTTACTCCCGAAGTAAAAGCCACACATATAAGGTTAAGCCAATCCTGTAACATGGGACTTCTACCCTCATTCAAGAGGGAGGACAATGACAAATGGAGGTCCCATTTCATAATGTCCTCACTCACACACATAATCCCCAACCCATTTTGGGGTATTTGATAGGCAATGGCCTTGCAAGACATGACCCTCTCCTTACGCCTTCAGGAGGGAAGGCGTTACACTACCATTAGAGGGCCCAATGAGTAGTGCCAATGACAATTTGGGGGGCACGACTCTCCCAGTTATTCACAATCACTCCTCGACTCCACTCCTATCATAAGAGTCGAGGTACAATATACCCAACTACCTATGGGGGACCTATTACGTAGTGGTCATATCATAGATATCAATTTTTAGTATAGCAGAATCACAAATCAAACTACTAATGGAGGACCTATTGCGTAGCGGTCAGGACACATATAACACTTTTAATATAACAGAATCAAAGTAGCCACTACTAATGGAGGACCCATTGCGTAGCGGTCATGACACATATAACAGTTTTAATATAATAGAATCAGAATAGCCACTATCAATGGAGGACCCATTGCATAGCGGTCATGGCACATATAACAATCTTATTATAACCATTCGTTATAACAAAATCACATATATTAATCTGTGCCACCGTATCACCGTATCATATTTTCAGTATCGCAGTATCATATTTTTAGCATCACAGTCTCATATTTTTCTGCAATTTCAAACAGTGACATCCATCCATAAGCAGGTCCATAATGCTTGATCTATTTGGAATTCAGAAATTGTTATAAAACCAATTTTTCACTAGACATGCGTATCTTTCAAATGGTAGTTTGAAAACATTTGGATCCCTTTTTCCCCTTCAAAAGCTCATTAGAAAGGAGGAATCCCATCTGAAACCTGCTGTGCAGTTGGGACAGTGGCATGTCTCACTTAGCACCATTATACCTTTCAATCCATAAAACATTTTGAAATGCTTTCAAAACCAAAATTGGAGTAGAAACATGTATCTTTCAAAAAAGGTAGTTTGAGAATATTTGGACTCCATTTGTTCATTCAAAAGTTCATGACAACCCAAGTAATTATTCTGGATTTTAAGAAATCTGTCCACAGTGACATATCTCCGCAAATAATTATATAACTCTCAATTTAAGAAGAAATTCAAAATGTGTTCATCATGTGATTTCAAGTATACTCATAAATATTTCGAATGATGGTAGTTTAAAAGAAAACAAACTCCATTTGGTCAATCAAAATTCACGACAACAGATACATCAATACTGCACTTTTACTAACTTTGTCAACAGTGATCTACTTGCACATTTTGAAGTATAACTATTCAAGCATAAAGAATTTGAGAAAGATGCAAACATGAATATTTTAGTAGACACAGATATCTTTTCAATGGGAAGTGTTTGAAGTCAATTGGACCCTATTTGATAGGTCAAAAGTAGATTAAAAAAACATAGAACCTTCTTGGAAATTACAGCATGGTCACATCATCACTCAACTTGACAATCAATTAGTTTCTAATTATGCTAATTCTTAACATAAACCTTTCTCATTTTCCATTAGATACACAAAAACATATAATCACAGACTTTCCATGAAAAACAAGGAAGATTCAATACTCATTTTGGTCATGCATAGGCAAGCTAAATTGCTGGAATTTACATTACAACAGTGTGCATAGGCATCCATTAATCATGACACTACTTATGCAAATTATCATGCTTGATTTATGTCCAATCCTTGCTTAAAGACCAACAAGGTAGATGGTCCATTTACCTTAGATGCACTGTGTCTCCACATCGTCTCCCATAATATCCTCTTTCAAGCTTCTAACATGGCTCTTCAATGGTGAATAATAGCTAACAAAAGGGGCTTCAAGTTGAAAGGCTCTAGAGAGGGAGAGTGAAGTGAATGGCATGAGGGAGAGGGAGAGGCTTAAGTACTCCCTTGATGGGAGGTGGCAGCCCAAGTGTTGACAGGTGGCATACACCACACATGCAGCTGGACAAGTGGCAATGTGTGGCTGCATGCACTCAGCAGGTGGCAGTCACAGTTCATGCACGACAGTGTCATGCACGACGCTACACGCACGGTGCTAGTCCATTTGCTCCATCTTACTACTGTTTGTGAAATTTCCTTCTTCTTCTCGTTACACCCGTGGTGTTGCCTCTCTCTGTTCATGCACGGAGCTGCTCCTTCTCTCTCTTTACGCACGTTGTTGTTCTTTCTGTCTCTTCACGCACGATGCTGCTCTTTCTCTCTCTTCACAAGTGGTGCTGCTCTTTCTCTCTCTTTACGTGCAATGCTGCTCTTTCTCTATCTTCATGCATGGCGTTGCCCCTCTCTCTTCACAGGCGGCATTGCCCTCTCTTTCACGCTCCTACCGCCGTATGTGTTTCCATGACCAGGAAAACCTTGATCCTTACATCATACCCCCCTTAAAAAGATTTTGTCCTCAAAATAATTAACTTATCTATTTAAGCAAATGGGGGTATTTATCCCGAATCTCATCTTCTCGCTCCCATGTTGATTCTTCTCTCGAATGATACTGCCATAGAACCCGGACTAGGGGAATCTCTTTATTGCACAATACCTGAACCCTCATATCCAATATCTCAATTGGTTGTTCAACATAAGTCAAATCTTCCCTGATCGGGATTGGCTCATACTTCAAGACATGGGACGGATCGAGTTGATACTTCCTTAACAGTGAAACATGGAAGACATCATGAATATTAGCCAACTCGGGCAGTAAGGCCAATCGATATGCCGTGACTCCAATTCTTTCTAAAATTTCAAAGGGTCCAATGAATCGTGGATTTAGTTTTCCTTTCTTGCCGAACCTCATAATGCCTTTACGTTGACGATACTCTAAAAAAGACCCGATCACCTACTTTAAACTTGAGGTCTCTTCGACGGTTATCGGCATAATTCTTCTGCTGACTTTAAGTTGTTTTGAGCCTTTCTCGAATTAAGGCAATCTTCTCTGATGTCTTCTGAACAATTTTTGACCTTAACAGCCTTCCTTTTGCCAACTTCATCCCAACATACTAACGATATGCACTTCCTCCCATACAGGGCCTCAAAAGGTGTCATTTGAATACTGGCCTGGAAAATGTTATTATATGCAAATTCTATTAGAGGTAAGTGATCATCCCAATTTCCTTTAAAGTTTGTAACATGTGCCCTCGATATATCTTCTAGGGTCTGAATGGTTCTCTTTGACTATCCATCAATCTAGGGGTGGAAAACAGTACTGAAAGTGAGTTTTGTTCCCAAGGCTGTTTGTAGACTTTTCCAAAATCTTGAAGTAAATCTAAAGTCCCTGTCGGACACAATGCTAACAGAGACCCCATGCAGTGTTACTATCTCTTTGATATACAATTGAGCCAGTTTATCAAGGGTATAGGTGGTGCAGACCAGTAAGAAATGAGCAGCTTTAATTAGTCAGTCTATAATAACCCAAATGCTATCGTGTCTAATGCTTGATCTTAGCAACCCAAACAGAAAGTCCATAGTGATGTGTTCCACTTCCACTATGGCACAGATAAGGGCTGTAACAGTCCGACGGGTTTCTGATGTTCAGCCTTCACTTGCTGACATGTCAGACACTTAGAAACAAATTGTGCCACATCCCTCTTCATGTTATTCCACCATAAAGTTTTCTTTAAATCCTGATACATATTTGTGCTCCTAGGGTACACAGTATAAGGAGAGTGGTGTGCCTCTTCTAGAATAACGCTTTTTATATTCTCATCACTTGAAACACATACCCGATCTTTAAATTTCAACAAATCATCACTGCTGACAAAGAAATCATCTTTTCTTTTTAACTTTTTCTTCTAGGATTTTCATGAGCTGGGGGTCTATCTTTTGTGCCACCCAATGGTTAGGTGCCTCAATCTCACCCTCTGGGTAGGGTCGACCTGGGGGCATGGTTCCGGGTTAGAGATGGACTCGGGACATGAGATTGCTCTCGCGGGAATCGGGCTAAGAAGGCATGGCAGGAATATCAGAGAGGAATTAGGGTTGCAAGGCAGAACTTACCTCACGTGGGTCCATGACGCGCTCATGCTGACTCGCGTGGTTGCTCTCTTAGATCACGTAGAAAGACCCCCTGACCTTTTGGCTGGTTTGGAATCGCCTCCCTTTACCTGTTTTTCTTCTTACCAGTAAAACACACACACACACATTAGAGTACATACAAGTGGGATGTGGACCCCACCTTGTCATAGGGTGAACCCACACGTGTGTGTGTGTACTCGAAGAGAAATGAAAGGAATAGCATAAGAGAGTCCATGTCAATTCGACATCCTTACGAAATCTCCTTGACGAGGGACTTTAAGTAAGATCCTATAATAAGGAAAGAAAGAAAAAGGTGAGGTAGAGGGAATGAAAGAACAAAAGAGGAAGGGTTTGAAGGATAGTATGTCTTTCAACTAGTTCTTCAAAGAAACGTAGGATGGAGGATGGTTTGGATTTCACCCAATTCCTAGAGGCAAAGAATAGAGATTTTTGTGAAGAGAAGGAGAAGAAAATGAATGAAAGAAGTGATGAAGGTAGCTTGGCTCTCACTGAACCTTCGAAAAATTGAGTCGTTTGACCGGACGGTTAGGTGTGCATAGTGACAAGACTAACGCGACGATTGGTCTGGCGTGGTAGCTAAATGGGCATGGTGATTGGACTGGCACGACAGCTAAACTACTCGACGACCAGACGGATGCGATGACGAATCTAGCACAGTGGTTGGTCTTGTGAGGCAGCTAGACGGGCATGGTAGCAATTCCGTCACAACGTCTAAACTACAAGACCGGCATGGCGACTATCCTAGCATGGTGACTAATCTAACGCGGCAGCTAGACGGGCATGGTAACTAGTCCGACATAATGGTTAAACTGCTCGAAATCAGGACTAGCACAGCAGTGCAAGGCTCAACCAGCCCTATGATCAAACAATCAAAAGGACAAAAGAGAGAAAGGAAATCGTGTCTAGTAGTGTGTGCTACCATGTGTGGCAGAAAGTGAGAAGGGAGAAGAATCACGCTCGGCAGTGTTCACTGCCGTGCGCAACAGTCAGAGAGAAAGAAGGAAAAATCATGCACGACATTTGCACTGTTGTGCACAAGAGATAGAAGAGGAAAGATTGTCATGCTCAGCAGTATGCACCGTCGCGCACAACAAACTGAGAGAGAGAAGGAGATCATGCCTAGCATTTGCACTGTCGTGCTCAACAGACAAGGAGAGAATAAATTATCACGCTCAGCAATATGCACTGTCGTGCGCAACGGACAGGGAGAGAAGAGATCGTCATGCTCCGCAGTATGCACTGCCGTACGCAACAGATTGAGGAAGAGAAGGAGATCACGCCCGGCATTTGCACTGCCATGCGCAATGAACAGGGAGAGATGAGATCGTCACGCTCGGCAGTAGGCACTGCCATGCGCAATAGACTGAGGAAGAGAAGGAGATCATGCTTGGAATTTGCACTACCGTGCGCAATGAATAGGAAGAGAAGAGATCGTCACGCTCGACAGTATGCATTGTCGTGCGCAACAGACTGAGCAATAGAAGGAGATCACGCTTGGCATTTGCACTACCGTGCACAATGAATAGGGAGAGAAGAGATCGTCACCCTTGGCAGTATGCACTGTTGCGCGCAACAGACTGAAAAAGAGAAGAACATGAAATCAGAAAGAAACAAGGAGAAAAAGAAAGAGAAGAGAAAGGAAAGGAAAGAAGAAAGAGAGAAAAGGAAAAAGACAAGGGAGAAAATGAAAGAAGAAAGAGAGAAAAGGAAAAAAGAGAAAAGGAAAGAAGAAATAGAGAAAAAGAAGAAGAAAGAAGAGAGAGAAAGAAAAGAGAGAACGAAGAGAGAGAAAGAAAAGCAAAAAGGATGAGAGAGAAGTTTACCTTATGCCCGGGGGTACCACAAAAGTCTTCTCTCTCCTCACTCTCTCTAAGACGTGACCAAAATCTCAAGCAAAAACTTGAATTTTTATTGATGAAACTTGGATCCTTTTGCATGAGGTGCATGCTTGTTTATGTAGAAGTGGTTCCCAAAGGTGGGTATACACTCAAAAGTTGACCTAATTGATAAAAAATAATAATTAAGTGAATTAACGAAATTTTAAGAAAAGAGGGCAAAATGATGATTTTGCCCTTGCACCAACAATCCATAAAATTCTAATTAAGTCCCTATTGTGCCCAAGAACTCTTGCAATCTTCCCGGGTTGGTTCGGAGTCTTTCCAGTCTCCGTTTGGCTGAAAGATGATTCTTTTCTTGATTGGCTCGGGAAGACGGTCGTTTTGATATCACTTTTGAGCCACAGAATGGGGCTTTGGGCCATGATCACGAAGTGCGAAAATCACGAGAAACATATGATCTTTGTTTAAAGACTATGTGTATTTCTTGGTGTTTTTCAATGATTTCTTCGCTGAATATCGACGAGCAATTCTTCGTGAGCATTTGGCGACGAATGTGGCTTGATTTGGCGTGCGAACGAAGATTTTCCATTTATGATCATTTGGCTGAAATTTGGTTTCCGATGACTGAAAAGTGCAGCAATTTTGTAGTTGTCACATGTCAAATCTGACCGTTCATCACATGCGAGGTTTGGCTCTGGTGAAGCCTCGAACCTCGTGCTTGTAATGGGTCATGATGTGGCCACTCGATCGAGGTGCACTCCTGGTGAAAAACCTGGAAACTTACCTTGAATCGCGATCTTCTCTCATGCTTTTCTCCCTGCTCGGGCCGCGACATGAGTCATGCCACATATCAAAATGCTCGGGTCGACGAGAGGAACACGCCCGTAAAATTTGAGTGTGATGCTGCTTGGGATGAGAGCTACGGTCTTTCAAAGTTGAGCCCGAAACCCAAGGAGCACAGTTTCCATTAATGGAAACTGGTTCACTGAGGGGCATGGTAATAGCGTTTGACTTACCCATTTCAGGTAATCTCGTCATAACTTGGTCCATGAATGTTTGAGCAAGCCGAAACATGGACCTTTGCGGTTTTTGGACGTTCCGGATTCAATGGTGGTGGCCCCACGATCATTTGATACTCTGGTGATAGGGTTTATAAGGTCCATTTCAAGGCAAAAGAGGCTGATTTTCCCAAAATTGTTTGTGCATCTGCATTGCCTTAAACTCATCGGATTGCGACGAAGCTGGACAGGTATTCTTAAGAGACTTTATCAACAATTTTGATCCTTCTTGGGCCATTCTAAGACTGCTGGAAATTTCTCTTTTGGATTAGGGCTTTATTGTCCTGGCTTCTCTTTATTACGCATCGGGGATACAAGGTGATGAAAAATGCCCCCAGACAGCTTGCCCCACTGAAAGTTGTGCTTTGAGAGAAGCGAGAAGGAGAACATTTGGTAAATTACCCTTCGGCTTTATTATTATTTTTTCTTCTGGCCATAGAATCACGCAAACGTCGAGGGAATATTCGTGTAATGTTGTAACCAGGCTGCTCAGATGTCTGGATGCATTTGTTGCAGATCCATTTGTGGAGACTTCAAGGGAGAAGGGACATTTAGGGATGATTTTAACGTCTACCCTTGTTGGACGTTTTGGCGGCGTTGTTGGCAGCCACATTAGGTTTGTAGGATGCCTAGTATGACAGTTTCTAGCCTGTGAGAAATGATTTTAAAGTCTACACCCTGTTGGACATTTTGGCAGCGTTGTTGGCAGCCACACCAGCTTTGGAGGATGCCTGGTATGATAGTTTTTTGCCTATGAGGGATGATTTTAAAGTCTACCCCCTATTAGACGTTTTGACGGCATTGTTTGCTGCTACGCCAGGTTTGGTTTGACAAGCAGGATACCTCTGAGGTCCCAACATGCCGGGTCCAATAGGGGGCTTTTTGTGGGCCTGTCCAAATGTATGGTCTGGTTAGGGAGGGGTTTTGTCGAGGTGGCCTTAAAAAGGCTCTACCCTGGTTGCTGTGAGCAGGTATTGACCTGGTTTGACAGTTTCTTACCTGTTGTGGATGTTGAGGGATGATTTTAACATCTACACCCTGTTGGACATCTTGGTGGCATTGTATGCTGCTACAGCAGGTTTTCTTTGACAAGCAGGGTACCTCTGAGGTCCCATCCTGGGCAGTTGGGGGCTTTTTATTAGCCTGCTCGAATGTTTAGTCCGATTAGGGAGGGGTTTTGGCGAGGAGGCCTTGAAAGGGCTCTACCCTGGTTTATGTCGGCAAGTATTGACCTGGTTTGACAGTTTCTTGCCTCGTGAATGATCATGTTTTTCAGTCCTGATAACAGGGTATTCTGCTACTGAGGATTTTTCTTGAAATGCTGGCCAAAGATGCATGTGACGATGAATGCTGCATCAACCTGCTTTGTAGGTCTGAGTGCCCTTTGCGGATTTCACTTAAACTGGGGGAGCAGTGCTGTAAAGACGGCTTTCGCCAACTTCTTTTTTATTAGGCTTTTTTACCCATGGCCTGACGGCCATGTCTGCTTTTTTGTCCATTTTTGCTCATGGTGCCCATTTCGGGTTTCCACCATGCCTAGTTTTTATTTATGGAACGCTCTTACTCATGGTTTCATGACCATGCCCGTCCATCATTTTTACTCATGGCATTCCCCTTTTCAGGTTTACACCATGCCCGATTTTTTGTGGTGGCATGTTTAAGGCCATGCCACCAAAACCTGAGCAAGGCAGTTTAACGTCATACAGCCAGGATGTGCGTTACAGTTTAAGGTCATGCGACTGGACCATGATGGTGGTGAATGACGATCTGTAGAGGCCATGGAATGAGTATGGTGGTGGATTGACTCATTTGGTGGAGATGGCATGAGACTGGTAGATTGACTCATTTGGTGGAGATGGCACGAGACTATCTATGGATGATGGATGGTGTTTGGATGGATGGTGTTTGAATGGAAGGTGGATAATGAGTGACCCACTAACTGACGGTGAGTATGGATGATGGAATGGCTCGCCGTTTCGTGAGCATGGGTAAGACTCACTGGGGATGAAGTGAAGATGGTGTGTACTGGGGATGAAGTGAAGGTGGTGTGTAAATGAGTGTGTGGAGAGGTCAGAATGAAAAAGGCATGTGTGCAATGGGGGCCACACATGTATGGGGGCATACTTAAGGTCATGCCACCGGGACCTGGGCAAAGCAGTTCAACGTCATTTGGCCAGGACGTATGCTACAATTTAAGGTCATGCAACTGGACCATTGTGCAAAGAAGTTTAACATCATGCGGCCAGGACGTGTGTTGCAATTTAGGGTCATGCAACTAGACCATTAGGCAAAGCAATTTAACGTCATGCAGTCAAGATGCGTACTATAGTTTAGGGTCATACAGCTGGACCATTGCTCAAACGATTTCACGTCATGCGGTCAGGACGTGCACTATAGTTTAAGGTCCTACAGCAGGACCGTGTATGAGTCTCCATGTACGTAGGTCGCCAATGAGGTGTGGACTCACTCAGAGATGTGAAGTGGATGAGGCTCCATGGGAAATGGGCCTGTGGATGGTGGTCTGACTCACTGGGGATGAAATGGTCGAGACCATTCATGGGCAGTGAGTTCAGGTGGTGATAGTGGCCCAGTGAGGGATGGCAGGTGGAAATGGACTCACTGGGGAATTAGGAACCCATGGTGGTTCCTTGCTAGTGATGGAAAGGTAATGGGGGCCGAACCTACGGCCGAACCTACTGGTGCGCACACGGACGGGCCGATTAGGGAAGGCGTGCATGAAAGTGCATGTGAAAGGTGTGGGTGCAGCGACAAAAGGTTGTGCATGGTAGTACAGAGGTATCATGTTTGGTAGCATCATCGCAGAGGTCGTCAAGGTGCATACTGTAGTGGAGCACACACGGCAGTGAACGTGCTCGGTAGTGAGTGAACGGCAGCATGCGGTGTGGGCGTGCGCGGCGGAAGTCGTGCAGCGAGAGGCGTGTACGACAGCAGCACGGCAGAAGCATGTGACGCAAGAAGCCCACGGTAGTAAGAGGCACGCTCGACAGTGACAAAGCGCACGACAGAAGCGTGTGACACAAGAAGCGCACAGTAGTAAGAGGCACGCTCAGCAATAAGGCACGCTCGGCAATGAGAGGCGCGCTGGGCAATGAGAGGCAGTATGTCGGATTCGGGCTCGAGGCTAAGAGCAACTTGGTCCAGCCCATTACCGTTTGACCTTCTGGACTAGGGCATCCTTTCTTCTTTGTGAGGGGCATCTTCGGGAATCCCTAAGTAAGGAGTTTGAACCCCTTTTACTGTTTGACCTTGGTGAAATAGCAAAGGGGTTTGAGCAGTGAGAGGGTGAACTCTGGCTAGCAGTAGGTTTTTGTCGAGGGGAACACACCAGAAAGAGAAGAAAAAGGGGCTCAACAGTGAGCAAGGACCTTCACTGGGAAGAGGAGAAGAAGGTGCGGCAGGAGTTTTCGAGCTAGGGTTTGCCGACAGTGGCTGCAGAGAGAGAAAGAGGGAGGTTCGGGCTTTTTTTCGGTAGAGTGAATGTGCTGGGAAGTGTTGCAGGGAAAACTCCGAGGTAGTTGAAGCCTTGCGAGAATTTCTTCAGCAGAAGGCGCGTTCTAGCAGCATTTTTTAGACAGTTTTCTGATTGATTTTGTCATTGAAGACCAACGACGGTAAGACTTTCCGACGTTAGGGACTACGTTCAGCTTCCGTCAGTTGAGGCAACGAAGGGTCGCCATTCGTTCATGTGAAGGGAACAACATGCTGGCTAGGTGTCGTCTGTACAATGCTCGTCAGCTGAAAAGACGGTCATTGTAGAGTCGTACGTGTGAAGGTGACACGTGCGAAGGAGGCAATAGCGTGTCACGTATGGCGGTAAGAGATGCATGGCAGGACGCTATACTTTGATGAAAAGTGTGCACGACAATGAATGCACGGCAGTGAAGAGCACCTAGCATCAAAGCACGCACGGTGGTGAGAGGCACGCGGCGTCAAGAAACATGCACGACAGTGAGAGGTGCACAACAAAAAGAAACGTGCACAGCATTGGGAGGCGCACGACATCAGAACACACACGTCTTTAAAACGCACTCAGCAGCGAGAAGCGTGCGACTTTAAAAAAGTGCATGGCAGCATAAATTTCGCGTCAGCAAGCTGCTCCTGATTGTGAAGAAATGACCGAGCAATTGGGTTATGAGGGCTCTGCACCCATTCCATAAGTTACAAATATTCCCAAAGATGGGGAGTTGGGGACCAGTGATTTCACTGGTGAGAGTTTAGTCCTGGGAAACCCGATCTGGCTCACAGAGCCTGCATGCAAGCCACATTGGCCTCTGAGCATCACCTTTATCAGTGAACCGGTACGTTTTGAAGTTCATGAAGATGGTGATGGCAATGTTTTAGATGAAGAGGTGGGGGTTGTTTTGCTCTATTGTCTCCATCAGGAAGTGGCCTCTAGTGAAAATCTTCTTACTCTTAAGAAGAAGATGGTTTAGACAGAGGGGCTGGTATGGTTCCCCACTGAGCTCCGGGTGCAGGGGGAGCATCAGTTTCTGAAGGGGTATACTTCCTGGACACTCACCATGTTGTATGCCAACTTACTCAAACGCACTGCCCTAATGGAAGCAATTCAATGTTCAACATGGTATTTTCACTGGTGTTCCAACACCATCAAGGCACTGTTAGAGTCATGTTAGCAATACATGGCTTTTTGGTCATGGCGAGGTAGGAATCTCTTTGTTGGACCTTCACTTTGTTGGTGGCTTGTCTTAATAGGGGCGATGTATGACAAGTTCGTTCCTTAGAACTCTGTTATCTTTGGAGGGGCATCGCTAGGTGGTGATGTACCTCCTGCAAGCCTTAAGGAGTTGTTTGAGATCTACCAACTCCTCGTTAGTCAGTGTAGTAATGATCGTGTGACCTCTACTGACTGGGTGCGGTTCTTTCATGGGGAATACCCTGAAGAGGCCGAGTCAAATCACGGTCCTTCAGGGAGGAAGAAAAGGGCTAGGAAGGAGGTGATTCCCCCATCTTACAAGTGCCAGTCTGCAGATGATGGTGTTTCTCTGTCTGCTGACTTGGCCCTGTTCTTGTGCAAATTTGTCTTCCCCGAGGGAATGGATGTAATTCGTCCAAGCACTTTCTATGTTGCCTGCGACATGGGGAATGGGCGGCAGTATGTCCTTGCACAACCAGTCCTGTGTAGTATTTACCATGGGTTGGGAGCTAAGTCCAGGGGTAAATCTTACAAGGGAAAAGGAGGTGGCCTTGAGTTAGTAAGGGGCGAGGCTTTTCCTGGGGACATCAAGACGCCCTTCCCTATCCATTATGTGTTCGGGTGGCTTGCAGCCTACTTTCTGAACACTTATACTAGGAATATAACTTTGGAGGAGAAGATGTGCCCTCAGCTAGTGAAGATTGTAAGGCAGAGGACTGTTTTTCATTCCCCAAGGCATGCGAGAAGCTTATTTGGAAACGAGTCCATCCAGCGGCGAGTACCCTTTCCTATGGGAAATTTTGCAGATCAAGCTTTCGAGGATTCGTTGGGCCATGAGTTGGATGGTGCTCGTACAAGCTTATGATAGCTCATGTTCCTTTTAAGTGTAAGGGGAGGAATCTTGGCCTATCAGATCCCTTACAGCGCAAAACTTGAAGGGCATTACCCGCACCGCTTTGCTCGTCAACACGGGCTCGACCATGGGTGTCTATTTCCCATCCTGTTCGAGAAGTGTTATGGGAAGGTAACCTCGGGGAAGACGAGGGAGTTGGGGACCTTCCGCGAATCATGGAACACAGTCCATGTTCGCACTGCTTGGGCGACTTGCTTGGATTTCACGAAGAAAAACAAGTTCGTCGTGCCTCACTTCAGGAGGGTAGGCCGAGCAACTGTGGCGTATGCGCGTTGGTGGAGAATCATCAACTACGGTGGATATGGGGACGTTGAACACCCTTGGAAGGGGATCAACAACAACTAGCCTTAGGAGACCAAGCAGGGAAATGACTTCAAGGCGCCTTGGTTTGGTCGAGTCCTTGAGTTGGATTACCCTCGCAACTGGAAACACCTTGGGGTGCCCCGAGAGATGGCAGCAGATGTGGATTCGCTGCAAATGCTCTCACTGAAGGAAAGGTCAAGGACGGTTTTTGACAATCTTTGCTCCATTTTTGAATGGGACGAAGGTCATAGGGTTTTTGGTTACGAGGGGCATCCGGTCCAGGATCTAAATGCTTTTATAGGGAGCGGTCCCCATAGTACCCCCACCGCCAGCTCTTCGCGTGGTGAGACCTCAAGGAAGCTTGCACCACCTCAGGAAAGGAAGAAGAAGAGGAAGTGTTTTGTGTCTGGAGATGCTTCTAAGTCTCCGTCTGTTGTTGCACCCAAGAGTGTTAAGCCACCTATGGTGCTTGAGCCAACGGTTAGTACTCCCTCTCCTACTACCTCAGAGTCTCAAGAAGATCATGTTAGCACCTCCGAGATTATCATGAGTTCTTCGGATCAGGAGACAACCTCTGATATTGGAACGGTGTCACGGGTTCAAGAGATGGGCCCTGAGATAATCGAGCCTATGCACAAGTCGACTCTTGCTCCATCTTCCTTATGCATGATGAGTTTGGACCCATGCCCCGAGGAGCATGCCCCTTCAGGGTTTGGAGAGGCAAGCGAGGCTGCAAGTAGGGCTGCTGATGAATGCCCCACTACCATTCAGGGTGACTGGCATGAGTCCAATAAAGGACCCGAGCAACATGAGGGAGCTTCCCCAGGTATTGTGGGTGATGAAGACCCAAGTGTAGTTGAGGGAGGAGAGCTCATCCTTAGTGAGGAGCCTGTAGGGCTTGTTGAGAGTATGGGGGATGAAGGCCCGAGTACTTCTGGGGGAAGAGGGCCTAATGCTAACGAGGTGCCGGAGCAACATGAGGTGGTTACTCCTGAGGCTGCAGAGGTTACAGGCAATGAAGGCTTGAACACTTAAGGGAGACAAGAACCCAGCCTTGGCAAGCATTCGGGAACAGCCGTCCTAAGCGATATGACCGAGGGTGTAGGGGACGAGGGTCCAGACACTATCAGAGGGGAGACTGCTAAGGAATCTAGAGGTGCGGGTTTCGAGCTAGCTTCTCTTGAGGTCGCTATAAACATGGCCATTGTTCCATCGAGGGTGACTCCTCCTGCGGAAGTGACTCTGGTCACGTTTGCTTCAACGGTGACTCCCTTAGCTGAGGTAGCCCCGGTTCCTATTTCATCACTAACTGTGGCTCAAATTAGTGAAGATTTGAGCATGGCTGTGGTTATGCTGCGCTTGGGACTCCAGCGTTTAATCTCTCGTGGAGCTTGGCCCAGCAATTTCAAAACTCCGAAAGTATGCCCTTGCATTACACACTGTTGAGGGCGATCTGGAAGTCTTTTACATCTTCGACCACCTGATGAACGAAATAGAGGGCTAGATGACAAGGGGATTGTAGTAGGAGGTAGAAGCCAATGAATTGGTTTCTTTAGAGGTGTCACTGGCACGTCGTCATGAGAAGGTGGACTCCTGTGCACAGAGCAAAGTTGTCGTGGCCACCCAGCAATTCGATCTCAAGTAGGAAGGCAAGGCTCATTTTGACAAGATAAAGGCCGTAAAGGACGAGATGCGGAGCCTGAAGAGCGAGTTCGACAAACTCGAAAGGGAGATGAAACAGAGGAAAGCCCTGGATGCAGCTCTGGCTGCAGAACTATCAGAACTTGTCCACACCATTGAGTCAGAAACTGCTTCCGTGGCACAAGAGGCTCAGAGGGTGGCTGAATTAAAGGGGTGCATTCAAGGGACCATGGTGGCACCCGAAGAGCCAAAGGCGAAGATTGATGAAGCCATTAACCACTTCTAGGAGCGGTTTTACTCCTTTTTCTTCCTTCTCGCTTCATTATTTTTTATTGTATAAAATTTTTGTACATAGACTTTGCCTATACATGAATGAAACGCCATATTTTGTGTTTTGCTCCATTGTTCATGCCTTGTGCCTCTAGTATGACAGTAAGGAGCCCTCCTTTCTGACTTAAATGCCCTTTCCGGTTTCGTTTAAGTCCTTGGGGTACATGTCATTTCTAGCTTTCACATGACCCCAAATGATGATTTTTTTATGGCAATTTTTGCCCGTGGTTTTTACTCCACATCTTCCATTTATTTAACGAATTTTGCTCATGATAGCTGATGATGCTATCATGCTCTGTCATCATTTTTTTGTTTCTTTTGATGCTTTTGCCCGTGGTTCCCTTTCTGATTCTCACCATGTTTGTCTTTTTGTTTGACATTTTTCCCCACGACGCCCTTTCAGGTTTTCATTTGTCTATCTTTTTCAGAGAGAGAGATGAGAAGAGGGAGAATACCCGAGCCCTTCTTTCGTAGTGTGTCGTGCTACTTCTATGACCTCAAAGGGAGCAGTGGTTCCCTTTTCACCTTTGAGTCCTTGATTAGTCAGGGGCTCAAAGTTCATCGTCTTCATGATGCGATAAGCTTGCTGACTGTAGATACTCCAATCAAGGGAGGTTTTGGTTTCTAGACGGGATGGACTCTTTGAATCCTCATGTTTGTCATAGCTTTCTGGCACAAATCCCTTCAAAGGTTTCAAGGCTGCCTTTTGAGGTGCTTCTTCGATTTTGGCTTTCCCTTTTCACAAGGCTTCAAATTGGTTATGAAGACCTTACACTCCTTTTTTAGCTCAGCAAGAGTACCCTGGCTTTGATGGTGAGATGAGGAGTCTTCTATTGGCTTCTCTTCTGCCAAAGACTTGGGAATGCGTAGAACTTTTAAGGCATCTCGAACCTGAGCTAGTCCTTGTGCTAGATAAGGAACTTCTTCTTCACTCAGAGAGGCTGGGGTATTACGGACCTTGTGTTCTTGCGGCCGTGATGCTTCTTCCTCAAGGAGTGAAACAGGATGTGCAAGACTTTTTGTTGGTCTGGCGTGTAAGTGACCCTTGGGGCCAAAGCATCTACTTGCATGACCTCCTTGGGCTCGATGGCAGCTACTAGTTCAGTAGCCGACAACTCTGAACTAGAAGAAGGGAGAGTCTCATCTTCAGGAAAGGTCGGTAATCCTTCAGGGAGAGGACATGGAGTATTGGGGTGAATAGAGGTCAGAGAGAAGATCTTGCCAGCTCTCTCATCTTCTTTGAACATGTCCAAGAGTACCTGTCCTACATCTTCAGCATCTTCTTAAGTGGATGATTCCACTCTTCTTACAGACCTTCAATCATCATGTTTGGATTCTTGAGATGGTACCAGATCTATGACGTAGTACTTTGCATCGACGTAATGTATCTCGGTGACGAGTAACGACCTTTTATTAACATAGATTGTGTATTGCCTCCCATCACGACTGTCCTTCAAACATTGATGGAGAGTAGACGGAACCACTCCTTGATCATGCATCCAAGGGCGACCGAGGAGTATGTTATAAGAGGTGTCGGTGTCGATAACATGGAATAGGGCATAATCATTTAATTCACCGATCTTGAGACAAATGCGAACTGTACTGGCTAGCTTTTCTCCCGACTGATTGGACCCCTGAACTATGATATTTGTTGGTGTGAGGTCATTTTATCCAACCCTAAATGGGTAAGAATTCTTCTTGGGATGAGGTTGACTTCTGATCCTCCATCTAGCATAATTCGACTGATGGGACATGCATGCAATTCACCGGTTATGAAAAGAGGCCGGTTGTGGTACTTCCTCCCAACTGAAGGTCGTCTTCTGAGAAAGTGACAGCCAAACAGTTGTTTAAGATAGCAGGGTCGACCTTGATGGGTTCTACTTCGGGCACGTATACCTCTTGGCTAGAGAGAGCTTGAACAAGGGCCATTCAATAGTCCCTCTAGAGCATAAGGGCGTCATAGATGCTAAGGAGGGCAGGGAGTTTTCTCAAATGTCCTATGACATCATACTTCACCTTGTCATCACCAGCCATAGGTCCGGGTGGTATGGAGGACTGAGAGGTAGGTTTAGGTAATGGAGAATTGTTTTGGGGTACCGACCAACTTTGTTGTGCAACCGGGCTGGTTTGAAGAGGTTGTGAGGTTTGGGATGGTGAACGTTGTGCCACCAGACTTGGTGCCGATTGGCCAAATGAAATGCCGAGCCCAGTATGGACTGGCTAGATGGAGATTGAGGGTTTGGAAGCGGATTAGTGTATGGAACCAGTGGTGGTCCCAGGTACTTGAGAAGTGGTGGTAGACTAGTTTTAGTATTAGGGAATGGGTGGAGTGGCGGACCAGGATACTTCCGGGGTCTGGGCTGCCGAGGCCTCTGGATGAGCAGCTGCAACTTCTTGTCCGACCTTAGACCGATTGGGTCAGTGTTGGTTGTCGTTCGAGAGATCTGCACCATGTGGCATGCTTCATGATAATGGGAGCTTTGTCGTGTCAACTCTTTCATTCGTTGCTCGAAGTCAGGATCAAGAGGCCATTGGGGTCTCTTGGGCTTGGGATTCTTGCTCTACTTGGGAAGCTTCTTGATGGTGGGAGGAGGCTTTGTATTGGCTCTGGATGCTAGAGCATCAGCAACTGACAAGAAACCAGCTGCTTGGGCCACCGTCTTTTTCAGCTGCCTCCGATGTTGTCTGCTAGTGTTGCAACTTTTCAGCTCTTTGTCAAGAGCTTCAAAATCTGGGCATTCGCATATCATACCTACAGAAGACGCGTTAGCAGAAGAGGAAGAGGGGCTAGAAGAGTCGAAGACAGGAGGAGGGAGAGGGCTTTTAAGATCATCACTCCGATTGGACTGATCCGAGTAGCTTTCAGTATCATCATCAGAATTGGACATGTGCAGGGGATCTTTTAGGTCTTCACCCTGCTTGGACCATTGGGAGGTGCTTTTAATGTCATCACCCTTATTGGACATTTTGAGAACCCAAGGAAAGGAAGGCTCAGGAATGTGTGCTTGACTAGACTGGGAGTCTTGATCAGTGAAAGCTCCTGACTTGGGGAAGAAATCCCGCAGAATTGGTAATGGAGGAAGGGGCTCAAGAAACTCTACCATGGTATGGGGATGAGGGATTTTTTTCTTTTGATAAACAGCCCTTGGTGCTTGTCTCGCTTTACCTTTTTCATGCACAAGGATATGTTGATCAGGCTCACGTGGCTTGGGAGCTTGTTTTACATGGCGAACTGCTTCCCTTCTCATAGACCTGCTTGGGAAGTTGAATGTTTGTCTAGATCGAAAGGCTCGGGCTGCGCATTCTTAGAGGAGGCCTGTGTTTGAATGACCTCTGACGATGGCGGTCTGACATGATCGTCTGATATACGGGCGGTGAAGTGCCCCTCTTGTACTTTCTCCTTCATTATGTCTTGAAAGGAGAAGCACTCATCTAGATCATGACTTCATATCGGGTGATACAAGCACCATAGTTTTTTGGCCTCTCGAGGGAGGTATCTAGACTGTACGGATGGCTTTGGTGTGATGACCACTACTTGGAGAATCATGCAGTACAGCATCTGGAGAAGATCCGGTGGCAGGTTTTCTAGATGATATTCTTGTTCGTCTTCTTCTTGTACTATCACCACATGAGCTGCCTTAGCCATCCCGAACGGCTTCTTGAGACTCTCAAGTTGAATCTGCCCCTTCTGGATCAAAGCCTCAATATGATCCTCGAGAGTGAAGTAATCATGGACAGGGTGTCCTAATATCTCGTGGTAAGTGCAATAATTCAGGTTGGTGACAAGACCAGCTTCTTCTGGCTTCTTCGACTCAGGTAATACAATCATTTGTTGTTCTAGCAGCATCCGAAGTAGAGCTAGGACGCAGTCCTTGTTGAAGCTATAAACTTTGGTCCTCCTCTCTGCTCAGTGAACCTCCCCATAGAGGTTCGTAGGTGGAGGCACTCTATTGTAAGCATGGGGTTGTTGTTGCCCTGGTTGAGGTGTGGCTTGAGCATTTGTTGGGGTCACCCATTTGGAGAAGTTTAGAGTTTGAGGGGAAGCCTTCTTGCAGTCTGATACAGTGACGGTAGCACTGACCACCCCTTTTTGTTGATTGCTAAGTGCATTGCCCGAGCTACTGTTGTTTCCTCCATTCTACGACTGCACCTAGGGTCCACCATGGTGCTTGAAGAGGCTCTCTATAAGGAATGATTTAGAGATCAGGTCCAATATGGAAGTTGGGTTTGAAGCCTCAACATGTAACGAAATCTCTGGCCACATGTTATGTACGTAGGCTTGGACTGCATAGATTTCAGAAATGGGATTTGCTTGGTGTGCAGCCAGATTCCTCCACAATGCAATGAACTGATCAACAGGTTCATCTGGTTCCTAGGTCATTGTGAGGAGCTCAATAGCCTAAACTTCTCTTTCAACCTCATAGAAGCGCTTGTAAAGCAACTGCTCCATTTCTTCCCAGGTCTAGACTGAGTTTGGGGGGAGGCAAGCATACCACTTGAATGTCAGTCCATCGAGAGTCTCGACAAACTGGCAAAGAAGAAGCCTCCCATCAGCTGTTGTTTCTTAACAAGCGGTGTGCTGAAGAGGGGAGCTCGTGCAATTGAAAAGTGGGAGTTTCCCCCTTTGGTAATTAGGGGGAAACAAGAGTTGATCAATATATGAAGGATAAGGCTTCTAATAGAGGGTCGGGTCTGGTATGCCTGAAATTTGCCTTCCTCACAAACTGTAGGTGACCATAGTGTCAATGTCAGTTTGAGAGACCTGACGAGGGGAGGAATGGTCGTGTGAAGGAGGTGGATGTCTCAGGACTGGCTTAGCTGGATGAGGAGAATTGGTACCTTGGCTCGTTGAGTTCCCAGGGGCCGAGCATCTTCCATGAGCTCAATCTTGTCCCTCATTCTACGCATCATTTGTTCAAATCGGTTCATTGGATCCTCCTGGTTATTGTTAAGGTCATCGATAAGCGTCATGTTGACCCTCTCCTCAAGTAGATCGGTCTTTTGCGTGGTCAGTGTCTTGCATGCCTTCCGGACTGGTTGTGGTAGGTCGGTCAGCAGGGGTTCGACATGCCTCAACTGAGCTTGAGTCGTGTACACTGATCGGGTCAAGACCAGGTCACCATGGACTTGGGACCGTGGGGGCTGCATGGTTGAGTTGTCTCTTATGACGCTAATGACCATGCAAGGTCTTGGTCCTTCTACCTTAGGTTCTTCTTCAGGCAGTAAGGGGTAGAAGGGATTTTTTGCTAGGAGGTCAGCAACCTTGCTTGCCCCGAGCTTCTCGGGTTCTTCCCTTGACGCTATTCGTATGCCCCAGTCATATTTGGCTCTCAGGCTCTGCTGTACCTCCTTCCAGAATTGAGACAGGGAATGGTCTTCTATCATCGAGCATGACAAGGTTGTCTCTATCAGGTGCGACAAGGGATGCGAGCCGGAGATAGGGGCTAGCTCTGGCTTCGGTCTTGGCTTGGGGAGAGATGGGGGATAGAAGATCTCATCTCCCAGGGGAGTCTTGCCCCGTGCTCTCTTATGAGCTCTAAAGGTCGGGCCGATTGGAAGAGGATACCGTAGGAGGGTACTCTTTGGAAAGACCTTCAAGTACCAAGTCCTGAGTGGTTCGACCGGTGGAGAAGGGATAAATGGGGGAGGAGACAGCTGCTGATAACCTCTTGGTTGGGGGCTTGATGCAGTTTGTGGTGATGGCACGTGTGTGCCCCTTAAAGAAGCGTTCCGGGCAACCTGAGGATCAACTTGGGCTCGAGCAATGTGTTCAGCCTTAGGAGGTTGAGTACCACGAGAGTGTGTTTGTGAGGGATTGGCCATGTGTCCACCCCTCCCAAAGTGAGCAAGCATGGGCTGAGAGGGACGATGAGGGGGTCTCGGCTAAGCACAATCAGAGGACTGCCATGAGTAGTGTGATATGTATGCATCAGGTATATAGGGCTTGGTCCGAGGCAGCTTGAAGGTTGCTCCGAAGTGTAACTCGAGCGGATGTACCACGAGCCTTGGTGTGCGTGTGGGCGGTGGTGGCCTTAAGACCCCCTTCTCCGTGTGTCGAGCCTCTTGTTACATGAGCACAATGTGGTAGAACATGGGGGGTGGCCTTTATGTGACCCACAAGAGCATTGACAGCTGGGCTACCATGCGCAGGAAGGGAAGGGATTGCCTTTCGGCTGCCCCAAGCAGTATGACCGGCAAGTGACTTGCTGGTGACATGGTGCATGTGGTGTGGAGTCGCTGGTTTGCTACCTATGCAAGGTACTTTGGTGGAGCAATGCTGGAAGATGAGGAGTGAATAAGTCCCTCCTCACACCAATCCAGGTAATAACCTAGGAGCATGACACCGGGTCCTCGCTCAGAAGGAAGGTCGAGAACGAGGTTTGACGAACCTGTTCTAGAGAAACATTCACGAGTGTAGGGATGATAAAATCCCCAACTCGGATGAACGGTTTAAACAACCCAGAAGACATGTGTGTGTTAATAAGCAGGAAAACAAAAGAAAAGCAAGGACAAACAAAGACGATCCAACGATGGGGTAGTGTGTCCCCAGTAGAGTTGCTAAGCTGGTTAGGTTCCTTGATCTCGCCCTCCGGGTTGAGTCGACCTGGTGGTGTAGTTCCGGGTTAGATAAAATCTTGGGATATGAGATCGCTATTTTGGGAACCATGCAAAGAAGGCACAAGCAAGTATACCAACCAATGACAGAGGAATTAAGGTCGCAAGGCGGGACTCAACTCACACGGGTCCATGATGCACTCAAGATGACTTGTGTGGATGCCCTCTGAGAGCACGAAAAATGCCCCCTGGCCTTTTAGCCGGTTCGGAATCACCTCCCTTGACCTGTTTTTCTTCTTACATGCAAAACACGCACACACACACATTAGAGTACAGACAAGTGGTGAGGACCCCACCTTGTCATAAGGTGAACACACACGTGTGTATGTACTTGAAGAGAAATGAAAGGAATAGCATAAGAGGGTCCATGTCAATTCAAAGTTATACCTGCAGAAGACATGGGAGAAGAAAGATGAGAAGTAGAAGAAGAAGAAGGAGAAGGGTCAGAAAGTGGGGAAATTTTAAGGTCGTTCCCCTCATCGGACTGATATAAGCGGCTTTTTACGTCATCACCAAGGTTGGAAGTGTGCAGGGAATCTTTAGGTCTTTTACTTGCTTAGAACGTTGGGGAGTGCTTTTAACGTCGTCACCCTCATTGGACGTGCTCTAAGTGGAAGATGGCGTAAGGACGTCCTCCTGATGAGAAGGAAGGAGGATCGTGCTATGGATAAAATCCAGTAAGGTTGGCAGTGGGGGAAGGGGCCTGAGAAATTCTTGCTAAACTGGCAGTTGAACCGTCTTGTTTCTCCGACGAGCAGCCCTTAGTACCTATCTCCTTCTGGTTTTCTGAGGTGGTGTTTGATTCGTCTGGCTAGGCTTGTGAACAGCCTTAGCTTGGTGAACTGCTTCTCTCCTCAAGGACTTGAGTCTGCTTTGCCGGTGGTGGACTATCCATGGATGGGAAGTCAAGGGTTCAGCAGATTTTGAATCAATTTTAGGAAGGTCTTGTGTTGGGGGGTCCTCCTCTTGCACTGACGGAGCAGTGGCTTGGGGATCACTTACTGGAACGTTGTAAAACTCCTAACATTCTCGCATTTTCTTTGCGAATATGTCATGGAAATTGGTGCATTCCCAGAGGTAATGACCTCTTATCTGGTGATACGGGCACCAACGGTCCTCAGTCCCCTAAACAAGGTGTCAGGGTTGCCTTGCGGGCTTCGGTGTGATTATGCCTTTGTGAAGCATTATAACGAAGAGCGCGTGAAGGATACAAGGGGCTTCGTCTTCTTCTTGGATGGTTACTGCATGGGAGGCTTCTGCTGACCTGAAGGCCTTCTTTAAGTCTTCGAGCTTTATTTGACTCTTCTGGATTAGGGCCTCGATAATATCTTTAGCATGTAGAAGTCATTTGTGGGATGATTGATCCTTTTATGATAAGCGCAATAATTCACCTATGTGTCAAGGCCAGCTTGCTCAAGGAACTTGGCTTCTGGAAGCTGAATCATATTCTGTTCGAATAATAACTGGAACAGTGCAGGGATCCATTCCTTCTCGAAGGGGTAGACCTTGTTCTTATGCTGCCTAGTGAAATAATCATCTCGATTAAGATTCGCCGGCGGGGGTACTCGATTGTATGGTTGTTATTGCTTGCCTGCCTAAGGCATTGTCTTTGTTGTGCTCACCCCTTTGGAGAGGTCCAAAGTTTGGGAGGTGCCTTTTATGGATTAGTGACCGTGATGCTTGCATTGATTACTCCTTTCTGTTGGCTGCCCTGTGTGATGTTCCGAGAGATAATAATGACCCGGTTGTTCCCCGAGCTTGCAAGCTGTTGTCGTGACCCGCCATGGTGGCATGATAGACTTTCTATGCAGACTGATTTAGAGATCTGCTCTGACATGGAAGTTGGATTAAAAGCCTCGACGTGTAGAGAAATTTCAGGTCACATGTTACGTACACAAGTTTGGACTGCATCCTTCTCAGGCATAGGATTGGGATGGCGAGCTTTGAACTGGTCCACGGGCTCATCAGGATCTTGAGTCAAGGTGAGAAGCTCAATAGTTTGAACCTCCCTCTCAACCTCATAGATGCGCTAATAGAACAATTTCTCCATCTCTTCCCATGTATGTACTGAGTTTGGGGGAAGTCGAGCATACTACTGCAAGCTTGGGCCGTCAAGGGTTTCAACAAACTGACGGAGAAGAAGTCTCCGTCAGTCGCTATATCTCGACATGCTGCCTGGAAGTGAGCACTATGCTGGTTTGAGGACGTGGTTCCGTTGAATAGAGGAAACTTCCCTTTCTTGTAATCTAAGGGAAATGAGACCTGATCGACGTATGAAGGGTACGGCCTTTGATAAGGCGTCGCACCCTGTATTCCCTGCATTTGTCTGTTCTTTAGGTTATAGGTCACCATAGCATCAATGTCTGCTTGAGAGATGGGGAGATGGACAAAATTGTCTTGTGAGGTAAAGGGAGGGGGCTGCCTTGGAGGTGCACCATCTGAGTGATGGGAATTGACCTCGTGGTTAACTGATCGGTGTGCGACGTCTATATGATCGATCTTTTCCACCATTGCGTGCGCCATATCTTCGAATTTGTTCATACGCTCTTCCTCCTAGTTGCTAGGCTCGCTTACAACCATTACGCTAATTGTTTCTCTATGAAGGTCAACGTCAGTTGAAGCAGAGGGCTTGTGAACTTGATGGGTCGTGCGCAGTAGATCGGTCAGTAGGGGGCCAGCATGACCCGACTAGACTCGACTCTTGTATGCCAATTGTGTGAGAACTGGTTCTTGAGGGTGCTGGGACCGTGGCTGCTGAGTGGCTGGGTCATCTTCTATGACACTAACCACAGTGCAAGGCTCCTGGCCTTCTTCTTCAGGCTTCGTCATTTGAAGACGAGAGAAGCAATTCAGGTGGAGCGGGTTATCAGATCTGGTTGCCCTGACCTCCATGGTCAGAATTTACAAACCTCTATCATGCTTAGCTTTGAGCCTTTGATGGACCTCGCATCAAAACTGTGATCAGGACAACGGCTAGTCTGCTCTTCTTGTACAAGAGAGAGTTGTCTCCATCTGGTGCGATAAAGGATGAGCGCCAAGGATTGGGGTCATCTTGGGCCGGGGAGGATGAAGAACTCGATCTTCTATTAGGTCATTACCCTGAGCTCTCTTGTGGGCTCCAGAGACACGACCAAAATGATGGGGCTGGTTCAGGATGGTACTCTTGGGGAAAGTCTTCGAATACCAAGGCTGAAGATGCTTGCTCGAAGAAGTAGGAGCAGGGTTGACTCATGAGGAGGTCTAAGTCAAGGGTGAGGGGATGTCTATGCAGGCGACACGTGTGCTCCCCTTGAAGAAGGATCATGGGGGACCTGAGGGTCAGCCCAGGCTTGGGCAAGTGATCTGGCCTTAGGAGGTCGAGAACTGCGAGCAAGTGTCTGTAAGAGAACACGTGGAGACCTACCCCTTACAGGGCAAACTTGTGTGTGCGGAGTAGGAGGACGAGGAGGTCGTCTCCTGTGTACTCGGGTTGGCGCAATGACGGCATTGCCTTGAGTGGTGGGATGCATATAAGTAGCATGTGTAGGACCTGACCTTGGGAGGTTTGATTCTGAACGCAGACTCGAGGTAACATAAGAGTTTCCCAAGGTGTGGCTCAAGTGGGTGACCCACGAGCCTTATAGTGTGTGTGAGAGGTGGAGGCCACAGTATATCCGCCTCTATGTGTCGAGCCTCAAGGAATAGAGACTCGTGATGGAACAGGAATGTGGGGGGCAGCCTTGCGACGACCCATAGAAGTAATGACAATTGCTTGCCTTCTGCAGAGAGGGACTGGGCAGCCTTTCGACGTACCTCGACAGTACGATCGACAAGTGACTTGTCGGTGGCTGGGTGCATGCTGTGTGTGGCAACAGACATGATGTCAATGCAGGGTTCCTTGGCGAAGGTTCCACCAGAGCGAGGAGATGATGAGAGAGGGACCTTCAAGTCCCTCCTTACACTGATCCAGGTTAAGACTTGGGAGCTAGACAAGGGGTCTTTGCTCAAAAGGATGGTTGGGAACGAAGTTAGAGGAACTTGTTCCCTAAGGACACTCGCGAATGCAGGGATGAGAAAATCCTTGATCCGGATGAATGGGTTATAGAACCCGCAAGCCATAAATGATGTGTGAATACAGAAAATAAAAAAGAGAAACTAGCCAAACAAGTACGATTTGATTAAGGGGTAGTAAGTCCCCAGTGGAGTCACGAAGCTGATTAAGTGCATCGATCTCTCTACCCAGATCTGGATGATCCGGCGGCACGCATCTCAAGTGTCAGGGGAGACTTGGGACGTTTTGAGATAGCTCTCTCCGAAACCTCGTTCGAGAACGACAGTAGGTATTACCAACCGATGAGAGAGGAATTTAAGGTGGGTTCGAGACTTACTCGGGCTAGCTCGCGTGGGCACCCTCTTAGATCATGAAGAAAGTCCCCCCAGTTGTAAAACTAGTTCGGAATCGCCTCCCTTGGCTTGTATTCTCCTGGTTTCTACAATCACATATATATGGAAAATCTTATAAGATAGGTGGGTCAACAAACCTCACCTTACCTCTTTGGTGAACGTACCCAAGTGTGCACATTCATAAGAAGAAGAGAAGAATAAGAGAAGGAAGATGGGGCAGGGAAGAATTTGATTAGGCGAGGAGATCAGCACAGTGACTAAGCTGGTAAGTAATTGGTCTGATGTGGCAGTAAAACAGGCTCGGTAACTCTGACCGGCTCAACAGATTTACTACTAGACATTAATACCGATACTGACCAGCTAGACTCGATGGTTAGTCTGTTGTGGTAATAAAGCGGGCACAATAATTTTGGCACAACAACATTACGGCTAAACAACAGGGCTACCATAAGAGGCTAATCTCAACCCCTCTTAGTCAAACGAAAGGATAATGGAAGGCATGGAAATCATAAAGAGAGAATAAGAAGTAAGAGAATAAGAGGAGAAGAGAAAGAAAGAGCAGAAGGGAAAGAAAGAAGGAGAAGAGTGTGAGAGAAGAAAGAAGGAATGAGAGAGGAGGGAGAAGGACACAGTCGGTGCCAGGCGTCGCCGGTTGTGTTAGAAGAAGAAGAGAAAGATGACACAGTCGATGCTAGACATCGCCAGCTGTGTTAGAAGAAGAAGAGAGAGAGGACACAGTTGATGCTAGGTATCGTCGGCTGTGTTAGAGAGACAGTGGGTAAGAAGGAGAGAGAGAGGACACAGTCGGTGCTAGGTATCGTCGGCTGTGTTAGAGAGAGGGGGCAAGAAGGACACAGTCGGCACTAAGCATCACCGACGATGTTTCTTAAGAAGAGAGGAGAGAGAAAGACACAGTTGGTGCTAACCATTGCTAGCTGTGTTTTAAGAAGAGCGGAGAAAGAAAGACACAGTCGGCACTAGGCATTGCCGGTTGTGTTTTAAGAAGAGCGGAGAGAGAAAAACACAGTCGGTGCTAGGAATTGCCGATTGTGTTTTAAGAAGAGCGGAGAGAGCAAAACAGAGTCAACGCTAGGCATTGTCGGCTATGTTTTAAGAAGAAGAACAGAAAGGAGATAGGGATGAGAAGAAGAGAGAGAAAGAGAGATAGAGACGAGAAGAAGAGAGAGAAAGAGAGATAGAGATGAGAAGAAGAGAGAGAAAGAGAGATAGAGATAAGAAGAAGAGAGAAAGAGAGATAGAGATGAGAAGAAGAGATAGAAAGAGAGATAGAGATGAGAAGAAGAGAGAAAAGAGGGGAGGAGAGAGAAAGCTACCTTATCAAAGGGACCGACCATTTTTCTCTCTCTCCTCTCTCTCTAAGAGGCCCCCATGAGCTTAAGCAAAAATGAAGTCTTTATTGAATCTTTAAGAATTAACCCAAGGGAAATTTACAATTTGGATTTACTTGCTTATATAGAATTGGGTCCAAACATGGGTGCAAAAGGACTGCTTTGCCCCTGCCTAACAATGTGTGGAATTTCAAAACAGTCCCTGTTGTTGCGTGATCTTCCATTACTTATCCAGGGTTGTTTTGATGCCCGTTTGATTGAAAGATGATTGTTTTCTTGTGGGGCTCGGCATGGCGATCGATTTGATACCAACTTGGAGCCATGAATCATGTTTTTAAGCGATGATCATGAAACTTGAAATTTTCTTAAATCTTGAAAACTTTGGATCGATTGTGTACTCGTTTCTTAATGCTTTTTTTCAGTTTCTTCGTTGAATCACACTAAGCACGCCATCATAATCATGTTGCAACAAACGCAGCTCGATTTCGTATCCGAATGAAGATTTTGTCATCTTGAGTTTTTGGCCGGAATCTTGAAATCCGGTGGCTAGAATTTACCGCAGCTTCGACGCCTCTGTATGTGAAATCCAACCGTTCATCACACGCCGCATTCGACTAAAGATAGCCACAGACCTCACGCACATAATGCAATTGGTTTCATGCCAATCGGGTATGCAAGCGTCATGATTTGGCCGCTCGAGTGAGGCGTGCTGCTGCAGAATTTTTTGTATTTTTTTTCACGGATCAGCAACTTCTCTCTAGTTTTTATCCCTGCTCGGGCATCGTCACATGGCGTACCACATATCGAAACACTTGTCTTGATGAGATGAGCATGCTCATAAAATTTGATAGTAATCCGACTTGGAACGAGTGAGATATAGGCCCCGAAAGTTACTGATCGTGACTGTAAAAACAACCACCTTTAATGGTGTTTTGGGCAGGGTGGCCACACGGGAATAGTGTGCGGCCTATCTCTTTTGGTATTTTACCCATAACTTTGTCTTGGAGTGCCCGATTAAGCCGAAACGTGGCCTATAGAAGTTTTCGACCATGCCGAATTCAATGGCGGTGGTTTCACAACTGTTTGACATACCAAAAATATAGTTCTAGTTACGGGGTCCATTTCAGGGTGCTAGAGGCCGATTTTACCGAAATTGTTTCTTTGTGTTCACTGCCTTAGGCATGTCTGATCGTGATGAAACTTGGCAGATGGCATTTTGGACTCTGTTGAAGATCTTGACCAATTATGGGGCCATTCTGAGACTGTCAAAATTTCCACTGTTTTGTAGGCTTTATTGACCTACTTCCTCTTTATTCTGCATCGTAGACTAAGGTGCTGAAAAATACATTCAAACACCTAGAGTAAGGAAAAAAAGAAAGGGGTGAGGTAGAGGGAATGACCTAAACAAGGAGGAAGGGTTTGAAGGCTAGTATGTCTTTCAACTAGTTCTTCAAAGAAAAGTGGGATGGAGGTTGGTTTGGATTTCACCCAACTCTTAGAGGAAAAGAATAATAATTTTTTAAAAGAGAAGGAGAAGAAAATAAATGAAAGAAGTGATGAAGGTAGCTTGGCTCTCGCTGAACGTTCGAAAAATTGAGTCGTTTGACTCGACTGGTAGGCGTGCATAATGACAAGACTAGCGCGACAATTGGTCTGGCGTAGTAGCTAGACAGGCACTGTGACTGGACCAGCACAACGGCTAAACTACTCAACGACCAGACGTGGCGACTAATCTAGCACAATGGCTGGTCTTGTACGGCAGCGAGACGGGCACGGTAACAAGTCCGGCACAACGACTAAACTACTTGACAATAAGACAGACATGGCGACTAACCTAGCACGGTGACTAGTCTGGTGCAACAAATAGACAGGCACGGTAACTAGTCCGGCACAACGACTAAACTGCTCGACATCAGGACTAGCACAACAGTGCAAGACTCAACCTGCCTCTGGTTAAACAAGCAAAAGGAGAAAAGAGAGAAAGGAAATCATATCCAGTATTAGTGTGTGCTGCCTTGCGGGGAAGAAAGTGGGAATGGAGAAGAATCACGCTCGACGGTGTTCACTGTCGTGCACAACAGTCAAAGAGAAAGAATAGAAAATCACGCACGACATTTGCACTGCCGTGCGCAACCGACAGAAGAGGAAAAGATTGTCATGCTCTGCAGTATGCACTGTCGTGCGCAACAAACTGAGAGAGAGAAGGAGATCACGCCTGGCATTTACACTGCCACGCACAATGGACAGGGAGAGAAGAGATCGTCACGCTCGACAGTACGCACTATCATGCGCAATAGATTGAGGAAGAGAAGGAGATCACACTAGGCATTTGCACTGCTATGCGCAATGGACAGGGAGAGAAGATATCGTCGCTCTCGGCAGTATGCACTGGCATACACAATAGATTGAGGAAGAGAATGAAATCACGCCTGACATTTACACTACCACGCGCAATGGACTGGGAGAGAAGAGATCGTCAAGCTCGGTAGTAGGCAATGTTGCGCGTAGTAGACTGAAAAAGAGAAGAACATGAGATGAGAAAGAAATAGAGAGAAAAAGAAAGAGAAGAGAAAGGAAACGAAATAAGAAAGAGAGAAAAGGAAAAAGAGAAGAAAGAAAAGGAAAGAAGAAAGAGAGAAAGGGAAAGAGAAAAAAAAAGAGAAAAGGAAAGAAGAAAGAAAGAAAATGATAGAAAAAAGAAGATGGAGAAAGAAGAAAGAAAAAGAAGAGAGAGAAAGATAAGAGAGAGAAAGAAGAGAGAGGAAGTTTATGTTATTCTTGAGGGTACCACCAAAAGTCTTCTCTCTCCTCTCTCTCTTTAAGACGTGACCAAAATCTCAAGCAAAAAGTAGAATTTTTATTAATGAAACTTGAATCATTTTATATGAGGTGCGTGCTTGTTTATATAGAAGTGGGGCCCAAAGGTGGAACTAAACTTAAAAGTATACCTAATTGCTAAATAATAATAATTAAGTGAATTAAAAAAATTTCCAAGAAAATAGGGCAAAATGATGATTTTTCCCCTGCATCAACAATCCATGAAACTCCAATTGAGTCCCTATTGTGCCCAAGAACTCTTGCGATCTTCCTGGGTTGGTTCGGAGTCTTTTTGGTCTCCGTTTGGTTGAAAGATGATTCTTTTCTTGATCGGCTCCAGAAGATGATTGTTTTGATACCACTTTCGAGCCACCAATCGGGTCTTTGGGCCACGATCATGAAGTGCGAAACTCACGAGAAACGTGTGATCTTTGTTTAAAGACTACGTACATTTCTTGGTGTTTTTCGATGATTTCTTCGCTGAATATCGATGAGCAGAGCACTTGGCAACGAACGAGGCTTGATTTGGTGCGCGAACGAAGATTTTTCATTTTTGATCTTTTGGCCAGAATTTGGTTTTCGGTGGCCGGTAAGTGCAGCAAATTTGTAGTTTTTGCACGTCAAATCTAGTCGTCCTTCACATGCGAGGTTCGGCTCTGATGAAGCCTCGAACCTCATGCTCATATTGGGTTTGATTTTGTGTCAATCCGACATGCGAACGTCGTGATGTGGCCACTCAATCGAGGTGCACTCCTGCTTGAAAATCTGCAACCTTTCCTTGAATCGCGATCTTCTCTCGTCTTTTTCTCCCAGCTCGGGCCATGACATGGGTCGTGACATATATCAAAATGCTCGGGTCGACAAGACGAACACGCCCATAAAATTTGAGCTTGATCTGACTTGGGATGAAAGAGATACATTCTTTCAAAGTTAAGCCCGAAACCCATGAACATAATTTCCATTAATAGAAACTGATTCATTGAGGGTGCATGGTAATAGCGTGTGACCTACCCATTTTGGGTAATTTGGCCATAACTTGGTTCAGGAACATCTTATCAAGTCGAAACTTAGTCCCTAAGGGCTTTCAGATGTTTTGGATCCAATGACGATGGTCCCACTATCATTTGATGCTCTAGTAATAGGGTTGTAGTTATAAGGTCCATTTCAGGGCAATAGAGGCTGATTTTCCCAAATTTGTTGCTTCGTCTGCACTACCTTAAACTCGTCGGATTGCAACGAAACTTAGCAAGTGTTCTTAGGAGACCTTTATCAACATTATTAATCCTTCATGGGATATTCTGAGACTGTTGGAAATTTCACTTCTGGATTAAGGCTTTATTGTCCTGGCTTCTCTTTATTCCGCATTGGGGATACAAGGTGATGAAAATTGCCCTCAAACACCCGGATCTGTTGAAAGAGCTGAGGTTCCACCCTTATACCTGCATTTATTCCTACCCCATCACTAGGGGGTAGTGTTGGGCACCAATCCACTTCATCTTCTATCAGTTTCATCTCCCATACCATAATGTGAGCCACTGACACCACGGGCTTCCTACTCAAGACGTCTACCATGATGTTTGTCTTACCTGGGTGATAGTTAATGGTGCAATCATAATCATTCAGTAGGTCCATCCATCTTCTTTCCCTCATATTCATCTCTTTTTTAGAAAATAAATACTTGAGGCTCTTATGGTCCGTGAATATATTAAATTGGGCCCCATAGAGGTAATGTCTCCAGACTTTCAAGGCAAATACTACAGTCGCAAGTTCCAAATCGTGGGTTGGGTAATTTTTCTCGTGCTGCTTTAACTGTCTAGAGGCATAAGCTATGACCTTCCCTTGCTGCATTAACACTCACCCAAGTCCCTTATGAGAAGCGTCGGTGTAGACCACAAAACCTTTGTTTCCTTCGGATAAGGTTAATATTGGAGCCGTAGTTAATCTCTTCTTTAATTCTTGAAAACTCTTCTCACAGTCATCCGACTATACAAATTCACCTCCTTCCGAGTCAAGCAAGTCAGGGGAGTGTTATCTTTGAAAAACCTTCTACAAAACGCCTATAGTATCTAGCCAGTCTCAGAAAACTACGGCCTTCCGTCACATTTGTTAGCCTTCTCCACTTAAGTACGGCTTCAATTTTGCAAGGGTCAACTGCGACCCCGTCCTTAGAAATAACGTGCCCAAGGAAGGCCACACTTGGAAGCCAAAACTTGCTCTTCCCTAGCATAGCATATAACTTCTCTGTCCTTAAGGTCTAGAGGGCCATTCTTAAATATCGTTCATGTTCTTCTAGATTCCTTGAGTATACCAGAATATTATCTATAAAAACCACTACAAAATCATCCAGAAAGGGCTTAAAAACTATATTCATCATATCCATAAAGACAGCCGGGGTATTTGTTAACCCGAACGACATTACTAAGAACTCATAGTGACCATATCGAGTCCTGAATGTGGTCTTGGGGATATCTTCTTCCTTGAATCACAACTGATGATAACCTGACTAAAGGTCAATTTTTTAAAACACTTGGGCCCCTTGGAGTTGGTCGAAAAGGTTGTCAATTCTTGGAAAGAGGTACTTATTCTTTACAATGACCTGGTTCAACTGTCGATAGTCTATACAAAGCCTCAAAGACCCATCTTTTTTTTAACAAATAAGACAGGCACACCCCAGGGTGAAACACTAGGTCGAATGAATCCTTTCTCCAACAATTCTTGCAATTGTTCCTTCACTTCCTTTAATTCCACTGGGGCCATCCTATAAGGGGCTTTACAGATGGGGGTAGTGCCAGGGGCCACATTTATCTCAAATTCTATTTCCCTAACCGGAAGTAGAGAGGTTAACTCTTCAAGAAAAATCGATGGATATTCCCTCACCATCGGTATTTATTCTAACTTGGACCGGACCTCCTAATTGTCTACTACATAAGCTAAATACCCAACACATCTTTTGACCAGAAACCGGGAAGCCCAAAGAGCTGAGATGAAGTGCATAAGAGAAACATCCTTGAGGCCAACAAGGTTCAACTCATGCTGGTTTGGGCATCTAAGGGTTACAGTCTTATCATGACAATTTACTATAGCATGATGTGTGGACAACCAGTCCATGCCCAAAATAACATCAAAGTCTTGGATGTCTAACAGTACTAAATATATAAGCAGCACACACCCTTCAAGTAAAACCCCACAGTGTTTGTAAACAATATCAATTTCTATAGATTCCCCCATAAGTGTGCATACTACTAATGTCTAGTCAAGAAGTGAGGTCTAGTATATATGTGGCATGCAAAGTGAGGTGCAACAAAAGAGTGTGTAGATCCAGGATCAACCAGAGTTTTAGCTTTCATGCTACAAATGGAGAGCGTACCTCCGAATACAGAGGCAGATACCTTGGCTTCTTGTTCTGTGAAGGCAAATACCCGACCTTGAGTCTTCGATCGGTTTTCAAATCCCTACACTGGGAAATCTCAAATCTGGTGGCCAGGTTTGCCTGAAGCACGCCTCTGTTCTTCTTCGGCACCCAGCTACTGAGTGATTGTCCTTCCCAAAGTGTGGGCACATCGAGCACCTGTTCTCCCTTACGTCGCTCGACAATGTCCTCTGAATCTTCTTACCCCTTTGGTTATCTCTTCCCCTGAAGTTCCTCCTTGCTGGTGGCCGAGCCTTTCTCCCCAAGTTTTCAAATTGGGCTGGTCCCATCTTCCATTTTCCCCCAACCAGGGACTCTTCACAATCCCTCTCAATCTTCAAGGCCAAATCTACCAAAGGGGAGAAGGTTTTGAGATTTTATGATATCACCCTCCCCCTTATTTCTGGTTTAAGGCCTCTCTCAAATTTGTTCGCTTTTTGCGCCTCAGTATTAATGATGTGTCGTGCATATCTTGACAGCTCAGCAAACTTAGCTGCATATTGTTCCACCGATAGATTTCCCTGTTGTAGCTTAATGAACTCTACTTCTTTTCTTTTCCATACAGATTCAGGGAAATTCTTCTCATTGAATGCTTCTAGAAAATTTCCCCAACTCACTTCTGCCCCTGATTCTTCTCATGATTGCTTCACTGAGCCCCACCAGTGCTCAGCATCTCCTTTTAACATGAAGGTCCCCAGTCTGACCTTCTGTTCATTCGTATAATGCAACACCTCAAATATCTTTTCTACTTGTCTTCTCCAACGTTCTGCTTTCTCTACTCCCCCGAGCCCCAAGAAAGTCGGAGGAGCCAGCCTTCTAAACTTTTCTATCAGACTACTATCATTCTGGTCAAGGGCAGGGGTAGACGGACCGGCATTGCTTGTTTCATCATCTGTATTATGGCCTGTAAGATTCTGACAAACTCACCAAGGGCCTCTGTGCCTTCACTATTGGAGCTTACATGTCCTCGGCATCTTCAACCTAAGACATAAGCACTCAGTTACTAATCTACCCAAAACTATTCTAAGGACACTTCTAAAACTTCCTAGGCCAATAATCCTATCATGGTTGCTTTGATACCATAACTGTCATGACCCCACCCCCATACACCTACAGTGCCCTACCGGAGGGTGACAAAGTGTGGGATCGCGCCCGGAGGTTGCGAACGTCACTCAGGTGGGAATGGCTCAACACGTGTTAGAAATGTGGAATCAAAGTAAACCATAAAAATTAAATAAAACTCATACATCAAGCACTAAAAACTGAATAAATTAAACCATTAAATTCTCATTCAAACTCCAAGATACTTTATAATATAGTTCAAGGCTTACAAGCCTGACTTTATAGTACATTACACCAAAACAACACAACGGCCTCGCCACTAGACACCTACTATGCAGAAAGGAATCCGTGACAGGTCTGATGCTTCAAATGTCTACCACCACCACTCTGCTGCTCGACTCCCACAGTCAAGTGCTATCACTCTACGCATATGAAAGTAAGCGGAGTGAGCTATAAGCCACGTAAGTAGATCACCACCCTTGTATTCTCGTCTACATGCAGATACATAATAACATAGCCTACGGTTCATCACAAATCATATTGGTATCACAAAGTGGAGTTGTGCATTAGAATATAAACACCAGCAGTATAAAGAGAGCAAGGTTCAATTACCAGAGCATCGAATATTTTGTGAGATAGTAATTACATCGTTACTTATCATAGTTCCAGTCAGATACTCATACATAATATCTAATTCAGACAGGCAGAAAACATAATTGTTTACTCCCGAAGTAGAAGCCACATCGATTAGGCTAAACCAATCCTATAACTTAAGACTTCTACCCTCATTCAAAAGGGAGGACAATGACAAATGGAGGTCCCATTTCGTAATATCCTCATTCATTCATGCAATCCTCAGCGCACTTTGGGGTATTTGATAGGCAGTGGCCTTGCAAGACACGACCCTCTCCTTACACCATTAGGCAGGAGGGCGTTACACTACAATTAGATGACCCAATGCATAGTGCCCGTGACAATTTGGGGGACGCGGCCCTCCTTGTTATTCACAGTCACGCCTCGACTCCACTCCTATTATAGGAGTCAAGGTACAGTATACCCAACTACCAATGGGAGACCCATTGCATAGTGGTCATATCACAGATATCAGTTTTCAGTATAACAGAATCACAAATCCAACTACCAATAGAGGACCCATTGCGTAGCGGTCAGGGCACATATAACAGTCTTAATATAACAGAATTAGAGTAGCCACTACCAATGGAGGACCCATTGCGTAGCGATCATGGCACATATAACAGTCATAATATAACAGAATCAGAGTAGCCACTACCAATGGAGGACCCATTGCGTAGCGGTCATGGCACATACAACATTTTGTTATAACAGAATCACATATATTAATCAGTGCCACCGTATCACAGTATCATATTTTCAGTTTCGCAGTATCATATTTTCAGTATCACAGTCTCATATTTTTCGGTAATTTCATACAGTGACGTCCAGCCATAAACAGGGCCATAATGCTCGATCCATTTGGAACTCGGAAATGGTTTCAGAACCAATCTTTCACTAGACATGCGTATCTTTCAAATGGGATGGTTTGAAAGTGTTTGGACCCCGTTTGGTCCTTCAAAAGTGCATTAGAAAGGAGGCATCCCATCTGAAACCTGCTGTGTAGTTGGGACAGTGACATGTCTCACTTAGCATCATTATAACTTTCAATCCATAAAATATTTTAACTAAAATTCGAGTAAAAATATGTATCTTTCAAACAAGGGTAGTTTTAGAATATTTGGACTCCATTTGGACATTCAAAAGTTCATAACAACTCAAATAATGATTCTGGATTTTACGAAATCTGTCTATAGTGATATATCTCCAAAAATAATTGTATAACTCTCAATTTAGGAAGAATTTAAAAATGTGTTCAACATGTGATTTCAATCATACTCATAAATATTTTAAATGACAGTAGTTTAGAAGAAAACAGACTCCATTTGGTCAATCAAAATTTGTGACAACAAAGACATCAGTTATGCAATTTTACTGAATTTGTCAACAGTGATCTACTTACATATTTTGAAGCATAACTCTTCATGCATAAAGAATTTGAACAAGATTTAAACATAAACATTTTAGTAGACACAGATATCTTTTCAATGACAGAGGTTTGAGGTCAATTGAACCTCATTTGATAGGTCAAAGGTAGATTACAAAAACATATATCCTTTTTGAAAATTACAACACAATCACATCATCGCTCAACTTGACAATCAATTAGCTTCTAATTATGTTAATTCTTAACATAAACCAGTCACATCATCACTCAAATTGACAATCAATTAGATTCTAATTATGCTAATTCTTAACATAAACTTTTATCATTTTCTATTAGATACACAAAAACACATAATCACAGACTTTCCATAAAAATAAGGAAGATTCGATACCCATTTTGGTCATACAAAGGCAAGCTAAATTGCTAGAATTTACAGTACAGCAGTGTGCATATGCATCCATTAATCATGCCACTACTTATGCAAATTATCATGCGTGATTTATGTCCAATCCATGCATAAGGACCTACAAGGTAGATGATCCACTTACCTTAGGTGCACTGTGTCTCCAAATCTTCTCCCACAGTTTCCTCCTTCAAACTTCTAACAAGGCTCTTCAATGGTGAACAATAGCTAATAAAAGGGGCTTCAAGTTGAGCGGCTCTAGGGAGAGGGAGAGTGAAATGAATGGCATGAGGGAGAGGGAGAGGCTTAAGTACTCCCTTGATGGGAGGTGATAGCCCAAGTGTTGACAGGTGGCATACACCACACATGCAACTGGACAAGTGACAATGTGTGGTTACATGCACTCAGCAGGTGGCAGTCACTGTTCATGTACGACAGTGTCACGCACGGCACTACACGGATACCACTAGTCCATTTGCTTCATCTTACTGTTGTTTGTGAAATTTTCTTCTTCTTCTCCATACACTCGCGGCGTTGCCTCTCTCTCTCTCTTCATGCATGGTGTTGCTCCTCTCTTCATGTGCAGCGTTGCTCTTTCTCTCTCTTTATGTGCGGCGTTGCTCTTTCTTTCTATTTACTCGCAGCGCTTATCTTTCTCTCTCTTCACATGCGATACTGCTCTTTCTCTCTCTTCATGAGTGGCACTGCTCTTTCTCTCTCTTCACAAGCGGCGTTGCCCCTCTCACTTCACAAGCAAGTGTTACCCTCTCTTTCACGCTCCTACCACTGTGTATGTTTCCATGGACGGGAAAACCTTGGTCCTTACAATTATGTTTACTTCTTGGCTCTCTACTTCTTGTCAAACGCAAGATGAGCATTTAAAGATTCTTTAAATGCATCTATTTAGCATCTATTTGGGAAGTAGAAAAAGCCATTATTCCTTTTAAACGGAAATGGTTTGATAGGGTTGTAGCACTAACAAAATAAGTAAAGCCTCATCTCATAACTCATCACAAATTGCTATTCAAGCATTGAAAAACCTTTACATCGATCATCTAGGCTTGAACATTTTGATTGTAAAACAAATTAGGATTTCAAGCTATAAAAATAGTGTATATTATAACAAATTATTTAAAACGTACATTTCTCCCTAAAAATAACTGTTCATAGATCTGTAACATTTTATGAGTTTCAAATTTTATTAGCGGTGTTGGAAATTTATTTTAGAGCCATCATGGAGATTTCTGTTGCTAAAAGTGTTTTTTGGACGTGGATTTAAGTTGAGGCTTATTTTTGGTTTCATAAAGCCTAGGCCCTAAAAGAACTTCATCCTTATTTGAATTACAACTCCAAATAGGAAATTAATTCCTACGTCACAAACTTTTAACTGAACCATATTAAGAAACGTGAAAACACCAGATCTTCTCTCTGTCGTTACAAGAATGAAAAACCACTTAATCTTCTCTCTAATAAGAAGAAACAAAACCCCCCCAAATCTTCTCTCTTTACACCAGTGTAGGATTGCATGACCTGGCCGCCGAACCCAGCCATGGGTTAGGTTCGGGTAACTTGGAATCGGCTCGAGTTGGCTAGGCATAGGCTAGGTAAAAGAGTGTTCAAAAAATAAAATAAAAATAAAAATAAAACCCTAAAAAGCTAAAAGCTCTTGTTCAAAGTAAATATAAATAAAACGCATCTAAATGAGGTTTAAAACGTATTCGATTTTAAAAAAATATTTTGTTACCAAGGGTATTATAGAAATAATCTAAAAAAAAAGGGAAAATACAAAGATAAGTATTATGGCTATAATACTTACCAATATTTTTCCAAATGATAGAAAACATATAAAACCCATTAAAAATAAGGTTCTTATTTTTTGGATTTTTTAAAGAATTTTTTCAAACTCAAGGACTTGACCATCAAAATCGGGATATCTTGTTCGACTGTACCGGTTTGTCTAACACTAAGAGAGAATGATGGGCGACGGTTTTTTTTTTTTTTTTTTTGAGGTAGTTTAGTGGGGAAGACAGTTCTTTGCCCATTTTTTTCTAATAGGATGAGAGTTAGTTTTTTAAGGGTATTAATGGGGTAGTGTCGGAGGAAATGAAAACCCCAACGTGATGATTAGGGTATGGGGGTGCTATCACCACAACCCCAGCCCCTTTTGATGGGTACTTCAATAATGTGCTTATTTAAGGAGAGAGAGAAAGAGAGGCCTAGGTGCCCCCATATCGTGCCTGTTGAAGAGAGAAAGAGAGAGGCTAAGTCCTTCGTAATGTGTATGCTGGAAAAAGAAAAAGAATGTCCTATCATATTATGCACGCTAGGTGAGACGAGAAAGAGAGATGGATCATGTGTACTTTCATAATGTGAATGATAAGAGAGAGAGAGAGAGAGAGAGAAGCCTAGGTCTTTTCATAACGTGCATGCCAGAAGAGAGAGAGAGAGAGAGAGAGAGAGAGAGAGCTAGCCATGGGTACTCTCATAAGGTGATAATGTTCATGTTGGGTGAGAGAAAGAAGAAGAAGAAGCATTGATCCTTCCTATGGCTTCTGTTTGAGCTTTACCTAGACTCTCGTCAGATCATACCCAAATCACCCAAATCAAGCTCTCTTCTAGAGTAATTAATGCTAGGTTGGCTGGTGGAATAAGAGGTGGTTGAACTGATTCGGTCTTCTTGGGAAAATACCATAAGTTATGTTTTTATTGATTTTCAATTGCACGAAAAATTGCTTAACATTAAGCACAAACTAATAAATTGGAAGAAGGAGACTATATATCTAGTGAAATCTAAGATTGAGGAGGTCTTGCTAGATATAGAAATCATGCATTTAAATATCCAATAGGAGGGGGTATTAACTGAAGATATTGTGATTGAGAGGAATGCCAAGCTTTAATCTCTTCAGGAGTTACGTAAGCTGGAAGATATTTATTGGAAACAAAGATCTATATCTAAATGGCTAAAAGAAGGGGACTGAAACACTAAATACTTCCATGTCATAACTAGTGCTTGCAAGAGGCCAAATGTTATATCAGGTATCACGATCCTAGGTGTGGATTATGATGATAGTCATGCTACTGCTAAAGTTGTAGTTGAGTACCTTAAAAAAGCTTTCACGATTGAAGCCAGATTTACCCCAAGATTGGATCGGATCCCATTCAAATGCCTTATTCAGGAATTTAGAAGTCAGTTGAAGGTAGACGTGTCTATAGTCTGGGTCCAAATCTTGGATCTAAATACTATTCATGTCTGGGTTCAATCAGGTCTACGTCTGGTAATATTTTTTCGATCCCAATATAAGAAACCGTCTCATTGTTTTTAAACTTTTGAAGAAAAAGGTGATATTTTTCATAATCAACCTTCAAATGTGATAAATATGTAAACTACGTTTGAAATCTCATAAAAGCCATTGAATGAATGTCATCTTAGAAAAGCCTGTCTATAGATTCTATGCTTTTTTTTTAAAAAAAAAAGAAGAATGTTAGTGACTTAGAGCTCCAAACATATATTCTGTTAAAGTCTAAGATTAAATCTCTATCTTCTTACTGCTCAAAAAGAAAAAACAAATCCCTAACTTCTTATTATATTTTTTAAGCGAAAATTTTTATTTGGAACTCTAATTTCCAAACTGAGAATAAAGGCATGACGTAAACAAATTGGTTTGGGACTTCGAGTTCTCAACCGGGCAGTTTGGGAAATATAAAAAAGGAAACATAAGCCCCATGCCGGTAAAATTTAAAACCTTGGGAATACTGTTCAACAACCCCAACAATAAAGAAAGATTTTTGTTATTTTTCCTAAATTATATGTTAAATATTAGCAATTTATAACTAAAAAGTGTAAAAGCTTATAAAGGAGAAATATTCTTGAGCTTTACTTAAACATAAAAGTAATAGGCTTTCCTTTGTTAGGATTAGAGAGGTGATGAGAGTGTGGAGATCCTCATTTCAACTCCCAAACCGTTTAGGTTCAGCAAGAGGGATTCATATTTGGATGACAGAGACATAGAAGACGCTTTGGTGTTACAAACTTCGTGGCTTTAAGATTTTGCAAGGAAAATGTTTGGTATGTTTTTTAATTTCCTTGAAAAAATGTTCATATCAAATAAAAGATTTTTATTATGTCATGTGGGTCAGTGATTATATTTAAAGAAAAAAAGAAAATTATTGAAATATATTAAATCTTTAGGAAATTTAACAATTAACCTTTTTTCATGTATTCAAATAATTGTTTTCTTTTGTTTATTGTGATAAGTTTTCTTACAAAAAAAATATATAAACTCTATAGATGTAATTTCTACCTTTCCTCTCCTAAAAGCTAGAATTTTTCGTCATATTCATCATGTAAGAGAGTCATTTATTTTTGTTTGATTTAACCAATGTTTTAAAACTCTGACGAATCAGATGGTCAACGGTTAGGATCAAATCGATTCCTTGATGGTATGGGTCTCAGTCTGGAAACCCAAATCCCCCCCTCCCTCCCAATATGCATTTTCCCTTCTCCTTTTTTTTAAGTTATATTTAATGTTTTCATATGTCCCCTCTAAATACTCAATTTGTAAACCATTACTTTAATTTTTTTTATATGTTGTTTATTTTTAAAAATATTTTCTGAGATCACTAATTCGGACTGATATAAACTTGATCCAAATCACCAATTCAACAATCTAACACAGATCTATATGAGAACAATCAACCCCGACGATTTGGATTGTAAGACACTGGATTTATCAATAGACCTTTACTTCTTTCCTTTTTTTTCCTCAGATCTGGCAAATAAAAAACACACTAAAGTCCAAATAAATAGTTAAATATTAAAAAGACATCGATAGGGCACTACAAGAAAAGTAATCATCAAGAGAAGAACCACAAGCCTAGTTTGCAGGATACAATTATATTCGACCCAGAATTACCATCCAACGGCTGTGTTCATGTATTTTCCCTATATTGTCCTATCAATAATTTTGTAACTATCATCAAGGTTTGGGGTGATGTGTTTTTTTTCCTACAGTTTGCTAACTATGCTCGTTATAGCAGCTTGCAAGTTTTGTTATCATGGGGTGATATTTTCTAAGTGTTTATATATCCATGATATCTGTAATATTTTTTGAACTACAAATTTTGTAATCAATGGTGGAAATAGATTTTATAGCCATCATAGGGGCGTCAATTCATGAAGTGTTCCAAGGTTTCCAGTTGAAGCTTTACCCTTTTTCATAAGGCCTAGGCGTAATAGAAATCGCATCTTTTAAATGGTAGACAAATCAATAAATAAGTTAACATAACATATAATTACAAGAAACAAGAACCCATATTACCCCGAAATCAAAAAACATCAAAACCCTACGCTCAAACCTTTCAAAGTAAAATAATATGGAAAAATTTTATATAAGGTTGACACCTTATATTGTAAAACTAAATTTTACCCAGACCAGGACCTAGTTCGGGTCAACGTCATTAGCACGCAAACTTGACCCAAACTCGGGTCAAGAAATTTTTAAAAATGAAAATTTAACTTATATGTTGTACAGTTATATATTTTATACAGAGAAGAGTATATATTTTTACAGAGATAGGGTCCATGTCCAACCTGGACAAATCCAACTCATTTGGACCCTGACCCAACCCATTGGGTCGAAGAATGGAGATGGACCCAGACCCAGACCCAGACGCGGAGCCGGTTCGGGTTGACCTGACGTGATTGCCACCCCTGACCTGCTGTTGCATGGCGTCGATCCTTTACTCAAACGTCCCTTGAATTTTTGAAAGACAGAAACTAAGTCTAACCCCTTAACATGAATGATAAGGAAATATTATTGGTTTTTAGAAGTTGCAAGAAGTGGCAGCTTTTCATTAAAACGAGCATTTGGAGAGTACATGGGGTGTGGATTTGAGGAGTTTCCATCAAAACAAGCATATGCTAGGCATGCGAGTGTTGATTGAGAGAGGAAGAGCTCCAACCCAACCTAATTTCTGAAGAAATCAAATTTTTAGAATCAACCCAAATTTAAATAAAAAAATTCATGACAAATATAGATGAATTTCTTGAATTATAGATGAAGCCCTGCCTCAGCTACCTCAATTTTCTTACAGAACCCATAAAAAAGGCACAAATATTTATAATACAGTTTATCTTACTCCTTGTATTTCAATGCCGAAATACAATGGACAAAAAAAATCACAGAAAACTATAAATTTTTCGATACATTTGATTATGCCTTGATATCAAGGAAGAAAGGATTATTACTTCTTTTTAACTTGTTAAGGACTCATGTAAAACATTACAAAACTGGGTGTCTGCAACATATTTGCAAACAATTTGGGGAACCTAATTCCTTCTTTCTCATATTGTTAAAACTTGTCTTTTCACATAGAGAGAGCATTTGTGTATAATTTTAATCCCACATCAACGGTTTGGGACGTCGACAAACCCATTACAAAGCGTACCTTTCTCGGCCTTTTGTCTAAGATCAAGTGTAGTATCTGTTCTTATCAGTTTAATATCTGATACGTGGTCCATCGGACCACATGATATTAAATTAATTTTTCAGTGGGGGAGAGACCGCAACACTAGCTTGCTAGTGGGTCCCTCGAGCATCGCTCATTCTTTGCACTACTGCATGGGCCTGGCACACTCCTACCAAATCGGTTCCAAATTTTTACATCTTGTGTTTGATATTTTCTAATTTAATTTAACAACGACCTATATTGTCTAATTTAATCACACATTAACCTTTCTCTCTCTTTCACTCCTCTCCTTTCTCTATCTCTTCTCTTTCTCCTCTCTCTCTATTTTCTTTATCCCTTTCTCTCATGTTAAGCTCTTTTTTTCTCTCGTAAAAAAAAAAAATAGACGGCTGATATTGCCCCAATCATAATGTCACGTCTCTATACTATTTTATTTTTAATTATTTTTAACAAACTATTTTGACATCAAATCTTGGACATCCACTCTTCTCTTAAAATCACACTAATATTATCAATAAAATTAAACAACCAAAATACCCTTGAAAGTTTCAAGGGCCATTTGGATCATTATATTTTATAGAAAAATGGTTTTTAATATTTTTTTTTAGCTGCACAACATTAATATGACGACACGTACCAAATTTCATGTTCATATAATTTGTAGAAAGAAAACAACAAATAAAATACTCTAAGGCATCTGATAAGATCAAATGATTTGTGGCTCACTTAATCTAAATTGGACGGCTGGATAGGGGGGGAAGCATATATCTTATAGGGGTAGGAGAAGTATAGAAACTTTTCCCTTGTTGGAAATGTTTTTTTTAATGTTGAGAAAAGTTTATACAAAGCCGAGGCTCTAAACAATCAAATTTGAGCCTCCTCCAAAACTTTCACTAGAAGAGGTTATTATGATGTTCAAATATCTTCAAATTGATCATCTTGAAATCAAGATGCATGGACATGAGAAAAAAATGGATTTCAAGTTTTGGAAATAGTGTATTTTGTAACGTATTTTTGGACCGTCAATTTTCAAGATTTTTAGGTTTTCATAGATCTGTCGATCTGCACTAGTTTTGAAGCTTTAAACTTTGTAAATAAATATAAAAATATATTTTAAGGTTATCACAAAGATTTTCAGTATTGAAACCACATTTCTCGATACTATTTGAAGTTAGGCTCTAGTTTGATTGTTTAGAGACTAGGCTCTTTACAAACCGCACCCTTTAATGCTTTTTATCATGGCATTTGGAAAGTGTTTGAGCCATGAATACTTATTTTTACATTTTTCCATCTTTTTTAAAAAAATTAAAAATACCCATGGGTACAAATCGATTTAAAATCCAATTCTTCATTAGATTTTGGTTGTGCATTGTTTAATCAAGCTTTTAATATATTTTTCATATTTTTTTTTTTTCTAACTTTATAGACCGGCTGGGACTTGCCCGGTTAGAACGGTTAACCGGCTGGTTTACTGGTTACTTGGATCCGACCCTTAACCGATTTTCGATACCGGTTCGATTTTTTGAACACTGGTCACAAGCGATTGCTTTTGGGAATTTGAGTTCTGGAGGCAAGAAAAACTAAAAAAAAAAATAGAGTATATTGAAAGTTTGAGTTCTGGTGGAAAAAGAAACTAAAAAAATTAACTTGGAGTCTTAATACCCAACAAAAAAACTAGAAACCTGAGACTAGATCTTGGATGGGCCTTATGATGTTGGTTACTCGATCCAAATTTATTTATTAAAAGCTTCAATAAAGAATGTGGGTTTTGTTAAATTATGATTTTGAAAAATGAGCCTCAAACGATATCTTCCTCCAAATTGATGTCCTGGACCAGCTTAGTTCTAAGCAAAACTGCAAAGAAACTTTAGAAACTTTGTGATGTCCTGGACCAGCTTAGTTCTATGCAAAACTGCAAAGAAACTTTAGGAACCATAAGAAAGGCCTGACACCCAGACTTTGGGACCGGATTTGATGAAAGTACAAGTCTTTTCCTCCTTTTACCTTCGAGATTTGTAGATTTAAAATTTATATAATTCCGGGGAAGAGTTGTACTTAGGAATTTACATCCGGAGCTTTTGAAGCTGAAAGGGATTTTCTTCTTCTAAGGTTAGGGTTTGAGACTTGCTACGGCTAAGGTCGTAGTTCAAGGGTTGAAAGTCTAAATCTAAGGTTTAGTCTTGAAACAACTAGGGATAGTTTTTTTCCTTGTTTTTTTTTTGTTTGTGAAAACAGTCATGAAAAGATGACAACTTTGATTGGTCCGATGTTGCAAACATCAGACCATGTTTAAACAAAAAAAATGTTAGTTCGACATTTGAAGCATGGGATCGTCTACATAATACGGAGTGTCCAATATTTCTGACATTGAACAACCCAACGTTACGGCAGTATGATGTTTCAAATATAGGGTTGGTCCAGAACCAACCTCTAACACCTGGACAACCTTAAAAGGGAAATTATAGATACCCCAATGACAATACTTTCTAGATATGCTACCCTTAATACTTATGATACCATATCACTAACCTCAATACTCTTTATTTTTTCATCCACGACCATATAATTAATAATGTGACTTTTTAGGGTGAAAATACCCCCGTGTATTTAAGATAGTTTCTCTCTCTAAAAACTTGAAAGAGAGAAGCTATCTTAAAGTTTTTAGAGTGAGAAATTATCTCAAATTTCAAATTTTAGAAAGATAAATTACCTCAAATTTCAAATTTCTAGTGGGAGGGGCTCCCTCTGTCCCTCCTCTCTCCTCAAATTCTAATAGAACTTCTAATTCTACAACTACGCCTCATTCAACTTGAAATCTACTTAAATAAAACAATAAGATAGATTTTGACTGTGGTGTGCGATCAATGGTCCATTAGTAGTTTCTCCATGACAAATTTCGATCTACCATCGATTTAATTTTGTAGTGAAATCAAAGATGTGTCTCTCTTTTCATTTATTTGAAGAAATCAAAGAGGGCCACCTCTTGATTTTTGGAAAGAAATCAATGAGGTTCTTCTCTTTATATGTTCAGGAATTTCAAGTGAAATTTTTAAGAGAGGGTTCTAAGAGTTTCACTTTTTTGGTAGAATTAGGATATTTAGATAGTTGAGCTTTTGGCTCTTAGAAGCGTCTTTTAATCCACATAGGGTATTTATTCAACTACTCTAGATTTTACACGTTCAGAATTGAGAAGGTGACTATAAAATATGAGCACATATGGTGCCCTATGTGAGAGAATACTGTAGATTTATTCCTTCAGGAGAAAGAGCTACACAAAAGAATTTTTTTGTTTGAAATTGTGGGACCACCCATTAATCACTGTTGATATTTTTAAAAAGAAAGGAAAAAGAAATCCTAATGAGACGGAAATAAGATGACGTAACAAAAATTAGAGAATTTTGTTGCAAATAAGTAAGAAATAGTCTTGGAAAATTTTCTAAAATATTTGTTATGCTTTCCGGTGTTTAAAAAACCCCTAGATAGAAATCTTGTTTATGTTATTGTCTGACTTTTAAAAGTTTCTTGGGTCTTAGTAAAACAGTTCATCAAGTTTTGTGCCAAATATTAAATTAAGCGATTAATTCAATAATGAATTCAAACATGATAAAAAGAAAATAGAATGTTCATTTCTTGAAATATTACAATCATAAGAGCCCAAATCAAATCTATGTCATTTTTCCAGCCAAACTCAAAACTGATTCAATATCATGTATTCATTTACCAACTACTAATCCAAATCCTTAAAGATATCAAGAATGAAGTTTAATCCGTTAATTCGCATAATAAAATTCATCTAATAAAAAAATTACAATACTTTGAATGATACAAACTTTCATTCCCCTTTCACTATGAGCATTAGGGTTCTTTCGTTGCCGCAAAATAGAGATTAAGAAACATAACATGCAAAGGACAAAAATTAAAAAATTATCAGCTACTAGAACAACTATTTGCAACACAAGAGTGTTGGTGGAAAAGGCGAAATTCGAGGACAAGCAAAATCATGAACTCGAGGATGCCAAAAGAATCTCCGATAAAATTTATATCTCTTGCTGCCGCTATCATATAAAACAACCTCGGTGCTTGCGTTCATGGCTCAAACAATGAACAAAGGTTGTTGATGATACAGAAGTACGCAAAATCTCTCTATCTTCAACTCGCCTTTCGAAATTCTAGATCTTTTCTCAAGGTGCAGATCAATCAATTTCTCCTACTTCCTCTCTTCCTCCCTCAGATTCCATATTTCCAAATGCTACAATCCGGAATCAAGAACTAGGCACACCTCCGTTCGATCAATTTGCGAAAGCATGTGTCACATGAGTTACAAGGAAATGGAATTTGTACCCATTTTTCAGATATCATGTCCAAAGCGAACATGTCAAACTTGATGAATTTTTCGAATACGTAGTATACTCTGCCGACACAAAATTGAACCCTCGTATGTGAGTTGGAATGGATAAACAACACTATTCCAAAGTCTAGTTGCAGAATTGAATATGGAATACCCAGAGTGCTCCAAATCTGAGATTTGCACCAATATTCTAAAATTCTGGATTATGGGATTGAAGAAAAATGCTTTAATACTTTGATAGGAACAAACTTTCGGACTGCTACATGCTATTTTAGTTGAAGGGTTGTAGACTACCATGGTTGCATGGTTTGGATAGGCCTTATAGAGCACAATGCCATTACTGCAGATTGGATGCTCCAACAAACGCTCTCCAACCGGTGGCTTAACCAGTCGGAGTCTCCGGGTTTGACATATGTGAGGCTCGAGATGGAAAGAAAGAACCAACCTGAGTATATGGAGAGCAATGCGGCACAATTTGAAGAAGGTGAAGGTGCTAAGAGAAAATGGACTTCAGCAAAGTAGGGAGAGAACACAAGCTTATTCAACAATCTCGACACGCACTTAGCTGTGCAAGCAGATTATGTCAGGAGGGCTGCAAGAATCGAAACCATGACATCATATGTGGATGTCATCAAAAGAGAGAGGGGCTCCATCATGTTCTTCTTCTTCGTGGGGAGGAAACAAAAGCGTGATCCCAAATGTTTGCAGTTGTTCGTTTGAGAAAGCCATTCTCTCTCTTGATTCTCACTATGGATTTTCTCGCAATTAATTTAGGCAAATTCGGATTTGAGTTATACGAATGGGGAATATGCTTGAACTTTTAGAGTGAACTTTATCTTATCTCTTACAAGAATTTAAACCAATAAGTAAATTTGTTATAAGAGATGGAAACTCGAGAACTTCAGAATAACGGGAAGGAATTTGTTTTTTGAAATAAAAACGGAGGAATTTGAGAGAGTCAGAGAGAAACTCAAAAAGTTATGATTTGGGTTAAGAGAGAGATTCAAGAGAGAAACTCAAGAATTTAAGGAATGTGTTCTAGAGAAAGAGAGAAACTAGTATGTTATGGGAGAGAGAATTTGTCGAGGGAAGCAATCTTTGCTAACGTGTGTATATTGGCGAAATGGAATTTGAGTTATACGAAGAGGGCTTTGGGTTGAAATCGGAAACAAAGTTATCTATTTGTTTTTAATCAAAACCTCTTATCTTCTATTTTTAACCTTTTCATCCCATTTTTTTCAATCAGAACCTCTTATGGTTAGTATTATTTTATCTTATCATAAAAATTTAAACCAACGAATGTAGGGGATGTTGGGGAGAGAGGATGTTAGAGAGAAGGGATTTTGATGGTTTTTCATTTCTTGTAATGAGAGAGGATATTTGGTAATAATTTTTAATGAGAGAGAGAGAGAGAGAAATCATCAAGAGCATGTAGGAGTCCTCGTCCAGATTTAAGAGATGATCAAGGGTATGTAGCAGTCCTAATGTAAATATATATAAGCAGAGGCCTCCTCCTTCCTAATGTGAGTGTATATAGACAAGTTGGGATTCTTGATCGTTTTAAAATCAAACCTTGGGAGTTTGTACCTAGAGAGGGACGAAATTTTCAAGAACTTATAATAAGGAATAACATAAAGGGTATTAAAAGAGGAAGAGAGGACTTGAGAGAAGTTTGAGGACCAAGCTTTTGTCTCTTACTTTCTCTCTTTTAATTTCTCTCTCAACCAGCAGCAACAATAAGATTGATACGGAGTCATACTCAGAAGACTTGGACATGGAAGCAGGAGGAGAAGGCAAGGACATAGAGTTGAGCATCGCAAGTTATTATAAACCTCATCCAAGAAAACCCAAAAGAGTGTCAGTCCTTGCAAACCGAGCGCTTGACGTATCAATCACGTGGGGTCACATATGAACATATTGGAACTTCTCATCTTTATATTTTCTCCTATGCTTCTCTATCAAACCTTAGAGAGAAGGACATCTTGGGTGTCCTGAACCTTAACCATGATTGGTTTTCTCAAATATGTCTTCATCGTTCTTCATGCTGACGACCATGGAGAAAGAGGAACATTTGCTCTGTATTCCCTGTTGAACCAGCACATTAACTTCAAGAATAGGATCAATGGCGACCAAACCAAGAGGCTTGATTTTGATGACTCGAATTTGAAGAATTACAGTGGAGGATCCTTGCAGTCCAAGGCCAACAAGTTGTTGGAGAAGAGCTCAATGGCTCTATCCTTTCTCACATTCATTGTTTTGCTTGGTACCTGCATGGTGATCGGTGATGGAGCGCTGACGCTCGCCATTTATGTGCTCTCTGTTGTGCAAGGCATGCAATCAAGGTCTCGAAAGATTAACACAAATCATGTGGTCCTCTCTGTGACCATCTCTCTTATGGTCTTTTTATTCCAAAGGTTTGGGACAAGCAAAGTTAGCTTCTCCTTCTCACCCATCATGCTTTTGTGGTTTGGATCAACCGTTGCGATTAGTGTTTACAATATATTCACATCCTGTCTTAAGGTATTCAAGGCTTTGTTTCCATACTACATTTACTATTACTTTGCTAGAAATGGGAGATGCTTGGGGCAATTGTCTTGTGTATAAGAGGTGTTGAGGCTATGTTTGCTGATATGGGTCACTTCAACATGCGAGGAATTCAAATTGCCATCTTTTGCCTTGTGTATCCTTGCATCCTCCTAACTTACGGTGGAGATGCAGCGTATCTAATAAAGAACCTAGAGAACATAAGCAACACCTTCTACAGCTCTGTGCCGAGCCCTGTGTTTTTTACCCATCTTTGTCATAGCCACGCTGGCGGTCATAGTGACGAGCCAGGCCCTAATATCAGCTAGATTCTCTATCCTAAGGTAATCCATGGCTTTGCGATGCTTCCCTCGAGTTAACATGTTCCACACTTCTTCGAAGTACGAGGGGCAGGTCTATTCCCTTGAGGTGAACTACTGCCTCATGCTCATCAGAATCCTCATCATTGTTGGATTCAAGGAAGGTGTCGAAATAGAAAATGCATATGGGGTCATCGTGATTTGGGTCTTGCTCATCAACACATGCTTGATAACAGTGGTGATGTTGGTCATATGGAATGCCAACATCATGCTCATAAGCATATTCTTCTAGGTCTTCATCTCCATTAAGGATTTACATGACCTCTCTTCTCAACATGGTGTTGCAGGGTGGTTTCTTTTTCTCGTGTCAGCATTTTTCTTCATATTAATGTTGTCGTGGACCTATGGGAGGAGAAAGAAACATGAGTACGAGGCTGAGCACAAGTTGGGCTTGTTCAATCTCCAACAACTTGCCTCCAATCCTGATGTCTCTCGTGTTCCTTGTGTGTTTTTCTTTTACACGGATCTCATTAATGGTATCCCACCCATAATTTGATACTACATTCAAAATATCGGTTCCTTGCACCAAATCATGGTAGTAGTCACGGTCCAAACTCTCCCTATACCTATAGTTTTACCTGAGGAGCGCTTCCTCATGGGAAAGTTAGGACCAAAAAGGGTCTATTGGTGCCTGGTGCAATAAGGATATATGGAATATCGTAGCATGGAGGGTGATGAGTAAGTGGCAATAGGTCTTGAGAAGCTGAAGGAAGTAGCAGAGAGCAATGAGGAGTTGGATTTGTTTGAGACATGAAAAGATAGAGGAGTGGCCTTTGTGATGGTGGATAGTTTTGAGAATAAGAGAGAAGGGTGGTTTGTTTCTGTGGCTTGTGATTGATGGGATTTATCGATTCCTTTAGAAGAATTTCAGGTCGACAGTCGCCACTTTGAGTATCGAAGATGTTGCAAAAGTTGGGATGCAATATGAGATATAAGAAGGTGTAACTTAGTTTCCTTGCCTTCTACCTTTGCTGTCCACTTGAAGCATAAGCCTAAAGTATTGCTCCTTTCCCAAGCTTGGGTTATTCTTCATCTTTTTTTTCTTTTTGCTTTTTTTTTTTTAGTGTTTCTTGTAGTAAAATGGAGCTTCGTTAATTGTAGTTTTTCCTCTTGGAAAAAATTTAAACCAACGGAGGGAAGTTGTTTCTAGAGAGAAAAGCATGATAAGTTTTGGGAATGTGTTTTCAAAGAGACTCAGAGATAAACTCAAAAACTTAGGGATTGTGCTTAGAGAGGGAGAGTTATGTCTATTTCTTGGCTATCTACTTATTGTCAAACGAAAAATGAGCATTTAAAGATTCTTTAAATGCATCTATTTAGCATCTATTTGGGATGTAGAAAAAACCATTAATTCTATCAAAGGAAAATGGTTTGAAAGGGCTGTAGCACTAAGAAAATAAGTAGAAAAACATGATAGGGAAACGTGAAATCACTAGATCTTATCTCTGTCATTACAAGAATGAAAACCATTGAATCTTCTCTCTCATTACAAGAAACAAAAAGGCCCAAATCTTCTCTCTCTACACTAGTGTAGGATTGCATGATCCGGCCAAAGAACCCGATCATGGGCCGGGTCCAGGTAACTTAGAATTGGCTCGAGTTGGCTAGGTACCGGCTGGGTAAAAGATTGTTCAAAAAATAAAAATATAAAAACATTAAAAATATAAAAAATTTTGTTCAAAGTAAATATAAACAAAACACATCTAAATGAGGTTTAAAAAGTACTCGATTTTAAAAAAATCATTTTGTAACCAAGGGTATTATAGAAATAATCTAAAAAATAAGGGAAAATACAAATAGAAGTATTTTGGCCATAATACTTAACAATATTTCCCCAAATGATAGAAAACATATAAAACACATTTAAAATAAAGTTTTTATTTTTTGGATTTTTAAAGAATTTTTTCAAACTTGGGGACTTGAACTTCAAAATCGGGATCTCTTGTTCGATCCTACTAATTTTCCTAACACTAAGTGAGTGTTATGGGCGATGTTTTATTATTATTAATTCTTTTTATTTTATTTTATTTTGAGATAATTCCATGGGGAAGACAGGTCCCAACCCATTTTTTCCAAATAGTATAAGAGCTAGTTTAAAAAGGTATTAGTGGGGTAGTGTCAGTGAAAATGGAAACTACAACGTGGTGATAAGGGTGTGGGGGTGCTACCACCACAACCCCAACCCCCAACCCCTTTCCCGAATGAAGGGTACTTTCATAATGTGTTTGTTGAGGGGAGAGAGAGAGAGAGGTTGTCCTTCATAATGTACATACTAGAAAGAGAGAAAGAAGGTCTTAACATATTGTGCGCGCTAGATGAGATGAGAAAGAGAGATGGATCGTGAGTACTTTCATAATGTGAATGATAAGAGAGAGACAAAGAGAGAGAGAGAGAGAGAAAGAAAAAAAGAAGCCAAGGTCCTTTCATAATGCGCATGCTAGAAGAGAGACAGAGAGAGAGAGAGAGAGGGAGTTGTGGGTATTCTCATAAGGTCATAAGGTTCATGTTGGACGAGAGAAAGAAGAAGAAGAAGCATCGATCCTTCCTATGGCTTCCATTCGAGTTTTACCTAGACCCTCTTCATATCATACCCAAATCATGCCCTCTTCTAGAGTAATTCGTGTAGCCCCCAAACCCTTCAGATTGGAAATAAGTTGGCTGGAGGAACAAGAGGTGATAGAACTGATTCGGTCTTCTTGGAAAAATACCATAACTTGTGGTTTTATTGATTTTAAATTGCACAAAAAATTGCTTAACATTATGCATAAGCTGAGAAATTGGAAGAAGCTGAATAGGTACCTAGTGAAATATAAGACTGAGGAGGTCTTACAAGATATAGAATCATGGATTTAACTATCCAACATGAGGGCTTATCATTTGAAGATATTGTGATTGAGAAGAAATCCAAGCTTAAATCTATTTAGGAGTTGCGTAGGCAGGAAGAGATTTATTCGAAACAGAGATCTAGATCTAAATGGTTAAAAGACAGAGACTTAAATACTAAATACTTTCATGCTATAACTAGTACTCGTAAAAGGTAAAATGAAATATCAGGTATCACCATCTCATGTGTAGATTCTGATGATAGTCATGCTACGGCTAATGCTGTAGGTGAGCACATTAAAAAGCTTTCACGATTGAAGCCAGATTTATCCCAAGATTGGATCGGGTCCCATTCAAATTCCTTACTCCGGAACTTAGAAGTCAGTTGGAGGTAGACATGTCTATAAAGAGCTGAAAGTGGCTACGTTTGCTTTAGTTGATGACAAGGCTTTTGGACCTGATGGATTTCCCATGATTTTCTTTCAAAAATTTTGGGATCTAACAAAAAGGGAGTTTTTAAAAATGGTGAAAGTTTTTCTATGGATCCAGACTAGACCTGAGACTTGATGGGTAGACCCGATCTGGGTTCAAGAAAGGGTCCAAAACTTGGAGCCGACAGGTCGAGTTCGGGTCCAGGTCCAAATCTTGGACCTAAACAACGCTATTCATGTTTGGGTTCAATCAGGTCTCGGTCTGGTAATATTTTTTTGATCCTAATATTTGAAACATATTTCCATATAGTTAAATATATAGGTATTTTAATTTTTGGGTCAGGTTCGGGTCTAAGCCTATACAGACCCTGACCCGACCCATTACCACCCCTAGTGATAAAGTATCACAGCTCATTAGATCCAAGAAGAACATTGTAGGAAAACAATAAATGTGAGAAAATGAGTATAAGAGTTTGTCTATTTTTTATAGGAAAAAGTTTATATAGAGTTGGGGCTCTAAACAATCAAATTAGAGCCCACCTCAAAATTTTCACTAGAATAAGTTGTTCTGATGCCCAAATACCCTCAAATTGGTCAAACAAAAAAACTAGGTCCCGGATGGGCCCTATGATGATGGTTACTAGATCCAAATTTGTTTATTAAAAGTTTCAAGAAAGAATGTGTGTTTTGTTAAATTGTGATTTTGAGAAATTAGCCTCAAGAGACATCTTCCTTACAAATTGATGTCCTCGACAAGCTTAGCTCTCTGTAAAATCGCAAAGAAACTTTAGAAACCATAAGAAAACAAGATGAAAAATTTTCCTCCCTGTACCTTCGAGATTTGTAGATTTAAAATTTATATAATTCCGAGGAAGAGTTGTACTTAGGATTTTATATTTGGAGCTTTCGAAGCTGGAAGGGATTTTCTTCTTCTAAGGTTAGGGATTTAGACTTGCTACGACGGAGGTCGTAGTTCAAGGATTAAAAGTCTAAATCTAAGGTTTAGGCTTGAAACAACTAGGGATTTTTTTTTTCTTTGAAAAGTGTCATGAAAAGAGGTCAATTTAGATAGGTCCGATGTTGCAAACATCAGACCATGTTTAAACAAAAAAAAAGTTAGTTCGACGTTTGAAACATGGGATCGTCTACATAATATAGAGTGTCCAATGTTTTAGACATTGACCAACCCAACTTTAAGGCAGTATGATGTTTCAAATTTAGGGCTGGTTCAGAACTAACCTCTAACACCTAGACAACCTTAAAAGGGAAATTATAGATACCCACATGACAATACTTTCTAGATATTCTATCCCCAATACTTTTGATACCATATCACTAACGTCGATTTTTGTAATACATAGTACACTCTGTCGACACATAAAATTGAATCCTCGTATGTGAGTTGGAATGGATTAGCAACGCGTTTCCAAAGTTCAGTTGCATAATTGAATATGGAATACCCAGAGTGCCCGAAATCTGAGTTTTGCACCAATATCCTAAAATTTTGATTTGTGGGATTGAAGAAAAATGCTTTAATACTTTGATAGGAAACAAACTTTCGAACCGCTACATGCTATATTAGTGGCAGGGTTGTAGACTATCGTGGTTGCATGGTGTGGATAGGTCTTATAGCACAAGAAGTCATTGCTGCAGATTGGATGCTCCAACAAATGCTCTCCAACCGTTGGCTTAACCAGTCGGAGTCTCAGGTTTTGACATATGTGAGGCTCGAGATGGAAAGAAAGAACCAACTTGAGTATATGGAGAACAATGCAGCGCAATTTGAGGGATGTGAAGGTGCTAAGAGAAAATGGACTCGAGCAAAGTAAGGAGAGGACACAAGCTCATTCAACAATCTCAACAAGCACTTTGCCTTGCAAGCAGATTATGTTGGGAGGGCAGCAAGAATCGGAACCACAACATCATATGGGGATTTCATCAAGAGAGAGAGGGGCTCCGTCATGTTCTTCTTCCTCATAGGGAGGAAACAGAAGCGTGATCTCAAATGTTTGCAGCTGTTCTTTTGAGTAAGTCATTCTCTCTCTTAATTCTCGCTGTAGATTTTTCTCACGGTTAATTTAAGCAAATTGGGATTTGAGTTATACGAATGGGGAATAGGCCTGAACTTTTAGAGTGGAAGTTTATCTTATCTCTTACAAGAATTTTAACCAATAGGCAAAGTTTGTTTCAAGAGATGGAAACTCAAGAACTTAAGAATAATTGGAAGGAATTTGTTTCTGGAAATAAAAACAGAGGAATTTGAGAGAGCCAAAGAGAAACTCAAAAAGTTAAGATTTGGGTTAAGAGAGAGATTCAGGAAAATGAGGAATAAACCAATGGCAAGACTTTATTTCTAGCGAGAGAAACTCAAGAATTTAAGGAATGTGTTCTAGAGAAAGAGAGAAACTATTATGTTATGCGAGAGAGAATTTGTCGAGGAAAGCGATTTTGGTAACGTGTGAATATTGGCAAAATGGAATTTAAGTGCTACGAAGCGGGCTTTGGGTTGAAATCGGAAACAAAGTTATCTAACTTTTTTTAATTAGTACCTCTTATCTTCTTTTATTTACCTTTTCATCCCTTTTTTTTCAATCAGAACCTCTTATAGTTAGTATTATATTATCTTCTCATAAAAATTTAAACCAACGAACGTAGGGGATGTTAGGGAGAGAGGATGTTAGAGAGAAGGGACTTTGATAGTTTTTCATTTCTTGTAATGAGAGAGGATATTTGGTAATAATTTGTAATGAGAGAGGATAATTGGTAATAATTTGTAATAAGAGAGAGAGAGAGAGAGAGAAATCATCAAGAGTATGTAGGAGTCATTGTCCAGATTTAAGAGAAGATCAAGCGTCTGTAGAAGTCCTAATGTGAATATATATAGTTATAAGTCTCCACCTTCCTAATGTGAGTATATATAGACAAGTTGGGATTCTTGATCTTTTGAAAGTCAAACCTAGGGAGTTTGTATCTAGAGAGAGACGAAATTTTCAAGAACTTATAATAGGGAATAAACAGAGAGGGTATTAAAAGAGGAGGAGAGGACTTGAGAGAAGTTTGAGGACCAAGCTTCTGTCTCTTACTTTCTCTCTTTTAATTTCTCTCTCAACTAGTAGTAACACTAAGATTGATATGGAGTCATACTCAAAAGACTTGGACATGGAAGCAAGAGGAGAAGGCAAGGACAGGGAGTTGAGCAACGCAAGTTATTATAAACCTCATCCAAGAAAACCCTAAAGAGTTTCAGTCCTTGCAAACCATGCTCTTGACTTATCAATCACATGGGATTGCATATGGACATATTGGAACTTCTCATCTTTATATTTTCTCAAATGTTTCTCTCTCAAACCTTATAGATAAGGACATCTTGAGTGTCCTGAGCCTCATCTTCTGAACCTTAACCATGATCGGTTTTCTGAAATACGTCTTCGTCGTTCTCCATGCTGATGACCATGGAGAACGAGGAACATTTGCTCTATATTCCCTATTGAATCAGCACATTAACTTCAAGAACAGGTTCAGTGGCGGCCAAACCAAGAGGCTTGATTTTGATGACTCGAATTTGAAGAATTATAGTGGAGGATCATTGCAATCCAAGGCCAACAAGTTGTTGGAGAAGAGCTCAATGGCTCAATCCTTTTTCACATTCATTGTTTTGCTCGGTACCTGCATGGTGATTGGTGATTGGTGATGGAGCGCTAACGCTTGCCATTTTTGTGCTCTCTATTGTGCAAGGAATGCAATCAAGGTCTCCAAAGATTAACACAAATCATGTGGTCCTCCTCTTCGTGACCATCTTTCTTGTGGTCTTTTTATTCCAAAGGTTTGGGACAAGCAAAGTTTGCTTCTCCTTCTCACCCATCATGCTTTTGTGGTTTGGATCAACCGTTGCGATCAGTGTTTACAATATATTCACATCCTATCCTAGGGTATTTAATGCTTTGTCTCCATACCACATTTACTATTACTTTGCTAGAAACCATAATCAAGGATGGGAGATGCTTGGGGCAGTTGTCTTGTGTATAAGAGGTGTTGAGGCTATGTTTGATGATATGGGTCACTTCAACAAGCTAGGAATTCAGATTGCCATCTCTTGCCTTGTGTATCCTTGCATCCTCCTAACTTACAGTAGAGAGGCAGCGTACCTAATAAAGAACCTAGAGAACATAAGCAACACCTTATACAGCTCCGTGTCGAGCCCTGTGTTTTTTTACCTATCTTTGTCATAGCCACGCTGGTGGCCATAGTGACGAGCCAGGCCCTAACATCAGCTACATTATCTATCATAAGGTAATCCATGGCTTTACGGTGCTTCCCTCGAGTTAACATGTTCCACACTTCTTCGAAGTATGAGAGGCAGGTCGATTCCCCTGAGGTGAACTACTTATGCTCATCAGCATCCTCATCGTTATTGGATTCAAGGAAGGTGTCGAAATAGAAAATGCACATGGGTCACGGTGATTTGGGTCATGCTCATCACCACATGCTTGATGCCAGTGGTGATGTTAGTCATATGGAATGCCAATATCATGCTCATAGGCCTATTCTTCTTGGTCTTCATCTCCATTGAGCTATTTACATGACCTCTCTTCTGAACAAGGTGTTGCAGGTTGGTTTCTTTTTCTCGTGTCAGCATTTTTCCTCATAGTAATGTTGTCGTGGACTTATGGGAGGAGAAAGAAACATGAGTACGAGGCTCAGCCCAAGTTCAGCTTGCTCGATCTTCAACAACTTGCCTCTAATCCTGATGTCTCTCGTGTTTCTGGCGTGTTTTTTTTTCACGGATCTCATTAATGGTATCCCACCCATAATTCGACACTACATTCAAAATATCAGCTCCTTACGCCAAATCATGGTAGTAGTCACGGTCCAAACTCTCCCTATAACTGCAGTCTTACTTGAGGAGCGTTTTCTCATGGGAAAGTTAGGACCAAAAAGGGTCTATAGGTGCCTGGTGCAATCATGGACGGTGATGAGTATGTGGCAATAGGTCTTGAGAAGCTCAAGGAAGTTGCAGAGAGCAATGAGGAGTTGGACTTGTTTAAGACATGCAAAGATAGAGGAGTGGCCTTTGTGATGGGGAGGATAAATTTGAGACCAAGAGAGAAGGCTAGTTTCTTTTAGTGGCTTGTGATTGATGGGATATATCGATTCCTTCAGAAGAATTTCAGGTCGACAGTCTCCACTCTGAGTATCCCACCATCGAAGATGTTGGAAAAGTTGGGGTGCAATATGGGATATAAGAAGGTGTAACTTAGTTTCTTTGTCTTTTACCTTGGTTGTCCACTTGAAGCATAACCCTAAAGTATTGCTCTTTTCCCAAACTTGGGTTATTCTTCTTCAACTTTCTTTCTTGTTTTTTTCTTTTGTTTTTCTTTTTGTTTTTTTTATATTTCTTATAGTAAAATGGAGCGTGGTTAATTGTAGTTTTTCCTCTTGGTAAAAATTTAAACCAACGGAGAGAACTTGTTTCTAGAGAGAAAAGCATGATAAGTTTTGGGTAAGTGTTTTCAGATAGACTCAGAGATAAACTCAAAAACTTAGGGATTGTGCTTAGAGAGGGAGAGTTATGTCTGCTTATTGGCTCTCTACTTCTTGTAAAATGAAAATAAGCATTTAAAGATTCTTTAAATACATCTATTTAGCATCTATTTGGGATGTAGAAAAAACCATTAATCCTTTCAAAGAAAAATGGTTTGATAGGACTGTAGCACTAACAAAATAAGTAGAGCCTCACCTTATAACGCATCACAAATTACATTTCAAGCATTGAAAAACCTTCAAATCGATCATCACGGCGTGAACACTATGATTGTAAAAAAACTTAGAATTCCAAGCTATAAAACTAGTGTATATTGTAGCAAATTATTTAAACGGTATATTTTTCCCTAAAAATAAGTGTTCATAGATCAGCAAGATCTGTAACATTTTATGAGTTTCAAATTTTATTGGTGGTCTTGGAAATTTATTTTAGAGCCATGATGAAGATTTCTGTTGCAGAAAGTGCTTTCTGGACGTGGATTTAAGTTGAGGCCCCATTTTAGTTTCATAAAGCCTAGGCCTTAAAAAAACTTCATCCTTATTTGAATTACAACTCTAAATAGGAAAGTAATTCATATGTAACAAACTTTTACCTGGACCATTTTAAGAAACATGAAATCACTATACTTTCTCTCTGTCATTACAAGAATGAAAAACAACTAAATCTTCTCTCTCATTACACGCAACAAAAAAGGCCCAAATCTTCTCTCTCTACACTAGTGTAGGATTGCATGATCCGGCCGCAGAACCCGATCATGGGCCGGGTCCAGGTAACTTAGAATTGGCTCGAGTTCGCTAGGTATCGACTGGGTAAAAGATTGTTCAAAAAAGAAAAATAAAAAAAATAAAAACTTTAAAAATATAAAAATTATATTCAAAGTAAATATAAACAAAAAACATCTAAATGAGGTTTAAAAAGTACTCGATTTAAAAAAAAAAACATTTTGTAACCGAAGGTATTATAGAAATAATCTAAAAAATAAGGGACAATACAAATAGAAGTATTTTGGCCATAATACTTACCAATATTTCCCGAAATGATAGAAAACATATAAAACATATTTAAAATAAAGTTTTTATTTTTTGGATTTTTAAAGAATTTTTTCAAACTTGGGGACTTGACCTTCAAAATCGGGATCTCTTGTTCGATCCTACTAATTTTCCTAACACTAAGTGAGTGTTATGGGCGATGTTTTATTATTATTAATTCTTTTTATTTTATTTTATTTTGAGATAATTCCATGGGGAACACAGGTCCCAACCCATTTTTTCTAAATAGTATAAGAGCTAGTTTAAAAAAGTATTAGTGGGGTAGTGTCAGTGAAAATGGAAACTACAACGTGGTGATAAGGGTGTGGGGTGCTACCACCACAACCCCAACCCCCAACCCCTTTCCCGAATGAAGGGTACTTTCATAATGTGTTTGCTGAGGGGAGAGAGAGAGAGAGAGAGAGAGAGAGAGGTTGTCCTTCATAATGATCATTCTAGAGAGAGAGAAAGAAGGTCTTATCATATTGTGCATGCTAGATTAGACGAGAAAGAGAGAGATGGATCACAAGTACTTTCATAATGTGAATGATAAGAGAGAAACAAAGAGAGTGAGCGAGAGAAAGAAAGACGCCAAGGTCATTTCATAATGCGCATGCTAGATGAGAGAGAGAGAGAGAGAGAGAGGGAGTTGTGGGGATTCTCATAAGGTCATAAGGTTCATGTTGGACGAGAGAAAGAAGAAGAAGAAGCATCGATCCTTCCTATGGCTTCCATTCTAGTTTTACCTAGACTCTCTTCATATCATACCCAAATCATGCTCTCTTCTAGAGTAATTAGTATAGGTCCCAGACCTTTCAAATTGGAAATAAGTTGGCTGGAGGAACAAGAGGTGATTGAACTAATTCGGTCTTCTTGAAAAAATACCATAACTTGGTTTTATTGTTTTTAAATTACACAAAAAATTGCTTAACATTAAGCACAAGCTGAGAAATTGGAAGAAGGTGAATAGATATCTAATAAAATATAAGACTGAGGAGGTCTTACAAGATATAGAATCATGGATTTAAATATCCAACATGAGGGCTTATTATTCGAAGATATTGTGATTGAGAAGAATGCCAAGCTTAAATCTAGATCTAAATGGTTAAAAGACGGAGATTGAAACACCAAATACTTTCATGCTATAACTAGTACTCGTAAAAGGTAAAATAAAATATCAGGTATCACCATCCCAGGTGTAGATTCTAATGATAGTCATGCTACGGCTAATGCTGTAGTGGAGCACTTTAAAAAAGCTTTTATGCTTGAAGCCAGATTTATCCCAAGATTGGATCGGGTCCCATTCAAATGCCTTACTCCGGAACTTAGAAGTCAGTTGGAGGTAGACATGTCTATTAAAGAGCTGAAAGTGGCTATGTTTGCTTTAGTTGGTGATAAGGCTTTTGGACCTGATAGATTTCCCATGATTTTCTTTCAAAAATTTTGGGATCTAACAAAAAGGGAGTTTTTAGAAATCGTGAAAGGTTTTCTATGGACCCAAACCAGACCTGGGACCTGATGGGTAGACCCGATTTGGGTTCGAGAAAGGGTCCAAAACTTGGAGCCGACAGGTCGGGTCCGGGTCCAAATCATGGACCTAAGCAACGCTATTCATGTTTGGGTTCAATCAGGTCTTGGGCTGGTAATATTTTTTTTATCCTAATATTTGAAACATATTTTAATATAGTTAAATATATAGGTATTTTAATTTATGGGTCAGGTTCGGGTCTAAGCCCATACAGACCCTGACAAGACCCGTTGCCACCCCTAGTGATAAAGTATCACAGCTCAATTAGATCAAAGAAGGACATTGTAGGAAACAAATAAATGTGAGAAAATGGGTATAAGAATTTGTCTATTTTTTATAGGAAAAAGATTATATAGAGTTGGGGCTTTAGACAATCAAATTAGAGCCCACCTCAAAAATTTCACTATAATAAGTTGTTTTGATGCCCAAATATCCTCAAATTGATCATCTCGACACCAAGATGCATGGGCATGATAAAAAAAAAAATGGATTTTAAGTATTGGAAATAGTGCATCTTGTAACGCATTTTTCTAACGCATTTTTGGACCATCAATTTTCAAGATTTTTAGAGAAAAAAAATTTCATGGGTCTCCTCGATGTACATTATTTTGAAGCTTTAAATTTTACATCTATAGATGAAAATATATTTTAAGGCTATCACAAAGATTTCTAATATTGAAACATATTTCTCGACACTATTTGAGGGTGGGCTCTAATTTGATTGTTTAGAGCCTCGGCTCTAAGCAAACTGCACCCATGATTGTACATTATAAGACCGTTTATTTTTTGTACAAGGAGGATACAGACTTTTAGCCATTAGATATGAAATCCAATAGATGAAAGTGTGCCACAAAACTCAAAAATTTTTGTTTTGGACTTAATGCGCAAACAATAATACACATTCAACCGTCCGATTTCAAATCTAACGGTCAATCACGACTGTGACCATCTTGTATCAAAAGTAAACAGTTCCATTGTTTTTAAATTTTTGAAAAAAAATGTGTTATTTTTCATAATCAATCTTCAAATGTGATAAATATGACTTTAATTTTTATTATATTTCGTTTATTATTTACAATATTTTTCGAGATCACTAATTCGGACTATTATAGACCTGATCCAGATCACCAATTCAACTATCGGACACAAATTATTAGGGAAAAATATCAACCCGAACGATTTGGATTCCAAGTCACTGGATTTCCCTTTACTTCTTTCCTTGTATTCCTCAGATCTGGCAAATAAAAAACACACTAGAGTCTAAATTAATAGTAAAATACTAAAAAGACATCGATAGGGCACTTTGGACCTAGCACCTTGTAATATTCTTGAAGTACGAGAAAAGTAGTCATCAATAGAAGAACCACAAGGCTGGTTTGCAGGATACAATTGTATTCTACCCAGAATTACTATCCAACGGCTGTGGTCATGTATATTCCCTATATAGTCCTATCAATAATTTTGTAACTATCATCAAGGTTTGGGGTGACGTGTTTTTTTCCTACAGTTTGCTAACTACGCTCATTATAGCGACTTGCAAGTTTTGTTATTATGGGGTAATATTTTCTAAGTGTTTATATATCCATGAGATCTGCAATATTTTTTGAACTACAAATTTTGTAATCAATGGTGGAAATAGATTTTATAGCCATCATAGGAGCGTTAATGCATAGAGTGTTCCAAGGCATAATAGAAATCGCATTTTTTAAATGATAAACAAATCAATAAATAAGTTAAAATATCATATAATTACAAGAAACAACAACCCATATTTCCCCAGATTCAAATAACAACAAAATCCTACGCTCAAACTTTTCAAAGTAAAATAATATGGAAAAAGTTTATATAAGGTTGACGCCTTACATTGTAAAACTAAAATTTACCCAGACCTGGACCTAGTTTAGGTCAATGTCATTAGCACACAAACTTGACCCAAACTCGGGTCAAGAAATTTTTAAAAAATAAAAAATTTAATTTCTATGATGTAGAGTATATATTTTATACAAAAATAGGGTCCATGCCCAACCTGAGCCCGACCCTGGTGGGATCCAACTCATTTGGACCCGGACCCAACCCATTGGGTCGAAAGCATGGAGATAGACCCAGACCCAGTCGTGGAGCCGGTTCGAGTCGACCTGACCTGATTGCCAACCCTGCCCTGCTGCTGCATTGCGTCGATCCTATACTCGAAGTCCCTTGACAGAAACTAAGTCTAACCCCTCAACATGAATGATAAGGAAATATTATTGTTTTTTAGAAGTTGCAAGAAGTGGCAGCTTTTCATTTAAACAAGCATTTGGAGAGTACATGGGGTGTGGATTTGAGGAGTTTCCATCAAAACAAGCATATGCTAGGTATGCGAGTGTTGATTTAGAGAGAGAGAGTTCCAACCCAACCTAATTTCTGAAGAAATCAAATTTTTAGAATCAACCAAAATTTAACTAAGAAAGTTCATGACAAATATAGATGAATTTCTTGAATTATAAGTGATAGAAGTAAGATGAAGCCCTGCCTCAGCTACCTGAATTCTCTTATATAACCCATAAAAAAGGGCACAAATATTTATAATACTCCTTGTATTTCAATGCCGAAATACAATGGACAAAAAAATCACAGAAAGCTATAAATGTTTCAATACATTTGATTATGCTTAGATATCAAGGAAGAATGGATTATTACTTCTTTTTAACTTGTTAAGGACTCATGTAAAACATTACAAAACTGGGTGTCTGAAACATATTTGCAAAAAATTTGGGGAACCTAATTCCTTCTCTCATATTGTTATTTTTTTTTTTTCACATAGAGAGAGCGTCTGTGTATGATTTTAATCCCACATCAAAGGTTTGGGGATGTTGACGGTACGTAGGGGCTATAAAAGTATATGACATACAAATTGCAAAGCGTACCTTCTCCGGCCTTTTGGCGAAGATCAACTGTAGTATCTTATCGATTCATATCTGTTTAATATGTGATACGTGGTCCATCGGACCTCACGACATTAAATTAATTTCTCCGTTGGGGAGAGACCGCAACTCAAGATAGCAAGTGGGTCCCTCGAGCATCGCTCATGCTTTGCACCACTGTAGGGGCCTGGCGCACCCCTACCAAATCCGTTCCAAATTTTTAACATTTTCTGTTTGATGTTTTCTAATTTAATTTCACAATGACCTCATTTTATTTTGTGTATGACATTTTCTAGGTTAATTTCACGACGATCTATATTGTCTAATTTAATCGCACATTAACCTCTCTCTCTCTTGCACACTTCTCCTTTTCTCTCTCTTCTCTTTCTCGTCTCTCTCCATTTTCTTTATCCCTTTCTCTCATGTTATGCTCTCTCTCTCACCATGGTGGTATTTAAAAATAAAAAAAAATGGAAGGCTGTTATTGCCCAAATCATATCATAATGTCACTTTTCTACACTATTTTATTTTTAATTGTTTATAACAAACTATTTTGGCACCAAATCTTAGACATCCACTCTTCTTTTAAAATCGCACTATTATTATCAATAAAATAAAACGACCAAAATACCCCTGAAAATTTTAAGGGGCATTTGGATCATTATATTTTAACGAAAAATGGTTTTTAATACTTTTTTTAACAGCACCACATTAATATGGCCACACATACCAAACTTCATGTTCATATAATTTGTAGAAAGAAAACAACAAATAAAATACTCTAAAGCGTCTGATCTAGATCAAATGATATGTGGCTCACTTAATCTAAATTGGACGGCTGGATAGGGGAAGAAGCATATATCTTATATGCGGTAGGAGAAGTATAAAAACCTTTCCCTTGTTGCTAATGTGGTTTTTAATGTTGGGAAAAAGTTTATATAGAGTCAAGGCTCTAAACAATCAAATTTGAGCCTGCCTCCAAACTTTCACGAGAAGAGGCTGTTTTGATGGTCAAATATCTTCAAATTGATCATCTCGACATCAAGATGCATGGACATAAGAAAAAAATGGATTTCAAGTTTTAGAAATAGCGTATTTTGTAATGCATTTTTGGGCCGTCAATTTTCAAGATTTTCAAGTTTTCATAGATCTCTCGATCTGTACTAGTTTTGAAGCTTTAAATTTTATAAATAAATATGAAAATATATTTTAAGGCTATCAAAAATATTTTCAGTATTGAACCACATTTCTCGACACTATTTGAAGGTAGGCTCTAATTTGATTTTTTAGAGCATAGGCTCTAAACAAACCGCACCCTTTAATGTTTTTCATCATGGCATTTGGAAAATGTTTCAGCCATGAATACTTATTTTTACATTTTTCCATTTTTTTAAAAAAAATAAAAAATACCCATGGGCACAAATCTATTTAAAATCCAATTCTTCATTACATTTTGGCTGCACTTTGTTTAATCAAGCTTTTAATATATTTTTCATATTTTTTATTTTTCTAACTTTATGGACCGGTCGGGACATGCCCGATTAAGACTGTTAACTGGCGGGTTTGCTGGTTACTTGGATCCAGCCCTTAGCCGATTTTCGAGGCCGGTTCGATTCTTCGAACACTGGTCACAAGCGATTGCTTTTGGAAATTTGAGTTCTGGAGGCAAGAAAAACAAAAAAAAATATGAGTATATTGAGAATTTGAGTTCAAATTAAGTTGGAATCTTAATACCGAACAAAAAAACGAGAAACCTGGGACTAGGTCCTGGATGGGCCCTATGATGATGGTTACTGGATCCAAATTTGTTTATTAAAAGTTTCAATAAAGAATGTGGGTTTTGTTAAATTGTGATTTTGAGAAATTAGTCTCAAGAGACATCTTCCTCACAAATTGATGTCCTGGACCAGCTTAGTTCTCTGTAAAACCGCAAAGAAACTTTAGAAACCATAAGAAAACAATATGAACAATTTTTAACCTGGAACTTGGGCCTTTGGGCATGACACCCATAGTTTGAGCCCAGATTTGAGGAAAGTGTAAGTCTTTTCCTCCTTGTACCTTCGAGATTTGTAGATTTAAAATTTATATAATTCCGAAGAAGAGTTGTACTTAGGAATTTACATCTGGAGCTTTTGAAGATGGAAGGGATTTTTTTCTTCTAAGGTTAGGGATTTAGACTTGTTAAGACGGAGGTCGTAGTTTAAGGATTGAAAGTCTAAATATAAGGTCAAGGCTTGAAACAACTAGGGATTTTTTTTTCCTTTGAAAAGTGTCATGAAAAGAGGTCAACTTAGATAGGTCCGATGTTGCAAACATCAGACCATGTTTAAACAATAAAAAGGTTAGTTCGACGTTTGAAACATGGGATCGTCTACATAATACGGAGTGTCCAATGTTTTTGAAATTGAACAACCAAACTTTAAGGCTGTATGATGTTTCAAATATAGGACTGGTCCAGAACTAACCTCTAACACCTGGACAACCTTAAAAGGGAAATTATAGATACCCACATGACAATACTTTCTAGATATTCTACCCTTAACACTTTTGATTTCATATCACTAACCTCGATACTCTCTATTTTTCCATCCACACCCAAAAAATTAATAATGTGGCTTTTTAGGGTGAAAATATCCTCATGTATTTAAGATAGTTTCTCTCTCTAAAAACTTGAAAGAGAGAAATTATCTTGAAGTTTTTAGAGTGAAAAATTATCTCAAATTTGAAATTTTAGAAAGAGAAATGACCTCAAATTTCAAATATCTAGTGGGAGGAGCTCCCTCGGTCCATGTCCCTCCATCCCTCCCTCTCTTCCCAAATTCTAATAGAACTTTTAATTCTACAACTACGCCTCATTCAACTTGAAACCTTCTTAAATAAAACAATAAGATGGATTTTGACTGAGGTGTGTGATCAATGGTCCATTGGTAGTTTCTCCATGACAAATTTCGATCTACCATCAATTTAATTTTATAGTAAAATCAAAGAGGTGTCTCTCTTTTCATTTATTTGAAGAAATCAAAGAGGGTCACCTCTTGATTTTTTGAAAGAATTAAATGAGGTTCTGCTCTTTATATGTTCAGGAATTTCAAGTGAAATTTTTAAGAGAGGGTTCTAAGAGTTTCACTTTTTTGGTTTACAAATCTCATTATCGAATGTATATGTTCCATGGCTTGATGCAATCGCTTGTTGCATTGAGATTCATCTAAATTAATTGATGAACCATGGTGGTGATAGAATTAGGATTTCTACATCATTGAGGTTGTTGGTTCTTTGAAGCTTCTTTTAATCCGCATAGGGTTCCAGTACTCTAGATGTTGCTCGTTCATAATTGAGAAGGTGACTATAAAATATGAGCGCATATCGTGTCCTATGTAAGAGAATACTGTAGATTTATTCCTTCAAGAGAAAGAACTGCGCAAAAAAAAAAAATTTCGTCTGAAATTTTGGGATCACCCAAGAATCAGTGTTGATATTTTTAAAAAGGAATACAAATAAGAATGAAATAAGAGGAAGTAACAAAAATTATAGAATTTTATTGCAAATAAATGAGAAATAGTCATGGAAAATTTTCTTAAATATCTGTTTTGCATTCTGGTGTTTAAAAAATCCCTAGAAAGAAATCTCGCATCTGTTATTGTCTGAACTTTTAAAAGTTTCTTGGGTCTTTTTAGTTGCTTAATAAAATAGTTCATCAAGTTTTGCGCCAAATATTAAATTAAGCGATTAATTCAACTATGAATTCAAACATGATAAAAAGAAAGTAGAATGTTCATCTCTTGAAATATTACAATCATAAGAGCCCAAATCAAATCTACATGTCCTTTTTCCAGCCAAACTCAAAACTGATTCAATATCATATATTCATTTTCCAACTACTTACCCAAATCCTTAAAGATATCAAGAATGAAGTTTAATCCATTAATTCGCACAATAAAATTCATATAATAAAAAAATTACAATCCTTTCAATGATACAAACTTTCATTCCCATTCTACTATGAGCGTTACGGTTCTTTCAATGCTGCAAAACAGAGATTAAGCAACATAACAAGCAAAGGACAAAAAACAAAAAATTATCAGCTACTAGAACAACTATTTGCAACACAAGAGTGTTGGTGCAAAAGGCGAAATTCAAGGACAAGCAAGATCATGAACTCGAGGATGCCAAAAGAATCTCCGATAAAATTTACATCTCTTGCTGGCGATATCATATGCAGCAACATTGATACTTGTGTACATGGCCCGAACAATGAACAAAGGTTGTTGACAATACAGAAGTACACAGAATCTCTTCATCTTTAACTCATCACTCGGAATTCTAGATCTTTTCTCAAGGTGCAAATCAATCAATTTCTCCTACTTCCTCCCTCAGCTTCCATATCTCCAAATCCTGCTGTCACACCCCAAGAATTTACAGTACTGTTATTCCTGAGATGTGACAGACAAAACATATATACATCTATTGATAGGACAAATTTACAGTGGCGAGGTCTTACATAGTAAGTAAAGAAAGCTAGCACAACAACAGTATCTTCCAAGGTTGATCTTGACTAGCACTCAAAATGAATCCGTAGTTATTCTGAAAAAAATGTTTACCATAGTTTGATGAGTTTGGCTACTCAGTAAGTGATCATCATAATCCTAAAAATAATCATGATTGAAAGATATCAATATTTTTCAAAATGAGATCTATTAATAGCAATGCATCAACAATTTCACTTTCAATAATTGCATAATTAAGTATTATCCGAGTAATTGAAATGCTTATAACACTTTTAACGACAGTACATAATTCAAAGGATTTCACAAAATACCCTACTGGCCTCCCAAGTAGGTCACATATATACCCCATCAGCGTCCTGATGGGTCCACTTAATCCCTATCGGCGTCCCAGATAGGTCCACTTAATCCCTGCAGGTCCACTTATACCTCACCGGCGTACCGGATGAGTCCACTTAAACCCTACCGGCGTCCCAGATAGGTCCACTTATACCTCACCGGCGAACCGGATGAGTCCACTTGCATACTTAAATTATTTCTAAATCTCTTTAAACATTCGAAAGCAGCAATATCATGTACTCAACATATCACTGAAACCATTAATATGAATTTCACTTAAACCATTAATAACAGTCACTCTCTATAACATTTCAAACAGAACATCACCTATTTATAAACATATTTTCTCCTTTTTTTTTTTTTTTTTTGAAATTTTAGGATTGTTACACCTGCAATCTAGAATCAAGAACTAGGCACACCTCCATTCAATCAATGAGTTACAGGGAAATGGAATTTGTGCCCATTCTTCAGATATCATGTCCAGAGCGAACATGTCGAACTTGATAAATTTTTCTAGTACATAGTACACTCTGTTGACACACAAAGTTGAATCCTCGTATGTGAGTTGCAATGGATTAGCAACGCTTTTCCAAAGTCCAGTTGCATAATTGAATATGGAATACCCAGAGTTCCCGAAATCTGAGTTTTGCACCAATATCCTAAAATTTTGATTTGCGGGATTGAAGAAAAATGCTTTAATACTTTGAGAGGAAACAAACTTTAGGACCGCTACATGCTATATTAGTTGCAGGGTTGTAGACTATCGTGGTTGCATGGTGTGGATAGGCCTTATAGCACACAACATCATTGTTGCAGATTGGATGCCCCAACAAACACTCTCCAACCAGTGGCTTAACCAATTGGAGTCTCCGGTTTTGACATAAGTGAGGCTCGAGATAGAAAGAAAGAACCAACCTGAGTATATGGAGAACAATACGGCGCAATTTGAGGGATGTGAAGGTGCTAAGAAAAAATGGACTCGAGCAAAGTAGGGAGAGGACACAAGCTCATTCAACAATCTCGACACGCACTTTACCGTGCAAGCAGATTACGTCGAGAGGGCAGCAAGAATCAGAACCACGACATCATATGGGGATTTCATCAAGACAGAGAGGGGCTCCGTTATGTTCTTCTTCTTCATGGGGAGGAACCAGAAGCGTGATCTCAAATGTTTGCAGCTGTTCTTTTGAGAAAGTCATTCTCTCTCTTGATTCTCTCTGTGGATTTTTCTCGCAGTTAATTTAGGCAAATTGGGTTTGAGTTATACGAATGGGGAATAGGCCTGAACTTTTAGAGTGGAAGTTTATCTTATCTCTTACAAGAATTTAAACCAATAGGCAAAGTTTGTTTCAAGAGATGGAAACTCAAGAACTTAAGAATAATTGGAAGGAATTTGTTTCTGGAAATAAAAAAGGAGGAATTTGAGAGAGCCAAAGAGAAACTCAAAAAGTTAGGATTTGGGTTAAGAGAGAGATTCAGGAATATGAGGAATAAACCAATGGGGGGACTTTGTTTCTAGAGAGAGAAATTCAAGAATTTAGGGAATCTTTTTCTAAAGAGAGAGAAAAACTCAAAAACTTAGGGATTATGTTAAGGGAGAGAGAATTTATTAGGGGAAGTGATCATTGTTAACGTGTATATATTGGTGAAATGGAATTTGAGTTACACGAAGCAGGTTTTGGGTTGAAATCGGAAACGAAGCTATCTTTTTTTTGTTTAATCAGAACCTCTTATCTTTTTTTTTAACCTTTTCTTTCCGTTTTTTCAATCAGAACCTCTTATGGTTAGTTTAATCTTATTTTATCTTAAAAATTTAAACCAACGAATGTAGGGGATTTTAGGGAGAGAGAGGATATTAGAGAGAGAGAGAGGATTTTAATGGTTTTTTGTTTCTTGTAATGAGAGAGGAGCTTTGATAATAATTCATAACGAGAGAGAGAGAGAGAGAGAGAGAGAGAGAGAGAGAGAGAGAAAACCATCAAGAGTATGTAGGTGTCCTCATCCAGATTTAAGAGATGACCAATATATATAAGTATTGATCTCCTCCTTCCTAATGTGAGTACATATAGACAAGTTGGGATTCCTTATCTTTTTAAAGTCAAACCAAGGGAGTTTGTATCTAGAGAGAGATGAAATTTTCAAGAACTTATAATAGGGAATAAACATAGAGGGTATTTGAAGAGGAGGAGAGGGTTGAGAGAAGTTAGAGGGCCAAACTTATCTCTCTTACTTTCTCTCTCTTCATTTCTCTCTCAACCAACAGCAACAATAAGATTGTTATGGAATCATACTTAAAGGACTTCGACTTGGAAACAAGAGGAGAAAGCAAGGACAGGGAGTTGAGCCTCGTAAGTTATTATAAACCTCATCAAAGAAAAGCTAAAGAGTTCCAATCCTTGCAAACCCTGCTCTTGGCATATCGGTCACTTGGGGTGGCATATGGAGATATTGGAACTTCTTATCTTTATGTTTTCTCATATGTTTCGCACTCCAACCCTGGAGAGGAAAACATTTTCGATGTCCTGAGCCGCATTTTTGGACCTTAACCATGATCGGTTTGCTCAAATACATCTTCATCGTTCTCCATGCTAACAACCATGGAGAAGGAGGAACATTTGCTCTGTATTTCCCGGTTGAACCAGCACATTAACTTCAACATGATCAGTGGCGGCCAAACTAAGAGGCTTGATTTTGATGACTTGAATTTGAAGAATTACAGTGGAAGATCCTTGCAATCCAAGGCCAAGAAGTTGTTGGAGATCTTTTCTCACAATCATTGTTTTGCTCGATGCCTACATGGGGATCGATGATGGAGCGCGGACGCCTGCTATTTTTGTGCTCTCTGTAGTACAAGACATATAAACAAGGTCTCCAAAAATTAACACAAATCATGTGGTCCTCCTCTCTGTGGCCATCTCGCTTGTGCTCTTTTTGTTCCAAAGTTAGCTTCTCCTTCTCACCCATCATGCTTTTGTGGTTTGGATAAACAGTTGTGATCAGAGTTTACAATATAATCACATACTATCCTAGGGTATCCAAGGCTTTGTCTCCATACTACATTTACTATTACTTAACTAGAAACCATAAGCACGGATATGAGATGCTTGGGGCAATTGTCTTGTGCATGGCAGGTGCTGAGGCTATGTTTGCTGATATGGGTCACTTCAACAAGCGATGAATTCAGATTGCCATCTCTTGCCTTGTGTATCCTTGGATCCTCCTAACTTACGATGGAGAGGCGGTGTATCTGATAAAGAACCTAGAGAACATAAGCACCACCTTCTACAGCTCCGTGTCGGGCCCTGTGTTTTGGCCCATCTTTGTGATAGCCACACTAGCGGTCATAGTGGCGAGCTAAGCCCTGATATCAGCCAGCTTATCTATCATAAGGTAATCCATGACTTTGCGGTGGTTCACTCGGGTTAACATGTTTCACACTTCTTCAAAGTATGAGGGGCAGGTATAACCGCTGAGGTGAACTGCTTCCTCATGCTCATCTGCATCCTCATCATTGTTGTATTCAAGGGAGGCATCAAAATAGAAATTGCATATGGGGTTGTTGTGATTTGTGTCATGCTCATCACCACATGCTCCTCGTTGAGGGTATTTACATGACCTCTCTTCTCAACAAGGTGTTGCAGGGCAGTTCGGTTCCTTTTGCCGTGTCTGCATTTTTTCTTGTAATAATGTTGTTGTGGACCTATAGGAGGAGAAAGAAACATGAGTATGAGGCAAAGCTCAAGTTGAGCTTACTCGATCTTCAACAACTTGTTAAACTTCTGAATCCTCCAAAAAAATCATTGTATATTGATTAATCATCAAGAATATAAAGAGTCCCCTATACATATATAGTTAATCAGTTATTGATAATAATGAACTAATCTAGTCTTATCAAGAGAGCACTAATCAGTTGTTGATAATAATGAACTAATCTAGTCTTATCAAGAGAGTACTAATCAGTTCTTGATAATAATGAACTAATCTAGTCTTATCAAGAGAGATATCTACATCAAATACAAGATAACTTAAAATTAAAAATTATCATCAATTATCTATATCTCCTCGACTATCTCTATCTCTACACTCCCCCTCAAACTGAGGTTGGGTGAACATCATCAGTTTGTCAACGAGATAGTCATGACGAGCACGAGTCATTGCCTTGGTAAAGATATCTGCAAGTTGTTGTTGGCAGGTAATATATGGGAGTGTAACTTCTCCAGCCAAATATTTGTCACGAATGAAATGACAATCAACTTCTATATGCTTTGTGCAGTCATGAAACACTGGATTTGATGCAATACGTATGGTGCTCATATTATCAACGTACAATGGTGTAGGAGTTCGATGAAGAATATTGAGGTCCTATAAAAAGCCTCTCAACCAAGTAATTTCACTACAAGGTGTGGACATTACTGGGTATTCGGCTTCTGCAGAAGATTTAGACACAGTTTGTTGTTTCTTATAATTCCATGATATGAGAGAATCTATAAGAAAAATATATCACCCAATGGTTGAGCATCTAGTATCGGGGCATCCTGCCCAATCCGCATCAGCATAGGCTCGTAACTTGAGAGAATAGTTATAAGAGAATAATAGACCTCTATGATATATACCCCGTAGATAACAAATAATACGATGGACAGTAGAGAGGTTGATGCGATGAGGATCAGCAACAAATTAGCTAACGACCTGAACTGCATAAGAAATATCTAGACGAATCATAGTGAGATAAAGTAGACTCCCAACCAGTTGTTTATAAAGAGTAGGATCCAAAAGTTTGTCGTAATCATCCTTTCTATATTTTACATTCACCTCCATTAGTGTATCAACTCGTTTCTCATCAGATAAGTTGGCCAGTTTGCTCAAGTCTTTGGTGTACTTCTTCTGGTTAACTATGTATCCTTTAGGAGAATAATGAATCTCCAGCCCAAGAAAATAAGTTAACAGACCCAAATCTTTCAATTTGAATGATTGATTGATAAGCTCTTTCAAGTATTTGATATGAACCAGGTTGTCTCATGTGATGAGAATATCATCAACATATAGGAGAAGAATTGTTATTCCTGGAGAACAGTGATGAGTAAATAGCGAATAGTCATGAAAACTTTGTTTCAACTCAGTATGCAGAACAACTAGTCAAAATCGTTCAAACCAATCTCTTGGAGCTTGTTTTAAACCATATAATGACTTTTTCAAATTACATAACAAATTTATCATTGCAATAACCACGAGGAGGTCACATATATCCTGTCTCTTTCAAATGTCCATGGAGAAATGCATTTTTCACATCCATTTGAGATATAGTACACTGACAAATAGTAGAGAGGGCAATTACGGTTCATACAGTAGTCATTTTAGCAATAGGAGCAAACGTTTCATCATAGTCCATGCCATACACCTGTTTGTAACCTTGAGCTACTAATTGTGTTTTATATCGCTCGATCCTTCCATCAGATTTAAGCTTAACAGAAAAGACCCATTTACTGCCAATAATAGATGTGTGAGGAGGACACGGAACAAGATTCCAAATATCGTTTTTCAATAAGGCACTGATTTCTACATCCATTGCCTCTTTCCAACAAGGCATAGTCAAGACTTGCTAGTAGGAAAGAGGAATAACCACCGATTCTAAAGGGGCAAATAATGATCTAAGGAGTAAATAGAGATCTATGTCTTTAAAAGGAATCTCAATTGTATCAAGATAAGTAAACAAAGCTCTAAGCTATAGTGAAAAGTCAAAATCATCAAGGGAGAAGCCATATCGATCAGGTGCATGAGGTACACGTGAAGAACGTCGTAACTGAGTAGTGCTATCAATAGGAGTAAGAAAAAAATCACTTACAGGTAGGGTAGAGGTTTGACTTTACTCTGGTTGGTGAGATGGAGTGTGTGTGGATTGGTGTTGTTGGCCTTACTGTTGAGGCATTAAAAGGTGTGATGGTTTGTCAATAGAGAAATCTAGAAAGAAAGGAGAGGACCCTGATGATTTTGCAATTGAAAAGTAATAAACGATGTTTTCCAAAAAGACAACATTGCGAGAAATACGTATACGATGAGCTGTTGAATCATAATATAGAAACCCCTTTTGGTTGGGACAATAACCCACAAAAACACAAGTGACTGCTTGCTCGAAAATTTTGTTCTTTCATGCTGAGGAAAATGAACGAAACATACACACCTAAAAACATGCAAGAGAGAATAATCAGGGTGAACATGAAATAATGAATAATACGGAGATTATTTATGCAAAACCAAGGATGGGAGGCGCTTTATAAGATAAACAGTTGTTGATGTAGCTTCAATCCAAAAACTATGAGGAATACAAGAGTCACGCATAAGGGTCCTCACAACTTCTAAGATATGGCGGTTTTCCTTTCAGCTATGTCATTCTGTTGTGGGGTATATGGAAAAGTTTTCCGTGATTAAATACCCTGTGTTTTCAAAAAGTCTTGAAAATCATTTGATAAATATTCCCCCCTAGAGTCTGACCGTAAGATTTTTACTTTTGTGTTAAACTGAGTTGCTATTATAGATAAAAACGTTTTAAAATGGGAGAGGCGCATAAAGTATATCCAAGTATATTGTGTACAATCATCAATGAACAAAACAAAATACTTATATCTCATTCTGGATAAAGTTGGAGCATGACCCCATACAATGAGATAGAAATGTGCAGTTGTTTTATCTACTCAAGTCGGAAAAGGCAAACTGGTGCTTTTATTCAAAGAACAACTAATACAATATTTATTTATAGAATTCAAATCAAGTGCTTTATTTGGCAATGAATCATAACAAAATAAAATATGTAATTTATTTGCATTCGGATGACCAAGTCTCCGATGCCACATATGTCATTGTTTATTAGAAACAGAAAAATCAAAATTCAATGGAAAAAAGAAAGAAGTATCGCGGTTTGGTTTCTCAAACTCCAACGCAAACAAACGACCAATTATACGCCCCTTCCCTGTCACTCTCCCAGTGCATTGGTCTTGTATTAGACAATCATCACGAGAAAATTGAACATTGTAACCATCATCAACTAGTTGGCCTAAAGATATTTTATTAGCAGTTAATTTAGGAACGAAGAGAACATTACGTAAATGAAAAGATGTACCACAAGAGATAGAAAGTGAAAGATTATCAGTACCAATAATATTATGTTTCTCCCCATTAACGATGAGAATCTTACTATTATCTTGGTATGGTTTAGTAGATGCTGGACTTGTGTACACTCTAGTCATATGATTAGAGGCACCTGAGTCAATAAATCAAAGGGGATTTACACTAAAGGATAGGTGAGAGTTCATATCAGACAAGCCCATAGCGGAGGGAGCAGAAGAGATAGATGTAGATACAGAGTTTTGAACCAACTATCGAATATCATTTGATGTTTGAGACATTGTCATATTTGGGTCATGAATAGTACTGGATGGAGGGGTCTCTACTTTTAGTCCCTTGGAAGCATCATTAGCAGCTTGGTATGCCCTGTACAAAGGTCTTCATGTATCGAATACTTGGTTGCCTCGCCGAGAAGGATTTCGACATTCTGTGATAATATGCCAGCACGTTTACAATAAGTACAAAAAACTTTTTTCTTATACTAGGATGCTATATGACCATATTCTTTACACTCATAACATTGCAGCAAATATGGATCCTTTTGTGATGGTGTTCCTCTAGCCCGTTGAGCTACAAGTACAGATTCTATATCCTTCTCTCTCTGAATGGTGGCTTGGGTCGTGATTCTTGTTACCTCACGAAGTAATTCACCAAGAATAGCATCCTCACGAAGTAATTCACCGAGAATAGCATTCATATTTTCTATTTTTTCGAGATTCAAAATATTGGCTCGAACAATCTCATAGTCAGGACGCAACTTCATCAAAAACTGCATCACCTTCCTGTCACCATTTATCTCCATTAAGCTCTGAATGCAACAAGCACTAGTGATAGCCTTCAAGTTTACATATTCATATTTTGTCCACAAGTTCATGAAACCAGCATAATATTCCTGAATGGTTTTCTCCACTTGGCTATAGGAAAACATATCATACTCGATTTGGAAGCGTCTTGCAAGATTTGATTGCTGATAAACTTTTTCCAAATTCCCACATTTCTTTCGCAGTATGGAAGCCTCTCATTGGCCTTCCAATAACTAAATCTACAGAGCCGAGGATCCATGAGATTTGATCTTTCATTGTTGGATATCTTTAGTATTGGGTGTAGCCAGTTCAGGTTCAGTGCCATCAACATACCTCTACAAACCTCTCCCTTCAACAAAAAATTGAAAATGGAACCGCCAATCGGGATAATTTTTCCCATCAAGTTTTACAGTAAAGACATCACCTTTTTCAGAAGCCATGTGTAAGTTGTATCAGAACTCACTGACGTGATCAAGAATTTGGATCTAGTAACTAATTCATGAACATAAAAAAGAGTTTTGATATAATATGGTCCCTATGAACCACCTCTTTTATTCGAAAAAAAAAGTAAAGAGATGAACAAGGAAGAGAGAGATTCACGACTAAAGAGATCCAACGAACAGATCTTAACATAAACGACGAGAGAGAAAGTACATATCTTATTCCGATGAAGATGTAGTAAGGTACGTGTACAGAAAGGCTAAAAACGTCACCCCAATTTTCTGGTGAAGTTTTCTGGCATTTTTGGGTGAGTTTCTCAAGCTCGCAGTGGTTTCTCTATCTACAACCAGGAGGGAGGACATCGAGAAGGCAATGGTGGCTTGCAGACGACTTGGCCGGAACTTTGTGCCGGATAGTGGCTGATTTTAGGTTTGAAGCTTCTTCTTCCTACGATATGGCTTCTCTCTCTAAACTCGTCTCTTGTATCAAATCTCTTCAAAAAGAAAGAGGGAAGAGAAACATGAGAAATGCAGCATTAGTTGGGCTTGGGCATTGGCGAGACAGTAGTAACACGTGGGGATAACAACACGTGGGGGTAACAGTAAAGTTATGGAAGGCTTACAGCAGCACGTTGGTCTCTAGGTTATGAGAGAGAGAGCTTGGAGCGTGACCACAAGGCTTCGATCAAAACACGAATCATGTTGGGCTCAAATCAAAGTTTAAAAGAGTGGACAGTAAGTCACAGAAGATCCAACGTTTTAACTGCTCAATTGGACGGGATATGATAGACGAATAACATGTTTGCCATCCAGTAGAGATCGGAAGGCCCAAACTAAATGTTGAAGAACCGAGGTCATAGCTCTGATACCATGTTAAACTTTTGAATCCTCCAAGAAAATCATTGTGTATTGATTAATCATCAAGAATATACAGAGTCCCCTTTATATACGGCTAATCAGTTATTGATAATAATGAACTAATCTAGTCTTATCAAGAGAGTGCTAATCAGTTATTGATAATAATGAACTTATATAGTCTTCTCAAGAGAGATATCTACATCAAATACAAGACAACTTAAAATTAAAAATTATCCTCAACTATCTATATCTCCTCGACTATCTCTATCTCTATACAACTCACCTCCAATATCGATGTCTCTCATGTTCCTGGTGTCTGTTTCTTTTGCACGAATCTCATTAATGATATCCCACCCATAATTTGACACTACATTCAAAATGTCAGCTCCTTGCGCCAAGTCATGGTTGTAGTCACCGTCCAAACTCTCCTTATAACTACAGTCTTACCTATGGAGCGCTTCCTCATTGGAAAGCTAGGACCAAAAGTAGTTTATAGGTGCCTGGTGCAATATGGATACATGGAACATCCTAGCATGGAGGCTTATGAGTATGTGGCAATAGTCCTTGAGAAGCTCAAGTAAGTGGCAAAGAGCAATGAGAAGTTGGAATTGTTAGAGACATGCAAAGATAGAGGAGGGACCTTTGTGATGGGGAGGACAATTTTGAGGTCAAGTGAGAAGGCTGGTTGGTTTCTGCAGCTCATGATTGACGGGATTTATCGATTCCTTCAGAAGAATTTCAGGTAGACAGTCTCCACCTTGAGGATCCCGCCATCAAAGATGCTGCAAGTTGGGATGCAATATGAGATATAAGAAGACGTAACTTAGTTTCCTTGCCTTCTACCTTGGTTGTCCACTTGCAGCCTAAGCCTAAAGTATTACTCCTTTCCCAAACTTGGGTTTTTCTTCTTTTCTTTTTTTTGGTTTCTTATAGTAAAATGGAGCTTAGTTAATTGTAGTTTTTCCTCTTGGTAAAAATATAAACCAACGGACAGAACTTGTTTCTAGATAGAAAAGCAAGAGAAGTTTCGGGAATGTGTTTTTAGAGAGAAACGCAAAAACTTAGGGATAGTGTTTAGAGAGAGAGAGAGTTATGTTTACTTCTTGGCTCTCTACTTCTTGTCAAACTTAAAATGAGCATTTGAAGATTCTTTAAATGTATCTATTTAGCATATATTTAGGGAAGTAAAAAAAACCTTTATTTCTTTTAAAGGAAAATGGTTTGATAGGGCCGCAACACGAACAAAATAAGTATAGCCTCACTTCATAACTCATCACAAATTGCAACTCAAGCATTGAAAAACCTTTATATCGATCATCTCGGCTTGAACATTATGGTTGTAAAAAAAATTAGGATTTCAAGCTATAAAAATAGTGTATATTATAACAAATTATTTAAACCACACATTTCTCCCTAAAAATAAGTGTTCATAGATCTGCCCTTGTATTTGAATCCTGAAAAACAATAAACAAAACAAATTACAGGAACCTATACATTTGATTATGCGTAGATATTAAAGAAGAAAGGATACATTCTTTTGGATTTTTAAGGACTCATTTGAAACATCACAAAAATGGGTGTCTCAAAAATATTTGCCAAAAATTTTGTGAACTTAATTCATTCTTTTTCATATTGCTAAATTTCTTTTCATATCGGGAGAGCGTTTGTGTATGATTTTAATCCCACATCGGAGAAGTTGAGGGTGCATGGGGGCTATAAAAGCATATGATAAGGACTTACGCCTTTTTCGGCCTTTTTGGCTGAGATCAAGTTAGTATCAGTTTTTATCTGTCTGATATCCGATACGTAGTCCATTGGACCACATGATATTAAATTAATTTTTCAGTTGGGGAGGGACCACGTCACCCACTTGCTAGTGGGTCCCTCGAGCATGCCGATGCATTGCACTACTGCTTTGGGACGGGCACGCCCATGTCGAATTATTTCCAAATTTCCTCATTTTGTGTTTGATATTTGTCTAATTCAATCTACCAATGGTCTATATTGTCTAATGGAAAAAGCTCATGTAAAGTTGCAATTTTAAAATGTAGAATTAAAGATGCACCTCAAAAATCCATCATAAAGGGTTGTTTTGATGTTGACAAGGAAAAAAGATTTCAAGTCGGTCAAATTGTGTAACTTGCAACACATTATCTGGACGTCTATTTTCAAGATTTTCATGTGTTTATAGATCTACTTGATTTGAACCATTTTTAAAGTTTAAAATTTTATAATTAAAGATAAAAATAGATTTTCAAACCATCTTAAAAAAAATTTATAGCAAAATTACATTTACAATAAAACTTAAAGGTGCAGCATGATTATATTGTTTTAAAGTTGCAACTTTATGCAAACCACACCCAATGACTTTTTTCTCACACACCATCTCTTCTCTTTCTCTCTTTTCACTCTTCTCTCCTTCTCTCTCTTCTTTTTCTCCTCTCCCTCTTCACTTTTTTTTCTATTTTCTCTCTCTTGTCTCTCTATCCCTCTCTCTCATGTTAAGCGCTCTCTCTCTCTCTCTTTTAAGCAGTGGAGTTTGCTTCTAGTAAAGCATGTTTCGTTGATGACCATGGTGTCACAAGCAGCAAACTCGCCGGTCAAACAAGAACCAGGCACTGAGCGATCCGGTTTTTTGTGGTTTGACATTTTAAAAAAAATCAAAATGATACAAAATATCAAAAGATAAGGGGTTTGTTTGTAATGTTCTTTTTAATGTTTTTATCATGACAATTAGAAAGTCCGGTTTTGGTGGTCTGGTCGGGTATTTAAAAACAATCAAAGTTATATAAAATCTCAAAAGATTAGGAATTCGTTTGTAATGTGTTTTTAAATATTTTTTACCATGCCAATTAGAATGTTTGGTTTTGGTGGTACGGCCGGATATTTTAAAAAAATCAAAATTATACGAAATCTCAAAAGATTAGGGATTTATTTTTATTGTGTTTTTTAATGTTTTTTATTGAAAGTCTACTTTTGGTGGTCCAGCCGTGTATTTAAAAAAATTAAAATTATATAAAATCAAAAAATATTAGGGATTTGGTTGTAATGTGTTTTTTAATGTTTTTTAACTTGGAAATTGGAAAGTGTTTCCGCCATGAGTAATATTTTTTTATTTTCCCATCTTTTTAAAAAAAAATTAAAAATACCCATGAGCACAAATTAATTTAAAATCCAATTTTTCTCTACTTTTCAAAATTCATTTGGATGTGCTTTGTTTAATCATGTTTTTAATATATATTTTTTCAATTTTTATTGTATTTTATTTTTAACTTTATGGACCGGCCGGGACTTACCCGGTTAGGCCGGTTAAATTGGCTAGTTTACCAGTTACTTAGACCCAGCCCTTGGCCAGTTTTTGAGCCTGCTTCGATTTTTTGAACACTGGTCACAAGTGACTACTCTTAGGAATTTGAGTTCTGAAGGCAAGAAAAATTAAAAAACAAAGAAAGAAAAGACAATCCGCAGTATATTGACAGTTTGAGTTCTAGTGGTAAAAGAAACTACAAAAAATTAACTGAGTACCCGACAAAAAAACTAGAAAGCTAGGACTAAGTCTTGGATGGGCCCTATGGTGATGGTTAATGGATCCAAATTTGTTTATTAAAAGCATCAATAAAGAATGTTGGTTTTGTCAAATTATGATTTTTGAAAAATTAGCCTCGAGACCTCTTCCTCACAAATCGATGTCCTGAGTTAGCTTAGTTCTATGTAAACCCACAAAGAAACTTTGGAAATCATAAGAAAACAATAAGTATATGATTTTTAAAGAGGTTTTAAAAATATATAAAAGCAAATAATAAAAAATAAAAGAAAAATAAACTAAACAGGAAGTTGGGCCCTTAGGCCTGGCGCCCAGAGTTGGGGCCCGGATCTGATGATGAAAGTGCAAGTCTTTTCCTCTTTTCAATTTCGAGATTTGTAGATTTAGAATTTGTCTAATTTTGGTGAAGAGTTATACTTAAGAATCTGGAGCTTTGTTTAATGCTGGAAGGGATTTCTTTTTCTAAGGTTGCTATATTTGTAAAGGTTAGGGTTTGATGCTTGCTACGGCTTAGGTCCTAGATCTAGGGTTGACAGTGTAAATCTAGGGTTTAGGTTTGAAACAACTAGGGTTTTTTTTTTTTTCTTTTTTGTTTTTTTGAGAAGTGTCATGAAAAGAGGACAACTTAGGTAGATTTGATGTTGCAACCATAAGACAGTATTTAAACAAAAAAAAATATTAGTTTGATGTTTGAAATATGGGATCGTCTACAAAATAAAAAGTATCCAATGTTTTTGACATTGAACAACCTAACTTTAAGGCAGTATGATGTCTCAAACATAGGACTGGCCTAGAATTAACCACTAACCCCTGAACAACCTTAAAGAACCATTATAGATGGGACAGGTTTATATACTTCTCCAACAACATAGAAGTTCTATCATCCCCCTACCATCCAGTCGTTTAATGTTGATCAAGAGAGCCACTCACCGTTTGATTTTAAATCTGATGTCTCAAAGTATTTTATTTTTAGTTTTTTTAATACAAATTGGATGAATATGAAATTGGTATTTTCCATCTTCTCATTAGGGCGTACTTATAAAAAATAATAATAATAATCTTTTCGATAAAAATAATGACCAAAATAACCCTTGAAACTTTCAAGGGTATTTTGGTCATTTTATTTTATTGAAAATATTTTCTTTATATTTTTCACTAGTGCAAGTTTAATATAGGAATAGACGTACAAAATTTAGTGTCAAAATAATTTATAGAAAAAAAATTTAAAATAAAATAGTGTAGAGACGTGATATTGTGATTGGGGCAATATTAGCCCTCCATTCAAAATGGAATGCTGGATAAATGGGAGTATATAAGTTTTATGCTGTAGGGGAAGAATAGAAAGCATGCCCATTATAGATAATCTCATGACAATACTTTTTAGACATGTTATCCTTGGTACTTTTGATACCATATCACTAACAGCAATACTCTTTGTTTTTTCATCCACTTCCACAAAGTAATAATGTGTACCCCCATGTAGTTAAGATAGTTTCTCAATCTAAAAACTGGAAATTTGAAACTTCAAAGGGAGAAACTATCTCAAAGCTTTCAGAGTGAAAAGCTATCTCAAATTTCAAATTTTAGATAGATAAATAATCTCTAATTTCAAATTTTTAGTGAGAGGAGCTCTCTTTTTCTTTCTCTTCAGTTTCTAATGGGACTATTGATTCCCCAAATGCACCTAAGTCAATTAGAAATCTATTCAAATTCTCTCTCTCTCTCTCTCTCTCTCTCTCTCTCTCTCTCTCTCTCTCTCTCTCTCTCTCTCTCTCTCTCTCTCTCTCTCTTCAGTTTCTAATGGGACTACTGATTCTACAATTACAATCTGTTCTAATGGGACTACTGATTCTACAATTACAATCTGGTGTGTGAGGAATGTCACTCAAGTCTCGTTCTGGCGCCATAAGTGGTTAGGGGATTGCCCTTTGAAGAGTTCCTTCCCTGAATTGTTCGCAAAGGCCTCTTCCCCAAATGCTCTGATATATGAAACATATCAGGTTGTTGGAGAGCAGGTGGTGTGGGATATCTAGTTTTCTTATAATCGAGTTATTGATTGTAGAAACAAAAAACAACCCACGAAAACAAAAAAGAAAAAACAAACACAAAAGAAAGAGATAATCAACCACAACGCAAAGATATACGTAGTTCGGGAGATTAGAGCTTATTTACTGACAATGAAATAGGGTTACAATTCGCTCTCTTTCTCACGCCTCTCTGTTTTTATCTAATTACAAAGAGATCTGCGTTTTTCCCTTAACCCTTAACTTTGGATCAACCCCCAATCTCAACGATATATATCGAGTCCCAGATAGATGGTACAAATTATCGAAATACCCTTATACGGATATATATTAAGTCCCAGATATATCGAATCCCATGTACAGATATATCTGAATTTTTCCTCGGGGGCTACCGCTCCCGAACCCCCACAGGGACCAAGTCCATCAAGTCAACCTATCAAGACAACTCCTCCGGCCCTCAAGCCCTACAGGCCTTCAGGCTTTTAAAAGCCCTCCCGAGTCGTCTTTTTTACTCCACCTTGGCAGATCTATTTTCTCATAATACAAGACATTAATCCTCAACAATGACCAGCTAGTGGCGCTGGTTTCGAGCTGTTTTTACAGCTACAAATAGGTGGTACTATCCAATAATCTTAATAATGAGGTGATTTGGGAGCACAGTGAGGATGGTCTTTTTTCAGTTAAAGCCATATATTCTCTTTTGTTCCATGATCACCACAGATGGTCATTGCTTCAAATTTCCCAAATCTGGAAATGACCTATTCCTCATAAGGTTCAATATTTTATTTGGTTGGTTGGGCAAAATAAGGTCCTTATTGTTGATAATCTCATTAAAAGAAGAAATGTTTTGCCAAATGTTTGCCTAATGTGTAAAGAGGATGGGGAGTCGATTGCGCACTTGCTTGTTCATTGTCAATATGCAATGTACATGTGGTATTACTTCTTAGGGATAGGAGGTGTGGTACGTGATTGGACTGGATCAACTGTTCTTGCCTATACATGCCCTAGAGGAATTGCCATGGCTAACATGGCTGAGTTTAGAGCCTTGTTCAAAGGATTACTCCTTATTAAAGCCATGAATTTGGGTCACGGTATAATGGCCGAAGGTGCTTTCCAAAATGTGATTAGGTGGTTCAAAAAGGAACAAAGAGTTCCATGGTTGCTACGGTTGTTTTGGGTCTAAGTGGTGAATTTGGAAAGGGAATTATCTTTATCGTTCTATCACGTCTTTAGAGAATTGAATGATCTTGCTGATGGTTTGGCTAAAAGAAGTGTTGCTATGGATTCATTTTCTATTTTGAATGATGTAATGAGCGATTGATGTAACTGCATTTTAGTTGACAATAAAATTTGATAACATTTGTCAAAAAAAATAAAAATAAATAGGAAAACATGTATATAGGGTTGCAACCTTAAAATGGAGAATTAAGGGGCACCTCAAAAATCAATCATAAGAGGTTATTTTGATGTTGGAAAACTCTTTAATTGATCATCTCGACATCGAGATACATGAATATGAAAAGAAAAAATGATTTCAAGTTCTAAAACTACTGTATCTTGCAACACATTATCTGAACCGCCCATTTTCAATATTTTCAAGTCTTTTTAGATCTATTTTATTGAAATCATTTTAGAGTTTAAGATTATATAATTAAAAATGAAAATAGATTCTCAAGCCATCCTAAGAATTCTTTACACCAAAATTATATTTAGGGAAAATATCTTCATACCCTTTATTTTTAGGTTTCATTTCTTGATAAACTCAAGGTTTCAAAGATATCTTCTAACCTCTTGACCACTCTAAACCTATTTTTTAACCTAAACAAATGTGAGAAAGACATACTCTTTCTAAACCCAATCATTTATCTCTCTTCACTTATATACCCCAAAACCTCTCTCTTTCTCTCTCTTCATTTGTCTTTCTATCTCTTTTCATGTTTATCCAAACACCTCTCTCTCACCTCCCGGTAACCTCTCACCTCCATGAAACCCTTCGCTCTCGCTAAAAATTTGGGAGGATGGCTTTAAAAAAATGCATGTCTTTTTAGATTTATTTGGCCTAAAAAAATAGGTCTAAATTAGCTCAGGGAGTTAGAAGAAATAAAATCTACAATTTTTATGCCTCTAGATATCGTTTAAAACATTAAGTCTATTGTGAAATGAAACTTAAAATTAAGGAGTATGGAAATATTTCCCCTTATATTTATGCCAAAATTTGAAGGTGCGTTTTAATTTGATTGTTTAAGGTCACAATCTTACAAGCCACACTGCTTACACTTTAAGTCTAGTAGAAATCTATTCAAATATATTACATCTCTCTCCCCCCAAATTCTAATGGAACTTCTAATTCTACAATTACGTCTCTCTCTTTCTCACAGTCTCTCCCCAAATTCTAAGGGACTTCAAATTCGACAACTACGTTTCATTCAACTTTGAAATCTATTCAAATAAGACAATGAGATGGATTTTGACTGTGGGGTGTGATCAACGGTCCATTGGTAGTTTCTCCACGACAAATTTGGATTTACCTGTCAATTTAAGTTTGTAATTCTTTTTTTCTTTTTCGTTTTTCTGTGAAAATTTTTGAAGTTTTGTGTTGGATAGAAAAGTGGGCTCCTTTTATCGAGAAAAGTTAAACTAAAAGTTGGGAATTTTTTTATATTATAAAGCTTGTCTCAATATTAGGAAATTAGAAATTTTGGATATTTGAAAACCAAAAAATTCTATGGATTTTTAATATCAAGGATTTGTATCATGGATTCCTCAAATCTCCTGCTTGGACATATATAATATAAATTTTATTGATTTCTTATAATCATTTCCATGTCCATTGTTTGGTAATATAATTTATCTCTCTAAAATGTTAGTATACTTTCTCTTTCCAAAACTCAAAATTTGATAGTCACTATCTAAAATTGAGAGGTTTTATATCTAAAATTTTTAGGAAGTTTCTCTCTCTAAAATTTGATGGAGTTTCTTTCTTTCAAATTTAAATATGCTTTCTCTCTAAAACTTAAAATTGAAGATAGTTTTTCTCTCTAAAAATTTTGAATTGTTTCTCTCTCTAAATATTTCAAGTACTTTCTCTCTGAAATTTGATATAGTCCCTCTCTAAAATTTTAAAATATTTATTTCTAAAACATAAATTTTGGGATAGTTTCTCTTTCTAAAAAATTTCAAGTAATTTCTCTCTCTAAAATTTCAATATACTTTCTCTCTCTAAACTGTAAAATTTGAGATAAGTTTTTTTCTTTTTTTAACATTAAAATTTTAGAAAAATTCTCTCTCTAAAATTTTTGAGATTATTTATCTCTATAAAAAAATTTAGGCACTTTTTCTCTAAAATTTGATATAGTATCTCTAAAATTTTTCGATACTTTCTCTCTCTAAAACTTAAATTTTGATATAGTTTTTCTCTCTAAAAATTTTCAAATATTTCCTCTCTCTAAATTTGATGTAGTTCTCTCTATAAAATTTTAAGGTTCTTTTTCTCTTTAAAACATAAAATTTCTGATAGTTTCTCTCTCTAACTTTGATATAGTTTCACTTCCTGTCTTTAAAAAGTTTTAGGGACTTTCTTTCTCTAAAATTTGATATAGCTTCGCTCTCTACAATTTTAAGATGCTTTCTCCTTCTAAAACTTAATATTTGAGATAGTTTCTCTCTAAAAAAAATTTAGACTATTTCTTTCTTTAAAACTTTTCAGATACTTTCTCTCTAAATTATTAATATATTTTCTTTCTCTAAAACTTAAAATTTGAGATAGTTTTTCTCTCTAAAAATTTGAGATAGTTTTAAGATAGTTTCTCTCTAAAAAGGTTCAGCTATTTTCTCTCTCTAAAAGTTGATATAGTTTCTCTCTGTAAAATTTTAAGATACATTATCTCTCTAAAATTTAAATTTTCTCTCTAAAAATTTTAAGATAGCTTCTTTTTAAAAAAGTTTAGGTATATTCACTCTCTAAAATTTTAATATACTTTCTTTATCTAAAACTAGAAATTTGAGATAGTTTCTCTATCTAAATATTTCGAGATAGTTTTTCTCAAATTTTGAAATAGTGTCCTTTAAAAATTTTAAGTAGTTTCTCTCTCTAAAATTTGATATGATTTTACTTATTTATCACTTACCAAACATAGGTAGTGTAATTTTCTTACTTACCAAATGTGCCCTAAGTTTAAGTTTGAGGGCCCAACAAGTGGAATCCTCAGGCCTTAGAAATAAAAAAGGCAGGTTTTGGAGTAAAAATTAAATCATAGAAAGGTTAGGTCAAGATTTAATTTCTATAAAATTTTAGTATCCTAGTTATCGAGTAAACCAAGTAGTAGATTTTTGTAAGTATCCAAGAAAGTTAAAATCCATAACCCAAAATCCATGTGCCCAAACGGGCCCTAATAAGAGAAAAACTTTGGAATATAAATATAATGAAAATATTGTGACCATCATCTTTTTTTTTTTCTTTGTTTTTCTTTTTTTTTTTTATGTCAATAAAATGAAAATCTTGTAACCAATATATCAACACTTGCGCAGTTGATTTCTCCCCCACCATGGAGATGAATGTACCAATCAAGAAAATCTCCATAGAGAAAATTAGAGAAAATTAGTATACGGACTCAGTGAAGGGACTCGGCCCTAGGCTAAGCCAAGTAACTCGACTGAGTCCTCAAGACTCGACTAAGTCATGCACAAATTTGAAAAGCCCTCAATAAAGTGAAAAAAAAAATAAATAATTTTTTTTTCAAAAATAAGGAAACAATATTAAAAACGAAATAAAAACAAGAAGAACCTTAAGGAGCCCAAATAAAATTAAAAAAAATATTGAAAAATATATTTAAAACACTAAAATTATAGAATTATAGGTAAAACACAAAATTAGGGATTTATGGCAAAAAAAAAAAAAAAGATCACTAATCTTTGTCAAGACATACAAATAATATAAATAAATAAATAATCCCATTTTTTTATGATTGTTTTATATTTTTAAATATTTTTGCTATTCTTGAGTTGTACACACAACCGGGGAAAACTTGGTCTCACTCATAAGCAAGGCCAATGGACTTAGTCGAGTCTCAGCATAATGGAGAAAATTTATCAAAATTTTTGAAAAATAGAAATAATAAATGATCGTGTGAAGGAATAAATATATTTTAAAATAACAATAAAATTAAAAAATAAAAAATAAATACTATTTAAAATAAAAATATCTTAAAAGGAGCTCGATAAAATATGCATAAAATGAAAATCAAAGAATTAAAATTTTAATTTCCTATTTCAACCACATTCAATATCTTATGTTACGTGAGAGGACTTGAAGTGATCAATGTCCTTGATCTCATCAAATTAGACAACTGAAGGACTCGATTTATCTGATGAAATCAAAGAGGTTTCTCTCTATTCATTCATTTGAAGAAATCAAAGATATAGTATCTTGATTTTTTTTTTATGTTTTTTTTGAAGAAATCAATGAGGCTCTTCTACATTGAAAGATCGTTTAAGAATTTCAAATGAAATTTTTAGCCGAGGGTTCTAAGAGTTTCAATTTTTTGGTTTACAAATCTCATTATCCAATGTATATGTTCCATGGCTAGATACAATCTCTTGTTGCATTGGGATTCACATAAATTAATTGATGAACATGGTGGTTTGAGAAATAGGGTTTCCACATAATTGAGGTTTATCGGTTCTTAGAAACTTCTTTAAGCTACAAAGGGTATTTATTAAAGTACTTTCGAAATTACAATTGGTATTTGGCATGTTCAGAATTGAGAAGTTGACTATAAAATATGAGCACATATGGTGTTTTAGGGGAGTGCATATCCTATATTTTCTTTTAGGAGAAAGAGCTACACAAGACGATTTTTTTTATCTGAAACTTTGGGCTCACCCAAAATCATTGTTGATTATTTTAAAAAAGGTGCACGGATGTCCGTAGCTGTAGAGGTAAGATGCACCTTCAAATTTTATCATGGTATATAATTTTGATGTAAATTGTTCCTAAGAATATCTCAAAATTTATTTTTATATCTAATTATAAAAGTTTACATTTCAAAAATGGTTAAAATCAAGTAGATCCATAAACATATGAAAATCTAGAAAATGGATGGTGTAGATAATATGTTGTAAAATGCACTATTTCTGAGACTTAAAATCTTTTTATTTTTCATGGTCATACATCTCAATGTCCAGATGATCAATCAAAAGGTTTTTCAACATTAAAACTACATTTTTCGATGAGTTTTTGAGATGCGTCCGTAGTTCTACATTATAAGGTTGCATCCTTATATAAACTTTTTCCTTTTAAAAATGACATGAGTTTTTGTTTGAATACTTAGATTTGATTGTCTAGTTCAATTGTTAGATATTAACTTTTTCATGCACCGGACGAGTGAATGCGTGAAATGCTCCCAGCAGAGCATAAAATATGTGTGAGAGAGAGAGACGAAAAAGAAATCCTAAAAAGAGGGAAATAAGAGGAAGTTATTTTATTGCAAAAAAATGAGAAATAGTCATGGAAAAAAATTTTAAATATATGTTATGCTTTATGATATTTAAAAAATCCTAGATAGAAATCTCGTTTATGTCATTATCTGAACTTTAAATGTTTCTTGGGCCTTTTAGGTTGCTTAGTAAAACAGTTCATCGAGTGTTGAACAAAAGATTAAATCAAGTGATTACGCCAACAATGAATTCAAACATGATAGAAAGAAAAGAGAATGTTCATTTCTTGAACTCCCACATTAATAAGAGCCCAAATCAAATTTATATGTCCTTTCTGCAACTAAACTCAAAACTGATTCAATATCATATCTTGAGTTTCCAACTACTAATCCAATTCAAAAGACATCAAGAATGAAACTTAATCTATTAATTCACATAATAAAAGAACAATTCAATACTTTGAAAGACACAAACTTTCATTCCCCTTTCACTATGAGCGTTAGGGTTCTTTTGGTGCACCTAAACAGAGTTCAAGTGACATAAAATGTAAAGGATAAAATAAATAAATAAATAAATAAAGATTATTAGCGGCTAGAATAACTATTTGCAACACAAGAGTATTGGTGCAAAAGACGAGATTCGAGGACAAGCGAGATCATGAACTCGAGGATGCCAAAAGAATTTTCGGTTAAATTCACATCTCTTGCTGCCGATATCATATATAGCAACCTCAATGCTTGCGTTCATGGCTCGAATAATAAACAAAGATTGTTGATGATATGGAAGTATAGATAATCTCTCCATCTTCAACTCACCCCTAAGAAATCTAGATCTTTTCTCGATGTGCAAATCGATCAATTTCTCCCACTTCCTCTCTCAGCCTCCATATCTTCAAATCCCCGTGCTCCTGAATCAATAACTAGGCGCTGCCGGCCTCCCAACTTGATCAATTTGTGAAAGCATGTATCACGTGAATTACTGGGAAGAGTAATTCGTACCCATTCTTTAGATATCATGTCAAAATCAAACATGTCGAACTCAATGAATTTTTCTAATACATAGCACACATAGTTGACACACAAAATTGAAACCTTCATATGTGAGTTGGAATGGATTAGCAACACTTTTTGAAAATCCAGTTGCATAACTGAATATGAAATACCTAGAGTGCCCGAAATCTAAGTTTTGCATCAATATCTTAAAATTCTGATTTACGGGATTGAAGAAAAATGTTTAATAATTTAATAAGAATCGAACTTTCGGACTGCTACATGCTTATTGGTTGCATGGTTGTAAACTACCATGGTTGCATGGTTTGGATAGGCCTTATAGCACATGACGTTATTACTACCGATTGGATGCTTCAACAAATGCTCTCCAACCAATGGTTTAACCAGTCCAAGTCTCTGGGGTTTGACATATGTGAGGCTCGAGATAGAAAGAAAGAACCAACCTGAATATATGGAGATCAATGTGACGTAGTTCGAGTGATGCGAAGACGCGAAGAGAAAATGGACTCGAGCAAAGTAGAGAGAGGACAAAAGTTCATTCAACAATCTCGACACACACTTTGCCATGCAAACGTATTCTATCGAGAGCACAACAAGAATCTGAATTGTGACTTGATTTGAGATGTTTGCACCTATTCTTTTGAGAAAGTCATTCCCTCTCTTAATTTTCTCTCTCGATTTTCTCACTACTAATTTAGGCATGTAGGCTTGATTTTTTTTATAGAAGCCTATCTTATCTCTTAGGGAATTGGCTTGATCTTTTTTAGTGGAAGTTTATCCTATCTCTTACATGAATTTAAACCACATAGAGAGTTTGTTTTTTAATATGGAAACTCTAAGAACTTAAGAATACGCTAATGGAAGGAATTTGTTTGTAAAGAGAAAAATGGAAGAACTTGAGAGAACAGAGAGAAACTCAAAAAGTTGGGCTGTGTTAAGAGAGAGACTAAGAACATGGCAATAAACTAATGGGGAACTTTGTTTCTAGAGAGAGAAACTCAAAAATTTAGAGAACGTGTTTCGAGAGAGAGAGACTTACAAACTTAGGTCTCGTTTAAATCTTAAAGTAAACAAAACCATGTTTTAGATTATAACGTGGTTATGCAAACTTTAGTTATGCCAAAACCTAGTTATTGAGAAATAACTCTTTATATTGCTTGTAGATAATACCCAGGTTATGCAAATCCCTCGTTTAGGTCATCTATATGTGTAACTTGGGTTTACACTATATAGGGCACATTTGGTAGGTAAGAAATATTGTTCATGCAAAATATTGTCATGTGAAAATTATGTTACATGTATTTGGTATCCAATAATACATATAAAAAAACTTCCCATTATAAAAAATTTTACAAAAATTTTAGAGAGAGAAACAATACGAAATTTTAGAGAGAGAAATTTGTCTAAAACTTTGAGATAGTTTCTCCCTCTAAACATTTGAAATATCAAATAGTTGAAAATTTCTCTCTCTAAAATTTTTATTGCGAAAGTTTCTATCTCAAAAACTTTTCAACAAGTTTCTTTTTCTAAAATTTCATATAGTTACTCTCACAAAACTTTGAGATACTTTCTCTCTCTAAAACTTAAAATTTGAGAAAGTTTCTATAAAAATTTGAAATAGCCTCTCTCTAAATTTTTTTTAGGTAATTTCTCTCTCTAAAACTTAATATAGTTTCACTCTCTAAAGTTTTAATATACTCTCTCTAAAACTAAAAATTTGATATAATTTCACTTTCTAAAAATTTTGAGATAGTTCTCTCTAAAAAGTTTCAAGTTCTCTCTCTAAACCTTAAAATTTGATAAAGTTTCCCTCTCTAAAAATTTTAAGATAGTTACTCTAAAACAAACTTAGGTAGTTTCTATCTCTAAAATTTGATATAGTTTCTCTCTCTAAAATTTGATATAGTTTCTCTCTCTAAAATTTTAAGATTTGTATTTTTCTAAAACTTGAAATTTGAGATAGTTTCTCTCTAAAAATTTCAGGCAATTTCTCTATTTAAAATTTGATATAATTCTCTATTAAATTTTGAGAAACTTTTTATATCTAAAACTTGAAATTTGATATACTTTCTCTCTCTAAAATTTTTGAGATAGTTTCTCTCTCTAAAAATTTCTCTCTTTTTAAAAATTTTTCTCTAAAGTTAGTTGCTGTTAAGATACTTCTCTCTCTAAAAATTTAAATTTGATATAATTCTGCTTTCTAAAACTCTTGAAATAGTTTCTCTCTAAAAAATTCAGGTAGTTTTTCTCTAGAATTTGATATATTTTCTCTCTAAAATTTTAAGATACTTTATTCAACTAAAATTTATAAATTCGATATAATTTCTCTCTAAAATTATTGAGAAGGATTCTCTCTCTAAATTTTTTATGCAATTTTTCTCTAAAATGTGATAGAGTCTCTTTCTCTAAAATTTTAAAATATTTTATCTGTGTAAAACTTGAAATTTGATATTGTCTCGCTCTCTAAAAAAATTAAGATAATTTTGCTCTAAAAAAATTTAGTAGTTTCTCACTCTAAAATTTGATATAGTTTTTCTTTCTAAAAATTTAAAATACTTTCTCTCTAAAACTTAAAATTTAAGATAATTTCTCTCACTACTTTGTGTGGATGTTATGGCATGATTATAAAGTAGGCAGCTCTAGTATGTGAAAATAGTATTGTCACAAGTTTTATTCCCTCTTTCGTTCTTACCCAACAATATTTTGGATAACTCAATTTTTTTTTATTCCCTCTTCCTTTCTTACGCAACAATATTTTCGTTAACTCAGCTTTTTTTTTTGGTTGTGTATCCATGCTTTGGCTCTTTTTCTTGGTTACAGAAAACAAGTATCCAAAAAGTTGCCAAATATGTGTTCATGAAAGATACCCTGGGTATACAAAACATGTTTTGGGGTACCCTACTATTCAATGGACCCCTAAAAAACATTGGGACTGTTAGTTTCCAATTATTTTTTTGATAGAACACCTACTTGCATCCATATTTAAGATGGATGCTTTATGCCTTGGTACAGCATATTGTAGAAATGCAATTCGGCCCACGTGAAACAATTTTCCCTTTTAAAATAGAACGCGACATGCAGATCGCTAGTATCTATAAAAGGAAACTTAAAATACACCCCACAGTAAATAGGAGCCCTTCAATGATTTTACGCACTAACTTCAACCCTTAAGTAAATTGCATCCGCAGGCATCGAGATTTTTCTCTGAAAAAAGGTTCATGAAATTAACAGGTTCATTGAATTATGCTAAGAATGATGCTAAATCATTCTAACAATGAGACCTGTTTTAAACCATAGACCACACGTTATTCCTCCATATTAGCATTGTTTCTATACACTTACATAATGAAACAAGCCATATTTTGTATAGTTAGTGCTGTCTAATACTCCTTGCAGCAGCCTGTTACAACCATCACCAGACACTCTTAACAATCATCATCCCAAAGTCTCTGAAATCTCACCACGAGGAGTGGCAGAGGTCAGAAAGAGCTTCTGCAATCAACCCATCAAGCAAAATATTCTCTACCTCTCTTCCGATGACATCAAATTCATCCCTCAAATCCATCCACCCCAACTCCTGAGCAAAATCCTTCTGCAACATTTCGTCTAAAGACTCCCCTCTCTCTGTGTCTTTGCAACGAAGTGAACCCCACAATCCCTCAACCAACCGCTCCCCCTCCGGCACTTTCGTTGCGAGCTTCCTCTCTCTAGTCCCAAGCCAAGGGCGTTCTTCTAAACGGGGCCCCATAATCTCCACCAACCAAGTATTCATCCTGTCAAATAGAAGCTTACGATCCAATTTTCCCCTCTTATTTTCCTTTCCATACTTCTTCTCTAGCTTCTCGAACAAGGAGGGGTCCACTGGGCAATCTGGGCAATGCCATGAAGCAAGCATCATCTCATGGCCGCCATAAAAACCACAGGTGACTAATAAGTCCCTCAAGTAAACAATTTCCTCGCATTCTTCTACATTGTCAGAATGGCCAACCCAATCTTCTGAACCATTGTCATTAAAATTTGATGCCACGCCCTCCGCATCATAGTCCGATTCCCCGACGCACCTGCCTTTGGATTCCAATTTTAGCAGATGGAGCTGCATACGGAGCCCTGCAATTTGAAATGAAGGCACTAGTCAACATTAGTGGTTAAGCTATATGGCAATGAGAGAGAGAGGGCGAGATGCATGTGTGGCTCACCATGAAGATCTGAACTGATTCTTTCAAAGCATTCTGGACTTGAAAAATCCTCTTCAAATGGTGGCTCTAAAACAGAAACTGGACTGGGCTGATCTGAGGTCTCTTTAAAGGTTTCAATAGAGTTATCAGCATCTGTTCCATGGAGTCCATCTGACTGAAAAAGGTCCGCAGGCAGTCCTTCTTGAGGCTGCTCCAGAATGATGACCTACAAAATTCATAGGAAGCCATGCCCATCATTAGACTCAAACCGGTTGCATGAAGCAAGGCTCGAGTCAATTGCTTCAATGCCCATAAACCTCGTATTAGGAAACAAGCAAATATAAGTACATACAAAACTACCAGACGAGTAAATTCACGCATTAGCACAGGCATGCATTTACACTTTGAATATTTGTGTGTGTGTGTGCGCGCGAGAGAGAGAGAGAGAGAGAGAGGAGAGAGAGGGAGAGAGGGAGAGAGAGCATGCTTAAAACCAGCCAAATGAGAGCAAACATACACAAAAACCAGTCGGCTTAGAGGATAAATGAGTTCAATTCCAGAAAACTAGGAGACTCTGGCAATTCCATTCTGGCCCAGAATTGCCAGCCTCCGAATCTGGTCCAACGCGGAAAGTCCCAAGTCAGGCATGAGATGAAATGCTGCTGCATTACATATATAAATGATTTCGAATCAGATCCATAAAATGTAGAAAAAGACGGACCTCACTGGTGCAATCACTCTGATCATGAGAAGAAGCCACCCCATCTTTCTCCAAAAAGGTTCCATCTAGAGATGGCCCAGTCACACATCCCTGATGGATATCCAGGTCTGTCTTTGGATCCGCACATTCACCACTTATAAGAAGCGCAGAATGTTGAGGGCTCATAACATTGGCATTAATAAAGGGTTGAGGAATTTGAGGCTCAATGAACACAAGACTTGCCTCTGGTTTGTCCTCGAGACCCTTTGAATGACTTGAGACAGTTTTCATATTTGAGTTATTATCACTCTCTGAAATTTCACATTTATAGTTTTGCTCTGCAGTTAAAGAAGGGCGAGAATTTTTTACGGAGGTAGACTTTCTCTTACTAGAGAAGAGGCTATCTTTCAAAACAGAACCTCTCCCTCTAAGAGACCTCCCAGATCCCAAGTTCTTCACCTCCTGTTGTACCTCATTCAACCCCTTCTTCCTAGCTCCACGCCTGCATCTTGCTGTAAGAGACCTTGACCGATGTAAATTTTCATCGCAACCTTCCTGAACATCAAACCTATGGTTGACAACTGAAGCATGGTCACATTCAGGGAAGACAACATCTCCAGTTGCCTTGTCGCACGAATCATCCTGATTGATCATATAATGCAAAGTAAGTGGCCTCAATTCCAAATCTGAGGTCTTGGTTTCAGGCACAGCAAGCATTTCAGCTAATGTACTTGAATTCTTTCTCAGCTTTTCCTCTTCTTGGTAACCACCGCGTGTTATTTTCCACCTCTCAGAAAGGCGTTTCTTTGCCTCTCTGCTCACAGTAGATTCAGTACTGGAGTTGGACGGATTGGGGCTTAACCTCTTCTTATTCCAATCCCACAAAGTCTCGGATGGCGGTGTATTAAGAACCTTAGGTTCAACAACTACAGACCCCTTCTCATTGGGTCTATAGTACGAGGCTTTATTCGATGCTGAAGAAGAAAGATTTAAAGTGTCTTTAGTCATGCTTTTCCTCATCTGTCTAGTGATTTCTTTTGCGATTTCTCTAGAACCCTTTGGCCTATCTCTAACGATTTCCCGACCCCTACCTCCATTCCTAATCACCCCTTCCCAACTGCATACTTCTGAGAACTCATCCTTATCACTGTAACCCTGAGAGGATGACATGTGCTTTCTGCAAATACTATTATATGGATCTAATGAGGAGCTTGGAGATGATAGGACTTCTCCTCTAGTGCTCTCCTCCATTACAAGGCTTGGCTTCAAAACAACTATCCTTGTAGGCACGAGACACGGGTCTATTTTCTCTTTCATACGTGATCGAGTTACTGACTTGTGTGAAGAAGGAAACCATTGTTCTTTATAGCCCACCTCACGTTTCTCCAAAATACTCCGACTGCTTTTGTGCTTCTTCCCTTCCACAATGATCTGCCTCTGATGTCTCCAGTATATCTCACTCACTCCTTCATGGTCGTTATTAGCAAATGCAGCCTTTGAAGACTTCAAGAGTGTTATGTGACTTGGCCAATGTGGTTCAGGAGCAGACTGCAAATCATGCAGATGCTTGGTGAACAATGAGTCAGGTTCTTGAAGAAATTTCAGGAAAAGATCTTTGTTGGAATCCAAAACTTCCAAAGCATCATGGAATTCCTTAGACTGCCGAAGCTTTTCATTGGTGGAAAGGCGCTTTGCATCCATGAACTTCTGGCGTATGAGTTCCATCTTCTTCTCACTATGCTTTGTGTGGATGCTCTGCTTGCTTACTTTCCCGGCATCTGAGGTTTCCCAAACTTCAAAAACGTCCTTGAATTCTTGCTGCTCAGTGGCATGGTTTCTGAAAGAGTGGGTCTCCTTTGACATGAATTCATCAGGGCATACACTCTCCTGACGGTGATGATATCCTTGATGACAAAAAGGTTTTTTTTGCGGCTTCATAAGTGGCATATCCAGTGCTTGCTTTTCAGAGTTCTTCTTATAGTGTTTTGAGATGGACTGTTGTGTTGGTAATGCATCAAGACCCATCAATCTGGCAATGACGCTTGGGGGCCTCCGCTTGGATTCTGTATCTTTTGACATCTCTTCAGCTAAGAGCATCTTCATCGGTATTCCACTGCCTCGTGCTGAAGAACTTCTCCTCAACTCATGTTCAAACTGGCAAAAGAATGATTCTAATCAGTGTTTGCTTAATGACAATGATGAAAATACTAGTTGGAAAAGAGAGAAGCATGCACTGCCAACTACAACTCAAAAATCACAACAATGCACTTTAGAAGAAAAACAAGAGAACTTAATAACCTCGTACTACAGACCCAAGTAAAATGTATACTTGCATAGCTACACTATAAAAGATATGTTAAAATGAGTTAACTGGCTGACCATTAAACCTTATGCCTCAGGTTAAAGCTGACATCATGCCAGTGGCAGCAACAGCAGGAAAGCCTAAACGGAGGGGTACAAGCATCCAGCTTATTTATCAGTTTTCATAGAATTTTTTTACATTTAAACAAGAGATAACATCGTATTATGGTATTGAAAACAAAGGGGAATGACAAAAAGAAGAAAGAATACTAACATACTTTCCTTTACCAACTTTTAAAAATTTTCACAACAAAATTGCACAATTGTCTAACATATAAGAAACTACAAAATCACTTACTGAGCTTTCCTCCAAATAACCATCACAACTCCAACCAGAATACATTCCCATTTTGGTAACACCCATTGTTTTTCTGGCAATTCCAATAACTGCAACCAATCATTTCAATGTTAAAATCAAAGTAAGGTAAAACATGACACCAAAGGAAATTCTTGGAAAAAAATATGGAGTCCTACATTAACGACTTGATACTTCATTTCAAGCCAGAATCAAATAACAGTTAATGAATCTTCCAGAGAGAAAATAAGAAGTTCCCAGAAATAAGCAAGCTTCAATGCACATGTTAACTGGCCTGAAATGAAACCAATATTCAACAACCAAAGTACTTTCAACTTTAATGCCATTAAATTGCAGGCTGAGAGAACATCAAAATAACCTAACGGCAACTGAGCCAATAATTGAAATACACATCTAATAGAAACACCACAACACTATGGTTAAATACTTAAATGATCCATTTATTTGTTAAGTTGTTATCATTTTATTTAATTTATTCAATTTATATATTTATGTATATGCATAAGTCAACGTACATCATTATCTAGTTTATACAAATGCAAAATACAACCATAGTGCTCTTCTCAAATGACTTATAACAAAATATATTGGGAAAAATTACTGCCTAAAACAGCCATAAAGTAAACTGTCATGATCCATGTCAAATTAGCAATGGATTGATCCACATATTTGGCCGATCAGCCCCATTTGGATAGTCTAACAACTCCAGTAAGGGAGTTTTATATATATGTAAAAAACAGGTTCATTAACAGAGTTACAGATTATTTGGCATTATTTTGTTAATAATCAAGGTTACAAAAGGGACTCGCCAGAGCAGAACAAGTGGTTCTGTTCTTCACTTCTCAATGGGTGAACTAAAGAATGGTGTTAAACTATTATATGGTCCATCAAAATGGTGCCATTGAAATCCTGTATTGAATGAATTGTTATGATTGGATGAGCACTATATCAGATATTATAATTACATCAGATAAAAAAACATCCCAGTAAAATATGATCAAATCAAATCAGAGAATATTTTAAAATTGAACCTTTTTAATGGTTCACCCTTCAATGGTTCAGATTGAACCTATCCCTATCCAAAAGCCACAAAGCTATTACTTTTTTAATTTTTTCATTTTTTTAACAAATCATATTGAGACAAAAATTGGGTCCCACATAAAACAACAAAGGTTATAACCAATACAAATATATAAAAGAAAAAAAAGAATTGACCAGACTACCCTGAATTGGGGTATAGTCTGGTCAATTTTTTCATTCAAAATACTTTTTATTATTTTAATTGGGTGTGCCCTATACAAATGAATCCGCCCCAATTTAGAGGTTAATGGAATTTTTGAATAAAAATCAAAAATAAAAAAATGAAATTAAAATTTTGGCCCTTGGATGTTTCCTAGTTCAATCTGAACCGTCAGAAGGGTGCTTGATGCTTGTGCACCCTTCCACCATCCACATCATGCGGACAGGATACATTCCCATATTTCAAATCAATTCACAATAACCATGTCAGCAAGTTCCACGAATCTACTCTAAACCAGAGAAATCATAACAAATCCAGAATTTCCAAGACTATAATCCAAATAAAAGATCAAGATAGAGACTGCTCTTTCATTTCTGCTTACATTAATGGGTACAAGATCTGGTTTTCAATGATATTTGTCGAAGGTTTTGAATCCCCAACATCTATAATGTGTCAAAAGCCAAAACTGTTGAAGAGGTGGACTGGAGAGCGTTTAAATGAATAAAAACCTTCCTAGTACAGGAAATACACCAAACCTCATCAACGTAACACTTAAGACCCTTCTCAGTATATAGCTACATAAACGGTCATTGCATTGATATTTGTGAATCACCCAAAAATTAAAATTATGCAACAATAAGCTCTTTCATTTAGTGATTCTGCTTCGTTTTTTATAGTCCCATTTATCAATTCAATTAGAAACCAAATTCAGATCAGTTCAAGCAACGAAAATGAAGCCCTATAAAATTCTAATCCAAAGGTAAGCTGGAACGGGCACTAGATGGTGCACCATGGTTATGAAAATTTTCTGGAGCCACATTTATAAGCAAAAGGCTCAAGAAACATGAGGAAATGCACACACGTATGGAAGTTACCATCCTCCCACCTCTTCTAATCCTTTACCACCGGTGTGCATGTGCAGAGGACAGAATTGGTTTTTCCTGGACTCTCACTCTCAGTCAGTCCCCGTCACCAATAAAGCCACACATGCAAATTTGTAATAAATCAATTTCATCCACTCAACGAATGGCCCAAAATAGATGACAATTCCATTCAACTAAAAACATTTCCTTTTTAAATCCTCACCTAACAACATTTATTTTTCAGGGCAGAAACAGAAAAGAGAAAGCAAAAGGAAACAAAAGAGGGAATAACTATTATAAATAATGACAATATGATACACCCAGAAAGCCCAGTTTTCTTGGCCCAATTTCAATCGCAACCTCATTTTCTAAATACGCCATTTTATTTCACCATCTAAAAACTCCCGGCCGTAGATGTGAAAAACCCAAATAATCATGAAGAGGAACTACTCAACAAGGAATTACTACCGACCAAAGCAAACAAGTCACGACATCAAGTGAAACTGGTCCGTTAGAATACTACCCCTCTATCAGGTGATATAATCAAAGTAACATGGAGAGAAGAACAGGGGTAGTTTATTTGCCTAACAACATCCTAGTTTAAAGAGTCTTGAGTAGCAACCACGAAAGCAGCAACCACGGTTGACATGGAGGATGACGAAATCCAATAGAGATAAAAAGAAGAGAAGAAAGTAGAGAGAGAGTCCTATCAAGGCTCTAGGAAGCCTAGATGATCAGAGTTTAATACAGAAAAGAAGAACAAAAAAGTGCAGACGCGAAGCAAACTGGTCACGAGTTGTCACCACAATCGTAAAACCATGCATTTTGATTCAAAAACACAAATCATTGTTGTACTGAGCATGGAAATAGCCTCCACATCTCTTTCATCAACTCAGAACCCATGGCATAGCTTAAAAACACTCACTCTCTGCCCATTACTCAACATCTTCCTCCTTCCATGCCTAAACCCATTCTCCCCCATCACCTGAAATACCCATCTTACTACCTGACACCCAACTGAAGGCAATTACTAAAAATTGACAAGCTCTTATCAAGTCCCCAAATTCAAAGGTAGCTGAAAATGCATTTCAATGGAAGCAGCTCTGTCTCAATGTCTGTTATCATTTTGAAACCAAAGATTGTGCAGAAAGATGTGGAAAACTTTCCAAACAGATTGTTTCAGAAAGATATGGACTACTTTCTAAACAGAGCTTCAAAATTTTTACGGAAACCCTGGCATCCAAAAACACCCAAAACGCTAACGGACTCTAACATCTTAAATGTGTTTAATGCCTAAGGAAAGGGGCTGGGGTCGTGGTGGTAGCATCCCCGCACCCAGTTACGACGTCGTGGTATCCATTCCTACCGCTGACACCCCCAATTTAACACCTTCAAATTGTCTATTGAAAAAACGGGTAAGGGCCTGTCTTCCCCACTGAATTACCCAAAAAAAAAAAAAAGTGTTTAATGCCTAACTTAATTAATAGCAGGAATATCATAGCCAGATATTCAGAGTATTCAAAAAGGTTGATTAACCTTATTAGGTCAACACTGTCCTTGTTTTGGGCTCAATTAACAGAATGAACAACACATAAAACTTCCAAAAAAAAAAAACCACAACACACTGAAAGTAAGAGCATTCTCTACACAGGCAATCATCTCTTAAAAAAATGAGTGCATAAACCACAAAATTACAGTAAATTGAAGCAGACCATTCAAATTGGTAACGAGCACCAGAGAGAAATTCAATTATCTCACACAAATATCCGAATCCAGAAATAAAGAATAAAAGACCAAGAACCTGATAACAACAAAAAGGACTAAAACCCTAAAAGCAATCAGGTCACTCACCATCTTCATGGGCATTCTCGGAAACAAAAGAGCCACCGCCATGCAAACCTTTCTTCTGAACAAAACCCATCTCTCACTTCTAAAATCTAAACTACACTGATAACAAAGAGCAATAAAAAGGCAACTCCATGACAAGTTTATTGCCGTTGCAGACAAAAAAGGAAAAACAACTCAAAAAAACCCTAAAAAATTGGCACGCGACAGAGAAGATCGGAGCTTGAAACCCTAGATTTCGGGATGCTCTGCATAACCGAAGCACGAGGAAAGCGAATCTAAACCAACGCTATATTTAGCATAAAAAGATTTGAAATTATTCCTAAAAATCCGAAAGAAAATTGGGGTAAAAAGATGAACACGAGATTGGAAATGCAGCGGTAAAAAACCCAGAAGGGGGAAAATCTGCGATTTTTTTTTTTTATTTTTCGTGTTGGTTTTTTTAGGAGAGAGAAGAAGAGAGCACTCCAAAATAAATGAGAGAGAAATAAATGAGAGAGAGAGGGGGCTACTCTTTGCTTTGTACAGTTTTGAACTTTCAAATACCGATATACCCTGACATCGCGGGCATTTGATTATGACTGACGTAGTATTTCCTTCCTACATGGATCCCACGTCACCACATGGGGATCACTGGGTTTTGAAATATTTACTATAATAACCTTCCTTCCGGGGTTTGCTGCGGAGTCGTTGAGCGTTTTGCTTTGTGCTCAAAAGAGTAAGTTCCGGGCTATCTCAGTTTAGGGATAATGTCCAATAGTGCATTGGTAATGGGCGGGCAGTGGATCTATTGTTATGAGTTCAGTCGATTCGGGATTTTATTGATGCAAATAGATAGATGGATTGGGGGGAACTTGTAGGGCGAAAGGTATTTGACTTCATTGATGGTAACCCCCAATAATGAATATCGCCCCCATCTATTACATTTTTATTGAATATCACATGGGCAGATTAGGAACGATATAACCTTCCTTTGTAGGTGACTTATTGATTTGGATTCATTCTCTTAATGGAATATTTTCAATCAAATCAGCATAGAATTTCATTCGATATAAAAGCTTACTTCAGCCTTTATTTCGTGCTCTCTGGTCTTCAAAATGTCACTCACGGGCTAAGTGGTTCGCATGGCTAGCTAGCTATGCATAATCAGTTACCGAATTCATTCATATTTCAGCAACAAGGTATTCACATGGCTACTATTTTCCCGTTTTATATAATCAACAAGAATAATCTATGCCACTCTTGTTCTATTACTCTTTTCTGCTGGCTGTTTGGCGGTCTCTAGCTTGGCGGTGTGATAAGAGATTTGTGCCTAGATTTATAGCCATGGATATTCTGCGTCGTTCGCTAGCCTTCAAGTTCAAATCACAGGGGTTACTCGATATTTAGAGAGTCATCTTCTTCACAATAATTCGGTATATGTGGAAGGAGCGTAACAGACGACTCAGCAGGTTGCAATTCATATTACCGCTCATGTCGAGGCTCTAGCAGAAATTAACAAATGGGCATTCCATTTGTCAGAGAAGGTGTTTATTAAGAATTTACAAATTAACTGGCACCAGCAGAAGCCAAAATGCTCGATTCCAGTTGCGTGGACATTTTCTAAGGCTCAGTGTTACAAGTTGAATATTGATGGTGTATCAGTACACCATCAATACTTTAGAGTTGCATCTAATAACTATGCAGAATTCTAGGCTATAAAGGAAAGTATTTGTCTAATAACTATTGCAGAATTCCAGGCTCTAGAGGAAAGTATTTTCTTAATTATTCAGCTGGGTTGCTTCTCAGTATTTTCTTAATTATTCAGCTGGGCTGCTTCCCAATATAGATAGAAAGTCCACAGGCAATTAAAAAAGAAGTACAAAACTTTAGACTTTTAAGTTCTGAAGTAAAGGTAGTTCGGGAGAAACAAAAGAAAAAATAAAAAATAGGTACGAAGATAATGTTCAAATTTTTCCGGATTTTGTTTTTTGATGACTGTAATTTAAAGAAAAAAATTATATAAAGCCGAGGCTTTAAACAATAAAATTAAAATCTGCCTCAAAAATTTCACTAAAAGAGGTTCTTTTGATGCTCAAATATTCTCAAATTGATCCTCTTAACATCAAGATGCATAATCATGAGAAAAAAATGGATTTCAAGTTTTGAAAATAGTGCATCTTGTAATACATTTTTGGATTGTCAATTTTGAATATTTTCAAGTTTTCAAAGATTTGTTCAATCTACAATATTTTTAAAGCTTTAAATTTTATAATTAAAGGTAAAAATATATTTTAAAGCTAAATATAAAGGGATATGCTAGTAATTCTGGGATTATCCTAGATATAAAGGGTCAAATTCTTGGCCATTTGCCTAAGACAGCCGTCCCCGTCCTACGTGGAAACCACGTCATAAACGGGGAACCACCGATTGATCGAACATTTACCAAAATAGCCCTCAGCCAATTTAAGGCTACCTCTTTATTGTAAAGACTCAAAGTGGTCGTGTCTTTTGTTTGAATTAAAAGGGTACAGGAGACATAAACGGTCCAATTTTTTTAGAATTTATTGTGTCCAGTAAGTCACAAAACGACGCTCCCGTCTTTGTGCGGTCCGCCGCCGTGATCATATTAATGATTTTGGATGCTTTTGTCATTCATAAAAATGTGCAGGTTTCTTGTCACCATACTGATAAAATTTGAAAAAAAGTGTATAAAAAGACACTACAAAATACCTGTAGACGAAAATAAACACTAGTTTATTATCATCATCGTTTAAAGTTCATCATCATCATCGTTTAAAGTTCATCACATGGTCACGATTTTACGATAGTATTTTATTTTTTATTTTTTTTTACAAATTGGAATGATCTTAAATTTTGAGCGTGTGTTCATAAAAAATAAGCGAATTTACGAAAAATATAAAAATATATTTTAAATGAAAAATTGATCAAAATACCACTGAAATGTTTCGAATGTATTTTGGTCAAATTTTTTTTAACGAATTATTTTTTTATATATTTTTATTAGATGCGTCTCACTAAGATGTACACACACTTCAAATTTTAGATCATTTCTAGTTGTAAAAAAAAAATGAAAAATAAAATACTATCGGACACTCGTGACCGTGCGATAAACTTTAGACGATGATGAGAGTTAATGAAATCACTGTTTATTTTCGCCTATAGGCATTGGGAAGACTTTTCCAAATCAAGGATTATGGCCTCATGATAGAGATTTACTTCCTGTCGAAACCCTTCCTTCAAAAGCCTCGGTAAAAAGAGGGTTATATTAGGTTGACAGTCAACATAAAACTTTATTATTTTTTTTAATTTTTTTATTTTTTTCAGGTACTTTCGGCTACAATATATGAGTTTATTATTAGAAAGACCTCAAACTATTCAACTTACTTCAAAAATTATGGATATCAAAATGAAATGAATAAGGGAAATTTATTAAATTACAACTCATATATGATGAACAATTTAATACTTTATCTTATATTTTTTATTTAAATTTAAAATACTTATAGAAACACATAGACTTGAGATGGAATAGTTGCAAATATTTGCAAATAGGTAAAATGTTAAAATAACTTATTAAATACTTCATCTCTTATGGGTAATTTGATAGAATTAAAGTTGTTTGCGTTTATTTATTTTTACCAAAGTGTATGTTTCAAGCTCCACAAACAGTATATATTATTCTATTTTGAACAATTACTTTCAAGTGTTAATAAATTGCCATTATTTTTTATAGCTTCAAATTCTGTGATCGAAGGCAAGACGAGGTTTTCAAGCCATCGATTGGATTTCAGTTAAGAATTTTGAGATGCGTCTTAAGCTAATAGCAACTTATGACACAAGAGAGCTTTCCTGTATTCCAACCAGATTTCGGAACTTTTCGGACCTAAAATTCGGGCCTGGGACGAAATTTCGTTAATTAGAAATCACAAGTTTTCAACCTGGTAAGGCACCTGCATCATGGTTGGTCCAAATTGATTATTATTTAGCAGTGTTATTATCATTACTAAGTGTTAGCATTAAATTGGAGTTTGTCACAAGCAAACGCCAATAATCTATGACCCGTTACCAACATTAATCATGAGATAAGAAAAATGAATAAAGCCGCTCCCTCACGAGAAAAAGCACAACAACACATGAGATGACAAAAATGCCCTTTCATCTCTCTCTCGGAAAAAGCTTATATAAGGATGCTACGTTATAATGTAGAACTACGGATGCCCCTCAAAGTCCATCAGAAAAGGTCGTTTTAATGTTGACAAATCTTCTGATTGATCATCTCGACATCAAAATATTTTGTCATGAAAAATAAAAAGATTTTAAGTCTCAGAAATAGTGCATTTTACAACATATTATCTATACCGTCCATTTCAAGATTTTCATATGTTTATAGATCTATTTGATTTTAACCATTTTTTAAATTTATAATTTTATAATTAGACATAAAATAGACTTTGAGATAATCCTAAGAACATTTTACATCAAAATTATATACCAAGGTGCACCTTACCTCTACACCTACGGATGCATTGTATGCAAATTCCACCCCTCTCTCTCGTGTCAATGTTATAAAAAACAGTGTTCCAAAACTCCAATAAAGATTTGTGTTTGATCGTTGGATTGGGTCTAGATGGTCTAAATCGGTTATTTAAAAACTATTATAAATAAATAAAATAAAATTTAGAATAGAGGTTTATAGCGTGGGTATTAAAAAAAAAGGTATAATGAGACCATTTATCTTTAGTGCAAGGTGGTCACAATTAATTTTGACTATTGGATGTGAAATTGGGTAGTTGCATTGATTCCATTAACCAAGCTTAAAGTTCAAAAAAGGTTTATGGGATGGCTATTTAGAAATGGAAAAAGTTAATATAAGGTTGCAATCTTAAAATGTAGAATTACAGATGCACCTAAAAATTCCATCGGAATAAAGGTTGTTTTAAAGTTGAAAAAACATCCAGTTGATTATCTCGACATTGAGATGTATGAATATGAAAAAAATAAAAAGATTTTGAGTCCCAGAAATAGTGCATATTGCAATACAATATCTAGACTGTTCATTTTCAAGATTTTCATATGGTTATATATCTACTTGATTTTAACCATTTTTGGAGTTTAAAATTTTATAATTAGATATAAAAATAAATTTTTAGATAATCCAAAGAATTTTTTCCGCTAAAATTACATGTTATGATAAAATTTGGAGGTGCACCTTAATTGGATTGTTTAAAGTTGCAACCTTATAGAAACCACACCCTTTAAAAAAACGTACAATGAGACTATTTATCTTTGATGCAAGGTGGTCACAATTAATCTTGATTATTAGATGTAAAATTGGGTGGTTGCATTTATTCTATTGACTAAGCTTAAAGTTCAAAGGAATTTTCTCAAACTTTGTTACACACTCAAGCTATCATATTTCACATCAAATGGTCATAAGTAATCGCGACTTCCTTGTACATCAAAGGTAAATGGCCTCGTTGTATGCAGTCTCATGCATTTAAGATGACTTAAAAATACATTTAATATGACCAAAGAAAAAAAAAAAAAAAAAAAAAATATATATATATATATATATGAGTAATGATCCTATAGGACCCTCCGCTATTCATGTGTGTAGGACCCCAAAGCATCACCATTAAAGTTGACACGGATCTCTAAAAAAATTTTCACATGTGACTTAACTTTTCTATAGATTCATATCAAATTTAATGATGATCCTTTAGGGTCCTACACACATAGGTGGGGGAGGGTCCTATAGGATCATTTATCTCTCTCTCTCTCTCTCTCTCTCTCTCTCTCTATATATATATATATATATATATATATATATATATATATATATATATATATATATATATATATATATATATATATATATATATATATATGGGTGCAGTTTGCATAGAGCCTAGGCTCTAAACAATCAAATTAGAGCCTACCATCAAATAGTGTCGAGAAATGTGGTGTCAATATTGGAGGCCTTTGTGATAGCCTTAAAGTATATTTTTATCTTTATTTATAAAGTTTATAGCTTCAAAAATAGTGTCGATCAAGAGATCTATGTAAACTTAAGAATATTTAAAATTGACGGTAAAAAAAAGTGTTATAAAGTACACTATTTCCTAAACTTGAAATCCATTTTTTTCTCATGTCCATGTATATTGATGTTGAGATGATCCATTTAAGGATATTTGGGCATGAAAACAACCTCTTCTAGTGAAAATTTTAATGTAGGCTCAAATTTGATTGCTTGGAGCCCTGGCTCTATATAAACTTTTCCATATATATATATATATATATAGAGGAAAAAGTTTATATAAGGATGCAACCTTATAATGTAGAACTATGGATGCACCTCAAAAATCCATCGGAAAAGGTAGTTTTAATTTTGAAAAACCCTTTGATTGATCATTTTGACATTGAGAGATGTATGACCATGAAAAATAAAAAGATTTTAAGTCTAAAAAATGATGCATTTTACAACATATTATCTACATTATCCATTTTCAAGATTTTCATATGTTTATAGATCTACTTGATTTTAACCATTTTTGAAATTTAAAATTTTATAATTAGATATAAAATAGATTTTGAGATAATCCTAAGAACATTTTACATCAAAATTATAAACCATGATAAAATTTGAAGGTGCACCTTACCTCTACAGCTACGATGCATTTGTATGCCACCCTGCACCCATATATATATTGCCACATATCTTTAAAAAAGTTATCACATGGGTGTGGGACTTAACTTTTCTAGATATCGGTATCAACTTTAATGGTAATCTTTTGAGGTTCCTACACACATGGGTGGGAGAGGGTCCTATAGGATCATTTCTCATATATATATATATATGATCGTATAGGACCCTCCCCCCCATGTGTGTAGGACCCCAAAGGATTACCATTAAATTTGGTACGGATCTATAGAAAAGTCAAGTCTAACACCTATGTGATAACTTTTTTAGAGATCCAAACCAACTTTAATAGTGATCCTTTAGGGTTCCTATAGGATCATTACTTATATATATATATATATATATATATATATATATATATATATAGGAAAACTCCTTTCAACGCCTATAGGTGAAAATAAACAGTGACTTCGCCTATCTGCATCACCATCCAAACTTCATCGCACGGTCACAGTTGCTTAGTAGTGTTTCATTTTTCATTTTTTTTCTACAAATTCAGATTACTTGAAATTTGGAGCGTGTATACATCTTAATGAAGCACACCTAATAAATATATGAAAAAAATAATTCAAAAAATATAAATAGACCAAAATACGTCCAAATTTTTATAGTGGTATTTTTATCAATTTATATTTTGTAAATTATTTTTTTCATATTTTTATTAGCTGCGCCTCACCAATATGTACACACGCTCCAAATTTTAGATCGTTCCGGTCAGTAAAAAAAAATGAAAATTGAAACACTACTGGACAACTGTGACCATGTGATGAAGTTTAAATGGTGATGAGAGTAAGCGAAATCACTGTTCATTTTCACCTATAGGTGTTTTAAGGTAGGCACGAATGTGTTTATTTAGAACCTCGGCTCTATATAAACTTTTTTCCCGTATATAAGAGATGGAGTTTTAAAAAAAAAGTGGGCGGGGACAGTACCAACCAAGTTTCTCCAGCTATATTTCTATTCAAATTGGTTATCTAGATAAGATATTACCAGAATTTCAAACACTGAGCAAAACTATATTGTCTAGGATGTGAAACACTGAGGAGAAGGTCCACCGTGTGCTTTGATAATTTATGGTTGAGATTAAAGATGGAAATGTTACGAGGTGTACGACATGACACCCACCGGTTGGTCACTATACCTTCTCTGGTTGATGTGGGCATATTTGTCTCTTTTGAAGACGCATTTATAACTTTTTAACAGTCGCTTTTTTCTATGGAGTATTCTACAACCCCGTGAAATCTAAGGGAAGTATTTTACTCTTTCTGAAAATGGTATACGTAGCAAACAGTGAAGAAAACACAAGCCAACTCGGACTCGCTAGCATGGTGAGTCCAAGCTTTCCGAGGCCAGTGGTCTAACTCGAGGATCTTAAAAAAATAAAATAAAATAAAATATAAAACTAGAAATTCATATGTAATTTGCTTTTATGTTTTTTATCATTTTGGTAAAAATTTGAAAGTGTTGTAACCATGAACACTTATTTTTACATTGTCTCTGTTTTAGATATTTTTAAAATACCCTAAAAAATTGTTTTTTTTCAAAATCTATTTTTTCATTACTTTTTTTAACCTTATTTAGATGTGTTTTGTTGAATTTTATTTTAAAAATATTTTTCTTATTTTTGAGGTGCTTTTTGTAGTGTTTAATTTTTAATACTTTTTGGCTTGACCAGAACGTAACGGTGGCGGAGTTGTAGATTTCTTTCATTAGCAGCAAATTTTGAACTAAGAAACTTTGAGCTTTTGCCTTGAGCCTTCTTATTTGACAGCTACCTGATTATGTTTAATCAAGATTAACTTTTGCACACAAAATTAAGGGCTAACTCTTCACAAAATTATTAAGGGAATAAACATCATTATTAATATTGAGGCTTATCTTTTAATTCTGAATCACTGTCTTGATTCAAATTCAGTTACTACTTCAAAAAGTATTGATTCATTGTCAGAGAGTTCTTCTCCAAAGCAAATTTCAAAATCATTTTCTTCAAAAATTTTATCGTCTTTGTTATGTTTTTTGCCCTTTTGTGGACAATTAAGAGCTATGTGCCATTCTTCTTTGCAAATGTAAAATTTTTATTTCATTCAAGTATCCTTAGGAAATATCATCACAGATAACCAAACTGCCCTTTAAAGTAGGGACATTTTAATAATTTGACTCACGAGTTCCCAACCATAACCATAACCATATGACGAGAATACCCTTGTTTGTGTGGGATGGGAATTAAATTATTGATATGGACTTGCTTTTTTATTTTTTTTGCATTACCTCGGGATGTGACACAAAGGTTATACTCTATTTCTCTTGCATTACCTCGGGATGTGGCACAAATGTTATACTCTAGGGCTGTAACTTTATGAGCCGTATTTTGTTTTTTTGGGTAAACAATATAACATCAAGTAGGAGTCTTTGCCCCCATTGACTTACCAAAAAAAAAACATTCAACGACGACAATTTGATAGATCTAAATGCTTTTTGAGAAGGTACGAATCAAATGGAATTAAAAAATAATCTTGACTATTAGATGAAACTTTCTCCTTCTAAAAGAGAGGTATACCATAATAAAAATCGGTATAGATAGAAAATGTGGTCCGTTGAAATGAGAGCTACATTGTATCCATCATAAAACAGCGTTATTGTATACTATACTTTCCCAATATATAAAGATAAAATATACGATCAAATTTTTTGCCTAAGTAGTATTATTGTATAGTTATACTTTCTCAAATAAATAAATAATATATTATATGGTCATTTATCTAAACAATCTTATGGCATACTTTCTGGAATATATAAATAAAAATATATAGAAAGATCATTCGATACGAAATTAAGCAGTTGGGAATCGGCTATTGATATACTCAAAATTGAAAAAACAAAAAAAAGTAAAAAAAAGAAAAATAAAAAAAATAAAAGAAAACAAAAAAAAGAAAGAGTCAAACTTTGTGAAATGTCCCCAATCGACAGATTTCACATCTACAACTAAATCTCCACCACTCCATCATCAGTATCAGTGCCAAGCAATGTCAATCTCAAATAACCCCTTACCTTCCAAACTTATTTTACATAGATTATTTTGACTTCCTATCATTTATATTTTCTAAATTGATGGTGGGTTAGTTACTAGTTACATCACGCCCTACCATTTTCACTTTGCCCTTCCGAATTTATACTTTTTGGTGGCATGCGTTCTCTCCTAATAAGGCAAGGCTTTAAAGCATCTTAATGCTAATTGCTTTAGGCATATTTAGGTCTTAGCAAAAAAACAAAAAGAAACCGCTAAAACCGGAATCGGTCTCCTACCTAAAGTATCCCTGATGACGACAGCTGGCCACCCCCATGAATTTTTTTGACAAATATTTCTATTGAGATTTCATGTGAGGTGGATCCTAGTTATAGAGTCGTGAGTTTTGAGCAAGGGTCTATACAAGTAACCCGCATTTTTTTTTTTTTTGTCCGAAGATGTAGTTTTACTGTCTGAAAATTTTATAGTAATTTCAATATTTTTATTCGATTAGAATTATGAAATTCAAAATTTAAAAAATGGTACGGATAGAGCAGATATATAAACACTTAAAAATCATAAAAATAGATGATTTAGATAACTTGCTATAAGATGCATGATTTTTAAGATTTGAACTCTGTTTTTTATTATTATATATCTTGAAGTCAAGATGATCAATTGGAAGGTTTTTTGACTTTGGAACACTCTTTTCTACTGTATTTATGAGATACACCTTACTTCTATAGTATAAAATCACAACCTTATAGAATCTATTTGCTTTGAATAATGCAAGAAAAAGTGGTTTATATGCTGAGGGATGCATAATTAAATTTGCTTTTCTCCGAAGCATAACACATCCATCTTAAAGATGGTTAGGGAGTTGTGGTCTAGCGAAAAAAGCGCAAAATCGATAGTTTAAAAAGTTTATTAAAAAAAGTATTATTTTTAATTTTTAAATTTTTTTTTTTTATTAATTTTATTTTATTTTATACAAATGCATGATCTAGGATATTATATATACCTAAAAAGTTAGGCCCAAAATCCATCTAAAAAATAAATCATTAGAAGGGGACACATGTTTACATGTGAGTCTGGGACTCATAAAAACAATGAAGAAAGGGTGACTACATGTTTACATGTGAGTCTAGGACTCATGGGCTTTGAGTGGAGGGATGACACATCTGAATGGTCATTTGTCAATATTGGATGTGCAAGTGAATAAATGGTGCAGTCTCATGAGACTTCTATTGGGTTTTCCTTTGAGAGTTGAATTTTTTAAGATCTTATTTCTGGTTTAAATTGAATCCTGGCTTGTGGACTTCCTCTTTAATTTTTCAAAATAAATAACTATTTTATTCCTAAAATTGCCGAATTGCCCGAGTAAGCTTGGACTAGAGGGGAACCGGTCCTAATCCTAGTCCTGCCCCCAGAAATCCGGCTTCTTTTTCTCTCTCATTTTTTTACTAATTTTTGTCAATTTTTTCCCCAAATATTATATATCACATTGATCTACAAAAGCAGTTATAAAGGTTTTCGAATCAAAACACACCCTCTATTTCCTTTGTTGACATAAAAAAAAAAAAAAAATAGAATGGTTTTCAAATCAAAACAAAAATCTCTGATATGATTTTTGGTTTTCTCTCATTAATTTTTTTTTTTTTTTTGTGGATATTTTTCTCTCATTATTGTTAATGCCAATTTCTTCGATTCTCCTTTGTTTATTATCTAATCTCTATTTCATTTTGAGCTCATTTTTCAATCTTTTGTAATAAATTTTTTGGATTTTGATTTATAAGTCCTATTTAGATGAATTGCAAAACTTGATTTTGATTTTTTTTCTTTTTCTTTGCCTTTTTAAATCCTCAAAATTTATTTTTTCTTCGTTTTTGTCTGAAACAAAAAAAAAAAAACCATTGACTGCCAATCCAATTCACCGAGTCGACAAATCCAAGTCAGAACCAATGGGATCAGTCTGACTTTTTTAACCTTATAAAAAGAAACATAGACCCATCAATAATTTTGTTAGTTTCTATATTTCTCTACATCATTTTTAACGTGCTTCTAGCTCCATTATCGTATTATTGAAACTTTAAAGCATGACTGGAACTTTTGTTGCAATTTTTTTTAATGTATATTCATACATCTTGATGTCTAGATGAGCAATTAAAGAGTTTTTTTAACATTAATACAACATTTTTTGATAGAGTTTTGAGGTGCATCTTTAATTCTACATTTTAAGGTTAAAACCTTATATAATCTAAACTTCACAACTCAGAGTTTTTTAACATTAAAACAACATTTTTCGATAGAGTTTTGAGGTGCATATTTAATTCTACATTTTAAGGTTGAAACCTTACATAAACTTCACAACTCTTCAAATTAAAAAGGTTAAAGATAGAGAGAATTGTGAGTGTGGATTTACTAATTTTGTAGTCTATTATTTAAAAAGAGTTGTTTTTTATGATATCTTCATCATTAAGTAAATGCAATTTTGTAAATATTACTACAAGACAATGGATACTTTTGACATCTCTATAAAGAATAAAGTTAAATTTTTAACTAACAGACAAGGGCACTCTACAAATAAAATTTGAAGATACTAACTTCCAAAATGCCATTGTATTTTTCTAAAAATTTCAAATTTGATATTGTTTAATGGTTAAGTTACCTATGAAAATAATTTTTTGAACAAAAAGTAATGATTTTTTTTATAAATACACACATTACAAGCCCTTATAACTTTAACCTTTGTATTTTGAGGGGTTGTTAACTCTAGACATACTCAGGGATAATCTAAACCACACAACCCTTCAAATAACAAAAGTTAAAGGTAAAAAGAGATATGAATGATAAATTAACTAATTTTATAATCTATTTCTTTTTAAAACTATTTTTGGTGATATCTTCATCATTAAGTAAGGACAATTTTGTAAATATTACTACAAAACAAGGGATACTTTTGTCATCTCCATAAAGTTAAAATTTTTATTAAAAGACAAAGGTACTCTACAAATAAAATTCTATAACACTAACTTCCAAAATGCCATTGTACTTCTGCCAATCCAATTCACCGAGTCGACAAATCCAAGTTAGAACCAGTGGGATCAGTCTGACTTTTTTAACCTTATAAAAAGAAACATAGACCCATCAATAATTTTGTTAGTTTCTATATTTCTCTACATCATTTTTAACGTGCTTCTAGCTCCATTATCGTATTATTGAAACTTTAAAGCATGTCTGGAACTTTTGTTGCAATTTTTTTTAATGTATATTCATACATCTTGATGTCTAGATGAGCAATTAGAGAGTTTTTTTAACATTAAAACAACATTTTTTGATAGAGTTTTGAGGTGCATCTTTAATTCTACATTTTAAGGTTAAAACCTTATATAATCTAAACTTCACAACTCAGAGTTTTTTAACATTAAAACAACATTTTTCGATAGAGTTTTGAGGTGCATATTTAATTTTACATTTTAAGGTTGAAACCTTACATAAACTTCACAACTCTTCAAATTACAAAGGTTAAAGATAGAGAGAATTGTGAGTGTGGATTTACTAATTTTGTAGTCTATTATTTAAAAAGAGTTGTTTTTTATGATATCTTCATCATTAAGTAAATGCAATTTTGTAAATATTACTACAAGACAATGGATACTTTTGACATCTCCATAAAGAATAAAGTTAAATTTTTAACTAACAGACAAGGACACTCTACAAATAAAATTTGAAGATACTAACTTCCAAAATGCCATTGTATTTTTCTAAAAATTTCAAATTTGATATTGTTTAATGGTTAAGTTACCTATGAAAATAATTTTTTGAACAAAAAGTAATGATTTTTTTTATAAATACACACATTACAAGCCCTTATAACTTTAACCTTTGTATTTTGAGGGGTTGTTAACTCTAGACATACTCAGGGATAATCTAAACCACACAACCCTTCAAATTACAAAAGTTAAAGGTAAAAAGAGATATGAATGATAAATTAACTAATTTTATAATCTATTTCTTTTTAAAACTATTTTTGGTGATATCTTCATCATTAAGTAAGGACAATTTTGTAAATATTACTACAAAACAAGGGATACTTTTGTCATCTCCATAAAGTTAAAATTTTTATTAAAAGACAAAGGTACTCTACAAATAAAATTCTATAACACTAACTTCCAAAATGCCATTGTACTTCTGCCAATCCAAATCACCGAGTCGACAAATCCAAGTCAGAACCAATGGGATCAGTCTGACTTTTTTAACCTTATAAAAAGAAACATAGACCCATCAATAATTTTGTTAGTTTCTATATTTCTCTACATCATTTTTAACGTGCTTCTAGCTCCATTATCGTATTATTGAAACTTTAAAGCATGTCTGGAACTTTTGTTGCAATTTTTTTTAATGTATATTCATACATCTTGATGGCTAGATGAGCAATTAGAGAGTTTTTTTAACATTAAAACAACATTTTTTGATAGAGTTTTGAGGTGCATCTTTAATTCTACATTTTAAGGTTAAAACCTTATATAATCTAAACTTCACAACTCAGAGTTTTTTAACATTAAAACAACATTTTTTGATAGAGTTTTGAGGTGCATATTTAATTCTACATTTTAAAGTTGAAACCTTACATAAACTTCACAACTCTTCAAATTACAAAGGTTAAAGATAGAGAGAATTGTGAGTGTGGATTTACTAATTTTGTAGTCTATTATTTAAAAAGAGTTGTTTTTTATGATATCTTTATCATTAAGTAAATGCAATTTTGTAAATATTACTACAAGACAATGGATACTTTTGACATCTCCATAAAGAATAAAGTTAAATTTTTAACTAACAGACAAGGACACTCTACAAATAAAATTTGAAGATACTAACTTCCAAAATGCCATTGTATTTTTCTAAAAATTTCAAATTTGATATTGTTTAATGGTTAAGTTACCTATGAAAATAATTTTTTGAACAAAAAGTAATGATTTTTTTTATAAATACACACATTACAAGCCCTTATAACTTTAACCTGTGTATTTTGAGGGGTTGTTAACTCTAGACATACTCAGGGATAATCTAAACCACACAACCCTTCAAATTACAAAAGTTAAAGGTAAAAAGAGATATGAATGATAAATTAACTAATTTTATAATCTATTTCTTTTTAAAACTATTTTTGGTGATATCTTCATCATTAAGTAAGGAAAATTTTGTAAATATTACTACAAAACAAGGGATACTTTTGTCATCTCCATAAAGTTAAAATTTTTATTAAAAGACAAAGGTACTCTACAAATAAAATTCTATAACACTAACTTCCAAAATGCCATTGTACTTCTGTAAAAATTAAAATTTGTCCTTGTTAGTTAAGCTACCTATTAAAATAAATTTTTAAACAAAAAGTAATCATCTTTTTTATATATACACCTATCACAACCACTTCTAACTTTGACTTTTGTATTTTGAGGGGTTGTTAACTCTAGAAAAAAAAAACACACACACACACACACACACACACCCATATATATATATATATATATATATATATATATATATATATATATATATATATATATATATATATATATATATATAGTCCGAAAAAGCATTAGGATGTTCACTGCATATTGTCGTTTCTATTTGTTTTTGTAGTGATTGAATTGTTTGTTGTATTGAAGAAGTTTGTATTTGTTCTTCAACTACTTTATATTTTATTTCTTGCTTGAGTGTACAAAGAAATTTTTATTTGTCTTTTAATTGACTTTTGACATTATTCAATTCTTTTAATTTAGGTTTATGTATAAAATTGAAATGTATTGGAATATTTTGAATTGTTGATGAAATTCCTGTTTCATCTATGGTTAGAGGATAGAGTAAGGTTAGGAATGGAACTCCTAAGATTACTGATTGGCTCAATCCTTTAACCATGATAAATGGTGTATCAATACATTGATGATTGTTACATACAGAGGCGTTAGATAGTTTATATTTAATGAATAATCTACTGCCATCTGCCGTATTCAATATTTGAGTTGTTTTATCAAAATATTTTGAAGGTACCAGTCCTTCATTTATACAATTTAAGTCAGCTCCTGAGTCTATAAGGGCTGATGTTTCAAAACTATAATTCTTTGCAACTCTAATTTTCACTTGAACAAACCATTTTTGTATAATTATTTTGTTTATTAAATTAACAGAAGGGATTAGTATTGTTGGTACTTCTGAGGAGTCAATAGTTTCTATTGGATTCTCATCTATTAAGTCATTGAATTCTATTTCGTCTGTCTCAGAATCTTGTTGAGACATTTGTTGTAATTCTAGTGATTGAATTCTTCCTTTTAATGGACTATTTCAGTTTTTATTTCTTTAATCTCTTTTTTGAGATCAGAGATTGTAGGTTCCTTTTGAGAAGTGTGTTGATCACTTACTCGTTTGATAATAGCAAAGAAATTATATTCATCTGGATTTTTTATGATAGGTAATGATTTTGATTTGTTTTTAGTAATATTGATAAATTGGGTAATGATAGCTCTTTTTTCATCGGGATCAATTATTTTATCTATAATGTCCAAAATAAAATTATCTTCTTGTGTAAGTGTATGAACATTATGTTGAGGTAGTGGACAACTACAATCCTCTGATGATTCTGTATTAGTTTCAGTGTAAGTACTATCTGTTCCTATAAAATCAAGGTCATTACTATCTATTTCTTCTGTATAAGACTCACTAGAAGTGGAGGAAGTAGAATCATAGGAAAGTATATTTTTTAATTTGGATTTTATTGTATCGTCCAAATTTAATGATTCTATTTTCTTTTTTAATTTACATTGGTGTTTATAATGTCCTATTTTACCACACTTATAACATACTGGTCGTTTTTTCCTTTTCTTTGTATTTGGGGAAAATTTATTAATTAATTTTCTCTTGGATTTTTTATAGTATTCCTTATCTTTCTTTTTTCCTTTGGTTTTATATTTTTCTTTTTTGTATTTTTTCTTTTTCTTATGTATATAATCAGGCATATTTTTTCTATCTAAGTAATAGCCAAATTGCTCACAGAAATCTGCTAATTCTTTTTTCTTTGTGAGCTTTTGTTTATCTATTTGTCTCTTTAATTTCATATCGGTGCATAAGGCTAAGCCTTCAGCACATATTTCTGCGGAGAGTTCTCCGAGTGTATATGATGAATATACTATTACTCCATTATGTTTCTTTCGCAGTCTTTCCTTGACCTTTTCTGCGAATAGATATAGAAGACCAGCTATAAATTTTTCTTTCCAGTGATCTAGCTGACAGTCTTCTCGTATTAATAACCTTGCGAAAATACATCTTTATACCATTTATAATGAGATAGAGTAGGACAGCGTAAATTAGATAGCAGATCTTTTGATCTTGCTGCCAGTAATGAGGTACTGCCTAGAAAATGTAGAGTGATTGTATAGATTAAAGTATTAACAGCGTCACTTTCTGTATATATGACTTCTTGATTTTGTTCATTCCTTCCTGTCCATTGTCTTGTATTATTCAAAATTCTTTGTTTGGTATCATCATCTACATAAAAATCCCACCATCCCCTTAACCATCCTGTAAATCCATTTACTATTGCTTTAGCAACTTCCTGATCATGGTTGCCTGCCATTTTATTTGCAGAGGCATACATGGTCATATGTCTCATAACATCTAGTATTTTTAATTCTGATAGTCCATCAATTTGCCAGTTGACTATTGATCTCCCTGAATAAGATACTGCCTGTTGTATTGAATCTTCTTCCACTTGAATATCAACAGGGGTAGGTCTTTTATGGTAGGGTAAGGCTGTTATGGGTTTCCAATATTTTCCATAAGCTATTTTATTGATGGTGTCCATTAGAGGTGTAGTATCCATAAATACTTTTTCTTGATTTTGGATTGTATCCTCTATAATAGGTTATTCTTCTGTGAGCATCATTGTTTCATGCTCCGGTATTACAGCTTTTCCTTTGTCAGAAGACTCAGGTATTTGGGAAATAATGGTTGATGGAGGAATATTGATTTGGGATGAAGGTACTCCTTTCAGATCTAGTTGGGAGAGTTTGGAGATTATTTGATCCATGAGAGATTTATTATTTTCTCCAATGTGAAATTTATTTTTATTTAACTCAGGAGGTGGTTTGAATAATACTGCTTTGGGAATATGAGATATAGTAGGCTTTTCTTTTGATACTATTCTTTCTATTCTTTCTGTTTGTTTTCCTATAGATTGTAAATATAAGTTTGAATAATTGTTTTGTTCCACAATATGTGGTATATACTCTTGTTTTTTATTTATTTCTTTAGGTATGGCTTTATATGGTGTAGCCACAATATCATATAATGATTGAGATTGGATAGGCTCATTCTTTTTTGGAATTGTTGCCTTGAGTATAATACTCTTTTCAGGTGGATGTATACTAGCTGTTGTAGTACCATCAGTACTTATATATGTTTTTTCTTCTATTGTTTAAATTTTGTCAAATGAAGGAATAGTAATATTCTTTTCTGAGCACAGATCTCTCAGCCATTGAAAGAATCCTATATTTAATCTTTCTCTGTGTAGAAATTTATTATATTTTTTATGTAGTAATTCCATTAATCTGGGTGGTTGAAATCTTTTTAAATACCATTCTCGTATATTTTTATTTTCTTCTGATAAATAATCTTGTTTGATAAAATTCTTATTTATTTTTCTTTTCTTCCTTTCTAGCTTGGCTGCTAGATAGGCTGCTATATATTCTTCTGAATATTGAGTATTATCTTTATTGTCATCCTTTATTTGTAGTGTACAGACGTGGAAGTCTTGTAATTCTTCTATACTAGGTTCAGTATGAGAAGTTGTGGGATGAGATTTTGATGTATATGTTGGAATTACAATGTTATCTCTGGTCCTATGTGTTCCTTGAACTTGTATGTCTGAATTAGATGAAGAGTAATTAGGAGGTTGACTAGGAGGAGGTAGTATAATAACATTTGGATTGTGTGAATAGGATTTTCTACTTGGTATGTTATGTTTACTATTTCTCTTCCTATTAATATTAATATCGTCCTGTAATTGTGAATTTTGAAATTGAATTTCAACATTACCATCTGTATGTTCTAATATTAGGTTAGGAATGTGATGTTGAGGAATTTCTTGTGGTTGATTGGCATTTTGTAATGCCCATGATTGGGGTAGTATAGTAACTGACCATTTTATGGTTTTTGGAACAATCATATTAGATTTTTCTATATTTGTTTGGAATAAGATTGTTTGATCTTTTTGATCAAGTTTTAAGGTATTAGGACTTAACGTATTCATGACCTTATAATATATTCGATATACTATAGCCAGATTTTCTGAACCATGGATCATTTTGAATCCATGTGTTTTAAGATTTATTGTTAATATATCTAGGATATTGGGGTCGGTTAAAGAAACAGAAAAATTAGGAAAACAATTAAAATATATTGGACCGCTACAAAGGCTGGATTCAACCATGCCGAGTAGAGAGTCTGTGAATATATTATGTCTTGTATCTCTTAGGCATACAAGCACAGAAGTGTTCAACCCTAAACGGGTCAAAGGTTTTACTGCTATTTGAATGAGGCCAATGTGTAAATATTTATAATTATTTTCTTTATGTTTTTCTAGTATTTTCTTTGAAAGTAGGTGAAAGTCTTCTTGATTTTGTGTTACTGATAGACTTTCTTCTACAGTTTTGATGGCATATCCCATCCTAAGTTTGAATGATCCTTTATTATAAACATCATGAATTGGTAACTTAGGAATATTCCAATTTTGAATATTTTCCTCAATATCATTTATAATAATTTGTTCTTTATTCTTAACTCTAAGTTTTGAAGATGAAGATACAGTTTTACTAGTAAGATTCTTTATGAGATTAGCCATCTGTAGGTTACGGATAATGACAATCTGGACATTCAGTGGCCTTAGGTTTTTTCCCTAAGCGGCTCTCCTGGCCTTAGCAGTACTTTTCGCATCGGCGTTCACTTGTCTCTTGTCTTAACTCTCGGACCAACTTTCTTAGTGGTTAATTTCACTTAGTATCTTATGGTAAAATGTTTCTTTATCTTAACTTATGAAGTGAAAAGAACAATTTTACAAATTCTCCAGTTGTAACTGTTTTCACAGTTCCACTGTGGAATAGTTCTACTGTTGTAATTTGTTTTGACAGTGTATCACTGTTATGGCTCTGATACCACTTTGCGTCAGGATCTACAGCACTGTCAATTGGATTACGTTTATCACGTTGGTTTTTATTTATTGGTTTTTATGTTCCAGGTTTCAGGTTTTGGATCAGGCTTATAACAGGTATGTAAATAAGAGACTGTTGTACTGAATTATTGATTGTAAAATTTTATAATAATTAAGACAAAACAATAGTATTCTTATTAACGGAACTATTGAGATATCGATTACTATCCACTGAGCATAACTATTATCACTTATTTTAATATTGAATAAAATCTTAAATTGCATAATAGTCACATGTATCACATAAGCAAGCATACATTGTATTCACACTTTATTATTGTACAAGAAATCTTACATGAAAAAGGTATTACATAAAAGAGAGAAATAAACAGAGAGATAAACAGAGAGATAAACAGAGTAGTCTCTGAAACAAGGAGATGGAAAACTTACTGAGCACATAAACAGTAACTGGAAAATAATTTCCAGTGATGAGGGCAGTATGAAGGTAATTCTTGGATATTACAATCACACATTATAAATAAAGCAAGGTAAGAGAGAACCTGATTGGGCTATGAGGGCGAAGATAGCTTCAGAACTATTGCTGTACGAGTTTAGAGAAGGTAGGTAGGTTTGTATCAGTACAGGGTTTTCTCAGTCGAGGTACAGGGTTTTCTCAGTCGAGGTACAGGGTTTTCTCAGTCGAGGTACATGGTTTTCTCAGATGTAGAGAGCTTATAGGTGCAGGTATAGAGGTTACAGGTTCAGAGGTTGCAGGTGCAGAGGTTGCAGAGGTCTGGACGGGTAAAAGGTTGCAGAGGTCTGGACGGTTGAAGAGGCTCAGAGGTTGAAGAGGCTCAGAGATATGTGAGAGGAGTGAGGCCCTGCTTGAAGAAGCAGAGGGGCTTCCTTTTTATAATGAAGGCTCGAAGGGAATCGCTGAAGCGATAAGATGGACAGGTTGGCAGGATAAGATGGACAGGTTGGCAAGATATCGTCGGCAGAAGGTGACAAAAGAGAGAGATGCTTTTGTCGGCAGAAGGTGACAAAAGAGAGAGAGTAGTGGACTGGTAAGAAGACAAAAAAGAAATAATGAAGGTGTTAGAAGATAAGAGCGAGATATAGTAGAGAGCATAAAAAGATGCTCCTTGAACAAAAAGACAAAACTCAAAAGTAAAAGCATCTATGCACAGTGGCTCTTTTGGCCTTATTACAATTGGAATACAGTGTTTGTTGTCGGCGGTGGGACCCTTGTCTGTCCCATATGGTGTCTTGCTATTTTGTCGTTATTGTTTCTCTGGATGATGCTGTCATGGATGATGAAGTTATGGTCGCTGACTGAATTCTTCTGGATCATCCTCTTCCGGATATGTTTCTTCTGGATCTGTTTCTTCTAGATCCTTTTGACTGAGTTGGAGGTACCTATTTGTGTGGAGTGGAGAAGATTGAACTGTTTCTTCGGAAGATGTGGGTTTTCTTCCGGCTTCAGCAAAAATTTCCTTCATTTGTTTCTCCAGTTCTTCTTTGGAGGCATGTGGGTTGGTTTGAAGCATATTTCGAAGGTATGTTGGAAAATCAAAAGAGGTGTTTGGAGTATTTGGGTTTTCCTGGTATTTAGGTGCTTTGGATGGTATTCTTTTTGGAGTGGCTTTGGTGAGATCCATTTGGAAAATATTCCACCATTTAACAGAGATGATTTTTCCCAGACGAGGAATGTATGATTGTGTTATTGGGTGATATGGTATAATCCCATTTCATAATCCAAGGGATTTGATACAAGGCCATAAAGTAAAGGTGAGTGTCAACTGAATTATCAATATTATTGTATTGTATAAATTGTTCCTGCAACTCCTTAAAAGCAGGAGGTAAAATCATAGCAGTTGATCCCTACACGAAATACCAGTTTTGAAACCAAGTGGGGAACCTTTCGAAAATAGGTAACCTGAACTGTAAATACCAGCTATGTGTATTATTAGGGTTTTGATAATAGAAAAATTTGTGCCAAGCCTCTATATACTCAGCATATTTAAAATACTTATAAGAAAATTCTGGATTTTGCAATTTCTTTCCTTGTGAGGGATTAGAACCCCACTCAGTATATGAAAGAAGTTTCTTTATCTGGACTTTTGAATAGGCTATTATCCGGGTATTCTGTTGAAAGTAGTGGACAACAGAGATGGACCCTGTTTCCATTAGGATGGCTTCATAATACTCTCGAGTCTTAACCCCTTTGATAGGATTAAGATGATTAAGTAGGTATAATGGTGCAAGCTTGCTTGGATCCATATGAACTTGATGTTCATCAATGGTAATATCCATTAGAAAGGCTCTTTCAATGTATTCGGATCTGGGAATATTGGTAGGAGGAATGGATTTTGACTGGGCTGGTGAAAATGTAGGAGTTGAAGCTCGTGCTTCTGGGTAAGTGATTTGATGGACTTGGAATTGAGATGGTGAGCGAATATTCAAGGGTGAAGGTTCCCCTTCATAAGGAACTAAAGAATGCATGGGTTGTTTTCCCCGGCGAGTATTGCCTCGGGAGCCCATATTGAAGGATGAAAGATCCTTATCAGATTGATTTTCTTGGAATAATTGAAGTGCAAGTGAAAGTGGTGATTCGTCGTTCGCGTCAGTGTTACCCCCCTGCAAAAATTCACGGGTCAGAAAGTCGGGTAAAGAGTTAGAAGACCCGGGAAGATGTTCGATAGAGAAATCGAAGGCAGAGAGATGATAAAATTTGAAGGTCCACCTTAGTTGGATTGTTTAAGGTTGCAACCTTATGGAAACCACACACACACACACACACACACACACACCCATATATATATATATATATATATATATATATATATATATATGGGTGTGTGTGTGTGTGTGTGTGTGTGTGTGTGTGTGTGTGTGGTTTCCATAAGGTTGCAACCTTAAACAATCCAACTAAGGTGGACCTTCAAATTTTATCATAATATATAATTTGATGTACAATGTTATTAGGATTATCTCAAAATCTATTTTTATATCTAATTATAAAATTTTAAATTTCAAAAATGGTTAAAATCAAGTAGATTTATAAACATATGAAAATCTTGAAAATAGATTATGTAGATAATATGTTAAAACATGCACTATATATGGGACTCAAAATCTTTTTATTTGTTATAGTCATACATTTCAATGTCGAGATGATCAATCACAGGGTTTTTCAACATTAAAACAACTTTTTTCGATGGGTTTTTGAGGTGCATCCGTAGTTCTACATTTTAAGGTTGTAACTTTAAATAAACTTTCATATATATATATATATAGGAAAACACTACGCAATGCCTATAGACAAAAATGAACAGTGATTTTGCCTACCCCCATCACCGTCCAAAGTTCATCGCGTGATCACGATTTGTCTAGTAGTATTTTATTTTTCATTTTTTTTCTACAAATCGAAATAACCTGAAATTTGAAAAGTATATTCATAAAATATAGGGGAATCTTTAAAACATATAAAAAATTATTTTACATGAAAAATTTGACAAAAATACCCCCGAAATATTTTAGGGGTATTTTGGTTAATTTTGTTTTGTGGATAAATGTTTTTATATTTTTATTAGATTCGACTCAGTAAGATGTATATACCCTCTGAATTTCAGGTCATTCCAATTTTTTTAAAAAATGAAAAATAAAACACTATCGGACAATCGTGACCGCGAAATGAAATTTGGATGGTGATGAGGGTAGGGGAAATCACTATTCAATCCACTCTTCCTACCAACACTCCAAGATCAGAATACATTGAAAGAGCCTTTCTGATGGACATTACCATTGATGAACATCAGGTTCACATGGATCCAAGCAAGCTTGCACCATTATACCTACTGAATCATCTTAATCCTATCAATGGGGTTAAGACCCGAGAGTATTACGAAGCCATTCTAATGGAAACAGGGTCCATCTCTATTGTCCACTACTTTCAACAGAATACCTGAATCATAGCTTATTCAAAAGTACAGATAAAGAAACTTCTTCCTTATACTGAGTGGGGTTCAAATCCCGCACAAGGAAAGAAATTACAAAATCCTGAATTTTCTTATAAGTATTTCAAATATGCTGAGTACATAGAAGCTTGGCACAAATTTTTCTATTATCAAAACCCTAACAATACTCATAGCTGGTATTTACAGTTCCGGCTACCAATTTTTGAAAGGTTCCCCACTTGGTTTCAAAACTGGTATTTTGTGTGGGGATCAACTACTATGATTTTTCCTCCTGCTTTTAAGGAGTTGCAGGAACAATTTATACAATACAATAATATCAATAATTCAGTTGACACTCACCTTTACTTCATGGCCTTGTATCAAATCCCTTGGATTATGAAATGGGATTATACCATATCACCCAATACTTCCAATGATTATACATACATCCCGCGTTTGGGAAAAACTATCTCTGTGAAATGGTGGGATATCTTTCAAATGGATCTCACCAAAGCTACTCCAAAAAGAATACCACCGAAAGCACCTATATACCAGGAAAACCCAAATACTCCAAACACTTCTTTTGATTTTCCAACCTATCTTCGAAATATGCTTCAAACCAACCCACATGCCTCTAAGGAAGAACTGGAGAAACAAATGAAAGAAATCTTCGCTGAAGCAGGAAGAAAACCCACATCTTCCGAAGAAACAGTTCAGTCTTCTCCACTACACACCAATAGGTACCTCCAACTCAGTCAGAAGGATCCAGAAGAAACAGATCCAGAAGAAACGGATCTGGCAGAGGATGATCCAGAAGAATTCAGTCAGAGACCATGACTCCATCATCCATGACATCACCATCCAGAAGCAATAAGCGACAAATAGCAAGACATCATATGGGACAAATAAGGGTCCCACTACCGACAACAAACACTGTACTCCAATTGTAATAAGGCCAAAAGAGCCACTATGCACAGATGCTTTTACTTTTTTGTTTTTGTCTTTTTGTACAACGAGCATCCTCTTATGCTCTTAATTTTGTCCACTAGCACCTCTCTCTCTTCTTTGTCGCATTCTGCCGACACCCTGTCCTCTCTTCTTTGTCGCATCCTGCCGACACCTTGTCCTCTCTCCTTTGTCGCCTTCCGTCGACACTCTCTCTCTCTTTTGTCCTCTCTTGCCCAATAGGGTTTGCCAGTTGGTCCACCTGAGCCCAAAAGATTCCCTTCAAGCCTTATAAAAGGAAAGCCTCGCCTCGTCTTCAAGACAGGGCCTAACTTTTCCCCTCTTCTCCTATCCTCATCCTCAACCTCTGAGCCTGAGCCTCCTAAAAAACCTCTGAGCTTCTTTCTCAACCTTTCAGCCTGAGCCTCCTAAAACCTCTAAGCTTCTTTTTCAACCTTTACACCTCAGCAGCCTTTGCTGAAACTCTGCACCTAAACCCCAGACCTCAGTAACTCTGTTACCTTGAACCATTACAGACCTTTGAGCCTTAAACCTCAACAACCCTGTTATCACAGCAAGACCTCTGCATCTCAGAAACCCTGTTACCTGAACCCTTTACAGACCTCTGAACCATAAACCTCAACAACCTTGATATCACAAACCAAACCTGTGCAAACCTCTGCAACAGTTCATACCGTTCCTATTTGAAGCTATCTTCGCCCTCATAGCTCAACCAGGTTCTCTCTTACCTCACTCTATTACTTATGTGTGATTGTAATATCCAAGATTTACCTTCATACTGCCCTCATCACTGGAAACTATTTTCCAGTTACTGTTTATGTGCTCAGTAAGTCTCCTGTTCTAAATTCCTCTCTGTTTTATTTCTCTGTTTTTAGTTCCCTGTTTTCATGTAATATCTTCTCTGTTTTCATTTTCATATAATATCTTCTCTGTTTTCATTTTCATGTAATATCTTTTCTCTTTTCTGAATTATCTCCCTGTAAGCAGACGTGAATATTAATAAAGTATGCTAGTGTGAATTTATGTCTGTCTGCCTGTTATGCAATTTAAAATTTTATTTAATATTAAGATAGGCAACACTAGTTACGCCCAGTGGATAGTACTTGATATCTCAATAGTTCCATTCATAGGAATCATATTATTCTGTCTAAATTATTATAAAATTTTACAATCATTAATACAGTATAACAGCTTGCTGTTTACATATCTGTTATAATCTCTGATCATAATCTTTCAAATACTCTTGAAAACCTGAAACATAAAATCCAATAAATAAACAGTTGTAAAATAGGCACAAATGACAGTGCTTTAGATCCTGGCGCAAAGTGGTATCAGAGCCATACAGTGATACACTGTCAACAAAAATTACAACAGTAGAACTATTCCACAGTGGAACTGTGCAAACAGTTACGACTGAAGAATTTGTAAAACTGTTCTTTTTACTTCATAAGTTAAGGTAAAGATACATTTTACTATAAGAAACCAAGTGAGATTGACCACCAAGAAAGTTGGTCCGAGAGTTAAGACAAGAGACAAGTGAACGCCGATGCGAAAAGTACCGCCAAGGCCAGGAGAGCCGCTTAGGGAAAAAAGCTAAGGCCACTGAATGTCTAGATTGTCATTATCCCAACCTACGGATGACAAATCTCATAAAGAATCTTACTGGTAAAACTGTACCTTCATCTTCAAAACTTAGAGTTAAGAATAAAGAACAAATTATTATAAATGATATTGAGGAAAATATTCAAAATTGGAATATTCCTAAGGTACCAATTCATGATGTCTATAATAAAGGATCATTTAAACTTAAGATGGGTTATGCCATCAAGACTGTAGAAGAAAGTCTATCAGTAACACAACATCAAGAATACTTTCACCTACTCTCGAAAAAAGTAATAGAAAAACATAAAGAAAATAATTACAAATATTTACACATTGGCCTCATCCAAATAGCCGTAAAACCTTTGACCCGATTAGGGTTGAACACTTCTGTGCTTGTATGCCTAAGAGATACAAGACACAATATATTCACCAACTCTCTACTAGGCATGGTTGAATCCAGCCTATGTAGCGGTCCAATTTATTTTAACTGTTTTCCTAATTTTTCTGTTTCTTTAACCGACCCAAATATACTAGATATATTAACAATAAATCTCAAAACACATGGATTCAATATGGTCCATGGTTCACAAAAACTTGCTATAGTATATAGAATATATTATAAAGTCATGAATACATTAAGTCCCAATACCTTAAAACTTGATCAAAAGGATCAAACAATTTTATTCCAAACAAATATAGAAAAATCTAATATGATAGTTCCAAAAACCATAAAATGGTCAGATATAATTCTACCTCAATCATGGGCATTACAAAATGCCAATCAACCACAAGAAATTCCTCAACTTCATAATATTCCCAACCATATCATAGAGCATATAGATGGTCATGTAGAAATACAATTCCAAACTACAAATTTATAAGTACAGGATGATATTGAAATAAATAGGAAGAGAAATAATAAACATAACATACCAAGTAGAAAATCAATTTCTCACAACCCAAATGTTATTATATTACCTTCTCCTAATCAAATGTCTTCATCCAATTCATCTAGTTCATCCAATTCAAACATACAATTTCAAGGAACTCATCCCACAACTTCTAATACTGAACCCAGTATAGAAGAATTACAAGACTTCCAAGTTTGTACATTACAACTTGAAGAAGATATGAATGAGAATCAATATTCAGAAGAAAATATAGCAGCCTATCTAGCAGCTAAGCTAGAAAGGAAACAAAGAAAAATAAATAAAGATTTTATTAAAAAAGAATATTTATCAGAAGAAAATAAAAATATACGAGAATGGTATTTAAAAAGATTTCAGCCACCTAGACTACTGGAATTACTACATAAAAAATATAATAAATTTTTACACAAAGAAAGATTAAATATAGGATTTTTCCATTGGCTAAGAAATATGTGTTTAGAGAAAAATATTACTATTCCTTCCTTCGATAAAATTCAAACAATAGAAGAGAAGACATATATAAGTACTGATGGTACTACAACAGCTAGTATACATCCACCTGAAAAAAGTATTATACTTAAAACAGGTATTCCAAAAAAGAATGAGCCTGTACACTCCTCATCTTTCTATGATATAGTGGCTACACCATACAAAGCCATACCTAAAGAAATAAATAAAAAACAGGAATACATACCTCATATTGTAGAACAAAATAATTATACAAACCTATATCTACAATCTCTTGGAAAGCAAACTGAACGAATAGAGAGAATAGTATCCAAGGAAACATCTACTATATCTCCCATTCCTAAATCAGTATTATAGTGCCATGATGGATCATGTGTCCTAAAAACCTTATAATGGTTTTGAAAAGTGTAATCTTTTTGGCAGAAACAACTAAAACTGCCTAGCTTACAGCATGGATAAAAGTGTTAATATGTTTAATGTGTTGGTCTATAGAATCGGAGAATATTAAGACATCATCAATATGATAAAAGAAAAGCTGTCATCCCTGAGCATGAAAAAATGATGCTCACAGAAGAAGAACCCATCATAGAGGATACAATCCAAAATCAGGAAAAAGCATTTATGGATACGACACCTCTAATGGACACCATCAATAAAATAGCTTATGGAAAATATTGGAAACCCATAACAGCTTTACCTTATCATAAGAGACCTACTCCTGTTGATATTCAAATGGAAGAAGATTCAATCCAACAGGCAGTATCTTATTCTGGAAGATCAATAGTTAACTGGCAAATTGATGGCCTATCTGAATTAAAAATATTAGATGTCATGAGACATATGACCATGTATGCCTCTGCAAATAAAATGGCAGGCAACCATGATCAAGAAGTTGCCAAAGCAATAGTAAATGGATTTACAGGATGGTTACGGGGATGGTGGGATTTTTATATGGATGATGATACCAAACAAAGAATTCTGAATAAAACTAGACAATGGACAGGAAGAAATGAACAAAATCAAGAAGTGATATATACAGAAAGTGATGCTGTGAATACCCTGATATATACAATCACTTTACATTTTGTAGGCAGTACCTCATTACTAGCAGCAAGATCAGAAGATCTGCTTTCTAACTTACGCTGCCCTACTTTGTCTCAATATAAATGGTATAAAGATGTATTTTTCTCAAGACTTTTAATACGAGAAGACTGTCAGCTAGACCATTGGAAGGAAAAATTTATAGCTGGTCTTCCATATCTATTTGCGGAGAAAGTCAAAGAAAGACTTCGCAAGAAACATAATGGAATAATAGTATATTCATTATATACACTCGGAGAACTCTCCGCAGAAATATGTGCAGAAGGCTTAGCCCTATGCACCGATATGAAATTAAAACGACAAATAGATAAACAAAAGCTCACCAAGAAAAAAGAACTTGGAGATTTCTGTGAGCAATTTGGCTATTACTTAGATAGAAAAAATATGTCGGATTACATCAAAAAGAAGAAGAAAAAATACAAAAAAGAAAAATATAAATCCAAGAGAAAAAATAAAGATAAGGATCAGGAGTATTATAAAAAGTTCAAAAGAAAATTAATTAATAAATTTTCCCCAAATACAAAGAAAAGGAAAAAACTCCCAGTATGTTATAAGTGTGGTAAAATAGGACATTATAAACACCAATGTAAATTAAAAAAGAAAATAGATTCATTAAATTTAGATGATACAACCAAATCAAAATTAAAAAATATAATTTCTTATGATTCTTCCTCTTCCACTTCAAGTGAATCTTATACAGAATCCTCAGAGGATTGTAAGTGTCCATTACCTGAACATAATGTTCATACACTTACACAAGAAGATAATTTTATTCTAGACATTATAGATAAAATAACTGATCCTGATGAGAAAAGAGCTATCATTACCCAATTTATCAATATTACAAAAAATAAATCAAAATCATTATCTATCATTAAAAATCCAGATGAATATAATTTCTCTGCTATTATCAAACGAGTAAGTGATCAACACACTTCTCAAAAGGAACCTACAATTTTTTATCTCAAAAAAGAGATTAAAGAAATAAAAACTGAAATAGTACAATTAAAAGGAAGAATTCAAATATTAGAATTACAACAAATGTCTCAACAAGATTCTGAGACAGATGAAGTAGAATTCAATGAATTAATACAAGATAATCCAATAGAAACTATAGAGTCCTCAGAAGAACCAACAATACCAATTCCTTCTGTTAATTTGATAAATAAAATAGTCGTACAAAAATGGTTTGTTCAAGTCAAAATTATAGTTGCAAAAAATTATAGTTTCGAAACATCAGCTCTTATAGATTCAGGAGCTGACCTAAATTGTATAAATGAAGGACTTGTACCTTCTAAATATCTTGATAAAACTACTCAAATATTAAATACAGCAGATGGCAGTAGGTTATTTATCAAGTATAAATTATCCAACGCCTCTGTATGCAACAATCATCAATGTATTGATACACCATTTATTATGGTTAAAGGATTAAGCCAATCAGTAATCTTAGGAGTTCCATTCCTAACAGTGCTCTATCCTATAACCATTGATGAAACTAGAATTTCATCAACAATTCAAAATATTCCAATACATTTCAACTTCATACATAAACCGAAATTAAAAGAATTAAATAATGTCAAAAGTCAATTACAAGACAAAGAAAAATTTCTTTGCACACTTAAACAGGAAGTTAAATACAAAGTAATTGAAGAACAAATACAAACACCTTCAATACAACAAAAAATTCAATCAATACAAAAACAAATAGAAACATCAATATGCAGCGAACATCCTAATGCTTTTTGGGATAGGAAAAAACATAGTATAAGCTTACCATATGAATCAAACTTCACTGAAAGCCAAATCCCTACTAAAGCTAGGCCCATACAAATGAATACTGTTTTGTTGGAACTATGTCGAAAAGAAATAGCAGAACTCCTACAAAGAAAGCTCATACGACCAAGTTCTTCACCTTGGAGCTGTGCAGCTTTTTATGTTAATAAAAATGCTGAAAAAGAAAGAGGAGTTCCTAGATTGGTTATAAATTATAAACCATTAAAATGGATAAGATACCCAATTCCAAATAAAAAAGATTTATTAGATAGAGTTGCTCAAGCATGTATATTTTCAAAATTTGATATGAAATCAGGATACTGGCAAATCTAGATCCAAGAACAAGATAAATATAAAACTGCATTTAATGTTCCATTTGGTCAATATGAATGGAATGTAATGCCTTTCGGTTTAAAAAATGCACCATCAGAATTTCAAAAAATAATGAATGATGTATTCAACTCTTATTACCATTTCATGATAGTCTATATTGATGATGTCTTAATATTCTCCGATTCTATAGACCAACACATTAAACATATTAACACTTTTATCCATGCTGTAAGCCAGGCAGGTTTAGTTGTTTCTGCCAAAAAGATTACACTTTTCAAAACCAATATAAGGTTTTTAGGACACATGATCCATCATGGCACTATTATTCCAATAGACAGATCTATAGCTTTTGCTGATAAATTTCCTGATAAGATTCTCGATAAAACTGAATTACAAAGGTTTTTAGGATGCCTCAATTATGTTAGTGATTTTTACCCTAACCTTGCAATGGATTCTAAACCATTATATGATCGACTCAAGAAGAATCCTCCTCCTTGGTCTGACATTCATACAAGAGCAATACAGGTAATAAAGAGTAAGGTCAAAACCTTTGAATGCCTCACTCTTCCACATCCTACTGCTTTGAAAATCATTGAATGTGATGCCTCTGATAAAAGACTTGGTGGCATATTAAAACAACAAATTGATTCCAAAGAACAATTATTACGATATACATCTAAGGCTTGGAATTCCACCCAATTAAATTACTCAATGGTCAAAAAAGAATTATTAGCCATTGTTCATTGTGTTACAAAATTTCAAAGTGATGTTTTAAACCAACATTTTCTCATACGCACTGATTGCAAAGCAGCCAAAGATATTCTGCAAAAAGATGTCAAAAACTTGATTTCTAAACAAATATTTGCCCGATGGCAGGCTATTCTCTCTGCCTTCGATTTCTCTATTGAACATCTTCCCGGGTCTTCTAATTCTTTACCCGATTTTCTGACCCGTGAATTTTTGCCGGGGGGGGTAACACTGACGCCAACGACGAATCACCACTTTCACTTGCACTTCAATTATTCCAAGATAACCTATCTGATAAGGATCTTTCATCCTTAAATATGGGCTCCCGAGGCAATACTCGCCGGGGAAAACAACCCATGCATTCTTTAGTTCCATATGAAGGGGAACCTTCACCCCTGAATATTCGCTCACCATCTCAATCCCCAGTTCATCAAATTACATACCCAGAAGCACGAACTTCAACTCCTACATTCTCACCAGCCCAGTCAAAATCCACTCTTCCTACCAACACTCCAAGATCAGAATACATTGAAAGAGCCTTTCTAATGGACATTACCATTGATGAACATCAGGTTCACATGGATCCAAGCAAGCTTACACCATTATACCTACTGAATCATCTTAATCCTATCAATGGGGTTAAGACCCGAGAGTATTACGAAGCCATTCTAATGGAAACAGGGTCCATCTCTGTTGTCCACTACTTTCAACAGAATACCCGAATCATAGCCTATTCAAAAGTACAGATAAAGAAACTTCTTCCTTATACTGAGTGGGGTTCAAATCCCGCACAAGGAAAGAAATTACAAAATCCTGAATTTTCTTATAAGTATTTTAAATATGCTGAGTACATAGAAGCTTGGCACAAATTTTTCTATTATCAAAACCCTAACAATACTCATAGCTGGTATTTACAGTTCCGGCTACCAATTTTTGAAAGGTTCCCCACTTGGTTTCAAAACTGGTATTTTGTGTGGGGATCAACTACTATGATTTTACCTCCTGCTTTTAAGGAGTTGCAGGAACAATTTATACAATACAATAATATCAATAATTCAGTTGACACTCACCTTTACTTCATGGCCTTGTATCAAATCCCTTGGATTATGAAATGGGATTATACCATATCACCCAATACTTCCAATGATTATACATACATCCCGCGTTTGGGAAAAACTATCTCTGTGAAATGGTGGGATATCTTTCAAATGGATCTTACCAAAGCTACTCCAAAAAGAATACCACCGAAAGCACCTACATACCAGGAAAACCCAAATACTTCAAACACTTCTTTTGATTTTCCAACCTATCTTCGAAATATGCTTCAAACCAACCCACATGCCTCCAAGGAAGAAATGGAGAAACAAATGAAAGAAATCTTCGCTGAAGCAGGAAGAAAACCCACATCTTCCGAAGAAACAGTTCAGTCTTCTCCACTACACACCAATAGGTACCTCCAACTCAGTCAGAAGGATCCAGAAGAAACAGATCCAAAAAAAACGGATCCGGAAGAGGATGATCCAGAAGAATTCAGTCAGAGACCATGACTCCATCATCCATGACATCACCATCCAGAAGCAATAAGCGACAAATAGCAAGACATCATATGGGACAAATAAGGGTCCCACTACCGACAGCAAAGACTGTACTCCAATTGTAATAAGGCCAAAAGAGCCACTATGCATAGATGCTTTTACTTTTTTGTTTTTGTCTTTTTGTACAACGAGCATCCTCTTATGCTCTTAATTTTGTCCACTAGCACCTCTCTCTCTTCTTTGTCGCATTCTGCCGACACCCTGTCCTCTCTTCTTTGTCGCATCCTGCCGACACCTTGTCCTCTCTCCTTTGTCGCCTTCCGTCGACACTCTCTCTCTCTTTTGTCCTCTCTTGCCCACTAGGGTTTGCCAGCTGGTCCACCTGAGCCCAAAAGATTCCCTTCAAGCCTTATAAAAGGAAAGCCTCGCCTCGTCTTCAAGACAGGGCCTAACTTTTCCCCTCTTCTCCTATCCTCATCCTCAACCTCTGAGCTTGAGCCTCCTAAAAAACCTCTGAGCTTCTTTCTCAACCTTTCAGCTTGAGCCTCCTAAAACGTCTAAGCTTCTTTTTCAACCTTTACGCCTCAGCAGCTCTGCACCTAAACCCCAGACCTCAGTAACCCTGTTACCTGAACCATTACAGACCTTTGAGCCTTAAACCTCAACAACCCTGTTATCACAGCAAGACCTCTGCATCTCAGAAACCTTGTTACCTGAACCCTTTACAGACCTCTGAACCATAAACCTCAACAACCTTGATTTCACAAACCAAACCTGTGCAAACCTCTGCAACAGTTCATACCGTTCCTATCTGAAGCTATCTTCACCCTCATAGCTCAACCAGGTTCTCTCTTACCTCACTCTATTACTTATGTGTGATTGTAATATCCAAGATTTACCTTCATACTGCCCTCATCACTGGAAACTATTTTCCAGTTACTGTTTATGTGCTCAGTAAGTCTCCTGTTCTAAATTCCTCTCTGTTTTATTTCTCTGTTTTTAGTTCCCTGTTTTCATGTAATATCTTCTCTGTTTTCATTTTCATATAATATCTTCTCTGTTTTCATTTTCATGTAATATCTTTTCTCTTTTCTGAATTATCTCCTTGTAAGCAGACGTGAATATTAATAAAGTATGCTAGTGTGAAAGTGGTGATTCGTCGTTGGCGTCAGTGTTGCCCCCCTGCAAAAATTCACGGGTCAGAAAATTGGGTAAAGAATTAGAAGACCCGGGAAGATGTTCAATAGAGAAATCGAAGGCAGAGAGAATAGCTTGCCATCGGGCAAAGATTTGTTTAGAAATCAAGTTTTTGACATCTTTTTGCAGAATATCGTTGGCGGCTTTGCAATCAGTGCGTATGAGAAAATGTTGGTTTAAAACATCACTTTGAAATGTTGTAACACAATGAACAATGGCTAATAATTCTTTTTTGACCATTGAGTAATTTAATTGGGTGGAATTCCAAGCCTTAGATGTATATCGTAATAATTGTTCTTTGGAATCAATTTGTTGTTTTAATATGCTACCAAGTCCTTTATCAGAGGCATCACATTCAATGATTTTCAAAGCAGTAGGATGTGGAAGAGTGAGGCATTCAAGGGTTTTGACCTTACTTTTTATTACCTGTATTGCTCTTGTATGAATTGCAGACCAAGGAGGAGGAGTCTTCTTGAGTCGATCATATAATGGTTTAGAATCCATTGCAAGGTTAGGGTAAAAATCACTAACATAATTGAGGCATCCTATAAACCTTTGTAATTCAGTTTTATCGAGAATCTTATCAGGAAATTTATAATAACTGGCTTACAGCATGGATAAAAGTGTTAATATGTTTAATGTGTTGGTCTATAGAATCGGAGAATATTAAGACATCATCAATATAGACTATCATGAAATGGTAATAAGAGTTGAATACATCATTCATTATTTTTTGAAATTCTGATGGTGCATTTTTTATACCGAAAGGCATTACATTCCATTCATATTGACCAAATGGAACATTAAATGCAGTTTTATATTTATCTTGTTCTTGGATCTGGATTTGCCAGTATCCTGATTTCATATCAAATTTTGAAAATATACATGCTTGAGCAACTCTATCTAATAAATCTTTTTTATTTGGAATTGGGTATCTTATCCATTTTAATGGTTTATAATTTATAATCAATCTAGGAACTCCTCTTTCTTTTTCAGCATTTTTATTAACATAAAAAGCTGCACAGCTCCAAGGTGAAGAACTTGGTCGTATGAGCTTTCTTTGTAGGAGTTCTGCTATTTCTTTTCGACATAGTTCCAACAAAACAGTATTCATTTGTATGGGCCTAGCTTTAGTAGGGATTTGGCTTTCAGTGAAGTTTGATTCATATGGTAAGCTTATACTATGTTTTTTCCTATCCCAAAAAGCATTAGGATGTTCGCTACATATTGATGTTTCTATTTGTTTTTGTATTGATTGAATTTTTTGTTGTATTGAAGGTGTTTGTATTTGTTCTTCAATTACTTTGTATTTAACTTCCTGTTTAAGTGTGCAAAGAAATTTTTCTTTGTTTTGTAATTGACTTTTGACATTATTTAATTCTTTTAATTTCGGTTTATGTATGAAGTTGAAATGTATTGGAATATTTTGAATTGTTGATGAAATTCCTGTTTCATCAATGGTTATAGGATAGAGCACTGTTAGGAATGAAACTCCTAAGATTACTGATTGGCTTAATCCTTTAACCATAATAAATTGTGTATCAATACATTGATGATTGTTGCATACAGAGGCGTTGGATAATTTATACTTGATAAATAACCTACTGCCATCTGCTGTATTTAATATTTGAGTAGTTTTATCAAAATATTTAGAAGGTACAAGTCCTTCATTTATACAATTTAGGTCAGCTCCTGAATCTATAAGAGCTGATGTTTCGAAACTATAATTTTTTGCAACTATAATTTTGACTTGAACAAACCATTTTTGTATGACTATTTTATTTATCAAATAAACAGAAGGAATTGGTATTGTTGGTTCTTCTGAGGACTCTATAGTTTCTATTGGATTATCTTGTATTAATTCATTGAATTCTACTTCATCTGTCTCAGAATCTTGTTGAGACATTTGTTGTAATTCTAATATTTGAATTCTTCCTTTTAATTGTACTATTTCAGTTTTTATTTCTTTAATCTCTTTTTTGAGATCAGAAATTGTAGGTTCCTTTTGAGAAGTGTGTTGATCACTTACTCGTTTGATAATAGCAGAGAAATTATATTCATCTGGATTTTTAATGATAGATAATGATTTGGATTTATTTTTTGTAATATTGATAAATTGGGTAATGATAGCTCTTTTCTAATCAGGATCAGTTATTTTATCTATAATGTCTAGAATAAAATTATCTTCTTGTGTAAGTGTATGAACATTATGTTGAGGTAATGGACACTTACAATCCTCTGTGGATTCTGTATTGGTTTCAGTGGAAGAACTATCTGTTCCTATAAAATCAAGGTCGTTACTATCTATGTCTTCTGTATAAGATTCACTTGAAGTGGAAGAGGAAGAATCATAAGAAATTATATTTTTTAACTTTGATTTGGTTGTATCATCTAAATTTAATGAATCTATTTTCTTTTTTAATTTACATTGGTGTTTATAATGTCCTATTTTACCACACTTATAACATACTGGGAGTTTTTTCCTTTTCTTTGTATTTGGGGAAAATTTATTAATTAATTTTCTTTTGGACTTTTTATAATACTCCTGATCCTTATCTTTATTTTTTCTCTTGGATTTATATTTTTCTTTTTTGTATTTTTTCTTCTTCTTTTTGATGTAATCCGGCATATTTTTTCTATCTAAGTAATAGCCAAATTGCTCACAGAAATCTCCAAGTTCTTTTTTCTTGGTGAGCTTTTGTTTATCTATTTGTCGTTTTAATTTCATATCGGTGCATAGGGCTAAGCCTTCTGCACATATTTCTGCGGAGAGTTCTCCGAGTGTATATGATGAATATACTATTATTCCATTATGTTTCTTGCGAAGTCTTTCTTTGACTTTCTTCGCAAATAGATATGGAAGACCAGCTATAAATTTTTCCTTCCAATGGTCTAGCTGACAGTCTTCTCGTATTAAAAGTCTTGAGAAAAATACATCTTTATACCATTTATAATGAGACAAAGTAGGGCAGCGTAAGTTAGAAAGTAGATCTTCTGATCTTGCTGCTAGTAATGAGGTACTGTCTACCAAATGTAAAGTGATTGTATATATCAGGGTATTCACAGCATCACTTTCTGTATATATCACTTCTTGATTTTGTTCATTTCTTCCTGTCCATTGTCTAGTATTATTCAGAATTCTTTGTTTGGTATCATCATCCACATAAAATCCCACCATCCCCGTAACCATCCTGTAAATCCATTTACTATTGCTTTGGCAACTTCTTGATCATGGTTGCCTGCCATTTTATTTGCAGAGGCATACATGGTCATATGTCTCATGACATCTAATATTTTTAATTCAGATAGGCCATCAATTTGCCAGTTAACTATTGATCTTCCAGAATAAGATACTGCCTGTTGGATTGAATCTTCTTCCATTTGAATATCAACAGGAGTAGGTCTCTTATGATAAGGTAAAGCTGTTATGGGTTTCCAATATTTTCCATAAGCTATTTTATTGATGGTGTCCATTAGAGGTGTAGTATCCATAAATGCTTTTTCCTGATTTTGGATTGTATCCTCTATGATGGGTTCTTCTTCTGTGAGCATCATTGTTTCATGCTCAGGTATGACAACTTTTCCTTTGTCAGATGACTCAGGTATTTGAGAAGTGATGGTTGGTGGAGGAATATTGAGTTGAGATGAAGGTATTCCTTTCAGATCTGGTTGGGAGAGTTTGGAAATTAATTGATCCATAAAGGATTTATTATTTTCTCCAATGTGGAATTTATTTTTATTTAACTCAGGAGGTGGTTTGAATAATACTGATTTAGGAATGGGAGATATAATAGGTGTTTCCTTGGATACTATTCTCTCTATTCGTTCAGTTTGCTTTCCAAGAGATTGTAGATATAGGTTTGTATAATTATTTTGTTCTACAATATGAGGTATGTATTCCTGTTTTTTATTTATTTCTTTAGGTATGGTTTTGTATGGTGTAGCTATTATATCATAGAAAGATGAGGAGTGTACAGGCTCATTCTTTTTTGGAATACCTGTTTTAAGTATAATACTTTTTTCAGGTGGATGTATACTAGCTGTTGTAGTACCATCAGTACTTATATATGTCTTCTCTTCTATTGTTTGAATTTTATCGAATGAAGGAATAGTAATATTTTTCTCTAAACACATATTTCTTAGCCAATGGAAAAATCCTATATTTAATCTTTCTTTGTGTAAAAATTTATTATATTTTTTATGTAGTAATTCCAGTAGTCTAGGTGGCTGAAATCTTTTTAAATACCATTCTCGTATATTTTTATTTTCTTCTGATAAATAATCTTTTTTAATAAAATCTTTATTTATTTTTCTTTGTTTCCTTTCTAGCTTAGCTGCTAGATAGGCTGCTATATTTTCTTCTGAATATTGATTCTCATTCATATCTTCTTCAAGTTGTAATGTACAAACTTGGAAGTCTTGTAATTCTTCTATACTGGGTTCAGGATTAGAAGTTGTGGGATGAGGTTTTGATGTATATGTTGGAATTACGATATGATCTTTTGTCCTATGTGTTCCTTGAAATTGTATGTTTGAATTGGATGAACTAGATGAATTGGATGGAGACATTTGATTAGGAGAAGGTAATATAATAACATTTGGGTTGTGAGAAATTGATTTCTACTTGGTATGTTATGTTTATTATTTCTCTTCCTATTTATTTCAATATCATCCTGTACTTGTAAATTTGTAGTTTGGAATTGTATTTCTACATTACCATCTGTATGCTCTATGACATGGTTGGGAATATGATGTTGAGGAATTTCTTGTGGTTGATTGGCATTTTGTAATGCCCATGATTGAGGTAGAATTATATCTGACCATTTTATGGTTTTTGGAACTATCATATTAGATTTTTCTATATTTGTTTGAAATAAAATTGTTTGATCCTTTTGATCAAGTTTTAAGGTATTGGGACTTAATGTATTCATGACTTTATAATATATTCTATATACTATAGCAAGATTTTGTGAATCATGGACCATATTGAATCCATGTGTTTTGAGATTTATTGTTAATATATCTAGTATATTTGGGTCGGTTAAAGAAACAGAAAAATTAGGAAAATAGTTAAAATAAATTGGACCGCTACAAAAGGCTGGATTCAACCATGCCTAGTAGAGAGTCGGTGAATATATTGTGTCTTGTATCTCTTAGGCATACAAGCACAGAAGTGTTCAACCCTAATCGGGTCAAAGGTTTTACGGCTATTTGGATGAGGCCAATGTGTAAATATTTGTAATTATTTTTTTTATGTTTTTCTATTACTTTTTTCGAGAGTAGGTGAAAGTCTTCTTGATGTTGTGTTACTGATAGACTTTCTTCTACAGTCTTGATGGCATAACCCATCTTAAGTTTAAATGATCCTTTATTATAGACATCATGAATTGGTACCGTAGGAATATTCCAATTTTGAATATTTTCCTCAATATCATTTATAATAATTTGTTCTTTATTCTTAACTCTAAGTTTTGAAGATGAAGGTACAGTTTTACCAGTAAGATTCTTTATGAGATTTGCCATCCGTAGGTTGCAGATAATGACAATCTGGACTTTCAGTGGCCTTAGCTTTTTTCCCTAAGCGGCTCTCCTGGCCTTGGCGGTACTTTTCGCATCGGCGTTCACTTGTCTCTTGTCTTAACTCTCGGACCAACTTTCTTGGTGGTCAATCTCACTTGGTTTCTTATAGTAAAATGTATCTTTAACTTAACTTATGAAGTAAAAAGAACAGTTTTACAAATTCTTCAGTCGTAACTGTTTGCACAGTTCCACTGTGGAATAGTTCTACTGTTGTAATTTTTGTTGACAGTGTATCACTGTATGGCTCTGATACCACTTTGCGCCAGGATATACAGCACTGTCATTTGTGTCAATTTTACGACTTTTTATTTATTGGATTTTATGTTTCAGGTTTTCAAGAGTATTTGAAAGATTATGATCAGAGATTATAACAGATATGTAAACAGCAAGCTGTTATACTGTATTAATGATTGTAAAATTTTATAATAATTTAGACAGAATAATATGATTCCTATGAATGGAACTATTGAGATATCAAGTACTATCCACTGAACGTAACTAGTGTTGCCTATCTTAATATTAAATAAAATTTTAAATTGCATAACAGGCAGACAGACATAAATTCACACTAGCATACTTTATTAATATTCACGTCTGCTTACAGGGAGATAATTCAGAAAAGGGAAAAGATATTACATGAAAATGAAAACAAAGAAGATATTATATGAAAATGAAAACAGAGAAGATATTACATGAAAACATGGAACTAAAAACAGGGAAATAAAACAGAGAGGAATTTAGACCAGGAGACTTACTGAGCACATAAACAGTAACTGGAAAATAGTTTCCAGTGATGAGGGCAGTATGAAGGTAAATCTTGGATATTACAATCACACATAAGTAATAGAGTGAGGTAAGAGAGAACCTGGTTGAGCTATGAGGGCGAAGATAGCTTCAGATAGGAACGGTATGAACTGTTGCAGAGGTTTGCACAGGTTTGGTTTGTGATATCAAGGTTGTTGAGGTTTATGGTTCAGAGGTCTGTAAAGGGTTCAGGTAACAGGGTTTCTGAGATGCAGAGGTCTTGCTGTGATAACAGGGTTGTTGAGGTTTAAGGCTCAAAGGTCTGTAATGGTTCAAGGTAACAGGGTTACTGAGGTCTGGGGTTTAGGTGCAGAGTTTCAGCAAAGGCTGCTGAGGCGTAAAGGTTGAAAAAGAAGCTTAGAGGTTTTAGGAGGCTCAGGCTGAAAGGTTGAGAAAGAAGCTCAGAGGTTTTTTAGGGGGCTCAGGCTCAGAGGTTGAGGATGAGGATAGGAGAAGAGGGGAATAGTTAGGCCCTGTCTTGAAGACGAGGCGAGGCTTTCCTTTTATAAGGCTTGAAGGGAATCTTTTGGGCTCAGGTGGACCAGCTGGCAAAGCCTAGTGGGCAAGAGAGGACAAAAGAGAGAGAGAGTGTCGACGGAAGGCGACAAAGGAGAGAGGACAAGGTGTCGGCAGGATGCGACAAAGAAGAGAGGACAGGGTGTCGGCAGAATGCGATAAAGAAGAGAGAGAGGTGCTAGTGGATAAAATTAAGAGCATAAGAGGATGCTCGTTGTACAAAAAGACAAAAACAAAAAAGTAAAAGCATCTATGCATAATGGCTCTTTTGGCCTTATTACAATTGGAGTACAGTCTTTGCTGTCTGTAGTGGGACCCTTCTTTGTCCCATATGATGTCTTGCTATTTGTCGCTTATTGCTTCTGGATGGTGATGTCATGGATGATGGAGTCATGGTCACTGACTGAATTCTTCTCGATCATCCTCTTCCGGATCCGTTTCTTTTGGATCTGTTTCTTCTGGATCCTTCTGACTGAGTTGGAGGTACCTATTGGTGTGTAGTGGAGAAGACTGAACTGTTTCTTCGGAAGATGTGGGTTTTCTTCCTGCTTCAGCGAAGATTTCTTTCATTTGTTTCTCCAGTTCTTCCTTGGAGGCATGTGGGTTGGTTTGAAGCATATTTCGAAGATAGGTTGGAAAATCAAAAGAAGTGTTTGGAGTATTTGGGTTTTTCTGGTATATAGGTGCTTTCGGTGGTATTCTTTTTGGAGTAGCTTTGGTGAGATCCATTTGAAAGATATCTCACCATTTCACAGAGATAGTTTTTCCCAAACGCGGGATGTATGTATAATCATTGGAAGTATTGGGTGATATGGTATAATCCCATTTCATAATCCAAGGGATTTGATACAAGGCCATGAAGTAAAGGTGAGTGTCAACTGAATTATTGATATTATTGTATTGTATAAATTGTTCCTGCAACTCCTTAAAAGCAGGAGGTAAAATCATAGTAGTTGATCCCCACACAAAATACCAGTTTTGAAACCAAGTGGGGAACCTTTCAAAAATTGGTAGCCGGAACTGTAAATACCAGCTATGAGTATTGTTAGGGTTTTGATAATAGAAAAATTTGTGCCAAGCTTCTATGTACTCAGCATATTTGAAATACTTATAAGAAAATTCAGGATTTTGTAATTTCTTTCCTTGTGCGGGATTTGAACCCCACTCAGTATAAGGAAGAAGTTTCTTTATCTGTACTTTTGAATAGGCTATGATTCGGGTATTCTGTTGAAAGTAGTGGACAACAGAGATGGACCTTGTTTCCATTAGAATGGCTTCGTAATACTCTCGGGTCTTAACCCCATTGATACGATTAAGATGATTCAGTAGGTATAATGGTGCAAGCTTGCTTGGATCCATGTGAACCTGATGTTCATCAATGGTAATGTCCATCAGAAAGGCTCTTTCAATGTATTCTGATCTTGGAGTGTTGGTAGGAAGAGTGGATTTTGACTGGGCTGGTGAGAATGTAGGAGTTGAAGTTCGTGCTTCTGGGTATGTAATTTGATGAACTGGGGATTGAGATGGTGATCGAATATTCAGGGGTGAAGGTTCCCCTTCATATGGAACTAAAGAATGCATGGGGTTTTTTCCCCGGCGAGTATTGCCTCGGGAGCCCATATTTAAGGATGAAAGATCCTTATCAGATAGGTTATCTTGGAATAATTGAAGTGCAAGTGACCATGTATGCCTCTGCAAATAAAATGGCAGGCAACCATGATCAAGAAGTTGCCAAAGCAATAATAAATGGATTTACAGGATGGTTACGGGGATGGTAGGATTTTTATGTGGATGATGATACCAAACAAAGAATTCTGAAAGACAATGGACAGGAAGAAATGAACAAAATCAAGAAGTGATATATACAGAAAGTGATGCTGTGAATACCCTGATATATACAATCACTTTACATTTTGTAGGCAGTACCTCATTACTAGCAGCAAGATCAGATGATCTGCTTTCTAACTTACGCTGCCCTACTTTGTCTCATTATAAATGGTATAAAGATGTATTTTTCTCAAGACTTTTAATACGAGAAGACTGTCAGCTAGACCATTGGAAGGAAAAATTTATAGCTGGTCTTCCATATCTATTTGCGGAGAAAGTCAAAGAAAGACTTCGCAAGAAACATAATGGAATAATAGTATATTCATCATATACACTCGGAGAACTCTCCGCAGAAATATGTGCAGAAGGCTTAGCCCTATGCACCGATATGAAATTAAAACGACAAATAGATAAACAAAAGCTCACCAAGAAAAAAGAACTTGGAGATTTCTGTGAGCAATTTGGCTATTACTTAGATAGAAAAAATATGCCGGATTACATCAAAAAGAAGAAGAAAAAATACAAAAAAGAAAAATATAAATCCAAGAGAAAAAAAAAAGATAAGGATCAGGAGTATTATAAAAAGTCCAAAAGAAAATTAATTAATAAATTTTCCCCAAATACAAAGAAAAGGAAAAAACTCCCAGTATGTTATAAGTGTGGTAAAATAGGACATTATAAACACCAATGTAAATGAAAAAAGAAAATAGATTCATTAAATTTAGATGATACAACCAAATCAAAATTAAAAAATATAATTTCTTATGATTCTTCCTCTTCCACTTCAAGTGAATCTTATACAGAAGACATAGATAGTAACGACCTTGATTTTATAGGAACATATAGTTCTTCCACTGAATCCCAATACCTTAAAACTTGATCAAAAGGATCAAACAATTTTATTTCAAACAAATATTGAAAAATCTAATATGATAGTTCCAAAAACCATAAAATGGTCAGATATTATTCTACCTCAATCATGGGCATTACAAAATGCCAATCAACCACAAGAAATTCCTCAACATCATATTCCCAACCATATCATAGAGCATACAGATGGTAATGTAGAAATACAATTCCAAACTACAAATTTACAAGTACAGGATGATATTGAAATAAATAGGAAGAGAAATAATAAACATAACATACCAAGTAGAAAATCAATTTCTCACAACCCAAATGTTATTATATTACCTTCTCCTAATCAAATGTCTTCATCCAATTCATCTAGTTCATCCAATTCAAACATACAATTTCAAGGAACACATAGGACAAAAGATCATATCGTAATTCCAACATATACATCAAAACCTCATCCCACAACTTCTAATCCTGAACCCAGTATAGAAGAATTACAAGACTTCCAAGTTTGTACATTACAACTTGAAGAAGATATGAATGAGAATCAATATTCAGAAGAAAATATAGCAGCCTATCTAGCAGCTAAGCTAGAAAGGAAACAAAGAAAAATAAATAAAGATTTTATTAAAAAAGATTATTTATCAGAAGAAAATAAAAATATACGAGAATGGTATTTAAAATGATTTCAGCCACCTAGACTACTGGAATTACTACATAAAAAATATAATAAATTTTTACACAAAGAAAGATTAAATATAGGATTTTTCCATTGGCTAAGAAATATGTGTTTAGAGAAAAATATTACTATTCCTTCATTCGATAAAATTCAAACAATAGAAGAGAAGACATATATGAGTACTGATGGTACTACAACAGCTAGTATACATCCACCTGAAAAAAGTATTATACTTAAAACAGGTATTCCAAAAAAGAATGAGCCTGTACACTCCTCATCTTTCTATGATATAATGGCTACACCATACAAAGCCATACCTAACGAAATAAATAAAAAACAGGAATACATACCTCATATTGTAGAACAAAATAATTATACAAACCTATATCTACAATCTCTTGGAAAGCAAACTGAACGAATAGAGAGAATAGTATCCAAGGAAACACCTACTATATCTCCCATTCCTAAATCAGTATTATTCCACCTCCTGAGTTAAATAAAAATAAATTCCACATTGGAGAAAATAATAAATCCCTTATGGATCAATTAATTTCCAAACTCTCCCAACTAGATCTGAAAGGAATACCTTCATTTCAACTCAATATTCCTCCACCAACCATCACTTCTCAAATACCTGAGTCATCTGACAAAGGAAAAGCTGTCATATCTGAGCATGAAACAATGATGCTCACAGAAGAAGAACCCATCATAGAGGATACAATCCAAAATCAGGAAAAACCAATTTTGAATATTTTCCTCAATATCATTTATAATAATTTGTTCTTTATTCTTGACTCTAAGTTTTGAAGATGAAGGTACAGTTTTACCAGTAAGATTCTTTATGAGATTTGCCATCCGTAGGTTGCGGATAATGACAATCTGGACATTCAGTGGCCTTAGCTTTTTTCCCTAAGCGGCTCTCCTGGCCTTGGCGGTACTTTTCGCATCGGCGTTCACTTGTCTCTTGTCTTAACTCTCGGACCAACTTTCTTGGTGGTCAATCTCACTTGGTTTCTTATAGTAAAATGTATCTTTACCTTAACTTATGAAGTAAAAAGAACAGTTTTACAAATTCTTCAGTCATAACTGTTTGCACAGTTCCACTGTGGAATAGTTCTACTGTTGTAATTTTTGTTGACAGTGTATCACTGTATGGCTCTGATACCACTTTGCGCCAGGATCTACAGCACTGTCATTTGTGTCGGTTTTACGACTGTTTATTTATTGGATTTTATGTTTCAGGTTTTCAAGAGTATTTGAAAGATTATGATCAGAAATTATAACAGATATGTAAACAACAAGCTGTTATACTGTATTAATGATTGTAAAATTTTATAATAATTTAGACAGAATAATATGATTCCTATGAATGGAACTATTGAGATATCAAGTACTATCCACTGGGCGTAACTAGTGTTGCCTATCTTAATATTAAATAAAATTTTAAATTGCATAACAGGCAGACAGACATAAATTCACACTAGCATACTTTATTAATATTCACATCTGCTTACAGGGAGATAATTCAGAAAAGGGAAAAGATATTACATGAAAATGAAAACAAAGAAGATATTATATGAAAATGAAAACAGAGAAGATATTACATGAAAACAGGGAACTAAAAACAGAGAAATAAAATAGAGAGGAATTTAGAACAGGAGACTTACTGAGCACATAAACAGTAACTGGAAAATAGTTTCCAGTGATGAGGGCAGTATGAAGGTAAATCTTGGATATTACAATCACACATAAGTAATAGAGTGAGGTAAGAGAGAACCTGGTTGAGCTATGAGGGCGAAGATAGCTTCAGATAGGAACGGTATGAACTGTTGCAGAGGTTTGCACAGGTTTGGTTTGTGATATCAAGGTTGTTGAGGTTTATGGTTCAGAGGTCTGTAAAGGGTTCAGGTAACAGGGTTTCTGAGATGCAGAGGTCTTGCTGTGATAACAGGGTTGTTGAGGTTTAAGGCTCAAAGGTCTGTAATGGTTCAGGTAACAGGGTCACTGAGGTCTGGGGTTTAGGTGCAGAGTTTCAGCAAAGGCTGCTGAGGCGTAAAGGTTGAAAAAGAAGCTTAGAGGTTTTAGGAGGCTCAGGCTGAAAGGTTGAGAAAGAAGCTCAGAGGTTTTTTAGGAGGCTCAGGCTCAGAGGTTGAGGATGAGGATAGGAGAAGAGGGGAAAAGTTAGGCCCTGTCTTGAAGACGAGGCGAGGCTTTCCTTTTATAAGGCTTGAAGGGAATCTTTTGGGCTCAGGTGGACCAGCTGGCAAAGCCTAGTGGGCAAGAGAGGACAAAAGAGAGAGAGAGTGTCGACGGAAGGCGACAAAGGAGAGAAGACAAGGTGTCGGCAGGATGCGACAAAGAAGAGAGGATAGGGTGTCGGCAGAATGCGACAAAGAAGAGAGAGAGGTGCTAGTGGACAAAATTAAGAGCATAAGAGGATGCTCGTTGTACAAAAAGACAAAAACAAAAAAGTAAAAGCATCTATGCATAGTGGCTCTTTTGGCCTTATTACAATTGGAGTACAGTGTTTGCTGTCGGTAGTGGGACAAATATATATATATATATATATATATATATATATATATATATATATCGGAAAGAGCTGAGATTAGCCCATTAGCTCAGATTAGCCCACTAGCTCATATGAACAATATATATATATATATATATATATGAGAAAAAGATCATGTCAGCCCATGGGCTCATGGAACATTGTAAGCCCAACGGCCCAGATTGAATCTGAACCAATCCAATGATCATAATTGTATTTCGTATTTTAATTTTATTTTCTACAAATCCAAATTACTTGAAATTTAGAGCTCTTATTATTCATGAATAGTATAATCTAATAAACATATAAAAGAAATAGTTTGCATAAATTAAATTGACCAAAATACCCATAAAAATTCTCGGAGTATATTGGTCAATTTATTTTATGTGAATTAATTTCATAATATTTTTATTAGGTGTGTCTTGATGAGAAGAGTTTATGCTCCAAATTTTATACTATTCAGATTTATATAAAAATATTAAAATTATATTACCGATATATAGTCATGACCTTTAGATCGTCCCAGATTCAATATGGGCTATTGGGCTTTTTCTATTCTATCAGCTAGTGAGCTCACCCTAGCATCGTCCACACACACACACACACACACACACACACACACACACATATATATATATATATATATATAAACCATTGTTTTGATGCCCAAATGTCCTCCAATTGATAATCTCAACATCAACATACATGGACATGAGAAAAAAAATGGATTTCAAGTTTGGAAATAGTGTATTTTTTGTAACGCATTTTTGGACCTTCAATTTTCAACATTTTCAAGTTTTTATAGATCTACCGATCTACATTATTTTTGTAGCTTTAAACTTTATAAATAAAGATGAAAATATATTTTAAGGCTATAACAAGGATTTCAATATTGAAACTGCATTACTGTAGGGTTTGTCCAAAGTTAAAAACCCTTCAAAATGCAAAAGTTAACGTTATAAGGTGTTGTAATGTGGGTGTTTATCAAAACGACCATTACTTTTTTATTTAAAAATTATTTTAATAGTTAACTTTACCATTGAGAAAGAAAAAATTTGAAATTTTTATACGTACAATAACATTTTCGAAGTTAGTGTCCTAAAACTTCATTTATAGAGCGCTATTGTCTTTTAGTAAAAATTTCAGTTTTACCCCTTTTAGAGATGACAAAAGTACCCAATATCTTGTAGTGATATTTACAAAATTATTCTTACTTACCATTAATCTTTGTAATTTGAAGGATTGTGAGCTTTAGATTATATATATATATATATATATATATATATATATATATATATATATATATATATATATATATATATATATATATATATATATATATATATATGAGAAAAGTTTATATAGTGCTGAGTTTCTAAACAATCAAATTAGAACCTACGTAAAAATTATTACTAGAAGAGGTTGTTTTGATGCCTAAATATACTCAAATTAATTATCTCGACATTAAGATGCATGGACATGAGAAAAAAATGGATTTTAAGTTTTGGAAATAATGTATTTTGTAACGAATTTTTAGACTGTCAAATTTCAAGATTTTCAAGTTTTCATAGATTTGTCGATCTATACTATTTTTGAAGCCTTAAAATTTATAAATAAAGATGAAAAATATATTTTAAGGAAAAGTTTATATAGAGCCGAGGCTCTAAACAATCAAATTTGAGACTACCTCAAAAATTTCACTAAAAGCAGTTGCTTTGATGCACATTTCTTCACATTGATCATCTCGACGTCAAGATGCATGGACAAGAGAAAAAAATTAATTGCAAGTTGTGGAAATAGTGTATTTTGTGCGTTTTTGGACCGTCAATTTTCAAGTTTTCATAGATAAGCCGATCTGCCCTATTTTTAAAGCTTGAAACTTTATAAATAACTATGAAAATATATTTTAAGGCTATTACAAATATTTTCAATATTGAAACCACAATTTTCGACACTATTTGAAGGTAGGCTCTAATTTGATTGTTTAGAGCTTAGGCTCTATACAAACCGCACCCTATATTTTACGGCTATCACAAAGATTTGCAGTATTGAAACCAATTTCTCGAAACTATTTGAAGGTAGGCTCTAATTTGATTGTTTAGAGCCTAGGCTCTATACAAATCTCATATATATATATATATATATATATATATATATATATATATATATGGAAAATGTAAAGATTAACCCACTAGCTCATATGAATATATGAGCCTAACGGTCTAGATTGAATCTGGGCCGATCTGATGGTCACGACCTCATTTCGTATTTGAATTTTAGTTGTTTTTCTACTAATCCAAATAATTTAAAATTTTAGGAGTGTATTCTTCTCATCAAGTTATACCTAATAAAAAAAATTTCAAAAATAATTCATAAAAAATAAATAGACCAAAATACCCCCAAAACGTTTCAGGTGTATTTTGATCAATTAGTTTTTTGCAAATAAATTTTTTGATATTTTTATTAGATTCTTCTATTCTTTAAGAATACACATTTAAAATTTAAAATTATTTTGATTATAAAAAAAACATTAAAATTAAAATACGAAATGAGGTTATGACAATCAGATCGGCTCAGATTCAATCTGGGCCATTGGGCTCATATGGGAAAAGATGAGATTAGGTGGGCCTATATATATATATATTCATATGGGAAAAGATGAGATTAGGTGGGCCTATACATAGATATATAAGAAAAGTCTTCCCAACGCCTATAGGTAAAATTGAATAGTAATTTCGCCTACCCTCATCACCGTCCAAAGTTCGTTGCTCGGTCACGATTGTTTGGTAGTATTTTATTTTTCATTTATTTTTTACAAATCAAAATGACGTGAAATTTGGAGTGTATATACATCTCAGTGACGCGCATCAAATCAAAATATAAAAACAATAATTCACAAAAAACCTTTTGACCAAAATACCCTAGAAAATTTTCGAGGGTGTTTTGATTAAGTTTTTTCATGTAAAATATTTTTTGATATTTTTTCGTAGATTCAATTATTTTTTATGAATACGAGCCATTAAATTTTAGATCTGTCCAAAAAAAAATAAAACACTATCAGACAATCGTGACAGTGTGATGAACTTTGGACGGTGATGAGGGTAGACAAAATCACTATTCATTTTCGCCTATAGGCGTTTTATAGTATCTTCCTATATATATATATATATATATAAAAGATGCTAGGGTGAGCCTACTAGCTCATAGGAAAAAATGAGCCCAACGGCCTTTTTCTAAGAAAATTTGGGCCGATCTGACGATCATGGATGTCCGATAGTGTTTGAATTTTACTTTTTTTTTCCTACAAATCCAAATCACTTGAAATTTTAGGCGTGTGTTCATAAATAAAAGGCGAATATTTGAAAAATATTTTACATGAAAACATTGACCAAAATACCATTATAAATTTTTAGGGGTATTTTGGTCAATTTATTTACAGATAAATTTTTTTATATTTTTATTTGGCACGTATTGATGAGAGGAATATACATGTAAAATTTCAAATGATTTGGATCTGTAGAAAGTAAATTAAAATTCAAATACTATCAGACATTTGTGATCGTCAGATCGGCCCAGATTCAACTTGGGCCGTTGACGCATTTAGCTTATCTAAGCTAGGCTGCACACTTTAGCTTTTTTCATGTATATATATTGGCAAAGTTTACATATGGTTGCAACCTTAAAATGTAGAATTACAAATCACCTAAAAAATCTATCGTAAAAGGTTGTTTTAATGTTGAAAAACCCTCTAATTGATCATCTCAACATCGAGATGTATGAATATATATAAAAACAATTTTGAGTCCCAAAAATGGTGGATCTTGTAGCATATTATCTAGACCTTCCATTTTCAAGTTTTTCATATGTTTATAGATCTACTTGATTTTAACCATTTTTGGAGTTTAAAATTTTATAGATAGACATGAAAATAGATTTTTAGATAATCCTAATAATTTTTTCTACCAAAATTACATGTGTGTGTGTGTATGTGTGTGTGTGTGTGAATGTGTGTGTGTGAAATTTAGGTGTGTGTGTGTGAAATTAAATAGTGTTTCACCTCGCTACGTATATGCTATGTTTGTGGCGATATTGCCTTAAAAACTGCTACAGATTTATCGGAGTCGTGGCGGTTGCTCGTGTTTTTTTACATGAAAGAATACCACAACGGACTTACTATAGGTACGTTGCGGTCTTTTAATCCACGTTGTCTGAAAAAACCAGACAACGCAGAGACTATGGGCAAAAATATTGTTCATTTTCGCCCCTAAGCATTGCGTAGTGGCTTCGCTATTAATCAAGGGAAAATTTGTTAAGAGCTAACTTTTAATAGGTAACTTTACCATTAACCAATGGCAATTTGAAATTTTTACAGTACAATAGCATTTTGGAAGTTAGTGTTTTGAAATTTTATTCGTAGAGTGCCATTATCTTTTTAGTAAAAATTTCAATTTTACCCCTTATGGAGATGACAAAATTAGCCATTGTCTTGTAGTGATATTTTAATGATGAATATATCACAAAAAGTAACTTTTTTTATAAAATGAACCACAAAGTTAGAAAATCCACCCTTCACAACTCATTCTTTCATTAACCTTTGTAATTTGAACGGTTGTGAACTTTAGATGATCTCATATATATATATATATATATATATATATATATATATATAACCTTACAATAGTTAGACAACTATAATAAATAATAATATAGGTGGAATCTCAGCCGTCAGATATTCATCGAGTGGTTCAAAATATATTTCACTATTTTAATTTTATTTTATTTATAAATTTGATTAAGATAAAATTTTGGGTGTATATACCTAACACTATTGCATACCATATAAAAATGTAAAAAACATTATTTGCAATAATTTTAAATGACCAAATTACCTCCATCATCTTTCAAAGGTATTTTGATCATTTTATATTTTGGAAAATATTTATATATATATATATATTTTAATTGTGTACCCTATTTTTTAGTATACACAACTAAAATTTCATTATGATCCGATTTCTAAGAAAATATTAAAATTTATATAGTGATAAGCATTCTGAACTATATAATAAAGATCTGACGGCTGGGATTTAACCTATATTACTATTCATTATACCTGCCAAGTGTATATATATATATATATATATATATATATATATATATATATATAAGATGTTAAAAGCTAAAATTTTCAAAAAAAACGTTTATACAAGATGTTGCCCTTATATCATAGAAGTAACGTGCAACTAAAAAACCCACCAAAACATATTGTTCTGATACTGCAAAACCTTCCAATTGATCATCTTAACCTTGAGATACATAGATATATATAAAAAATAAAAATCATTTCAGGTCTTGAAAATCGTGTATCTTGTAGGTATTATTTTCAAGTATCTATATATCTACTCGATCTATACTATTCTTAGAGCTTTAAATTTCACGATTAGGGACCAAAACAACTTGTTAGGCCATCAAATAGTTTTTCAGCACCAAAAGTAGATCTTTTAGTATACTTTAGAGATCACTTTACTTGGATTGTTTAAGGTTGATAACTTATATAAATCACACCCATTTTTTAGAAGTATATGTCTTTATTAGGAAATGAAGCCTATCACAAAAATGGTAAATATTTTGATAGGGCTGCAGCCCTATCAATATGAGTAAAGCTTCACTTCATAAATCATTGAAAATTGCAATCTGGTGTCAAAAAACATTTGATTCGATCATCTTGACCTTGACCATGTGGTTGTGAAAAAAATAAAATTTCAAGTACCATCCATTTCACCCTTAAAAAAGTGCTCATAGATCCATAAGATCTATACAATTTTTTGAGCTTCAAATTTGATAGTTGAAGTTGGAAATTAATTTTAGAACCATCATGGAGATTTTTGAAGCCCAGTACTTTCCAGATGAGGATTCGAGCTGTGACTTTACATTGTTTTCATAAAACCCAAGTGCTATAGAAACCACATCCTCAACAAAATTTTAGAATGAGGACATAAATTTTGTGTATCGCAAAACTTGAATGCATATTATAACATTATCAATAACAATTATGTTTTTTATTTATGATGGACCTCATTGATTTCCGCCATTTGTTCACATTGTTACAATCAATTTTTTTTTTTTTGGATAAATCACTGACCTATTTTTTATTTTTATTACCAATCTCGAAAAAATGTTATAAAAAGGAAATAAGCATTTACAAACATTATACAATCCTTTTCTAGGGGATGTTGGCAGAGTCCCTCATAAAAAGTAACAAAATATGGGGGATGGACCCGCCAAACCGTGGCTTGAGCAATAGATGCTGCCGTCTTCACCCGGCTACCAACAACCATGCTCGTCTCCCAAAAGATATGGGATATGTTATTTACAATCTTTAAGACTCCACAAAGAGATGTCAATTTGTTAAGATCTTGCATCCTTACTTTGGTTATATTAGAATAATTTGAACCCTTTCCAAACTTTAAAAAAAATTGGAAGTTAATACAAATTATGAGCATAATTCCTTTCTTCCATTTATGTATTACTTAGAATGTTCGAATGGCAAGTTATATAGAAATTAAATTTTATCGGGCATCAAATTTTTTAATAATCTCTCAAAAATCAAACATGATAAATAAGTCCACTAAATATATGGTTTTGAGCAGTTGTTATAGGAACCGGACTTGTCACCAACCTTTGGTATGCTTCAATTAGCTGTTCGATTAGTCAATTGGAAAAGAGCCTCAGCTTAATTGATTAGTACTTGACGATTTGCAACGTTACATTTTAGGCTCAATTCCTACAAAAGGAAGGGGCCCTATCTCCACTGACTCATCCAAAAAAAAAAACGATCGGTCAATATACCGGCTGTGAATTGAATAAAACCAATCAAAATTTATAAATATTTAGTTTTCTCGTAAAGAAAATTAATTTTCTCATAATCATTATTGTTATTGAACCAGACAGGCTTGGGTTTGGTTGACCATCCAATTCATCAAACTAGCTGGCACAGTCTGGATTTGGCATCCCTGGTTTTGAGTCAGTTTCTATACTTGCCCTTTGAATAAATATCTAAGAAGAGATTGAACAATTTGGGAAGCTACAATAACACTTATAAAAACTATTTATCATCTAGTTTCTTAAAAGATTATAGAGATAAAGAGATATAAGGATGACATCTAACTGTTTATAAAAAATAGAGAGGATAGAATCTCCATCGTTATTATTATTGTCGTCAAAGCTTTTTTCCAACTAATTAAGATATGTTACATGAACCTTGGTCCGCCATTCTGCTTTATTAAAGGTCATACCTTTAATGAAGACATAAGTTCCTATGTCCTTTTTAACGACTTCCAACCATGTCCTTTTGGGCTCATTTATTGCCTTTTTTGAGCATTGTATTTGAACTAACTCACACCTACTAACGAGTGTTGTGCCAAGTATGTATTACATATATCCAGCCTACCTAATTCTACTCTCTCTCATCTTATTGTCTATTGGTGCTACATCTAAATTTTTTGGGATGTATCCATTTCGAATTCTATCCCTTCTTGTTATGTGACTCATCCATCTCAACATCTCTGCTACACTCATTCTATGGGTTATGGTTTTTTGACTGTCCAACATTCTGCCCCATACAACAAAGAATGAAATCTCCATCATATCATCTTTAATAATTGAGATTGTCCATTATAAGACCATGCACTTTTGGTACATGGAGACGACCATCAATTTTAGTCATTGGATCTAAAATCAAACATGTTGAAAGCGTCATAACATTTGAGGAATTTTGTTTTTTGGACTGTGCCTAATTAATAACGCATCTCCAACTACCATATTTCACATTTAGTAGTCAATAATGATTGTGACCTCTTTATATAAAAAATAAAGAATAAGGCATACATCAAAATTTTCACTAGAAGAGGTTGTTTTGATGCCCAAATATCCTCAAATTAATCATCTCGACCTCAAGATGCATGGACATGAGAAAAAAACAGATTAAAAGTTTTGGATGCATCTTGTAATGCATTTTTGGACCGCCAATTTTCAAGATTTTCATAGATCTGCTTGATCTACACTATGTTTGAAGCTTTAAATTTTATAATTAGAGATGAAAATATATTTTAAAACTATCACAAAGATTTCTAGTATTGAAACCACATTTCTAGACACTATTTGAAATTATGTTTTATTTTGATTGTTTAGAGTCTCGCCCTCATAGCACCCAAAAATAAATAATCTTATTATTTGCATTTCCTTAACATTTTTATCCATATATGGTACATTAAATGGGAGACCAACTGCATACTTCGTCTTCTCAATCTTAGTTTCAGACTAACTTTCAAGTATGGTAGGGGACAAGAACCAACCTTTGTGTACCATCATGCAAATAGTGAAAGATAAAGAAACGCCTTACTACATTTGTAGAAGACATAAAAAGCCTTTGTTTGATAGCAAATTTTTTTTTCTTATTGGTCTCTTCTAACCACTTGAGAGGTTGTCTATTTAGGCTTTGGGAGTGGGATTCACGGGCCACAAATGCCAAATTTTTATCTTTGGGGGAATACAAATGCGAACTTCGTGCCTGACTTGTCATTCCAAATGTTGCAAAATAAGATGACTCTCATAGGTGGGTCCAGTCAATGTGAATGGAAATAGAGGTACTTGCCTTGTTGTTTATAAGATTTGAGTACCCCCAAATTATTAACCACTTTCTTTCCCATGGCCCTTGCTAGACGTTGTAGATTTGACGTATATTTTAAAATAATATAAAAAAATTATATATATTTAAAAAATAATACTAAATCTATACTATGCAAATAAAATATTAAGTATTTATTACTACAATCTTACTTTTATAACTATAGTTGCAGATTTATATAAACTTTTCTATTTGAAGAAAAGTATATATAAAGTTTGCAATTATATTTATAAAAGTAAGATTGTAGTAATAAATGCTTAACATTTTATTAGGGTTCACCAAGGTTAATGTGATCCTTATGACTCAGAATCAATGTTTTTAGGAATTCTCTTGATCATAATTTTGAAAGGGGTGTCTACAAAAATATATATAAAGTTATAAACAATGAAGGTGGAAAGTATTTAGAAGCTATAATGAGGAGTGAACAATGAATATATACACTTAGCGAGTCCGAGTCTTAAGAGGTGTATGTGTAGTGAACTATACCCAACTTAGGAGCACTAATCGGACCCTAAATTTTAAGAGAAAGCTTTCTAGGCATAGGGAATTAATATACGCCACTCTCTGCTAACCGTCTGATCTGAATGGATGGCTAGATACCTTCATCCATAATATCACAAGTGAACCCTTGACCGTTTGATTTAGATATGATATCTCAAAATATTTTTTTTTTGTTTTTTTACTGCAAATTACATGAGCATGAAATTTGGTGTATGTCATCAACTCAATAAGGCGTAGCTAAAAAAAATTTAAAAATATTTTCAAAAATATAAAATGACCAAACTGCCCCTAAAACCTTTAGGGGTATGTTAATTCAAATTTTCTTTTTTCAGAAATATTTTTTTATATTTTTTATAGGTGTGGCTTTATGGGAAAATTGGATGGAAAAAATTTGGTGTTGATATGAATTTGTATAAAAAAACTGGTTCACAGTTTGAACATGCTGCTCTGGTCCGGTCTTAATAACCTTGGTAGAAGGAAACAAGGTTTAGATCTTACCTCTCCAACAAATCTTTCTAATAACATTGTTCACACTTCTTTTGAAGGTAAATGCTAAAAACCTCTAAAGATCATAGAGGTCCAATTAACAAATCCAGCTCTTTAGGGGAGACATGTAGGCAGCTAGGTAGATTGATCAGATCCTCATAACAACAGCTCACAAGATTACATCCATGTATAACAGGGACTTTAGCTCAGACTCTTCTTTTCCCTCTTCACACACTTAAGAAGCATATTGCTTGTACTTAAAGTAGAGATGGTTGCTAGATAGTTGATGATCTTCCACAATTCTCCGTACTTTTCATGGACACAATGTTGTGGAAATCTTTTCTTGTTTGATTAGTAACAATCACTTTATTAATAAAATAAATACGGTGGAAATCTGGTAAACAAAAAATTTAACTCCATACCCTACTAGATCCGAGTTTCATGTGATAACATGACTCATTCCTGAAATTGGAATTTCTTTTTTGAGCTCCGATTTGATAGAAGTGCTACATTAATGCACCAAATGTATAAATGTTTTCATTTTAGCTTGTTTGCGGCGTCTTTCCCTTATGGGTAGCAGTAAAATGCATTGAGAGGTAAATGAGAATTGAACTCCTGCAAAATCCACAAAATTCCTAAGTTTCTCCATAAAGAGGATGAGAGCTTTGGCCAAGTAGCCATCAGCAAGGTCAACCATAGCTTTGAGTTTACCTTGAGGCACCACATGGGCCATGAGATATTTATTTTTTATATTCATACATCTTGATGTGGAGATGAGCAATTAGAGGACTTTTCAACATTAAAACAATATTTTCCGATGTAATTTTGATGTGCATATTTAATTCTACATTTTAAGTTTGCAACTTTATATATATATATATATATAATCCTATAGGACCCTCCCCCATCTATGTGTGTGGGATCCCAAAGGATCACACGATTAAATTTGGTATGGATCTATAGAAAAGTCAAGTCTCACATCCATGTGATAACTTTTTTAGAGATCCGTACCAACTTCAATAGTGAACCTTTGGGGGGTCCTACACACATAGGGGGGAGGGTCCTATAGGATCATTACTCATATATATATATATATATATATATATATATATATATATATATATATATATATATATATATATATATATATATATATATATATATATATATATATATAATGCTAAGATTAGCCCACTAGCTCATATGAACATATGAGCCCAACAGCTGGGCCGATCTGACAGTCATGACTTTATTTCGTGTTTGAATTGTGATTGTTTTTCTACAAATCCAAATAACTTAAAATTTCAGGCATCTATTATTCTCATCAAGATGCACCTAATAAAAATATTTGAAAAATAATTTGTAATAAATAAATTAATCAAAATACCCCTAAAACATTTCAGAGGTATTTCGATCAATGTATTTCTTGTAATTGTTGTTTTGATATTTTTATTAAATTATCTTATTTTTGAAGAATACACTCCTAAAATATTAAATTATTTGGATTTATAAAAAAAATTAAAATTAAAATACAAAACGAGATCATGACCATCAGATCGGCCCAGATTCAATCTGAGCAATTGGGCTCATATAAGTTAGTGGGCTAATCTTAGAATTTTCCTATATATATATATATATATATATATATATAGGGATATTATAAACTTCATAACCCTTCAAATTATTCAAGATAGAGAGAGTTGTGAATGATGGATTTATTAATTTTGTTGTGTATTTTTTTTAAAAAGTTACTTTTGTGGGGCAAATTTGTAAATATTAATACAAGACAAAGGGTATTTTTGTCATCTCTATAAGGGGTAAAATTAAAATTTTAACTAAAGGATAATGACACTCTATAAATAAAGTTTGTGGACACTAACTTCCAAAATGACATTATATTTTTGTGAAAATTTCAAATTTGTCCTTGCTTAATGGTAAAATTACCTATTTAAATATTTTTTTAATGAAAAATAATGACTGTTTTGATAAGTACACCCATCACAAACCCTTACAACTTGAACCTTTGTATTTTAAGGGGTTATTAACTCTAGACAAACCCTAGAGAAATGCAATTTCAAAATTGGAATTCTTTGTTATAGCCTTAAAACATATTTTCTTCCTTCTTTATAAAGTTTAAAGCTTAAAAACTAGTGTAGATCGACAGATCTATGAAATCAAGAAAATTGACGGTAAAAAAATGCATTATAAAATACACTATTTTCAAAATTTGAAATCCATTTTTTTCTCATAGCCATGCATCTTGATATCGAGATTATCAATTTGAGGATATTTGGACATCAAAACAACCATTGGGAATTTAGGGATTCATCTCTTCCCACATATTCCGTTATTTATTTATTTATTTTTTATTTGATTCTTGCTCTCTTTATATTATTTTTATGTTTAATTTGTGTTCATCGATTATTATATTTTTTTTTATCTAACTTTGCAACCTAATTATGCAAAGACTGAAAGAAACAAATCACTTTTTTTTTTTTCTCTCTTCGCTTTTATTTCTTGCTCATCATCAAGGTAACATTTTTTTTTTTAATGCTAGATTTTTTTAGCGTGCTACTGTGTAACCAATATTTTTTTTTTTTGTGGCGAACTCTTTCAATAGAAGTCACTGTTGACGACTTAGCGAGACTATTTGTTCACAATGCAACTTTATTCATTGAAAATTTCATAGAAATCTTGTGATTTTCACAGAAATTCACTGAAATATGGTTTTCGTGTTTTCTTTTTTGTTAAACCATCATCGACTACCTTCCATCTCCCGCATAGATTTATCTCTTGTAAAACTTTGTGAGAAGCATATCTTCTAACCGTGCATATTGTCAGTATATTTATCTTGGGAACTGTTACTCGTGCTATATCTTTTACCCAGCGTTTTAAAAATCGCCGAGTTCGACTCGGAATTCACGAAAAAGGTACCGGATCGGTTAAAAAACCGGGAATCGTCCGGTTCTAGAGAGAACCGGACGATTCCGCACAGTGACTCGCCGATTCACTGTGCGGAATCGGCGAGTCCGTGAAGAACACGGGTTGCACAGTGTTCTTCACGGATTTTTTCAAATTTGTCATTTTTTGATCATTTTTTTTGTTTTTTTCGGCATGTGATCTGTTTTGCAGGCTGTAAACAGCTTTATTCAGCTTTTTCAAGGATTAAATGGTGGAAAAATTGGTTGTTTTTTGATCAAGAAAAATTCGGGGTTTAGGGTTTCCGCCATTTCTGAAATTTCATGCCAAATAGGGCATGAATCTTTCAAAATTTGTAGGCATATTGATCTTAAAGCTGTGAATCAAAAGCTTTTGTTACTAATTTGTGATAATCGTTGAGAAAACAGAGTTTTTTGGAGATTGAAGGTTTCGGTTCACAAAAACAGGTAAGAACTTTGGGTTTTTTTTTTTTTCTGCCATTTGATTTATTTCACGGCATATTTTGAACAAAATGAGTTCAATAATTAGGGTTTTTAATCTTTATTGTGTCTAGTATGATTTAAAATTTTCAATTTTACGTAATCTGGTCAATTACAGCAAGAAATTTGATATGAACAGTGAGATGTCTGCGGAACCAAATTTCGCTGTTTTTTTTTTTTTTTTCCGCCTTTTGATTTTGTTTTCATGATATATTAGAAATAATGTGTTAAAAATTTAGGTTTTTGATTCCTTATATTGTTGTTTATCAGAAAATATAGTCAATTGGATGTAATTTATTCACTTGGAGGTGAATTTTTGAGTTAAAATCGCTTATGTAAAACGACTCTGTGAAGAACAAATTTTTTTTTTTTTTTTTTTTTTTTGTGTAGCCCATGATAGAATTTTTTGTAATCTATGATCGAATTTTTTGTAATCCATGATCAAAATGTTTGTTTTTTTTTCTTGTAATCCATGATCGAATTTTATTTTTTATTTTTTATTTTTGTAACCCATGATAGAATTTTTTGTAATCCATGATCGAATGTTTTGTAATCCATGATCGAAATGTTTGTTTTTTTTTGTAATCCATGATCGAATTTTTTGTTTTTTGTTTTTTATGTAACCCATGATAGAGTTTTTTGTAATCTATGATTGAATTTTTTGTTATCCATGATGTAATTGTTTTTTTCTTTTTTTGTAATCCACGATCGAATTTTTTGTTTTTTTTTGTTTTTTTTTTTTGTAATGCATGATCGAATTTTATGTAATCCATGAACGAATTTTTTGTAATCCATGATAGAATTTTCTGTAATCCATGATCGACTTTTTTGTAATCCATGATCGAATTTTATGTAATCCATGATCGAATTTTTTGTAATCCATGATAGAATTTTCTGTAATCCATGATCGACTTTTTTGTAATCCATAATCGAAATGTTTGTTTTTTTTACTTGTAATCCATGATCGAATTTTTTGTGTTTTTTTTTTTTTTGTAACCCATGATTGAATTTTTTGTAATCCATGATCGAATTGTTTTTTTCTGTTCTTGTAATCCACGATCGAATTTTTTGTTTTTTTATGTTTTTTTTTTTTTTGTAATCCATGATCGAATTTTATGTAATCCTTGATCGAATTTTATGTAATCCATGATCGAATTTTTTGTAATCCATGATCGAATTTTTAGAAAATTTATGATTTTTTTTTTTTAATCCATGATCGAACTTTTTGAAAATTTGTTAATTTTTTTTTTTAATCCATGATCGAATTTTTTGAAAATTTGCTGTACTTTTTTTTTTTTATTTCTTTTTATCCATGATCGAATTTTTTGAAAAATGATGATTTTTCGAAAAGATGTGAAAATCGTGATAAAGTTTTGATTATCATGATGTATTAAACATTTAAACCCAATTTTTAATTTTTATTGTTTGAGTTTGCTGTAATTTTTTTTTTTTTTTTTTCAAGATCGAATTTTTTGAAAATTGATGATTTTCCGAAAAGATGTGAAAATCGTGACAAGGTTTTAATTATAATGAGGTATTAAACCATATTTTAAATTTTTATTGTTAAAGTTTTTGTTGAAAAAATTGTATGTTGATGGATTATTTATGCAAAAAAATGCATGTTATTATATTTTTAATACAAAACTGTATTTTTTTTATCTGTTGTTCATGGATTTTTTAGTTGGAATGACAGATGTTAGCCGGCTCTTTGAAGAATTGTTTTTATTATTAATTTTTTAATGCAAAAAATGTATGTTCTTGATAATTGAGTTGTAGCCATGTTTGGAGCTTGCATTTTGTATTATTCTAAATGTTGGTAATTGATATGTACGAAAATATTATTGTCAAAAAAGGTATTTTGCAATAACAAATAACAACGAATATGACTACATGAACTACCACAACATATTATCACTACATATGGTGATTATTTTTCTTTTTGAACTGTCAGGTTAATTTAAACTTTTTACATCTTAAAACAGTTGAATCATGTCAAGATCTACAGAAGACCCTGCATGGCAACATGGGGTCAGACTTGATCCAACAAGAAAGACAAAATTATTTGTAATTACTGTCAAAGAGTGATAAGTAGTGGGGTACATAGGTTCAAGCAACACTTGGCAGGGGTTAAGGGAGAAGTTTCTGCATGCACTAGTGTCATTAGTAATGTAAAAAAAAGGATGGTGGCAATTCTTAATGCTAGCAAAGGTAAAAAAAATGCCAAACATAGGATGAATGAGGAGATAACTAGTTTATATACACCATCAAGCAGGAATGATACAGAAGAGCAATATAATTATGACCTAGAAGAGCAATATAATAATGAGCTGGACATGGCCACAAGATTGAGTTTACATGAACAATATCAGAGGGAATGTGGGTTTAGAATGCCTAGTGGGTCTAGCTCAGACATGCATGGTGGGCCTAGCTCCTATATGCATGGTGGGCCTAGTTCAGATATGCATGGCGGGTCCAGCTCGAGTATGTATGGCGGGCCCAGCTCAAATATGTATGGAGGGGTTGGTGGCAATATGTATAAAGAAAAATCAGTTGTTGAAGAAATTGTTTCTAAGTTACCTAGGAGTGCCAGTATTGCAGGTCATGGTCATAAAGACCCATTTCTCTCAAAGCCTAAGTCACAACAGATAACCCTAAAAGGCATGGTTAAAGGTACAAGAAACATGTTAGGGAGATATGTTGGTAAATGGTTCTACGATAAAGGGATTCCCTTTGATGCAGCCAATAGCCCATATTTTCCACCTATGGTTAGTGCAATCCAGAGAGCCGGGCCCGGGGTAAAACCCCCGACGGCATATGAGCTCAATGGGCCAATATTAGACGAAGAGGTAGAGGAAGTTAAAAAGTGGATTGAAGAATATAAACAGAGTTGGCCAAGGACAGGAATTACTCTCATGAGTGATGGTTGGTTCAATAAAGTTAGCAAAAAGGAGTTTTTAAACTTCTTGGCCTATTCCCCAAAAGGTACAGCTTTTTTGTCTAGCAAAGACGTATCAGGGACGAAGAAGGATGCAAACTTCTACGTACGACTATATGATCAGATAGTGGAGGAGGTGGGGGATAAGCATGTAGTCCAGTTTATTACGGACAATGCGCGTGCATGTGTTTTTACGGGCAGCAAGTTGATGGATAAGAGGAAGCATCTAGTATGGACCCCGTGTGCTGCACACAGCATCGATCTTATGTTAGAGGAAATCGGTGAGATCAAAATTGTGAAGGAGACTCTAGATGAAGCAAGGTTGGTGTCGAGATTTATATACAACCACTCGAAAATATTATTTCTGTTTAGAGAACACTCTAAGAAAAAAGAGATAATCAGGCCTGCCATAACCCGCTTTGCGACCGATTACTTAGCTGTGGACTCCATTCGACAATCTGAAGGTGCATTAAAGAGATTGTTTACTTGTGAAGAGTGGTTAAATGACCGCCTCTCAAAGTCCAGTACCGGTATACAAGTGGACAACATAATCTCAAATAGGCTGTTCTGGTCTCGATGTTCCAGTGTTGTAGAGGCCACTGCCCCTTTGGTCACGGTGTTAAGAATGGTGGATGCTGATAAGAAAGCTACCATGGGTATCCTTTATGAAGGTATTGAGAGGGCGAAATCAGCTATTGGGGAGAAATGTAATTTTGCTAGCAAAGTGATCGAGATTATAGAAAAGAGGTAGAACACCAAATTCGGACGTCCAATTCATTATGCTGGTAAATATATATTTATATCATTACAATGTTTCAGTTTAAATCATTTTTTTATGAAATTGTAAATGACATTTTTCTACCTATATATTTTTTAGGTTACTACTTCAACCCAAAATTTTTCTATTTGACACCTGAACAACCCCACAAGATTATGGAAGGGGTCAGATACATTATTGCAAGGTTGGAGAGAAGCCATCGAAACCAAGTAGCAGCAATATAAGAGGTATTATTTAATGTTTGGGTAAGAACTTCATTGAGTTGTTATATTTGTGAGGAATAATGCACTAAAACGTAATATATTTGTTTTAGCTTGCTATGTATAGGGATGCTATAGGATCCTTCGGAACTAGACTTGCCAGAAATTCTCGAACTATGATGGATCCAGGTTATCCCCTCGCTAATATTTTGTTTATTCATATATTTAATCTTATGAATTGTTCTTGCCCTTACAATGCTTTTTACATTTTAATCCAGCTGAATGGTGGGAGATATATGGTACTGATGCACCTCACCTAAAGAGGATAGCAATCAAGGTGCTCTCCCAGACATGTTCTGCTACTGGCTGTGAGCGCAACTGGAGTACGTTCCAATGGTTGCACACTACTAGGAGGAATCGACTCGTTTCTGAGAAGCTTCATAAACTAGTCTAAGTTCATTATAATTTAAACCTTAGAGAGCGACAAATAAGAAGGAAGCTTGAAGACTATGGGCCGATAGACTTAGACACAATATTTGTCACAGACACAGCAGACCGATGGGTAGTAGAAGAGGAGGAGCCAGTGTTGCACAAGAGAGTGTTCCTTGAGGCTATCGGTGATGAAGATATTGAAGAAAGTGATGAGCGGCATGAAAGAGGAAGCAGCCAGCCAATGTATCCACAATATGTCAGTGATATTGCACCTAATGAGGGAGAGTGGGAAGGGGGTCTAAGAGAAAATGAGAGAGATGATGATTCTGAGGCCACCCTATCCCAGCCATATTATTCACATATCGAGTCCCAACAGCAACAGTGTAGGGATGAGCACGACAGTGCAGATGAGCATGAAGGATGGACAAGCTTCGGGGATTTTGGATTGGGAACACAACAAAACACTAACACTCAGGGATTTGAAAATAGTCAGACGCCTGCTAATATCGATGATTCGTTTTTAGATCGAATCAATGAATTGTCAAACGAATTCAATCAATGGCACCAGCGTGACCAAGAAGAACAACAACGTCGTCTATCATTTTATTTTTAGATCGTATGTTACTAATTTTATGCTTTATTGTAGTCCATGTATGTTGATATACTTATTCCATGATAATTCTATGTTTATCCTTTTGTGTGATGTAAATTAAATGTTGAATGGCGGTTCATGCAGGGGAAGAACATATCAATATTCGCATATTCATTCAAAAACATGAAAATTCTTAATGGAGTACCCTCATTTTTTATTGAATTCCTAAAAAACAATATTTATAATGAATTTAAATAATTTTTTTGGATTTTTTTGAAGCTTTATTCTGACCGATTCACCCGATTCCGATCCGGATCGTCGATTCGCCGATCCAGATCGATTTTTGGAAAGCCCGATCCGGGTCACCGATCCGGTTTTTAAACCATTGCTTTTACCCATTGCAAAACTTAGTGCTTATCAACTTCTTAGGAGGCACAATAAAGTTATCTCTTGCAGAATATTCGTGCTTTTCTGTTTAACCTTAATACTTAAGTTTCAAAACAGTTGTTCTCTCCCTCCCTCTTAGCAAATAAAAGACCTTTTTATCGAAGAAAAGGTTTACAATTTTTTGTTTTTCCTACCCTAATTGCTACATTTTTTTCTCTCTCTCTCTAAGATATTCTTTATTTGCCATCTTGCACTTAAAATATTGCTCTTCTTAATAAGATTGGACTACTATTGACTGATGTTTTGACCTACTATATTTGCTCAATATCAAGAGATCTTTCATCTTTTATTTTAGAGAGAAAGATAGAGCTATTGTTGAAATTTTAAAGAGTCAAAACTCTTGATATTTTTAGAGAGAGACACAGAATTGTTGTTGTAATTTTAGAAAGAGAGACAAAGAGACACATAATTGCTGAAAATCAGTTGGCTAGCCACTTTGTTTCTTCTATATTTTATTGCTGAAAATTAGTGCATATTTTTATTGGATTATTGAAAATTGTTATGCACACAACAACTATTCAAGTAAAGGTTATTATATCAATTGCATGCATTTTTTTTTTTGTCGTTTATAATTTAGGGATTTCTACATATTTTATTTGCATAATAGTTATCATTGCATTGCATAATTATTCTACGCTTTATCATTTTTTTTTTAAAGAAAATTTCATGATCTTGATTTTGTGAATTCGTTTTTGTTAATTATGTTATGCCATATATTTTGTTGAAAATATCAAATATCCTAACAGACTCTCTCTCTTGTGCTAATACATATTCTCATATTTATGAAATTTATTATTATACAAGATTTGACATAAATTAGTTGTTGCCTTACTTTATTGATTTTTTGTTGTATCAAGCAGTGCGAATATAAACTATTCGAGAAATTTTTTTTTTGAGGTTACAACTCACTGAGAGTCGGCAAACCTATTGATTTAGCTAGCAGACAACCCTTTCTTAAACATAATTAAAATTTGAACTTTTAGGTATTATCTAAAAATTTAAAATGATAAGTAGGCTAGTCATGTCAGAATTGTCAAAGTTTGAAAAACTCAATGGAACCAATTTTTCTATGTAGAAAAGAAAAATTGGATATATTCTTTTCCAAGATAAAGTAGATTATGTCCTAGAGACAGAACCACCAGTTTTAGAGCCTAATGCCAATGGTCAAGCCAGAAGGCGACTTGAAAAATAGTTAGAAGATGACAAAGTAGCTAGGACTACTATATTGAACTTTATGGAAGATGATTTAATTAGAGTCTTTGAAGATCACACCACAGCTCAAAGTATGATGGGTGCCCTATTTGAAAAGTATGAGACCAATTATGAGACCCATGTACAATTGTTGTTAGAAAAATACAATTCTTACAGAATGAAATAATCGAACTCAGTGACCGAACTTGTCAATAAAATGACAATGCTCGCAAAGGACCTTGCTGCAGCCGGGAATCCAGTCCCCGATCGCATGCAAGTGTCCATTGTCCTTAACAGTCTCCCTCCATCTTGGGAGTCTATAGTAATTATATTGAACTATTCTTCACTAGGGATAACCATGTTAAATCTTCTCATACATTTTAGTATTGAAGCTGAGAGAAGAATGAAGAAGAAGTCAAATGAGCTCCACTTTGCCCAAAGTTCATTTTCTCAGATCCCCAAGAAACCTTTCAATTATCAGAAAAATAATAGATATAAGGGAAATGAGAGAAATTTTAAAATCAAAATAATAAGGTTGAGAAGGCCTGTTTTTATTGTAAGGAACTTGGGCAGATCAAATTTAATTGTCCTAAGCTGAAAAACAAAAATAGGAACTAGAATCACAACCATGGTCGAAATAATCAAAAATAAGAGAAATGACTTAATTTGCGTAGTCCTAGAATCAATAGCTACTGACAATGACCTGAGAAATTGGTGGGTCGACTCAGCCTCCACCCGACATGTCTCGAGGACTAAAGATGGATTCACAGAATTGAAGGAGATTGCAGCCGGTAAGCAACGGATTTACATGAGGAATGACACCTAATGCGATGTACTAGGTGTTGGTACGTTTAAGCAGTGTTTACCAGGAGGAACAAATCTCTTATTGCCTGATACACTGTATGCACCCAATATGAGGCACAATTTGATTTCTATTCCTAGGCTAAACGACAAGAGTTATGAAATAAGATTCAGGTCTGGTCGGGTTACCATTGGGTAGCATTCTAGAGCATTAGTGTATGGTACTAAAGTTGACAATTTATATCGACTGAATATTAATGAAAGTACATCATTTTTCTGGTTATATTGATGCATCTTTTGATACTTTTATGTGTATGGATGATCCATATTTATGACACTTAAGATTAGGACATATAAATAAAGACAAAATAAATCAAATTGTTAAAAGATGCTTGCTCCCCAATTTAGGAGAAATCATGTTCAAAACATACTAGCCATGTATTTCTGGTAAATTAACTAAAAAGTCTTTTCTTAAAGGAAAAAGGTCTAGTGAACTAAGTAGTATTGTTCACTCTGATATATGTGGCTCATTAAATATGAAAACACATAGAGGTATGAATTATTTCATAACATTTATAAACGATTATTCACGTTATGGATACGTATACGTAATTAGGAAGAAATCAGATGTATTAGAAACATTTAAAAAATATAACGCTGAGGAAGAAAATCAGTTAGGTATACATATTAAAATTCTTTGTACAGATAGGGGAGGTGAATATTGCTCCACCTTATTTTTCGAACTTTTTAAGGAGCATGATATAATTCACCAAACAACTATGCCATATACACCATAACAAAATGGTGTAGCTGTAAAGAGAAATAGAACTCTAATGAACATGGTTAGGTCCATGATGAATTATTCAAATTTATCACCTCATTTTTGGGGTGAGGCTCTCAACACTATAATATATATCATTAATAGTGTCCTAACTAAATCTATAGACTTGACCCCATATGAATTATGGACAGGTAGGAAACATGACCTTACTATCTTGAAAGTTGGGGTTCTTGGGCACATGTGTTTATACCACCACAAAATAGAGATAAATTACAAAGTAAAACTATAAAATGCTCTTTTATAGGCTATTCAAAAAATTCTAAAGGGTATGGATACTATAGCCATGATACTAGATCATTAGTAGAGAGTCGTGATGCTCATTTCTTAGAAAATATAAATGATGAAAATATTTTAAATAAGCCTGTTGACTTATATGAAAGTGATAAAGATAAGGGTCTGGAAGATCTTGTTTCTCAGACTCCCTTTACATTTGGTGAGAATGATGCCATTGAATCAAATTTACCAGATAGGCATAAAAGAACTAGAGCCCCACCTAGGACTTTAGAAGAATTTTATGTATTTATGAATGAAGATAAACTCTTCAATGAGTGAGGGTACAACAGATGAATCTCGAAGCTACAATGAAGCTATTAGTTCACATGACTCAGCTGAGTGGACTCAAGCCATAAATGATGAACTTGATTCTATTAAAAAAAATCAAGTTTGGGAGTTGGTTGACCTTCCTAAAGATAGAAAAGCCATCAGTTGCAAATGGGTCATAAAAAAAAAGCTTAATGCAAATAGATCCATTGATAAATATAAAACTAGGTTGGTAGGTAAAGGATTTACCTAATGGGAGGGCCTACATTATGTAGAAACTTATTCTACAGTAGCCAAATTTTCATTTATTATGATCATCTTTGCATTAGTTGCATATTATAATCTAGAATTATTTCAGATGGATGTCAAAACAGCTTTTTTAAATAGAGAATTAAAAGAAGATATATGTATGAAACAACCAGAATGATATGTAATTAAAGGCCAAGAAGACAAAATATATAAAACTAAGAAATCTTTATATGGTCTAAAATAATCTTCTAGACAATGGTACGTTAACTTTCAAAATGCAATCACTGAAATTTGTTATATAGCCAATAGGTTGGACCATTGTGCATATGTCTGAAATAGTGGGAGAAATTTTGTTATATTATCACTATATGTGGATGATATTTTGATAGCCGGTAATGATATTGGCATGATTAACCATACCAAATCATGGTTAAGTTCCCATTTTGAGATGAAAGATATGAGAGAAGCTTTATATGTATTGGGCATTACGATAACATGAGATAGAAGTTCAAGACTTCTATGTTTATCTCAAGAAAATTATTTAGAAAGTGTTTTAACGAGATTTAAGATGGAAAATGGCAAGCCCATAGATACACCTGTTTGTAAAGGCTTGAAATTATCAAAGAAAATGAGTCCATTAAATGATAGTGACAAAGCTGAAATAAAAAGAATTTTATATGCTCAAGTTGTAGGATATACATAAATTATGTCAAGTTGTGTAAAAGACCTGATTTGAGTCATGCATATGGTCTTGTAAGTAGATTTCAAAGTAATCTTCGGATGACTCATTAGCAAGCTATAAAAAACATACTCAGATATATTCAGAAAGCTAAAAATTACAAGTTATGCTTCTAAACTAACAGCTTAGAGGTTACTGGGTACTCTGATGCAGATTTTGTAGGAGACCCAGATGATAGAAAATTAACCTCAGGAATTGTATTCCTCTTTGGAGGTGGATGTGTTTCTTGGTCTAGTAAGAAACAAGGTTGTGTAGCTCGACATACTATGGAAGCCGAGTTTATTGATTGCAGCATTACTACAACTTATGCCGTCTGGATTAAACGCTTCATAAATGATTTGAAGCTAGATATAGCTGACGGACTTGTTAAATTTTTTTGTGATAATCAAGCTGTTATTCAATCAATTAGAAATGTAGCGTATAGTTCCAAGGGTAAGCACATTGAAATTGTTTATCATTATATTTATGATATTATTAGAAAGAATGAAATAACTGTAAGTTATTTGTCATCTTCATATATGATTGCAGACCCTTTAACAAAGTGGTTGAGTGCAAAAATATTATCAAAGCATGTAGCTTTGATGAGACTTAGAAATATTTAAGTCAGGAACTCCCAAATGGGATATTTTTTTATGTTTTGGGTCATGAGAGGAAAAACCGCATTAGCGTGAAAAACCATGACATGAGTTTGGATATTTTTTGTTATGAGATATATAACCGCACTTGTGTGAAAAGCCTCATAACAAAAATATGTTCATAAATGTTAAATTCATTAAATGGTAAAGACTTTATGATATTTCAATATATCTGGCCCTCATGGCCAAGTAGGAGATGCTGGTACGTATGTGTGGCCATGGAACCTTTAAATGTGCAATTTTTCTCTCTCTTATAATTTAATGCTTATCACTAAAATAGGGAGGCTTCTTAGATAGAGAAAGTGTTGTTATCTAATTGTTAGAAAGTAACCACCCACTTCTCAGGATTACAAGGCCACGTTTTTTCAGAGATTTCAGGAGGACACTGAACGTTGGAGAACGACCTCCTCCATCCCTCTTTAAGAAGGGTTTTCATAGCCATAGAAAGGTACACAAAAATTTACAGAGTTCTCATAGTTCTGGTAAAAGCCTGATCTCAACAATCGTCAGTCTCACGACACTGTTCCTAATCTTGGGAATTTAGGGATTCATCTCTTCACACACACACACACACACACACACACACACACACACACACACACACACACACACACACACACACACACACACACACACACACACACACACACACACACACACACACACACATATATATATATATATATATATATATATATATATATATATATATATATATATATATATATATATATATATAAAAAGCTGAGATTAGCCCACTAGCTCATATGAACGTGAGAGCCCAATGGTCCAGATTGAATATGGGCCGATCTGACGATCACGGATGTCCAATAGTAATTAAATTTTATTTATTTTTCTACAATCCAAATCACTTGAAAGTTTAGGGGCTTCTCTATAGTTAATAACCCCTCAAAATAAAAAAGCTAATGTTACAAGGGGTTGTAATGGGGGTGTTTACCAAACCGATAATTACTTTTCTATTAAAAAACTATTTTAATAGGTAACTTTACCATTAAGTAAGGGCAAAGTTTAAATTTTTACATGTACAATGACATTTTAGAAGTTAGTGTCCTTGAACTTTATTGGTAGAGTTGCCCTTGTCTTTTAGTGAAAATTACAGTTTTACCCCTTATGGAGATAACAAAAGTACACATTGTCTTGTAGTGAAATTTATGAAATTATTATTACTTAATGATGAAAATATTACAAAAAATAAGATTTTTTAGAAAATGAACCACAAAGTTAGTAAATCCACCCATCACAACTCATTATATCATTAACCTTGGTAATTTGAAGGGTTGTGAACTTTATATATATATATATATATATATATATATATATATATATATATATATATATATATAACTATTAAAAATGCCTATAGGCGAAATTGAATAGTATTTCACCCTACTACGTATATGCTATGTCCGTGGTGATTTTGCCTTAAAAAGCTCACCACGCATTTACAGGAGTCGTAGTGGATGCCCATCTTTTTTGCGTGAAAAAATACTCCAATGGACATAGTAGGTATGTTGCGGTCTTTTAATCTACAACGTCCGAAAAATTTGGATGACACCCAGATCTGACACTCACGGATGTCCGATAGTGTTTAAATTATAAATTTTTTTCTACAAATTCAAATAACTTGAAATTTTAGGTGTGTGTTCTTCTCATTAAGACGCATCTAATAAAAATATGAAAAAAACAATTTACAAAAATATAATTGATCAAAATACCCCTCGAAAATTTTCAAGGTTGATCAATTTATTTCATGTAATTTTTTTTTTGACAATTTTCATAGATTCGCCTATTTTTGAAGAACACACTCTTAAAATTTCAAGTGATTTGTGTTTTAAGAAAAAAAAAAGAAAAGGTAAAATTCAAACACTATTGGACATCCGTGATCGTCAGAGCGACCCAGATTCACTCTGGGCCGTGGGCGTTTACTGTAGCAGTACGCACCTGGGTGCACAATATATTTCTTGTTTTAGAGTACAAAGAAATTTTTCTTTATTTTGTAATTGATGTTTTACACAATTTATTTCTTTCAGTTTTGGTTTGTGAATAAATTCAAAGTGTATGGGGACATTTTTATAAATCGATGTTATTCCCGTATGATCTATGGATACGGGGGCTTCTCTAGAGTTAACAACCACTCAAAATACAAAAGTTAATGTTAGAAGGGGTTGTAATGGGGGTGTTTATCAAAACGATAATTACTTTTTTATTAAAAAATTAATTTAAGCGGTAACTTTACCATTAAGTAAAAGAAAAGTTTAAATTTTTAAATGTACAATGACATTTTAGGAGTTAGTGTCCTTGAACTTTATTGGTAGAGTTGCCCATGTCTTTTAGTGAAAATTTCAGTTTTACCCTTTATGGAGATAACAAAAGTACCCATTGTCTTGTAGTGATATTTATGAAATTATTATTACTTAATGATGAAAATATTATAAAAAATAAGATTTTTTAGAAAATGAACCACAAAGTTAGTAAATCCACTCATCACAACTCATTATATCATTAACCTTGGTTATTTGAAGGTTTGTGAACTTTATATATATATATATATATATATATATATATATATATATATATAACTATTAAAAACGCTTATAGGCAAAATTGAATAGTATTTCACCCTACTACGTATATGCTATGTCCGTGGTGATTTTACCTTAAAAAGCCCGCCACGCATTTACAGGAGCCTTAGCGGATGCCCATCTTTTTTGCGTGAAAAAATACTCCAATGGACATAGTAGGTATGTTGCGGTCTTTTAATCTACAACGTCCGAAAAATTTGGATGACACCCAGATCTGACACTTACGGATGTCCGTTATTGTTTAAATTTTAAATTTTTTTCTACAAATCCAAATAACTTGAAATTTTAGGTGTGTGTTCTTCTCATTAAGACGCATCTAATAAAAATATAAAAAAAATAATTTACAAAAATATAATTATTCAAAATACCCCTCGAAACTTTTCAAGGTTGATCAATTTATTTCATGTAATTATTTTTTTTGACATTTTTCATAGATTCGCCTATTTTTTAAGAACACACTCTTAAAATTTCAAATGATTTGTATTTTTAGAAAAAAAAAAAAGGTAAAATTCAAACACTATTGGACATCCGTGATCGTCAGAGCAGCCCAGATTCACTCTGGGCCGTGGGCGTTTACTGTAGCGGTACGCACCTGGGTGCACAATATATTTCTTGTTTTAGAGTACAGAGAATTTTTTTTTTATTTTGTAATTGATGTTTTACACTATTTATTTCTTTGAGTTTTGGTTTGTGAATAAATTCAAAGTGTATGGGGACATTTTTATAAATCGATGTTATTCCCGTATGATCTATGGATACGGGGGCTTCTCTAGAGTTAACAACCACTCAAAATACAAAAGTTAATGTTAGAAGGGGTTGTAATGGGGGTGTTTATCAAAACGATAATTACTTTTTTATTAAAAAATTAATTTAAGAGGTAACTTTACCATAAAGTAAAAGAAAAGTTTAAATTTTTACATGTACAATGACATTTTAAAAGTTAGTGTCCTTGATTTTTATTGGTAGAGTTGCCCTTGTCTTTTAGTGAAAATTTCAGTTTTACCCCTTATGGAGATAACAAAAGTACCCATTGTCTTGTAGTGATATTTATGAAATTATTATTACTTAATGATGAAACTATTACAAAAAATAAGATTTTTTAGAAAATGAACCACAAAGTTAGTAAATCCACCCATCATAACTCATTATATCATTAACCTTGGTAATTTGAAGGGTTGTGAACTTTTTATATATATATATATATATATAAATATAAATATAACTAATAAAAACGCTTATAGGCAAAATTGAATAGTGTTTCACCCTACTACGTATATGCTATGTCCGTGGTGATTTTACCTTAAAAATCCCGCACGCATTTACAGGAGCCGTAGCGGATGCCCATCTTTTTTTTTTGAAAAAATACTCCAATGGACATAGTAGGTATGTTGTGGTCTTTTAATCTACAACGTCCGAAAAATTTGGATGACACCCAGATCTGACACTTACGGATGTTCGTTATTGTTTAAATTTTAAATTTTTTTCTACAAATCCAAATAACTTGAAATTTTAGGTGTGTGTTCTTCTCATTAAGACGCATCTAATAAAAATATAAAAAAAATAATTTACAAAGATATAATTATTCAAAATACCCCTCGAAACTTTTCAAGGTTGATCAATTTATTTCATGTAATTTTTTTTTTTGACATTTTTCATAGATTCGCCTATTTTTGAAGAACACACTCTTAAAATTTTAAGTGATTTGTATTTTTAGAAAAAAAAAAAGGTAAAATTAAAATACTATTGGACATCCGTAATCGTCAGAGCAGTCCAGATTCACTCTGGGCCGTGGGCGTTTACTGTAGCAGTACGCACCTGGGTGCACAATATATTTCTTGTTTTAGAGTACAGAGAAATTTTTCTTTATTTTGTAATTGGTGTTTTACATTATTTATTTCTTTAAGTTTTGGTTTGTGAATAAATTCAAAGTGTATGGGGACATTTTGATAAATCGTTGTTATTCCCGTATGATCTATGGATAAGGGGGCTTCTCTAGAGTTAACAACCCCTCAAAATACAAAAGTTAATGTTAGAAGGGGTTGTAATGGGGGTGTTTATCAAAACGATAATTACTTTTTTATAAAAAATTATTTTAATAGGTAGCTTTACCATTAAGTAAGGGCAAAGTTTAAATTTTTACATGTATAATGACATTTTAGAAGTTAGTGTCCTTGAATTTTATTGGTAGAGTTGGCCTTGTCTTTTAGTGAAAATTTCAGTTTTACCCCTTATGGAGATAGCAAAAGTACCCATTGTCTTGTAGTGATATTTATGAAATTATTGTTACTTAATGATGAAAATATAACAAAAAATAAGATTTTTTAGAAAATGAACCACAAAGTTAGTAAATCCACCCATCACAACTCATTATTTCATTAACCTTGGTAATTTGAAAGGTTGTGAACTTTTTATATATATATATATATATATATATATATATATATATATATATATATATAAAACTGTTAAAAATGCGTATAGGTGAAATTGAATAGTATTTCACTGTACTACGTATATGCTATGTCCGTGGTGATTTTACCTTAAAAAGCCCGCCACGCATTTACAGGAGCCGTAGCGGATGCCCATTTTTTTCACGTGAAAAAATACCCCAATGGACATAGCAGGTATGTTGCGGTCTTTTAATCTACAACGTCCGAAACATTTGGATGACACCCAGATCTGACACTCACGGATGTCCGATAGTGTTTAAATTTTAAATTTTTTTCTACAAACTCAAAAAACTTGAAATTTTAGGTGTTTGTTTATCTCATTAAGACGCATCTAATAAAAATATTAAAAAAATAATTTACAAAAGTATAAATTATCAAATTACCCCTCGAAACTTTTCAAGGTTGATCAATTTATTTCATGTAATTTTTTTTTTTGACATTTTTCATAAATTCGCCTATTTTTTAAGAACACACTCTTTAAATTTCAAGTGATTTGTCTTTTTTGAAAAAAAAAAAAAAGGTAAAATTAAAACACTATTGGACATCCGTGATCGTCAGAGCGGCCCAGATTCACTTTGGGCCGTGGGCCTTTACTGTAGCAGTACGCACCTGGGTGCACAATATATTTCTTGTTTTAGAGTACAGAGACACTTTTCTTTATTTTGTAATTGATGTTTTACACTATTTATTTCTTTGAAGTTTGATTTGTGAATAAATTCAAAGTGTATGGGGACATTTTGATAAATCGATGTTATTTCCGTATGATCCATGGATAAAGGGGCTTCTCTAGAGTTAACAACCCCTCAAAATACAAAAGTTAATGTTATAAGGGGTTGTAATGGGGGTGTTTATCAAAACGATAATTTCTTTTTTATTAAAAAATTATTTTAATAGGTAACTTTACCATTAAGTAAGGGCAAAGTTTAAATCTTAACATGTACAATGACATTTTAGAAGTTAGTGTCCTTGAATTTTATTGGTAGAGTTGCCCTTGTCTTTTAGTGAAAATTTCAGTTTTACCCCTTATGGAGATAACAAAAGTACCCATTGTCTTGTAGTGATATTTATGAAATTATTATTACTTAATGATGAAAATATTACAAAAAATAAAGTTTTTTAGAAAATGAACCACAAAGTTAGTAAATCCACCCATCACAACTCATTATATCATTTACCTTGGTAATTTGAAGGGTTGTGAACTTTATATATATATATATATATATATATATATATATATATATATATATATATATATATATATATATATATATATTAAAAACGCCTATAGGCGAAATTGAATAGTGTTTCACCCTACTACGTATATGCTATGTCCGTGGTGATTTTAGCTTAAAAAGCCTGTCACGCATTTACAAGAGCCGTAGCGGATGCGCATCTTTTTTGCGTGAAAAAATACTCCAATGGACATAGTAGGTATGTTGCGGTCTTTTAATCTACAACGTCCGAAAAATTTGGATGACACCCAGATCTGACACTCACGGATGTCCGATAGTGTTTAAGTTTTAATTTTTTTTCTACAAATCCAAATAACTTGAAATTTTAGGTGTGTGTTCTTCTCATTAAGACGCATCTAATAAAAATATAAAAAAACTAATTTACAGAAATATAATTGATCAAAATACCCCTCGAAACTTTTCATGGTTGATCAACTTATTTCATGTAATTTTTTTTTTGACATTTTTCATAGATTCGCCTATTTTTGAAGAACACACTCTTAAAATTTCAAGTGATTTGTATTTTTAGAAAAAAAAAAAAAGGTAAAATTCAAACACTATTGGACATCCGTGATCGTCAGAGCGGCCCAGATTCACTCTGGGCCGTGGGCGTTTATTGTAGCAGTACGCACCTAAGTGCACAATATATTTCTTGTTTTAGAGTACAAAGAAATTTTTCTTTGTTTTGTAATCGATGTTTAACACTATTTATTTCTTTGAGTTTTGGTTTGTGAATAAATTCAAAGTGTATGGGGACATTTTTATAAATCGATGTTATTCCCGTATGATCTATGGATAAGGGGTATAGTAATGTAAGGAATGGGACACCAAGAATAACTGCTTGGCTTAGTTCTTTTACCATGATAAATGCTGTTTGGATACACTGGTGATTTTTACAAACAGAAGCATTAGATAATTTATAGTTTATAAAGAGTCTGCTGCCGGCAGTATTTAATATTTGAGTTGTTTTATCAAAATATTTTGTTGGTACCAATCCTTCATTGATACAATTTAAATCAGCTCCGAAATTTATTAAAGCTGATGTTTGAAATCTTTAATCTTCTGCTACTAATTGTTACTTGAACAAACAATTTTTGTATGATAATTTTATCTAAAAGATTAACTGAAGGAGAATGCTCAGGTATCAGAAGTGGTTTAGTTTCTGACGTTTCTCCTTGTGAATCAGCTCCTGGTGGATCAGGACTGTATGTTGTGACTAGATGATTGAATTCTATTTCATCTGAATCTGAATTTTGATTAAATAGATTTTGTAATTCCAAGATTTTAATCCTATTTTTTAACTGATATACTTCTTTCTTTACTTCATTTATCTCTTGTTTTAATTCTGAGATAGAAGGTTCTTTTTGCTTAGTGATATGTTGTTCACTAACTCTTTTCATGATAAAGGCAAAATTATATTCATCTGGTGTTTTACTGATAGGAGGTGTTTTTGCTTTTGTTTTAGCTAAATTTATAAATTTAGTGATAACAGATCTTTTTTCATCTGGATTTGTAATTTTTTCTATGAGATCTAAAATCAGATTATCTTCTTGTGTTAAAGTATGAAGATTGTGCGAGGGGATAGAACAAGCACAAGTAGATTATTCCATTGGATGAAATGATTCTGTATCAGTAGAAGAATCTAAAGAATCAGATGACTCTGTCCATATGAAATCATCATCATTGATATTTCCTATGAGTGATGTGGTAGAATCTGTATTTGAGGAAGATGTACTCGATCTAATAAGTCTTTTTTATTAGGGATTGGATATTTTATCCATTGTAGTACTTTATTTAATGGATTATAATTAATAACTAATCTAGGTACTCCTCGTTCCTTTTCAGCATTTTTATTGATATAGAAGGCTGCACAACTCCATGGTGATGAGCTTGGTCTAATAAGCTTTTTAGTTTGGAGTTTAGCGATTTCTTTTCTACACATTTCAAGTAGAGTAATATTCATTTGAATTGGTCTTGCTTTAGTTGGAATTTGTCTTTCATCAAATCCAGGTTCTATGGGAGACTGATACTATGTTTTTTCCTTTCCCAAATAGCATTAGGATGTTCACTACAGATAGAAGTTTCTATTTGTTGTTGAAGTTGTTGGACCTTGTGTACTATTACAGGATTTTGTAATTTTTAGAATATACAATGAAACAAAAGAAGAAAAAGGTAGACATTGAATTTCTCAAACATGATTATCTAGCCCCAGAAAACCAAGGCATTAGAGAATGGTATATGAAAACATTTCAACGTAGACTAATAGAATTATTTCATAAAAAATACAATAGATTCCTGAAAAAAGAAAGAGACACAAAATGATTCTTTATCTGGTTACAAGAAATATGTGCTCAATATCATATTCAAATTCCTCAATTTAATATTCAAACATTAAAAGAGAAAACATATGTAAGCACAGATGGAACTAGTACTTTTAGTACACATCCACCTGAGAAAAGTATTATCCTGAAAGGTGCAAAAACTCCTTTGAAAAACGGAGAACCACCACAATCCTTATATGAAATCATTGCAACACCTTATAAGGTCGTACCCAAGGATTTGGGAAAGAAACATGAATTAATCCCTCATATTGTTGAACAAAACATCTATACCAATTTATACATGCAATCCTTAGGAAAACAAGCTGAACGAATAGAACGATTGGTCACTCCTCAACCTAAGGCAGTAACTCCTTCTATGCCTAAAGCTGTTTTATTTAAACCTTTCCCAGAACTTAATAAAACGAAATTTCATTTAGACGAGGATAATAAAACAATTATGAATCAATTAATAGCTAAATTAGCCAAATTATATATCAAAGGAATTCCCTCTCCAAAACTTAGGATTCCTACACCAATACCTAATATTTCGATACCTCTACCCAATATTCCAGAATCATCGGATAAAGGAAAAATGAAGATTCCTGAGCATGAAACTCTCATGCTCCAAGAAGAGGAACCAATTATAGAAGATACTTTACACAATAGAGAATCTGCTTTTATGGATACTTCTACTTTCATGGATACCTCAACCAATGATCTAAATAGGATAGCATATGGTAAAACATGGAAACCAATCACAACTTTACCATATTATAAGAGACCTACACCTCTTGATGTACAATTAGAAGAAGATGCTATACAACATGCCGTTTCCTATTCAGGCAGATCAATTGTCAATTGGACAATAGATGGTTTATCAGATCTAAAAATATTAGATGTTATGAGACATATGACTATGTTTGCCTCAGCTAATAAAATGACTGGCAATCCGGATCAAGAGGTTGCCAAAGCAATAGGCAATGGTTTTACTGACTGGTTAAGAGGCTGGTGGGATTTCTATGTTGATGATGAAACAAAAAATAGAATCCTAACCAATATAAAACAATGGACAGCCAGAAATGAGCAAAATCAAGAAATAATTTATACAGAAAGTGATACAGTAAACACTTTAATATATACTATTACTCTCCACTTTGTAGGAAGTACAGCTCTATTAGCAGCAAGATCAGAAGATTTGCTGTCAAACCTCAGATGTCCTACTTTATCTCATTATAAGTGGTATAAAGATGTATTCTTTTTAAGATTATTAATAAGAGAAGATTGTCAATTAGACGATTGGAAAGAAAAATTCATAGTTGGTCTTCCTTACCTATTTGCAAAAAAGGTCAAAAAAAGACTTAGAAAGAAACATAATGGAGTTATCATATATTCTGGATATACACTTGGAGAATTATCAGCAGAAAATGTTGAAGGATTAGCCTTATGTACTGACCTCAAGCTTAAAAGACAACTTGATAAACAATAACTTACTAAGCGCAAAGAGTTTGGTGATTTTTGTGAACAGTTTGGTTATCATATAGATAGGAAAAATAAACTTGAAAAATTATACAAGAAAAAGAAAAAATATAAGAAAGAAAAATATAAAACAAATAAAGTACAAAAAAAGTATAAGAAGTCTGAACAACAGAAATATATAAAAAAGTTTTCTCCCAATAGTAAAAATAAAAAGAAGATACCAGTCCGTTATAAATGTGGAAAACTTGGTTACTATAAACACCAATGTAAAGTAAAAAAGAAGATAGATGCCTTACAACTAGATGAGTCATTAAAATCAAAAGTTATATTTTGCTGTTTCTTGTAAAATCCGGTTGTAATTTAAACAAAAGAGGAGTATGCAGATAAACAGAAAGACATATATATCAATAACAAACCACTGTGTGAGGGTGTGATTGCCAATTTTAATACTAAATAACAATTTGAACTGCATATTAACAAACCATTATTACAAACTGTATATTACATTAGCAAACCTTCATAGCATTGTATGTTACAGAGAAAAAACAAAAAGAGAAACTTTAAATACACACTTACAATTTACAAATACAGTAACTGGAAAAGAGTTTTCAGTGTTGAGGACAATATGAAGGGAGTGAATGAAAATTGCAATCGCACATGCTGAAATTATAAGAGGAAAGGAGAAGATAGAACCTGAGTTTTAGTAAAGTAAGAAATTAGACAGAGACCTAGAGAGCATGGGCTGTGAGGTCAAGACAGCGGCTGTGGTGCTAAGAAGCAGTAGTTGGAGCACAAAGATGAGCAGTCAGAAGAGAGAGTAAAGAGTGGAAGCGAGAGAGCAAGGCTTAGAGTGGGAGCGGAGAGATGAGAGAAGGTGTAGAGCTTAGAGTGGGAGCAGGGAGATGAGAGAAATGAGAAGAGAGGCTCCCAGTCGACCTATTTTTTCCAGGGCAAGAGCATGCCTTTTATAACTTAAGAGAGGGAGGAGCCTTCGCGACTAAGGCAAAGGAGAGATATGACATAAAGCATCGAGTGGACATAAAGCAGAGAGAAGAAACATAAAGAGAAAAGAAAAAATAAAAAAGAAAAGCAGATATTCTTGAGGTCGTGAATAAGACAAAACAGCATTATGGAACAGTGTCTTTTTTGTTTTTATGTGTCGGTAGGCTTTGTCGTTTTCTGTGAGTGGCTACAGTCTTCTTTGTCGCATATGGCAGTGGCTACAGTCTTCTTTGTCGCATATGTCGGTGAGAATAGTGCAGCATAGTGTCAGGGTCTTTGGCTGCATTCGTCTAGATCATCTTCATCTTCTTCTTCTGGATCGGTTTCTTCGAGTGGGAAGTATTTATTTGCACGAGTTGGTGATGATTGTACTGTTTCTTCTAATGAAACTGGTTTTCGTCCAGCTTCTGCAAAGATTTATTGTATTTGTTGTTCAAGGGTTTCTTTGGTAGCATTGGGATTGGCTCGAAGCATGTTTCTCAGATATGTAGGAAAATCAAATGAGGTATTGGCAGTATTATATCCGGTTGGATTTGGACTGTATATGGGTTTTTGTGGAGGAATTCTTTTTGGGACTATTGTTGTGGAGTCCATATTGAAAATGTCCCACCATTTAATGGAAATGGTTTTGCCAAGTCGGGGAATATAAGTATGGTCGGCTGTATTATTCTCAGAGATAGAATATTCCCATTTCATGATCAATGGGAGTTGGTATAATGAAACAAAGTAAAGGTGAGGATCTGTATTGATATCAATATTATTAAAACTAGCAAACTGCTCTTTGGCCTTTTGAAAAGTAGGAGGCAAAATATCAGTGGTTGATCCCCATATTAAAAACCAATTTTTAAACCAACTTGGGAATCTTTCAAAAATCGGTAACCTAAATTGGATATACCAACTATGGGAATGATTTGGGTTTTGATAAGAAAATACTTTGTGGCATGCTTTTATATATTCGGCATATTTATAATACTTATAAGAAAAATCAGTATTGTTTAACTTTTTACCTTGAGTGGGATTGCAGCCCCACTCCTCATAAGATAACAACTTTTTAATTTACATTTTGGAGTATGCAATCACTCGTGTATTCTGTTGGTAATAGTGGACGACAGAGATAGACCCTGTTTCCATTAGGATGGCTTCATAATATTCACGGGTTTTGACTCCATTAGTAGGATTCAGATGTTTTATGAGATATAGGGGAGCAAGTTTAGCTGGATCCATATTGGTATGGAGATCTTCTATGGTAATGTCCATGAGAAATGCTCTTTCGATAAAAGAAGGACGAGGAATATTAAACCTTTGGGTCGGCCTTGATTGCGTAGGAGTAGAAGCCGGAGTAGATGTATTAGCCTCTGGGTAGGTTATTTGGTGAATGGGTGAAATAGAATGTGAAAGGGAGGCCAAAGGCGGATTTTCACCTAAAACGGGTATTATTTTCTGTGGCCATTTCTCATTGAGGGAAGAGTTGCTACGAGTGCCCATAATAGTAGGTGGATCAAACAAAGTATTATTAGAATTAGCTGCAAAGAGCTGTAGTGCAAGTGAAAGTGGTGCTTCTTCGTCGTTAGCCTCAGTGTGGCCCCCCTACAAAAATTCACGAGTCAAAAAATCAGGAAGGGAATTGGCAGAACCGTGAAGGTGTTCAATCGTTGAATCGAAGGCAGAAAGAATGGCCTGCCAGCAAGCAAATATTTGTTTGGAAACAAGATTTTGAACATCTTTTTACAGAATATCTTTAGCGGCTTTACAATCAGTGCGAATGAGAAATTTTTGATTTAGAATATCGCTCTGAAATTTTGTGACGCAATGGACTATAGTAAGTAATTCCTTTTTTACCGTAGAATAATTTTGTTGGGTTGGAGTCCAGGCTTTAGAAGTATGCCTGAGTAGTTGTTCATGACCATCCACTTGTTGTTTTAGGATGCCTCCTAAACCCAACTCTGAAGCATCACATTCAATAATTTTGAAAGCAGTAGGGTGAGAAAGAGAAAGGCAAGGGAGAGTTTTGACTTTCTGTTTAATTAATTGTACTGCTGTAGTGTGCATATTTGTCCATGGTGGCGGATGCTTTTTTAATCTATCATGTAGAGGTTTAGCATCAATGGCAAGGTCTTGATAAAAGTCAATCACAACGTTGAAGTTCTTTTTTATCTAGAATTTGATTAGGAAATTTATCAGCAAATTGGATTGATCTATCTATAGGAATAATAGTGCCTTGATGAATATTGTGTCCTAAAAATCTAATAGTGGTTTTGAATAAAGTAATCTTTTTTGCAGATTCAACTAATCCAGCATGCTGTACTGCATGGATAAAGGTATTAACATGTTTTACATTTTCATCTATAGATTTTGAAAAGATAAGGACATCATCAATATAAACAATCATGAATTGATAGTAAGCATTAAAAACTTCATTCATTATTTTCTGGAATTCCGATGGAGCATTTTTTAATCTGAATGGCATAACAATCCATTCATATTGACCAAAGTGAACATTAAATGCTGTTTTATATTTATCCTCTTCATTAATTTGAATTTGCCAGTATCCTGACTTCATATCAAATTTGGAGAATATGCAAGCATTTGCTACTCGATCTAATAAGTCTTTTTTATTAGAGATTGGATATCTTATCCATTGTAGTACTTTATTTAATGGCTTATAATTAATAACTAATATCGGAACTCTTCGTTCTTTTTCAGCATTTTTATTGACATAGAAGGCTGCTCAACTCCATGGTGATGAGCTTGGTCTAATAAGCTTTTTAGTTTGGAGTTCAGCGATTTCTTTTCTACACATTTCAAGTAGAGTAGTATTCATTTGAATTGGTCTTGCTTTAGTCGGAATTTGTCTTTCATCAAATCCAGGTTCATATGGGAGACTGATACTATGTTTTTTCTTTTCCCAAAAGGCATTAGGATGTTCACTACAGATAGAAGTTTCTATTTGTTGTTGAAGTTGTTGGACCTTGTGTACTATTACAGGATTTTGTAATTGTTCTTCCACATATTTATATTTAATTTCTTGTTTTAGAGTACAGAGAAATTTTTCTTTATTTTGTAATTGATGTTTTACACTATTTATTTCTTTGAGTTTTGGTTTTTGAATAAATTCAAAGTGTATGGGGACATTTTGATAAATCGATGTTATTCCCGTATGATCTATGGATAAGGGGTATAATAATGTAAGGAATGGGACTTCAAGAATAACTTCTTGGCTTAGTCTTTTTACCATGATAAATGGTTTTTGGATACACTGGTGATTATTACTAGCAGAAGCATTAGATAATTTATAGTTTATAAAGAGTCTGCTGCCATCGGCTGTGTTTAAGATTTGAGTTGTTTTATCAAAATATTTTGTTGGTACCAATCCTTCATTGATACAATTTAAATCTGCTCCGAAATCTATTAAAGCTGATGTTTGAAATCTATAATCTTCTGCTACTATGATTGTTACTTGAACAAACCATTTTTGTATGATAATTTTATCTAAAAGATTACTTGAAGGAGAATGCTCAGTTATCAGAAGTGGTTTCGTTTCTGACGTTTCTCCTGGTGAATCAGCTCCTGGTGGATCAGGACTGTATGTTGTGACTAGATGATTGAATTCTATTTCATCTGAATCTGAATTTTGATTAGATAGATTCTGTAATTCCAAGATTTTAATCCTATTTTTTAACTGATATACTTCTTTCTTTACTTCATTTATCTCTTGTTTTAATTCTGAGATAGAAGGTTCCTTTTGCTTAGTGATATGTTGTTCACTAACTCTTTTCATGATAGAGGCAAAACTATATTCATCTGGTGTTTTACTGATAGGAGGTGTTTTTGCTTTTGTTTTAGCTAAATTTATAAATTTAGTGATAACAGATCTTTTTTCATCTGGATCTGTAATTTTTTCTATGAGATCTAAAATCAGATTATCTTCTTGTGTTAAAGTATGAAGATTGTGCGAGGGGATAGGACAAGCACAAGTAGATTCTTCCATTGGATGAGATGATACTGTATCAGTAGAAGAATCTAAAGAATCAGATGACTCTGTCCATATGAAATCATCATCATTGACATTTTCTATGAGTGATGTGGCAGAATCTGTATTTGAGGAAGATGTATCGTAATTGATAACATTATACATTTTTTATTTTAATGACTCATCTAGTTGTAAGGCATCTATCTTGTTTTTTACTTTCATTGATGTTTATAGTGACCAAGTTTTCCACATTTATAACAGACTGGTATCTTCTTTTTATTTTTACTATTGGGAGAAAACTTTTTTATAAATTTATGTGGTTTAGACTTCTTATACTTTTTATGTACTTTATCCGTTTTATATTTTTCTTTCTTATATTTTTTCTTTTTCTTGTATAATTTTTCAGGTTTATTTTTCCTATCTATATGATAACTAAACTGTTCACAAAAATCACCAAGCTCTTTGCGCTTAGTAATTTGTTGTTTATCAAGTTGTCTTTTAAGCTTGAGGTCAGTACATAAGGCTAATCTTTCAGCACATATTTCTGCTGATAATTCTCCAAGTGTATATGCAGAATATATGATAACTCCATTATGTTTCTTTCTAAGTCTTTCTTTGCCCTTTTCTGCAAATAAGTAAGGAAGACCAACTATGATTTTTTTCTTTCCAATGGTCTAATTGACAATCTTCTCTTATTAATAATCTTGAAAAGAATACATCTTTATACCACTTATAATGAGATAAAGTAGGACATCTGAGGTTTGACAGCAAATCTTTCGATCTTGCTGCTAATAGAGCTGTACTTCCTACAAAGTGGAGAGTAATAGTATATATTAAAGTGTTTACTGCATCACTTTCTGTATAAATTATTTCTTGATTTTGCTCATTTCTGACTGTCCATTGTCTAGTATTGGTTAGGATTCTATTTTTTGTTTCATCAGAAACTAAACCACTTCTGATACCTGAGCATTCTCCTTCAGTTAATCTTTTAGATAAAATTATCATACAAAAATGGTTTGTTCAATTGTCAATTGGACAATAGATGGTTTATCAGATCTAAAAATATTAGATGTTATGAGACATATGACTATGTTTGCCTCAGCTAATAAAATGGCTGACAATCCGGATCAAGAGGTTACCAAAGCAATAGTCAATGGTTTTACTGGCTGGTTAAGAGGCTGGTGGGATTTCTAAGTTGATGATGAAACAAAAATAGAATCCTAACCAATACTAGACAATGGACAGCCAGAAATGAGCAAAATCAAAAAATAATTTATACAGAAAGTGATGCAGTAAACACTTTAATATATACTAAATATAAATATGTGGAAGAACAATTACAAAATCCTGTAATAGTACACAAGGTCCAACAACTTCAACAACAAATAGAAACTTCTATTTGTAGTAAACATCCTAGTGCCTTTTGGGAAAGGAAAAAACATAGTATCAGTCTCCCATATGAACGTGGATTTGATGAAAGACAAATTCCGACTAAAGCAAGACCAGCTCAAATGAATACTACTCTACTTGAAATGTGTAGAAAAGAAATCGCTGAATTCCAAACTAAAAAGCTTATTAGACCAAGCTCATCACCATGGAGTTGTGCAGCCTTCTATGTTAATAAAAATGCTGAAAATGAACGAGGAGTTCCGAGATTAGTTATTAATTATAAGCCATTAAATAAAGTACTACAATGGATAAGATATCCAATCCCTAATAAAAAAGACTTATTAGATCGAGTAGAAAATGCTTGCATATTCTCCAAATTTGATATGAAGTCAGGATACTAGCAAATTCAAATTAATGAAGTGGATAACTATAAAACAGCATTTAATGTTCCACTTGATCAATATGAATGGAATGTTATGCCATTCAGATTAAAAAATGCTCCATCAGAATTCCAGAAAATAATGAATGAAGTTTTTAATGCTTACTATCAATTCATGATTGTTTATATTGATGATGTCCTTATCTTTTCAGAATTTATAGATGAACATGTAAAACATGTTAATACCTTTATCCATGCAGTACAACATGCTGGATTAGTTGTATCTGCAAAAAAGATTAGTTTATTCAAAACCACTATTAGATTTTTAGGACACAATATTCATCAAGGCACCATTATTTCTATAGATAGATCCATCCAATTTGCTGATAAATTTCCTAATCAAATTCTAGATAAAAAAGAACTTCAACGTTTCTTAGGATGTCTGAATTATGTTATTGACTTTTATCAAGACCTTGCCATTGATGCTAAACCTCTATATGATAGATTAAAAAAGCATCTGCCACCATGGACAAATATGCACACTACAGTAGTACAATTAATTAAACAGAAAGTCAAAACTCTCCCTTGCCTTTCTCTTTCTCACCCTACTGCTTTCAAAATTATTGAATGTGATGCTTCAGAGTTGGATTTAGGAGGCATCCTAAAACAACAAGTGGATGGTCATGAACAACTACTCAGGTATACTTCTAAAGCCTGGACTCCAACCCAACAAAATTATTCTACGGTAAAAAAGGAATTACTTGCTATAGTCCATTGCGTCACAAAATTTCAGAGCAATATTCTAAATCAACAATTTCTCATTCGCACTGATTGTAAAGCCGCTAAAGATATTCTGCAAAAAGATGTTCAAATCTTGTTTCCAAACAAATATTTTCTCGTTCACAGGCCATTCTTTCTGCCTTCAATTTTACGATTGAACACCTTCATGGTTCTACCAATTCCCTTTCTGATTTTTTGACCCGTGAATTTTTGCAGGGGGGCCACACTAAGGCTAACGACGAAGAAGCACCACTTTCACTTGCACTACAACTCTTTGCAGCTAATACTAATAATACTTTATTTGATCCACCTACTATTATGGGCACTCGTAGCAACTCTTTCCGCAATGAGAAACGCCCACTGGAAATAATACCCGTTTTAAGGGAAAATCCGCCTTTGGCCTCCCTTTCACCTTCTATTTCACACATTCACCAAATAACCTACCCAGAGGCTAATACATCCACTCCGGCTTTTACTCCTGCACAATCAAGGTCGACCCAAAGGCCTAATATTCCTCGTTCTTCCTTTATCGAAAGAGCATTTCTCATGGACATTACCATAGAAGATCACCATACCAATATGGATCCAGCTAAACTTGCTCCCCTATATCTCATAAACCATCTGAATCCTACTAATGGAGTCAAAACCCGTGAATATTATGAGGCCATCTTAATGGAAATAGGGTCTATCTCTGTCGTCCATTATTACCAACAGAATACACGAGTGATTGCATACTCCAAAATGCAAATTAAAAAGCTGCTATCTTATGAGGAGTGAGGTTGCAATCCCACTCAAGGTAAAAAGTTAAACAATACTGATTTTTCTTATAAGTATTATAAATATTCCGAATATATAGAAGCATGGCACAAAGTATGTTCTTATCAAAACCCAAATCATTCTCATAGTTGGTATATCCAATTTAGGTTACCGATTTTTGAAAGATTCCCAAGTTGGTTTAAAAATTGATTTTTAATATGGGGATCAACCACTGATATTTTGCCTCCTGCTTTTCAAAAGGCCCAGGAGCAATTTGCTAGTTTTAATAATATTGATATCAATACAGATCCTCACCTTTTCTTTGTTTCATTATACCAACTCCCATGGATCATGAAATGGGAATATTCTATCTCTAAGAATAATACAGCCGACCATACTTATATTCTCCGACTTGGCAAAACCATTTCCACTAAATGGTGGGACATTTTCAATATGGACCCCACAACAATAGTCCCAAAAAGAATTCCTCCACAAAAACCCATATACAATCCAAATCCAACCGGATATAATACTGTCAATACCTCATTTGATTTTCCTACATATCTGAGAAACATGCTTCGAGCCAATCCCAATGCTACCAAAGAAACCCTTGAACAATAAATACGAGAAATCTTTGCAGAAGCTGGACGAAAACCAGTTTCATTAGAAGAAACAGTACAATCATCACCAACTCGTGCAAATAAATACTTCCCACTCGAAGAAACCAATCCAGAAGAAGAAGATGAAGATGATCCAGACGAATGCAGCCAAAGACCCTGACACTATGCTACACTATTCTCACCGACATATGTGACAAAGAAGACTGTAGCCACTGCCATATGCGACAAAGAAGACACTTTTCCAGGATGCTGTTTTGTCTTATTCCCGACCACAAGAATATTTGCTTTTCTTTTTTATTTTGTCTTTTCTCTTTATGTCTCTTCTCTCTGCTTTATGTCCACTCGGTGCTTTATGTCCTCTCTCTCCTTTGCCTTCGTCGCGAAGGCTCCTCCCTCTCTTGAGCTATATAAGGCATGCTCTTGCCCTGGAAAAAGCATGTCGACTCGGAGCCTCTCTTCTCATTTCTCTCATCTCCCTGCTCCCCCTCTAAGCTCTGCACCTTCTCTCATCTCTCCGCTCCCACTCTAAGCCTTGCTCTCTCGCTTCCACTCTTTACTCCCTCTTCTGACTGCTCATCTTTTTGCTCCAACTACTGCTTCTTAGCATCACAGCCGCTATCTTGACCTCACAGCCCATGCTCTCTAGGTCTCTGTCTAATTTCTTACTCTACTAAAACTCAGGTTCTATCTTCTCCTTTCCTCTTATAATTTCAGCATGTGCGATTGCAATTTTCATTCACTCCCTTCATATTGTCCTCAACATTGGAAACTTTTTGCAGTTACTGTATTTGTAAATTGTAAGTGTGTATTTAAAGTTTGTGTTTTTTTTTTTGTCTGTAACATACAATGCTATGAAGGTTTGCTAATGTAATATACAATTTGTAATAATGGTTTGTTAATATGCAGTTCAAATTGTTATTTAGTATTAAAATTGGCAATCACAGCCACACACAGTGGTTTATTATTGATATATCTGTCTTTCCGTTTATCTGCATACTCCTCTTTTGTTTAAATTACTACCGGATTTTACAATTGTCACGATTGTCTGGTAGTATTTTATTTTTCATTTTTTTATACATATAAGAATCGCATGAAATTTAGATAGCTTATTGATAAAAAATAGATGAATATATGAAAAATATCAAACAAATAATTGACATGAAACAAGTGATCAAAATACCCCTGAAACATTTTGGGGGTATTTTGGTCAATTTAGTTTTCATTAATTTTTTTATATATATATTTAGTAGGTGCGCCTTAATAAGATGTACATACATTCCAAATTTCAAGTCACTATGATTTGTAGAAAAAAATTAAAAAATAAGATACTAACAGACAATCGTGATCGTGCGATGAACTTTGGACGGTGATGAGGGTAGGCAAAATCACTTTCATTTTTGCCTATAGGCGTTGGAAAGACTTTTCCATATATATATATAAATATGTGTGTGTGTGTGTGTGTGTGTGTGTGTGTGTGGGGGGGGGGGGGGGGGGAGGGGGGGAATCTTTCTGTTAGCATAAGGGCTAACTGGAAGATATGAGCCCAACGGCCCAGATTGAATCTGGGCCGATTTGACGATCACGAATGCCTGATAGTATTTGAATATTAATATTTTTTCGACAAATTTAAATCACTTGAAATTTTAGGCGTGTTTTCATCAAAAATAGGTGAAGCTTTGAAAAATATCAAAAAAATATTTTACATGAAAAATATTTACCAAAATACCCCAATAAAGTTTTAGGGTATTTTGGTTAATTTTATTTTTGTCGATTATTTTTTTTATATTTTTATTAGGTGCGGCGGCTTGATGAGAAGAGCACATGCCTAAAATTTCAAGTGATTTGAATTTGTAGAAAAAATATTAAAATTCAAACACGGATGTAGGTTTTTCAAAAATATTGAATCTAGGTTGTTCTAACGATCACATATGTCTGGTAGTATTTAAATTTTATTTATTTGTCTACTTAGCTAAATCACTTGAAATTTTAGGTGTGTGTTCATAAAAAATAGGTGAACCTTTCAAAAATATCATAAAAATATTTTTCGTGAAATAACTCCATCAAAATACCCCCAAAATGTTTTACGGGGTATTTTGGTTATTTTTATTTTCACAATTTATATTTTTATTAGGTGTGCCTTGATGAGAAGAACACACACCTAAAATTTCAAAAAATTTAGATTCGTAGAAAAATAAAATAAAATTCAAGCACATTGGACATCAGTGATAGTCAAATCGGCCCAGATTCAATTTGGACCGTTGGGCTTATATGTTCATATGAGCTAGTGGGCTAATCCCCAGCTTTTTCAGGGGTATTTTGATCATTATATATTTTGAAAAATACTTTTTATATATCTTTAATTGTATACCCTATTTCTTAGTATACACGTCTAAAATTTCATTATGATCCGATTTCTAAAAAAAATATTAAAATTTATATAGTGATATGCATTCTGAATCACATGGTGAAGATCTGACGGCTAAGATTTCACTTATATTACTATTTATTATATCTGTCCAACTATTGTTAGCTTTTTTTTTCTTTCTCTCTCTCTCTCTCTCTCTCTCTCTCTCTCTCTCTCTATATATATATATATATATATATATATATATATATATATATATATATATATATATATATATATATATATATATATATATATATATATATATATATATATATATATATATATATATATATATATATATATATATATATATATAATGTTAAAGGCTAAAGTTTTCATGGAAACTCTTATACAAGGTGTCGCCTTTGAATTGTAGAAGTAACGTGTACCTAAAAAGCCCATCAAAACAAATTGTTTTGATATTGTCAAAACCTTCCAATTGATCATCTTAACCTTGAGATATATGTATATTTTTAAAAAAAAAAATTTATTTCAAGTCTTGAAAATCGTGGATCTTGTAGGCATTATTTTCAAGCCTTTTAATTATCTATATATCTACTCGATCTATACTATTCTTAGAGCTTTAAATTTCATGATTAAGGACGAAAACAACTTTTTAGGCCATCACATAGTTTTTCAATACCAAAACTACATCGTTTAATATAATTTAGAGATACACGTTACTTAGATTGTTTAAGGTTGGTAACTTATTTAAATCACACCCATGTTTTAGAAGTATATTTCTTCATTAGGAAATGAAGCCTATTAAAAAATGGTAAATATTTTGATAGGGCTTCAGCCCTATAAATATAAGTAAAGCTTCAATTAAAAAATCATTGAAATTTGCAATTCTGGTCTCGATTCGATCATCTCGGCCTTGACCATGTGGTTGTCAACAAAATAGGATTTCTAATACCATCCATTTCGCCCTTACAAAATCCTCTTAGAGGTCCATAAGACATGTACACTTTTTTGAACTCCAAATTTCATAATCGATGTTAGAAATTGATTTTAGAGCACTATCGTGGAGATTTCTGAAGCCCAAAGTACTTTCCAGATGCGGATTCGAGCTGAGGCTTTACTTTGTTTTCATAAAACCTAAGCGTTATAGAAACTACATCTTTAACAAAAGTTTAGAATGAGGACATAAATTTTGTCTATCACAAAATGAGAATGCATATTATAACATTATCAATAATAAATATGTTTTTTATTTATGAAATTCTTCCTCGTCTCAATCCATCTCAGTCATTCTCCTCTAACGCATCTCCAATCTTGGTATGGACTCTTGAATGGACCTCATTGATTTCTGCCATGGTTCAGATTGTTACAAATAATATTTATATATTTTGGATAAATCACTAGGGCTGACCTATTTTTTATTTTTATTACCAATCTCAAAAAAGGTTATGAAAAGGAAATATACATATAAAAACATTATACAATCCTTTTCTAGGGCGATGTTGGCAGAGTCACTCATAATGAGTTACAAAATCTAGGGGATGGGTCCGCCAAACTGTGGCTTGAGCAACATGTGAAGAGTATCAAGTTTCTCTGAAGAGACTCAATATCCATTGTCTTATATAGACATATACAAATGATAAAAATAGAAATAAATCACAAATACCTTTACATATTGTAAGGTATTGGGAAGGGTAGATACAATATCTTGTACTTTATGGTAAGTCTGGGTAGAGTAAAGGTATTTGTGATTTATTTCTATTTTTGTCATTTGTATTTGTCTATTTAAGACAATGGACATTGAGTCTCTTCAGAAAAACCTGAGACTCTTCACATGGTATCAGAGTAAAGTTCATATTTGCCGTATCCATTCCTCGTCCTTGAAGCATTGTCGTCGATTTTCAAGATGAGTCTGTTGCTCACCCAATTGGTACAACTTTTGTCAAGTCGTGCTTCGACTCTTTGATCTGTCTCTTTGTTGAGTCGTATTTCAACTCTCTGATCTATCTATCTACCGAGTCGTATTTCAACTCTCTGATCTATCTCTCTGCCGAGTCGTGTTTCGACTCTCTAATATGTTTGATCTCCTTTGCCTCGACTCTTTGATATGTTTGATCAGAGAGCAATTTGAGCATGACAACCATTGTTTCTACTGGTCACGCTATGCACCTGAATATCCTGCTCGTTTCCGCAATTAGTGTTCAAACTCCAGCTGCTCTCTTTGATTGCATCTTGAGTTTGAGGGGAAGTATAAAAGAAAAGTTTATATTGCTTATTAGGTTAATATAGAAGGTGTATATAGTAATCTGTATAGTTGGGAAGGTGTATGTTGTAAGGTATTGGGAAGGATAGATACAATGTCTTGTAATTTATGTTATGTCCAGGTAGAGTAAAGGTATTTGTGATTTATTTATATTTTTGTCATTTATATTTGTCTATTTAAGATAATGGACATTGAGTCTCTTCAGAGAACCTGAGACTCTTCACACAATAGATGTTGTCGTTTTCACCAGGCAATCAACATGTCTCCCAAAAAATGTGGGATATGTTATTTACAATCTTTAAGGCTCCACAAAGAGATGTCAATTTGTTAAGATCTTGCATTCTAGAATAATTTGAACCCTTTCCAAACTTAAAAAAAAATTGAAAGTTAATACAAATTAGGAGCATAAAACCTTTCTTCCATATATGTTTTACTTAGCATGTTCGAATGACATGTTATATATAAGTTAAATTTTATCGCGCATCAAATTTTTTAATAATATCTCACAAATCAAACATGATAAATAAGTCCACTAAATATGTGGTTTTGAGCGGTTGTTATAGTAACCGAATTGTCACCAATCTTTGGTTTGCTTCGACTAGCAGTTCGATCAGTCAATAGGAAAAGAGCCTGAACTTAATTGATTAGCGCTTGACGATTTGCGATGTTACGTCCTAGACTCAATTCCTATAAAGGGTAAAGGCCCTATCCCCACTGACTCGCCCAAAAAAAAAAATCGATCGGTCAATAAACCAGTTGTGAATTGAATAAAACCAATCAAAATTTATAAATATATAGTTTTTTTTATAAAGAAAATTAACTTTTCTTAGAATCAATATTGTTATTGAACCAGACCGGCTTGGGTCTAGTTGATCGTCCAATTCATCAAACCGGCAGGCATAAAACTGGATTTGGCATCGCTGGTTTTGAGTCATTTTCTATACTTGTCCTTTGAATATATATATCTAAGAAGAGGCTGAACAATTTGGAAGCTACAAAAATACATATAAAAGCTATTAACCATCTCGTTTCTTAAAAGATTACAGAGATGAAGAGATATAAGGACGACATCTTATTTTTTATATAAAAAAAAAAGAGGATGGAATCTCCATTGTTATTATTAGTATTGTCATCAAAGTTTTTTTCCAACTAATTAAGATTGACTACTACATGAACTCTGGTTCGTTATTCTGCTTTATTAAAGGTCATACTTTTAGTAAGGACATAAGTCTCCATGCCTTTTCTAACTATTTCCAATCATGTTCTTTTGGGCCTATCCATTGCTTTTTTTTAGCTGTGTACTTGAACTAACTCACACCTACTAACGAGTGTTGTACTGTGTAGGCGTCACATCTAACCAGCCCACCTAATTCTATTGTCTCTCATCTTATCTCCTATTGGTGTTACATCTAAGTTTTTTGGGGATGTATTCATTTTGAATTCTATTCTTTCTTGTTTTGTGACTCATCCATCTCAACACCTCCGCTACACTCATTCTATGGATATATTGTTTTTTGACTGCCCAACATTCTGCCCCATAGAGCACAGCATGGAATGTACACCATATCATCTTTAATAATTGAGATTGTACATCATAAGACCATGTACTTTTGGAACAAGGAGTCGACCATTAATTTTTTAGTTATTGGATCTAAAATCAGACATGTTGAAATGCATCATAATATTTGAATTTTTTTTTTTAGACTTTGTGCCTAATTAATAACACATCTCCAACTACCCTATTTCATATTTAGTAGTCAATATGATTGTTTCCTCTTTATATAAAAAATAAATAATAAAATTTATATAAGTGCGATGTTCTAAACAATCAAATTAGGGCTCACCTCAAAATTTTATCTAGAAGAGGTTGTTTTGATGCCCAAATATCTTCAAATTAATCATCTCGACCTCAAGATGCATGAACATGAGAACAAAACAAATTTATAGTTTTGGAAATAGTACATCTTGTAATGCATTTTTGGATCATCAATTTTCAAGATTTATATAGATATGCTCGATCTGTATTATTTTTGAAGTTATAAATTTTATAATTAAAGATGAAAATATATTTTTAAGGCTATAACAAATATTTCTAGGGTTGAAACCACATTTCTCGATACTATTTGAAGGTGTGTTTTACTTTAATTGTTTAGAGCCTCGGCCCTATAGCACCCAAAAATAAATAATCTTATTATTTTCATTTCCTTAACAGTTTTATCCATATATGGTAAGTTAAATGGGAGACCAACTGCATACCCCATCTTATCAATCTTAGTTTTAGTCAACTTTCAAGCATGGTAGGGGACAAGAACCAACCTTTGTGTACCATCATGCAAATAGTGAAAGATAAAGAAATGCCTTACTACATTTGTAGAAGACATAAAATGCCTTTGTTTGATAGCAAATTTTTATTTCTTAGGTCTCTTCTGACCACTTGACATGTTGTCTATTTAGGCTTTGGGAGTGGCATTCACGGGCCACAAATGCAATTTTTCTCTTTTTGGGTGAGTACAAATGCAAACTTCGTGCCTGACTTGTCATTTCAAATGTTGCAAAATAAGAAGACTCTTACATGTGGGTCCCGTCATTGGGGATGGAAATAGAGGGACTTGCCTCGTCGTTTATAAGATTTGAGTACCCACATATTATTCATCACTTTATGGTTTAGATGGTCTAGATTTGACGCATATTTTAAAATAATATAAATTTTTTTATATATTTTTAAAAATATTATTAAATTTATATTATTTAAATAAAATGTTCAGTATTTATTACTACAATCTCACTTCTAGTTGCAACTTTATATAAACTTTTCTCTTTAAAAAAAGATTAAAACTCTACGAACTGTATTTTGATATTTCTAAAAGAAAAAAAAAAGTATTTAAGTTAGGACATGATCGCAAGGTGTCTTCTAACATTATATTGACAGTCTTCGTAGAATTGGAACATGATGGTTAGGTACCGGGAAAATTGTCAAATTTATGAATTTTCAAAATTTGTTGATTTTGAGATCATTGATTAAACTTTTATTTCTCCTATTTTGGGAACTAATTGGGAAAGTTATTCTCTCATTCTCATTGTTTGGGAATCAAGAAAGTTTCGGACCATATGGTTGTTGGGAATTTCGTCAAACAATTTTCTTACAATGTCTCTCTTCTTGATCTATTGGACAAAATCTCTGCATCTCATTAAGCAAACATGACAGAGAAGAGAAACCACTTCTATAAAGGTATGTGAACATTTACCTAAAAATAAAAAAGTCTTAAAATTGATATGTTATCTTTGTAGAAAAGAAAAATCATTTTTAAACATTTCAAATTTCATTGTTGAAAATTGGGAAAATTTGATGTAACGATTTCAAAAAGCATGAAATTTCATAAATTATTATTGTAAAAGAGTGAAGTTCCCAAAGAAAAAAAAAAGTAAAGTTATTTATTTTGAAATCCAAAAAGTGAAATGTTTGCTGAAAGGACAACCTTTTTTATTATAAATTCTAAAAGTTCTTGAAAATCTTAAAGTAAGTCATAAGTGAATTTCAAAAGCCATAAAAATCCATATTTTAAATAGAGTAATGGTTCTATAAGACCTTTTTCCACCCATGTGTGTAGGACCCTAAAAGATCACCATTAAAGTTAGCAAGGATATTTAGAAAAGTTATCCGATGGTGTGATATTTGACTTTTCTATAGATCCGTGCTAAATTTAATGGTGATCCTTTTGGGTCCTACACACATAAGTGGGGTAGGGTCCTATAGGATCATTTCTCTTTGAAATATAGGATTTTAAAATGGTTGTTCGATTTCTCTAATAAAGATAATGTATGTTATATAAATATTTAGAAATTTGTAATAAAAATATATAGAAAAGTCATAGAACTACAAAATAATGCAATCATGACTGAAAATATGGAATACATATGTGTGGCGATATAAAAAGGTGCAGTTTCTATAAGGTTGCAACTTTAAACAATACAATTAAGGCGCACCTCTAAATTGTATCATAATATGTAATTTTGATGTGAAAAATTCTTAGGATCATCTCAAAATCTATGTTCATATCTAATTATAGAATTTTAAACTCAACAAATGAGTAAAATCAAGTAGATCTATAAATATATGAAAATATTATAAATAGACGGTCTAGATAATGTGTTAGAAGATGCACTATTTTTAAGACTCAATTTTTTCTTTTTTTTTATATTCATACATCTTGATGCGATGATCAATTAGAAGGTTTTTCAACATTAAAACAACCTTTTCTGATGGATTTTGAGTTGCATCTTTAATTCTACATTTTAAAGTTGCAACCAATGTTCGCAAAACCGGCCGATCTAACCGCTAACTGGTAGGTTCCAGTTTTGGCCGGATTTGGTGATCAACCAGTATTTTAAACTTTAAATAGAATAGTACTTCAAATTCATATCAAAGTATTATCAGAATGTTGTAGTGTAAGCTTTGACGATTAGTTTTCATACGATCCAAGGTTCGATTCCCACTGTCAGCGTTATTTGTTTTTAAGCTAAATTCATTTTGTGAGCGTTGTTTCACTAAAAAATATGCTAAAAATAAGGTCTATAGCATATATAATATACTTTTTTCTTTATTTTTTCTTTTATTTTAAATATAATTTTCTTTAAAAAATGATCATTTTATTTTATTATGACCCACTAACCAATATGCCATTTACTACTTAGTTGATAAAAATAAAGGCCTATATTATATATATAACATAATTTTTTCTTTATTTTCTTTAAAAAAGAAAGATCATTTTCTTTTAAAAAATGAGTTGGTCAAGTCGCTTTTTTAACAGTATTTTAATATTCTTTATATTATGGTAAAGATTAAAAAAAATTTGGTCATTGATACTCACTTTTGTATTTTCCTGTCTTTTTTAGAAAATTTTAAAAATACCCCTAGGTACAAATCGACTAGTTAAAATCTATTTTTTCATTAATTTTCAACTTCATTTGAGTGCGTTTTGTTTTAATCACATTCTTATATGCTTCTCATATTTTATTAGATTTTTTTGTATCTTTTTTATTTTTTTTAATATTTTTTTATCATTTGGGATTTGCCCGGTTAGAGCGGTTAAATTGACCAGTTTACCGGTTAGGCCGGTTAAATCGCTTCGAAGCCCATATTCAATTAATCGTTTCGGTTCGATTTTGCGAACATTGGTTGCAACCTTATATAAAATTTTACCCTACGAAAATACCAAGTCACTGTGCCAACTAAGGTATCCACTTACTACCGAGTAATGCATTCACGAATGAAAACCATACAAAGCCATACCGAAAAATTCCCCCCCTTCTCCTTTTTTTTCTCTCAACCCCATGAAACTCTCCCTTCTCTCTGCGTTGTTACCCTTTTATTATTTGTAGGAGTAAATGATAGATAATCTCCCTTTCACCTTCTATAGAAATGAGAGTTAATAAAATTAAAACGAGAAGGAAAAGTTTGGATTTCCAAAAACAAAATGGCAAATGGGGATTAGGGGGTTTTCATCCCTTTTTATAAATTTTTGGGAGTTTCATGGGCTTTTCATGGACCCGTAGGGGTCGTATATACGATCCTTAATTTAAATGGGAGTGGATACATCTTTTTCCCAACATTAAATTGTTTATGCTCGAATTTGTGTCGATCTCAGAGCGAGATCAACCCAAATATCATTCAAAATAAGTTAATTTTTTGAGATCAGTGAAGAGTGGGATTGCTCAAATTATAGACTCAAAAACGTTGTAAATCCATACAAATCAAATATTTTTTTGAGTCCACTTACAATGCCAACTCCAAAATCTATGTACAAGGCATTAGAAAAGCTTCTAAACTTTACTAAATCTCCTAAGATGTAAAATTATAGGAAAATAAATTAAAACTAAAGAAAATAATAAATCAAAGAGAATGAAGGAGATTTATTTACCTTATACACTTGAAACTTGGAGCTTCGGGCTCAGATCAAGTCACTCTTCTCGTGCCACCATATCCTATTGAATGCTTTTGCTTACTGGATTTTGGTAGATCTTGGGTAATTTTACCTAGATTTAATGGTTCTAAGGCTTAAAATAAGGTTAAGGAACTTAGACATAAATTTCCCTTATTATTTCTAACGATGGGAGATGGTTTCCTATATTTTTGGGGTCTTGAAAGACTTACTAAGGATTTTGGGATTTTTTAGTATTTTTAGGGAATTTTTGTGATATTTTTCAAAATTTCTAGGATTTATCTAAGAGTTTTTCCTATTTTCTGGGATTTGTCTAATAATTTGTAGGGATTTTCTAATTAATTCTTGAGGGGTGTATTTTTTTTTTTTGCATTTCCTTGGGATTTTATAGGGGGTATTTATATGTTGCGCTAGGGTTATGACTGAAAATAAGCCAATTTAATTGAAGGGTTCACGTTTAGTCAAAGATGTTGAATATTTCAGATTTTTCTAGAATATTCGATTATTAACCGACTTAACACATTTATCAACAAAAATTGGGTGAGAAATGCACCACCTCCGGCCCACCGAGTCGCGTGACTTGTGGCCCGTGCGCGACATGGAGCCTGTTGCATGGCTTGCATTTCGTGTGGCGCATGGCCCACATGCAGGGGCATTTTGGTTATTTTCTCCCCTAGATTTTTCCAAAGCTCTAACTCTCCAACGATATATCTGATTTGAGTGATTCTTAGACCGTTCGAAAGATCTCGGGGTCTACTATTGCTTGGGATAGGTTTAGGATAAACTGGATCTAAGTGTACTAGGGTTCACTAGGGTTAATGTGATCCTTAGGACTCATAATTAAGGTTTTAAGGAATTCCCTTAGTTAGAATTTTGAAGGTGTGTCTAAATATATATATATATATATATATATATATATATATATATATATATATATATATATATATATATATATATATATATATATATATATATATATATAAAAAGTTATCAACAATGAAGGTATTAAGCATTTAGAAGGTATAATGAGGAGTGAACAGTGAATATACCCTTAGCGTGTCTGAGTCAAAGTCTGCATAGGTGTATGTGTAATGAACTATACCCAAGTTTGGAGCACTTATCTGACCCTAAATTTTAAGGGAAAGCTTTCTAGGCACAGGGAATTAATATATGCCACTCTTTGCTAACCATCCAATCTAAATGAATGACTAGGATATGATCGAAAGTGGATACAAAAACTAGAGCAAATTTTCAAACCGAAAAACAAGGCAAAATGGACACCTTCAACAAATCACTTGCTAAAAACCAAGCTAAGTGTATAAGGTACAATCCTTTTACATAACAATTACAACCATTTCTAACCTTGTATAACCACTGTAAATAAACTCAAATACCAACCCCTTATGGGGAATTTATATATAAAGTAAGACTAGCTTATGAATTACACTTTCATAGTACAAATTACATAAACTATGTCCCAAAGCTTAAATACATCATGTAACTAATCTAAACAAAATTCTAAAGAATAAAATCAACTAAACATGGAATTAGAATGCCAAATTAAAATAAAGAAGCCATGTTTTGAACCCCTTGTGCCGGGGCCACGCAATCGGGTTCTATAAGGACTTAATTTTGTCCCTTCGGATTGTACAAAAGTGGTTCAATCTCACAAGAGTGTCTAATCCAAAAGGGAAGAAGTTACACACCTTAAAATAACTTCTTAAGATATCAACACACTGGCATTATCATCCAAAACAAAATGAAAAATGTTTGAATCGAATCGGATAAAGAACAAGAGAGTTATGACCAAACTACACAAAGTGGTCCCTCAGACCACCAAAACAGTATTGTATGGAAAGATTATGAACCCCTATAGGTAAAAACTTGATGAAATAGTTCTGAAAATGGAATGACACTCTGAGACTAAACTATTTGATGGGTTTGAAGCAAAGTAATTAACGGATACTATGCATGATCATTTATTCTCATGCATATAGGCTATAACTCATGAAGATCACACTATGAATAAGCTTGATGAAAAAGATGATCAAATGGAGATTCTAAAATCAATGAAAATTTTCTAAATTCAAAACTCCAGCAACTATAGATGCACACTATGGACTAAAGCATAAGAAAGGAGGACCCCATCAAGATCACCATTAATAGAACTCTAAAAGCTCTCTTTCTTCAATTTTCTCTCACAAAACGTTAAAAGAAGGAGGGCAGCAACAATTTTCCAAAATGGTTCAAGAGTTGAGATAGTTAAGACTTTGAGATCTCATGATGTGCTTTTATAACATGGGTGTAACTTTGGATTCAATCAACACCCTTGATGCATTAATCTAAAGGCACATGAGAGGCTAATGTACCTAGCCCATCCCCATCCAACCACTAAGATGAATGGATGATATTTCACACCATTATCACTCACCCAAACCCTAAATTATGCCACTTTACCATTTTGTCCTTGGCCTATGTTTTTGTTCCAATTGAATCTAATATGGCTTACAAAAATACCCTTAGTTTTTCTAATAATGTATTAGAGTAGATAACAACAAAGGCTAAAGGGCAAAGAAATAATTGACAAAGCTCACGCATGTGTAGATATTCTACTTTATCAAAGCCAATCACTTTGTAGATCTAGAATTTCAAACCAATCAATTTAACGATAATGTCTTCTTCACATATGCGTGTGAAGATATTTTTCAACTCAAATTTGAAAATGTATTTTCTCTTTAATATCAAATAAATAAAATAATTAAACTTCACACATGCCATGCATGACCCATGTGTGAGTTAATTAAGACATGTGATAAAAATGGGGCCTTAATATATAACAAAGTATAACAATACACCATAACACAACCCCTTATAAAACAAGCAATCAAATGCCTTTCTAGTCCCTCACTTAGGGATCAGTGCCCATATGGACGACGATCCTAGAGTGAGGCGTGGAGTGCCATGTGGCAGCCCTATGGCCATTCGAACGCCACATGGCACTACCAGGTCAGGACTAAAGTGGAATTTGAGCCAAACAATATGAAAACCCTCATTTTTTTATCAAATAAAATTTCCAAAAATTCTCTAAAATTCACAATAAATATTTAAAGTATTTTTGAGAAATTATTAGGTTTTTCTCATCATTATAAAATCAGCCAAAATGTATAGTGAGACCTCAGGCTAATAACTATAGGTATCAGAGTACTCCATTGGGCTAATCCCTAATAATGTTCTGCCGAGTCTCAGATCGACCCAATAGACCTATATTCTATAGTCTAAAGTAGGGATATATAATGGTCATATCAAAGCCGCTAAGGCAAAACTTTCGATCATTCGTCTCTCAATGGATTACAGGTGTACCCATGTGGGACGTGATCCAACTCAATTACAGGGGTCCTCTCAAAGCACATGTGCACTGGCTCTTCCAAACTCGGATAATACATTTGGAAGAGTGGCTTCCCGTAAAAAACGAAAATACACATGCCATGCAATGGTCTTGTGTCAGGATACAGACTTATGTCCCATAAGTCTTGATCATTCCATACAAGGTGAATACTCAATAAGTACTCAGGTTCGATTTTTCTCATTTGGATTCTCCAAGCCCTGGCCGATTGTAGCTAAATATGAAGCTAACCTATAAAATCCTGACTAGGAGGTGACCCTCACACCTCCTTGAAAAATTGCTTTCTCAACACATGAACTCTCGGTGCCTTATGCGTACGCAGGGTAAAAGAATCTGGGCTTCATTTCACAAGACGCCAAGATTTCAATCTCTCAATCGCTCCCACTGAATGAGAAACTACTGGAATATAGGTCTTGATAGGCCATATTTCCAACATTCTCCCACTTGACCTTTTGAGGTCTGAATTCGTATATCTCTTTCACTCATTACCGTTCACAATAAATCAAAGCATGCAAACTTATCCATGGATTTTTCATTCATAAGCAATAGACAAAGTAATAACAACTACGTCAACCTCCTTAAACCTATCCCATGCACATGCCTCATAAAATCATTTACCCCCAAGTCTTTGGTTAATGGATCTGCATGCATAGCCTTAGATGGAATGTAACCAACTTCTACTTCACCAGTTGCTATCTCTTCTCTTACTCTATGATATTAAGCTTTAATGTGCCTTGACTTGCTATGGAACCTTGGTTCAACTGCCACGCTATTGCTGCTTGATTGTCACACATGATTCTAATAGTTTCATGTTGTAGAGGGTTGAAGTTAAGATGATTCAAGAACTTCTTAATCCAAATGGCTGTTAAAGTTGCGAAACTTAAAGCCATATAATCGGCTTCCATGGTAGATAGGGCTACAGTGTCTTGCTTCTTGGTGCGTCAAGAAATGACACCACCCCTATAAAGAAATAGATAACCCAAAGTGGATCTCGAGTCATCCGGGTCTCCTTGATAGTCAGAGTCTGTGTATCCCAAAACTTTAAGCTCACTCACATTATCATAGGTTGATCCATAATCAAATGTTCCTTTCAAATACCTCATGATTCTTTTCACGGCTTTCCAATGTTCTTATCCATGATCACTTTGGAATCGACCAATCAAGCCGAGAGAAGCTAGATCGGGTCTAGTTCCCATGGTTAAATATATTAGTGATCCTACGGAACTCCGATACGGGATTCTTTCTATCACATTTCTCTCAATATCATTGTTTGGTTTCATATTAATATTTAATTTTCCTCTCCTTTCAACAGGTGTATCTATAGGCTTGGATTCACTCATACCAAATCTCTCAAGAACTTTCTTGTAATATGTAGATTGAGATAATTGAATAGTGTGGGCTGCTCTATCTCTTATATTATGAATCCCTAATACATATGAAGCCTCTCTCATATCTTTCATTTCAAAATTACTTGATAGCATTGCCTTTGTGTCCTTATATGGTCGAGGGTGCTACTAGCTATTAGACTGTCATCCACATATAAAGTCATGAAAGTAATGTCAGTCCCATTGGTCTTATGGTATACACAATGGTCATCCTCATTTGGTTTGGTGGAACTTGAGGAACCATCTTCTTGAAGCTTGTTTGAGACCATAAAGTGATTGTTAAGTTCGTACACAAACTTTTCCTTTCTTTTCACAACAAACCCTCGGGTTGGTTCATGTATATATCCTCTTCTAGGTCACCATTTAAGAAGGCGGTTTTCACATCCATTTGATGCAATTCTAGGTCAAGATAGGCTGTTATGGATATGATCATCCTAATGGAAGACATTTTAGCAACAGGTGAGTAGGTGTCAAAATAATCTACCCCTTCCTTTTGAGTAAAACCTTTTGCTATAAGTCTTGCCTTGTATTTTTCAATATGCCCTATGGAGTTAAGTTTCTTTTTGAATATCCACTTACATCGAATGGATCTAATGTTAGGTGGTAATCGGATTAACTACCATACATGTTTCTTTATGATTGAATTTATCTCATTTTGCATGGTTTCCTTCCGTAACTTATTATCCGTACAAGACATTGCATGTAGGTAAGAATAATGTTCATCATCAGGCTCTTCGCTTATCCTCTCATTGTCCTCCCCAAGGTAAGTGAAAAAGGTAGGTGGTCTCTTTATTCTCTCACTTCACGTAAGTGAGATAGTTTCAATTTCTTTATTAGACTGAAGGCCATGGAAGTCTACTCTCTTTTTGGTTGATTATCTCTCAAGGAATTCATCTTCAAGGAAATGGGCATCAAGGCTTTCAATCACATTGCGATTCAAGACGTTATAAAACCTAAAACCCTTCCCATGACTTAGGTATCCTATAAAAACACAATTTATGGTTTTAGGATCAATTTGTGACCTATTTTGGGATGGTATGAGAACATGGGCTGAACATCCCCAAACCTTGAGGTGCTTTATTGAGGGAGGTCGACCCATGAAGAGTTGGTAAGGAGTTGATTGAATTGCTTTGGTGGGAGTCCGATTAAGGACATATGTGAAGGTTAGAATCGCCTCCCCCCAAAACTCTAATTCCAGATTAGCGATACTCATCATACTTCGCACAATCTTAACTAAGGTCTTATTTCTTCTCTCGACAACCCCATTTTGTTCGGGTGAGTAAGGCATGGTGGTTTGGTGGACAATCCCATATTGGGCACAAAGATCTTGGAAGGCTTGGGAGGTGTATTCCCCACCCATATCTGATATAAGGTTTTTGATGGTTTGACTTAAACTTCCACTTTATACTGTTGGAATTTGATTATGGTCTCACTTTTATTTCTCATGAGATAGGTTTGACCAAAACGGGAATGGTCATCAATGAATGTCATGAAGTACCTAATATGCCCCAAGGTAGAAACACTCATAGGTCCACACACATCCGAGTGGATTAGTTCTAAAAGACTAGAGACCTTTTCAACCTTTTAGTGAGACTTCTTTAGCATCTTTCCTTTAAGGCAAGCCTCGCATCCATTATGAGAATCGATATTCATTTTATCAAGCAATCTTTCTTTCATCATAATATGCATTCTCGATGGATTGATGTTACCTAACCTTAAATGTTATAAGGTAAAATTTTGTAAATCATCACCCATGTAAACAAACTCCCTTTTCATTTTGATTTCATAAAGCCCTTGAACCAACTGGGCTACAAAAACAAGGTCTCCATTAATAGAGCCATCATGCACATAGACCTTTTCCTCCTTGAACGAGAGTACAAACCCGACTTTACTCATCTTGGAAACCGAGATGAGATTCTTCCTCATCCCATGTGCATAGAGGGCATCCTTAAGTATGAGAGTCTTACCATTAGTGAGCTCTAACACATAGTCCCCTTTTTCTAAGACACTTTCATTTGATTTCCACCCATATAAAGATTATGGGTACCGGGTTTAACATCATAAAACCTTCTAAAGCTCTTCATAGATATTATTATATGGATAGTAGCCCCTGAATCAAGAACCCACAAATCTGCCTCCTCATTAGCAATCAAAGTCTCATGGACCACGTAAACTCTCTCCTTCCTTGGTCCTCCACCGGTATTAGCCTGAGGCTTACTGGTATTGTTCTTAGGAGCAAAATGAGGGTTTTGTGGAGGAGGAGGATACCTACAAAACTTTTGGGTATGCCCGTATTTCTTGCAATTAAAGCATTGTACCTTCGAATAATCTTGGCTTGAAGGCCAAACTGACCTCCCACCTACCATCATGCGTGTGAGTGGTAGTTTAGGCCTAAAAGGCATGGGGCTAGCAAGATTTGGTGGGTAGGCATGGGTTTTAGGAGGGTAAGGGTTAAATGGATAAGAGGAGTATGATTTTCTCTTTTGCTTACCATTCCCTTTCCATTTGCTTTTTCCCTTTCTTTTCTTGTTCTTCACATTATTAGTCCCACTCACTCCCACATTATATGTATTCACCATAGAAGAGTTAGGAAGAGAAGAAGATATAGGAGTAATGAGTAAGGGAGTAGAAGAAGATGACAGTTGGTGAGATTTTACGATATGGACCATGGAAGATGATCCATCCATTGCCATCCTTCTTTGCTCTTCCCCTTCCATGAAAAATGCAATCTCCTTCACTGTTGTAGGCGCATCTTAGGCCATTAAATTGGCCACAAAGGTCTCCCATGAGGGAGAGATCAAAAGCACAAACAACATCTTTTGTGTCACCTTATCATATGAGTGATCGAATCTCTCACTCTCTCTTATACAACTCTTGAATTCTCTTAGATGATCACCCACTTTGGTGTGATCATCCATTTTGCAACACATGATTTTTCTCATTCTAATGATCATTTGAGCTTCATTCGGTATGTCGTATTTCTTTTTCATGCTCTCCATAATATATTTGACACATATGGAAATCTCAGACTCCTTAACAAAGGAATCACTCATGGTTGCAAAAATAATATTCATAGCACTTTGGTTTTTGTTATGCCATGTCTCATATGCATCCTTAACAACTTGAGGAGCATTGATAATGGGCGGATTAGATGGTCTAGAAGTCAATAGTGGCAATAGACCATCTTCATGAAACACAACCAATTTTCTTTCTCCATTCGGAGAAGTTGGTTCCATTAAACCTCTCTTCCTTAAGCAATTCGGTCAATATTGAACGGGCTGCCCTGGGTTCCTATTTCGCACTCTATAATCCCTCTAAAGACCCTAAAAGAGACTGTAAATGAGCCTAGCTCTAATACCAATTGAAAGTGGATACAAAGACTAAAGCAAATTTTCAAGTCAAAAAATAAGACAAAATAGACACTTTCAATAAGCTACCTGCTAAAAACCAAGCTAAGTGAATAAGTTACAATCCTTTTACATAATAATTACAACCATTTATGTCATTATATAACCACTGTAAATAAACTCAAATACCAACCCCTTATGAGGCAATTAAATAAAGCAAGACTAGCTTATGAATTACACTGTCATAGCATAAATTATATAAACTATGTCCCAAAGCTTAAATACATCATGCAACTAATCTAAACAAAATTCTAAGGAATAAAATCAGCTAAACAGGGAATTAGAATACCAAATTAAAATAGAGAAGCCATGTTACGAATCCCTTGTTCCGGGGCTACGCAATCGGACCCTATAAGGACTTAATTTTGTCCTTTCGGATTGTACAAAAGTGGTTCAATCTCACAAGAGTGTCTAATCCAAATGGGAAGAAGTTACACACCTTAAAATCACTTCTTAATATCTCAACACACTGGCATTACCATCCAAAACAGAATGAAAAAGGTTTGAAGCGAATCAGATAAAGAACAAGAGGGTTATGGTCAAACTACACAAGGTAGTCCCTCGGACCACCAAAACAGCCTTGTATGGAAAGATTATGAACCCCCATAGGTAAAAATATGATGAAATAGTTTTGAAAATGGAATGACACTCTGAGACTAAATTATTTGATGGGTTTGAAGCAAAGTAATTAATGGATACTATACATAATCATGGATTCTCATGCATATAGGCTACAACTCATGAAGGACCACACTATGAATAAGCATGATGAAAAAGATGATCAAATGGGGATTCTAAGATCAATGAAATTTTTTTAAATTCAGAACTCCAGCAACTATAGTTGCCAAGGATATGATCTTATGAAAAAAAAAAAATTCAATGGAGTATACCTTGATAAATGCACACAATGGACTTAAGCATAAGAAAGGAGGACCGCCATCAAGATCACCATTAATAGAACTCTAAAAACTCTCTCTCTTCAATTTTCTCTCACAAAACCTTAGAAGAAGGAGGGGAGCAACAAATTTTCAAAAGGGTTCAAGAGTTGAGATAGTTAGGATTTGAGATTTCATGATGTGCTTTTATAACATGGGTGTAATTTTGGATTCAATCAACACCCTTGATGCACTAATCTAAAGGCACATGAGAGGCTAATGTACCTAGCCACCCATCCCTATCCAACCACTAGGATGAAGGGATGATATTTCACACCATTATCACTCATCCAAACCCTAAGTTATGCCACTTTACCATTTTGTCATTGGCCCATGTTTTTGTTCCAATTGTATCCAATATGGCCTTACAAAAATACCATTAGTTTTTCTAATAATATATTAGTATAGATAACAACAAAGGCTAAAGGGCAAAGAAGTAATTGACAAAGCTCACACATGTGTAGATATTCTACTTTATCAAAGCCAATCACTTTGTAGATCTAGAATTTCAAACCAATCAATTTAAAGATAATGTCCCCTTCACACATGTGTGTGAAGATATTTTTCAACTCAAATTTGAAAATGTATTTTCTCTTGAATATCAAATAAATAAAATAATTAAACTTCACACATGCCATGCATGACCCATGTGTGAGTTAATTAAGACATGTGATAAAAATGGAGCCTTAATATATAACATTTATATAACAAAATATAACAATACACCATAATACAACCCCTTATAAAACAAGTAACCAAATGTCAATCTAGTCCCCCACCTAAGGATCAGTGCCCATTTGGACGGTGATCATAGAGTGAAGCGTGGAGTGCCATGTGGCAGCCCTATGGCCACTCAGACACCACATGGTACTATCAGGTCATGACTAAAGTAGAATTTGAGCCAAACAATATGAAAACCCTCACTTTTTATCAAATAAAATTTCCAAAAATTCTCTAAAATTTACAATAAATATTTAAAGTATTTTTGACCAATTATTAGATTTTTCTCATCATTATAAAATCTGAAAAAATGTATAGTAAGATCTTAGGCTAATATCTATAGGTATCAGAGTACTCCATTGGGCTACTCCCGAATGATATTCTGCCAAGTCTCAGATCGACCCAATAGACCTATATTCCACAGTCTAAAGCAGAGACACATAATTGGTCATATCAAAGCCGGTGAGCCAGAACTTCATATCATTCGGCTTTCTATGGATTACATGTGTACCTCCGTGGGACATAATCCAACTCAATTACAATGGTCCTCTCAAAGCACATGTGCACTGACTCTTCCAAACTCGGGCATTTGGAAGAGTGGCTTCCCGTACGAAATGAAAATGCACATGTCATTCAATGGTCTCTTGTCAGGATCAGACTTATGTCCCATAAGTCTTGATCATTCCATACAGGGGGAATACTCAATAAGTACTCGAGTACTATTTTTTTCATTTGGATTCTCCAAGCTGGCCAATTGCAACTAAACATGAAGCTAACCTATAAATCCTGACTAGGAGGTGACCGTCACACCTCCTTGAGTAATTGTCTTCTCAACACGTAAACTCTCGATGCCTTATGCATACTCGAGGTAAAAGAATCTGGGCTCCATTTCGTAAGACGCTAAGATTTCAATCTCTCAATCGCTCCCACTGAATGAGAGACTACTGAAATTTAGGCCTTGATAGGCCGTATTTCCAACAATGATATCTCAGAATTATATGAACATGAAATTTGGCGCATGTCATTATCTCAAAAGGGCTTACCTAAAAAAAATTTAAATTTTTTTCTAAAATATAAAATGACTATGCTGCCCCTAAAACCTTTAGGGGTATTTTAATCATTTTATTTGTTCAGGAATATATTTTTATAATTTTTATAGGTGCGGCTCTATGGGAAATTGGGTGCCCAAAATTTGATATGAATTTGTATAAAAAAACTGGTTCCCAATTTGAGCATGCTGCTCTGATCCAGTCTTAATAACATTAGTAGAAGGAAACAAGGTTTGGATCTTACATCTCCAACAAATCTTTCTAATAACGTTGTTCACACTCCTTTCCAAGGTAAATGCCAAAAACCTCTAAAGGTGATAGAGCTCCAATTAACAAATCCAGCTCTTTAGGGGAGACATGTAAGCAGCTAGCTAGATTGATTACATCCTCATAATAACAGTTCACAAGATTACATCCATGTATGCCATGGACTCTAGCTCGTACTCTTCTTTTCCTCTTCATACACTTAAGAAGCATATTGCTTGTACTCGCAGTAGAGATGGTTGTTAGATAGTTGATGATCTTCCTCAATTCTCCGTACTTTTCATGGACACAATGTTGTGAAATTTTTTTCTTGTCTGATTAGTAACAGTCACTGTATTAATAAAATAAATACGGTGGAAATCTGGTAAACAAAAAATTTAACTCTATATCCAACTAGATCTGAGTTTCATGTAATAACATGAGCCATTCCGGAAATTGGGATTTCTTTTTTGAGCTCCAACTTGATAGAAGTGATACATTAATGCACCAAATGTATAAATGTTTTCATTTTAGCTTGTGCGCGGTATCTTTCCCTTATAGGTAGGAGTAAAAATGCATTGAGAGGTAAATAAGAATTCAATTCCTGCAAAATCAACAAAATTCTTAAGTTTCTCCATAAAGAGGATAAGAGCTTTGGCCAAGCAGCCATCAGCAAGGTCAACTATAGCTCTGAGTTCACCTTGAGGCACTACATGGGCCATCAGATCCAAACTAGATTTGCGTAAGAAGCTTCAGTGATGTTGCTGCCTTCTCAAGCATCACAAGAACAACCTCACTATCATCATTGCCACAAGGACTAGCAATCTTCATCACATCATTCATCAGATAGTGGCCACTCATAATGGAGAATCGGTTGTTGATGAATCATCCATTCTGTGAAGAAGCGAACCTCATGGAGGGTTATAAGTAGGACCCACTCCTCAAACAAATTTCATGATTCAAAAAAGGAAGCAATACTTTGAGCTACAGGTCCCTAAGAAATATTGTTGTAACAAGAATAAACTTCGCCAGAATCTGATAAGCGATCCTCGTCTTGATCTCATGCCTCGTCTAACTTCAGAGGCTTTCCCTTGTTCCATTACTCTTTCCACGACAATTACGATGCCAAATCCATCCAGTTGATTCCTCCACACTGTTCATGATCACCCTTCGAAGATTTCAACTCCTAAACAGGAACACGTGGTTGTCCTCTTCAAGTTTCAATGATTCCATTGACTAGTTGAAGGTAAAAGATCTGCAAAGTGGAATGCAACATTGAAAGAGTGATGCATACGATGGGTCTAACAGACGATTGCCACATCAATAAGATTTCAGATGTTTTCCTCAAAATAGCTTTCCTTGGACAAATGAAATCGGATAAAAAGCATTAGCAGAGGTGTCGTGTAATCAGGAATTGAAGAATTTGAACTCCTCCATTAAGTAAGATAAAGCTAAAACCTGCACACTCGCATCCACAAGGTTGCTTCCTCATCGAATTCAACACCAATGCCACTCCATTTTGAGGCAGACACTGCCAACGAATATCGCAGGCTTTTGAGACCTTGAGTAAGATGGATCAGTTTTGATTTTGTCATAACTTAGCAACCTCACATCTCGGCTATCATCGAGATAAAACTTGAAGTACTGTCCCTGAAAATATTACATCGGTTTGGGGCAGAGTCTGGCAGCAGGTGTCTATGGCAGAGGGTAGGTGCTGCAAGTGAATTTTTGTAATATGAAATAAATATGTCCATAGTGAAAGAAAGACCTATGTGATCTTTCACAGGGGAATACATTTTATTTTATTTTTTATTTTTTAGCAAAAGACCACTTACAGGTGGTTTTTATTATAATAAGATAAATTTCAAAATAAAATCAACATAACAATAAAACCAAGATATTAAAAACTTGATGCCATTGAAACAATTATGCACTATGCTTGAGAACAAAAGATAAGATTGCAAGAAACAAAAAGGAAGACTACCGGAGATTACCTCAATCGGGCTTTTACACCCCACACCGAGTCACCACCATCCAATGGCACGGGATCAACGGTCTAGCTTTAATCACGAACTGGGAAAGCAAATTTCGGCCAAGCCACGCCAATGAAACATGGACCCCTTTGATCACAAATTCAAACCCTAGGTGAATTCTCTTAGCAACCTAGTTTGAGAGAGATAGATTCTCTTTTTGCTAAACCCTAAAACCTTTCGCGGTAAATCCATATTTGAGAGATAAGAGATAAGAACTCCATAACCTAAACCTTTAGGTTCTTTCACAATGTGAGAGAGAGATCAAACCTGAAAGAGTGGTGTGTGCCCCCTTTTTGAGATATAAGAGAAAGATGAGAATTAGGTACAAGAGATAAGGTGTAGAGATTTTTGGGTAAAGACAATCCCTTTTTATAGGCTTTGAATAAGATTAGGGTTTCTTAGGGTTTTCTTTAGCTTGCCTCTTCTTGTGAGATCGAACATAGATCGTCAATCAAGGGTGACTTGTGGGGTGAGAAATCTGAGCCATTCATTCTATAGATGTGCCATCAACATTATAGAAGGTGCATGAACCATTATCCCCTTTTCTAAATCATTTTCCCATTAATATATTTAAATAAAATAAATATCATGCATTCTATAAAATTACTACCAAATATAAATAAGATACGATCGATATCAATTCAAATTGACCATATCTCTTTACAACAAACTTGCTACAAAATAGATAAAGCCATGGTCAATATATCCCTTCCAAGATTTGACCACATGCCACAAATCAAACGAACCTTATCTTAAAAACAAACAAGCGAATCCAAAGAGGGTGGGGCGTGCCACCTTTCTGTGGCACATGTGGGCCCCCACCCACATGCCACATGATGGGCCCATGTGCACTATGGGGCCTTACGGAATATTATAAGAAAATATTATTTTTAAACTTGAATAAAACAATTTGAAATATATATTTGAATTTTTATAACTTTGTAAGAACAATAACTGTATTTTTATAAGTCAAAAAATCACAATTAAAATATTGAGAGATTCATAAAAATTCAAATAATAAAACTAAAATCATTTCAATAATAAAATGAACACAATTAATATGATGGGAAAATGATCCATATGGTTTTGGGATTCCAATAGGTAATAACGGCGTACTCCACCTTTAACTGTGGGCTACAGACCACACTAGCTTTATCGAACCGACCCAGTGTTTTTCATGACCCACAGTCCAAGCAGGGGCTCATTAGCGGGTTACCAAAGTCAGGTCGATGAATCAAGAGGTCGCAATCCCAATCTGTGGATTACATGTCCTTCCCTAGAGACGAGTCAAGGTCACCACGACCAGATGCAACCACAGCTCTATGGCGTATAAGGGTATCTCTCGTACATACATACGCTTCACCCAAAGGTGGATATCTGACTTTCCCGAATGATATATTAATATGCATGCCGTGTGATAGAACATGGATGAGGTTTTGGCTCTCGTCTTAGTAGGCCACCATTACACACAAGGGTCACACAGTCTCTCGGCTCACTTATCCGGGCATGTTCTCCAACCTCATCAAGGGCTAACCCATAAACCCTCATTGGTTTGTTCTTTATGCCCAAGTAACATGGGTTTTTCCCAACCGACTGGCCTAGATCGTTAAGCACAGACTGATATCAGCAAACCATCATTTGCTTAGTATGGTTCACGAGGGACCACACTCCTACTGAGTTCATGTTCCACTATATCATTTCATTTTACAAGCACTTACAAAGGCTTTAACGGCCACATAAACCCAACACATAGATATCGAACGGAGTTCATTCTCCTTGTCCATTATCTTTAAATGCCTTTCTGACGGTTTCAAATGCACCTAATGGACAATCTATGGTCCCAACAAACCTGCTCTCAAATAACTAATTTGAAACTAGCTTTTATAAAGGTGGTCTTCAATCTTCCCTTGAGCATCAGGAAGGGGGGATGCGGGAGATGTATGGCGCGGGGCTTCATTCGAGAAGAATCATGGGGTAGGATAGCCTCAAGCACAAAAGTTCTTCATTTAAACAACAACAAATTCAGTGGGTCCAACCACATTAAGAACCCAACAATTAAAAAGTTGGACAAGTTTTTATATAACAATATTCAGTTCTCTTCCAATACTAAACCAATCACCACCAATTTCGTGTAATGGCCAGTTCAGTCTATACTAACCAATTAGTATGGTTTCAATCACCAAAACCCAATCATTTCTTAGCTATTTTTCAGAAAGTCATGAAACATAATCCATGGGCTGGTATCACCTGTCAGCTGTCCAATTCAAATGGCTAGGTCTTGATCCTCTATGAGAGCTCATGCACCTTCGTACTATCAAGAATAAGAAACCTGTCTGCGAAACCCTGATTTTCTAAATTTCATGCAAAGAATCGAGCAGATGAGCACAAGATTAATATGGGTTTGGATGTTGATTAAAGGTCCTGACCTTTTGGCACTCATATGTGAGACTGGTGGTTACAAATGCAATGAATGGTACTTGAGTTTACTTCGCAAATGGTTATAAAAAACAAATCGGTGCGTCGGATTGGGCGCCATAAAAATCCATCCGAATAGGTGAATCGGCTTTTCGGATCGGGAATCAGTCGAATCGGTCATATTTGGCCTTAAAACAAAATCCAAAAAATTTATTAAAAATCATTATAGATGTTTCTTTTTAGGAATCCAAAAAGGAATGGGGATACTACATTAAGAACTTTCATTTTTTTCATCAATATGCGAATATTGAGATATTATTTCCCTGTATGAATAAATTTAAAATTTGTCTCATAATATCATCCAATTTTTTAAAAACAACTTATTTACAGCTACAATAAAAATATTACATTATATAATTTATAATGTAAATAAATAAATAATAATAAACAAAGGTGCGACCCTTACAAATAAATAAATCTACAAAAGTACATAATTTAGAAACGTAAATTTGCAATTATATTATAATAAAATTAGAAAAATATATAACTACCATACTTGCAATGTGGGATAATTAAGAAAGCAACTTTAAAATAGATTTTAAAGTGATTTGGGCTACTGTTATTATTATTATCATTTTTTAAAATGTCCCAATATCTAGTAATTTTTTTAATGGTAAATAAACTAGTATTAATATTATTTTTTGTTGCTCGAGTATCCAATGAGTTAGTACAATTTTTTTTTTTTTAATCTCTATTAACCAATAACTTAATGCATAATATCTAATAAAATGGTTATTTTTTATAGTAAAAAGCTTAATTTAATTTTAACACTGGACGTTAATACAATAGAGTGCATAGACAAAAAACATTTGCCCCACATCGAAAAGATGAGGGAGCACTTCACCGTATAAAACACACGGCACAAGTTGTCTAATTTGAGTTATAATGCATAGGGCATAGTATAAAGCTACATGGGCATGTCCACTTGGCATAAAAGACGGCGAACATGCGAGAAAAAGTTAAATCTTTACCGTAGAGTTGTCAGTTTTGTCAGTTTTGTTCACGTATAACGATGGGTGATACCCGATTCGGATGTTCACGTATGGGTGATACCCGATTCGGATGTTCACCTATAACGATAGGTGATACCCGATTCGGATCGCCTGATTCTAGATCGGCTCAGTAATTTTTTAAACACGGGTATACATATAATATCCTGAATTGGTTCTTTACCGACCCCATAAGACATTAGGATCTCATTTTTATATGAAAGTTTGTAAACAAAAGAATACAAAGAGAACTCAAAAAAGGAGGTCCTGCAATTTCTCATCGATCTGCTTCCTTTTGGGAATGAGTTCGACATCCCTGCAATGTCAAGATTCCATTAGGTCTATGAGCCTCAGCTGGAACGTAAAGTTCATTTCCTACACAAGTGTAAGGAGGAACATCCAACAGCTAGAGTTGGACAGATCTTTGAGAAAGCAGGGGAGTCAATATTTCAATTGGATGCAAGATGAACAGAGTCCCAGAATCTACAAACGCAGACACATAGGCTTCACTGATGTCCATCAGAATTGCGTCAACATTGAATCCATTACAATGTTGTTGAGGAGAATTTGTTCAACTTCATTGGCATCTTCTTGATGCTTTCACTCTCACTCCAATCTATAGGGTAGTGATTGTCTTTTATTTGAGGCAAATAATGTAGCAAAGTTTCATTTTTTTATGTAAGATATTTCTAACAGCTTGATAATTGATTAGACAAAGGAAAGAATCAGCCATTGATTATTTTATTTACGAGAGAAGGTATTATCTGACAAAAAATAAAGAATCCTAAACTCCAAAAGATGAACATATTGCAATCTACAAGTTTGCAACCAAGATTGCGACAACTAGAGCAAGTTAGTAGAGAATGGCCATGGATTTTTGATGATTTTGGAAGGATTTTCCATTATGAGTGATTTGACAACTTCAAGACCATCAAATTAAATAAGCATAACATGATTCAAGAAGAATTTTCCATCCGTATTCCAAAAAACAGCGGGTGGTGTCTAGGCGGCTGGGGGTTCCAAGCCAACCGCTTAGAACCTAGGCCACTGAGGTATAGTACGAAGCATAGGAGGGTGTTTGAACCGATTGTTTTATGGCCAAATTCTCGGTAAAAACTAAAAAATGCATATTGAGGCATATAGCACATTAAGAGTACATTAAGAGTACATAGCATATTGTCCATCCGTAGTCCATTACTCCATAATCCACAAATTTCTGACCATTAGTCCATACTCCCTACCATAGTTCATACTTCATAGACTCCATACACACAATACAAATAAGAAAATATAACACAACATTCAAACTTCATCATCAAGAACATGACATATCAAATGTCAAGAGTTCACAATCCACATAAATTCCTCCATACTCTATATCCATTGTCCATACATATACATAAGAGGAAACGAAAAAAGAAAAGAAATATTACTTGAAGACTCAAATAGTCTTCAATCATCACTTATTAATCATCATCAGAAAAGGTAGGGTCAGCTACATCATATGCTTCGGAGTCGAGCCCACCATCATCTGAATCATTTCCCTCCCTAACATAATAGTCGTCCTCCTATGTCTCTTCTGAATCTGCCTCCACTTCCTCCTCTTCTTCTGCCACCGTCGTCCTTTTTAAAGAAGATCTAGTGACCCTATAAAGGTCGGCTGCTGTCCCTGAGGCCTTCATGATCATATCCGATGTCAATCCTTCATGCCCTCTCGACCTCATCAGCATCAACCACTCCGTGGCATTATCCATATTTTTTTTATCCTAGGGTGGGTCTCTCTTATCCCTTTTAGCAAATCTCTCCTTCAAGTATCGATCAAACTTCACATAAACTAAATCATTAAGCCTCTTTGATTGAAGCTTGTTTCTTTGCTTTGTATGAATCTAATAAAATCAAATGAAACTAATTAATATTACAAATTTACGATTGACATAGTCATAATTGATTACTAACTACTAATAAAAATTAGTAAACTGTAAACTAAAAAAATAAATTACCATATCAAAAGTACTCTAATTCCACTCACAACGGACGAGGTACGAGTTGTGCTCAATATTCGAATGATCAACTTTTGTAAATTTGGAACACTACACACATGATGGCTTTAACAATTAACTGCAAATTGATTATGAATTATGATTATATATGAAATATAAAAACAAACAATAAACATGAAACTTGAACTTGAGGACTAAGTTAAGTATATTATTATTTGGATCAATTTTGGTCCTTTGTCTCACCGCCATTGGACTCCCAAATGACTTCAATGAGCACGGGTAACTTATTAGCTCATCAACACATATCATCAATTGGTCCTTCTTTTATTTAGCCAAGCGTCTTCAGATTCATGTTTATCTTTCCTCCCCACTAGGTATTGAGTGAGTTGTCCTAGATTGGTTATTATATTTTGGGTATTAATGATGTGAAGAATGCACTATTTCTCTTCTACATGTAAATTGTCTTGAACCTTGTCCCAACTGATAGTATCAACTTCTCCATGATATTTGAATAAATATGGAAAACTTGGTTGATGCCTATTCCTTTAGGTTACTCGAAGAGATAGGCATTTGATCCAATGCATTTCAGGATTTGACCCAGTCCTGTCTTCTGGTGTTTGAGCTTATGATAGTTTCCAAAACCTTTCTTGATGGAGGTACACCATAACCAAATCCCCTTCATTAAACTCCTTCACTTGATGACTTGTGGCAACAACAACTTTATATTGTTCATATGCCTCAGCTAACTTGCCATGAACATTGTCATGGACTTCTTTCAAATGATTAGTCAGATCAACAACATTTGCATTAAAACATCCAGGGTTTGATATCAGTCTCACATCCAAAATATGCAATAGCGTTCACCCATACACAGTTTCAATTGGTGTTTTGCCTATTGAACGATTCTTTGAACCGTTATAGGCGAACTCAGCTTGTGCAAGCACAGAATCCCATAACCTTGGCTGATCTCTTGCAAGGCTTCGAAGGATATTTCCTAAGGCTCTATTGACGACCTCTTTATGCCCATCAGTTTGTGGGTGATAGGTTCTACTGAATTGTAATTAAGTGCCCATGCGTCACCATAATGTTCTCCAAAAGTGGCTAATAAACCTTGTGTCCTGATATGAAGTTATTGGGCACCCATAAAGCTTCACAACCTCTCAAAAGAATTATATGGCAGTCCGAGTAGCATATGTTGTATTTTTGCAGGGTATGAAGTGGGTCATTTTTAAAAATTGATCAACAACAACTAATATAGAATCCTGACCTTGCCTTGTTTTCGAAGTCCCACCACAAATTCTAGGTTAACATTCCCCCAAGGTTTTGTAGGGATGGGTAGTGGGGTGTATAAGCTAGTATTTTGTTTGCATCCTTTAGCACTCTGATAGATCCCACATCTTTCAACAAATCTTCCAACATCCCTTTTTAATTTAGGACAAAAGTACATTTCGTCTACAAGAGCTTGGGTCTTGTTTTGACCAAACTGTCCTCATAGACCACCTCCGTGCGGCTCATAAATGATTTTAAGTTTAAGGGAGCACTTAGGTATACAAAGACGATTTCTTTTGAATAAAAAAATCGTCATGGAGGATGACATCCAGGTAGGTTCCTTGAGTCTAGTATTTCTTCATGATTTATTAAAAATAATAGTAATTTTCATAATTTTGCGGTAAATTCTCAAATCTAAGCACCTCATACACCACACCTATTCATACTCCCTACCCTATACATCTTTCAGTCTACCTTTTACACCATACACCATACCTAACCATATACTCTACACCCTAGCCTATTTACCATTAACCCACCAAACCTACACCTTACCCCTCTAACCTAAGCACCCTAACCTCTTTTAAGGAACACTCAAAGGACCATTTGGGAGTACACCTAGCCACCGGTCTAGTTGCTAGGTACGCGGTCACATTCTCTCTCTTCTTCTCTCTTCTTCTCTCTTTCTTCTTCCTCTCCGTCTCTCTTTTTTCTTCTTCTTTTTCTTCTCGTTCTTCTTCTCTCTCCCCCTCTTTATCTCTCTCCTCAGAGGCAGGGGCTGAGCCACCTACCTCCCTCTCACTCACTCACTCTCTCTCTCTCTGTCTCCCTCTCTCAAAGCCAAGCAACTTAAGCCATCTAGATCTCTCTCTCCCTTAGAACCAGGTGGTTGAGCCGCCTAGCTCTCTCTCTCCCCATGAGGTAGGTGACTAGGCCCCCCACCTCTTTCTCTCTCTTACTCTCCCACCTCTCTCTTTCTCTCTCATTCTTCTTCTCTCTTCTCACTCTCTCCCTTCTCTCTCTTGATCACTTCCTAGGAGGCTCTTCGGAGACATATTCGTTGTCGGGCTTGTCTCGCAGTCTCACGCCCTCTTGAATCCTCCGAGGTGTCTACGCCCATTGGCTAGGACCTTTTCGGTTGACCTTGATAATTCCTCCTAGGGAGGTAACGCCAGAAGGCTGTCGGATTGGTAAGTGATCTATTCATCACTCCTGTTCTTTTTCTCACTCTCTCTTTTCCTTCATCGATACCATTCCATAGGAGGCTCTTCGGGGCATATTCCTTGTTGGGCTTGACTCGTAGTCTCATGACCTCTCGAATCCTCCGGGCTACTCAAGCCTCGCGCTTGATGCCTTTTCTAGAAGGCTATAGCAATATCTCTTAGGGGAGGTCACACTGGAAGGCTGCCAGATTCTAGGGTGGTCCTCCTCTTTTTCCTTCTCTCACGTCTATTACTTATCTATCCTCCTCTTTCTCTATCATCCAGTTAGACCTGAACTCAACTCCCTCCAAACCATCCCCACTCCCTCCAAACCATCCCCAAACCTTTCGCCTTAAAACCGCCATACATGGGACGAACAAGGGGACTCTCAATCGCAGGTGCATACAAAGAAGGTGCGTGAACCAATTAGTGCGATGTGCAAGCGGAAAGGGAGCGAAGTCCAAACCGTGCCGAGAAGACCAGGGGGCTTATTATAGTGATCTAAGAGGGCCGTGCCTGAGTGTGTCCATGAACCCAACCGAGTGAGGTAGTTTGTCTGACTCCTTTGCCAACAAAATCCCTCTCAAACTGTTGGTACCTATCCACACATCGTGCACGTGCCACGCACGTGACATGCGTGCGGGTGCACGATTTTTCGAGGGGGGCTCTTAGTCCGAGTCCCAACCAGGTCCTCGAAAACGACGAGAACTAGGCCTAACCACCTAGCATTAAGTCAATTTGATGCTAGATAACCCTCATTGGAGACCGATTTGGAAGTATGGAAGTCTGTGGCCGATAACTTGAGGATGAGTTCTTTTGAAGGGGGGTGACTGATGCATCCTTAAATCCAGAAGAAGGTTCTTGAAGGTTTCAAGGAAACTTAGAGCCAAATCAAATCATTATCCTAAGAAGTTTCCTAGAAACTTCTCTAGATATTTTTGGCAATAAATCATTGTTTAAAGAAGTATCTAGGAATCTCCTCTAAAAATTCCTTGATAACTTTATAGAAATATTTTCCTTGACGTATAAATACTCCCCAAAGGGGTCTATTTCCAGCAATTTGGAATTAAGAATTGTCTAGAGCTTCATTTGAGAGTAAAAGATTCCTCCCCAAGTGGTGATTGATTCTCATGTGAGGTTGAGTGATTCCCTCCTAGCCTCTTCCCCTTTTATAAAACAGTTATATCCTATCTTCTATTGAAATAAAATAGTGCAGTTTTATCTTATTGTGCCCTATTTCCTAATCCTATTGCCTTAGAAATACTTCAGAGGATGTCGTAATAGAGAGATCCATCACTAATCTATGTGGTTACCCTCTTTGTAACAAATTCCTTCCATTTGATTGTCCAAACAAGGGGCGATACAACATCTCTTTAAAGGAGCACAAGGTCTACCATCTCAAGGAGAAGTGGCAGTATTGGTTGCATGAATGTGCAATTAACAGTCGGCCATTATCCAAATCTTTGAAGCCTAAGAGATGTGAGGTCTAGACCATGGTAAAATTGTGGAGGTCTTGAATTTGTTCAGGTCATTGAGTCTTGAAGATAGTAATGCAGGTGGTGTTAGAGAGAGCAACAACATTTTGGGTCTAAAGAGAGAGGGTTTCCTTTGAGAGAAAGAGGGGGCCTCCATAGAGAGAGACAAATAGGCTTGGGTCTCGGTTGACAGAGAGGGACCTCCGTCAGCAACGAGAGAGGGGAGAGATTTAAAATTTTGACAGAGAAATAGAATTTCAAAAATCCAATTAAGAGTTGATTTTTTGGGGGTTTATATATTTATGGTTTATTTAGATATCAAAAGATAAGATTTTCTTTTTGGTGAATAAATGGATAAAATGTCAAATAGGTAGCCAGACAGTTAGCAACCATATTTGCCTCTCTAAAACTATGAAAGATCTAACATTGATGATATGCAAAGGAAGAGGGTTTGGCTTTGCAATTAAACAAGACTATGCATAGCTTCCATGGGGGCCTACCGGGCTGGTTATAGATTCAAAAAACATTTTGGAAATATTCTCAATGATTGGTGGTCTGCAGTCAAGTTCTTTTTCAAGAGATTTGCCGAGTTCCAATGTATGAAACTCAGCCATAGTTTTAGAGTTGGTACCAAGGGGATTGCAAAAGGCACAACTAAACCTCCCGCGTCATTTCTAATAATCCTCCTATATTCAATTTTGCCAAGATAACTAATGAAGAGCTATTTATGTTGAGCTTGAAGTGACGTAGGGTGGGGAGTGACGATGCAATGTAGATACAGGCAGGGGGCTCCATGCGGCACTTCATTTTTGGATTTTTTGTGATGTTATTTTTTGGGGGATGGAAAGCCCAACCCTTCCCTTTTGTAAGCTTGTGGACTAGGTGGATGATCTGTGGAAGAAGGTGCTTTTTGGACGTCTTCATCTCTTCATGGATACATGTGTTGCTCTTAGCCCACAGACACTATTTGGTGATGGAGAAGATGTAAACCCAAACATTTTTCTAATGAGTGGATTTAAACAAAACTTGATCCACTTAAGCTGTCATGATCCTTGTGGAGTGCTTGAGAGATATGTTCTTGTCGAGTCTCTAAAGTATAGATCTCCAAAATCTCCAAAATATAAAATATATAATTTGATCCTATCAAACAGGTCATACAAAATTATATAATTTAAATCATATACGAGTTTATACAATCTAGAAAGCATATTAGGGTCTATCCAATGTTTTAAAACCTGACAATTTCCAACCTGGGTCGCCAATTCGGATGTGAAATTGGTAAGAACCGAACCGGTTTCAAAATAGTATGGGTCCTTACCAAGTTCCACCTTAAAGCCCCCTTTTTTATATTTTTTATTTTTTATCCTTTGAGCGTATCGAACGCTTTTTATGATCCACCCTAAATGCCCACCCAATAAATTTCTATTTTAATTTTTATTTTATTTTATTTATTTTAAAGTTTTTTAGATCACCTGTAATAGACGATTCAAGAACAATTTGAAGCGTTGATCCAGACCGGGATTCGGGGTGGACAATCCACCCTACCAGTCTATTTTTTTTAGGAAAAATTTCATATAGAACCCTAATTTCTCATATTATTTTATGGTAGATCCTCATTTCGTTTTTGTTTAAAACGGCATTAAAAAACCCCTAAATATTTCACCATACCCCCTCATCTTTTATCTCTCTTTTTTATTGACTTTTGATTGTAAAAATTAACTTCAAAAATTCTTTTTATATCATTTCAACCCAAAAACTTTTTTAATGGATGGAATGGGAAAAAGAAAGTTAAAAACGTTTTTGTGTTGAAATAGTATAAAAAGATATGTTGGGGCCAATTTTTATGGTCAAAAGTAAATAAAAGAGAGAGATAAGAGATGAAGGGGTACGGTAAAATCTTTAAAAATTTTCTTATACTACTTGAAAAAAAGAAAAAAAAATTAAAAAGAGGGTCTTTATATGAAAATTTTTCTTTTTTTTTAGAACAATAGGCCTATCAAACGTACCCTTAACATATCGCTATAAATTGCCCTTCCCATTTCCAAATTATTAAGTAAGGTTTTGAGAGGCGTCGGCTTGCCAAATGCCAACAGAGTGGGAGGCCACGTGCGAACTTTTTCAAATTGTATTTATTTATTATATGTCTTCTCTTTAATGGAAAATTGTTTATTTTTAAAATTCATAATCTTTATGTTAGAGATTACATGTCTTCAAAAATTAAGTCTTAAAATGAGATTTATTAAGAGCCTCGCATTCCTGCATATGCGGGCCTGGCCGCATAAAACCGGGTTAAAAAAATGAAAAAAAAACCCTTATCAAGGTAGGGTTTAGGGGTTTGGGCTCCTTCCTGTTCTCTGTTCTTTCCTCTTGGTTTGCCGTGGTTCAACCTAAAAAAACAATGGAAGCTCTCCATGGGAGCTTGGCCGTATCATCAAGGAGCGTCCCATGCGTCCATCCTCTTACCCATCATTCTCTCTCTCATCATTTCCCTATGCTTTCTCTCTCCTCCAAACCCCCCTTTCTGTCACTCCGAAACTCATCCAGAAAATCCACAATCATCCCTCTAAGACATATTTCTCTCTCTGCAAGTCAATACTCACCGTTCCCTGGAGAAACTCCACAAAATACTTCAGAAGCAATCAAAATTCGCTCTTCTTCATTTTGGGAAGAAACCCCACAAAAAATTTCCAGAACCCAGGAAAAGAACCCACCACAAATTTTGAAAACCGCCATTAAAACTGCCTGTATACTCATTGCATCGACCCCTATCTTCTTCTTTCGTTTCCAAAATCCAGCCATTGCGAACCCCATCTCTGCAACTCCACCCACTATTGAAACTGAAGAGGTTTCTTCAAGAGAGAGCGATAAACTCACGGAAGAAGATTCTCAAAAACTCACGGAAGAAGAGAAAGAGAAGGTTTTGGAAGAGTATCTGGACACCCACCCAGATGATATAGCGTCTCTGAGAGCTCTAATGGAGATCAAGATCATGGCCTCGAAGATCCCTGAAGCCATATTGGTCATCGAGAAGTTAATGGCTCTCGAGCCCGAAGAGATAGAGTGGCCCATGCTCAAGGCTCACTTGAAAAGTTATGCAGGTGAATCTGAGGCTGCGTGGCGAGGATTTGAAGATATTTTAAGCAAAGACCCACTTTATGTCGAGGCCTATCATGGCCTGGTTATAGTGGCTTCACAATCTGGTGGCATGGAAGAGATATGTCAGAGGATTAAGAAGGCAATGGAGATTTGCAAGAAGGAGAAGAGGAAAGAGGATATGAGGGATTTTAAGCTGTTGATGGCTCAGATTCATGTTCTGGAAAGCAATTATGAAGACGCATTAAAGATTTATCAGGAGCTTGCGAAAGAAGAGCCTAGAGATTTTAGGCCTTATCTGTGCCAAGGTATTATATATACTTTGCTTGAAAAGAAGGATGAGGCCGAGAAGCAGTTTGAGAAGTACAGGAGGCTGGTTCCAAAGGGCCACCCTTATGCTCGATTTTTCGACGATAATGTACTCGCCACTAATGTCTTCTCTCAGTTGAGAGAGAAAAAAGAAATGGCTGCAAATAATTGATGGGATTTTGGTTGGACCAGTATGGCTTGCTTTGCAAGAGTTTGAACATATTAAGAAGAAGCATGGTGATTCAGATGTTTCTCTTTTGGAAATGAGATTAATCATAGGTAAGCTTTTCTGTCCTTGGTTTCTAGTTTGTATTACCCAGAGTATACACCTCAAATGTTGGAGTTTTTCTAGTGAGGTTTCCAATTTGGGGATACTTTGAATTATGCAAAGCGGACAAAGCAGGAAATTTGAATTAAATCGGATGTTCCTTGCCCTCTGATTTGATTTTTAATTTCTTTATGTATTTGATAATTTAGAAGTAGCAATCTTAATGTCTTAAATCTTAAATATGAGCTGTTCTTAACTCCTTATCTTGTATATGTGTTTTTCTTTGTCTATGCAGTTGCATTTTTCAATTCCAACCACTGAAGCCCCTCTTCTCGTTTGAAATTTTCTTTTTTCCTGGTAAATGCATTCTTGTTTGATTTTAGTGTTCTTCTTTTCTCATCTATTTTGTTTCATGTGTTTTGTGTACAACTAAAGTCTAAGGGTACTATAGGAAAACAAAATGACATTTGTACGAGACATATAGAACAACATCATATGTTTCTATTGGTTTCCAATTCAAATTGAACATTAATAATCAACTATAGTGCTTGTTTCCTTCATTTTGATGGTTGTGTTCTCAAATATTTTTCTTTTTTCCCTTTTGTTTTTATCAGGTAATCCACATAATAGAGAGGCCATTTATATCAAAAGTATTAGACAAATCAATTCTTTACTACTGACTCCTTTCCCTTTTTTATGAAAATTACCACTATTGATTCCATGACAATTTGGAAGTTTTAATCCCCTGTGGTGCTTTTCTGGCGACACCATGGTTCCAATGGCAACTTTGTGGTGCTGCAGACTACGCTTGAGAGATTTTGAGAACCATCCCACCAAATTTCTTTGTACTGTAGAGAGTTTTATGCTAAACCATACATTTGGGCTTAATGTCAAAGAAAAACAGTAATGCATGCATGCATTGAATGCAACAAATTGCTCAAATCCTTAATTTCATTTACAAGGGCACTTAATATGTCAATTATCAAACCAAAAGACACATTAAATATCTCAATAAATATTACATGTGTCACTTAAAGTCATAAGCCGCTTATGATTTACTTATAGAAACACAGAACCCGATCCCTCATGTCAACCCCATGGTGATTGTTCTTTTTCTCTCTTCTTCTTCTTCCTCCTTAAGTGCTCATATTCTACACGCAAACACTCACATATATAGATAGACAAGCATATCTAAATTCATACATGTGCCATTAATTTGTATGCATGTGTGCAATGCAAGATGTTTTAATTATGTTTATGTATAAAGTATATGCTCACGTATGTCATATTTCTTATGTGTGTGTGTATTTGTTTATATGCATCCTTGTATGTGGATTATGATTATTATTTTAATTGAATAATAATCCACACACACGTTTATGTGGATTATTATTCAAGTTATATATATTTTAGAAGAATTGCTCAATACATACATCAATAATAATAATATATTATTATATATTCAAGTTATATATATTTTAGTAGAGAGAGAAAGAGAATTGCTCAATACATTGCTTGGTAGTTTTACTAACTCCTACAAGTTAAGAAAAACGGGTAGGGGCCCGTCTTCCTCACTGAATCACCCAAAAATAAAAAAGGGCAAAACAATTGAAGTACATTAAAATATTTTCAAAAACTATCTAAAACCTGCCCAAGACAACCTAGAACATATATATATATATATATATATATATATATATATATATATTGTAGATATATCTTATGTCACAAAAAACATGTTGTCACAATAGTAGTTAGGACACCCTATCTTCTCTCTGTTTTGGTGTTTTGAGCATATTTTGGGCTTGCTGTTCAACTAATATGCTATTTCATTGCTTGGAACGTGACTTCAGCTAGTGACGTTGGTTTGCAGCAATGGTCATGCGATGTTTGTGTATATTCGTCTTCTCTTAAGCTCTTCAGTTGAATGCAATATATGTGTTTGTCCCAATGTAGTGTATCTTGCATGCTTGTGAATGTCACAAGAAGATGAATTTTGGGGTTTGAATTGACAATCTGGATTTAAAGGACTCGTTCCTATGGATGCATTTGCATTATGAACCCAACCTCCTCCTCTGTTGATAAGAGATAGTAGAAGACAACATACGGATGTTGTACAGTTTTCTCCTCCAAGAGATGTATGTTTTGTAGCACTTGATATCTCCGTCTGATTTTCCCTTATGGGTCTACTATGGGAGTGTGTAAAGGCTTGCCCCACCAGGAGGCATGAAATTTTTTCCATCACAGTTTTATTGCTCATTTTCTCACTGGCCTTGGATTTCAAGTTTGGAGTCATCATAAGTGGATGAGATATCTTCATCTGATGATTGCAATATGATAGATAAATTATAGCATGTTCATGGTATTTGTGGAGCATCTGATGAGCCAGAAACTTAGGAGGCTACATGAGCTTATAATGGCTGATTGTGGATTACTTTCTCATTGCTTCCACTTATTACTGGAAGATTCTACACTCTCACAAAAAAAAAACTGATTGATTTCTCTGTTAGCCTTGTTCCCTTGCAATTTGCTACTCTAATTTATGTATTGGTTTCCTCCCTTTCTGTAGGTTTTTGAAACTTTTCCAAATTGATTTATTGCTTCTGATTGGTAGAACCATCCTTTAATGTGTATGTATTGTCATGGTTAGACTTGTGGTGTAACTAGTCGAGTGCTTGTACTGTTGGAGAACCAGTTTTTATGGATTCAGACCGAGTTCACTTGAACTTGACCAAATAACTTATCCTCTCCCTATCGAGGTAAGTTGGGTGTCCACTTGTCCAAGGGGGTGGAAACCAAGCCATCTCTCTCTCTAAAAAGGGGAAGAAACCCCACCTCCATCTCTCTCTCTCTCTCTCTCTCTCAAGGGGGTTGGAAATCCTGCCCCTTTTTTCCTCTCTCTCCCCTCCCCCCTCCCCCCTGGTTTCTCAGTTGAAGGGGGCAAGAAATCTGGCCCCTTTTTTTCTCTCTTATTGCTTCATCTTTTTTCTTGAACCCTTCTTTTTTTTTTTTGAATTGGTATATTCTTCGTCTTCATCAGCCTCATCTTCTACCTCATCTTCTTTTTCTTGCTCTGGGTTTCGGAGCACCTCCTCTCTCTCTCTCTCTCTCTCCTTCCTCTTCTTCATCATCACCCCTACCAACCCTCTTACTGTGGTTTCAAAGCAAAATGGGGGTGAGAAGCCTTTGTTAACGGGGAGAATATACCCTGTTGCGTGGGGATGCAAGTTTACAAATGTTAGCTTTTCTTTCCCTCTCTAGCCACCTGATTCATTCACTATCTCTGTTTGTCACATGCCTACCCCTCTTTCTCTCTCTCTCTCTCTCTCTTAATCAAGTGCCCTGCCCTGCACTCACTTTCCCACAGCGTTTCCCTTTGAGAGTTTTAGCTAGGAGCCTAGGACCAGACTCGCATGAGTCCAATCTGATTCAGACTCGGCTGAGTTATTCGGCTCAAGCAAAGACCAGTCCCAGTCAAGTGCCAAGTTATAAATAATGCATGGAAGAAAGTATGGGTTGCCTTTTAATCTGAGCGAATAAAGGTTATTTGTTTCTGCTCTTGCGGGTTGTTTCTTTAGTGTGAGAAGGTGGTTGAACTGAAACTTTTATTGTGGTTTTGAGGTGTTTCTCTCTGTAAAATACATAAATCTTGCTTTGTAAGTCCTTTGGCTTGCCTTGTTTACCTGTGCTTCAAACGGCAGACATAAGCATTGTGCTAAAGCCCTTTTGGCCCCTAACCCCTAACAACAACTGATGACCAGAACGTTGTGCTTATTTTGAATTTGAAGAAACAAATGCCTCTTACTAGTTTTGAGTTTGTCATCAATAAAAAGCAAACAAATGTTAATGATTCAAGAGAAGCAAAGAACAATTAATTGTTCGAGAGATGCAAAGAACAGCGTATTAAGTTGAATACAATGATGATTAAGGGCCCGTTTGGTTTCTTAGATTTTCAAATCATGTGGAAAAGTGTATGTTGAAATTGATATTTATTGGAATTGGCAATTTTTGGATTATGTCTTTTCTTTAGGGTCATTGTAGATCACTAAGATACAAACATACTAGAACATATTTGATATATTTGTGTGAATAATTGAGAGAAATCTTGGTTATTCTCATCCGTTTCTATTAAAAAAAAGTATCCAGACCAATGCCCCAAGTTTGAGTAAACGCAGCGATTCTCCAATCGGCTTGACGATTTGACTGTGCTTGGAGTTATATTGGTTCTCCCTTCTTGTAGCCGTGCATCCCTTGTTTCTACTTATACTGGATTGATTCTAATTGAGAAACTGATGTATTGTCACATATGACTTTCAATACTTGTGTTGTAACTAGACATGAGTGATTGTACTGCACTGGTAGCAATTCTATGCGAGTAAAAGTCCTTCAGAAAATATACTGACTTCAGAGAATAGAAAGAATGAACACAGTTTATGTCTCTGTTTATTTTGTTTAATTTTGGTACTCGTATAAATTTTTTTTTTAGTGAAGTTTCAAACTTTGAAGTAGTAAACACATAGCCACACTACAATTTCATATTTTGTAAATAAAACATATTGTAAAATAACCCGACTTCGAACCCACCAACCACCAACAAAAGTTATTACCAAAATATTTTATGTACTAATGTGAGCAAACTGTCTATTTACGCCCTCCGGAAAAAATCAAGCTTGGACTCTTTTTAAGGCTATAAAATTTGTTGATGTCACCACTTTCAAAATAAAAAAAACATTTTCAAAATGCGTTCTCTATGGGCTTGAAAAAATATCTCTTCAAGATTTAATGGAGACCGTCCAATTTTGACAGGAGCCAAGAAATTTTATATTTATTTTGGAAATAATCATTTAAGATCATTAGGTGGTTATCAAACTTTCACATTTAAAGGTTTTCCCAAGTATGTTTTATGCTCCAGGGAGTAAATGTACAACATATTCCTGCAGGACCCACATACATAGGCTCAAAGTTATGAACTAATTTAAAGTGAAGTATCCTTGTGTGTCCATGTCGATAATGGACGGCAGGCTTGATAGTTGAGATAGGAGTAAGAGCCCATGCTTTATTGTTTGTTGCCGTGCTTCAAATTCTTGGACTTGAAATTTTAGTAAAGCCCTCTTAGAATTAAATCAAGTCTGGTTTTTGGGCTACATGGGGACAATAGTATAAGAGAAAATCGCTCTCATAACCCCTATAATTCATGTTATTTAAAACTCATCCAAAATTTTCCTATTTTTATATTCCTAACTTTCTTTTCTCAAATTTTTTAAGAAGACTAAATTTCTCATATTTTAGATTTTCAAGATTCGAAATTATACAGTTTTGTAATTTAGTTGTTTTTAATAATTTTTAGACTTTGAATATCTGGTATTTTTTTTTTGCCCAAAAGTTTCTTATTATTTGCCATTTCCGGTTTAGAAGTCCAAAATTTTGTGAAAAATAAGAACTTTAGGCTGAATTTTGTCAGCTATTAAAAATCAAAAAATTATAAAAAATAATTAAATATCAAAATTGTATAGTTTGATCTTTTAAGATTTGAAATATTGAGCAATTTAGTCTTTTAAAAAATCTGAGAAAAAACAAGTGTGAATGAAAAAACAAAAAGAAAATTAGACAAATTTTAAATAACATAAATTATGGAGAATGTACGCATAATTTTCTCTAGTTTATGCTCTTTTTGTGTTTGTAAATTATTGAACGAGCATTCGTGCTGGTTTTCAATTGCCACTAACAAAGATGTATTCTATGGCAGTTAAAATTATTTTATTTTATTTTTCTTTTGGAGCTATAAGTTTTGTTGATGCGATTTGTGCTTGTTTTAGATATCTATATATGGCTATAAGCTATGATGATCAAAATAAAAAATTTCTATTAGAGAAGCAAAACTTTTGTAAACATGGAAGGGTTTTTTCAGATAAATTTATGCAAATTATTGTGATTTAAAAAATGCCTTATTGTTATTTAAGAAATTCTTTGAAAAAGTTTGATTTTACTTCCACAACTCTTTTTCCAATTTCTTAAATTTTTTCCTAATTGTCCCTACTTGGGACATTGACAGTTTGAACTTTAATATTTGAAGTTCAACCTCTTTTTCTTTTCTTTTCCTTTTTTTTTTTTTTTTTTTTTTTTTAACTCCTAAGGAAATAACTATTATATCTTTTAATTACAAACACCAACTTTAGATGTTTCAATGTTGGTTTTTTTGTTGTTGTTTATATATATATATATATATATATATATATATATATATATATATATATATATATATATATATATATATATATATATATATATATATATATATATATATATATATATATATATATATATATATATATATATATATATATATATATATATATATATATATGCGTAGTGATTTCATGCAACGGTTGTATCATAGTATAATGCATCATCCTTCAAAAACCATGTTAGATCCATTTGTTTGATCCAAATTTTAGATAACAATGATTTCATGCAACCGTCGTATAGTAAAATGATCAACAACCTTAAAAAACCATCTTATTGCCATTTGTTTGATTCAAATTTTGAAATATACACTCTTTTCATTCTAATGAACAATCACAAAAAAAGGAAAAATTGAAAACACAACCTAGAAAGTATTTTTTTAGCCCAATTAACATAGGTCGTTCATTTTGGTGAGATGCTTTAGATCTAGGCTTTAGAAGGATTTTTTCATTTTCAATTTTTTCCGATGGTTTTATTATCATTAGATGAACAATGTTAAAAAAAAAAAAAAAAAATGATTTTGAGTTTATAAAGGCTAAGATCTTGAAATTCACAAAATGAATGGTCTAGATTTGTTTTTGGAGGGGACTCATTTTGACCATATCTGAGGTTCAAATTAAATTTTTTTTTTTTGGCGGATTGATTATTGAGATGAAGAGAGTGTATGTGCAAATTTTGGGGTCATACAAATACCACAAACATGATTTTCTAGAAGTGTCGTTGCATTATACTATGATACAATCGTTGCATTGGACCATTGCTCAATTTTAAAATATACATTTTTTCCATTCTAATGAACAACCACAAAGAAAGAAAAATTTAACAACACAACCTCGAATGTATTTTTTTTAGCCCAATTAACATAGGCCATCTATTTTGATAAAATGCTTAGATCTAGGCCTTAGAATAATTTTTTCTTTTCCAAATTTTTTAGATGGCTTTATTATCATTAGATGAACAATGTTAAAGAAGAAAAAATGATTTTGAGTTTGTAATGGCTAAGATCTTGAAATTCACCAAATGAATGGTCTGGATTTGTTGTTGGAAGGGGACTCACTTTGATCATATCTAGGGTTTAAATTGAACTTTTTTTTTTTTGAGATTGATTATTGAGATGAAGATAGTGTGTGCAAAATTTTGGGTCATACAAATACCACAAACATAGTTTTCTAGAAGTGTGATTGTATTATATTATGATACAACTATTGCATTAGATCATTATCTATATATAGGGAAAATATGGGATTAGCTCACTAATTCATATGAACATATGAGCCCAACGGGCTCAGATTGAATTTGGGCCGATCTAACGATCACATATGTCAAGTAGTGCTTGAATTTTATTTTATTTTCTACATTTAAATCACTTGAAATTTTAGATTTGTGTTCTTCTCATCAAGGCGAACATAATAAAAATATAAAAAAAATTTATTAGTGAAAAAATGACTAAAATACCCCTAAAAACTTTTCAGGGGTATTTTGATCAATTTATTTCATGTGAAATATTTTTTTGATATTTTTCAAAGATTCACCTATTTTTTATGAACACACGTCTAAAATTTCAAGTGATTTGGATTTGTAGAAAAAAAAAATTAACTACTACCGGACATCTGTTATTGTCAGATCGGCTCATAATCAATCTGAGATGTTGGGCTCATATGTTCATGTGCGCTAGTGGGCTAATCCCATCTTTTCCCTATATATATATGAGTAATGATCGAATACAACGGTTGTATCATAGTATAATGCAACGACACCTCTAGAAAACCATGTTTGTGATATTTGTATGACTCCAAATTTTGCACACGCTCTCTCTTCATCTCAATAATCAATCCCCAAACAAAAAAAAGTTCAATTTGAACCCTAGATATGGTCAAAATGAGTTTTCTCCAAAAACGAATCTAGATCATTCATTTTGTGAATTTCAAGATCTTAGCCTCTATAAACTTAAAATCATTTTTTTCTTCTTTAACATTGTTCATCTAATAATAATAAAGCCATCCAAAAAATTGGAAATGAAAAAAAATCTTCTAAGGCCTAGATCTAAGCATCTCACCAAAATGAACGGCCTATGTTAATTGGGCTAAAAAAATATTTTCTAAGTTGTGTTTTCAATTTTTTCCTCTTTTTGTGATTGTTCATTAGAAAGAAAAGAGTGTATATTTCAAAATTTGGATCAAACAAATGGCCATAAAATGGTTTTTTACGGTTGTTGCATCACATGGTTTTTTACAACGGTTGCATGAAATCATTGCTCATATATATATATATATATATATATATATATATATATATGAAAAAGTTTATCTAAGGATGCAACCTCATAATGTAGACCTACGGATGCAGCTAAAAAATCCATCGGCAAAGGTAGTTTTAATGTTGAAAAACTCATTGATTGATCATCTCGACATCGAAATGTATGACCATGAAACATAAAAGATTTTAAGTCTCAGAAATAATGCATTTTACAACATATTATCTACACCGTCCATTTTCAAGATTTTCATATGTTTATAAATCTACTTGATTTTAACCATTTTTTAAATTTAAAATTTTATAGTTAGTTATAAAACTAGATTTTGAGATAATCCAAAAGACATTTTATATCAAAGTTATATACCATGATAAAATTTGAAGGTGCATGTAACAATTCTAAAATTTCAAAAAAAACAAAAAAAAAAAAAAAAAAAAAAAAAAAAAAAAAAAAAAGAGAGAGAAGGAGAATAGATGCTTTTAAATAGGTGATGATCTGTTTGAGTATGATGGTCCTTGGGGACCATCACTATTTTCAAAAACTTTTACTTGGTTTAAAACTTTTGCTGCTGCTTTTGTTTGCAGGCTTTGCAGTTGCTGCTTGCAGCTGGCAACATCCTTTAACGGACGTGGTTTTCGTATGTTGAAAGCAGACGCTTAACGCAACACCTCAGGTATGAGGTAGAGCGTAATAAAATATTATAATAATACGTTATAAGAATTTAAATAGGGGAGGTGAGCACTCCCACCCTAGAAAATTTTGAGATCTCTCTCTCTCTGGTCGAAACACAGTGAACTCCTCTTTCGAACCGAATTTTTATCGGAAGCTCCCTCTCAAATATTTGTGAGTAAGTGACATCGTCTTCTTGAAAAATAGTCTATTTCCAATAAATAGTGATATTTTCGTTTAGGATCTTTATTTTATCAGTTTTATGTGTAAGTGATCTCATTGTCTCGAAAACTAATTCATTCTTTTTAAAAATAAAATAAAATAATTATTTCTGCTTATTATCATGAATTTTAGGCGCGATAAATTTTATGTGCACGTGACCTCATTATCTTGAAAAATAATCTTTTTGATAAAAATTGTGATATTTTATCTATGTTAGAAATTTTGAATGCTGTAAATAAGAAAAATAAATTTATTTATTTTTCTTGTTTATTGTTAGAAATAAATGTGATATTTCCGCTTTTAGTAAAATTGTGATATTTCTTTCTACTGTTTTGAATATTTAGACATTGTAAAATTCACGTGCAAATGACTGCCTTATTATTTAAAAAAATTGACATTTTTACAATTGATTATAGTATTGTTGTGAAATATTTATTTGTGGATTGATATCCCATAAATTGTGATAATTCCGTATTCTTGAATTTCTATAAGAGTTTTTCTATACATATTAAATTGGCAATTATGCTAGAATGCCTTTACAAACTGCTACCTTTCTAAATTTGAGCCCAACATATTTGATTGGTTATTTTTGAAATGTTATAGAGAGTGACTGTTATTAATGGTTTAAGTGAAATTCATATTAATGATTTCAGTGATATGTTGAGTACATGATATTGCTGCTTTCGAATGTTTAAAGAGATTTAGAAATAATTTAAGTATGCAAGTGGACTCATCCGGTTCGCCGGTGAGGTATAAGTGGATCTATCTGGGACGCCGGTAGGGATTAAGTGGACCTATCTGGGACGCCGATAGGGATTAAGTGGACCTATCTGGGACGCCTATAGGGATTAAGTGAACCTATCAGGACGCTGATGGGGTATATTGGTGACCTACTTGGGGCGCCAATAGGGTATTTTGTGAAATCCTTTGAATTATGTACTGCCGTTAAAAGTGTTATAAGCATTTCAATTACTTGGATTATACTTAATTATGCATTTATTGAAAGTAAAACTGTTGATGCATTTCTGTTAATAGATCTCATTTTGGAAAATATTGATATCTTTCAATCATGATTATTTTTAGGATTATGATGATCACTTACTGAGTAGCCAAACTCATCAAACTATGGTAAACATTTTTCAGGATAACTGCGGTTTCATTTATGTCCTCGTCGAGATCAACTTTGGGAAGATATTGTAGTTTTGCTTAAACTTTCTTTTGTTACTTTGTAAGACCTCGCCATTGTAAATTTATCCTAGAAAGAGATGTATATGTTTTGACTGCCACATCTCAGAAATATCAGTATTGTAAATTCTTGGGGTGTGACAGTGCACATTACCTCTACTGCTAAAGATTCATCGGTATGCCAACTGCACCCATATATATATGGGCAGTGATGTCATACAATGGTTGTATAATAATATAATGCAACAACTTTAAAAAACCATGTTAAGGTAATTTGTTTGATCCAAAATTTGAAATATACAGTCTTTTCATTCTAATGAACAATCACAAAAAAGGAAATTTTGAAAACGCAACCTAGAGAGTATTTCTTAGCCCAATTAACATAGGCCATCAATTTTGATAAGATGCTTAGATCTAAGCTTTAGAAGGGCTTTTTCTTTTCCAAATTGTTTAGATAACTTTATTATCATTAGATAAACAATACTAAAAAAGGAAAAAGTGATTATGAGTTTGTAAATGCTAAGATCTTGAATTTTACCAAATGAATGATCTAGATTTGCTATTGGAGGGGACTCACTTTGACCGTATCTAGAGTTTAAATTGAACATTCTTTTTTGATTGATTATTGAGATGAAGATAGTGTATGTGCAAAATTTTGCTTTATACAAATACTAAAAACATGGATTTCTAGAAGTGTAGTTGCATCATACTAGGATACAACCATTGCATGAAATCACTGCGATATATATATATATATATATATATATATATATATATATATATATATATATATATATAAACATATTGCATGAAATCACTGCGATATATATATATATATATATATATATATATATATATATATATATATATATATATATATATATATATGAAGACCTATAGATGAAGTTCTACAGTACTTCACCTACACCTCATTACCGTTCAAAGTTTATCACACGGTCACAGTTGTCCCATAGTATTTGAATTTTTATAATTATTATACTGATCAAATTTATCTAAAATTTGGGGCGTGTGTACATGTGATCAAGTAGCACAAAAATAAAATATTAAAAAAATAATAATCATAAAATAAAATAATGAAATTACCCTTGAAACTTTATAGGGGTATTTTATATAATTTTTATCATTCAGATTATTTGTTTTATAATTTATTCATGTGAATCTCAGTAAGACGCACACACTTACAAAATTTCAGATCATTATGCTTTGTAAAATAAATATTAAAATTCAAATATCTTTGATCGTGTGATAAACTTTGAACGGTGTTAAACCCGTATCTATTAGCCTACGAACTAACTGCTACAGTATCGGCCAATGGCTCAGATTCAATCTAAGTTGATCTGACGTCTACAATCTCCTTTTGTATTTGAATTTGCATTTTTTTTCTACAAATCGAAATTACTTGAAAGTTTAGGTGTTCATTCTTCTCATCAAGGCGCACCTAATAAAAATATAAGATAAAAAATTTGTAAAATATAAATTGATTAAAATACCCCAAAAATGTTTTGGGGGTATTTTGGTCAATTTATATTTTACAAATTTTTTATCTTATATTTTTATTAGATTATTCTATTTTAGAAGAATATACGCTTCAAATTTCAAGTGATTTGGATTCGTAGAAAAAAATGAAAATTCAAACACGAAATGAGGTCGTGACAGTCAGATCGGCCCATATTTAATCTGGGCCATTGGCTGACAGGATATTTTTCCTATATATATATATATATATATATATATATATATATATATATATATATGAAAAGTCTTTCCAACTCCAATAGGCAAAAATGAATAGTGATTTTGCCTACCCTCATCACCATCCAAATTTCATCTAGCGGTCACGATTGTCTGGTAGTGTTGTTATATATATATCGGAAAATATTGAGAGTAGCCCATTAGCTCATATGAACATATGTGCCCAATGGCCCAAATTGAATCTGAGCTGATATGACGGTCATGACCTCATTCTGTATTTGAATTTTAATGTTTTTTATACAAATCCAAATAACTTGAAATTTTAGACGTTTATTCTTCACATAAAGGCACACCTAATATCGTAATAAATAAATTGACCAAAATACCCTCGAAATATTTTAAGGGCATTTTAATCAATTTATTTTTTTGATATTTTTATTAGATTATCTTATTTTTTAAGAATATATTTCTAAAATTTCAAGCTATTTAGATTTATAGAAAAAAATTAAAATTAAAACACGAAATGAAGTTGTGGCCTTCAGATCGGCCTAGATTCAATCTAGGCCATGGAGCTCATATGACATCATATGTTCATACGTCAACATTTTCCATATATATATATATATATATATATATATGGGTTTTGTTAGAGCACTTAAAGTGTTCAACATTGTTGGACACTAAAATACCCTTGAATTGTAATACAAAATTTTTCAAGTAGGGGCATTTTTGGTCATTTAGAAGGGTAAAATGGATATTTATATTAAAAAATAGTGGCATTCTATTAGTAATTAAAAAAAATTAGTGCATTTTGTGGGTGATGTATTGTCCACTTTTGTTAATAGATATTTTTCTTTCTATTAGGAATTTTTGGTTTACCCTCGATTTAATTACTTAAAATACCCTTGAACAAAAAGTTACTCTACTATAAGATAATGGTATCTAAATGCTTAAAAATGTTGAGCATTTTAAGAGTCTACTTTATATATATATATATATATATATATATATATATATATATATATATATATATATATATATATATATATATATGAATATCTTCCCGGGTCTTCTAATTCTCTTCCTGATTTTCTTACCCGTGAATTTTTGCAGGGGGGCAACACTGACGCCAACGACGAAGAATCACCACTATCACTTGCACTACAGCTCTTTGCAGCTAATAAAAATAATATTACTCTATCACATCCACCTACTCTCATGGGTTCTCGTAGCAATTCTCGCAATGAGAAACTCCCACTGAATATAATACTATTTGAAGGTGAATTCCCGCCTCTGGCAACCCTTTCACCTTCCAATTCTCCTATTCACCAAATTACTTACCCAGAAGCTAATACATCTACTCCTGCTTATTCTCAAGCACAGTCCAAATCAAATCAGAAGCCTAATTTTCCTAGGACTTCATACATTGAAAGAGCCTACCTTATGGACATTACCATTGATGATCACCATACGAATATGGACCCTATCAAACTTGCTCCATTATACTTGATAAACCATTTGAATCCAACCAATGGAGTCAAAACTAGAGAATATTATGAAGCAATCCTCATGGAAACATGATCCATATCTGTTATCCATTACTACCAACAAAATACTAGAGTAATTGCATACTCCAAAACCCAGATTAAGAAATTACTCTCTTATGATGAGTGGGGTTGCAATCCTGCTCAAGGGAAGAAATTACATAATCCTGATTTTTCATACAAATATTATAAATATGCCGAATATATAGAAGCTTGGCATAAAATGTTTTATTATAAAAATCCAAACAATACTCATAGTTGGTATATCCAGTTCAGATTACCTATTTTCGAACGATTCCCAAACTGGTTTAAAATTGGTTTTTAGTTTGAGGATCAACTACTTCAATTTTACCTCCTGCTTTCCAAAAAGTGCAAGAACAATTTGTGAGGTTCAATAATAGTGATAATAATACTGACAATCACCTATACTTTGTGGCACTGTACCAACTCCCATGGATCATGAAATGGGAATACTCAATCTCTGTTAATAATACAGCCGACCATACATATATTCCAAGACTGGGCAAAACCATCTCAGTTAAATGGTGGGACATCTTTAATATGGATCCCACAACCATAGTTCCCAAAAGAATACCTCTACAAAAACCCATATATAACCCAAGTCCAAGTGAACATAATACAGCCAATACTTCATTTGACTTTCCCACATATTTATGAAATATGCTCCAATCAAACCTCAAATGCTTCCAAAGAAACCTTAGAACAACAAATGAAGGATATCTTTGCAGAAGCAGGAAGAAAACCGGTCTCATCAGATGAAATCGTACAATCCTCACCATTGCACACCAATAAATATTTCCCACTTGAAGAAGCAGACCCAGAAGAAGAAGAAGAAATAGACCCAGAAGAAGAAGACCCCAATGAATTCAGCCAAAGACCATAAAGATGCTACACAGTACCATGTCACCTCATACATGTCATCTCAAGCTGCTTTCCATACCACATGACACCTCAAGCCACTATATCAAGATGCCCTTCATTGTAGCTGCCGACACATACGACAAAGCTACCGACATATACGACAAATAAGGCACTGTGCTGCCGACATAAGAAGACAAAAGTGTCACTGTTTAAGATGCCTCTTTAAGCATCTTCTTTTTCTTTTTGTCTTTTCCTTTTTTGCTTTTTTTTTGCTTTATGTCATTTCCTCTCCCTTTTGGTCTAATCAAGTCATCTCACCTCTTTCCTTCCTTATGAAGCAACCTCATCCTTTGCTTATAAAAGAGAACACCCTTCCTCATTCAGGAGGCAGGTCTCCGAGCTTCTTCCTTCTCACACTCTGCTCTGCTCTCTCTTTGCTCTCTTCATCTGCTCTCTTCATCTCTCTTCATCCCTCTGCTTTCTCATCTCTTTGCTCTCTAGCCAGAACCTGTCTCATGCTATCCAGGTTTTTCCTATCTTAGTTTTCTTAGTTTAAAATGTGTGACTGTAACTTCCATACACTCCCATCATACTGTCCTCACAACTGGAAGTTATTCTCCAATTATTGTATCTGTAAGCAGTAAGTGTTTGTTTATGTTTTCACTATAAGAATTGTTTCATATACTTTACAGTTTGTTTGTTTCAGTCAGTTTGGTTATGTCAGTTTGATTATGTTTCAGTTGGTTTGATTATAGTTTGTTTATGGTTTGTAATCTGGGTTTGTAATCTGTGATACATATATATAAGATCTAATGATCTAATGCAGTTTAAACTTGTCTTCAGTATTAAAATAGGTGATCACATACACACATCGTGGTTTGTTATTGACATTTCAGTTATTCCTTTTATTATAATAATTTTATTTTGCCTTAATTATATCCGTATATTACAAGAATTAATCAAATATAATGGTATGCTATTTGCTTACTTGTTATAGAATAGTTGGTTCAAAATCACCGTAGATCTGGGCGCGTTTTGGTATCAGAGCCAACAGTAAACTGTTAAGAGTAAAATTTACAATATTACTGTAGAAACCTATTTAAATTTACATCTAAGAAAGTTGGTCCGAGAGTTAAGACAAGAGACGAAAGCACAAGTCTAAGCAAAGTACCCGCCAAGGCCAGGAAGAGCAGCTTAGGGGAACACGTTGGACCCTTGATCGTCCAGATTGTCATTATCCGCTACCTACAGATGACAAATTTAATTAGGAATCTAAACGGTAATACTGCAACTCAATCTCAGACATTAAGAGTTAAAAATAAGTAGGAGATTATTATAAATGATATTGAAAATCATATCCAAAATTGGAATATTCCTAAAGTACCAATAAAAAATATTTATCACAAAGGATCATTTAAATTCAAATTAGGTTATGCTATAAAAACAGTAGAAGAAAGTCTATCCGTAACTCAGAACCAAGAAGACTTTCAAGTATTATCAAGAAAAATTATTGAAAAACATAAAGAGAATAGTTATAAATATTTGCACATTGGGTTAATCCAAATAGCTATTAAACCTTTAACCCGACTAGGGTTAAACACCTCAGTGCTTGTATGCCTAAGAGATACAAGACACAATAACTTCTCAGATTCACTCCTAGGCATGGTAGAATCTAGCCTATGTAGTGGACCAATATATTTTAATTGCTTTCCAAATTTTTCTGTTTCTTTAACAGACCCAAACATTTTAGATATATTATCTATAAATTTGAAAACTCATGGATTTAATATGATACATGGTTCTCAGAATTATGCAATAGTATGCAGAATTTATTACAAAGTAATGAATACCCTTTGTCCTAATATTATGCAAGCTGATAAAAAAGATCAAACTATACTATTTCAAACAAATATAGAAAAATCAAATACAATTGTACCCAAAACAATTACTTGGTCCGATATTATTCTACCTCAATCTTGGGCATTACAACATGCAAACCAGCCCCAAAAAGCACCTAGAAATAATATTCCAAACCAAATAATCGAACATCCAGATGGAAATATTGAAATAAAATTCCAACAATCTATAGTCAAGGATGATATAGCTATTAATAGGAAAAGAAATAAAAAACCATTAAAACCTGCTAGAAAATCTTGTCATACTACTCCTGATGTTATCATACTTCCTTCTGCTTCACAACCTACACCATCTTCAGACTTCCAATTACAAGGAGTAAGAAGAACGGCTGATCATGTAGTTCTTCCTACATATACTTCTGAACCTGATATAGAGGAATTTCAAATACTTACATTACAAATAGAGGATGATACAGAAGAAGAGATAAATACTAATAATACATATGACGATGCCTACATAGCAACATATTTAGCTGCTAAATTAGAACGAAAAAAGAAGAAAATTAATATTGATTATCTTAAAAAAGATTATCTTTCTCTAGAAAATCAAAATATTAGGGAATGGTATTTTCAAACTTTCCAACCTAGGTTAATCGAATTATTTCATAAAAAATATAATAAATTTCTCAAAAAAGAAAGAGAAACAAAATGATTTTTTATATGGTTAAAAGAAATATGTATTCAACATAAAATAAAAATTCCTCCATTTGACAATCTTCAAACCTTAGAAGAAAAAACATATATCAGCACGGATGGTACTACTACTACTAGTACACACCCTCCTGAAAAAAGTATAATACTCAAAGGAGTAACCACATCAAGTAAAGGAGAACCACCACAATCTCTATATGATATAATTGCCACACCATATAAAGTCCTACCCAAAGAAATAAGTAAAAAACAAGAACTTATTCCCCATATTGTGGAACAAAACAATTATACTAATTTATATATGCAGTCTTAAGGAAAACAAGCAGAACGTATAGAAAGATTAGTTTCGAAGGAGGTAACTTCTTCCCTTCTTAAAGCAGTTCTGTTCAAACCACCTCTAGAACTTAATAAAAATAAATTTCATATTGGTGAAAATAATAAAACCTTAATGGATTAGTTAATAGCCAAATTAGTTCAATTAGACATTAAAGGAATTTCTTCTCCCAAACTCAGTATTCCTATACCAAATATACTTGTTCCATTACCAGAATCTTCAGATAAAGAAAAATCAAAAATACCAGAGCATGAAACAATGATGCTCCAAGAAGTAGAACTAATTATAGAAGACACCATACAAAACCAAGAAAATGCTTTTGTGGATACTACACCTATTGATATAAACAGAATAACCTATGGTAAAACTTGGAAACCAATTACAGCTTTACCATATTATAAAAGACCTACACCTGTTGATGTCCAGCTTGAAGAAGATGCCATACAACAAGTTGTTTCCTATTCAGGAAGATCAATAGTTAATTGGACAATAGATGGTTTATCTGAATTAAAAATACTAGATGTCATGAGACACATGACAATGTTTGCACAGGCAATCCAGACCAAGAGGTTGCTAAAGCAATAGTTAATGGATTCACTGGCTGGTTAAGAGGATGGTGGGATTTCTATGTCGACGATGAAACCAAAAATAGAATCCTTACCAATACAAGACAATGGACTGTCAGGAATGAGCAAAATCAAGAAATAATGTATACTGAAAGTGATGCAGTAAACACTTTAATATATACCATTACACTTCATTTTGTAGGAAGTACGGCATTATTAGTAGCAAGATCAGAAGATCTGCTATCTAATCTTCGTTGTCCTACATTATCCAATTATAAATGGTATAATGATGTCTTTTTCTCAAGATTATTAATACGAGAAGATTGTCAGTTAGACCATTGGAAATAAAAATTTATTGCTGGTCTACCCTATTTATTTGCAGAAAAAGTCAAAGACAGACTTAGAAAGAAACATAATGGAATTATAGTATACTCAACTTATACACTTGGAGAAGTCTCAGCAGAAATATGTGCTGAAGGATTAGCTTTATGTACTGATCTGAAACTCAAAAGACAGTTAGATAAACAACAAATTACCAAGCGTAAAGAACTTGGTGATTTCTGTGAACAATTTGGATACCATATAGATAGGAAAAATAACCCTGAAAAGTTATATAAGAAAAGGAAAAAATACAAGAAAGACAAATATAAATCCAAATCTAATAAAGTACATAAACAATATAAAAAGTCTAAACAAAAATTTATAAACAAATTCTCTCCAAATACAAATAATAAAAAGAAACTTCCAGTATGTTATAAATGCAGAAAAGTTGGTCATTACAAACACCAATGCAAATTAAAAAAGAAAATAGAATCATTACAATTAGATGATACAATCAAATCAAAATTATATAACATAATCAATTATGATTCAATATCTTCAGATTCTACTGAATCACATATAGAACATATTCAGGATGATGACCTTTTATGGACAGACTCATCTGATTCTTCAGATTCTTCGACAGACACATAATCATCCAATCCAATGAAAGACACTAATTGTAATTGCCCTATACCTACACATAATCTTCATATGCTTACTCAAGAAGATAATCTAATATTAGATATTATTGAGAAAATTACAGATCCAGAAGAAAAACGATCTGTAATCACTAAATTTATTACACTAACTAAAACAAAAGCAAAAACACCTCTAATTAGTAAAACACCTGATGAATACAATTTTGCTTCTATTATGAAAAGAGTAAGTGAACAACATACTTCTCACCATAAAGAACCTTCTATTTTAAACTTAAAACAAGAAATCAAAGAAGTCAAAAAAGAAGTATATCAATTAAAAAATAGAATTAAGACTTTAGAATTACAAAATCTATCTCAACAAGAGTCAGATACAGATGAACTAGAATTCAATCAGCTTATTACATATGATCCTGATCCACCAGGAGATATACCAGAAACTTCAGAAGCCAAACCTCATCTGGTAACAATTCCCTCTGTCAATTTGATAAATAAAATTATAATTAAAAAATGGTTTGTTCAAGTCACTATAATTGTAGCAAAAGATTATAGATTTCAAACCTCAGCCTTAATAGTCTCAGGGGCTGACCTTAATTGCGTCAATGACGGTTTAGTACCTTCAAAATATTTTGACAAAACAACTCAAATCTTAAATACTGCAGATGGTAGTAGACTCTTTATCAATTATAAATTATCTAATGCTTCTGTCTGTAATAATCACCAATGTATTAATACACCATTTATTATGGTCAAAGGACTAAGCAAAGCAGTTATACTTGGAGTCCCATTTCTTACACTTCTATATCCTTTATCAATCGATCAAACAGGAATATCTTCGAATTATCAAAATGTACCAATACACTTTGGCTTTATTCATAAACCAAAATTAAAGGAAATCAATAATGTCAAAAGTCAGTTACAGAATAAAGAAAAATTTCTTTGTACTTTAAAACAAGAAATTAAATATAAGCATATAGAAGAACAAATACAGGATCCTTTGATCCAACAAAAGATTCAATCAATTTTACAACAAATAGAAACCTCTATATGTAGTGAGCATCCCAATGCGTTTTGAGAAAGAAAAAAGCATAATATTAGTCTACCATATGAACAAGGATTTAATGAAATACAAATACCTACAAAAGCAAGACCAATACAAATGAACACTACTTTATTAAACATGTGTAGAAAAGAAATTGATGACCTCCAAACAAAAAAGTTAATACGACCAAGCTCATCACCTTGGAGTTGTGCAGCTTTTTATGTCAATAAAAATGCTGAAAAAGAAAGAGGAGTCCCTCGATTAGTTATTAATTATAAACCTCTCAATAAAGTATTAAGATGGATTAGATATCCCATCCCCAATAAAAAAGATTTATTAGATAGAGTAGCTAATGCTTGTATCTTTTTCAAATTTGATATAAAATCTGGATATTGGCAAATACAAATTTAAGAATAAGATAAATATAAAACAGCATTTAATGTACCATTTGGACAATATGAATGGAATGTAATGCCATTCGGTTTAAAAAATGCTCCATCAGAATTTCAAAAAATAATGAATGATGTCTTTAATGCTTATTATCAATTTATGATAGTTTATATTGATGATGTCTTGATCTTTTCTGAATCTATAGATCAACATATCAAACATATTAATATTTTTATTCATGCAGTAAAGAATGCTGGATTAGTTGTCTCGACAAAAAAGATAACTTTATTTAAAACCAATATTAGGTTTCTAGGACATATTATTCATCATGGCACCATTATTCCAATAGATCGATCCATACAATTTGCTGATAAATTCCCTGATCAAATACTCGATAAGAAAGAACTTCAAAGGTTCTTAGGATGTTTAAATTATGTGAGTGATTTCTATCTTAATCTTGCCATAGATGCTAAACCTTTACATGATAGATTAAAAAAGCATCATTTACCATGGATGAATATTCATACTAAAACAGTTCAGCTAATTAAACAAAAGGTCAAAACCCTTGTTTGCCTTTCTCTTCCTCATCCTAGTGCTTTCAAGATAATAGAATGTGATGCCTCAGAAATAGGCTTGGGTGGTATTCTCAAGCAATGCATTGATAATCAGGAACAACTACTCAGGTATACCTCTAAAGCCTGGAACCCAACCCAGCAAAACTATTCTATGGTTAAAAAGGAATTACTTATATATATATATGGGTTTGTCTAGAGTAAACAACCCCTAAAAAATACAAAGATTCAAGTTAGAAAGAGTTGTGATGGGTGTATTTATCAAAATAATGATTACTTTTTTATTAAAAAATTATTTTTCTATTAAGCAAGGGAAAATTTCAAATTTTCACAAAAATACAATGGCATTTTCGAAGTTAGTGTCCTGAAACTTTATTTGTAGATTGCCCTTATCTTTTAGTTAAAATTTCAATTTTACCCCTTATGGAGATGACAAAGGTACCATTTGTCTTGTAGTAATACTTACAAAATTGCTCTACAAAAATAACTTTTTTTAAAAAATAGATTATAAAATTAATAAATCCACCCGTTAAACGTTCACTCACTCATCCCATTCAAGTCTGCCCAATGGCATGGATTAAATGGGATAGATTGGATGGTTAGATAGATATGCCTGACATTCAACATTTAATGGCAAGCCTAACACGCCATCTTTTTCTCTTTCTCTCCTTGGCTCCTATCTTTTTCTCTCTCCTCGATTCAATTTGGAGAGAGAAAGACAAGAATTAGCCAATTGAATCGAGGAGAGAGAGAGAGAGAAAGATGGGAGCATGCATCGAGGAGAGGAGACAGAGAAAAAAAAGATGGCGTGTCAGGCTTGCCATTAAATACAGCGTGTCAGGCATATCTATTGGGCATCCAATCTATCCCATTTAATCCATGCAGTTGGGCGCACTTGAATGAGATGAGCGAGTGGAATAATCCCATCTTTTTTTGTATGTAAAAATGCTGAGATTAGTCCACTAGCTCATATGAACATATGAGCCCAACGGCCCATATTGAATATGGGCCGATGTGACGGCCACGATTTCATTTCGTGTTTAAATTTTAATGTTTTTTCTACAAATCTAAATAACTTGAAATTTTAAGCATGTATTTTTCAAAACTAGGAGAATCTAATAAAAATATCAAAAAAGTAATTTGCATAAAATAAATTAATAAAAATATCCGTAAAAAGTTTCAAGGGTATTTTGATCAATTTATGTTTTGTGAATTAGTTTTTAAATATTTTTATTAGGTGCGTCTTAATGAGATGAATACACACCTCAAATTTTAAGTTATTTAGATTCATATAAAAAAAAATTATAATTAAAATACGAAATGAGATCATAATTGTCAGATCGATCCAGATTCAATATAGACCATGGGGCTCATTTGAGCTAGTAGGCTAATCTCTAGATTTTCCACACATATATATATATATATATATATATATATATATATATATATATATATATATATATATATATATATATATATATATATATATATATATATATATGGTGTGGTTTGTATAGAGTCTAGGCTCTAAACAATCAAATTAGAGCCTACTTTCAAATAGTGTCAAGAAACTTTTATATAGAGCCGAGGGGGTAGACGAAATCACTATTCATTTTCACATATAGGGAAAAGTTTATATAGAGCCTAGTCTAAACAATCAAAATCGAGTCTACCTCAAAACTTTCACTAAAAGATGTTATTTTGATGCCCAAATATCCTCAAATTGATCATCTCGTCATCAAGATGCATGGATATAAAAAAAAATGGATTCCAAGTTTTGAAAAAGTTTTCATAGATATGTCGATATACACTATTTTTGAAGCTTTAAACTTTATAAATAAAGATAAAAAAATATTTTAAGACTGTCATAAATACTTCCAATATTGAAGCCACATTTCTAGCCACTATTTGAAGGTAGGCTCTAATTTGATTATTTAGACCCTAAGTTATATACAAACCGCATATATATATATATATATATATATATATATATAAGCCCAACGGCCTAGATTGAATCTGAATTTAAATTTTATTTATTTTTCTATAAATCCAAATTACTTAAAATTTTAGGTGTGTGTTTTTCTCATCAAGGTACACCTAATAAAAATATAAACAAATTTATTTGTAAAAATAAAAATGACCAAAATACCCCTCAAAACCTTTCGGGGATATTTTGATCAATTTATTTCATGTATTCACCAACTTATGATGAATACACGGCTAAAATTTCAAGTGATTTAGATTTGTAGAAAAAAAAAAAATTTTGAGCACTACTAGATATTCATGATCGTTAGATCGGCCTAGATTCAATTTAGGCCATTGTGGTCATATGTTCATATGAGTTAGTGGGTTAACCCCAGCTTTTCATATATATATATATATATATATATATATATATATATATATATATAAAGTCTTCCCAACGCCTATAGGCAAAAATAAATAGTGATTTCGCCTACCTTCATCACTGTCCAAATTTATCGCACGATCACGATTATCCGATAGAGTTTTATTTTTCATTTTATTTTTTCTATAAATCTAAATGATCTGAAATTTGGAGGGTATGTACATCTTACTGAGGCGCATATAATAAAAATATAAAAAAAATTATCAATGAAAACAAAATTGACAAAAATACCCCCAAAACATTTCAAGGGTATTTTGGTCAATTATTTTCAAATAAAATATTTGTTTAATATTTTTCAAAGATTCCTTTATTTTTGATGAATATACGATCCAAAATTTAGATCATTTCAACTAGTAGAAAAAAAATAAACAATAAATCCTAGTAGATAATCGTGACCATACGATGAACTTTGGATGATGATGGCGGTACGTGAAATCTCTTTTTATTTTTGCTGCCTATAGACGTTGCATAGTATTTTTCATATATATATATATATATATAATATGAGACCGTGTGTTGTCATATTTTTGGCCCTTAGATTCCGTTGAATCCAACGGGTGAAATTAAAGCCCCAAATCTGATTTGAAATTAAAACGCCAAATCTGCTTTGCCCGCCTCTATCTCCCGCTCTCTAAGTGATAAACCAGATGAGTTGCAGACACTGTCGAGAGAGACATTTATTCTATAGAGAGAGACGTGGAGACCATTGGGAGGGAGACGGAGAAAGAGGGAGGGCAGGCATTTTCTGGAGAGAGAAAAAGGAGGCATTTTTCTCGAGAGAGAAGGGAGGCATTTGTCTAGAGAGAGAAAGGAGAAATCCTTGTCATGTGCAGGTGGAGAGGAGACATCTTTAAAGCTTTTTGTGCATACTTCTCTGACTTTCTCTCTCTCTCTCTTCCCTGTCATGGACGCCATATCTGTTGGCGTTTATATATATATATATATATATATATATATATATATATATATATATATATATATATATATATATATATATATATATATATATTATTTAAATAGGACCCTATCTCCAAAACCCTAGCTTCCCTTGGCTCCTCCTTTTTTTTTAATTCAATTAGGAGAGGATTCCTACTGCAACTGGCTGACTCCGTGAGATTTGCTTTTCTTGGCAAGAATTCTTCAAAGCTTTTGTTTGATGATTTGTATTCTTTGTTCATTATTGCTTCCTATTTGTGATTTATTTTTTATAATTTGATTGCAAAATTTGGATTGCCTGCTATTTCTTCTTTCTGAGATGTCACTTTTTTCTGCAGTAGACTATGCGTATTTATGGGGGCCATTGTTGCGTGTTTGTTGAACTGCATCTTCTAATTTGTGATTTTAGTTATTTGTGTTTTCTAAGTTTGGTTTCAAGTTTTCTCCACATGTGGGTTTTGGTTTTATTGATGACTTGTTCTATTGTGTAGGCCATCGTTGTTCGTTCTATGCCCCTGCATCTTTGAATTTGTAATTTTTGTTAATATTTATAGTTTTCATCGCATGTGGTTTTTGGATTAATCGGTCTTCGCTCTCTGTGCCTTTCGTAGTTTTCACTACTCATTGTTTTGTTTCAGTAAGGGAGTCCTGCAATTGTAATTGGAACAACTGTTCTATTGTTTTGATACTCAATTTATTGGCATTAAAACAATGGAATACTTTCTTCTATTTTTCAGGCAATGGGTTTGGCTTGATTTGGAAATAGGGTTAAGTTTTGGGAACTTATGGCAAGCAGAGGTGTTTTACTTTGTGATTTACCAAGCTTATGGCAAGCAGAGGTGCTTCACTTTGTGATTTACCAATTTATCTGTTATACTGTGTCCCTGTGATTTCTGTTTTGGGATTGTGTTAGGAAAATAATATTCCTTCATACCTTAGTGGGCTGTAGAATTTACTTCAATCGAATTTGGGTGTCCTTAGTTTCAATATTTTGGAATTTAATTATAAAAAAGCATTTGTCCCAAGTTCCTAAAGACTGTAATTTATATGTCTCTCTAGGGCACCGAAGATCAAAAGAAGCTCCCTATGGTTTTATGCAAATTGGTGGAAATATTAAAAGCCAATTGAGTGGATGGTTGTTACAGCATATTCTCTCTTTCTCTAAACCATATGTTTGAAAGTTTGGATGTGTAAGCACATTAGCAAGTGGAATTGTTACCTTGGCCATGTGAGTTATAATTAGATTTTTTTCAAATAATATATTTTTTCATTTTCTTCCTCTTTTTTTTTCCCAGGTATTTGAAGGGGGTAGGGGTTCTGCGGGTCATCTCTGAAACTCCTGTAGTCCTATGATCCCTAAGAGAAGAAAAATAACTTAAAGACAAAGAAGTTTCTGAGGATGGAAGAGGAGCAAAGACAGAGGCTCACTCTCTCTGATCAACTCTCGGTTCTGCAATCGCTGCACCTTCGAGACCTCCTCAGAGCTGCTGCCCAAGGAACCCAACAGCACCAACCATGAAATCCAAAACACCTCTTCCAGCCTCTTCTAGAAGTGGAACCCGAAGATGAATGGATAAGAAAGGAATTGAATTCCATTGAGTGAATTCAATGAAAATTTTCCTTGGCCATCATCGAAATCAGATGGCATCACCCATACACGTTTCTTTTTACTTCATGTCTTTGCAACTTTGGTGGCAATCATTTGGTTCATTTGATTTTCTGATTAATACGATCTATGTAATCCATTGTTTCCAAGATTGTTGTATCGGCAAGAGTCATAGTGATTATTTGGAATAATATTCAGTCTACATCAAGTGAATTGGATACCTTTTACTTATTCAAAGCTATTCTGCCTCTTCTCTCCTAATATGTGATTGATCTTTATGAATTATCTACACAAATTCAAAGCTCCTAGCAAAGTAACAATCACAAATTTTTTTTTTGATAAATTTCCTATTCATAAAAGAGGATTACAGTGCAGAATGGAAGCATCTGCAGCTAGTACAAAAAATATTCAACTCTATTGCCATCAATGGAATGCCAAAGCATCCATGGCCCAATAGCCATAACAAGCTGCTTCATGGAACATATATGAAAAAAATTACAAGATACTCTAACCTAGTTCTCACAACAAAGAGACCCAGTAAATGATGTTGGTTCTTCCATGAATATTTCTCAGAGCCTCCTCAAAGTTTTGAATCAATCAACCTTGACAGACGAGAATAAGTAATGCACGAACCATAAAGATGATAAGAACCCAACAGTTCCCGTTGCCAACATAACAGCTAAAGTCATGAAAAGGGAGTAACCCAGATATAGGGCTACTGAAACGGGGCCATTCAAACCGATCAAAAACCAGGTAATTGACTGAATACAAAAAGATATAGATAGCAATTGAGCCAGAAGAGAAGAAGGCCCTCCACCACCATTGCCAATCCTCCACACAAATGTGTATATGGGTCAAGACCAGAGAAACCTCAGCACATACCACTACAAGGATAAAAACAATTAGAAGGAACCCAAACACATAGTAGACATGGCTAAGCCAGAGGCTTGACATAATGAAGAAGAGCTCAATGAAGTTAGAGGAACAGAAATGCAAACCAGAGCAAAATCAACACAACAAATAGTGAGAAGGGAATTGCACCCTATAACTACCCCATAAGAGGAAATTCAGAGTAGTGAGAATAAGAAAGGCAATGCCAGGAAAGAAACAAGCCACTCTCCATAAAACCCTTGTGATCCCCACTATTGATGGTCCTCCAAAGTCTAACGACTGCATAACCAGCTGCTACACCAAGAACCATATAGAAAAATAATAGCATACCAGTGATGACAGTTCCTCTTGAGGCTGGAGACATGAAACCAAAGGCTGCAAAGAGTATGGTAACAACCCCCATTCCCAAATTTTGAACCCCATTACCCACCATTACATAGAGGAGGCTATAATAACTATAAGGAATCTCTGTTTCAACAGAGTGAGAGAATTCATCTTAACTCATAGCTCATCCCCTTTGAGGTATTTGTGGGGATAACTTCCAGGTAAATAGAAAGCCTCAGAGATCCAAACCAATAAACAGAGACACAAAACCCATGACCCAAGAGAAGTTACAAAACCCATCTCTGAAAAACCAGAATGAATCTTTGAGAAAGCGATTGGGAATAATGCCAAAACCAATCTCTAAAAAACCAGAATGAAAAAACCCATCGTTGAAAAACCAAAGCTTCTTGTTTTTTTTATATATCTATTGTGAATAATGCCAATTCTGTTCTAGTGAACTATGAATTGGGTGCTGAGTGGATAATGAATTCAATGAACACCGGTCTAAACAATTTTGAGAGAGAGAGAGAGAGAGAGAGAGAGTTAGAGTTGTGATCTCAATGCATTTGCCAACATTAATGAATACATTCAACTGTTTTTGTGACAGAAACATAGAATTGAAATTACAAGAATCTCTTTCTCTGATCAATGCTATGCATCATAAGAACAGTGACCCCAATATGAAGCCTCCTCCAAGCACAAGAAGCCCACCAACAATACCAGCCAGTATTCCGGTATGCTCACACCCACAAAAACAAGAACTTGTCATAGAAGCCCACCAACCATACCAGCCAGTATTCCACCATGCTCAGACTAAGATATCACCAAAAGAGCAACTTCCTGCAACATGCAATTAGATTTTACACTTCATATTATAAAACCAATTTACAAGAATATTTAACGATGCATTAAACGTGAATTATCGGTAATTACTAGTGCAACTTCTCCAATACTCTTCAAACATGAGTATGATTGTCACTTGAATCTGTTACAAACAAAATATTAATTAATTGAGGGTGGTGGGGTGCGAGGAGGGAGGGAGGGGGGGGAGGGAGGGAGGGAGGGAGGGAGGGGGGGGGGGGGGGGGGGGGGGGGGAGAGAGAGAGAGAGAGAGAGAGAGAGAGAGAGAGAGAGAGAGATCAATTACGAATTCACTAACAATTGAAAATGATGCATTTAAAAAAAAGGTCAGTTTAAGAACCTTTTGATTTGCATTCTTCGATATTTAGTACACTCCTCAAAGTTGGGCAATTCCTCTTATCATTACCACTAGCTTTACACATGGTACATTTCCGATCATTCTTTTGTGTATTCTCCAAGAAGGATTTCAACCGATGCTTAGGAGGCTTCCCTTTTGTCTTCACTGGTAAGGGGTCAAGCACTCTCCAATTGTTTATTAAATTCACTTCTTCACTTACATTGACATTTAATTACAAAACTTCATAATCTTTTAGGCTGCCTTGTTGACATGTCCCATCGATATTTTCTTGGACAATTGCAACTCTGTTCAAGCCTTCATCTAGAACACATATGCTTCTTGAAATGTTTCTTTATACATAGCTCCATTCTCTGCAAAGTTATCGGCCTTCTACACAATTCATTATATCACACAGTCAAGGATTCATGCAAATCAACTTACATTGTATGACCATGTCCATCTATTACACACCCTTCCTTGGCATTTTTTATCCATCGCTTCAAAATGTAACAAGGTGGGATTTTAAAAATATTTTTCATTCTAAGAACAATTAAAATATGTCTACAAAGTAATCCAGTGAACTCAAACAATTGGCAACTACAAGTTGCTTTGATTTCAAGTGCATTCAATGTAACAATGAATACCCTTTTCTCTTCGTCATATTTTGAGACTTTAAATACAATTATTTCTCCATCAATCTCTAATTCTATCACAACATACTCAAAACTGCGACACAATTCCTCTTGGAATTTTTCAAACATTGCGTTGGTATAAATGCACGATGCTTCTTTCTCCATTTGAAAATAAGTCTTCAAAACCCGATGTTTGTGAATTGTTTCAAAGTTCGCATCTCTCTCCTTTCTAAACCAATTATCTAATGCAAGTGCATAATTCTCAACAAATTCTTTTAGAGTGCTTTTTGCATTTACATAGCCATAAAAAAATGAATTCATACTCTCACTACGTTGGGTTGTAGACATCTCTGCAAAAAAGGTGTTGCACATGAATACCGGAACCCATTGCTCACGAATACCATACATTTTGATTAGCCATTTATTCTCTCTTAAATTGTAGCGATCAATGATTGTTTGCCAACATGATTCAAATTCCTGTATTGTCTCAGAATTATGGATGCACTTGTGCAAATCATCACTAAAAATGTTTTCATGTTCCGCATATATATGAGACAACTTCTCTAGTACTTTCTTCAGAATGTGCCATAAGCAAAGATGATGGCCAATATTTGGAAATACTCACATGATGGCTGCTACCATAGCAATATCTTGGTAAGTAATTATTGAAGTTGGATGATGACCAGACATTGCTTGAAGCCATGTCTTAAAAAGCCAAACAAATGACTCTTCACTTTCATCAATCAGTAAAGTACAACCAAATAACACAGATTGACGATGGTGATTTACTCTTGTAAATGGTGCAAAAGGCATTCGATACTTGTTTGTCAATAAGTTGTGTTAAACACAACATCTCCAAAAAATTGATAGTTCATCTTTGATCTAGCATCGGCCCAAAATATTATAGTCAAATGTCCATTCTCATCTACTTGCATCTCATAGAAAAATGCAGGATTCTCAAATTGCATATTTCTAAAGTATTCAAGGACAAGTTGAATATCTCCTTTTTCAAATCTCTTTTGCGGACTTTTGGCAATGTGATTTCGACAATGATGATCAGTAAATACAAGATTGTCACTTCCACCCGCTTCTTTGCTAAGCACGGACATTATAAGGTGCCGACGTAATACTGTATTGGTGTATGTGTCTATAATATGTTGTGCTGTGTTGGTCATCTTCTTATGTGATCGTAGATAGTGAACTTCTCTGGGCTTCGTTAGCAAATGGTTGTGATCTTTTATAAACTTCATAATGACCCATTTTTCATTATCAATTTTCTTCACCATCATCATTGCCTTACATCCTTCTCGAGTAATTGCACGTGGTCTTTTAACTCTATTTTCATTGTCCATATATTTCTTCTCTCGAAATCCTTGTTTTGAACAAACAAATCTTCTAGCATTAGCAATTCCAACATGCGTATAATAAAGGGTACTGGCACGCATGCTAATTCCTTATAGAACTCTTTCGCAGATTCTTGAGATTCAAATTTCATTCCTTCAAATGGTTCAACCTTCAAATTTTCTTAAGATTCAATTACAACTTTTACCATAGAATTTTCTATCATTCTAGCATCATCATTGACATAATGAGAAGCTTCCACCATATTTTCAACTCTATTCTCATCCTCACCTACAATATGAGTAATGGCCCAAGAATTCATCTCACTGTAACTGACAACATCATTGGTGAGGGCATGGCTTTGATCTTTGTCAATAGCCATGACAATATGTATGCAATAATAACCTATGCAAAAAACATCATTCCCACGAGGACTTTGCAATTTTTAAATTTTTCAAACACAATAAAAATTTCCCAATAAAATAATGGGGAGCTTAAAAAATTTAGGAGTTTCGCAATGATGGATGAAAATAAAACAAATCAACTTCATGCACAAACCATAAAATAAATTCCCCAAAAAGTTAACAAATATCCAATAAATGCATTGAAGGATCCAAAATATAACTTGGCAGACCTACCAACTTGTCAGGATATTTATGAAAAATAGCTAAAAAATAACATTTGAATTCCATTGCAGCAATATTTTTAAGTTAAACTTACCAAGAACATTGTACAAGTTCCTGGAAATCTCTAAGCTTTGACACCAAACAGATACCTTTGAATAGTTGCATGCCATTAAACTCATTCTACATGAAACATGAGGCTTACCTATGGGAAAATTGCAGAATGTATGGAGAAAAAAGAAAAAGAGAATGGACAAAATCATCCTCTGATCAACAAGAAAAATTGAAAGAAGCACCACAATAAATCCTGGATACAAAAAGAGAACCAACAAAATCATCCTCTGATCAACAGGCAAAATTGAGAGAATTGTCACAACAAATCCTTGACACTTTCTTCAGAAAACCTGATTAGATGAAGATATCAATACTTATACAGAAAATCACATAAGCAAACTAACTTGACATCTAGAACCACCTGCAGGCACCAAAATCCGTTCTATCCTCCAAAAAGAAATCCTAAAACATGCCATTGGCCAAACAAATCCTAAATATTTCCTTTCACGCAATAAACAATCACAAAAACTCTCAGAATCAGGTCTCAAACCCTAGGCATTTTCCTTGAAACCAGAGGACCACTAAAAACTTATCTTTCACAAATAAAACAATCCAAATAAGACACAGAATAAAAGAATAGAAATGGAGTTAGAGGGGAGAGAATTATCAGCCAGCTGACGATCCACTATCTTGAACCAAGAATTAAGAGTGAGAAAGAGCAGAGAGAGAGAGAGATCTATAAATTGCCACGGTTATTTAGATACATATAGAGAGAGAAGGGTTCCTCTGCATCAATGCGACGGCGTGGTATGCTGCAACTCCAACATATATGGCGTCCATGACAGAGAAGAGAGAGAGAGACAATGTCAGAGAAGCACAAGCACAAAAAGCTTTAAAGACGTGTCTCCTCTTCACCTGCACATGACAAGGATATCTCCTTTCTCTCTCTAGAAAAATGCCTCCCTTCTCTCTCTAGAAAAATGCCTCCTTTCCCTCTCTAGAAAATACCTGCCCTCCCTCTTTCGCCGTCTCCCTCCCAATGGTCTCCACGTCTCTCTTTCTAGAAAAAATGTCCCGCTCAACAGTGTCTGCAACTCCGCTGGTTTATCGCTTAGGGAGCGGGAGATAATGGCAAGCAAATCAGATTTGAGTTTTAATTTCATCCGTTGGATCCAATGGCCAAAAATGGGCTAACACACCACACCGTCTCATTATATTTTATATATATATATATATATATATATTTCGCAAGTAGGAACTTTAAGAATATTTCAATTTTGTATATTTTTTTCTATATTATATATGAGTATTTCTTCAGTATTTTTTATAATACTTATATGAGAACATGAAGAGCTAGCATTATTGTTTAAAGTTTGAGATCTACTCCTAAATTAGTTAGCCTTCGAGTCAATAACGAAGTTACCTATTTCCTGTTTCACAGTCAATGGAAAAAGAACACTGGCAACGTAGTTCTTGCGCGTACGTGCTCAACCACGACTTAGGGTTCCACGGGATAAGACGTACTGTCACTTACAACTTTAATAGTTTAATTGTTTTAGAAAGATCAAAATTTAAGTAATAACACTAGACAATAAACTTGGCTCTTATACCATTTAAGAGTGATTATGCTATAAAAACGGTTGAAAAGACTATGTTTATCCTTGAATCTCAAATACAATCTCTCTTCTATCTAAAGACAGGATATAAAACACCAAAAAAAGGGATATAATTATTTACACATAGGGTTAGTCCAAATTGCAGTTAAACCTCTAATCCGTATTGGATTTAATAATTTAGTCCTTCTCTGCTTAAGAGACGTGAGACATAGAAACTTTTATGATTCCTTATTAGGAATTGTAGAATCCAGCCTTTGTGAAGGCCCGATATATTTTAACTGCTACACAAATTTCTCAGTTTCTTTAACTGACCCTAATCTTCTAAAGGTTTTAACTTTAAACCTTAAAACTGATGAATTTAATATAGAAATTGGTTCCCAAAATATTGCTGTCATTTATAGAATCTGCTATAAGGTGATGAATACTATATGTCCTGATGTGAAAGAGATGGATAAAAGGGGACAAACCTTATATTTCCAAACTAATGTGGAAAAATCAAATTTGATAGTTCCTAAAACTATAACATGGAGTCAAGTAAATCTACCAGCACAATGGAACTTACAAAATGAAACCCTGCAAGACCTGTACAAAATTCTTATGTGAATTCTATAATCAAATTCCCTAGTGGAAAAATCCAAATATAATTTAACCTTCAAAGGAGTGCTAGAATTCATATTGCTTCCCAAAGTCCTAGAATTCTTGTTAGAAGTTCTACCTCTTCTATTCCTCATACGGAATGCGAGCATCAACATATTAATGCTATGTTACAAGAATTAAGAAGAGTTGGAGAAGTTAAGCAACCTGTTTATAATGTTGAAACCCCTAAAACAGATAACTCCATACCTAAATCACCAGGACCAACATTTTCTGATGTTGAATATGATCCCCAAAATGTTAATGTTATTGAAGTTAAAACATTTCAAATAAATTATGAAAAAATTGAAGTCGATTTTAACTCAGATCATAATAAAAAATATAAGGGGATGGTTCCTAAATAAATGAACTGAGAGATCACGGCAATATATTAAACAAAAATATATTGAAGCCATGAACAAGGTGCAAGGAAACATGTTCTTTTTCAAGTGGTTTGGAGAAAGGTTTGTCAAAACAAATAAGTTAATCTTTCCATTCAAATATATAAACAAAAAATATATTAAAAAAATCTCCTGAGGTTAACACACTAAATTCTATGCATAATAATTACAAAACATCAAAAGGTGAAATAAAATGAAGGCATCCTCCGAAAGACATTATCCTAGATGCCAAAGGGACTATTGGTCCCTCAAAAAAAAACTTCTGATAACCCTAATATGGAAGGTTTTAAATCTATTATAGAACAAAATAATTACACTAACCTCTATCTTAAATCCATAGGAGAACAAGCTGGTAGAATATAGAATTTAGTATCTAAAAAAGATACTTTTGATAAACCCTCATCATCTAAACCTATACCAACCCAGGTCAAAACTACTTCCCCTTTAGTGTTTAAACACTCACTGGAACTACCTAAAAATAGATTTAAATTGCAACTTGTGAGCTCAGAATTTCTTGATGAAGTTATTTCTAGACTAGAAAATCTAAAAATAGATGAAATAGGAAAAACCTTGGAAAAAATTCAGGAGACTTCTAACAATATGATTGACGATATTACTCATGACTGCACTGAGCAAGACATTGAAAGTTTAGAATAAGTTTTTAAGTAAGCTAAAAATGAGCATGTTGAAATCAACAAAGTTGGCTATGAAATTAAAACCAGGCCTATGGCTCCTACAAAAATGTAGTATCTGAGGTCTTCACCTGTTGACATTCAACACGAAGAAGCTATCCTAATGGGATCAGCCATGTATGACAGTAAGGCAATAGTAGAATGAAACCTTGATACCTTGAGTGAATATCAAATGCTTACCCTGTTTAGACACATGATGATATATGCTATTGCTAGCATAAATAATGGAAATCAAGATCCAGATGTGGCTAAGGCAATCCTAGTAGCATTTACAGGACAGTTGAGAAGTTGGTGAGATAATTATCTTACTGAAATAGAGAAAAGTTGCATTTTGATTGCTAAAAAGCAGTATACCATAACTAGGGCAATACAACTAGATCAAATACAAACTGTTCAGGTTACCGAAGATGAATGTGTAAATACCTTGATATATATCATTGCTCTACATTTCATAGGTAATACTAGCATTTTGACTCAAAGATAGTCAGACCTTTTACAAATTCTTAGATGTCCTACTCTTTCCCATTACAAATGGTATAAGAATACTTTTACCTCTAGACTCCTTACAGTTGAGGACTGTAGAGCTCGTTATTGGACGGGTCAATTTATTGCTTGCCTTCCAAGATTATTTGCTGAAAAGGTAAAAAATAAGTTAAAACCTAAAAATAATGGAGAATTAAATTATGATCTTTATACTGTTGGAGAATTATCTGCTGAAGTTTGTGCTACAGGTCTAGAAATTTGTACTGACCTTAAACTTAGAAAACAATTGGAAAAACAAAATTTGACCAGGAGAAAAGAGTTAAGAGATTTTTGTGAACAATTTGGTTTTGAATCCATAAAATCAAAACCCGGGAAAACTCAAAATGATAAAAGATCTTCTAAAACATACAAGAAAAAATCTAAAAGATTTAAAAGAAATTTTCTAAAAAAGAAAAATTCTATTATAGAAGATGAAAGGGATAGATCCCCTAGGTTTAAAAGAAAACCTATTATTTGTAGAAAGTGTGGCAAATTTGGCCATCCGGCTAACAAATGCAAAACTAAAAAGAAAATAAATAACCTAAACATTGATGAAGGTCTTAAAAGGCAACTATGTTAGGTTCTTTTAACTTCCGACGAAGAGTCGGATTCATTTTCTGAAGGTTCTATAAACCTTATAGACGATTCTAGCTCCTCCAGTGAGGAAGAAGTGGAAAATAATATTGATTGCCAATGTGATTATTATAAATCAATTTGTCTTATAAACGGGTTAGAAATAAACACCTTAACCCAAAAAGAAAATATGATTCTAGATATCATTGATAAAATAGAGGATCATGTTTCTAAAAGAGAAGCTTTACTCACTTATATGTCTAAATTAAAACCCAAGGATGAAATACTAGAACAAAAAGATTCCTATACAAAACGTACTTATGAGTTTAAAAATATCATAAGCATGATGAAAAAAAAAGAAAAATCAAGAGGAACTTCAAAAGACACTACCATGGAAGTTTTGAAGTATGCAGTAAACAATATTAAGCAATAAATAAAACAGCTTAAAACAAGAATTGAACAATTAGAGACTCATTTTGCAGGAGGAAGTGAGCCTAATGTCCCACTTATAAATGAATTCGAAAAATTGAATATCCCCTCAACTGAAAATAATCATATTACTGATAAAAATCTAGGGACATTAACTTATGTCAACCTGGTCGATAGAATCATATCACAAAAATGGCACACTTATGTTACAATTATAGTTAATAAAGAATACAACTTCTAGACAATCGCCTTAATAGACTCTGGTGTAGATTTAAATTGTATTAATGAAGGCCTTGTTCCTTCTAAATATTTTGACAAAACCACACACATTTTAAATACTGCTGATGGTAAAAGAATGATGATTAATTATAAACTTTCTGATGCAGCTGTCTGCAATAATGGAGGTTGTTTTATATTACCGTTCATAATGGTAAAATGACTATCACAAGCGGTTATACTTGGAACACCCTTTTTGAACCTCTTGTATCCAATAAAACTATTAGATCACACAGGTGTAGAATCTGAAATTGATGGTCATAAAGTAAAGTTTGAATTTATTGATAAACCAAAAATAAAAGAAATCAATCAGGCTCAAAATCAATTAAAAAATAAAGAGAAATTTCTATTCTCCTTAAAAGAAGAGATAAATTATAAAACATTTGAGAAAAGATTAAAATCCCAGAGTATTCAAAACGAAATAAAGATATTTCAAGAAAAAGTTCGAAAAAGAAATTTTTGCTGAAATCCCTAATGCATTATGGAAAAGAATAAAATAAAATAAAATAAAATAAAATAATATATATATATATATATGGATATGGGAAAAGTTTATATAGCACCGAGGCTCTAAACCATCAAATTGGAACCTACCTCAAAATTTTCACTACGAGAGGTTGTTTAGATGCCCAAATATCCTCAAATTGATGATTTCGATATCAAAATGCATAAGCATGAGAAAAAAATTGGATTTCAAGTTTTGGAAATAGTGTTTTTTGTAACGCATTTTTTGACTCAATTTTCAAGATTTTCAAGTTTTCATAGATCTATTGATCTACACTATTTTTGAAGCTTTAAACGTTATAGATAAAGATGAAAATATAGTTTAAGGCTATCACAAAGATTTCCAATGTTGAAACAATATTTCTCGACACTATTTGAAGGTAGGCTCTAATTTGATTGTTTACAACTTAGGCTCTATAGAAACCGCACCATATATATATATATATATATATATATATATATATATATATATATATATATATATATATATATAAGATAAAGGCAACAGCTAAACAGTTACATTGTCTAGTTATTTTTCATCCAAAAGCTTTCAAAATTATGGAAACTGATGCCTTTGAACTCCGTTATGGTGGAATCCTAAAACAAAGATTTCAACCAACTGAAAAAGAAAAATTGATAAGATATACTTATGGAATTTGAAACTCAGCACAACAAAATTACTCAATTATTAAAAAAAGAAATACTTTCAATTGTCAAATGCGTTACAAAGTTCAAAAGTGATATTCTAAACTACGAATTTTTTATAAGAATGGATTGCAAAGCTGCCAAAGATATTTTAGAAAAAGATGTTAAAAATATTTCATCCAAACAAATTTTTGCTAGATGGCAAGCCATTCTTTCTTCATGTGATTTTATAATAGAATATATCAAGGGAGAGTCTAACTCCATGCCTGACTTTTTAACCTGTGAGTTCTTGCAGGGATACTCGAAGAAAAATGGAAATTAATACATCCAGTAACAACAATCAGAATATGTCTTCTCTTAAAGATAAGGAGACAAATGACAGGGCTAAAAGCTCTAATACAATACCTAAAACACCTTATATTGAAAAATGTGTTAATACCTATAATGGTTATTGAAAATAAGTATGCTCTAAAAGAGTCAAATCAAGTAGATGATCTTTAACTTATAGATAATATGCATCCTGAAACAGCATATAAAACCTGAGAATACTTTGAATGAATATTGGCTGAAACAGAGTCAATAAGAATTTTTCACTATAATAGGAATAGCAAAATTATTGGCTACTCAAAATTCCAGATCTTAAAGATCACTACATACGAAGAATGGGGTTTTGATTTCTTGAAACATAAATATCTTTCAGGAACCCTTAAAGTTAGGGCCTATAATTATTCTTTTCTCAAGTTTTTTCAAAATTGGTATCAGAGCTGGTTGTGGAAACGTGGTGGGCTCATAAGCTACAGGTCCCAATTTTATTTTGGTATTTTATATCTTTTTTTTTCTTGAGTTTAATTTACAGTAACTTTGATATTGTGCTTTGTCATTCACGTATATCTTGCTGTAAAATTTTTTTCTAACCTTAAATTTAATAGTCTGCATTTATTTTCTTTTTTATAAATTTCTCTCTCTGAATTTATTGCTCCTCATTTGAGATTCAGTGTTTGTTTTTACTGGTATTGTTGGTTATAAAATATTTTCTCTCCGTAAATTATTTTGCCATATTTTTTCTCTCTAGATTGCATTTGGCTTACGTGATCATAGCGTACTCGGATGAGTCCTCTGTTTAATCTTTTGTAGAGAAAAGTTAAAGAAATAGAGATGCTAGAAGAATCATCAAAGAATAGGAAGAGAAAGAAAATAAGTTTAAGGTTGTTGCAGAAGAGTTATCTTAACTTACCATATGCCTCAATATTAGGTTCTTTCTACGCCTCAATATTAGCCTCTCTCACTAGAGTAGGAACAAGTTGTGTAGTTATTTTTCTCTCAGATCAAGTTGCTGATACAGTACATACTTGAGCCACAGTCAAGTAACAGAAAATGAGGCAAATAATTCTCCTTCTCAATTTTCTAATAAAATTAATAATAATAATAGTAATTTGTAAAGACTGTAAAAAAAAAAAAAAAAAAAAAAATTCTTCTACTCTATGCAAGGTAGCTGAGCATCTAAATTTATGTATTATTATATACTTTTTTTACTGACCATGGACTGCTGAAAATCAATCGGTTGACATCTTCTTTCTTCCATCTTTTTATTGTTAAAAATTAGTGCATATTATTATTATTATTATTATTATTATTATTATTATTATTATTATTAGTGAATCTTATTATGCATGCACCAATTCTATTGGAGTAAAGTCTTACATATCAATTGCATATATTTATTTATTTATTTATTTTGTGACCTATAATTTAGGGATTTTCGACATATTTTATTGTATAATAATTGTCATTGCATTGCATAATTATCCTATGCTTTGGTCTCTTTAAGTTAGAAAATTTCATGATCTTGATTTTGTGAATTTTCCTTTTTTTTTTTGGTGATAATGCAATGCCATATTTTTTGTTGAAAAATATCAAATATCATTGTAGACTCTCTATCTTGTGCTAAGACATATTCACATATTTATGAAAATTATTCTTATGCAAGATTTGACATAAAAGTAATTGTTGCCTTACTTTATTAATTTTTTGTTGCATCACAGCATTGCGAACATAAACTGTTCGAGACAATTTTTCTTTGAAGTTGTAGCTCACTGAGAGGCGGCAAACTTATTGATTTAGCTGGTAGACAACTTTTTCTTAAACACAATTAAATTTGTTTTTGAACTTTTAGGTATTATCTAAAAATTTAAAATGGCATCTAGGCTAGTCATGTCAGAATTATCCAAACTTGAAAAACTCAATGAGATCAATTTTTCTATGTGGAAAAGAAAAATTGGATATATTCTTTTTCAAGATAGGGTAGATTAGGTCCTAAATACAGAACCACCAGTTTTAGAGCCTAATGCCCATGGTCAAGCCAGAAGGAGACTCGAAAAATGGTTAGAAGTTGACAAAGTAGTTAGGACTACTATGTTGAGCTTTATGGAAGATGATTTAATTAGAGTCTTTGAAGATTACACTACAGCTCAAAGTATGATAGGCGCCCTATCTGAAAAGTATGAGACCACTTCTGAGACCCATGTACAATTGTTGTTAGAAAAATACAATTCTTGCAGAATGAAAGAAACGGACTCAGTGACCGAGCATGTCAATAAATGACAGTGCTCGCAAATGACCTTGCTGCAGCTGGGAATCCAGTCCCCGATCGCATGTAAGTGTCCATTGTCATTAACAGTCTCCCTCCATCTTGGGAGTCTGTTGTAATTGCATTGAACCATTCTGCACAAGGGATAACCATGTTAAATCTTCCCATGCATCTTAGTATTGAAGCTGAGTGAAGAATGATGAAGAAGTCAAATGAATCCCACTTTGCTCAAAGTTCATCTTCTCAGATCTTCAAAAAACCTTTTAATTATCAGAAAAATACTAGGTATAAGGGAATGAGGTGAAATTTTAAAAATCAAAAGATTAAGGTTGAAAAGACCTGTTTTTATTATAAGGAAATTGAGCACATCAAGTTTAATTGTCCTCAGCTGAAATTTAAAAATAGGAACCAAAATGACATCTCTATTCGAAATAATCAAATAAGAGAAAGGACTTGATCTGCGTAGTCCTAGGATCAATAGTTGCCGATTATGACCTGAGAAATTGGGGGGTCGACTTAGCCTCCACTTGACATCGCTCGAGGACCAACGATGAATTCACAGAATTGAAAGAGATTGCAGCCGATAACTAGCAGATTTATATGGGAAATGACACCTACTGCGATGTACTAGGTGTTGGTACTTTCAAGCTGTGTTTACTAGGAGGAACAAATCTCTTATTGACTGATACATTGTATGCGCCCAATATGAGGCTCAATTTGATTTCTGTCCCAAGGCTAGACGACAAGGGTTATGAAATAAGGTTCAGGTCTGGTCGGGTTACCATTGTGAAGCATTCTAGAGCTTTGATGTACGGTACTAAAGTTGACAATTTGTACCGACTGATTATTAATGAAAGTTCATCATTTTCTGGTTATATTGATACTTCTTTTGATGCTTTTATGTGTATGGATGATCCATATTTATGGCAGTTAAGATTAGGACATATAAATAAAAACAAAATGAATCAAATGGTTAAAAGGGGCTTGCTCCCCAATTTAGGAGAAATTGTGTTCAAAACATGAAAGCTATGTATTCCTAGTAAATTAACTAAGAAGCCTTTCCCTAAAGGGAAAAGGTCTAGTAAACTACTTAGTATTGTTCACTCTGATATATGTAGCCCATTAAATGTGAAAACACATAGAGGTATGAAATATTTCATAACATTTATAGACGATGATTCAAGTTATGGATACACATGCCTAATTAGTAAGAAATAAAATGCATTAGAAATATTTAAAGAATATAAAACCGAGGTAGAAAATCAGTTAGTAGACACATTAAAATTATTCGAACAGATATGGGAGGTGCATATTGCTCCTCCTTATTTTCTGAATTTTGTAAGGAGCATGGTATAATTCACCAAACAACTATGCCATATACACCAGAACAAAATGATGTAGCTGAAAGGAGAAATAGAACTCTAATGAACATGGTTAGGTCCATGATGAGCCATTCAAATTTATCATCTCAGTTTTGGGGTGAGGCTCTCAACACTGTAATACATATCATTAATCGTGTTCCAACTAAATCTGTAAACTTGACCACATATGAATTATGGACAGGTAGGAAACCTGACCTTACTATCTTGAAAGTTTGGTGTTATTGGGCACATGTGCTTATACCACCACAAAATATAGATAAATTACAAAGTAAAATAATAAAATGCTCTTTTATAGGCTATTTAGAAAATTCTAAAGGGTATAGATTCTATAACCATGATACTAGATCATTAGTAGAGAGTCGTGATGCTCATTTCTTAGAAAATATAGATGATGAAAATATTTTAAATAAGCTTATTGACTTACATGAAATTGATAAAGATAAGGGTCTGGAAGACCCTGTTTCTCAAACTCCCTTTATATTTGGTGAGAATGATTCAATTGAATCAAGTATACCAGATAGGCCTAAACGAACTAGAGCCCCACCTACGACTTTAGAAGAATTTTATGTATTTATGAATGAAGATAATTACTCTTTAATGAGTGAGGATACAATAGATGAACGACTCAAGCCATGGATGATGAACTTGATTCTATTAAAAGAAATCAAGTCTGGGAGTGGTTGACCTTCCTAAAGATAGAAAAGCCATCGGTTGCAAATGGGTCATAAAGAAAAAGCTTAATGCAAATGGATCCATTGATAAAAATAAAGCTAGGTTGGTAGCTAAAGGATTTACCCAAAGGGAATGCATAAATTATATAGAAACTTATTCTCCAGTAGCAAAATTTTCATTTATTAGGATCATCCTTGCATTAGTGCATATTATGATCTAGAATTATTTCAAATGGATGTAAAAATATCTTTCTTAAATGGAGAATTAAAAGAAAATATATACATGAAACAACCAGAAATGATATGTAATTAAAGGCCAAGAAGACAAAGTATATAAACTTAAGAAATCTTTATATGGTTTAAAACAGTCTTCTAGGCAAGGATACTTTACTTTTCATAATACAATCACTGAAATTGGTTATGTAGCCAATAGGTTAGACCATTGTGTATATGTCTGGAATAGTGGAAGCAATTTTGTTATATTGTCACTATATGTGGATGATATTTTGATAGCCGGTAATGATATTGGCATGATTAACCATACCAAATCATGGCTAAGTTCCCATTTTGAGATGAAAGATATGAGAGAAGCCTCATATGTATTGGGCATTAAGATAATAAGATATATAAGTTCAAGACTTCTATGTTTATCTCAATAAAATTATTTAGAAAGTGTTTTAAAGAGATTTAAGAGAGAAAACTGCAAACCCATAAATATACCTGTTTGTAAATACTTAAAATTATAAAAGAAAATGTGTCCATTAAATAATAGTGACAAAGCTAAAATGGAAAGAATTCCATATGCTCAAGCTGTAGGATGCATAAATTATGCCATGTTGTGTACAAGACCTGATTTGAGTCATGCATATGGTCTTGTAAGTAGATTTCAGGGTAATCTTGGGATGGCTTATTGGCAAGCTGTAAAATGATATTCAGATATATTTAGAAAACTAAAAATTACAAGTTGTGCTTCCAAGCTGACAACTTAGAGGTTACTGGGTACTCTGATGTAGATTTTACAAGAGATCTAGATGATAGAAAATCAACCTTAGGAATTGTATTCCACTTTGGTGGTGGATGTGTTTCTTGGTCTAGTAAGAAACAAGGTTGTGTAGCTTGATATACTATGGAAGTCGAGTATATCGCTTGTAGCATTGCTACAACTTATCCCTTCTGGATTAAACGATTTATATATGATTTGAAGCGGGATATAGCCGACGGACCTGTTAAATTTTTTTGTGATAATCAGGCTGTTATTTTATCAATTAAAAATGGAGCTTATAGTTCCAAGGGTAAGCACATTGAAATTGATTATCATTATATTTATGATATTATTGGAAAGAATGAAATAGCTGTAAGTTATTTGTCATCTTCAGATATGATTGCTGACCCCTTAACAAAGGGATTGAGTGCAGAAATATTATCAAAGCATGTAGTTTTGATGAGACTTAAAAATATTTAAGTCAGGAACTCCCAAATGGGATATTTTTTGATGTCTTGGTCATGAGAGGAAAAACTGCATTAGGGTAAAAGTCCATGACATGACTTTGGATATTTTTTGTTATGAGATGTATAACCGCACTTGCGTGAAAGACTCATGACAAAAATATGCACATGAATGTTAAACTCATTAAGTAGTAAAGACTTTATAATATTTCAATATATCTGGCCCTCATGGCCAAGTGGGAGATATTGCTACGTGTGTGTAGCCATGGGGCCTTTAAATGTGCAATATTTATTTATCTTATAATTTAATGCTTATCACTAAAAAAAGGAGCATTCTTAGAGAGAGAAAGTGTCGTTATTTAATGGCTAGAAAGTAACCACCCACTTCCCAGGATTATTGAGCTACGTTTTCTCAGAGATTTCAGGAGGAAGCCGAACGTTAGAGAACGGCCTCCTCCATTCCTGTTTAAGAAGGGTTTCATGGCCATGGAGAGGTACGCAAAAATTTACAGAGTTCTCACAGTTCTGGTAAAAGCCTGATCTTTGTGATCGATAGTCTAAAGACACTGCCCTTAATCCTAAGAGTTGGTCCATCTCTTCCCTCAAGTTTTTTCAACATATTCCACCAACCTTCATCACCGTCCAAGCTTCATCGCGCGATCACGATTGTCTGGTAGTGTTTTATTTTACATTTTTTTTTATAAATTGAAATAACCTGAAATTTGGAGGGTATGTAAATATTACTGAGGCTCATCTAATAAAAATATAAAAAATATTATCCGTAAAAAAATTGACCAAAGTACCCCTGAAACATTTTAGGGGTATTTTGGTCAAGTTTTTTCGTGTAAAATATTTTTTTTATATTTTTCAAAGATTCCCCTATTTTGGATGAATACACACTCTAAATTTCAGGTCATTCGATTTATTAAAATAAAATGAAAAATAAAATACTAAATTGTGACAACGCGATGAACTTTGGACGGTGATGGGGGTAGGTAAAATCACTATTCATTTTCGCCTATAAGCGTCTCGTAGTGTTTCCATATATATATATATATATATATAGAAAAAGATGATATTAGCCCACTAACTCATATGAATATGTGAGTCCAACATCCTTGATTGAATCTGAGCCGATCTGACGATCACGAATGTCCAATAGTATTTAAATTTTAGTTTTTTTAATACAAATCTAAATCACTTGAAATTTAGATGTGTGTTCATAAAAAGCAAGTGAATCTTCGAAAAATATCAACAAAATATTTTGCGTGAAATAAATTGACCAAAATACTCTTGAAATATTTCAGGGGATATTTTGATTATTGTTTCTTTTGAGAATAATATTTTTATATTTTTATTAGGTGCGACTTAATGAGAAAAATACACACCTAAAATTTCAAGTGAGTTAGGTATGTATAGAAGATAATAAAATTCAAGCACTACTAGACATCTATGATCGTCAAATCGGTCCAGATTCATTCTTGGCCGTTAGGCTCATATGTTCATATGAGCTAGTGGGCTAATCCCATCCTTTCCCATCTATATTTTCCTATGTTGGGAAAAGATGGGATTAGCTCACTAGTTCATATGAACATATGAGCCCAACGACCCAGAATGAATCTAGGCCGATCTAATGATCACGGATGTTCGGTAGTGCTTGAATTTTATCTTTTTTTCTACACATCTAAATCATTTGAAATTTTAAGTGTGTGTTATTCTCATCAAGCAGCACTTAATAAAAAAATAAAAAAATTATTCAAGAAAATCAATGACCAAAATTCCCCCTAAAACATTTATGACGTATTTTGATCAATTTATTTCTTGTAAAATATTTTTTTGATATATTTTGAAGATTCATCTTTATTTGATGAACACACGCCTACAAGTTCAAGTAATTTGGATTTGTAGAAAAAACATTAAAATTCAAACACTATTAGATATCCGTAATCGTTAGATTGGCCCAGAATCAATTTGGGACGTTGGGCTCATATGTTTATGAATGTCCGATAGTGTTTAAATTTTGGTTTTTTTTTTACAAATCCAAATCACTTGAAATTTTAGATGTGTGTTCATTAAAAACAGGTGAATCTTTGAAAAATATCAACAAAAGAAGGGAGATTATATCTAATAAAGATTGGGGTATGGATTTTGTAAGAAGCAGGAAATTACAGTACAAAAAAGTTTAATAATAAATATTTCAGATATGCTACTCCAAAATAGTAATAATTCCCATACGTGGTTTCTACAGATGAAAATTCCAATCATTGATGGGTTCCCCAACTGGTTTAGGAATTGGTTCCAGGTATGGGGATCTGAAATAGAAATACTTCCTCTTAAAATACAGACCTCACAAAACCAGTTTGCTGAATATAATAATAATAATACCCAAATAGACCTTCATATGTACTTTATGGCGTATTATCAAATTCCTTGGATCATGAAGTGGTCCTATGCAATATTTGATAATTATATCAAGGATTGGGACTATATACCAAAACTGGGGAAATAAATATATATTAAATGGTGGGACGTCTATGAAAATAAAGCAATTTACCCTGAGAATATAAAATTAAGAAAAATTCCTATCCGTACACCAGAAGCAAAAACCAGTAGCATGGCCGACTATATAAGTAAACTGAAGAAAGAATATCCCATAGCCTCGAAAGAAGAATTAAAGAAAAAATTGTTGCAGATATTTGACGAAGAAGAAGAGGCTATGTCAACCTCAACTCAGAACGAGGAAGACTATGCTCAGGAGAATGAGGATTGTGAAATCCAGCAACCAACCATCAGCTTTTCCTAAAAGCCAATAAGCTCGAAAGAAGCCCGACAAGTCCAAGAGAAGCCACCTGTTACCAACAATACTGCCAAAATAAAGCCACCTGTCATTCACTAATAAATTACGACAAAAGCTACCAACTACTTTTACTGTGCCCAGATGCTGCCGATACAAAAAGACAAAATCAATCTTCTCAGAATACTATGCTACTGACACAAATACTATTCCCAAATGCCGTCGTATTGCCACTTGTCAGAATCACCAACAGCGGTCACTATTTCGAGGTGCTACCATACTGCCATCTGTCAGATTTGCCGACAGCTGTCACTATTCGCAGATGCAGTCGTACTACTTTTGATCACATCAAGACACTGTGACACCTTTTGGTCACCTCACGACTACTGTGCCTCTCTTTTGAGCTGGCACCTCAATTATTGACCCAGGAGGTCCAACGTCTATATAAGGGGGGTCCTTTCCTCAAAGATGGGCATCCGGAGTGAGTCTGAGTTCCTTCTTCCTCTCTAAGTTCTAACATCCCTTCTAAAGCTCTGATTCTTTCTTTGAGTCATATAAACTTAACGTCCCTCTGCTCATCGGTTACTCTCGGTATTCACAGCCATCTTTTGCCCCTCCGAAAACTCTCTTATCTTCAGCTTTTGGGTAATAGAAAATACTGTCACTCTTTCTCTGCAAAAATACTGTTGCTCTTTCTCTGCTCTTCAAAAATACTGTTGCTCTGCAAAATACTGTTACTCTTTCTCTGCTATGCAAAAATACTGTTACTCTGCAAATATACTGTTGCTCTTACTATTGCTCTGTAAGAATACTGTCGCACTCTACTATTCCTCTAGCACTGTTTCTCTTCCCTCTCTAAAGCTTCACTCTGAAGCTCTATCATGTTTCTATCCTTACTGATCTTTCTATTTCTACCCTACTTGAAATATCCTTCTCCTATCTCTCTTCTCTTTTCTTATTCTTCTGTAATTATTGTATATCGGATGGTACATAACCATATCGACTCCTTGAGTGAGAGTTAGTTTTATGTGTGATTGTAATATTCTATCCTTACCGAGCTACTGTCCGGAGGAGTGGAAACTCTTGACCAGTTACTGTATCTGTACTATGTAAGTTTTCTTTCGTATATCTTAAAAAGAGCTCTCTATTGATGTAAGTTCTTTACTTTCCATGCAAGTTAAATTTATTTTCTTCTTAAAATTCAGGTCTACTACTTATATTAATTGGATAGCTGTGGATGTCTCTCCCTTGCTACTGTTTATCTGTTTAGTTATATTTCTTTATTTGTGTACTAGATTATTATATTAATTATCATCCCATGTATGTTTGAGATATATATTCGCAAAATAGATCTTGGGTCCACTATGGTATCAAAGCCACAGTAACATTACAGTGGTGAACTGTGGGCCAAAGGTACTGTTCTAAAGGTAAACGCTTAATAAAATTTAACATTGGAGATAAGTCTAAGAGTTGAGACCAAAGTCGTAGTAACCCTATTGCCGCCCAAGGCCAAGAGAGCTGCATAGGCACAGTGGTATAAATCTATTGACTCGTGTACTCATCCGTTATCTTCATCCAATACTACACTATGAATAAGAAATAAAGAGGAAATAATAATTGATAATATTGAAAAACAAATACAGAATTGGAACATACCCAAGGTTCCCATTATAGACATATATAAAAAGGGTACTTTTGAATTTAGAATTAGTTATGCTATAAAAACTGTTGAACAAAGCATATTTGTTAATAATGAACAAGAAAATTTCCAACTTTTGTCTGATCGAATGATACAAAACCATAAGTCTAAAGAATACAAGTATTTACATATAGGATTAATTCAGATAACAGTAAAACCCCTAACTCGATTAGGGCTAAATAATTCTATACTATTGTGTTTACGTGATAATAGACATAATAAATTTTCTGATTCATTCTTAGGCGTAGTTGAGTCCAGTCTATGTAATGGTCCAATATACTTCAACTGCTTTTCAAACTTCTTAGTATCATTAACTGATCCTAATTTTCTTAAAGTCCTTACTTTAAATCTTAAGACCCAAGGGTTTGATATGAACCTTGGATCTCAAATATCGCCTTAATATACCGAATATGCTATAAAGTAATGATTACATTAGGTCCTAATGTTTTACAAATGGATACCAAAGGAGAAACAATATTCTTCCAAACAAATATGGAAAAGCCCAATACTGTAATCCCTAGGTCCATTAGCTGGTCTCAGATAGTTCTTCCTGAAAACTAGTCCATACAAAACGAAAATCAACAATATAGGACTCCTGTCAGCCGGGAGCCTGACCAAATCATAGAATATCCCGATGGTGAAATAGAAATCCAATTTAATTCTAATAGAAGAACAAGACTTAACTTTTCAGAAAATTCTCTAAAAACTCCATCTAGAATACCTACACCTTCTAGGCATTCTACATCATCAATATCCCATAAACCTATAATTGAAGGACTTACCCGAACCAACAGTAATGTCCAGCAACCTGTTTATAAGATATATGAATCAAGCTCTTCTTTGCATGAGTCGGCACCCTCTGATCTAGACTTTCATATACTTACCCTTCAGAAAGAAGAAAAATTAGATTTAGAAGCCATAAAAAATATTTATCTTTCTGATGAAAACAGAGAAATCCATGATTGGTACTTGTTTGAATTCCCTAAGGAACTTCTTGATGCGTTTCATAAAAGGTTTAATAAATTTATAAAAAAGAAAAGGAAAACAATAGGATTTTTTGATTGGTTAAAAACTGTTTTGAAAGAAAAAGAGATTCCCATTCCTGATTTTGGTCTAAATACTTTAGAAAACCAATATCAAGTATACTATACCGCTGAAGGTGAAGAGGTATATAGTATACATCCTCCTGAGCAACGTCTCCAATTAAGAGGAGTACTCAAAGAGAGGCCTGAGACAAAGGCTTCCCCTTATAAAATAATCCCCAAGGAAACAAACCATCATACTCATAAGATAGAGGTTATACCTCATATAATCGAACAAAATAATTATACCAACCTATGCTTACAAACTATAGGACAACAAACCATCAGAATCGAAAATATGGTTCAAAGGTTCAAGAAAAACCCAAAGATAAAATAATTGAAAAAAATACAAAGGTTGCTCTGTCCTGTCCAAGCCTCCTCCAGAAATTAATAAAGGAAAATTTAGCTTGGAAGGAATAAAAAAAAAGGAAGAAAATAAATACCTCATCGATAAATTAGTCAAAGACTAGCCAAGCTAAGTCTTAAAGGGAAAGTAGTAATTATAGAATCGGAAGCGATGATATTACAAGAAGAGAATTCAACTCAGAATGAAGAAATCCAAGAAATGGAGGATGCCTTTAAAATAGAAAACCCTGAAATTAATAGAATAGATTACGGGAAGAAATTTAGGCCAACCTCTCAAACAAGAATGTACCATTCAAGACCAACACCTGTTGACATACAATTTGAAGAAGATTTAATATCAAGCACAATATCTTACTCAGGAAAATCAATAGTAAATTGGAATATCGACGGAATGTCGGATTATCAAATATTAGATACCATGAAACATATGACAATGTATGCAACCTCATGTAAAATAAGCGGTAATCATGACCACGAAGTAGCTAAAGCTATTGTTTGTGGCTTTACTGGTTGGTTAAGAGGATGGTGGGACTTTCATATGGAAGAAACCACCAAACAACAAATATTAACTGCCACTAAACAGTGGACAGGATAAAATGAATACAATCAAGATATAATAGATAGTGAAAGTGATGCTGTGAATACACTCATATATACAATAACCCTACATTTTGTAGGAAGTACCTCCTTGTTAGACGCTAGGTCTGAAGATCTATTATCTAACCTTAGGTGCCCTACGCTTTCTCACTACAAATGGTATAAAGACATATTCTTTTCACGTCTCTTATCTAGAGAAGATAGTAGAGCCACCATTGGAAAGCAAAGTTTATAGCATGATTACCTTATCTCTTTGCCGAAAAGGTCAAAACCAGACTGAAAAATAAGCATGGAGGAATAATCCCATACTCTCTCTATACATTAGGAGCATTATCCGCAGAAATTTGTGCAGAAGGTCTTACCATGTGTACGGATCAAAAATTGAAAAGACCATTAGATAAGCAAAGAATGACAGGCAAAAAAGAGTTGGGTGATTTTTATGAACAGTTTGGTTATAATACATTACCTATGTCCAATAAACCAAAAAAAATAAAAAATAAAAAAAAATAAAACCAGTCATAAAAGGAGCCCCAAAGAAAAATTTACCAAAAAATTTGCTCCAAAACATACTTTTAAAAAACGAAGAGGAAAAAGGAGAATTCCTGTATTCTACAATTGTGGAAAAGTAGGGCACTATAAGAACAAATGTAAAATAAAAAAGAAAATCAATGGCTTAAAAATCGAAGAGGAAATTAAGACTCAACTATATCAAATACTTCAAATAGAAGAAGAATATGATAATAGTTCAGATACTGAACCACTTATAGGAGAATTAGAAGATGAAGATTTAATATTTAACAGTTCTGATTCTGAGAGAATAATGGAAGATTGTTTTTGTAATACACTTATTGAAGAAGAAAATTTAATTATAGAAATAATAGAAAAGATAATGGATCCTGAAGCAAAGAAAGAAGCTTTAACTGAATACATTCAAATAGCTAAAGGAAAAAAGAAACCGTCTCCATTAGTAAAAACCACAGAAGATTATAGTCTTGCTGAAATACTCAAAAGGATTAATAATAAGAATAATATTAAAAAAGAACCAACGATTGCTGAATTAAAACATGAAATATCTGAAGTAAAAAATGAGTTAATAACCCTCAAAACTAGAATACAAATTCTAGAGTTAGCCAATAATCTACAGAATACTCTAGAAAATACTTTGGATGAAGAAATAGAATTTGATACCATTATAAATAATTACAAAAGGCCATTTTCTCCAATAATCGAAATACCTGAATCTTCTAATTCTGTACAAACCGATAACTATGTAAACCTACTTGATAAAGTAATAACACAAAAATGGTTTACACTTATAAGAATAATGGTTAACAAGGAATATAGTTTTCAATCCTTAGCTCTAATAGATTCAGGAGCAGACTTAAACTGCATAAATGAAGGATTAGTCCCCACAAAATATTTTATTAAGACAACACAAATATTAAACACAGCTGATGGTAGTAGATTAATCATAGATTATAAATTATCAAATGCTGCTGTCTATAATAATGGAAATTGTTTTGAGATGCCCTTTATTATGGTAAAAGGGTTAAGTCAAGCAGTTATCTTAGGAACCCCATTCTTGAACCTGCTTTATCCTTTAACAATTGATAGTTCAGGAATAGAATCTAATATAGCAGGTCATTAGGTAAAATTTGAATTTGTTGATAAACCTAAAGTAAAAGAAATAAATACTGTAAAACAAATTGTTTTAAATAAAGAAATTGTTTTGTGCCATTTAAAAGAAGAAGTAAAATATAAAATAATACAAGAAAAACTTTCTTTAACAGAAAATATAAAATACATTGAAGAAATTAAAAAGAAAATAGAAAATGAAATACGTGCAGATTACCAAGTGCTTTCTGGAATAGAAAGAGACATATTGTAAACCTACCATATGAAGAAGGTTTTGATGAAAATAAAGTACCAACAAAAGCCTGACGCATACAAATGAATCCTCGACTATTAGAAATCTGTAAAAAAGAAATTGATGATCTACTCCAGAAACAGCTGATCAGGAAGAGTTCATCACCATGGAGTTGTTCAGCATTTTATGTCGAGAAGGCTTTCGAAAAGGAAAGAGGAGCTCCTAGGCTGGTAATAAACTACAAACCCCTGAATAAAGTTCTCCGATGGATAAGATATCCAATACCAAATAAAAAGGATTTACTTGACAGGTTAGTGAATGCTTGTATATTTTCTAAGTTTGATTTAAGATCAGGTTATTGGCAAATTAAAATTTCTGAGAGTGATAGATATAAAACTGCTTTCAATGTTCCATTTGGTCAATATGAATAGAATGTTACGCCATTTGGGCTTAAAAATACCCCTTCTGAATTTTAAAATATCATGAATGATATATATATATATATATATATATATATATATATAGGGAAAGGATGGGATTAGCCCACTAGCTCATATGAATATATGAGTCCAACGTCCCAGATTGAATCTGGACCAATCTGATGATCACAGATATCTGATAGTGTTTGAATTTTAGTTTTTTTTTACAAATCCAAATCATTTGAACTTTTAGGTATGTGTTCATCAAAAACAGATGAATCTTCAAAAAATATCAAAAAAATATTTTACCTGAAATAAATTGGCCCATAATCAATCTGGGGCGTTAGGCTCATATGTTCATATAAGCTAGTGGGCTAATCCCATCTTTTCCTTATATATATATATATATATATATATATATATATATATATTATCTGAGTCAGTTGTATTCAGTGATGGTAATGAAGTACGTCAATAAGCTTTTAGTAATACTATTATTAGTAAAAGTACCTTTTGATAATACCGTGGTACTTACAGTACAACAATATTACTATGGTAATGAAGTACCATCGAAAGTTGTACTATTATATTACTGTTATTACTATGGTAGTAATAGTTCTTACTATTATACTACTTATAAGTATAATAGTATACTTATAATAATACTATGGTAATGAAGTATTATTATACCAGTACTATTATAATAATACTACTTTTAAGGTATTATACCAGTACAGTAATACTTTTAGGGTGTTATTATACTGTTATAAGTACTGTTATACTATAAGTAATATTTATTTAAAAGTATTATTTCTATCTTGCTTGTTTTATTTATGGTATCAAAGCCAGTTGTATTCAGTGGTGAACTGAACAAATTGTCCATTTAAATCTTGTCAAAATCTCTATAGTTGTTGTGACCCAAAGACCACCAAGCCAGAAGAGTAGTAAGGTATAGGGATTCTTTCCAATTGACTCAGGGTAATACCAAGATTAAAATGGCAAATTTATTCAGAACATTATCAAATAGAGCTACTTCTAGTTCTAGTAATACTCTACGTGTTTATAATAGAGAGGAAGTTATCATAGATAATATTGAAAAACAGATCCAGAATTGGAATATTCCTAAGGTTCCTACAACTGATGTTTATAAAAAGGGAACTTTCGAATTCAAGAATAGTGTTTCAATTAAAACTACTGAAGAAACTATTTCTGTAATGGAAAATCAAGATAGTTTTCAGCTTCTTTCATTTATAATGATCAGAGAATATAAAAAGAAAGATTTAAATGATCTTCATATTGGTCTCGTCCAAATAGCCGTAGAACCTCTAACCAGAACTGCTTTAAATAATTCGGTTTTACTCTGCTTAAGAGACATCAGACATAGGTCTTTTAGGGATCATAGAATCTACTCTCTGCAACAGACCCATATACTTCAATTGCTTTCTGAATTTCTCGGTAGCATTATCAGATCCAAACCTTCAAACTCAAGGTTTTGATATGGATCCTGGATCTCAAAATCTAGCATTTGTTTATAGGAACTGCTACAAAGTCACGAATACTCTATATCCAAATGCTAGGTAGATAAATACTAAAGAACAAACTATCTTCTTTCAAACTAATATGGATAAATCTAATATTGTAATACCTAAGTCCGTATCTTGGAAACAGGTAAAATTACCTGAATGATAGTAATGACAGAACTTCAACATCTTCTATTTCACAAACTGATTATGAAGAAGCTCATAATGACAGAATTGTTCTTGAAGGACTTAGAAGAAATCCAAACCAAGTCCAACACCCATTCTATAAAGTTGATACTCCTAGTTCTTCCCAAACTGAACCCGAAGAACCGACCCTTTCTGAACTTGATTTCAAAATTCTTACCCTTCAAAAATCAGATGAGTTTATGATAGATAAGGAATGGATTAAAAAGGATTTCCTCTCTAATGAAAACAAACAAATAAGGGATTGGTTTTTTCAAGAATTCAAAGAAGAATTAGGAAATGTTCTCCATATAAAGTTTAATAAGTTCATGATACAAAATAAAACAAATGTAAAGTTCTTTAAATGATTTAAATATATTCTTAAAAAAGAAAGAATCAAATATCCAAAATTTGATATAAATACAGTTCAAAGTGCCTTACAGACTTATCATACAATCAAAACGCGAAACAATTGAAGCTATTCATCCTCCGAAACAAGCTTACAATTAAAAGGGGAAAGACATGAAGTAAAAGCTTCACTTTTCAAGTTTGGGTCAAAAGAATCTGATAATCATATGGTCAAACTTGAGGCAATACATCATATAGTAGAACATAATAATTAAACAAATCTCCTTCTACAAACTATAAATAAAATAGAAAATGTTCTAAATAAAATAAAGCCCCAACAACAAGAGAAAAAGGAGGAAAAGGATAAAGGAGCAGTCTTATTCAAACTACCACCAAGTATAGTGGCAGGGAAATTTAGCTGGCAAGGAATTAAGAAAAAAGATGACAATAAAGAATTGGTGAATGAGCTAGTCAAAAGACTTGAAAAACTAAACATAGATGATAAGGGGAAAACAATTTATGAAGTTCAAGTTCTCCAGAAAGAGGATAGTTTTTCAAATAAAAAAATATCTGAGTTAAAAAAAGCTTTTAAACCAGAAAGCTTAGATATTATTCGAATTGATTATGAGAGAAAAACTAGGCCTATAGCTCTTACCAGGATGTATTACCCTTGACCTACTCTTGTAGATCTCCAAATTGAAGAAGACATGATTGGAAGTTCGGTATCATATTCAGAAAGATCTATAGTAAATTGGAATATAGATGGTATGTCTGAAAACCAAATCCTTGATCTTATGAAACATATGACCATGTATGCCACCGCTTGTAAAGCAAGTGGAAATAAAAATCATGAGATCACCAAGGCCATTATATGTGGTTTTACAGGATGGCTTAGAGGCTGGTGGGATTTTTACATGGACGAAGAAGTTGAAGATCAAATTTTGAATGCCACTATGCAATGGGTAGTTAAAACTGAAACTGGACCAGGATAGGTGCAAGAAACCATTGTAGACGAAGGAGACGCAGTCAATACTTTAATCTACATTATTACCCTTCATTTTGTAGGAAGTACGACTATTTTATCTTCTAGCTCTGATGACGTACTGTCAAATTTACATTGTCCAACCCTCTCACATTTTAAATGGTATAAATATGTGTTCTACTTCAGATTACTTTCTAGGGAGGATAGTAAGGCTGACCATTGGAAAGAAAAATTTATTGTTAGACTTCCCCATCTGTTTGTCGAAAAGGTAAAGACATGGCTAAAAAATAAAAATGGAAGAATGATTCCTTACTCTCTTTATACCTTTGGAGAACTCTCAGAAGAAATCTGTGCTGAAGGTCTTGCGTTACGCATAGACCTAAAACTAAGAAGACAATTAGAAAAGCAAAAAATGACAGGGAAAAAAGAATTAGGAGATGTTTGTGAACAATTCGGGTATAATACTTTGCTTACTTCCAATCCTACTCATAAACAGAAATATAAAGACTTACATAAAAAAAGTCTAACTATTCACAAAGGAAAAAAAAATACTTTTCCTAAATTTTTTTTACAAGATCACTCTTTCAGACAAAGGGGAAAAAGAAAAATACCAGTTTGCTATAACTGTGGGATGGTAGGTCATTATAAAAATAAAAGCAGAGTAAAAAGGAAAATTAATGCTCTTAAAATTGACCTTGAAATTAAAAAACAGTTATTTAATATTCTGTTAATAAAAAGAGATTACTCTGAAGAATTTTCTAACTCTAATAGTGAGATGCTCATTGGAGAAATAAATGATGAAGAAATTATTTTTACAAGTTCAGACTCTGATGATATGCCTGATGAAAACTGCCACTGTAATACCTTAAAGGCCACTATGGATATGAATGGTTTAAACTTAAACACCCTAACAAAAGAAGAAAATATAATTATAAAATTAATTGACAAAATAAGTGACCCAGAGGCTAAACAAGAAGCCTTAATACAATACATTAATATGGCCAAAGAACCCTCTAGCTCTTCTACCCCTAAAGCTTCCCTCATACTGACTAATGAAGATTATAGTTTTACTGATATTTTGAAAAGAGTTCAAAATAAAACTCAAGTTCAAAGGGAATCTTCGATTCCTGAATTAAAGAATGAGATAAATGAAGTTCGCAATGAACTTGTAACTCTGAAAACTAGAATTCAAATCTTAGAGATGACAAGCCATACTTTTAAAGAAAATGGGAATGAAAATATTGAAGAAGAATTTAATAATTAATGCATGATTATAGTCATAATCTGCTACCACCTGAGGTTGAAGATACTCTTCCAAAAATACTAGATGACCCTGAAACTTCAACCAAATGTAACATGTTAGAAAAATACAAGACTGTAAATATGTTAACCTCTTGGACAAAGTTATAACTCAAAGATGGTTTGCTATTGTAAAAATAGTTGTCCAAAAAGAATATACTTTCCAAACCACTGCTCTTATTGACTCAGGAGCTGATTTAAATTATGAGGGACTAGTCCCAACAAAATACTTTAGCAAAACCACACAGGCTATAAACACTGCTGATGGTAGCAAGATGCTAATAAATTATAAACTGTCTGATGCGTCGGTCTGTAATAATGATGCATGCTTTAAATTTTCCTTTATAATGGTTAAAGGATTAAGCCAACCAGTTATACTTGGAACTCCTTTTTTAAATATGCTTTATCCTATTAAAATTGATAACACTAAAATAAAAGCAGACATTGAAGGCCATTAAGTAAAATTTGACTTTATTGATAAACCTAAAGTCCATGAAATAAATAATATTCAAAATAAAATATCTACAAAGAAAAATTTCTCTTTCATCTAAAAGAAGAAGTCAAACATAAAATCATTGATGAAAAACTTGTATCACCTCAAGTACAAAATAAAATCATCAATTTTAAAATAATGATTGAAAAAGAAATATGTTCTAATATTCCTAACGCCTTTTGGAATAGAAAGCAACATGTTGTTGAACTTCCTTATAAACCAGGATTTGATGAACAAAAAATTCCTACAAAAGCAAGACCTATCCAAATGAACAGTAGACTCTTATAATTCTGCAAAATTGAGATACGGGAATTGCTTGATAAAAAACTTGTTAGGAAAAGTTCCTCACCATGGAGTTGTGCTGCTTTTTATGTAGAAAAAGCTTTAGAGATTGAAAGAGGAGTCCCCTGGCTGGTTATAAATTATAAACCTTTAAATATGCCTGATCTAGAAAGAAGATATTAGGCAAACTAAACTTGCCAACTCTTTCTTTTTAATTAAGAAGAAAAAAACAAACCGTTGAGAAGAACTTCTAAACGTAGCCTAAATCATGACTAAAATTGGATGATTTTGAGATCAATTTCAATGGTAGGTTTTGTTCTTTTTTTCCTTTAAATATTTTCTTCTTTTGTTGTTTATTGTTAAATCAATTGATCATATGAATCCTGACAAAAATAGTGACTGAAAATTGGTTAAGGGAAGCTCAATACCTTTGTCTTTTTAATAAATTCGGACCAATTTTAGTAGGTTTTTTGTCTTTTTATTTAAAAATTTTCAAAAGGCCACCTGTCAAGTTTCATCGCAATCAGATATATCTAAAGTAGTGAACACAAAGAAACAATTACAGCAAATCAGCCTCTAGCACCTTGAAATGGACCATGTAACTAGAACTATATTTTTGGCGGATTAAACATCTGTGAGACCACCCCCATTGGATCCGTCACGGTTGAAACCCCTATGTGTTAAGTTTCGGCTTAATCGGGTACTCTAAGACAAAGTTATGGGTAAAATACCAAAAAGGGTTAGGTCGCACACTATTCCTATACGGCCACCCTGCACCAAAACATCACCAAAGGTGGCTGTTTTCAAAGTCACAGGTAGTGACTTTCGAGGCCTATATATCACCCGTTCCAAGTCGGATTACGAACAAATTTTGTGAGCATGTTTATCTCATCGAGACGAGCGTTTTGATAGGTGGTACGCCTCATGAGGATGCTTGAGTAGGGAGAAAAACTAGAGAGAAGTTTCTTATCTGTGAAGAAAATTGCAGAAAAATCAGCAGCAACACACCTTGTTCGAGCAGCCAAATCACGATGCTCGTGTACCCGATCGACGTGAAACTAGTGGAATTATTTGCGTAGGGTCTGAGGCTATCTTTGGCCAGAACCCTAAATATGATGAATGGTTGGATTTCACACATGGAGGCATCAAAGCTGCTATAAATTTCGAGTGTTGGATTTCAACATTCCTGCCAAATACTCAAGACAACGAAATCTTCATCCGGACACAAAATAGAGTTGCGTTTGTTACAACGTGATTGTAACGACATGCTCAGTATGCTACAATGAAGAAATCACGGAAAAACATCAAGGAACAAATGCACTATCGATCCGAAGTTTTCAAGATTCATCCAAAATTCAAGTCTCATGATAGTGACTTAAAAACATGATTCATGGCTTGAAGTTGGTATCTAATTGATCGCCATACCGAGCTCTATAAGAAAACAATCATCTTTTGATCAAACGGGCATCAAAACAACCCTGGATTATTCATGGAAGATCACACAAGTTCTCGGGCAACTGCATGAACTGTTTTGGAATTCCTCACATTGTTAGGAAAGGGTAAAACAGTCATTTTGCACCCATTTTTAGAACTTTTTTCATTCAATTAAATTGTAATTATCTTTAATTTTAGGTAGGCTTTGGGCATCCACCCATATTTGGGCCCAATGCAATGTCTAATTGTAAAAAAAGCTAGTTCATTTTGCGCATTGATCAATAAAATCTCAATTCTTGTTTTGAGTTCGTGGGTGTGACTTGGTGAGAGAGAGGAGAGAGAAGAAAAGGGCCGGCACCCCTTTGTAAGGTAACTTTCTCTCTCTTCCCCTCTTTCTCTCTCCTCTTTTCTCATCTCTATCTCTCTTTCTCTCTCCCTTTTTCTCCCTTGTCTCAGTCTCTTCTTTTTCCTCTCATCCATATCTCTCTTTCTCTCTCCCCTTTTCTCCCTCATCTCTATCTCTTTTTTTTTTTCTCGTCTCTCCCTCTCTTTCTTGCTTTCATCTTTATCTCTCTCTTTCTCCCTCCTCTGATCTATCATGCCTCTATTTCTCTGTTCCTCTTTTCTTTCTACATTCACGCATGGCAGACCTATAGCCTGGTGTGATGCCTTCCTACTCTTGAGACATGCACAGTGAGCCAAGCCTTTGCCCGAGTGGCGTAAGCCTAGCGCCGCTTGGGTTTTCTTTCTTTCTTCTCTTCTATCACAGCCAGTGTAAGCCTAGCGCCGCCTGGGTTCTCTCTCATTCTTCTCTTCAATCACAGCCGGCGCAAGCCTAGTGCTACCTGGGTTTTCTTTATTTCGTCTTTTCTATCACAGCCGGCTCAAGACTAGCGTCGCTTGGGTTTTCTTTCTTTCTTCTTTTCTATCATAGCCGACGCAAGCCTAGCGCCACCTGGGTTTTCTTTATTTCTTCTCTTCTGTCACAAGCGGCACAAATCTAGCGCCGCTTGGGTTCTCTTTCTTTCATTTCTTCTGTCACAGCCGACGCAAGCCTATAGCCGCCTGTGTTTCTCTCTATTTCTTCTCTTCTTTCACAGTCGGCGGAAGCCATCGCCGTGAAAGTTTTCCTTCTCCTCTTTCTTCTGACATAGCCGGCGCAAATCTATTGCCACCTGCATTCTTTCTCTCTCTTCTTTCTTTATTTCATAGCCGATGGAAGCCATCGCCGTCTGAGTTTTCTCTCTCCTCCTCTCATTCCCGCCTGCGTCCTCCTCCTTTCCTTCCCTTTTCTCTCCTCTTCTCCTCTCATGGTTGTCTCTCTAACTCTATTTCTTCTTCTCTTTTATCTTCTTCTCTTCTTCTTCCTCTCTTCTCCATCTTTGTTCTTTTTCTTTCTTTCTCTTACTCTCTCGTTTGAGAAAGAAGGGTTGAGACTAGCCTTCAATGGTAGTCCTGTCATTTGTGGAATGCATCAATCTGGCCTTACGTTGTATGACATAATTGTCAGGATAGGCTACTACTGGCCTACTATGAGCACTGATTCCTTTATGTTTGAGAGAAATTACCTAGTGTGCCAAATTCATTCAAGCTTCATTCATCAAGCTTCTGAACCCCTCCACCCGACAGTGGCATCTTAGCCTTTTGCACAGTGGGGCATGGACATTATAGGTCCTATTGATCAAGGCACGTCTTTATACTTGCTACCACAGATTACTTCTCTAAATGGGCCGAGGTCATCCCTCTTAAGAAAGTCCCAGGCCTTACAGTGGCCCACTTTGTGCGCCAACATATTATATATAGATTCAGTGTGCCCAACCGAATCACTTCAAATAATGGCCCACAGTTTTGAAGTCATCACATTGATTGTCTGGTCAACTAGTTCAGGTGGTTTAAGTGGAAATACTCGACCATGTACCATCCAAGAGCTAATGGTATAGCCGAAGCTTTTAACAAGACCCTTTGTGATGCTTTAAGAAAGTCTATTTCTGGAACACAAAGAGATTGGTATGAAAGGCTTCATGAAATCCTATGGGCCTATCGTATTACAACTCGAGGTCCAACTCAATCAATACCTTATTATTTGGTATATGGGGTGAGGCCGTGTTGCCTTTAGAGATTCAGTCTCAGGATAGCCCTTCATTATGGAATGACAAATGAGGAACGAACTATTGTTCGTTGTCAAGAACTGGATGCGCTCGATGAAAAGAGACTGCAGGCTCAACAGAGCCTTGAGATTCATCAAAGTGATATGTAGTGAGCTTTTGATAAATCAATCAGGATACAACCATATGGAAAAGCAGAATTGGTCATGGCAATAAGAAGGTCGATCGTTACTCATGGTTGAACAAAGGCGAAGTTCGAACCAAAATGGGAGGGCCTATACGTGGTGAAAAGGCTTTTCCTAATGGAGCCTATGTGCTAGTCAATGCTGAAGGTGAAGAAGCTATGCCGCCAATCAATGGGAGATACTTCAAAAAGTATACTCATAGACATGGTCCAAGATCTTAAACTGCATGATAATGATCCAAGCTATACGGCCCTAAACTATAGCACGTGTCCTGGTGGCATAACGTTAAACTGCTTCACATACGGTCTCAAAGGCATGACCTTCAAATTGCCTTCACTAGGTCTTAGTGGATGAACTTAAAACACACCAGCTCTACAGGCTCAAAGGTACAACCCTAAACTTGCATCTACTAGGTCCTGGTGGCTGACCTTAAAATACACCAAATTGATAGTCATGGCGACATGACTTTATGGTCACAGCGACATGACCTTCAAACTGCCTCCTCAAAAGGAAGGACATGATGAAAACCCTCAAGGGTGTTAGGAGTAAAAGGGTCAAAGAAAAGAAAAAAAAAAAAAAAAAAAAATGATAGGCGTAATAGTAACATCTACTATTGCGAGTAAAATATGTCAAAAATAAAAAAAATGGGCATGACGAAAACCCGCAAGGGTGTCGTGAGTAAAAATATGAAAATGGCAAACATGGTGTAAAAACCATAGACAAAAGACCCATAAAAAAAATAGATACGGGGTTCTTGTAAAAACCAGAAATGGCACACAACCCAAGGACTTGGATGAAAACTCGAGAGCGCATTCAAGTCACACATACTGGAGATCAAGCATGTCTCCATGAAAGGCAAGCATCCAAGCTAATCTCTTACCCCCTTTCAAAGGAAGCAAGGATTAGTCACAAGAGATGGAAGAAGAACGCAAACCATGAACAAAAAAAGAAAAGCAAACCATAAAGCAAGAAGAAGCATGCAAGCCAAAGAAGAAAAGAGGAGAAGATTCATTCCATACACAAAAAGAATTACAAAATTGTGGTTACAGTAATCAAAATCCACAAAAAAAATGGAAAAGAATCTGAATAGTCATAAAGGTTAAAGAATTCATAGACCCCAAGAAATTTTCAAGGGCCTCTTGAATTTTGATCTTCAGCACCTCGGATGACTCCAGAGCCTTCTTCATTTGCTCTTTTAGGAGGGAGATTGCTTGAGCGACTTAGCTCAACATGGTGTTAGTCCAAAGTCTCCAATTCCTGAGTCTGGCTCTGAACCTCTACTCTCTTCTACTCTTGCTGGGTCTTCAGCTTGCGGATATTGGCATCTAATCTAGCCCTTTCTTCTTCCAAAGCTACAATCTCCGCATATTAAATTGCGTCTTCTTTCTTGAGACGAGCCTGATTAGAAAGGCAGATTCTCTTCTTCTCTTCATAATCTCTTATAAGACCCTGATGTTGAGCTAGAGCTTCTTCCAGAGCAGTCTGACGAGGCCCGCACAATGTATGCACCTCCAATTCTCACTGATAGGCCTCAATTCCCCAAAGTTCAAGCTTCGATATGAGCCCCTCAAACTGGTCAAACAGTCACTTATCATAGCTAACATCCCTCAAAGTTGTAGCGTAGTCCCTATCTGTAGCAACTCTGACTGCAAGATCTGTGAGAGGGTACACCTTTATCGTTTGAAGGCTTGAGTGCAATAAAGACGCTATTGTTAAAGTATTCACATCTGATGCAGTGCTTGACGTTGGGGGAGGTGAAGGACTAGCTGCAACCAAAGAAGGAGGTTCAACCATCATAGCCGAGAGCTCACTAGAGGGGTTATGAGGTTCAGATGCAGCCTCTACATGAGTAATGGTAGAGAGCGGTACTTTTGACGAAGGAACTGCCACAAGTTCCAGAACCACATCTAAAGGGAAAAATGTTTGAGGTTCTACCTCGGAATAATGAGAGCAGGAACCTTCGAAGTCATTACGACTGGAGCCTCATCCATAATCTCAGACCTAGCTTCAAGGATGTCTCCTTCCTCATTAATTGTCCAAAAGAGGTCTCCTTGACCCAATGGTGAAAGATTCGGAGGCTGTACTATTTCAGGCTCAATAGGCCTCTTGGCAAGAGATGCCTTAGCATCTACAACAGGAGGAGGAGTGCTATCCGCTTGGCAACTTGATCTGAAAGAAGTTTGACCAGACAGATGTGGTCGAGTTACAACAACTATAGGAACAGTCTCTTTGATAGAAGGAGTTGCTGCCTCTGATGGATGGATTGGGCTAGGAGAAGCCCTCATTTTCGTACGCTTATCGGGCCCGAGAGGCAATGCACAATCTAGCCAATCCATGCCTGCTCAATCTACCCCGGTTGTGCAGTTAACCAGCCTGCACTCACAAACAACCCTCCTAAACCCGTCCCACAAAGGCCAGTGACGAACCCCAGAGTCCATGAACCCGATGATGACAAAGACAAGTATGATGTGGTTGGACACTTAAGAAGGCTCCTTGCCCTACTGAGTGTCTTTGACACTCTCATGCTATCATGAGACTATCATATGGCTCTCATACAAGCTCTCTCCCATCCCGAAGTATAAGAGACCGAGGTTGAACGGATCGAAATAAACCCGACAAACCTTAACAATTGCATGACTGTCACTTTCTCTAATGACGACCTTCCGTTGGGTGGGAAATTCCACAATCGCCCCCTCTTCGTGATTGGCGAGCTGCATGCCCATCCTATCTGCCGGATCATGCTCGATGGAGGTTCTGTGGTAAACCTCATCCCGTCAAGAGTTCTCACTTGCATAGGGTTGGGACCTGAAGATCTTATGCCGACGAACCTCACAGTCCAGGGGTTTAATCAGTCGGGAGAGAAGCTAGCAGGCACCATCCGTTTCCCTCTTAAAATCGTTGACTTGAACGATTACGCCCAATACCATGTGATCGAGATGGATACCTCCTATAACGTCTTGCTTGGTCGTTCGTGGATGCATGATCAAGGGGTGGTACCATCTACATTGCATAAGTGTTTCAAATACAGCCGAGATGGGAGATAGTAAACTATTTATGCTAATAAAAGAACTTTTCCCATGCCTAAAATCCATTATGCAAATGCAAAGTACTACTTTACCAACCCAGAGTCACCTCAGGAGACTGTGATGACTGCAGAAGCCAATGATGCGAGAAGGCGGAGGGGTCTTCCCATGATGATGCAAAAGATATGGGTAGAACGCTCCTTGGTATGTTCCAAAACGAAGTGAGGAATGAAAAGATACCCCTTTTGACTTCAATTCATGCGAATGTTCCCTGTCCCTCTTGGAGGAACCACCCAAACACTGCAAGGGACAAACCTCATCCTCTACTCTCCCAACCCCAGAATCACACATCGTGACAATGGAATTGGAACCCACTGCAAAGCATGATTAGGTCTTAGACATTGACAATCTGGATCCTAGGGTACATACCAGATTGCCAAAAAGTTCTGCATATTCCTATTCCCCTCCTAAAGGCAGAAGCATCAAGGCGAACCATGGAAGCCAGCCAAGCCGATCACAAGGTCTTGTGCATCCCAGCCTCTTTAAGGGGGGAGGACAACGCTTACCTTACCCAAAGGTCCGCTTACGAGCGCAATTCTCAAAACATTTTGCATATTTCAGATTCCTTGAGTCACCTAGTTACAATTGGGGCTTCATCATCACCGGCTCAGGTTCCTAGTGACAGTCGTCTCCCTCAACTTGACCACTTGGATCAGGCCACCATTGCTGATCTAAGGAAGCAAGATCATAAGCTCCTTGTTCAACTAGAAGTCATCAGAAAAGGGAAGACTAAGATGGAAGAGGTCCCTTCGAATTTACTGGGTTGAAGCCATTGCTGAAGTTAGTTTTGAAGACCCAAAATCCTGAAGCCCCTGGGGCCAATAAAGGTCCACCTTATTAAGAAGCTAAGGTGCTGCCGGAATGGGACCCTAAACATGCCCTCAAGTCTAGGTGTATGACCCTAAAAACACACTATCATCGCAGTCCCTGCGGCATGATGAAATCCTGAGAGGGCATCATGGGTAAGAAAGTTAAAAAGAAAAGGCAGAAAGAAAAATGACGTGGCACGGTAGCATCATAAGCTATCATGAGTATAAGATGTCGAAAATAAAATAAAATAAAAATTGGGCACGTTGAAAACCTGAGAGGGCATCACGAGTAAAAATGAGAAAATGGCAGACATGGTGTAAAACCCATGGGAAAAAGCGCTATAAAAAAATATCTCACAAGGTTTTGTGAAAACCAGGAATGGCGCATACCCTAAGGGCTTAAACGAAAACCCAAAAGGGTGTTTAAGTCAAAGGCTCGTGGAAGGCGGACATGTCCCCAAAAGCGGCTCTCGACAGTTCGTGGAAGCAACGACCAAGCGACAAAAGAATGCAAACCATAAAAACAAGAGAAGCCGGACTAAAGCTTGAACACAAAGTGATATTTCATTCCATGTATTCTATCAAGGTCCATGAACAAGTAAGGGCAAAAAGTAATGAAAGAAATGTGAGAAAAAAAGAAGAAGATCATCCTCAGAAATGATTGACGGCCTCATTAATTTTTGCTCTTGTTGTCTCAGAGCGCATGATAGCCTGCTGCGCATGTTCCTTGAGAGCAGCGACTGCTTGGGTGGCATGTGACACAGAAGTAGTTTCGGACTCAATGGTGCGACCGAGCCCAGCCAGCTCGTCAGACAAAACCTGGCTCTCTGCTCTCCACCGGTTCACCTCTCTCTCCAGCTCATTATACTCTTCTATCATGTTGAGTATCTTCACCTTAAAAGCCCTCATTTTGGTCAAGTGGGCTGTCCCTTATTTACTCAAGGTGGACTTTTGAGCTATCAGAGCGGCCTCCTCTTAATGCATGCATTTATTTTCTCGCGATGTTGTGCAGGCAAGTCCTCCAATGAGGCCAGTTGAGTTCCCTGTAGTCTAAATGAGAAAAGACTTCCTTCTCATAAGGGATTGTCAACTCTCCAACGAGTCCTCCAACAAACCTCTGCTCGCCAACTCTCCAGCTCACATAAAAGATTGTCAAAATGAGCAACAACTTCCTTCTCATAGTCTAAAACGCTTAGAGCCACTGTACAACCGCAAAGATTAATAATTTTAGGACCAAGCTTTCTGAGGGACCGTCCCTTTAGTGATTGGAGATCTGATTGTAGCATGTCCATGACAATGGCAGACTTTGTGCTAGAAGGAGGATTGATCATGGACAAACTCAGGGTCGAAGTCACTTCAGCCCGACAACAATGACAAGAGCGGCAGTCGTCTCTGGGGGCGCAACAACAAGTCCCTCACTATAAGACCCTTTTGGCTCCGAGCGAGACTCGACGTCTGATGACATAAATACTAGGGCCTCAGCTATGTCGGTTGCATCAGGATGAGGGGCCACCATAGGTTGCTCGAGCGCCACAATGATGTCAAGGTCTTCCCTTGGGATAACATTTGTTACCCCACTAGTGGCCACAGTAGCCGTACAAGTCGTCTCCATCACTGGAGGAGGGTTGCTTTCCTTGGGGCACGAAGTCAAGTCAAAGCTTCATGGAGGACGAGGGTGCAATTGGCAGCAGCTCTCGCACCGGTTGTGCAGATGAAAGAGTGCCTACTGATATAGAAGGAGCACTGGTAGGATCAAGGGCCTCCAGAGCAGCTGGCGTCACAACTCCGGTTTTAGAAGTGGGTGGGTGAGGAAAACTAGCCACAAGTTGAGACATAGTAGGTGATTTGGTCAGCTTGGCACTCTTTCACCGAAGAGAAAGCTCTTATGCATACTCAGAGAGCCTCTTTCGCTTGTTCTTCTCTCCTTGTGGTGGCACAAGCCTCTCTGTGGCATGGCCATACTGAAAGTCGGCATCGGGCACCGAATGAGTACCACTATCAATAAGGGCATTGTAGTCTTGAGTGGGACGTCCCTCTCGACCACCAACCTTTCAACCTTGTCTCCATTCAAAAATAGAGAAAAGGTTGTAGAAGAGGGTCCCTGTACTTTCTTTGAGAGAAAGGACCTGTGGTGATTCCTCACCCACTATCATCGTCCGGGGCACCCCAATCTGCCCCCAATCCTTGGGGTACTCCAACTCAAAAAGCTTCTCAAACGCTGGTGGCACAAAGTTCTTCCCTTTTTTAGTGTCATGACGCCAGCTATTGTTCTCCCCCTTCCAAGGGTGGTCCACCTGCCAATACTAGCCGTTGGTGATCCTCCACCAATGTCAGTAAGCTTCCGTGGCCTGGCCTAATCTTCCATAGTGAGGAACGACCAACTTGTTTACCTATGTGAACTCAAGGCATGTCGCCCAATCTGTTCTCCCATGCACCGCCTTCCACGACTCACGGCACGTACCCAAGTCATCCTTCTTCCTCTTGGAACCCTCCTTCTTATATCGCTTCTCAAATAAGACAAGGAATGGGCATCCCTAAACTAGCCCATGCTGATGGACAAAGCGATGAGGATAATATGCTTCGAGCTTGGAGCCAAACGACATTTTAAAGGGTAGGATACCTCCCCTTATGCTCAACAGAAAAATCAGCTCAGAAATTCCAGTAGAAGCGCCATTCAGCTCATGACCCAGCTGATCCACAAAAGCGCGATCAGTGCAGCCACTGGCGGGAAATGGGTTATGACGTGTGAAGGAGTTGTCACCGAATAAACTGCGTGCATGGCCAGGGGTATGGAATGTAGCCTTTTGCCCCGCGATCTTCACAAGTTGGGGCCATACGGTTCTAGCAAAGGCAGCTTCCATTGCGTACGTGCTTGGGAAATATGCGAAGAGCAAGCCAAACATAAAATGGCTGGGAATGCTTTCTTGAAATTCCCAGGGAAAGCCTCTCCTCCCTCCAACCCAGGTCCATCTTCCCCTCTGAAAGGTCTCGACCTTCGAGAAATTGCCCCCAGGCCATAATAGATGCTTCACAAGACCGGCTTCACAAGGGCATATTGGCGCCCACGTGCCATGTGGCAAGCCGCGAAGAAGCAACCTAGCCGGATCATGTCACTTGACCCAGGGAGGGCAAACTTGCAAATGAAGAGGGCCAAATAGGCAGCTAGGTATACGCCGTCTTTAACGAACCGGCATATAAAAGTGGCGTGAATAACCTCCGCCTTTTCCTTGCCTTTTCCACCCAGAACACAATACTCATGTTCAGTGGCATCAGGGTGCTCCCCGTAGAAGAATCTCACCCAGTGGAAAAAGCTCACTTGACCATCGCTGGCCTATGAGCTGAGGAGCTGGTAAATCTAGAATATCTCCTGAACGCCGGGAGGAGGTGCTTCACCCCTCAGTGGTATCCCGCCAAAGATGACGGAGTTGTGAGGAACAAATTCGTCATACATGGCCCCCATCAGCGACAGGCCCCCAACAAAATGCCGGTCTAACAAGGAGATTCCACCCTCACCATCACCGAAGAACCATGTGTTGCTAACATGGCTCCAAGTCTCTAGAAGTACCCTCATGGTGTTTGGGCAACGGTCAAAGTACCCAGCTGAGTTCTGTACGGTAGCAAGCAAGGATGAAAGCTTGAGGATGTCCTCGTAGATGTGGAGCACTTCAAAGGTCCAAGGGGTGTACCCTTTTTGGAACTGATGCTCCCCTTGCATGCAAAGCCCGTGAGGAGACCAAACCATTTGGTCATTCGCTTCCCAAGAGTAAGGAGATCTTCACTAGAGGCTAGATCACAGTGTAGAACGTGAAATAATAGAATCCCGTCTTCTCGGACATTAGATTCCCCATCATCAGTCTCACAAACATGGAAGCGGGCAGCCTCGTTAGCAAAGGTGACACTTAGAGGCACTCCAGAGTATAAGTAGGATCTGCAAGCCATATGGGCTCTCCCATGACTAGACTCACACCTGTAAGTCAGTCCCAAGTTCACCCAATTTAGGAAGATTCCTACCTGAGGGCACGTCAACTGAAAAGGCATGAGGAAAGTAAGGTCACGGGTGCACAAAAACCCGAGAGAATCAAAAGAAAGGAAGGCACAGAGCCTCGTGAAAAATAGGCAGCATCTCCCTTGTAAAACGGATTTCTGACAAAAAAAAAAGGTATGCAAAGGTGTCAAGGCACCCCAGAGGATGCTTAAGGAACTAAACTGTGGGACGTACCCAAGCCAGACGGACCCCAGCAAAGCCCCCTTCCGGTCATGTGAAATCCATGCCAAAAGTCTTTCAAAATGCCCAAAAAATACTAAAAACATTCAAAAGGCACCTTAAATGCTTGGAAAGCATTTGAAATATGCAAAAATCACTAAAAATACTTGAAGAGCACCAAAAGTGCTAATTAAGTATTAAAAGTGCACAAAATGGTGGGTTGCACAAGAATGCTTGGAAGTGCATTAAGAAAATTTTCAAAGTGCCAAAGAAAGAAAAAAAAAAGCATTTAAGTAGACACGAAAGGAAAAAGAGCGTGGAAGAGAGAGGGACTCACCAAACTCCTTGGTGCCGGATGCCCTGGCCATCTGCGCGAAGATGAGGCCTTGCTTTAGAACTCCCTAACCCCTTGGTTGCTCCCCCAATTTCCCTCTCTAATTTCTTTGAAATGAGTAAGACTGACTCACATGGGCCACCTCCACCATTTTATATCCCACGTCATAAAGGTCCTCTTTCCCCTTTCCATTATCGCCGCTAACAAATCTTGTAGTCCATTCACGTCCATGAGTGCCTCTACGTCATTTCTAATAAAGAAAGAGGGTGTTTTAGGAAGGCCAATGAGCAAAAAGGCCTCATTGCCCTTAAACCCATTATTTGAACAAAAAATAGCTCAACGGAAAAACGGTCAACAAAGGGTCAAACAGTGCCAGAATCGCGCGAAACCAGCACCACGACGTGCAGAAAATTTTTCCGACCAGGATGGGCCACATCCGCTGCCCAAAACGGGTCTCCGGGTCAGGCTGCCGAGCCTACTTAGGGCCCGACGGACCTTATTTTCTCTTCCCTCTTCTCTTCTCATGCAGTCGGTCGGGCTGGGCCGCCTTCCCCCAGCCGGAGCCCGAACTCATGCCGTTCAACTCACTGCCACGCATCTTTTCCCCTTCTCACATAGTGGGCCAGTCTAAGCAGCCTGCCCCGAGCCCGAGCCCGGGCTCATGCCCTTCAAGCTGCCGCCACGCGCCATTTCCCCTTTTCATGGAGTGGACTGTGTTGGGTGGCTTGCCCAGAGCCCGATCCCGGGCTCATGCCCTTCAAGCTGCCGCCACATGCCTCTTCTCTTCTCACGCAGTGGGCCGGGCTGGGCCGCCTTCCTCGAGCATGAGCCCGGGATTTCGCCCTTCCACATGTGCCTTTATCATGCGCACATGCCTCCTTCGTGGCAATGGGACGGGCTGAGCTGCCAAGCCCAAGCCTGGACTCAGAATCTCCGCGCACCACCATCACATGCGCATGCCATCTTTGCCGTAATGGGCTGGTCTGGGCCTCCTGTCCTGACCCCGCGCCGAGAATTGCCACCTCTCGCTCATGCACGCATGCCTCTCTCCTCACGCGACATGCCGGGCTAGGCTCTCTGCCATGTTCTAGAGCCCGGAGACTCCCCTTCTTCCATGCGGTCCCTGCGCATGCATTCCCCTCGTCGCTATAGGCCGGGCTGGGCCTTCTTCGTCGAGCTGGAGCCCGACCACCTCCTTTCTCTCACTTCCCACGTGCAAGCATATGCACACTTCCCTTCACCGATTGCGCTGAGCTCCAACCCAAAATATTAAGCCCACGTACCCCCCAATGTGCTCCTCGCTCATGCGTGCCGTCACTCCAACTATCCCCAGTGAGCCACATCGCCCACCACTAACCATTCCCAATGGGTCACACCACCTCACCACTCACCATTCCCAGTGGCCCTCCACTTCTAATAAGTCGCACTTCCATCACCACCCCGTTCATCTCTCATAAAAACCCACGCCACTCCTTGGTGGGTCAAATTACCCCAAACCCATCTTCCCGCTCAAAACCACTGTCCACCTCCATGCACACCATCAAACCACCTTCACCTCACCTTTTCCTTCATCATGCCTGAAATTCGCCATCCCTCGGTAAGCAGCACCTTCCATTACAACTTCATTCGTCCTCCCCAAAGTCCCATACCACTATCCACAGTAAGTCGCACATTGCGCCATCAACCCTCCATCATGCGTAAAGACTCACTCCATTCCATTCATCTCTCATAAAAACTCACCCCATTCACCAGGGAGTCAAACCACCCCAATTACCCATCTTCATCTTGAAAACTACTATTCACTTTCATCATCATCCAACACCAATTCTATTTATTTATATAGTAAATAATTACGAGCGAACATGGTCATGAAACGATGGGTAAAAGTGCTCAAACAAAAAAATGGGCATGGTGAAAACTCGAAAGTACACCATGAGTAAAAATGGCAGACGGGCATGGTCATGAAACCATGAATAAGAGTGCTCTGCAAAGAAAAAGCTGGGCACAATGAAAAACTGGAGGGACACCGCGAGTAAAAATGAAACGGAAGGTCGATGTGACCATGAAGTCACAGCTAAAAGAGCCCAATAAAAAGGAAGTTGGTGAAAACCGTTCCACAACACTGCTTCCCCCTATGTTCAGGTGAAAACTCGAAAGGGCAATTGAACCAATAAGCAGGTTGATGCAGCGCTCACCTTCACAGGCGGCTTCAGCCAATAATCCAGAAAAGAAAGCCCGGTAGTTTGGGAATCAAAATCCCCCAAAGGGTACCCCACTACTGGAACCAAAAGGACAATTCCAACAGTCTGGATCAATCCATGAGAAGATCCCGAAGTCGGAAAAATCAACCAGACGGTCAGCTGGAACTCCATGCTGAAAGAGTTTATTTCCAAGAAGTCACCAAAAACAAGAAAGTCAAGCCAGATCAATACCTCCACCGACATCCAAGGTAGACGTCTCCCTAAGGTTCCCAGTTGCTGATAGTTTAGACTTTTCGGGATGGCCAACAAAAAACCCCTGACTAGACCCGGTAAGACTGGGGCTTCAAGCCCAAAGAGACCACCTCGCCAAAACTCCTACCTATTGGTGGTCCAGACTTTTTGGGATGGCCAACAAAAAGCCCATGACTGGATCCCGTAGACTAGGGCCCAAAGAGGCACCCACCTGTCAAACAAACTCCAAACCCTAGCATAGCAGTTCATACGTCCCATTAAGGGCCATCGACTGTCTATCCAAAGAAAACATCTTCTGAAGTGGGAAGGAAGTCCATGTGCAAGGTCCCCACCAGAAGACTAAAAAAAAGAAGGAAAACTTGACTGATTGGGAAGGAAGCCATTAAGTAAGGCCCCCGACTACTAGACAAACTTCGATTATGACTAATTGGGTCTACAAGCCCTTAAGCAAGGCCCCCAGTTGTTGGAACTAAAATGACTCCTGAAGTGGGAAGAAAGCCCTTAAGCAAGGCCCCCACTAGTAGTTCACATCTCTTCTCCCCCAAAGTCATGACGCCACTGGGTCTACAAGCCCTTCAGCAAGGCTCCCAATCATCTAAGCACCTCGGTCATCCCTCAGGAAAGAAGCTTTGTATGATTTCCCCTTTGTCAGTCGTGTTGATGCTGGTGGTCGAGAAGAAAAACAAAAGCCAAAGGTCCAATTTTGATTTTGAATGTCATCCTTCTCGCTTCTCTTGAAGCACAACATTCGGCTGGGCCAGTTGTTTTAAGGTATTTTTCAATACTTGCATCTTCGAGTCAAATAAAGAGGAAGCCATTCGTGATCTAGGCCCGCAGGTATTAAAATGCATGTGGATCACATAAGCACTGTTAAAAAAAACCCTGATCTGGAGCACATTTTTTATACAAAATATATTGGTACCAAAAAGCATGTAGAGGTAGCCCATAACTCCCTAAGAACACCCTCCAAGTTTTGTCGCGATCTGACGACATTAAGGTGGATCAAAGACAAAATCAGTTTTTAGATTCGACCTCAAATATGCTGAAAATGCACCCTATAACTACATTACTATCACCAGAGCTTCATATGAGCACCAGACCAGGTCCATTGGATTCAGAAGATCTGAAAACCCCCAAATATCAAATTTCAGCTCATTCGGACACTTCTAGACCACTTTTAAGATCACTTTTAAAGAGTCATAACTCCTTTGTCTTAAGCCGGATCACGCTAAAATTTCACGAGGATCTTCGTCTTGCCGGCGTGCACGTTTTGATAGATGGCACGACCCATGACGCGACCTGAGATGAGACAAATATTAGAGAGAAGTTGCTTAAAAAAATTCATGTGTTGCAGATTTTTGAAAGAAGAAGATCCCTTCAATCAAATGGCCGCATCATGAAGCCCCGAAATCGGATCGGCTTGAAACCAGGTCCGTTGCAACCACTAGGTCATGGGCTTCGATTCAAGCTAAGCATCACTCATGATGAATGGCCGGAAAGGGGTGTATTTTAAGGAAGAAAAAGGGGCATTTTCTGGTGACTGGAATCCAAATTCCGACAAGTTCCCCAATTCGGCAAATGGCGATTCAGACACCAAATCAAGCCATTCTCGTTGCAAATGATCGTGATGACTTCCTCGTCATTTCATGTTAAAAAGATTGATAAAAACTAGCAAAGAACAGCCAAGATCCGAGATCTAAGATTGTACATTTCTCATCTTTTGACGAATTTTTCTGAGAGCTCAATGCTTTGATTCGAGGATCAAAAGATATATCAAAATGATCGCCTCACCGAGACCGTCATGTTCGCGGCATTATTTTCATCGAAAATTGGTTGAAATGACCCAAAACGAACCCCGAAAGGTCGCCATGGTTCATGGCCACTTTTTAGGGACCATTTTGTCATTTGGAAGATTGTGGGTAGGGGCAAAATAGTTATTTTGCCCAAAAAACGGCATTCAATTTTAATTCATGAAAATTGTATTTTCTAGCAATTTTAGTCAGTTTTGAGCATCCATTTTTGTTTCAATGGGAGCTCTAAGCATTTGTAACCCTAAGTTCAAAGAGGAGAAATTAATGAGATTTATCCCCTAAGCTTTAAGGATTTCAATTTGAGTTCTCCCTTGGTTTGCAATACTTTTCTCTACCCCTTTCCATCCAAAGAGAGGAGAGAGAAATTTTTTCCCACAAGTCACTACCCTTAGAAATTCTCACTCCTTACTTGGAACCTCTCAATTCTCATTTGGGACTCTCCACTTTCGAACTAGCCGTCGGTTCAGTTCAAGGTTCCGATTAGGTAGTATTTCTCTCTTTCTCTCTCCTCTCTCTCTTTCCCTCTCTTCTTCTCTTTCTCTTACTTTCTCTCTTTCTTCTCTCCTTCTTTCTCCTCTCTCTCTTTCTCTCTATTTTCTCCACTCTCACTCTTTCTTCATGGTCAACCGGGTCGGCGACTAAGCCGCCAGCCCGTCTTCTCTTTCTCTTTTATCCCTCTCTCTCCTTCTTTTTCCTTACCTCTTCTTCTCTTTCTCTCTCCTCCCTTTTTTTCTCTCTTTCTCTCTCACTTTTACTCTCTCCTCTCTCTTTCCCTCTCTTCTTCAATCTCTCTCTTTTCTCCTTCTCTCTCCCCTCTCTCTTTTCTTCTCATCTCTTCTTCTTTTTCTTCTCTCTCCTCTTCTCTCTCCCTCCCTTCCCCCTTTTTTTCTCTCTCCCTCTTGCTCTCTCACACTCAACTAGACCGACGGCTAAGCTGCCGGCCCACCCTCCCCCTCTTTCCTTCTTTTTCTGTCTTTTATTCTCTCTCTCTCTCCTTCACCCCTCTTCTTCTTTCTTCTCTCCCCACATCTTCCTCTCCTCTTCTTTCTCTTCTCTCTTTCCCCTTCTCTTCCCTCTCCTCTTCCCTCTCTCCTGCTCTCTCACGGTCAATGGGACTAACGGCTAAGCCGCCGACCCGCTCTCTCTTTCCTTCTTCTCGCTCTTTCTTTTCCATCTCTTCCTGTCTCTTCTCTCCTTCTCTCTCATTCTTTTGTCAAGGTCAACCCGACTGACAGCTTACTCTCCCTTTTTCTCCCTTCTCCTCTCTCTCTCATATATCTTTCTCTCTCCCTCTCTTCTCTCTTTCTCTCTCATTCTTTCTCATGGCCACCCGGGCCGACTTTCTCTTTCTCCCTTTCTCTTCTCTCCTTCTCTCTTTCACTCTCTTTCCTCTTTTTTGTCTCATTCTCTTATCTCCTCTCTTTCTTTCTATTTTTTCCCTCTCTCCTCTCTCTCCCCCTCTCTCTCTCACAGTCAACTAGATTGGTGGATCACTTTTCTCCTCTCTCTATGTCTTATCTCCTTGTCTTTCTCTCCTTCTCATCTCTCTTATCTTATCTTCTCTCTTTTCTTTCCTTCCCCTCTTCTTTCTCTCATCTTTTTCTCTTTCTCTCTCTCCTTGTCCTCCCTTCTCTCCTCTCAACCAGACTGGCGGCTAAGCTGCTGACCTACTCTCTCTTCTCTCTTTCTCTCTCCTCTCATTTCCTCTTTCGCTCTCTTCCTTCTTTTTTCTCTCTCCCCTTCTTCGTCTCTTCTCTCCATATCTTCCTCTCTCTTTCGCCACTTTCTCCTCTTCTCTCTCTCTCTCTCTCTCTCTCTCTTTCTTCTCTCTTACTCTCTCACTCTCTCTTCACAACATATCTTCTCTTTCTCTCTTCTCTCCTCTTCTCTCTCTTCATCTCCTCTCCTCTTTTTCCTCCTCTTTTCTCTTCACTCTCTCTCTCTCTCTCTCTCCATGACCCGTCTTCTCTTTCTCTCTTCTCCCACTTTCCCTCTCTTCCTTCTTCTTTCTCTCTTTTCCTCTTCGTCTCTTCTCTTCCTTCCGCTTTCTCCTCTTTTTTCTCTCTTTTCTCCTCTTTTCTCTCTTTCTCTCTCCTCTTCATTATTTATCTCTCTCTTTCCCTTCCCTTCTCTTTCTCTCTCTTTCTTCTCCTCCCCTCTTCTTTCTCTTCTCTTTTTTCTTTTTCTCCTTTTTCTCTCTCTTCTCTTATCTTCTCTCTCTATTAATCTCTTTCCCTCTTCTTTCTATTATCTTTTTTTCTTTTCTCCCTTTCTTTCTCCTCCTTTCTCTCCCCTCGATCTAACCGGCGGCTAAGCCACTGGTCAACTCTCTTTTCTCTTTTTTTCTCTCTCTCTCCTCTTCTTTCTCTTCTTTTTTTCTCTTCCTCTCTCTTTCTCTCTCTTTATTTTCTCTCCTCTCTCCTTCTGTTTATTGCTTCTGTCCTCTCTTTCCTATCCTCTTCTTTCTCTTCACTCTCCTCCTCTCGCTCTTCACTCTTTCTGCTTCTTTATCTTTCTCTCTTCTCTTCTCCTCCCCTCTTCTTTCTCTTTTATTTTCTTTCATTTTCTCCTTCTTCTCTCTCTTCTCTTATCTTCTCTCTCTTCTGCTCTTTCCCTCTTTATTATCTCCTCTTTTTCTCTTTTCTCTCTCTCTTTCTCCTCCCTTCTCTCCCCTCAACCGAACCGTTGGCTAAGCTGCCGGACCACTCTCTCTTCTCCCTTTCTATCTCTCCCTTCTCTCCCCACAATCTGATTGATGACTAAGCCGCCGACCCTCTTTCTCTTCTCCCTTTATCTTCTCTCCACTCTCTTTCTCTCTATTTCTTCCCTCCTCTCTTTCTTCTCATCTTCTTTTTCTTCTCTCTCCTCTCTCCTCTCTCTTCTCCTCCTCTCATCTTCTTTTTCTTCTCTCTCTCTTTCTCTTTTTCCTCTCTTCTTCTTTCTTCTCTCCCTTCCTGTCTCTTTCTTCTTCTCCTCTCCTCTTCTTTTTGTTATCTCTTCTCTCTTCTCTCCTCTCTCCTCTTTTTTTTCTCTCTCTTCTCCCGTCTCTCCTTCTCTCATTCCTTCCTTTTCCTCTTTCCCTCCTTCTTTCTCTCCTCTCTTCCCCTCTTGGTCAATTGGACCGGCGGCTAACCCACCAGCCCACCCACTCTTCTCTTTTTCTCCCTCTCTTTCTTCCTCTCTCTCTCTCTCTCTCTCTCCCCCCCTTCTCTTTTTCTCTTCCCCTGTTGTCTCTCTCTTCTTCTCCCATTCTCTTTCTTTACTTCTCCTTCTCTTCTTCTTTTCTCTCCTCACCTTTCACTCTATCAGACTCGCTCTCATTCTTACCTTCCACCTCAAATGCTCTATCATGTTCACTCATTTTTTATTATTCATAAACAGTTTCGCACTGCCCCATTTCTTCTATTTTACCTATCCCTCTAAAGACAAGTCGGGGTCTTTTGACCCCACTTGTTTGGTAACCTTAAGTGTGTGTGTTCATGAGTCGCAAAGTGTAAGCAAGGTGGCTAAAGTCGAACCAGCCTCAGGCTAAGGGGGCTTTTTGTCGTGATTTAAGAGGGCACCCAAGCGAAATGCCCGAGCATGTCACGGACGCACCGTGAGGTAAGTCCCGCCTCACACCACACAATCCTGTCTCATTAGTCAGTACCTGCCTGCACGAGCGCCCCGCACACCGCGGTCCTGAGAGAGCAATCTCGAGTCGGACCTTAATTTGGGTCCCCGCGTGGTCGTGTGACCCCACAAGATCGAGACCCAATGAATGTGTGTAGATAAATTGGTATTGATGCCATTCTCGTAGGATTTTACAACATATTTGAATGACAAACATATCCTATATTACAATGATAGACTATTTTATTTCTATTTTTTTTTATTACTGCTTCATTAAGATCCTTTTTTTTGGTGTAGGTTAGTTGGGGTTCCCATAAATAATGCCATGGCATGGTGCCTATATGCCTTACTTATAAATCTAGGTACTAGAAACTCATTGAGGTATTTTCAGTGTATTAATGAGAACAGCACATATCCTTTTGCAAGTTTTAGTTATCAGTTGGATAAGTTTCCTATAAACCACTCGTATGTTAATTTGACACCCGATTTTTCTAGTAAAAATAAAAAACTGTTTATAGCAAATTTTTAAATAAAGGTATGATCTGTATAGTGACTAACATATGAACATTATAACACTGTTATTTACATTCTATTCTTCTAGAAAATATGTGATATACATCGTATGTATGTGAGGGAAATTTAATTTATAACAAGCCCGACCTATCCCATCCAATAGCATTAACCTAGCCAAGGCTGCCCACCTACTCAATAGGTGGGTTGGGCTTAGGTAAGGGCCCTTATGGCCTGGTCTTGACCAAGCTGGACCTTTTGGATCTTGGGAAAGAATCTCGCTCATAAATAGGGGGACTTCTATTCTATAGTGCCTAACATCTTTTAGGTTGTCAAATATTAGTTTTACAATTTACTCCAACCAGTTCGACCAATGTTAAATTTATTTTAACTGAACTAGGACCCTCACTATGTTTTTGGCTCATCCATTTCTTGGAACACTACTTTAGTTTCCAATTTTGTTTTCCCAAACTAACTTAACACGCCCTGAAGAATTTATGAACATAAATATAACACTATATCATCGTAGACTATGGATTATTTTGTCATATAATATCGTGATATGATTTTTAAAATAATTTTGTATCCTCTAAATATGAGCAAGCGCCCTCTCAAGAGTTAAAAAGAAGGTCCATCGAAAAGGCCTGGGATTCATAATTTCATTTGGAGGTCACCACCTAGAAGTGCCAAAATAACATTAAAGCTGATAGGAAAATCGGACCATGGCTCCCAACTCCGTAAAGAACGGTGTGTCTCTTGTCATTGTGCCCATACAATTTTCTCCCTCTAGACATATTGATTGAAGCCATCCAATCCCACCAGGGTTATCTTGAGAGTTGAGATTCTCTCTCTAAACATAAGCATCTTTGAAAACTAGGAAAAGTAGCAAAAATGAATCGCAGATACTGTTATATATAGGTGCTCAATTAAAAAAATTGTGTAAGAGAGAGAGAGAGAGTTTGAATTTTTTTTTGAGAGAGGATTGGAATCTAGTTTTAGACCAATACAATAAAGTTTCATATAGGGAGTAATGGCAAAGCTTATCTTTTCTTTCTATTTTTCCATGCATACTTAAAGAGAGAAAACATGTTTTAATTAATGGCAAGGCCCATCTTTCCCTCCTATTTTTTCCCGTGTGTTCGTAGAGAGAAAGAGAGAGACTGGATTCTAGGGGCGTAAATCTCTATTCTTAAAAGCCATAACACAATCCCTTCCACCACTCGTTTTTTAGGGTCTTGACAACTGTGGGCTTCACTTCACTATTCTCGTGACTGAAAGGCCATAGATAAGGTATGAAATATCATAAGCACCCCTAGGTCTTTGTTCAAACTCCATGAAGTGGCACTCCTACTTGATAAATGACCACATTGCTCTTGCTCTAGCTCATTAAATTATATTTTTTGGTGTAAGACAAAAGGACCATTATACCTAACCATTTCGTACAATGCCATAGCCTTATGTTGTAGCTATAAAATTATAATAAAGAGTATTAACCAGTGTTTTAAAAAATAGCCACTCGAACCGAACTCGCCTGGTTCGACTCGGAAACACGCGTGCCCGTGTCGGTACCAACTGAAAATCGGGAACCGCCCGGTTCTAGAGTGGAACCGCCGGTTCCCATCCGATTCAGCCCGGTTCTAGAGTGGAACTGCCGGTTCCCATCCGGTTCATCCCGATTCACACACGTAACACATGACACGTACGTGCGAGCGTGCCCCACGCACACTCACACGGGCACACGTGTGTCCGAGCGCACATGCGAGCGTGCCCCACACACACTCACATACGCACACGTGTGTCCGAGCACACGTGCGAGCGTGCCCCACACACACTCACATGCGCACACATGCGTCTGAGCACACGTGCGAGCGTACCCCACGCACACTCACACGCGCACACGTGTATCCGAGTGCACGTGCGAGCGTGCCCCACGCACGCTCACACGTGTGTTCGAGCGCACATGCGAGCGTGCCCCTCACACACGCACACGTGTGTCCGAACGCATGTGCAAGACGCTCACACGTGTGTCCGAGCGCACTTGCAATGTTGCCCTAATATTTTTATACACATTTTATAATTCATATTGCACAGGTATTTATATACCAAATTTGAATACCGATCTTTCGATGTGGGATAATTCCCAAACATCATTAAATGAAAACGAAATGTAAATATAGTCTATTAATCAGCAGTTTATAATCACATGTAGTTAGATGGTTTGATGGTTATGACTTTGAATTTTTTACTTGAGGTCCCAATGTCGAATCCCCTTGGGCACCCCCTTGGGCATGTGTTGCATTTGAACCCCCTTGGGCACCCCCTTGGGCATGTGTTGCATTTGAACCCCCTTGGGCATGTGTTGCATTTGAATCCCCTTGGGCATGTGTTGCATTTGAACCCCCTTGGGCATGTGTTGCATTTGAATCCCCTTGGGCATGTGTTGCATTTTTGTTGTGTATATAGTGGTTGGGCATGTGTTGCATTTGAATCCCCTTGGGCATGTGTTGCATTTTTGTTATGTATATAGTGGTTGGTATAAATATTTTTGTTGTTTTCGAATCCCCTTGGTCATGTGTTGCATTTTTGTTGTATATATAGTCGTTGGTATAAATATAAATATTTTTGTCGTGTTTATAGTGGTTGGCATAAATATAAATATTTTTGTAAATAATATAAAAGACATAAAAAAATGAAAAATAAAAAAAATAATTTTTTATATAACCGTTAATTTTTGTTGTATATAGTGGTATAAGTATTTTTGTAAATAATATGAAACGTATAAAAAAAATAAAAATAAAAAGTTTATTCTATTTGAAATCTCCATCTTTCTACTAACAATCTCTTTTACTAAATTTATTATAGAAACCTAAAAAAATAAATTTTTGAAAAATTGAAGTGTTATTTCCAAAATTTGTACGTATTTTATTAAATTTTACATTGATAACCAAATTTTTTATTTTATTTATGAATTTTTACATTATAAATCATGTAATGTATTATTTTTCTTACAGTTGTCAATAATATATTTTAAATTAGATAATATTATAAACTATTATAAAATATTTTTAATTTGTTATTATTTGTCTAATAAAATAATTATAAAATGTAAACTAATAATTATAATTTTAGTATATAATATTATAATTAGTGAGGTTGTAATAATTTTGGATTATAGTTAGTTAGGCTGTAATAGTTTGGGTTTTTTTAGCGGGTTAGGGTTTTTCGCCAAAACGAGATTTTAATGGCCATTCTTTCATTGATTAGTCTACTCTTTATAATAGTCCATATATAATTATATATTTTATCCATGATAATTCTATGATTTTTCTTTTATGTGATGCAAATTTAATAGTTAAAATAAATTTATACAGGGAAAGAACATCTCAATATTCACAAATTGATAGAAAAAATGAAAGTTAATAATGTAGTACCCTCATTTTTTATTGGATTCCTAAAAAATAACATTTATAATGAATTTTAATAATTTTTCGGATTTTTTTGAAGCTTTAATCCGACCGATTCAGCCGATTCCCGATCCAAATCGCCGATTCGCCGATCTGGATCAGTTTTTGAGGTGCCCGATCCGGGTCACCGATCCATTTTTTGAACCATTGGTATTAACAATAACCAATACTTTTTAGCATTTGGCTGAAATTCAAACCTTAAACCTTATGCACTATGCCTTACTCGATAAAAACTCCAGCAAACGGTGCACAATGCACAACGAGGCATAATGTTAACGAACATTAAGGGAAACAACTAATCCGCATTGTTCGGAATTAGCATCTCATTAGTAACCGAGAATAAGTGTCATGGAAACGTACCATGAATGAACTAACCAACACACATATGGAATAATTTCCTCAAACGAAATCTCGGCCCTTGTGTTTAGGATATTAATTATGATATCAAAAAGAAGAATGAGAGGTGAAAAGCATTTTGGTAACTTCTTTGCTTTCTTGGCATGCTTACAAAAGTAGGATGTTGTGCAATGATATTTTTGTATGTGCAAGATGAAACAAGGCTCTACAACTTCAATAGGGATTTAAAATTCCTCTGAGTACGAATATAAAATCATTTCACAATTGCTTGATATCCATTGAAGCTGTAGTTCAATTAAATCTTGGTGCATCTTAACTAAGGGGTGGATAGGACCATATAGTTCATGGAAGTATGTTTCAATCTTTTTTAATTGTATGGGTAACGCACTCTAAAATGACGATGGCATTTAGAGTGTTGTTAGGGGCATATTTTATGCTAGAGTTGAGTAAGAGTAGCACTTCCCTTGGAGGATTTAAAACACATTGGACAAAGACAAAACATGCAATAAACCCTTGTTACACACTTGACCTCTCTCTCTAAAATGCACCTACATACCTCTGAAAATTTCTTTTACTCTCGATTCCATTTTCTATACTTATCTACAATGGATGCAGGAGCTCATAATGAATTCAGCTATTTTGAGCCCTCACTTTGCTCTCTCATTTTTACTCAAAGATAAGTATTATTGTTTTTGCCTTTAAAATGGTCTGAATTGCTCTCTCGTTTTTCCTCAAAGAGAAGTAGCTCTCTCATTTTTACTCAGAGGGAAGTATTGTTCTTTTTTGGTCTAACAGTGGTAGCAAGGAGAAAATGGGGCGAGGAACGTTTGAAATGAAGACGATAGAGAACAAAACAAATAGGCAAGCGACATATTCAAAGAGAAAAAATGACATTCTCAAGAAGGCTTATGAGCTATCTCTTCTATGTGATGTGGATAATGTTCTTCGAAGCTGGAAAGCTCAGTGTCTTCTCTGGGGGAAAAGAGGTCAAGAAACTAACCCTTTTTTCTTCGTTTTTTATTTTATTTTATTTTATTTTTATTGTATTTTTTTTTTTTTATTATCCACTATTTTGGTTGGTCATGACTCCATCTCTTACATTTTTTTTTTTCTTTTGTGTATTCTTTTGCAAGATTGAAAAAGTTTTTGCTCGCTATACCGACCTTGTGCATATATGAGGGAGATAAGAATTTAAGATTGAAGGGACAATTATAGATACCCCCATGATCCAACTTTGCCCCCTAGACATACCAACTATATATATATATATATATATATATATATATAAGATACTACAAAACACCTATAGGAAAAATGAACAGTGATTTCGCCTACCCTCATCACCATTCAAACTTCATCGTACGGTCACAGTTGTCCGATAGTGTTTCAATTTTCATTTTTGTACTAATCGGAATGATCTGAAATGAGGAGCGTGCGTACATCTTAGTGAGGCGCACCTAATAAAAATATGAAAAAAATAATTCTCAAAATATAAATTGATCAAACTACCCCTATAAATTTTCAAGGGTAATTTAGTCAATTTATATTTTACAAATTAGTTTTTTCATATTTTTATTAGGTGTATCTCAGTAAGATAAACACACGCTCCAAATTTCAAGTAATTTGAATTTGTAGAAAACAAATGAAAATTGAAACACTACCAGACAACTGCGATCGTGAGATGAAGTTTGGATGGTGATGAGGGTAGGCAAAATCACAACTCATTTCCGCATATAGTCATTGGGAAGAGTTTATATATATATATATATATATATAACCAAGTTATGAACCCCAACACTGTTTTTATGTACCCACCAAGTAAAAAAGTAACATTTTAAAAATGAAAATGCCTCCCCTCTAAACCCACATTTCTTTTTGTTTTATATAATGGAGCCAATCGAACACATTATGTGTCACAGTGGCTTCTGTTCTATACTGAAGTTGGTTCAGTACGTAGTGCGTTGGACTGGCTTCTTGTCCCTATTGAAACCGGTTTGGCTTTAAAAAATATTTTGGAGTCGAAGATGCTTACAAAATTAATTCAAGGGGGTATCTATAATTTTCCCTTGATTTAACAAGTTCCTTTTGTCTATTCATGGTAGGTTGATTGTTTTGAACAGAGTTGTGCATAAGTTTGTAAGTGGTTATGATACACACCCTGAAATATAAGAGGATCTATGGGTTCTCTGAGAATGGTGGAGCAATTGAAGGTTGCATGTTGTGTTGCCTAGGAGACAAATCAGTTAGAGCCAGAATAGGGGTGAAAATTTATTAAAAAGTATGTATATTATGTTTATGTGAGAACATATTGTCTATCTACTCCCTCAAGCATAAGATCTATTTGGGAGGGTTTTTTTAATTTGAAAATTTTGGAACCACCTAAAATTCATAGATGATTATTTTTGAAAACTTGAATTTTAAGATTTTCTAAGACATTGGTCGGTCTCTATTGAATCTTGAAACATTATATTTCTCAAGTGCATGGAGAGTACCATCCTATGGGTTGAAGAGGTTATATCTTCAAATTCTTTGTTCTTAAAGGTATATCTAAATTGAACTTTGTAGTAGTAGATTGTATGCTTCCACAAGAGAATGAAATCTTTTGGCATTATTAAAATTATGTACATTTGGAGAGGCATAGAGGCATCACTTAGTTAAAATGAACTCCAAGTTGTGGATTGGGAGAACTGTGTTTGAAGATATTGGTTTTAAAGTCTCTAAAAAGATACCAGAATTTTCTATGCAGATTATAAATGTCAAGAATGGGCCCTTGTTGTCAAGGTCTCAAAACCACAGGAATCCATTCTTACTTGCTAACACGCAAAGAAAAAAAAAAAGAAAAAAATAGAAAAAGAAAAAAAGAATACTATACTTCAATGGCTTACGGAAAATAATAATGCATGGAGCCATTAACGATCAAAGAAATACTCTTTGATGTGATCGAAGCCCACTAGAACCCAATGGTGGGTCACGATATCTTCATCATTGCTAATTGTACATTAGACCACAGTAGTGCATGTGTGTAATTATGAAAGTTGGGAGGTGGAGCCAGGAGCTTATTCTTTTCATCACACACATATTCAATTCATTAAAGTAATTAATGTCAATAGAAAGGAGATTCATAACAGTAACTAATGTCAATAGAAAGGACAAAATATGTTGGTCTTTCTACAACATGACTCATCCAACAAAATCATGAAAAGCTTGGAGTAATTAACATATAAGTACATTTGGAGGAGAGCTCATCCACTTCAGTTTTGGACCGACGATCCAACATTAAAATCTTCAATTCCCTACCAAAGTAATTTAGGTAAAGTAATTTAGGTGCCATCCAAAGAAGATCTCAGTAAAATTGTATTGTGTGAAATTACCAAAATAAATAAATAAATAGTTTGTGAAAATTTCAATGCATCAAAATAAACTAATTACTTTTTCCCCTGTGTGTGTGCATATGGGTGTGATCCTCTTTCTATTCAAAGTTTAGATCACTGTTATTAGGATCGGACTGACCATCTAAATAGCCAGTGGTTTGGTCAATTTAAAATCAATCCAACCACTAGTCAACTAATTGGACCAAATTTTATGAAAAAAGAGAAGGAAAATAAAAATAATAGTTTAAACTATAAATTTTAGTTGGTTGGTTGAATGGGTTAGAACCAACTGTTCCATCTGACCAACGCACCGATTGGCTGTCAGACCGGTCGTACCACTAAATCAGCCTAATTTTGATAACTATGGTTAAGAGGATCATTTCATTGACCTATTCTAAATAACTGTAGTGAAATCCTACATCTAGCCTATGAATATTAACCAACACCAGAGAAACCTAACTACTACATAGAAACATGTGAATTTCTAGGAATGAAAGACCATACTTGCTTTGTGTTTCGGCTTGAGATCTCTGGAGGGTGAATTGTAGGTGTTACCATTTTAACTTCATACCACTGTGAAGCTGTAGCATCAACCTGAACAAACTCTTCATTTGTTCCGACTTGATTGATCCCATTGGTCGATCAAACTTGGTCTGCAATGTTTCTTCCATCAACATTCATCATACAAGAGTAAATAGATGAATTGGGTACGCATTCAGCAACCTATTGTGGATGGCCCCTTGAAATCAAAATTATTGCAGTATTGGAAGAAAATTATTTGGTCTATGGGATTCTTAATGTTTTTTAGTTCATTTTAAACAATGAGTTATGGAAATCTTTTCATGGAGAGCAGGCCAGGGTTATGTTCACCCGCCATTTTGTTGTTTTTCTTTATCTATGTTGTTAACCGATAATATATTTTCTAATTATTTATGAAAAATACCTCTGGGAGAGCAGGGAGATGCAATTCATGAAATTCTAAAGTGGGGCCCATAATTACCTTTGCAAGAACCGATCCATATTGTGAGCTGCATCATTTGCAAGGGACCCACCAGCATCGGAGCTCTGTCCATGACAACGCGTCTGCATTTTTTTTTTTACCCAGAAATAATTCAGGCCAATCATAGAAGTAAAGGCCTTTATTTTTGTTTTACAAAAATTATTGCTCGGAAAACAACTTTTTACCTGTAAATTACTTGGGCTGTTGCCTCCGAGCTGAATTCTTTCTAATTCTGGCTGGATAAAACAAACAAATATAAGTTTAGATAGATTCATTTTGGGATTAAATGTAACTCAGAGAACAACAAATTCATGTAGCATGAGAAAACAAATAATGTTTGATGAATTTGGTATTTGAATTGAGATTTTACTTCAGGATTTCTCACTCGAGTGAGTGTTTCTTCAAGGAGATGCTCATAGTATTAGGCCTGTGCAAGTGATCTTATCTCGATAGGCTTGCTTTCAAAAAGCCTGAAAGTGAAGATAAAGATGTAAATTTATTTTTTATATGGTTGATATTTAAGTATAGTTTAGTTAAATATTCATTTTCCCATCTGGAGGAAGGGGGTACCTTAGTGTTCTTTGTGCCTCCTCCAATTCACACTGCACTCTATTAATCTCAACCAAAAGCTCTTGAAATTTCCAGAGGAATTGGTTCTCATGAGGAAAACAAGGATGGGACAAGAATAACATGATTGTAAAGGAAAAAGAATGAAAAATAAAAAAAGGTAAATGAGTTTCTGAGTGTACCGGGATGCTTGGGTTAGGGGTATTTGGATGCTTTAAGTCAATTCACAAGGAACCCGACATAAGGAAATCAAACATTCAGATAGAGATAAATCAAACATTCAGAAAAGGTAAATATTAATGAAGCGCCCCCATTTTCCAAACATGAGTCATTTGAGACCAATCGCCCAAGTCCACTCAGATTTGGTTGAGTAACTTGGTTGAGGCCAAGTTCTCCCTAGTTGGGTGCACAACTTGGGGATATAGAAAAATATAAAAGAATCTTTTTTTTATATTTAAAGTTGGCTTCTTTTATAATTTTTGTATATGATTTGGATGTATTTGGCAAAGATTAGTTAGTATTTTTTTTTATATAAGCATTACTTATATATATATATATATATATATATATATATGTTTTACAAATCTTGAAGTATAAGTTGGCTTTTTTTTAATTTATTTTTTTCTATTTCAACTTGTTTTAACTTTTTAAAGTTATTTTTACTACATGTTTTTGTTTTTAAAATTTTTATTTTTATGTTTTTTAGGGCCAAAACGCCCAGTGTTGGACTCGGCCGAGTGGAGCCCCAGCACACCATTTCAGACAAATTATTAAAGAGAATGAGATGAGAGACGCTGAGAGTGCCAGTTGTTTGAGACAAATTTAGAGAGAGAGAGAGAGACTGGGGTTGCTGCGGTGTAATAGTATCCTCAAGAGCAAGATTAAATCATAATTTTACCTATGTGTTTTTAACCTTTCTATAAAACTATCTCAAACATTACATCACATTTTTTTAGGGTAACAAAGCAATATTTGCTACTTGCTAGGGATTGAAAAAAGAGAATAAAGAGCAAGGAAACCTAGAAATTTTGCAACATATTAGGTTTTCTTAAGAGAGAGATAGAGCGCTCTTAAGAGAGAGATAGACACAGTTAGGATGGTTTCAATAGGTCTAATGCTGATGGAACATTTACCATTTCTACACGGTGGTGATAATCAACTTGGCCCTTTTAGGGTATCCCATTTAGTGTCCGATTACTCAAGCGAGCTAGCTAGGACGAGTCCGTGTATCTCCGAATTTGGTTGTATAACTCAGGGATCTTATTCAAAATTAAAAAAATTATTAGCGTTTTTTTATATTTTCTATCATTTTGGAAAAGATTAGAAAGTGTTTTGGCCATGAACACTTATTTTTAGATTTTCTGTTCAATCTGGATTATTTGTAAAATACCCCCATCATAAATTGATTTTTCACTATTTGTTTAATCTTAAATAGATGTATTTTGTATAATTTTACTTTAAAAATATTCAAGTTTTTATTTGGATTTTTTTATTTTATTCTTTAACATTTTTTGGCCTAGTCTAGAACTCAGTCCAACTAGGACAGAGTTACTAGGACTTGAGCTGAGTACTCACTCGAGCATAGACTGAGCAACTTGCCCGAGTCGATCTTTCTAACATTGATCCCAATGAGTGGGTCAAAATTGGAGAAAATATTTTAAAAATTTTGTGACACAACCCAGGCTATGCAACCGGGCTGAGTTGATCTTTCTAACATTGATCCCAATGACAGGGTCAAAGAAAGGATTTTAAAACTTCGTGACATACCGCAAGTCACCAAATTTTTCATCTGACATCTATAAGTAACTGTGATCTTCTTGCATCGAAAGAAAATAGTCTTATCTTATAAAATCCCATGTAAATACAAAGAAAGATAGAAAAAAACCTTGCCATGCACTATGCTTAAGAATAAAAGATAAGATTGTAAGAAACAAAAAGAAGAGTGTCGGAGATTACCTCAATCAGGCTTATTACACCCCACACCGAGTCACCATCATCCAATAGCGCAGGATCAACGATCTAACTTCAATCTTGAATCGGGAAAGTATATTTCGGTCAAGCCACACCAATGGAACATGAACCCCTTTGATCGCAAACTTAAACCTTAGGTGAATTCTCTTAGCAACCTTATCTGAGAGAGATGGATTCTCTTTTTGCTAAACCCGAAAACCCTTAGCCATAACTCCATATTTGAGAGATAGGAGAGAAGAACTCCATAACCTAAACCTTAGGTTCTTTCACAATGTGGGAGAGAGAGATCAAACATGAGAGAGATAAACTTTCTTAAAAGTGAGAGAGATAAAAAGATAAAGTGTAGAGATTTTTTTTTGTAGTGACAATCCATTTTTATAGGTTTTGAATAAGATTAGGGTTTCTTATGGTTTTCTTTGGCTTGCCTCTTCTTGTGAGATTGAACATAGATCGTCGATCAAGGGTGACTTGTAGGGTGAGAGATCTGAGCCATCCATTCCATAGATGGTCCATCAACATTATGGAATGTACCTGGACCATTATCCCCATTTCCTTAAGCCATTTTCCTATCAATATATTTAAATAAAATAAATATCATGCATTCTATAAAATTGTACGATCCATGTCACATATTCCATAAGGATATGTCAAATAATATTAAGTAGATAAATAATACCAAATATAAATAAAGTAAGATCCATATCAATTCAAATTGACCACATCTCTTTAAAACAAACTTGCTACACAATAGATAAAGCCATGATCAATATATCCCTTCCAAAATTTGACTACATGCCACAAATCAAAAAATAGGAAAGAGAATAAGGGCGAGAGTACCACCCAAGGGAGGCACTCATGGGCCCCACCTTCTAAAATATGGCGGGCCATGTACACAATGGGCCCCCATAATATATTTATATATTTAAAATTAATAAAAATATTTTAAAAAATTATTTGAATATTTAAACAATTGTAAAATCAACATCTTTTATTTTATAAATCTAAAAATATCGAGGGGTTTATAAAAATTCAAATAATAATTTTAAAATAATTTTCATCATAAAACAAACACAATTGAATTAATTTGATGGGAAAATGATCCATATGGTTTATGAAGCAACAATCATGCGGCACTCCACGTTCAACTGTGGACTACAGACCACACTTACTTTATCAGACCGACCAAGTGTTTCTCATGACCCACAGTCCAAGCAGGGTCTCATTAGTGGGTCACCAATGTCCAGCCGATAAGTCAAGGGATCACAATCTCAATTTATGGATTTCAAGTCGTCTCCTACAGACAAGTCAAGGTCACCAAGACCTTATGCGACCACAACTCTATGGCTCATAGGGGTATCTCTTGCACATGCATATGCTTCACCCTTAAAGGTGGATTTTTGGTTTTCTTGAATGATCTATCGATATGCATGCCGTGTGATGGTACATGGATGAGGCTTTGGCCCCCGTCTTTGTAGGCCACCATCATACACAAGGGTCATACAGTCCCTTGGCTCACTCATCTGTACATATTCTCCGACCTCATCAAGGGCTAACCCATTAGAACCCTTATCGGTTTGTTCTTTATGCCCAGGTAACATGGGTTTTTCCCAACCAACTGGCCTAGATCGTCAAGCACAGTCCGGTATCTGCAAACATTGTTTGCTTAGTATGGTCCACGAGGAAACACACTCCCACTGAGTTCATGTTTCACTATATCATTTCTTTTTACAAGCAGTCATAAGTCCTTTAAAGGCCACATAAACCCAACAATCACTAACCAACTAATTGATTAGGAGGTTATGAATTCCATGACCACATATTTCATGTGGTCACATGGATTATAATATACTATGTTTGTTGTTCAAATTCGTACCTAAACAATATCGATTTTCTTTATCATCTACAAGCATTTTTTATGGGTTTCAAACATATAACTCTTTCTCTCTCGAACAGCCCAAAAGATATAGGAACTCTTCTCTCTCTCTCACACATTAAATACCACCACTAGAAAATGTGGATTCAGTACCAAGAAACGTTCAAATAGATCAGCTCTGCATTGAAATTTTCAAATAGTAAAAAATGGATTTCAAGTTTTTAAAACTATTTGGACCATCTATGCAATTTGTATAAGGCCTCAACTTATAACAATCAAAGTAATTCACACTTCCAAATGCTTCCAGAAAATGTTATTTTGGTGCAAAATCCCTTCAATAGCCTTGAAATGTATTTCTACCCCATTTTGATATTTAAAGTTCAAAAGGTGGTGCAAATCAAAAAAATCTATAAAAGCCCAAAAAACCTGAAGATGTATAATACATTACACGATATAGCCTTTTAGGACTTAAAATCCTTTTCTTTTCCATATCTGTCACTCTAAACCTTGTGATGATCAATTAGAAGGCTTTCTAGCTTTAGAACAATATTTACCATTGGCTTCTTGAGGTGCGCGTTACTTCTATAGTATAAGATTGACACTCCTATAAACTTTATCTTCCATAACAAAGAGAAAATTAAATTTTGGGTGTAGTTTGTATAAGTTGTAAACCTTAAACAATTAAAGTAAGGCGCACTTCCGAACCTAGTCGGAACTTGGAGTTTTGGTGCTAAAAATCTCAACAATTGTTGGAAAAATCTATTTTTACTTCTAATTATGAAATTTAAACAACCAAAAATGATATAATCCAATCAAATCTATACTCATATAGAAAATCATGAAAAGAGACGACCTAAGTAATGTGTTACAACGTGCACTATAATTAGGCCTTGGAATCTTTTTATTTCTCATATCCAAGATTGAGATGGATAATACAATGATTTTTTGAGCTTAGACTTAACCTTTTTTTTTGTAGTACTTTTGAGGTGCGCATTACTTCTATGGTATAAGGTTGACACCTTATAATATATGGTTGACACCTTATTGTCTGAGGGTTACATACCTAGGTCACCTTGAATTCCTGTCTTAGAAAGATTTTAGTTTAAATTGGAACTAAGTTAAATCTAAGCAACTATGCTTGGGAGATCACAATAGTCTTCTAAGGTCTACATTATCCAACTTGCATGTGTGTTACATGTCACTTTACAGGCTTCCAAGCCAAGCGAAGAAGAAGCTGCATAGCCTCATGAGGAGCTTATTGTGGGGATCTACTGAGCAAAGGAGGAAATTTCAACTTCTCTTCTAAGATAAGGTACGTGCTCATAAGATTTCTAGTTGGCTTTGGGGTTAGAAAGCTCAATCTAATGAATGAAGCATTTTTGACAAAATGGCGGTGGAGATATTCATAAAACCAAGGTCATCTATGGAGGCAAGTGATTGCATTTAACTTGACTCTATTAGAACCCCTGGTTGGTCTAGTTATTCCTTGACATGGAAAAATATTTGGAGGTGTAGGTCCTTTTTCCTTTGGAATTCTATAATGATACTAGCTAATAGTAGTTATACTTCGTTTTGGCATGACAGAGGACTTTGATAACGTCCCCTAAACTTAAAATTCCCTGAAGTTTACAGCAAGTTGAGCTCAAAGAAAGCATTTGTGTGTGAATTAGTGCAAAGGGTTGGATGTATTAATTGAGCAATCGATTGCAAGTACTTGAGAACGACTTATCATTTCATTACATAATTCACTAAACTAATATATGATCTTCTGATAGTGTATTTACCTCTCTTCCACTAAGGATGAGCTCATTTAGTAATTGAATTTGGATGGCTTGTTTATGGTGAAATCAGCCTACATCTTACTAGCTCAAAACATGCTTAAAGGAGTCTATGTAGCAATCCATAACGTATAGAATATTTCATGTTCTCGTAAAATTCAAGCTTTCTTTTAGGTTATTTGGTGGGGAAAAGTGTTAGGCAATTGATATTACGAATGCGAGGCATAATTAGCATCAACTAATTGTGCAAAAATGAAAAAGGAACATGGATCGTTTGTTTGTACATTGTGATTTTGCTTTGAGCCTATTGTGTTGGTTGTTTCAAATATCTTTTGAATAATGGTTATCTCCAGCTTTTGGAAAAATAGGTTTCGTATTTATGGAGAGAGATACAGAGAGATAAAAGGAGTTTCGAAGATGATGCTACATCGCTGCAAGAACTCAAAGGTAAGGTACTTGCAAATGTCGGTATGTTGAAATGTAACTATGTACAACCAATCGTCAGCAGGTACATCTAGCTACTCAAATATGATACACGGATAATATGGTTACCCAAATCCCATATTTTGGGTAACTAAATGTGAATAATGTCTTGGTGATATATTTAGAAGATATTTGGGAAATCTATTTCTATTTAGTCATTATCTTGTAACTTCTATTTAATACTGGGTGAATGATGGGCATGACTAATAGTGCTTCAATCATGGATGTAGGTCCAAGAGAATGAATCATGTAAAGCTGTATTTTCTTCTGCTTCATTCTTTTTTTCTCTTCTTGCAACTTCTTTTCAATTTCTTCTACATGGTACCAGAGTAAATGATCATCTACAACCTATTCCATCGTAATTAGCACAATCTCTTTCTCTAGAAAGGATCTCATCAAAGCAAAGTTTTCTCAACTCATCTCGCCAAATCTTCCTCAAGTTTGCTCAAAGCGTACTTCGCAAGTTTTTGACGTTTTCTTTAAATTATTTCCTTGCAAACACCCCACGAGAAAGCTTGCTCAGTTTGCTTCCAAAAGCTTGCTCGGTTTGCTTCCAAAGCAGCTGTTTGCAAGCGTTTGCGGTTTGCTTCCAAAAGTGCAATTTGCTCAATTTGCTTCCAAAGCTTTCACTTGCTCAATTTGCTTCCAAAGCAGCAGTTTGTAGCCGTTTGCAGTTTGCCCAATTTGCTTCCAAATCTTTATAGTTTGTGATTTGCAGTTCATTTCCGTCAAACAATTTTCTTCCAAATCTCCATCAAACAATTTGCTTTCAACTCTTGGCATTGGATGCACATTTTGTAAAACTGTTGCGTTTGTTCCAACTCTTGATTGGCCCACAAAGATGAAGAAGTGAGAGTAAGAAACCGTTTTCCACAGTGGTTGCTATCTTACCCACATAAACTATTGCTTGTGGATTCGCTTCCGCCAAGCTCTTTCTCTCTCTACTGAAATATCTCAGTTGCTGCTCTTTCTCTCCATACTGAAATATCTTTGTTGCTGGTTTTTTTGTCTCATATTGCAGGAGTCTATGCAAGCGTTCAGTGCAATCTATGATTGTGGGTTCATGCCAAGTTTGTGCGGTCTTCTAAAGCAAATAACTAAAGGTGGCTACAAGGTGTTAGTATTTGTTGTCCACAATTGCAGCCAGGTGCGTCAACAAGAATTTTTGTTCACAGATCTTGTTGTTCCCAGCTGCAGTCAATTTTATCTGCCTTAATTTAGGTAATCTCTAAGCCTTTTCTTCTGAATGGGGGATCAAAATTCTGGTTTAAATATTGAAGTGCATTAGGACAACAACCCAAATATGAAACCGATTATGAAAAAATTACTCCCATGCTTCTTAATGGAACCGATTATGAAACTTAGTCTAGAGCTATAACCATCTGTCTCAGCAGCAAATGAAAGTTGGGTTTTGTGAATAGAAAAAAACTAGCCCCAAAACCCGATGATTCTGCTAATGAAGAGAGGGAGTCTGGGGACAATCTGTCAGGTCGTACATTATAAACTCAATGGAACCATCACTTGGTGAAGGGATGTATTTCCAGCCTACTGCTGAATATTTTAGGAAGTCGCTTAAAGAGATTTATGAAGAAAAAAATGACGCAACCAAGATTTTTCTACTCAAGCAACATTTATGTCAATTTAAACAACAAGGAAAACTATTTAGAGAGTACATTGTAGTGCTTGGCGGCATGTGGGATGAGTTGTCTCAATATACTCCAATAATTGTTGATATAAGAAGCAAAATAAGAGAAGTTGAACAAGATAAATCTTTTGCTATGTTGGCAGGCCTTGGTCTAGAGTATGAGGCCATTAGGAGTCAAATCCTAATAGCTTTTGAATTTTCTTCCAAAACTTTGCATGAGCCACTATTCAAAAAGAAGAAACTAGGCGCACAGTTATGAACTTTGCCATTAAAAAGGAGGATCTCAATGACAACATTGAGAAATCAGCCTTTCTTATTGAGTCTCAAAAAACTGAAAAAATTATCACCACCGATAACAAATTCGAGAATACTAGTCGTGGTCGTGGTTGCAGTCAACCTAAGTGCACTCATTGCAAAAAGTTGGGACACACTAAAGAAAGGTGTTGGGTCCTCCATAGAAAGTCCCCTATTGGGAGAAACATGTTGTTCAAGTTGCTCAAAGTGAGATGCTCGTCTCTATTGACAAGCTAAAAGAGTTACTTCAATAAATTGGGAAGGCGAACATTGCTTCTTCTTCTGAGATAACGCCTACTACTCAAGGTAATTTTTTTGCTCACCTATCCTCTATTAATTGTCATACTTGAATTGTTGATATTGGATCTGCAAATCATATGACTTGCCATAGTGAAGGACTTGAAGGGTTTGAACATACGTCCTCAAGGAGTCATACGTCACTGATTAATGGGACTATGGTACTAGTTTGTGGAGTAAGAAATATTAAATTTTTTAATGACAAGCCATCTGAAGTTTTGTATATTCGTTCTTTCCCTTCAAATCTTTTGTCAGTTAGTCAAATCACAAAAGTCTATAATTGTTTGGCTATTTTCTATGCTGACAATATTGATTTTTTAGGAGCAGGTATTTAGGAAGAAGATTGGTGAGGGTAACCAATCATATAGGTTATAATTATTGGATCAAACCTCAAAAAAAAATTGGCAGGAAATGTGCAATTCAAGGACATTACATGGCATTGCAGATTTGGACATCCATCTGATAAAATTCTGAAGCAGGTAGTCTCTATTATTTATGCATCCTTTGCATCTTGTGAGGTTTGTCGAGATGCTAAACGGACTAAATTTCCATTTCAAAATTCCAATAAAATAAGAAAAAATAACTTTGATATCATTCATTCAGATTTATGGGGACCTGCTCCAGCGGATTCTTTTTCTAGTTTCAGATATATGCTATCCTTAATCGATGATAGAACTCGTTATGTTTGGAATTATCTATTGAAGTTTATGTTGCTGGTATAAGACCAATGGGCTAAAAATGCAATCTGTTAAATAATTTTCATTGTATAAAAACTCAAGGGTTTAAATGCATGAATAACTCAATAAAAAACCATAATACATATATTCCAACCTACAAACATGGTTTATACATATTTGAATAATAAAATTCAACCCTAATAGGTCCCTTATAAATCCCTTACTCAACAATTCAATTAAATTGAATACAATATTCAAATATTCACAATGTACATCTCTACAACATATTGCATGACTTGCACTCGCAATTCCTCATTATATCAAAATTATATGATAATTTCATCCTCTTCATGTATCGTAATATCTCATATCCATCATACACTTGATCATAATAATTCAAGAAGATTTCAATTCGCATAAACAATAATGCATAGCATTAAAGCTCATACCGCAAGATAAAAAAACAATCTCAATATTCATACAACATACTCAATTTAATCAATCATGAATCCATTTAATAACTGTAAATACATCAAATTAACATGCAAACATACATGAAGAAACTATGGTTCGAACCCCTTGTGCCCGAGCCACGAAAGGGCTTTTTGAGGACTCCATTTTATCCCATTGTCTAAGGCACAGGTGATAATAATAACTCAAGGAGATCAATCCAATGGGAAGCAAATGATCAAATTTATTTCACTTAATGGGGATCAAATCATGAGAGAGACATGTATCAAAATAGTCCTTCAAATTTTGAGAGAGATACTACACAAAATAAAGAAGTTATGGTGAAACTACATCATGTGGTCCATAAGGGACCACACGAACTTTTTAACATTAAAAAACGGAACTCAAATGACTATTTCTTATGCTCAAATATGATGAAATAAACCTCTCATCAGTGGTATATTCTAAGTAAAAATTTCAGAAAAATAAGATCAATAAATCAAGTTGAAACTACTCAAGATCATGAAGTAAGCAAGCTAGTCTACACTTACTATGTGTATGGACTACACTATTGCTTTGAGACTCTTCAAATATCAAATTTTCATGATCAAAAATGAAGAAAACTATTGTAAATTAAGAATTACAGGAAGCTTTGATAATGGAAATGAGGAAAGAACTAAAAATATGAGAAGAAAAATCAATACCTTAATGAAGCAATAGTATGGGTTTGATCACATAAATGATGGACTACTCCATAGAAAGGTTTCTAAGGAAGAAGATAGTCTCATAGGTGACTACATTTTTTTCAAGGTCTCTCTCTCTCTCTCTCTTTGAAGAGAATACTCAAGTTAGAATTATAATTGATCCCATAAGTTATTTTTATACTTAGATCATAAAGATGGATTGATCATTGATGCCTTAGATCAATGGCATATGAGAGGCTTTTATCCAAGCCATTCATCAATATCTTATCACTAAGATCAATGGATGAGCTTTTAACACCTTTCACTCTTTAAAACCTAAGTTTATAGTCATTTTACCTTGAAGCTCTTAACTCCATGTTTTATTTCTCATTAAGTCCAAATTCATATTTACACTTATGTCCATGGTTTTTTAATAATTTGTGAGAGTCAATAAAATACAAGGACATGAACATAAAGGTAATATGGGACATCCACACATGCAAATAAAATGTTTTATGACACCACCAATAGGATTTTAACAACACTAAAGTTTAATATGGGTCAAGCTTATATGGTGGTGCCACATAAGATATACTTACATGCTACATAATCATATGTGGATAATAATATAAATTCAAATAATTTTCAAAATTCCATGACTTCACACATGCCAAAAATGGCACATATGAGCAAAAAAAAACCATATGACTTAAGTCAAACTTAAGTCATAACAATAAATAACACTTTAAATAAGAAGATAACATGTTATAACATAATGTCAATAAAAGAATTAATGACAAATAAGTCCTCATATAGATATGACAGCATGATGTCATCCACGAGTGGGGAGGTGGGGGTGACACGTGGCATCCCTATGACTACTTGGGATCCATGTGGCATCCCCATAGAATGTCTTTGTTTGGTATTTATGTTAAAAAAATTTGAAAATCATATTTTATTGTTTAAAAAAAAACTGAAAAACTATCCAAAAATCTCAAAAATTCTCTAAATAATTTTTCAATATTATTATACAATTTTTCATCAATATAAAATCTTTTTTCATCAATTTTAGATTAATATGGGCCAAAGGTAAATGAGATCTCTAAACTTACAACAATAATTGGAATCTTCCATTCTGCTAACCTGAATGGCGTTCCACCGGTGTTTCAAGCCAACCCAATGGACCTATACTCCACAGTCTATGACAGGGAAACATAATTGGTCACATCAAAGTCGTTGAGCCAGAGTTTCCCATCACCAGGGGTTCAATGGATTATTTGTGCACCCTTGTGGGACATGTTCCTACTCAAATGCAGGGGTCCTCTCAAAGCACATGTGTACTAGCTCTTCTAAGTTGGATAATACTATAGAAGAGTGGTTTCCCCATACAACTGTGGGTGCACATGCTATGGAACGGTCTCGTGTCAGGATACAGGCTCATGTCCCATGAGCCGACCATTCTGTACAGGGAGAATTCTATTTTAAATACTCGGATTCTATTATTCTCGATTGGATTCTCCAAGCCCTGGCTTATCACATCAACTATGAAGCATTCTAATCAATATAATCATGATTGGAAGGTGACCTCACACCTCCCTGAGAGTTCACACTCTCAAAACGTATATTCTCAATGCCGTAAATACTCGAGGTATATGAATCTTGGCCCCAGTGTGTCTAAGTACCCAAATTCAGTCTCTTTCTAACTCCCACTGAGCGTAAGACTATTGGCTTCAAGGCCTTGAAAGGCCACATAGTTAACATTCTGTCACTTGGCCTTTTGAGGCCTAATAAAAGATTAACTTTCTCATTCTTATACACAATAATATAATTTAAAACATCCATTCACAAAAAGCAATACTCATATCAAGCAAGGGGGCAAGTATCAACAACCAAGTTAACTTTGCTAATCTTATATCATGACTTAATCTCATACATTGTTCTCAAAGTTTCCTTAGTCACAAACTGGTACTTATCCATTCAAAACCAAGGTTTGGGAGTAGTGTTTGGACTTTCAAGCATTTCACCATTCAATACATTCAATCTTTTATTTATATTACACTCGAATTAGATGCTAGCAAGTGTCATCATGAACCTATTAATTAGATCCAATCCCAAGATCAAGAGAGGTTCAATTATACATGCCCGAGTGACCAAACACATTATAAGTTCGAATCAATTAGGACAATATCTCATATAATGTGAGACTTATCAAAGTTTATTGGATTTCTCTCACATTTAATCTCACAAATTATCTCATGATAAATAACCAATTACATTAAGTCATATGCATATAGTCCATGCATAGATAGTTACTATCAGCGTGAGCAGCCCACAAAATGAGGTGTCATTATCATTATATAATCATCTTATAATCCACATATAAATATGCAGCTCTACATAAGGTCTCACATACTATTAAGAACATTTTCATGTGGCTTATGCGTACTCCACTGAAAGGCCTACTAGCCTTTTAGAGACCGGTAGAAGCTATCTAGTGGATTATCTATGTGAAAGTGAATGTATATGATAATATAGACAAGAGAGGATCTATTACCATAATGTCACACAATTAATCATTGAAAATTCAAAAGTCTATCAAAGAGATGCCTCACAACTCTACTAGAGACATGTCTCTAAGTGACTTAAAACTTCTCACTGTGGCACTAAATGAAAACAATTATATTTATAATGCAGCGAAAGAAAACGGCCATGGGTTTATAAAATGATCAATTTTCAAATAAAAGATCAAACACTCCTTTCGACTTTTATTTACAAACCATTCTAATTCAATGTCTCTTCTAATTTTCTCATAAGTGAAATTAATTTGAGATATAAGTGTTTCCAAAATCAATACCAAGGTTCTCTCTTTGAGGATGGTATGGTTTATGATTTTACTATTTAGACTTACTAAAGATGCTCCGACTAAAACCAACAAAGTTGTCTTTCAAAATAACTTGAATTTATATCTTGGAAAGAAGTTTACTTTAAAGTAAAAATTCAAAGGTTTCAAAAGGACTTTATTCAAAGATTAATGACTATGAGATACTCTAAAATATTAAGACAAACGGTTATGTGGTCATACCATAATGTTAAAAGAATATCTTTAAGGGTAATCTTCCAAAATGGAAGAAGCATGGAGTTTAGCATAATCATAACTCTTTAATAGAAAGACAATACAAAGTAACAATACACAAGATGGGGTGGAATCCCCTTTATAGTTTCTAACATCCTCTTGCGCTAAAAAATTTTAAATATAGAAATCCTCGTGCAGAAGAACAAGTGTTTAAGATAAAATATTTTTTTTCACATTTTTTTAATTATTACAATCCATACTTAAGATACATTTTGGTTCGATTGATCTCAATTTCCAAAATAGTGAAAAACATGGTACTATAAAAGAAAATGTTATCTCATACATGAAAATCCTTTTTCATAACCATTGAGCTTAACGTGCCATGTAATAATCCTCATATGACATTCATAACATAATACCACATTCACTTATTCACATAAGAATTATGGCGGGATCATGCATCACTAAGTACGCACAATATGATAATATAATACATCACATTATCTCATCATTTAGGAAATCTCAAAATAATGAAGCATGTAGCTTGAGGCACCATAAGGATTAGTCAATGTCATATTCATGATACATCTCATGAATTCTCAAATCATGACGCAACTCACAAAAAATAAACATTTATCATATCTCATAATTCTCAAGTAATCACAAGTGCAATCGTTACACATGTCATATATCTCGAATTAGCCATATCCATAAGATCGGTAATTTGAATCATAGATCATAGATCTAGAATCAAATTACTTAAGCATATTCCATATGTCTTAAGCTTATATAAGAGTGGACACAAGCATTCAAAATCTCAATATGTAAGTATCGGCCTAATTCAAGTTTATAGCTTATGTGACGAGTCCAAGCTTTTCAATTATTAAACTCATATAACACAACAAAATATTCTACCAATAATTGCTCACACGATATCATAAAACCAAAATGATTGTTCTCTAAGAAATAAATTCTCAATATATTAAAATCATGTTCATAAGTAGAGAAGTCGTACCTTATGATTTAAATTGACCAAGTCATAATGTGTCAATACCTTTGTCTTCAATCTTGTGATTTGGTTTCACCCTTTATTTTTCTCTCTTATAACTATAATCATTGTCTCAACCATCCACACGTGTCTTTAGTCTTGTTGCCAACTTCATTACACACTATCAGGGACTAGTCCAGATCTAGACCAAGACTCACAAGGACTTTCAACAACTTATATTTCATAGTGGGATTACAAAAATATAAAGTATCAATGCCCTTCTCACACAGTGGATATAGGAAATAAAGTTTTTCTGGTTTTCTATGATGACTACAGTATAATTCAATTGACATAACTTTAAATTTACACGTCATTTAATCATGAAACTTATTCTCAGATAAATTAAACTCAAAATTAGACAACTTTCATTTAGAAAGTAGCATTGAATAATGATCTGAAATGGATTAAATAGCATGATTCTCATAGGGTCAATTTCTGCTTTGTGTAGCATAAATTATAGTATGATACCTCTCAAGAAAACGACCATAATTTTCCAAATATGGGGAACTTTCCTATAAGCCCAAATGTACATTTAAACTAAATTCGATTTCTCAAAAGTATAAAGTGGTCCTAACTCATTCCTGTAAGATTTGATTGATCAAAACCCCCACTGAAAAAGGTATAAAGTTTTTGAAAATGTCTTTCTTAGATTTGACACACTTTAATAAACGGTCAATAACTTCTAAAATATACATAATATGATCATGACACTTTTTCCATATGAAAATACACTCAATAACACAAAATACTACCAGATACTATTCTCTTATATAAAGTATTGAATGCCCTACCATTCTCTCACAAGTATACAACAGTTTTGAAAAATATTCATCCACAGTTCTCATGCTAATAACACTATCAATTCTCAAATTCAGAACATATACATCATGGCAATCATGATCAAGTATTTATTCCATTTAAAAATAAAATTATACATAATATAGGAGGACTATAGGACCATATTAGAGCCCTGCTCTGATACCATTTGTTGGTGGTATAAAACCAATGGGGTAGAAATGCAATCTTTTAAATAATTTCCATTGTATAAAAATTCAAGGGTTTAAATGCATGAATATTTCAATACAAAACCATAATACATATATTCTAGCCTACAAACATGGTTTATACATATTTGAATAATAAAATTCAACCCTAATAGGTCCCTTATAAATCCCTTACTCAAAAATTTAATTAAACTGAATGTAATATTCAAATATTCACATTGTATATCTCTATAACATATTGCATGACTTGCACTCACAATTCCTCATTATATCAAAATTATATGATAATTTCATCCTCATTCTTTATTCTCATCATGTATCATAATATCTCATACACATCATACACTTGATCATAATAATTCAATAAGATTTCAATTTGCATAAACAATAATGCATAGCATTAAAGCTGATACCGCAAGATAAAAAAATAATCTCAATATTCACAACATACTCAATTTAATCAATCATGAATCCATTTAATAATTGTAAATACATCAAATTAACATGCAAACATACATGAGGAAACCATGGTTCGAACCTCTTGTGCCCAGGCCACGAAGGGCCTTTTGAGGACTTAATTTTATCCTATTTGTTTAAGGTACAGGTGATAATAATAACTCAAGGAGATCAATCAAATGGGAAACAAATGCTCACATTTATTTCACTTAATGGGGATCAAATCATGAGAGAGAAATGTATCAAAATAGCCCTTCAAAGTTTGAGAGATATACTACATAAAATAAGAAAGTTATGGTGAAACTACATCATGTGGTCTATAAGGGACCACACGAACTTTTCAACATTATAAAAAGGAACTCAATAGACTATTTCTTATGTTAAAATATGATGAAATAAACCTTTCATCAGTGGTATATTCTTAGTAAAAATTTCAAAAAATAAGATCAAGAAATCAAGTTGAAACTACTTAAGATCACGGAGTAAGCAAGCTAGTCTACACATACTATGTGTATGAACTATACTATTGCTTTCAGACTATTCAAATATCAAGTTTTCATGACCAAAAATGAAGAAAGCTACTGTAAATTAAGAATTACAACAAGCTTTGATAATGGAAATGAGGTAGGTACTAAAAATATGAGAAGAAAAATCAATACCTTAATGAAGCAATGGTATAGGCTTGATCACATAAATAATGGACTACTCTATGGAAGAGTTTCAAATGAAAGCTCAAGGAAGAAGATAGTCTCATGGGTGACCACATTTTTTTTAAAGTCTCTCTCTCTATCTCTCTCTCTCTCTCTCTTTGAAGAGAATACTCAAGTTATGGTTATAATTGAACCCATAAGTTAGTTTTATACTTAGATCATAAAAATGGATTTGATTGTGATCCTTGATGCCTTAGATCAATGGCATATGAGAGGCTTTTATTCAAGCCACTCATCCATATCTTATCACCAAGATCAATGGTGAGCTTTTGACACCTTTCACTCCTTAAAACCTAAGTTTATAATAATTTTACCTTGAAGCCCTTAGCTTCATGTTTTATTTCTCATTAAGTCCAAATTCATGTTTATACTTATGCCCATGGTTTTTGAATAATTTGTGAGAGTCAATAAAATACAAAGACATGGACATAAAGGTAATATGTGACATCAACACATTTAAATGAAATATCTTATGATACCACCAATAGGATTTTAACAACACTAAAGTTTCATATGGGTCAAGCCTATAAGGTGGTGCCACATAAGATATACTCACATGTTACAAAATCATATGTGGATAATAATATGAATTCAATTACTTCTCAAAATTTCATGGCTTCACACATGCCAAAAATGGTACATATGAGCGAAAAAAAAAAAGATGAGACTTAAATCAAACTTAAGTCATAACAATATATGACACTTTAAATAACAAGATAATATGTTATAACATAATACCAATAAATGAATTAATGACAAATAGGTCCCCACATAGATATGACGTCAACATGATGTCATCCATGAGTGGGGAGGTGGGGGTGCCATGTGGCATCCCTATGGCCACTTGGGATCCATGTGGTATCCCCATAGAATGTCTTTATTTGGTATTTATGTCAAACAAATTTGAAAATCATATGTTATTATTTAAAAAAACCTGAAAAAATCCCAAAAATTCTCTAAGTAATTTTTTAATATTATTATACAATTTTTCATCAATATAAAATATTTTATCATCAATTTTAGATTAATATGGGTCAAAGATAAATGAGATCTCTAGACTTATAATACTAGTCGGTGTCTTCCATTAGGCTACTTGAATGACGTGTCACCAGTGTCTCAAGCTGACCCAATGGACTATTGCTCCATAGTCTATGACATGGACATATAATTGGTCACATCAAAGTCGTTGAGCCAGAGCTTCTCATCATCAGGGGTTCAATGGATTACTGGTGCACCCTTATGGGACATGTTCCTACTCAAATACATGGGTTCTCTTAAAGCACATGTGCACTAGCTCTTCTAAGTTGGATAATACTATAGAAGAGTGGCTTCCCCATACAACTGTGGGTGCATATGCCATGGAACGGTCTCGTATCAGGATACGGGCTCATGTCCTATGAATTGACTATTCCACACAGAGCGAATACTCTTTTAAATACTCGGGTTCTATTATTCTCGATTAGATTCTCCAATTCTTGGCTTATCATATCAATTATGAGGCATTCTAATCAATATAGTTCTGACTGGGAGGTGACCCACATACCTCCCTTAGAGTTCACACTCTCAATGCCTCAAACGCTCGAGGTATATGAATCTGGGCTCCAGTACGCTAAGCACCTAGATTCAATCTCTCTCTAACTCCCACTGAGCGTAAGACTATTGGCTTAAGGCCATGAAAGGCAATATAGCCAACAGTTTAAAAGTGATGTCTTAACTACCTTTAAGGAATTCCATTCCATGATAAAAATCAATTTGATGCTATGGCGAAAATTTTCAGAATTGATAGTGACACTTATACAAATAAACCTTTTTCTTCATATTTAATGAATCATAGGATCATTCATCAGATGTTATGTGTAGAAACTCCTCAACAAAATGGAATTGTTGAAAGGAAAAACAAGCATCTTCTCGAAGTAACATGTACCTTACTTTTTAAATGAATGTTCCTAAAGCATACTAGTTTGAGGGTATTCTTACTGCTTGTTATCTAATAAATCGACTGTCTATTATAATCTTTGATAATAAAAGCCCCTATGAAATATTTCATGGTTGCCCTCCTACTGTTCATCATTTAAAGATACTTGGATGTAATTGCTTTGTGTATTTATCAGAAAGTCATAGAGACAAACTAGTTAAACAATCAATTAAATGTATACTTATGGAATGTTCACCTACCAAAAAGGGTTACAAATGCTATGATCTTAAAACTAGGCGAATGTATGTTTTCCAAAATATTGAATTCAATGAACAAATTTCTTATTTTCAAACTGATAAGCCTCAGGGGGAGATTAGCAAGACAACCTTTACCCAAGATCTCTAAAAACTAGAGGGTCTTAATTCTAGAGTCGAAATCATTAAAAGTACTACACCTAATTAGGAAATACCTCAATAATCCATTCTTGAAACATCACAAGACTCTAATGAGGAGGTTCAATCAAATGAATATCAAGGGGAAATAATTCCTCAAGACTTTCTGCCAAAACGATCTGGTTGTATTAGTCAACCTCCTCATGGATTAAAAGATTAATATACATATCATGTCAAGGAAAGCAATCACAAAATTCATTATCCCATTGAAAAACAAATGGATTTTAAGAAATTATCTCGTAAATATTATGTCTTTTTAACAAAATTTCCGCAAATTAAAGAACTCATTAATTTCAAAGAAGCTAATTTAAATGGAGTATGGAGGACTATTATGAAAGAGAAACTTGTTGCTTTAAAGAAACTCACACTTGGGATGTTGCTACTCTTCCTATAAGAAAAAAAACCAATTGGATGCAAGTGGGTCTATAAAATGAAATATAAAAGTGATGGAACTATTGAGAGATACAATGCAAGACTTGTCACAAAGGGATTCACCCAAACCCATGATGTTGACTACAAGGAAACCTTTACTCCTGTGGTAAAAATCAATACTGTGAGGGTTTCACTTTCTATTGCTGCCAACAATGACTGACCTTTATATCAATTAGATATAAAAAATGCCATGTTGCATGGAGATTTGGAAGAAGAAGTTTGCATGAAACTTCCTCCTGGTCATCCTAAAAAAGGCAACAAAACTGTAGCTTGCAGGCTCAGGAAAGCAATCTAAGGGCACAAACAGTCTCCCGAGGCAAGGTTTGCAAAGTTAAAGAAAGTTCTCATTGATATAGGGTTTTCTCAGACTAATGCTAATTCATACATGTTTGTTAAAAGAAGGCAATCAGGGAATGTTATTTTCCATATCTATATTGATGACATTGTTGTAACACGAAGTGAGCCAAATATCATAACAAAATTGAAAGATGACCTTCATACGAAGTTCGATATTAAAGATTTGGAAAAACTTAAATATTTTTTTAAAATTGAGGCTGCTTACTCTCACAGAGGAATTTTTATTTTGCAAAGAAAATATGCTTTAGACCTTTTGCTCGAAACTGGTAAGATAGGGTGTAAACCTATTGATAGTCCAATTGAGACAAATCAAGAATGAAAGATTGATGGAGTCTACCATTCTTTTTACAAATCCAAGCAATTTACAGTACAACTCATTGGATTATTTGTTAACAACTTAATCAACTACTTCTCCAGAATGATAAAAAAGGGATCATTTGATTTTGGTTTTTATATGCTCGCACTATTCCTACATTTTTTCAATATATCCCAAGATTTATATTGAAACGAAATGTCCGAATTTGTGAAATCAATACAATTACAGTATGAAATCCTGAGCAAAAATCATAATTATAAAGCCAACATAGACTCAGGAAAAACTTTGAAAGATATTTACATGTTTCAACGTTTGGTTGGTTTACTTATATATCTCATTGTAACTAAACTTGATATTGCTTATACTGACAGTATGGTAAGTCAATTCATGAATTCTCCAAAGATTGCTCATCTTGAAGCTGTCAATCAAATTTTAAGGTACCTTACGTCATCTCTTGAGAAGGAATTTTAATGAAAAAAATGGTCATACTGATATTATTGCCTTTTTTTTTATGCTGATTGAGCAGGTAGTCCTACAGATAGAAGATCAACCGCAGGGTATTGTACATTTGTAGGGGTTAATCTTATAACATGAAAAAGTAAGAAACAATCAGTGGTTGCTCGTTCTAGTGCAGAGGCCGAATACTGAGCCATGACAACTACAACCTGCGCATTAATTTGGCTAAAATTTCTTTTCAGAGAAATGTGTTTCGATATTTTACGTCCAATCGTTATGAAATGCGACAACCACGACGCTATACATATCGCATCAAATCCTGTATTTCATGAACAAAATAAGCACATAGAAACATATTGTCATTTTGTGAGAGAGAAAGTTCAAGCCAAGGAAATTACTACTCTATTTGTCAAAAGCAAAAATCAACTTGCTGATATCCTTACAAAGGCCACAAGCAAAGTACATTTTCAAGAAATATTAAGCAAGTTGGGCTTGATAGATATCAGCGCACCAACTTGAAGGGGAGCGTTGAAATGTAACCGTGTACAACTAGCTGTAACCGTATACAACTAGCTACTTAAATATGATATACAGATAATATGGTTACCCAAATCCCATATGGTAACTAAATGTGAAGAATATCTTGGTGATATATTTAAGAGATATTTGAGGAATCTGCTCTATTTAGTTGTTATCTTGTAACTTCTATTTAATATTGGATGTATGATTAATGAACATAACTGAATAGCCCTTCAATATTGGATATAGGTCCAAGAGACCGAACCACATAAGGCTGTATTTTCTTCTTCTTCTCTTCTTGTCTCTTCTTTTCTATTTCTTCTACAGGGTTGAAGCGGTGAATGTGATTTTGCAACCTTAAATAGGTGTTCAGATTAAATTCTTTAAGAGTAGAAAAGGGCTTGATGGTGTGTTGTACCTTAAAATTGTATGAAGCTCAAGTTTTATTTGTGTTCATTGAGGAACCTTGGCCTTCCTGAAATAGGGCGTACTATGAGAAATCGTTAAGGGGTGACATTCCTATTGTTCTTAGGTTGATGCAAATACTTCATCGAATGAGGCTGGATTTAGGACCTTATTACAAGGTCTAAGATTATTCTTATATCACCCAGGCAAGGTTTTTGTTGAAGGTGATTCCCATAATGTTGGTGCTTTGGTTTCATGTTTGAATATCTTAGGGTATGCATTCAATTTTATGTGAAATTAAGAACTTGGTTAGTACAAGAGAGATCCAGTTTAACCATGTTTATAGGAAATCAAATGCCGAGGCTGATGCTCTCACCAAGGGTGGAGTGTCAAAAGAGGTTTTGTAGCTAACTACAATTTGATTGTTTTTGCTTGCTTATATCTCGGATAGTGATTCGTGGACACTCTTGGTCCTCAATTTCATAAAGATATCTCAAACCTTAATATTTTGCTAAGGGTACATTTGGTTTGTATGAAAAAGTTCATATGAAAATGTTTTCGTATGGAACTAGTTCCCCATATTAAGAGGTGTGAAGATTTTTTCACACCAATCTGCACCGTAGCTTAATAATTTATTATAAAATAGATCAGTTGGTGTGAAAAAACCTCTATACCTCTTCACATGGGCAAATACTTTTATGTGAACTTTTTTTATGTGAACTTTTCATACCAACTAAACGTACCCATGAAATGAGACCTATTACCAGAAAAAAAAAAAAAAAAAAAACTTTCATCTTGTCCTTTTCTTAAAAATAAACAAGAGTGAAATTTTATGAGTTTTCTCCATAAAGTTTTAAGCCATAAACTTACGAGCATGCGCATCTTTTCTTTTTCGTTTTAGAATGAGCCATATACGAACCGCACCCGTTGACAAACACGTGGAAATTTTGCTACCCTGGGCACAAGGTGTGACACGGTTTCTTAATCTGTACCTTCACCCATTTGCTCCCACAACCTTCTGAAAATGTGGGCCATCGCCACAACCCGTCCTTTGCTTTCACTAAATAAAGCGATTGAACTAGGTGCCATTGGCGTTTTACAGAATCACTGGAGTGCGGAGCGAGTGTAGAGAGATAAATAGAGAGTAGAGAGAGAGAGAGGAACAATGGCGGCTGTGGCTCCCTTCGAAGTGTGCGTGAAGGCCGCAGCTGGAGCACCCGATTTGCTTGGTGACTGTAGGCTCGTTCTCCTTGTATAATAATCATCAATTGCTTTTCCATTTTTTCCTCCACATTGTTAATCCAGTTTAGCTATTAGATTTGGAAGTGGTTTGGTTTCTGATTGTTTTTACCCTAAGGTTGGTTTTGTGATTTTTGGGTCAATAGGTCCATTTAGCCAGAAGATGCTTCTCACCCTAGAGGAAAAGCACCTCCCATACGCCATGAAAATGGTCAACCTCAGTGATAAACCCAAATGGTACGTATCCATCACTCTTGCTTTTGCAATTTTTAGATTAAGTATGATGCCTTCTTTTGATGGTTCGTTTTTTCTTCATAATGTTCCTTTTGAAGATTGTTTTCTCTTTTTTCTGCATTTGTTTTAACAACTGTTTTTTTATATTACTTTTATGGTTAGGTTTTTGGAGATCAGTCCAGAGGGAAAGGTTCCACTGTTCAAATCAGATGAGACATGGGTCAGTGATTCCGATTGTATTACGCAGTTGCTCGAGGAGAAGTACCCTGATCCTTCATTGGCCACTCCACCTGAATATGCATCTGTGTATGATGCTCATATCTTCGTTGAAACTCTATGATTCTGCATTCCATTATCCTTTTCTTGAAGAAATTATTTTACTTGTTCATTAAGTGTCATTATTTAGTATTTAGTTGTCACTATTCATTATTATTTACTTTATTGTTAATTTTTGTTGATGGGTACCCAAAAAACACTAATGCATGTTTTGTTCCCTTCATTGTTTAGAAAAACGACAAAGGGGACCGGAACCGGCTGGTTCAGATCAGGAATCGGTGGGGCCAGCCTGGTTCCGCCAAAATATTGGGAATCGGTGGGCCGGTCTCCGATAGACTGGCCAGGTTTTCCGGATGGGCGATCTGGGTCACAATCCTTGTTTTTAAGCCTTTGTTCCCATTAAAGATTTCGTTTTTTAGAAACTGTATTTACTGCATGGCTTGCTTCCATTGGATTATGTTTTTTTCCTTAAACCCCAAAATGTGTGACAATCTTTTTCTTTCTTCTATACCTATATCACCCTGGATATTTTGAATTATGTGATTTTTTTTTCTTTATTGGGTTTACATGCGTCTTTTTATAGTAATCTCTCCCTCATTTGCAAATGTTGTTTTCTTTGATTGGACATTCTTGTATTTCCTTTGTTTAGGGTGTTTTGATGATTTACCCAACATTTTGGCGCCAGGGAAAAGGATAATTGTAATGACTTCAAGAACTTAATTAGTTATGAAATCACATTGCTATATTATGAGAGTGATTTTCTTGTAGTACAAGAGTACGTGATTTTCAATAATTTGCTTGGTTTTCTTCTTTGCCATTTGTTGTTTCCATCCATTTGAGCTCATAGCGATGATAGTTACCCCAGTCCCTTGTATTCCTTAATTTTTTTGTCTCTTATAAAGCTGAAACTGGAGAATGGATGTCATCAAGAGTGAACGATGGACTAAATCTCTTGTTTGCCTCGTGCTTTTGATTGTCTCCCTCACTTATCCACCATAGTTTTTATGCTTTTTATCTGTCCAGCAATAGGTCGTGAGCATATGGATTGTAGTTGTATTTTTTGTTTTGACTTTCTTAGTTGTCATTGTTATACTATGAAGGGTCATAGAATTGGTGGTTCTGCTCTGAATTATTGTGCCCTTTCATCTAACTCACTTTGATATGGATTCCATGAATGCCTGTACATCTCCAACACTTTGTTCTCTAATTTCAACTTTAGCAGAATAGACTTGATGATCCACATTTTAATCAGTTGCACTTGTTGATTTCTGTTGTAAAATTTCCAATAGAAGGCAGAATGATGTCATGAATTTCAATGTGTATCTTGTGAATTTGTAAATATAATCATAATATCATATTGATCTTTGACGTGTTTAGCTATAATTTTTGGGGTCAAATAATATGTCCTTCTATCAGTGTGCCTTTGAGGTCCTTCTATCAGTGTGCCTTTGAGGGTTTATTGTTATAATATATTATAATGAAGGGAGAGCATTCACCTCCCTATTAATTGTAGCTATCATACTAGTCTACTCAGTAGAATTTTATTGCTGAATGTGAACAAAGAGCTCTTGTTTGATTGTTGTAAATATGTAATACGTTGTACTCCATTCTATAAGTATGGCAAGTGTAAAATATTTTTCTCTTATCATATGCCATTTCGATTTTTTAATTGTTTCATCTAATGTCCGAAATCTTCCTGGAATTTACCTTGCTATAGCTGCCTTTGGATTTTGAGCTGTGCAAATTTTGTTATTCATCTTTTAATGAGTGAAAATTTTCCATAAAGTCAAGAATCTAACTAGTTATTTGTTTGAGTTGACTCAATCGCTTAGTGAGATAACCAGGCTAGAAGCATGGGATTTTCTCAATTTTTAAAATAGTTTATATAATGTACATTTTTCAAAATTCATCATTACCATCATCATCTGAAACTTATCCCAACTATTTAGGGTTGGCTATATGAAACCTATTCTACCATTTTGTTCTATCACATGCCATTCCTTAGTCAGATTATAAGTCACCACATCTTTTCTCACTACTTCCATCAATGTCTTTTGGGGTCTTCCCCTTGCCCTTTTAGAGCCTTCCACTTGAACTAAATCATCCATCCTAACCGGTGCTATTCTAGGTGGACGCTACAAATGACCAGCCACCTAAGTCTACTTTCCCTCTATTCATCTTGCATTTTCTTTGTTTTGAAAATCTTGTTGAACAACTTTGTCAACCAGAATGTGCCAATCTCTCCCATGTGCTTCCAAACCTCTATTGGTATATGTTGTGGTCTTAACGCCTTTCTTATCTGCATCTTTCTTGAAGCTTCTTTCACTTTAGATAATCTAATTCTACGACAATATCTATGACCTCTGACCCCATTTATGTCAATGATTCCTCCTAATGCTTTTCAAAATTAAAACTTAAAAATCGGAAAATGAAAATCTCCACCGAAAGATAAAATTTTCTAAGTAGAAAGTTCTTAGTTGGACGAAGTAACCTGGACACAAAAACACGTTCTAATGTCTGACATGTGTCAAAGGTGTGCAACATGGCAGTGCCAAAAACAGGGACATGGTGGATCCGCAAATAATGCATGTAATATTACAACAAACTAAGTAATATATGAAGCCGTTCTTGTTGGCCTTTAGCTTTGCGTTGACAGTACTGATTATATTGGAGGTTAATTGTCTTAATTTTATTATATGGGCATGCAGGGAGATGCTGAAACTGTGGAGAATGCAAATTGAGGACGTAGTTTGTTTTTTCCTTAACTTTTGCATCAGATGTTTAATTTTCTGCCATCTTCAGAGGGAACCAATGCTAAGCCAAATGCTTTGGCAAATAGCTGTGAGACTAGAGAAAATATTATTTTCTGAAATGCCACCTTGATGTCTCCATTACTCCCTGCTCTTTTATTTATTGTATTTCATTCTAAAATAGTGAAATATTATAATAAAAACATTGCTAGAAAAAGAATGTAAACTATTCCTTGCCATCTTCGAGATGCATGATGTACAAACAAATTTTGCAACTGCCACATGATGATTTCTCTTTTTTTCCCCTTATGCACTCTTGTCATGGCCTATATATACTTGATGCTCATGCTTTTCTTGACTACTCTATATTCTTGCTTCTTGTGTTTTGCCGTGCTTTGGTTCTCTGCTTGCTTGCTTTTGCTTGTCGGTTTCTATCATATACTGCTTGCTTTCTCTTAAAAGAATGCACATGCGCCTTCCTTGTGAGAATACTATATTAGTATATTCTTTGTGTTGATAATGGATGTAGTCCAATTTTGGCAGGGCTTCTCTTCTATCCTTTTCCTTATTGTAAATGGGAAGTTCATCATAATGCACTGAAGGAATAGATATTAAAAGTATAGATTAAAGCCTTAGTAGCAAATTATAGTAACAAAGTTTGTTTTCTGGAACTTCTTGATAACTTTGCAAACTTTGCTAGAGGAAGTCACTTGGATATTTCAGATTTTTTTTTTTTTGGATAAAATCTTGAGGAAAGATAAAAAGGAAATGCCATACAAAAGTAAGGAGGATATCTAAAATGATTAGGAAAACGTTTTGAATATATGACGTTGTAAAGTTACAGTTTATTTTCTTATAGATGGTTTTTTTTAATGGGTGTCCCTTTTTAAACTTTTAGTTATGGAATTCCAACTGTTGCACTTTCTCAATTTTTGGTTTTCTTGATTGATTGTAAAGCTATAAATTTTAGTTTGTACTTTTCACATATTTACTGATACATAAAGATTATGAAGCTTAGATTACTTTAATTTTTATAAACCTTCTGTTTGCAGACTACAGTTTGACCATACAGTTTTTTCGTGATGAACTTCAAGCCATTTTAATCCCTAAATCAACAAGGATTGGATTGAAATTCAAAACAGGATAAGGATATCCTGCTTTTATCCTTTTCCAACTAGCAATCTTTGAATAAACTTCAAGAGTATGTGTTCTGTGATAGACATCCATCAACTAAACATGTAGAAATGTAATTAACACGCATTCTTGGAAGTTTCAACTGTTCAACATTAACATTCTTCATCAAAATCTTCAGTTTTATTCTATATACAGCAGTGACCATTTTAATGCCCCTTAATCTCATGATTTTTAGGACTATTTCCCATGGAATTAGATGATTGGTTCCACAACAAAACTTTTGGACACTATTCGAAGATAATTTATCTTGTTTACCAACTGTGCATCTCTGATGGAGAATATTGTTTTTCCCATGGAATTAGATGATTGGTTCCACAACAAAACTTTTGGACACTATTCGAAGATAATTTATCTTGTTTACCAACTGTGCATCTCTGATGGAGAATATTGTTTTGTCTCGGTTAGATTTTGCAGATCGATAATTCTTCTTCGTGATTTATGTTACTTACGAAATTTATAGTTTATCTACTTGTGTGATGGATGTCATGCTACCTATTAGTTATGTGTTTTAAGTTGTGTATATCGTTGTTATCATTGTTGAGGCCTTTCCAAAACCACCTTTCGGAAACCATGGGATTTGGTGGCATGGCTCTATTATTCATGAATTTGCTAGTTTTGATCACTGAAATACTGTCTTCAAGCTCTTTGTCATCATATTGATGTTTTTAATCACTATGCTCCATCTTTGAACCTAGCTTAGGTTCTTCCCTGTGCTCTCTTGTGCAATAAATGCCCACAATATTACAAGAAATGTAATGTAACCAAGATTCTGATTTAATTGCACCCATTTTACACATGGCATAGGATCCTACATGAATATCTCTAAACAAATTTACTGTATCACTGCTATTTCATATAGATCCTTTTTCCAGTATGTGACTGTACTTCCTTCAAAAACATGTCATTCATTTATTGAATATTGATATTGCAGAGGATCAAAGATTTTCCCTTCATTTGTCAAGTTTCTGAAAAGCAAGGATCCTAGCGATAGCTCAGAGCAGGCACTTTTGGATGAGTTGCGTGCTTTGGACGATCATCTTAAAGCACATGTATGTGTTTCCTTACAATATATCATGATATAAGCCTATATTGGCCTTTGGGCCCAAATGGTTTGGCACTCTTCAGTCTTTTGTCTTGGGTTTGATCCCCATGCTTTGAAATTCACTCTCCCAGTAAATATGTACTGTTATGCATGTGAAATATAATAAGTGTGACAAGATATTTGTCTAGGTTGAACTGACTTGGAGGATGGAGAAGTGCATGGATGGATGCCTTGGATGCAAAACATGGTTTAACACATTACTCAAGTTTAATCTATCTCTCAAAAAAAAAAAATTGTAAATGATAAAATATCACTATTAATTTTTAGAACCTTATTGAATTTGACCGTTTGTATCTTTTGTAAGTTTTGGATACTTTGGTTTCTCAACAAGCTTTTTGCCAAAAATTTGGCAGTAGCTTATGATTCAAAACTTCTGGGCTACCCATGAGAAGCATATGTGGAAACCGGATTATTAATGATTGCGATTACCAATGTTAAAAGGATGCAGGTGGTGTCCTGAATCAGTAGGACCTAGGAAGGCTCAGCCTTTTTTTTCGTGAGTAACTTATGATCAAAAATTTTGGGCTACCCATGAGAAGCATATGTGGAAACCGGATTATTAATGAATGTGATTACCAATCTTACAAAGATGCAGGTGGTGTCCTGAATCAGTAAGACCTGGGAAGGCTCAGCCTTTTTTTTTTTTCTTTATGAAAAAGAAATTGGTAAGAATTGGCTGACTCTTTTGAAATTAGGCTACTTCCCACCTTTAGCTGATTCTGGTGAGTCCTGAGGCTTAGAGCCAGGTCTTTAAACAGTGGTAAGTACTAAGCTAGCACATGCAAAAGCAAATGTCTGATCATTCTAGCAATAAAATATATTAGGGACCATTCAAAGACTCAAAATTTGTCCCCAAAAGGGACCATAAAACAAAAGGCCCGGTGTTTGTTCCTTGCATGGAACACTTGTGTTTTAGGAGAAGATTTTGGTGCTCATGGTGTCTTAATTAGTGTTCAAAAAGTCGGCCACGGTGCGGTGACCCTGGGTGGACTGACTAGTTGCCTAGGTCGGCTCCCGTCTTCTTAAACATCGGTCTTAATCTTTCCTAATTACAATGTAGTTATTTACTTCTCCTGTGAAGGATGCTATTTCTCTGATTATTTTTATTTCGAATTTATAATGCAAATATGAAATTTGAAAACCGCAGGGGGCGGGGGGGGGGGGGGGGGGGGTGGGGTTCAGGGGGCGTTCCCCTTCTTTCTCTGTTTTTTTCTCCTCTACCCCTCCATGCAGTGGCCGTCCAGTGACGGTTGGGAACCCCAACCGCTCGGACAGCCATCCCCGGTTTCTTGAACATTGGTCTTAATCTTTTCTAATTAGAATATAGTTATTTAGTTCTCCTGTGAAGGATGTTAGTTATTGAGATTCTGGCTTCTATTTCCACAAATACTTATGTGAACATGCTATAGGGCCTGAATTGTCTTGAATTAAGCCTTGAATGTTGTTATTTCTCTTTATTATATTTTCTATTGTATTATTTTTGGAAGGACTGTCAGTTAATATAATGCTAATTGGTATTTGTCTATGATATAGGAAAGTGGTGTTTAATTTCTCAGCAACAACAACTCAAAACTTGCGAGTAAAGGAAAACTATACTTTTAATATGGAGTTTTGTGAGCTGTGGTATATGTGTTGACCTTTATGCGTGCGTGTTGGTAGCGAATGTCAATTAGGCTTCCTAAAATGCTAACAGATTTCCATTTACTATCATATTGAGAAGGCATATGACCAATTTTTTTTTATCTTTAGGGCCCATACATTAATGTTGAAAAAATTTGTGCTGCTGATTTGAGTTTGGCACCTAAGCTTTACCACTTGGAGATTGCTCTAGGCCACTTAAAAAATTGGACTATTCCAGAAGATCTTACTCACGTTCATAACTACATGAAGGTAAAATTTTATGCCCTGATATATTCTTTCTATGGTACATATGTCAAGTATTTATATCGTGTTGACGTGGCATAAGAGTTTCAATCTTTATTTCTTAAGCAAAATCTGGTTTGTTTCTTTTTGGAGTCAATGCTGATGGATGATACTATCATTCCCATGTTATTTTACCTTCTTTGCTTGTTTCTTTCTGCAGGTTGATTTACTTGATATGTTTATGATGTATATAGGAAAGTACTGTGGTCTTTTGAGTTGCTATGCTAGTATTTCTAGGTTGGTGTAGGGCTGTGGGGGTTGAGGGATGTAATGATTTTGATTAGGCAATGGTTCAAAAAGCAGACTGCCCAACGCCTGTGTGGCCGCCTAGGCAGTTTTGGGGGCCAGGACGCATCGCCCAGGCCTAGGCTCCCCAAAAAAGTGGATATCCTTGGGTGGCTGCCTAGGGCCTACACCCTACCAAGGGGTGGAAATGCCTGACGTTGAGGGTATTTTTGGGTTATATTTGTAATAATAAAGGTGTAACATTGTGGGTTTTAGGTTTATTTGAAACGTAATACCATTAGAGTCTATTTTAGAGAGAGAACCAAAAAAAATGACAAAATTTCTACTGAGCTGCCCTGGTTTTGGGCGCCCGCCTAGGAGCTGGGCGGCCTGAACCCCCCCCGCCCACCTAGGTGTCGCCTAGTGCTTTTTGAAACACTGGATTTAGGTAAAGTGTGTCGTTGTTTGGGGTGAATTGATGGTCCTATTAAGAGTACATTCTTTTCTTCCTTTGTGATTGATGAGGCCCCTTTGAATTTCAGAGGGATGGTCAAAGCAGTTGACCTCTTTTGGAGATCATTGGATACAATAAAGCAACATCTTAGATACCTTTGGGGTATATACTTCTGAGGAAGTGGGCAAAATGGCAAAAAACAATTGGGTGACAAATCTTTGCCCATTATAGGGCTTTAATAAACATAATATTTTTTTGTTCTCCACATATTGTGACTGAAAAGTTTCTAGGTGACTTATCACAATTTTTTGTTTATTTATTTTCTAAAAAGGTTTTATTTTATTTTCTATGTTATAACATACTTCTAAAAATTATGAAAACAATATGCGTGACCTGTGTACTCCACTTGCAGATTTGTCGAGTTAACTTGATAATAGTGACCTATGGAGTCTACATTTTGGTTTGAAACTGTGGTTTAATGTGCTATTCTTCATTAATGTGGATTGGGATGTGACATTGAAAAGCGTCTATCTATATGTCAAGGTTATATAGAAAATTAGTGACATTTTCTAAGCATCAAAATCCTGTTTTACTTACCAAGATGCAGATTGAGGTGCCACGTAAGGGACAAAGTCCTTGTAGGGAAAGGAGATGATACCAAATAAAACATGAGAAAGTGCCCATTGTATAATCCCTTAGGGCCTGTCTTGATCGTGTGTAAGTTCTGGGTTGTGCATTGTTGGAAGGCCCACTTCATTATGAGGCATTTAGTGAGGCACATCTTTGTACAGCAAGTCGGTTGCTGTTGTGCATGGGGATGGAGGTGAAACTTTAAGACACTGTTTTTTACTGCTTCAGAACATGGTTAGCTAGGCAGTCAGGAAGTTCTGTAGCCCTCCTGCAGGCATGTAGTTAGCGGTTTGTTTACTGTGGAAGTTGGCTGCAGCTGTATCTGGGACATCTCAAGCATTTTGTAGCGGTTTACTTCTGAGTGACATGTTGGTTCGGAACGTGAAGTTCCAAACTGATCTTTTTTGAAAATCAAGCAGTTTGGAACTTGAAGTTCCAAACTGCTTATTCATACAAAAAATTAGACAAGTGTCACCTAAAAATGAATTTGTATACTGTTGAAAAGAAAGGTAGAGAGAAGAAGCACATTAATTTTTAGGGCTTGTGAAAGAGACCATGAATTTTATGGTTGATTCCCGTGCAGACTTTTAAGAGGGTATAATTTCATTTTTTGTTTTGTGGTTTATTTCTTTTCTTTTATTTCTTATCCCTACATCAACACTAGCTAAGGGTTATCACCTTAAGTGGCACGGTAAGGAAAAGTGGGTTTATATAAAAACTGTAAGGATAGAACTCAAAATTTGAAGTTAAGTTGGGGAGGTGTGTGCTTTATCGAGAGATGCCTCCAAGAATCCATTCCAAAGTTTGTTATTTGATTCAAAATTAGCTTCAGCCAGTAGATAGAAAGAGTGAACATTTATATGAGCCACTTTTGCCTCACATCTAGACTTTTTATGCTCTTAACCCTGCAAAAGGAAAACTCTCTTAACCCTGCAAAAGGAAAGCTCTCTAGCATTCATTGCGTGGAGACCAATGTATTCAATTTTCAAAGAAAGTAGGCACGTAATTGTTGAAGGATTGTTCTTTATAATACGACCTCAATATGTAGTGTAGTAAAAACAAATAAGTTGATTCTATGCCATAAAATATTATCCGTTGACTTAGATATTCAACTTTTTCTTGTCATAAAATTCCAAAACATGTCATTTTGTGCATTTTTTAGAGGAAAAACATTGAAAGAAAATCATTATAATAGCTGTAGGCCATTGCCAATGATTTTGTACCTTCATCATGTGGGTAGCATAATGGTATGATCTCATGGAAAAGATGTTTATAGAAAAATGATACTTCTGAATTTTTCTCTTTTTTTTTTTTTTCTCTCTCAACTATCTTCACCTCTCTCCCTTTCTGGTATCAGAGCCTATAGGTTCACTCCTTTGACCTCTCTTACCGCAATGAAGCGTGGTGAGCAAAAGATTTATCAAAAATGGCTTATTGCATGGGTTTATGATAATATTACTTATCCTAGAAAAGCCAACAACTAATAGTTCAGATATACCTTTACTGGAAATCAAGTTTTTACATCATTGGATTAAATATTTCTCTGTGTGAGAATGGGATTTAATTATTTCATGTATGATGCATGATCTTTTAGTGCTTCACCCAAAAAAGATGAAAGAAAAGACTAAAGCATTTCCTGTACATATGATTGAATCTTGGGGAAGTCATTACTATAGTAATGATGGAGGAAAATTTTATGCCCTTTCACACTTATATTTAATCCCAAAAGATGATTTTGCCTGGCCTGTGTTTGTTGAGATTTCAGAAAAGGAATTTTTTGGAGTTGATTGGAGAGTCATAAAAACAAATTTGTTGTGCAATGGAGATCTCAAAAAGTTTTAGACTCTGTCTCTACTTGTACTTTGGCTCCAAATGATGAAAGTATAGGTGATGAAAATGAATAAATGGTGAGACAAAGCAAGATGATGACTTGGAAAGATGTTGTCTTGGTAGAAAAGAACAAACATCAGGAAGAATGCTCGACATCCTACCCTTACCAAATAATCGAAGAAGACTTTGTAAGTTCTCTATCCAGTGATGATGAATCTAGTGATTCATTAGTGCTTTTGGATGAAGATGCTCATGTTGAACAAATTAAACATGGTTTTCAAAGTGACTATAAGGGTGATTACAAGAAATTGTTTGAAAAACCATTCAAAGAGAGTGAAATTCCAAAAGAAAATTTGTATCAAATTCGGAAAATGGTGCTCTCAAAATTTGTTATTAGTGCTAGCGAAAATTGCTATAGATGGAGGTGAAAATTGGAAATTGGAAAAAGATTGAATTATTTCTTGATACTGGCTCTAACATAAATTTTTGCACCAAAGAATTACGGAAAAATAAGGTGAAATATTCTCAAGGACAAGAAGTGGATACTATGAATGGTAGAAAAAAATCCATAGAATTTGCCAACAATGATCTGTTAAAATTGAAGAAAAAATGATTTTGGTAAATCTTGTTAATATTGAGGATGGAGGATGTCAAGCAGGAATAGACTTTGTAACTCTAGATGAAATAAGCCCTTACACAGTATCGAGAGATATGATAATTTTTATTATGGAAGGAGAAAAAAAAGTTGTACCTTGAATTCCACCAACTTTCAAAATGACGTCAAACAAAATTCCAAGCAATCATTCTATAATAAAAATCATTAAAGATGTCTGCAAGCTGGAAAATGAACATGAGAAATAAGAAATCATCAGACAAATAAAGGGCATGAGCTTAGAAGCTAGTTCAAAATTTCTTGATATAAGAGAAATCACAGAAATCCTCAAACAATATTGTGTTGAACATCTTCGGGAAAAATGGGATAAAGATTCACCCGATGCCCATATACCATCTCTTCATGATATCCCAGTTCAGAGTAAGCCTATAAGATGCAATAAAGATGATGAAGAAGGGATGACAGTCAGATAATAGAATTAATAGAAAAAAGGTTAATTAGGCCATCCCAATCAAATTATTCTTGTGCGGCTTTTTTATTGTGAAAAATCATTCAGAGGCAAAAGAGGAAAAACCAGAATGGTAATTAATTATATTCCTTTAAATTACGTAACAATAGATGTTAAATGGTTATTACTCAATAAGGAAGAGTTGATACAGAGAGTTGCAGAAAAAAGGATTTTCTCAAAATTTGATTGCTAATCAGGGTACCACCAAGTGAAAATTAAAGAAGATATTCACAAAACAACCTTTTCTACTTCTGAAGGACTATATGAATGGCTAGTATTGCCCTTCGGACTAAAAAATGTTCCCTCACATTTTCAGAGGAGGATGGATTCAATAGTCAAACTATTATTTGATTTTATTGCTAACTACATAAATGATTTTGTTGTCTGTTCAAATAACATGCAGGAACATCTGGAGCATCTCATAATATTTGCGGAAATTGTGTAGAAACATGGAATAGGCCTTTCTTCTTCAAAAGACAAATTTCAAATCGCCAAAGATCAATTGATTTTCTTGGTATACATATCTCCAAAGGCCAAACACAGATGAAGCCCCATGTCATCCAGAAAATTAAAATATTTTCAGACAAGCTGTAAGATAAATTACAATGTCAGAAATTTCTTAATTGTCTCAATTATGTTCAAGATTTTATTCCCAAGCTTTCTGAGGAAACCAAGAAAATTAGAAAAGATATGAAAGAAGAACCATTTTGATGGTCTGAAGAAGCTGCTCAAGACGTAAGAAACCTCAAAACAGAAGCACAATCCTTGCCTCTTCTTGCACCAGTATATGGAAGTCCTTTTATTCTCTCTACAGATGCAACATCTGACACTTGGGCAACAGCTCTAAAGAAAGATAACAAAGAAGAAAGAATATGTGCTTACTTTAGCGGTCAGTTAAAAAAGCATGAGCTGAATTATTGGCATGCTGAAAAAGAAATATTGGCTGCAGTCAGAGGAGTCAAAAGGTTTCATACCAGTTTAATTGGAGAAATATTTATTCTCAGAGCCGACTCTTCAAATTTAGTAAGTATAATAAAAAAGAAAATCACCAGCAGCCCAAAATTACAGAAATATGCATGATGGCAGTTTACCCTTTTCCAATATAAATTTTCAGTTGAAAAGGTTCCAGACATCTTCCAGATGCTCTGACAAGAGAGATGAAAATGATAAGAATAGTCTAGAAAAAAGAGTGGCTGACGTGGTCTTTAGTAATCTCAGAAGAAAGACATAAATTTTGTCAAAAGGTTAGGAGTTATTTTTCTCCTGAATCAGAATATATTGATTTGACTGTAGGAAATTACCCTAATATTGATTGCTTTCTCACCTCTCCCGAAAGAATCAATATAGTGATAAACAATTTCAAATAGACTTTCTATTTATCAATTTTTTTTTTTCAAATGGACTTCCTTAGAGTCCAAATTAATTGCCTGGATTATTGAAAAGGAAGTATTGATGACTTGCTAATTTTTAGAAGACAACTATTTCTTAATCATATTGTCAGAGATTTTATGACAAAATTATTAGGATATACAAATTGAGAAAAGGATTTATGCAAATATTTCCAAAGGATTAATTATATTGAGCAAGGTTTTATTCGGAGATATAAAGAAAATATTCTTTATAATCATGAAGCATCCAACAAAAAGCCACCGGCATCAATGCAACTACTAGATAGCTTCTATAAAAATTTTAAAAATTGCAATAATTGCTTAGCAGGAGGACATTTTTGTATGACTCATTTAAAGAATTCAGCAGCATTATTGAAGATAAGTCACCAGAGGAGTCTGCAGAATTATCTCAAAATATCTCGCAAAGAAACCATACATGGTTTCGTGAAGTAGTTTTACTTTATGAAGAGTGGATTTGTTTTTTATGAATGATTTTCCTATTTACATTTTTAGTGTGTGGAAGAGCAAGTGACGAATGGCTTTGTACTTGTTTTTGCTTTTAAGTGGATATAAAAGATAAGTGACATGTGGGTGTACTTGATGTATCAGGGTACTGTTTTATGTGACACATGGATGTACCTGATGTTTTAGGATGTTGTATGGTTTTGTTTTTTGGTTTATGGTTTAACCTTTGGTTTTGTAAACCATTGTGTGGTAAGTCGGGCTATGTTTCACTATTAATATATAACCCCTTTGTGTGAAATACATGAAAAGTGAAGTTGAGTTTGCCTTGTGCAAAAAATGGGGTAACCAAGCCTGGTAGAGTCATAGCGCTCTAATAGTTCTTTGGTGGACTCGTTTAACCCTGTTCTCTAACGAAAATCGGGATATCGAAGTTCTCTTTTACTGTGAGCGTAATACCAGTTGGGCACACCGTGAGGTGTTAACTGTTCCGGTAGCTGATTTGACTGAGAGGGCCAGCAAATCGCAGCCCTTAAAAGGAGATATCCGTGGACTGTTGGCGATTGAGCACAGTACTCATCTCCCATTGTCAAGCTTCTCATCTATTGCTTTATACCTCCCTGCTTGCTCAACCAGGTAACCCCTATATATATATGATTTTGTTTATTTCTCTTCTTCCCTTTTGTTCTCTCTAAATCTCTCTCTATGTGTGTGTCCAGTTTTGTGTTTCTAGTTTGTCTCTCTCTTCCTTCTTTTATTATTAACTCCTCTCCCTCTTTCGTAAAAGTTATCAATATTTCCGTCAATTATTAAGTCTTATTACACTTGTCTTTATCTCTCGTAACTCTTTGTACTTCCTTCTTCTTTTCTCATTAAAGTTTGTGGCTTGTTTTTTACTTCATTATTCTTGTATTCATAATTTCAAAGCCATCTTTGTCTTTGTAGTCCCCCTTTTAGAACCCTCTTTAGTCTCTTATTGAGACTTTTCTCTCTCTCTCTCTCTCTCTCTCTTTCTCTCATTGAGACTCCCTCACTCTAACTCTCAAAATACCTCTCTCAACTCTCTTCACCTCTCTCCCCCATTTTGGTATCGGAAACGAGTGAACCTATAGTAATTGCAAGTCTCTTTGAGTTCTTACTTTATTTAAAAATCTCAGTGAGAGAATAAAGAGGGTTCTAAAGACTACAAAGGCAAAGATAACTTTAAATTTATGAATACGAGAAGAATGGAGTGAAAAGGAAACTACAAGCTTTAATTAGAAAGGAAGATAGAAGTACAAGAGTTAAGCTAGATAAAGACAAGTGTAATTAGACTTGATAATTGATAGAAATAGGGAGATCTTTTACGAGAAAGGGAGAGAAGTAAACAATAATAGGAGAAATAAGGAAGAGTGGGAAACACAGAAAGAGACAGAATTATAGAAAACAAAAGGGAAGCAGAGAGAAACATAACCTTTTCTTTTTTAATAAATAGGGGTTACCTGAAACAACAGGCAATAGGAAGGTAGAAAGCAATAGATGAGAAGCTTGACGAAGGGGGTAAGTGTTGTGCTCAACCGTCAACAGTTCGTCGAGATATCCTTTTAAGGGCTACGACTTGTTGGCCCTCTCAAAAAGGGTGAGAGAGGTGAAGAGAGTTTAGAGAAGAATTTTTAGTCTCAGAGAGTGTTGAGAGGTTTAGAGAGTGGGCTCAGTGTAGAGAGAATTCTCAGTGAGATAAGTCACGTGGAGAAAGGAAAAGTTTTAGGAACTCAAAGAGATTAGGACTTAGAAAGAGAGTCTAAAGAGGGTTCTATTTATAGAGAGATTGTAATGAGGGTTCAAGGGAGGACCACAAGAGAGTTTGTAAAGAAAAAGATGAAAAGAATACGTAAAGGAAGAGGTGAGGGGCTTTAAATGAAGAAAGTATAAAGATGTAAGAAGACAGTACAAAAGGGTCTAATGAGGGGTACTCAATACTAGCAGGGAGAGGTAAAGAAGGGAGAGAGTTATACGAATGACTTTAAGAAGTGTAGAGAATAATTCTTTTTTGGCATTTTTGATAAGAACTAAATAAAACACAGAGAGAATTATAGAGAACAAAAGGGAAGCAGAGAAACAAATTTCTTTTTTTAATAAATAGGGGTTACTTGAAACAACAGGCAACATGGATGTAGAAAACAATAGATGTGAAGCTTGATGAAGGGATGTGAATATTGTGCTCAACCGACAACAGTTAACGCTACTTCATGGTGTCCCTAATTGATATTACGCTCAGAGTAAAAGAGAGTTTTGATATCTTGAGTTTCGTCCGGTAACAGAGTTAGACGAGTCTACCAAAAGACTATTAGAGCGTGATGACTCTACTAGGCTTAGTTACCCAATTCTTTGCACAAAGCAAACTCAACTTCACTTTTGATTTATTTCACACAAAGGGGTTACATATTTATAGTGAAACATAGCCCGACTTACCACACAGTGGTTTACAAAACCATGAGCTAAACCATAGACGAAAAGCAAAACCCTGGGACATTAGGTACATCCATATGTCATTTATACAATACCGTGGTACATCAGGCATATCATTTATACAATACCGTGGTACATCAGGTACATTTACATGTCACTCTTATTTACATCCACTTAAAAGCAACAAGTACAACCACGCATAAAAAGAAAACCCACTTGAAAAAAGTAAGTCATCTTGTAAAAACCAGGGGCTTGGGCTATAGTTGGACAATTTCTTCTATGATGAAGACATTTTCTTCATTACATTCTTCTTCAAGTCGTTCAGCTGTCTCTATCAGGGACAAGTCCTCTTGGATCTTAGATTTTGTGATTATTGCTTTGATTTGCTTCAGAGCCTTTGGTGAACATTGTGCAACCAAATGTCCTTGCTGGTAGGCATAACAGGTTCCTCCGGATCTCGATTTTATCGCCTTGTTTCTTTTGTACTTGTAGGGTTTGGAGTTTCTTCTTTTATGAATTTTTCTAAATTTGGGGATGTTGTATTCTTCTGTCCCTTGGATTGTGTTGCATACCTTAGAGCCTACTTTATGTGTGTCCTGGAACCATCTTTGTAACACAATTTTTTAGTTTCTCCTTGGGCAAACCCCACTACATCAGCCATTACCAGATTTTGTACTGATATGTTTTTCATTGAAAGTATTGCAAGCACAAGTTTAGGGACATTACCTGAAAGAGATGCAAGATAATATGCATTACAAGTTGCATTATTGTGTAATCCCAACCTGTAGCACTCATTGTTGTAACTTTTTGAATATTCTTCAAAATCATCAATGCTTTGGAGCTTTCTTTTTCCCAATAAGACAATGTCTGTAGCATATTGTATTCGAGATTCAGAAACAAATTTCGAAATTAATTTGGACCTTAATTCAGGGAATCCTGCCATAGAAATGACATCTTGCTTGACATCATCAAGATTAGTGCACCAGTAACCAACTCTTCCTTGTAAGAATCCTGAAGCATATCTGATGGAATCTATGTTTGACCATCTTATGCTGTCGACATACATTCCATTGTGTGCCTAAGTAATGATCTCTTGTTTTGTTTTAGAGGAGAATGAGTTAATTCATCAATATTTAAAATTGGAGTGGCTTCTCTTATATTTCTGAGACCTTTAAAATTGGAGTGGCTTCTCCTATATTTCTGAGACCATATTGCTCAACAGTAACAATTCTCATCATTTTCACTTGGGAAATTGAAGATGAGTCTTCCATATATTCAGAATTTTGAAGAAGAAAAGAAGGAAAGTTAGGAAAACTGGGAGGCTTGTATTTAAGAGTTTTTGCAGGTTCATCTTCCTTTTTCTTTTTGTAGCTTTCTTTGATTTCAAATATTTGCAGGTGATTCTCATGTATTTGCAAAATGTTTTCTTCTGCCTTCTCCTTCTTTCTTTTCTTTTGCTTTCTTGTCAGCCAATATTTCTACATATTTTTCTTATTTCTTGAATCTGAGATTTTATGGTGGATATATGCTTTTTAGCATATGAGGTCCAATGAATTTAAGTAGTTTAACTGGTGTACCTCGTCTTTTTGAACTCTGTTAGAATCAATGTTATGAACCATGAGGTAGCTCGTATCTGCTCTTGATTTAGGACCTTCATGATTTTCTAGTTGCTCTGGAGTAGCAGTAGAATAAGCCATTTTGGGAGGCCAATCTCCTCCAAGGACTAAAGACTGACTAGTATCTTTTTTCACTGTGGTTATCATGGGACTCTGAACAATTTGAGCGGCTTTCCAGTTGGGTGAATCTATAATTTCTCTCACAGGGGGATCAATATTGATAACTGGCAGAATGGGGGGTAAAGTATTTCTTTGGCTAATTTGAAGGGCTTTGTATATAGGTTTCAGGGTGATGGTGGAGTATTTTGCTGGTGTTTGTATGGGGTTTTGGACAACATTTTGAAGTCTGTTTTTTCCTTTTGAAATTGATGAGACTCCAAATATTCAGAAATAGCAGGAAAATTGGTTATGAAGCTTTCAGAATTTACCAAGAGACCAACCTCAAACACAAAATTTGAAATTTGAGGGAATTTGACGCCATAATCTAATTTTGAACTGGTGACTACAGAACTTGTTAAGTTAAAAATACACTTGGATGCTATAGTATCATACACATAACCTGGTAAAAGATTTACTCATTTTACTTGCATACAGACCATGAACGCTTTGGTAATAAATTCATCATTTAGACTCAAAGAAAAGTTCGAAAAAATAGTGTAGATAATATCTGTCTAAACATCCTCTAAATTGACATACCAAGGTTTTTCCCATTCTAAATGTCTGATATCCTAAAGAGAAACTAAATATTCTAGTCCTGTATCATAATTGAAGTGTGGATGAACAAGCATATCTATTTGCCTGATATGGACATATTGATATTTTTTATTTTTCCACCCTCTCAATATCTGATTTTTCAAAGAAAAGTAAAAATATAGGACAAATTTCTTTACCTTTGACATGGAGATTGACTATAGACTGGCAAACTAAGTTGGAAAATCTGGACTCAAGCAAAAAAAGATTATACAAATCCTGTTTATGAACTTCAGGGAAACTAACATTACCTAGGCATCTAAAACACTTTCCTATTCTAGCACACAGGAATGCAATGGAACAGAGGAGGTAGGACTGATTAAGGTTTTTGGATTTTTTGGGGTCATTTTTTGGGTTTCTGATGAAGAGTTTGAGGAAGCTCTGGATCTTAGCATTTTCATTTGGGAAACTGGATGGTTTGAGTATTTAGAAAGCTCATTTTGCTCAAGATCTTCTTCTAGAAAGTTATTTAGCCATTGAGGATCCGGGGCTTCCTCACCAGTTTGAGATTAAGGCATATGAGGATCAAATTCTTTTGCAAGCAACTCGCCTTTTCCTTTCATCATTTGTGCATATTCCTCAAATCTTGAAGGGTATTCTGGATATGACTTTTAGCATGAAGCCTTTTTAGAAGAAGAGTAAGGAAAGGCTTTTTCATCAAACTTTCTTTTTACCGAAGATGAGCTTACTGAAGATGAACTTTCAACACTCTCTATATCATCAAGGGGTAAGTTTTTGCAAATGATTTTAAAAATTGGACAGTAACAATTTTCAAAGAGTCATTCATATTTAATGAATACTAATTTATAATATACATCTTTTCTTTTGAAGTCTGGAAATATTTTTCTCACTGAACAATTTCATCTATTGGAAAGGGAATACCTTCCTATTTGATATTTCTCATATCACATATCAGTATCATCAAAATCTTATTAAGAGAGCTATCCAGTTGTGGATTTCTAAAGGAATAGCGATTTCCTCCTTTATGCGCTACTACAGAAATAGTGAATTTGTTTGGCTTGCTTTCATCATATAAGTCAAATTGAGTAATTACCTCATTGCCAAACATGTAGAGTGCCATTTTTTTGGAAAATTCTTTTCCACCACACTTGACTACGGCAGAACCTATGCGCTCTAATACCAGAAAGGGGGCGAGAGGCTTTGGTATTATCTTCTTCTTTAATTTTCACTGAATGGTACCTTAACTTTCAATCAAATTTTGAGAAAATCCTTTTTTCTGCAACTCTCTGTATCAACTCTTTTCTATTGGGTAATGGCCATTTAATATTTGTTGTTGTTACCTGATTTAGAAAAATATAATTAAGTACCATTCTGGTTTTTCCTCTGAATGATTTCTCACACAATAAAAGCTGAACAAGAATAATTTGACTGGGATGGCCTAGTTAACCCTTTTTCTGTCAGTTTTATCATCTGAATTTTCAGCTCATCTTCATCCTCTTTATAGCATCTTAGAGGCCTATTCTGAACTATGATATTATGGATGGTTGGTATATTTTGGGTGAATCTTTATCCCAATTTTCTAAAGGATCATTTTTTTTTTTTTTTAAAAAGATGAATATCATTTTGGAGGATATTGATAATTGTTGCTTACCACTAAACTGATACCGTCATGTGGATGGATGTCCAATTCTATAATTTTGTTTTGCAGTTGCTCTTCTCTCGGGATTCATTCGCCAAGACCAAGCCCACAAAGGAGCATGTGATCGCAGGATGGCTGCCTAAGGTTAACCCATGAAGGTCTTGTAGCTGAATATGTGGATGGGGATATGTTGCCTGAAAATCTAGTGAGTCGGTGCATTTCCTCTAATCTAAACTATTAATAAAAGTTCAGTCATGTAAAGAAAGTTATTAGTATTGATGCTATTGTGGCTAGTTATTTATCCATGGATGTGTGCTTCTTGTTCGTATACATCACCATGTGCTGTATGATGGATTAAGATTAGTTGGTAATTGGGTAGGTGCTTCTGAGATACTTTTACGAAAATTTGATGTCCTGTTGTTGCCTAGCTTGGTTGATGCGTAAGATTTTAAGGTGTTAAAAATTGGTAGTTTGTTGAAGTGCTTCACTGTTGGTTCATAAAATGTCATAATAAAACTAAGCTTTTGGACAAACTCCTTAAGAGGCTCTTTGATTGCGCTGCCCCAAATCCCCCTCCTATCTATATCTGGCCTGGTTTACTTAAATTATGAAAAATTTATCATTTGTACATGGAAGTCAATCATTACAACTCATTATCCGACAAATTGGATGGCTTGGGGTGTGATGTTCGAGAATTTTTATTTTTTTTGGTACTTTTATTTCTATTCAATGACTTTTACAACCACTCATTTTGAAATTTGAAGGACAAGAATGATTGTGATATCCATATACAAAAAGTAAATAGTAAAAAATCCATTCAATAACGACTAGTCGAGAGAGTTCTAAGAGGCTGCACATTATCAGAAGTTGCAAGTTGAGACTTTACAGAAAACAAAAAGAAAAAAAAAAAAAAATTACAAAAAGACTATTTTTTTGTACAAGGTCATAATTATTCTTGTCCATCGAATTTCAATTTGGGTGGCTATAAGAGTGTTAGAAACTCAATTTCAAAACAAAATTTCTTAAAAATTTTGGAACACACTTTAGACCATCCAATTTGATGTCAAATGGCTAAATGTAATTTTGACCTCTTTGTAAAAAAAGTAAATGGTTTCATGGTATCATAGTATATAGGATAATAGTATATAGGACGAGGTTAAGATGAATGGTCTCAGCATACAATCCTATAATAAAATGGGACGGTTTGGGTCAAAGTTTGGTTCTAGAAAGACTGGTCCTCCTCCTATGAGGACCTGACCTTGTGTTCTACCCTAGTGTCTGGTCTGGAGAGTTGAGGTGCAAGTGTTGCTGAGCTTATTTCATTACTGTTAGCAATAGTTGCGGTGTATTATGGTGATTGAAATTGGGTTTTCAGGAATTATACAGGTTGGTTATATTACCTGTGTTGGGCTCTTTGTGGTGAGATTGAAATAGGAAGTGTTGCTAGCTTCGTAACTACCAATGGCTCCCCTGGTTGTCTCACTGCAGTGAGTAGCTGGCGGCTAGGGGACAAAGTCTAGAGGGAGACTAGACGTGCTTTTAGGGTAATGTGGTGGGAGAAAATCCGTGCAGCCCACGACAGTTTTTTTTTCTTTTCTTCTTTTTTTCGTGGGAAGCTTTGCATTTTCCCTCTTTTGAAAACTCTCTCCTCTAGACTCTATGAGCTAGGGGTGGGTGAGTGAGAACAAGTCGGATTGAGGTCAGATCCAGCCGGATTTAGATCTGGATTTGAATAGTATACATAAAATTAGGGGGTCGGATTTGGATCCAAATTGGATTTTAGATATTTGGATTTAGATCTGGATCTGAATAGTTTAAATTGGATATGAATTCAGATTAATATATATATATATATACTATTTAAAAAAAATTATATGTACGTAATACTCGGTTGGATTCAGATTTGGATCTGGGTTGGATCTAGATTGGATCCACCTACATCCAGATCTGATCCGAATTTCAATTCGGACTTGACTTTTGTGCCAGATCCTGATTTCAGATCTAAATTTTAGGTCTATACCTGGATCCAAATAGGGTTTGAAATCTAGATTTTGGATCTGGATCGAGTCAATTTTCACCCCTACTCTGAGATCTCTCTGTTCGGATCGAACTCTCTAGAGCTAGGGCAAATCTTCTCTCTCTCTCGTGCTAACATATCTTGGTTTAGAAAATTGTATGAACCAACAGAATACGTCCAAGTAAGATATACAGGGAGGTCAGTTTCTGATGGCCTCATTCACTTCCCTAAAAAGCATGCCTGAATTCAACATCCAATGCTGAATGAGAATGCTCGACTTCCCGCAGAAAAGGAGATAATTTCCCACGAGCATTGTTTGGATTAGAACACCGCCTAATCGTGTTATGACCTTGTTGATATCAGGTTAATCTCCTGTAGGAGTCCCAACACCATGGCCTCAGTAGTTGTCACCACTCTACAAGAGTTTGAGAAAAATAGGAGTGTTGCACACTTTCACTGGTGTGATCTTTAATGATTCGTCCAATCTCCGACGCCCCGGGGTTATCTAATGAGCAGCGATCGAAGTTCAATTTAATTGCATTAACCAAAGAGCTGACCATACCCCTATTCTTCTTTCCTTATTTCTTCTAAGCTTAAGGGTTTCAGTTAAGCTCCCACAAATGTCTGTTAACGATATACCTTAGCACGTCTCAACGGGCTTAACCCACTCTGTCAGTCAACAAAATCTTCTCCTTAACTGCTTGCATCTTGGACACTTTGCTTTCAAAAGCTTTGCTATCTCTCCTTCCATAATTGCCAAAGTATTGCTGCTATCAGTATCTCCAACTCCTCTGGAGAGTTGTGAGAACATTTCCCCACCATAGAACCTGCAAAAATGCTTGGATCTTGCAGGGGACGGGGAATTTCCAGGCCTTTCGAACTATATCATGAGGGGTCTGGATCTATCTATTGTTAGAAGTTTGTAGGCTGATTTGACCGAAATACTTCCATCCTCACTGTGTTCCCAAATTCATCAGGTCCCCTGGAGTTGTAATGCATGCATTGGAGACCTGCTAATAGCTGGGCAAACTGTGAAATAAAAGCATCACTTATTCTTAGTTACCTACACACGATATGCTAGGTATTATTCCAACCCTACTCCGGTACAGCCCGCAGTACAAGCCCCTTTGAATCTAACTTTACTATTGACTTTAGGATAATGCCATTTCAAAGGGCAATCACCTATCCATTTGTCGTGGCAAAAGAGGATCTTCCTTCCATCTCCAACTAACATTCTCGTATTAGTCATGAAGAAGATTCAACACCTTTTATATTTCTCTACATTGGTGAGCATCTTGACCTTCCGGACAGTGTAATTACTCCAAGTTAGGGTTTATATTTAGAATCTATAACTCATCTCCATTGGTGACCATGGTCTTGTCAATATCTCCGCCACCAAATTAGATCCCACACCAAAAATTTCACTGGAAGAAGTTGTTTTGATACCCAAATATCCTCAAATTGATCATCTCGATATCAAGATGCAAAGACATGAGAAAGAAATGGATTTCAAGTTTTGGAAATAGTGCATTTTGTAAGGCATTTTTTGACCGTCAAACTTCAAGATTTTATAGATCTGATTGATCTACACTATTTTTGAAGTTTTAAATTTTATAATTATAAAGAAAAAATATATTTTAAGGCTTTCACAAAGATTTCCAATATTGAAACCACGTTTCTTGACACTATTTGAAGGTGCACTTTACTTTGATTGTTTAGAACCTTTGCTGTATACAAACTGCACCCATTAGCATTATTCATATGCTTTATCCCATGCTACCAAATGGAATTCCTCTTCCTGCCTGTGTAACCCCATAGGAAGTTCCTTACTAGGCTTTCAAGTTTCTTTCTTATATAGTTGGGGATTCTAAATAACGACACACAATAGATTAGCTGGTTGGATAATGTAGACGGAAAAAGTTTATATAAGGTTGCGACTTTAAAATGTAGAATTAAAGATGTACCTCAAAAGTCCATAGGAAAATGTTGTTTTAGTGTTGAAAAACCATCTAATTGATCATCTCAACATCAAGATGCATGAATATGAAAAAAAAGAAAGATTTTGAGTCCCAAAAATAATACATCTTGCAACATATTATCTAGACTGTCCATTTTCAAGATTTTCATATGTTTATTGATCTACTTGATTTTAACCATTTTTGGAGTGTTAAATTTTATAATTAGATATGAAAATATATTTTCAGATAATCCTAAAAATTTTTTACACCAAAATTACATGTTATGATAAAATTTGGAGGTGCGCCTTAATTGGATTGTTTAAGGTTGCAACCTTATAGACACCACACCCAATGTAGATTTATATTATAGGATCTCCCAAACTTAGCAATTTTGATTTCCAAACATCCAATCTGAACTGAAATATCTCAATCACTGCATCCGATGTTGATATTGGTGCCGGGCCTTCAATAATTGGAAGGCCAAGGTACATGATTGGCAATTTATCCATTGATCATCTCATTATCCTGAAAGCATTCTAAGAATAGTTTACGTTGTTAATCTCACCTTCATTACCAACAATGTACTGTTTGTATATTGTGAGTAATGAGAGGTCCCAAGGGAGTTGGTAAGGAGCCTAAAATTAGATTTTTTGGGCTTTTAGGATGTTGTCTTTGATTTGTCTCCTGGAAATGAAAGCTGATTGGGGGGTTGATATAATCGAGGGCAGCACAGATTTTAGTCTTGAGGCATGCACCTTTGAAATAATCTTAATATAAACTACCCAACAGACTAATTGTTCTTATATCAATAGAGTTTTCTATAGTGCCTTTCTAGGGGATTAATGCTAGAAAGGCAGAGTTCACTGATTTTTTAAACCTTTCGGAGGGAGAATTCCTCAGCCAAAATATCTTCTTTTAACTGTACATCAAGGAAGTTTTGAAAGAGAGCCATGGGGTAGCCATCAGGCCGAGGTTCTCTTTCTTTTCCAAGTTCACAAACAACTTTGTCCATTGTAATTTGTAAACCACCCTGCATCCCTTAGTGATTGTTGTTTGAAAGGCACCATGTCTGTGGAAGTTTCTGGTCTTCTTTCAGCAGTGAAAGCCTTGCTGAAATGACCACAATTGCCCTTACCCAGGCTTCTCTGCCATTCTCATCGACTCCTGGTATCTTTAGCCCATGAAGATCATCCTTCGTATGGCATTTGCAATTGAAGGGGAAAACTTGGTGTTTCTATTCTTTCTTTTAACTATTTAACTCTAGATCTTTGCTTCCAAACAAATTTCCTCCAACTTCTGACGTTCATTTAGGAACTTGAATTAGTTCTACTCAATGTTTCAAAAAGCACTAGGTAGTACCTCGACGGTAGGGGTTCCAGGCCGCCCAACGCCTAGATGGGCGCCCAGAACCTGTGGCCCAATAATATTTTTCTTTTTTGGATTCGCGCTCTAAAATAACCTCTAATGGGTTTTAGGTTTCAAATGAACCTAAAACTCACAATCTTGCCCCTTTAATATTAAAAAAATGACCAAAAAATATCTTCAAAGAGCTTCATTTTGGGGCACAAGCCCTGGGCAGCTGCCTAGGCGTGCGTCTAGGGATATCCGCCTAGGCGGCCGTCCAGGTGTTGGGCGGTCTGCTTTTTGAAACAGTGGTTCTACTATCATTTGAACCTGGCCTACCCCCCCGCCTAGGCGGCCGTCCAGGCGTTGGGCGGTCTGCTTTTTGAAACAATGGTTCTACTATCATTTGAACCTGGCTTAACCCCCGCCTAGGCTGCCGTCCAGGCGTTGGGCGGTCTGCTTTTTAAAACGGTGGTTCTACCATCATTTGAACTTGGCTTAACCCCCACCCTGGTTGCTCCAGCTTACCTATGACCTCCATCTTGTTAATCAGGTTATTTATTTTACCTTGCTAGGACCCGAAAATATCTCTCTTCCATTCCTTAGTTTTAAATTTTAGAGCTTGGAGGTTTTTGAATGGTCCAAAACCAGCCCAATCCATCACTTGAATGATTGACCCAAGCTTGAGAGACCAACTCATCAAAATAGGTAGGTCACATCCGAACTTTATTTTTTGTTTTTGATTGAATAGGACATATCTGAACTCTGTCTCATCAAAAGAGGTAGGTCACATTCGAACTAGTTAGCGGTATCGAATTTGAATTCTGTATCCCTTGGACTCTTTATCTTTTCTCTCTAGGAGTGGCAATGAATCTGAACTCTCTATCCCTTGGACTCATATCTCTTCTCTCTAGAGCTAGGGTACCAAGGGCTCTGAAATTTGGACACTCTCGTGCTAGGGTACAAAATGCTTAAATCTTTTTCTTTAATTTGACATTCAAAATCACCGCTTCTCGTTATTTTTTTCCAAGACTGTATAATGTCATGAATTTTTTATAAAATTAATAAAATTTCTTTTAATTAAGACAATAATGTCTGATGTTGCATGAAGAATTAAGACAATAATGTCTGATGTTGCATGAAGTCAATAATTACATCTCTATTTTTTAAGAAAATCAGTAAGTCTGTCTTTTGGAAAAATTATATTTACCCCCCTTGACTTACTTTCTAAGCGTGCCCCAACCGGTCGCCAAACCACCCCCCCCCCCTTTTTTCCACCCCACAAAAAAAAAAAATTGTAAATCACAACAATTACTGCAAAATTGTTTATTTTAGCAACTATCCCCCAAATATAAAAAAATAAGATATTTTAAAATAAAAATAACCCCCATACAATGCATGCGTATTTTACTCAAGACAAAAATCAAAGCAGTCCCGTAGAATGTGTGCTGGAATGACTTTACATTGAACAATGTTTTGGTCTGACACATGTTGTACTAAACTGACTTTATTTTAAACAATGTATCGGCATTATTTTTAAAAATCAATTCGACAGGAACATTGTTTAAAAGAAACTCATTTGTGATTAATAAATTGATTAAAATACGTTGTACAATTTTATGTTTTGACTTGATTTTCATTGTTTTAGGTGTGCCTAAGGGTGACACACACCTTCAGAATTCTACCTCAATCACATCTGTCATTTGTGATTAATAAATTGATTAAAATACGTTGTACAATTTTATGTTTTGAATTGATTTTCATTGTTTTGGGTGTGCCTAAGTGTGACACACACCTTCAGAATTCTACGTCAATCACATCTGTGGAAGAATAAATAAAAATTAAAATATTCTACATAATTTTGACCATCTATCTCATTCGTTTTTTCTGTTTTTTGTGAACATTAATTAAAAGTATTTCACTAATCCTCTTGTTTCCAAGTATACCAACTCTTGTGTATAGTGCTGCACATTTATATAAAAATTGGGTCAAGACGTGAGCATTCTATGGACAATCAACTTTGAATAGTGGACTCTACCCTTATCCAGGCCATCTACACCATATTGGTGCCACGGTAGCTAGGGGTGGCAACGGCGAATAGTATTCGGATCCAAAATTTGGACCCATAACCAGACCCCAAGTTGGATCTACCCGTCAGGTCTCTAATGATCCCACTAACTCCCCCCCTTCTTTAATTTCCAATTAAAAAACCATAAAAAGTTAGTTTAATGGTGCTCATAGGTGGGGGACTCCATTTTTCCCATCAGTCAATTCTCTCGATTCTCATTCTCGCCACATCTCTCAAGTTGTAAATAAGGTCTTTCCTAGGTACTCCCCAAAATTATATTCATCCCGTGGACCATTAGGGTACTGTTGCTAGAATGGGGCCAAAGATATAATACTTTTTAGTTTTCTCACCTTTAAAACTTCTTTTATTTCTTTCCCTCCAAACATTCTACATAATTAACAACATCAAGGACTTCTCCATATTGGGGAATGGAGAATTTATCCATTGCTCAAAAATTTGAGTGAGGGATTTAGGTAGTATTAGTTCCAATCCAATTAATTGAAGTTCCGACATCGACATGTCATATATGTAAAGGGCAATGAATAAATAATTACTGATTGTTGGGGTTATGTAGCCATTCAAAGGCCTTATGAGAGCATGTACTAAAATAATTACAGTGAAATGTTGGCTCAAGTAGGAGTGTGGTCTACATTGAACTGTGAAGCCTTTTTAATGCCGAGACTTACTTGAGCTTTGACTGGCTATGACTCAAGTTGATGGCTAAAACCCGTAGCCCTAAGCATTTTAAACACAACTGATAATTTCGTGTGGGGTTACCATTTAATGAGGTCGGAGTAGTGCCTAGGGTAGTTACCCAGGGGACTAGATGTGATCCCTGTGTGTGATGGTTGGTCAGGTAGAACAATAGCCTAAATCCTCATTATTGCCATCACATATTGTGTACACTAGATAGTCATCCGGGAATTGGCCATTTGGATAAGGGTGTGTGTTATGTATATGTGTTGAAGAGATGACGCATGTAATATTGGATTGCATTAGAAGGACCCATGAAGCATAGTACTATAATGGGGCTTGGACTTATCCTCAGGGCCTGTAATCCTTAGAGTAGGATTGTGTCTCCTTCATTTATTGACTGACTTTGATAGTCTAGTCATGAGCCCTTACGAAGGGCTGTGGATCATGTAAGCTATTGGGATAGTTTGAGAAGGTTCAGTGAGATACGATTTCTAAAAAGAATGGAGTCCCCTGTATATTTGTTATAATCATAACTTTATAGATCAAATTCCCTTCAAATCTTCTTACATATGTTTAATTATATTTTTAGATAATTAAAATAACTTTTTGAACCTTTGGGTATTTTATTTTATTAAAAAATATTTTTAAATAGGAAAAATCAATTTTTTAGATTTATTTTAATCAGAGAGGAAAATAAAATATTTGGTGGCTTGATAAAAGTTATTTTAATATCTGAAAATTTTATTTAAAGTGTTGGGGGGCCATTGGACCCATCCAGTGATTTCAAAATCGACGAGTCACAACGAACTCGCCAGAGTCGGCACAAAAATCGGTTACCCCGTGCCGATTCAAGTGTAAAACTGTGAACCACTTGGTTCTGCACAGTGAACCGCTTGTATGATGTTATACACGGGTGAAAATCCCCCGTATGACATCACATAGCGAGTTAACACGTATCAAAATATCAATTCTCTATAGTCCACATGTGGAAGACTACCGTCACCCATCGGCCGCGCGTGGATGGCAGCCTCGGGCACACTCGCACAAACCTTTAGAAACTTACAAACCAATTTATAGATGCAAAACCAAAACTCGTTGTTGGATGTGGGATAATTCCCACGGTGCATTAAATTACGACGGAATTTGGATAAGTACTATTAATGTAGAAAACAATTACACTTGCACTGATGTGGCGAAGTGGTTATCACTTCCACAGTAGAGCCTTCACGTCTCAAGTTTGATTCCTCCATGGACACATTTTATTTTATTTTTGTTGACAATAAAAATAAGCAGAAAATAAATTTTTTTTAATTTTTTTTTTATTTTTATTTTTTGAAATCTCTCTTTTTTTATTAACAATCTTTTTTACTAAATTTATTCTATAAATCAAAACAATTAATTTTTTTAAAGAAATTTATTCCATTTGAAATGTCTCTCTTTCTATTACCAATCTCTTTTACTAAATTTTTTCTAGAAATCTAAAAATTTAAAATTTTGAAAAATTAAAGTGTTCTTTCGAAAATTGGTATGCATTCTAATAATTTCTAACCAAAATTTTATTTTATTTATTAATTTTTTCATTATAAATCATGTAATTTATTATATTTCTTAGAGCTCTCAATAATACATTTTAAATTAGATCGTATTACAAAATATTTTAGATTTGTTATTATTTGTATAATAAAATAATTATAAAATTTAAACCAACAATTTTAATTTCAACATAGAACATTATAGTTAGTTAGGTTGTAATAAATATGGATTATAGTTAGTTAGTTTGTAATAATTTGGGTTTTTTTAGGGGATTAGGGCTTTCTGCCAATTTGAGATTTTGATGGCCATTTTTTATCGATTAAATCTACTATTTATAGTAGTCCATGTATGATTATATATTTTATCGATGATAATTATATGATTTTTCTTATGTGTGATGTAAATTTAATGGTTAACATAAGTTTATACAGAGAAAAAACATATTAATATTCACAAATTGATGAAAAAAGTGAAGTTTAACAATGGAGTACCCTCATTTCTTATTGGATTCCTAAAAGACAACATTTATAATTAATTTTAATAAATTTTTTGGATATTTTTAGAGCTTAATCCGACCGAGTGGGCCAATGCTCGATTCGGATGGCCGATTCACCGTTCTGGATGGGTTTTTGATGTGCTCGATCTGGAGCACTGATCCGTTTTTTAAATCATCGGGCCCACCATTAGTGGGCTGTGGAGCCACATGGCCACCCATGGGGTGGGGCACGTTAAAAAATTGTAATAAAGTGTGGCGTAAATATTTTGATTGATTTTAAAAAAGAAAAAATCAGAGTTAATTGAAAATTGATTTAATATTTTTTCTATACAATATTTGATAGGAGTAAAATTATAAAAATTGAGGGATAATGTTGCACCTCGTTCCTTTTAATCATGATGGTTGATCTAAATAATGAATGAATGATATCTCTTCACCCCACGTGTTTCCATGATTAAAGGTCAAGATTGAGTCTCATAATGATAGCAAAACCTTAACCCTAAAAATTCTAGCGTCTATATTATATATACTAATTATGAGAGGGCCTCATTCCACACACCTCATAACTTTGACTATCTTTCTCTCTAAACCAAAGGGGTGGCACGTCCCTCTCTGATCTCTCTCTATTTTTCTCTCTTATTAGGGTTTTAGAAAAGAAAAGAAACCCTAAGGGGTCGCATGCCCAAGCCAAATAAGTTAGCCCATAGGTGTTGACCTTATGCTCATGTATTGAGCTTTGGTCTAGTGTATCCCATGTAATGCTCTCTAATTGCTTTTCCTAGACTTACTAAGTTGTGAGACAAGTTTGGGTCTAGATCCCGTGTACCATTAGTGAAGGAAACCAGGTGTGGGGTGTACAAAGTCATTGAGGGTAACCTGATGCATGGTATGCGGTATCTTCCTTACTTTATGTTTTTTTTTATTCTACTACAACTCTTATGTAATTTTCATATTCATAACATGAATATAAAGCTCGTGTGGAGGTTAGGACTTAGATGATTCTAACTGGTTTTTTGTACCATTATTTATGTGAGTAGTTTATGGTACTATGATTTATCATGACACACACTTGTTTTTACGTGCACATTCACACTTGCGTACTAGGTAGCTTGTTCATTGTTAGACATGTTATTGACGGGCTTGGTCCGCGCTCTCGCACAATGTTCCTACCTCAATTTGGGAGAGAATGAGACCCACACAAGATATTTAGTTGAGATGAGATCCCATAGAAACAACATGATCCATATGAGTACGTCATCCCAATAGACCATGTATCATGTATGATAACCAAGTGTGAGCATCGGGGATTTTCATATTAGTTGCATGGGTGCGTTCTAAGGGTACATTGGATGTGAAGGGATGCATAGTTGTGACTAAACTAAGACCTGCAAGATGTAAATCTGACATGGATCCTAATATTGTATTATATTTGCACCGTGGCATGTGACTAATACCACACGTGCTAGCGAGACTACTATTACCGTAGATGAAGAGGTGTAATCGTTGTTCTCTATTACATCGTATGAGATATGGTCGGTCACTTGGTGACCCTAAGTGCCCTTATTGACATTATGACTATATTGTGACATAGATATGATGTTGCTACGTTAGCATGTTCTCTCATGGTTATGTATGATTCAGACATGATGGGGGCAAAGTTAATAAAATAGGCAGGTTAAAATGGAATAATAGTATAGCTAAGGGAAAACTACTAGCATCACACTCTGATTGGTATGTAGAGAGATGAGTATACTTAAAAGATGCTCATCAGCTTATCAATGACATGAGGTTTTTAACTTGGGTATTCTATTGTAAAATATTTTCAAAAAATTATTATAATATAGTACAATATTTTTACAAATAAATTTTTTGAGTTAAATGAGAACGATGTTTTATTAGATGAGCTGAGTGCAAATACACAAAGGGGTTAATTAGTGTCCTGAGCATAGTGTAGCCAGCGAGTGGTTAGTGAAGATACTCAATCCGGTGTGCCAAGTGAGTCTAAGGTAGGCTGGAGTATTTTCTAATGAGAGAGAAGAGGTATTCCATATTAGTTCGAGTGAGACTTAGATTGGTTCTCTCTGAAGAGACATTATTTTTCCTTAATGTCTCATGGAAAATTTCTTGATAGAGTATAGCAGAGTTCTTGTGTTGTGATGTATAATCAAATGATGATTATGGAAACTAACATCTATTTTTTTACACACATTGTAAGATGTGTGGGATGTGTGGGGAGATGTTGGATTTCAAGTCCACCCCTTGTGGGTTAGGCACATCCATAAAATTTTCAATATTCTTTGTGGCTACTAAAAAAGAGGATGTCCATAACATTATTGGATCTACTAGTGGTATCTATTTACAATAATAAAGGAGACAAAATAATTGTGCGACCTAAGCTATAAAAATAAGTATATCGAAAAACCAATTCGGTTTTATGTTAAAGAGGTCAACAACCGAGGCTATTTTCATACTTAGGCAACTGATTGAGAAGTTTAGTATGAAGGAAAAATACATCCACATGGTTTTTATTGATATAGAGAAAGCTTATGATATAGTACCTTGAGATTTGATTTGGTGAGCATTGGAAAAACAAAATGAGTCTCCAAATACTCATTGACTTGGTGAGAAATATATACGATGGAGGGCTAAATAGTATACGAACTACTAGTAGAAAGACAAATGAGTGTTTAATGATACTAGGTCTACATCAAGGAGTCAACGTTGAGCCCATACCTTTTTATCTTAGTTATAGACGACTTAACTAAGTATCTACAAGATCAGGTACCATGGTACATATTGTTCGCAGATGACATAATCTTAATTGATGAGACTCGAAATGGAGTCCACACAAAGTTAGAACTTTGGAGAGATGCTCTAGAATTTAAAGGTTAATATTAGTCAGACTAAGACATAGTATATGGAATGCAGGTTTAGTAATAATAGAAGTAGAGACGAGGAAATAGCTAAGATTGATGGCCATAAAATATAAAACAAAAGTGCACATACGATATCTTGGGTTGATACTCCAAGAAAATAGAGAGATTGGAGAAGATGTCTGTTATACGTCATTTTTGACGCACCTCAGCCCCCCAAGCAAATAAAGAAAGAGAGCAAGCTACAGCCCGGTCACCACAGCACACAACACATAGCCACGCAGAAACAGTAGTCGTAGATGGAAAAGCCTCAAATAAAGACGACCGAGGGAAAAGATGCCTACACGAAGAAAAGTCGAAACCTTATCCCTGCCACCGTATGCAAAGAAGATAGTTAGGCATGCCAAACGACCACTGTCATCTTCCAAAAAAAAAAAACGAAGTGGCCCCGGGCTCAAATGAACCGACCCAGCTGGCCTAAGCCCAGACCATCGCGAAGTAGGGCAGAGGCATGCCTCCCTCCGTATAGCCTCACCGAACCAGTCGACGGCCATGGCGATTCTTCGGCCACTCCCCGACAAGCTTATAACTCTTTCCCAGCAATAGAAGAGTAGCCAAAAAGCCTCACGCGCCCACGAAAGCTTCAAGATATTCCTCTCTAATGAACAAAACGTGAAGACAAGCCTCCGCCACGAAAAGAAGAGGAGACAACCTTAATCCATGGACGCTGGAATCTTCAGAAGGACGCCTTAGCCCCTCGCAAAGAGAACTCGGCCACACGAAAGCTGATACCGAGAAAGGAACACTTCCAGGAAGAAAACCCCAGTCAAAACATGACAAGCAGCATTCAAAGCATGAACCAAAAAAAAAAAAAAGAGCTGCCTGGATCCCTGAGCGAATCATGCAACGTATCGTGGCCTCGTTAAAAACCAACTCCATGGGTGGAAAAACCTAGGAAGCAATCGTGGAAAGAGGACGAATGTTTAAAGCAGGGCCCCAGTCCAAACCTCTAGGTTCTCATCAGAAACAACAGACGAAAGGAGTAAACCCCGGTCATCCTCTACTCTCGACTCTGTTTTCAAATGAACAGGAACATAGCCCCCTCATCTCATCTCGGGGATTCCCTCGACTCCGCCTACAATCTCAACATTCAATAAAGATACCCCGCGAGCCAAAGTTGAAGAAGAATGGACATCCGCTCTTGAACGTTTTGTCAAATAAAGCCCCACTGAAGAGCCACCTCTTTTCGCACTAACTTCCTTCTACGAGACCATGACGGATAAGTAAAGAAGCTCCCTTCGTAACATAAAAAGAACAATGAGGCTGCAACTTTTCTTTCTCTTTAAGACAAATGAGCCTTTTTTGAAATTAAGAGAGGTCTCCCCTTGCCCCGATCATAAATAAGCAAACGAGGAAGAGGAATCGTGCTGAGAAACCGGTAGCCGGACACGCGTCCCAATCGCAGAGGAACACCAAGCGACAATGAAGGAAAAACACCCTACAGAAAGAGGCCCGCGAAGCGCCACACATGCGAAACGTCACACAGTTCAGAGGTACGGTAGTACTGAGATGCACACGCAATAAAAGATGTCGCATGAAAGAGGTTGATGGCACTCATCCTAAAGAGGGTAGCCATGGAGCAATCAAAAGCGCGCTGCCAAACTCAAGATGTGGCCCTCCTTCACCCACGACAAACCTGGAGGACAACACATATACATCGGGAAAACGACGTAGGCACACTAGGCCAAAAGTGCCACCTAGGTGCAAAAAAAAAAGAAAAAAAAAAGAAAAAGAAAAACACCCTACCACGGACTACCCTAAGGAACATATTGCTCCTTTGCGTAGCTCGACACACACTTACACATCCACAAAGAAAAAGGGACTTCATTCTCCACGCTGCTCACACACTCAAAAGGAGGCATCTAAGCCGTCCAAACGGGGCAGGATATCCCCTGCTAAGGAAAAAGAAGCTAAGAAGAAAAAACGCTGAAAAAGTGAAGAAAAGGCAAAAACCACTCCAGCAGAAATGAAAAAGAAGATTCTCATTCATGAAACAAAGGGAAATACAAGTCTTTGTTACAACGAGGTCATCTTCCATAAAACAAGAATACCAGTCTCTGTTATAAGGGAGTAAAGACTGCTTCTACGGAATTGCTATGAAAAGCTTGTTCGATTTCCTCAAGGTACAAATGATCAATCGACCCTGTCGTAAAGGAATCGAACACCAAAAGTCAAAGACATCACTCTACAAGATGCATAATCCTTCGCACTATAAACAACTTGGAATACGGAGATAGAAGGACTTCCCTCGTACGAGTGATGAGGCTACCACCTACCTATGCAGGTAGTCATCTCCAAGGAGCAACCTCGTTCTCCCTCAACAAGGCCTTACAAAAACCAAAGAAGACTCCTTATTCTTTTTCATGACAAAGTGAAGGTGAAAAGGAGCGCTATCCAAAGAAGGCTTCAGCGCCGCCCTCCAAAAACTTCTGACCTCAGCACCACTCCACAAAACAGAATTATGGTCTCAGCGCCACCCCACACCAATAAAAATTTCGGCCTCAGCGCCAACCGATAATAAGAAAATTCGGCCTCAGCGCCACCCTCCAAAGAATTCTAGCCTCAATGCCACCCCACAAAAGAATTTCGGCCTCAACGCACCCTCCAAAAATTTCAGCGTCAGTGCCACCCCAGAAGAAGACCTTCGGCCCAGTGTCATCGCCCCCCCCCCCCCCCCCCAAAAAAAAAAAAAAAAAAAAAAAAAAGGAAAAAAGAAAAGAAGAAGCAGAAAGGAAAATCACTCAAGCGAGTCGATGATGCCCCCTATGGGCACACGACTGCCAAGCCAGAGGAACAACACCCCCGCCAAAAAAAAAACTCAAGGAGAAGTCTTGTCAAAGAGACAGCCTCGGAAACCCTTCCTATCGATTGGTCCAAACTATTCGAGACAGGTCACACAAAAGCCCCCTACTGAACCCGATAGGATGGGAACGGGAAGCGGTACCCTAACCAGTCCAAACCACCCCCAACTCCAGCGAAGCATCTCATGCGCCTGCTAAGGACTCTTCTAATGTCTACCTAAGGCACAGGCCTCCAGAATGTCTTGGCGAGGATTCTAAAACAATGAGCTTCGACATCAAAAACCACTTCTTTTCGAATGTTGCACTTCTCACCTCTCTCGAAGCGTAGCATCCATCGGAGCAAGTTGTTATATATCATTTTTGACGCACCTCAGCCCCCCAAGAAAATAAAGGATGAGAGCCAGCTACAGCCTGGTCACCGCATCACACAAGACAGCTGCGCGGAAACAGTAGCCATAGATGGAAAAGCCTCGAATAAAGATGACCTAGGAAAACGATGCCTACATGAAGAAAATTCGAAGCCTTATCCCCGCCGCCTATGAAAAGGAGCTAGATAGGCATGCCAAATGACCACCGTCATCTTCCAAGTAAAAAAAAAAGAAGTGGGCCCGAGGTCAAACGGACTGACCCAGCGGCCCCAAGCCCGAACCATCGCAAAGTAGGGCAGAGGCATGCATCCTGTCGTGCAGCCTCACCGAACCAGTCGACGACCAAGGCGATTCTTCGGCCACTCCCCGATGCGTTCGCAACTCCTTCCCAGCAGCAGAAGAGTAGCCAAAAAGCCTCACACGCCCACAAAAGCTTCAACGATATTCCTCTCTGACGAATAAAATGCGAAGACAAGCCTCTGCCATGAAAAGAAGAGGAGATGGCTTGAATCCATGGACGTCGGAATCTTTAGAAGAACATTCTTAGCCCATTGCAGAGAGAACTCGGCCACGCAAAAGCTGATACCGAGAAAGGAACACTTTCAGGAAGAAAGCCTAAGTCAAAACTCGACAAGCAGCATTCAAAGCAAGAACAAAAAAAAAAAAAGAGCATGAAACCCAAGGTCACAGAATAAAACAAGAAGATCCCCGTCGCCAGAAATCCCTTTTCTAATGATTCACCAAAGTCTCAGAAGAATGAAAAGCAAAATAAACCTGTTGCTAGAACACTTGAAAGGACCTACTCCAGGCTCGCAGTCAACACAGAGTTGCTGCAGATCAGAAGAAGAAACCATCAAAGAGTTCATAAAAACCAACCGAATTCCTTCAGTCACCAAAGAGGTTGCCACAGTACGATCAAAGAGCTCAAAGCGATCACAAGCAAATGAACGACGTGAATACAACAATAGATCAACCGATCTCATGCTGCAAGTGCCTGAAAAGAGCTCTCGAAGTTGACAATGGCGATAGGGCTCCTCAGGAAAGGATGAGTTTGTCATTTGGGCGAAAGAATCATTAGGGAATTTTGGTAATTGTACCCAATTTCGAGACTTTATTTTAAATACATTTAATTGTGTTTAGGCTTAATTTTCAAGTATCCACCCATGTTTGATGAGAACTCTATATAAGCAAGCTTAAGTCAATTGTAAAAGGGGGGATTACAATTCAATAAAGAAGAGGCATTACTCTTGATTCTGCTTGTCTTTTCTCTTAGTCCTGGCATCTAGAGGAGAGGAGAGAGAAAACTTTTGCAGAGAGGGAAATACCCCTGACCGTGCTGGTATGCATTTTGCTCTTCTTGAAGATGTTTATCACTTCTGAAACTTTCTCTCTTCTTCTCCCTCACACGTAATCCGACGCACGTGCAAGACTGCACAGACCCAAGCAAACTGGAAAGGGTTCGAACCGATGCACATTTGTGTTTAATCCCTCTTCTTCACTTTGACAGCCTGATAAGAACGACAAAGTTCCCCACTCGCTTGTTCGATCAACAAAAAGAAAGCCAACCCCGGAATGAAGAATCAAGATATCCATAGGAACCTAGACTTGAGAGGAGAGAAGAGGGTCGTAGTGTCTAAAGAGAGTCCTTGACTAAACCGTGCTGATGAACAGCTGAAGGGCTTTCGTAGCTGTTCTAAGAGGGCGACCCGCTCGGATGTGTCCCACAAACCCGCAACGACGAGGTAAGCAAATCAACCCTTCCCCATCGTAAATTCTCTCTCTCTGTTGGTAGCCTATCCGCACTCTAGAAAGCTAGAGTGCCTACGTCACTCGATGCGCCATGCGCATGAGCCTTCAACGGTTGTTTGAGAGAGGATCTTCTCCATGCACCCTGCACGAGGGAACCATAGAAAATCAGGCCCCGACCAATGTCGTATATAGAATTAGAGTTGTGTAGATAAAGTGGAGATATACCATTGGAAATTTATGTAATCGTTGCATACCAATGAAGCTAAAGGGTAAGTTCTATAGGACAGATGTGAGACTAGCTTTTCTCTATGAGGCAGAATGTTGGACGGTCAAAAAATAATATATTCATAGAATGAGTGTAGCGGAGATGAGGATGTTGAGATGGATGACAAGAAGGGATATAATTCAAAATAAATACATTAAAAAAGATTTAGTTATGACACCAATATACAATAAGATAAGAGATAATAGACTTAAGTGGATTGGCCATGTGTGGCATAGACCCAGTACAATGCCTGTTAAGAGGTGCAAGTTAGGTGGAACGCTACAAAAGGGTTAGGGGTAGGCTCAAAAGGACATTGTTAGAAATAATTGAGAAAAGATATGGAGACTTATGACCTCACTGAGGGTATAACCCTTAGTAGAGCAGAATAGCAGACCAATATTCGTGTAGCCAACCCCAATTCGTTGGGAAAAGGCTTTGACAATGACGATGTTAATGGTAGAAGAAAAGATAAGGGAATATCCTATTCAATATGAAAGTTTCAATTGAGGAAAAGGTTAATTCACAGGAATATTATCCAAAATGGAAAAAATAACTCATGTTTTGGATAGGATTCATTCATAAGATATTTCTTTATAAAAGTTTTACAAGAGAGAAAAAGATGATAATATTTTAGAGGATTTATGTATCTCTCAAAAGGCTTTTCTCTTTATACCTTAAAGCTTCCCCACTCTTCTCCTAGTTTTTTCTCTTTAGAAAACTAAGAATAAAAAAATCCCCATATTAAGTGATTCAAGAACTCTCAAACCTTCTATCAAAGGCTTTTAATTATGTTGTGTATACTATGTTTCCAGTTTTAATAATCGAAAGTTAGCCTATAGATGCGAGCAACAAACTCTCGAACTGGAAAAAATGTGTACAAAAATGAACATAACGATTGTATAAACCGCAAGGGAAGATTTGGATCTGGAAAAAGGTGTGTGATCTCTGTCCGATTTGTTTGTTTTGGTGTTTCTGTGACTTCTAGGATTCATAAGGGAATCGTACAATTTCCATTCAAGAGAATGCTATCAAAAGTTCTTTTATTTCTTTCTTTCGAAATCTCCCATACCACAGTTGTCCAAAGAACATTCCCAAATATTAGATGCAACAGGGCAATGTATGAACAAATGATCTCATGTTAACTCGTCATTCTTACATATTAAACAAATATTTACCAAAATAGTACCTCTCTCTTTTAAATTGTCAACAGTTAAGGTCTTACCTTGTATGGAAATCCACAAAAAGGCTTGCACCTTATGGAGAATAGGCCACTTCCAAATCTTCTTTAGTATAAGTTGAGCCTATCGAGCATGATCATGGAAGAACAATTAGTATATTGACCTAATAAAAAACAAGCCCTCATTTTCAACCTCCAAAAACAATCTCATCGTTAGCCCACAGGAAAGATAAACACCTTCCACCTCCTTTAACAGTCATGTGAGATAACCACTACTTGACCCTATTATAAACACAACCAGTACCCTAAGTCCTCTTAGAACCAACTTGCTCAGGCAACTCATTCACATTAGCCAAAAGTTGTGCTACTATTGCAAATAGCTCAAGATACTGAATTCTCAAAGGTCTATCCCCAATACATTTGTGGAACCATAAGAACACTTTATCGCCTTTGACGAATCATCGATCTAGTGTTGCTCACAGTAATAGGTTTACACCATGAGATCCCTTTCCACCAAGAAGATTGCGAGGCACTACCTCTCCAACTACCAATAACTTATGAATCCCGATCCCTTACATACTTCGTCACCATAACCTGTCTCCAAATCTGATGCTCACCCTAACAACATCTCCACCATCATTTCATTAATTAGGCTTTATTCATTCTTTTAAGCTTTCTAATCCCCTGACCTCCTTCCTTCTTAAGAGTACAAACTCTATACCAACTTCCAATGTGATATTTCTTCTCCTCATCAAACAATCTCCAAATGAAATTTCTCAACATCCTCTCAAGCATTTTGACAACCGAGCTTGGAATTGACATAAAGGACATTTGATAAATGGGTAAAGTCGCTATGGATGATTTCATTAAAGTGATCTGTCCCACTAAGTACAAGAACTTCGTCTTCTATAAATCTAGTTTCACTTGGAATCTTTGAATAATGTGATCCCAAGCATCTCTATACATAGATATTTACTAGGAAACGCTTCCACCTTTCAACCAATTAGGCACACAAAAGAGCTTACTAGATCTTTATGGAAAGCAAACCTAACCAATGTAGTTTTTCAAAATTAACCCTTAGACCCAAAGCCATCTTTGAATACCTTAAAAACCCACTAATATTAAGGATTTGATCCACTTGTGCATCACAAAATATAAGAGTGTCATATGTATTTTAAAGGTGAGATATACTTGGACAAATGATAGAAACCTTAAAACCATAAAAACTATAATTTTCTTCCACATTTCTCAATATTATATTAAAACTCTCTATCGCTGAAGTAAACAAGAAAGACAAAAGAAGTTCACCTTGTCTAATACCTCAGTCGTCTTTAAAAAACCTCTAGAACTGCCATTGATTAAAAAATAAAAATAAACACTAGAAAAGTACATATTGATCCATCGCCTCCACCTAAACCCAAGTATGCGTAACATAATCTCTTAAAGAATAGCCCAGACCACCTATGTATGCATAACATAATCTCTTGAAGAACAGCCCAGTCCACCCTATCAGGCCTTTTCAATGTCCAACTTTATCAAAATACTAATCTCACCTATCAAAATTATAGAATTTAATACAATCTTGGGGCATAAGAATACTATCTCTATTCTGGATGAAAACCCATGGTAATTAACTAAGTTCATTCTAGTTATCTACTTCGAATTATCTCCTTTCATATTCTTTTAAGAGTTATCATAAACTTTGTCGAATTACTTTCACAATCTCCCAAACAAAGTAATATGATACATTAGACAAAATTAGTTATTTAAAAACCAACGATCGGGATCGAAAATTGTTGATTTGTGTTAACACGTATGGCCATGAGGTTTCACGTGGTCTTGCCTACAATTGTGGACTTGGAAGAATCTCATGTTTCATTATAATTATCTATTCATAAAATTGTAAGTAATTATCTATACAATTGTGGGCTTGGAGGAATTTCATGTTTTATTATAATTATCCATTTATAAAATTGTAAATAATTATCTATATTATAAAACTCTTTTCTCCAACGTTCATATGGTCCAACGTTCATGTGGATGAGTTTAATGAGTATCCCTGAAATCAAGGAATACCTTTTCTCATAGACCCGTTGGAGAAAAAGGAACGTTCGCCTTTCTTCTCCCTATAAATATGGGAAGCCAGATAGAGAAAGATACAAAAAAAAACAAAAAACAAAATCCAGAGCTTCCTGTAAACATATAGTTTTTCTCCTCTCTATTTCTAAAAAGCAAAAGGGGTTCCTAATCTAAAATCTGAGCTCTGCGATCACCAGCCTCACAATACCCCCTCTCTGATCTCGGGTTTGATCTCATTTGCGCCATTGATTTTTATTATCATTGGTATCATCCAAGTTGTATCTTACTCATATCCTGAAAAATATTTTTTGTGGTATAACATATGTTATTTACAATCTCTCTTTTCCACACATTGGTATATAGTTTCTTTCAAAATCCACGCATGATGATTTTTTTTTCCTATATATATTCATCATGCTTCCCCATAATTTACAGGAAAAGAAAAACAACCATAAAGGCAAAATCTTATAACAATAAAGATATTATTATTAAGTTGATAAATATAACTCATTTAAGAGCTATTTATCTGCTATACCTTATCTTGTTAAACCATAAAGGAAGTGTATGTGACACCCTATATTTGGTTCTTTGACCTTTTCTGCCGTACTACTCCTGTATCTCTTTGATTTGTTTCACCATACATATAGCCTCATGTTACTCCTCTATCTCATTGATTTGTTTAACGATATATATATCTATAGCCTCACGGTACTCATATCTCTTTGATTTGTTTAATGATATTCCTATAGCTTTACGTTACCTTTGTCTGTGTAAACCATTAGGATTTCACAATAAAAGGGGAGAAGATAATAACAATAAGAGAATAAGGGTAGGCAGTTTGCCATCATTTTTTTTCCTGTAGTAATCCAATTTTATTCTTCTCTAATCATCCAAGTATTGGGGCTTGCTCCTCTTTCTCTCTCTATTTTTAACCACGTCAAAACAGGGATATGCAAGGGCTGCTCCTCTCTCTCTCTCTCTCCAATTTTTTCTCACAAAAAATCCAAAAATATTATTGGGCTATTTTTTGTTGGCCAATTTGGCGGGTATTGATTTTATCCTACCATATATTTACTTATCTATTTTTCTACCTGATTTAATAGAAGCCCAACTTTAGATGCATTATTGTTTTCTTTTAATATAAAGACTCATGCTTTCTTGACATTAGAATATATTTGGTAATACTCCCGCTGAGATTGCTCATTTATACTACTGATATTGCTCACATGTACTTGATGTTGCTCAAGCACCCCAAATAAATAATAAAAGGGGGAATTTTATATTATCTTTGTAATTGTAGTGCTTACTTATAGAATGGGAGATTGCCTATTTCATAGTTTTTTTTTTAAAGGCATCACTTAATAACTGATATTGTTTATAAAATAATTGCAGCTCTATCTGTAAAAGTATTGACCATATATTAAAAATTTGGTGCCTCGTTTAGCTTTTTTAGAACTTAGAAAGTACTAGGTTGCTCACACATAACTTAGTAAATGGCCAGTAGAATTGTAATGCCTGAACTTTCTAAAGTTGAAAAATTGCATGTGGCACGTGGAAGAGGAAGATGGAATATCTCCTCATCCAAGATAGAATCATATATATACTAAAAGATGATCCACCAGTATATAGCAAAAACAACTGAAGGTGATAAACCAACTAAAAAAGAAAAGAAAAAGTTAGAAAAGTTTTTAGAAGATGACTTTATAGCAAAAACATCTATGTTAACTTTTATGCAAGGTGACATTATTAAGGTTTTCGAACATCATGAGATATATAAGAAAAGGGAAAGGTTTCTATGCTTTCCCTATAGCATCGAAGTTCTATCCTCCTCCTACCATCCAGCTATCCAATTTTGATCAAGAGAGTCACTCACCGTTTGATCTTAGATCTGACGTCTCAAAATATTTTATTTTTAGTTTTTTTTTATACAAATTGTGTGAATATGAAATTGGTACGTGTCATCTTCTCATTGGGGTGAACCTATAAAAATATTAAAAATAATTTTTCTATAAAATATAATGACCAAAATACCCCTTGAAACTTTCAGGGGTATTTTGGTTATTTTATTTTATTGAAAATATTGCTTTTATATTTTTTGCTAGTGCGAGTTTAATAGAAGAATGGACATCCAAATTTGGTGTCCAAATATTTTCTAAAAAAAATTAAAAATAAAATAGTGTAGAGATGTGACATTGTGATTGGGGAAATCTTAGCCCTTCATTCAGAATGGACGGTTGAATAAGGGGGAGGATAAAACTTCTATGTTGTAAGGGAAGCATAGAAAGCCTGCTCATAAGAAAATACCGGAGGCAATAAATATAAAATATGACACAACCTCTGAAACACACTTCCAATTGTTGTTAGAGCAATATAACTCATTTAAAATGGATAGTAATAATGTAGTGGAACATGTAAACAAGATGTTTGCTATGGCTAAGGACTTAGTCATTATTGGGAATGAAGTCCCCAGGCGGTGCATGCAAGTTTTGACAATTTCAAATAGCCTTCCACCTTCATGGAGGATGATAATAATTGCACTTAGGTTGAATGTCAAATCTCTTACATTAAAAGACTTACCTATACAACTAGCCTTAGAGCAAGAGCACATAAACAAAGATAAAAGGAGTGAGCTCATGCTTGCTTAAGAACCTTCCAAATCTAGCCAATCGAAACCTAACAACCAGAAATTTCAAGGGAAGTTTAATAAGATGAACAATAGGTTCAAAAACAGAGGAACTACGTTCTACAACCAAGAAACTAAATAAGGACCGCCAAAATGCTTCTTGTGTGGTCAGCTAGGTCACTTCAAAAACCGCTGCCCCACATAATAGAAACCCGTAAAATTCAAAGAATAGCGAAAATATAAGCAATATGCGTGAAGTTGTTTGTGTGGTTTTTGAGTGCCTGCTAACAGACCACGACATAAAAGGATGGTGGGTAGACTCAAGCACTAATCGACATATTGCAAGCTCAAAAAGCCTCTTCAAGGACTTTAAAGCAATAAAAGCTGAGGAGAAGCACATCTACAAGGGGAACAATACCTATTATGATGTATTAGGTGTAGGAACTTGTAGCTTGTATGTAGGGGAAATCAACCTTGTATTAACTGATGTATATTTTGTCCCTTGTATGAGGCGAAATATTGTATCTGTCTCATTGCTAATTAGAAAAGGCTTTGAAGTTCGCTTCTGATCATTTAAAGTATAAATTAGAAAGCGTAAACAAATTTATGCTTGGGGACACTTGGCTGATGACCACAACTTGTTCATTCTTCATGTAAATGAGAAAGATGATAATAAAATTTCAACTTGTACTAGTTATGTTGATTGTGTAATTGATTGTCTAAATTGTGGAATTTCCAACCTGTCAACACTACTTGTGAAGAAAAATGACTAAGAAATCATTCAATAAAGGGGAGAGAGTTAATGAGTTATTGAATGTAGTCCACTCTGACATTTGTGGTCCCTCAATGTTAAAACTCATAGAGGGATGTTATATTTCATCACTTTTATTAATGATTTTTTTAGATTTGGATATGTTTATCTAATCCACCATAAATCAGATGCTTTAGAAAAATTTAAAATATATAAAAGGGAGTAGAAACCAATTGGGTAAGAATATCAAAGTTCTTAGAACTAATAAGGGAGGTGAATACAAATCTGAAGCTTTCAATATTTATTGCCAAGAATATAGTATTAAAAGACATATCACTGTGCCTTATACGCCATAGTAAAATGGAATATCTAAAAAGCATATTAGGACCCTCTTAGAAATTACTAAATCCATTATGACTCATGTTAATCTACCCAAGACCTTTTAGGGAGAAGCAATAAGCACATCCATGTATATTCTTAATAGGGTTCTAACTAAGGCAATAGATTCTACCCCTTATGAACTGTAGACAGGTAGAAAGCCTGATGTAACCAACTGAGAGAAGTGAGGGTTGACTGTGCATGTTCTAATTCCATATAAGCATAGAAATAACGTAGAAAAAAAAACCTCTAGTTTGTAATTTTATAGGACACCTTGAATATTAAAAGGGATATCGATTTTATCATAAAGATAAGAGACTCATTGTAAATAGAGATGCTGAGTTCCTAGAAGATTTTATTGAAGAAAACCTACCTGTAGTGGATAATGATAATACACTTAATATCATAAATGACTTAGAACAACTACCTATAGTGTATATGGATAACCCCGATGAATATGATGATGTTGAAGAATCCACAGACTCAATGTTAAGTGATAAAAAAAAGTCTAGAGCTCCTCCATCATGCCTTGATGATTTCTATATTTATATGAGTGAAGAGATAGACAATCTTATTGACCTAAATGAAATCCATGATCCTTTTGACTTCAATGATGTTATGAGGTTACAAGAATATCAATAATAGCTTAATGCCATGAGAGAAGAATTAGATTTTATTGAGAAAAATAAAGTTTGAGGTCTATGTGATTTACCATCAGATAAAAAACCTATAGGTTCTAAATGGGTACTTAAAAAGAAGTTAAAATTTGATGGATCAATTAATAAATTTAAAGCTAGGTTAGAAGCAAATGGTTTTACCTAAAGAAAGGGAGTCAATTATGTCGACACTTATTCCCCAATTGCAATGTTTATATCCATTAGAATCATTTTGACAATTATTGCATACTATGACCTATAACTTTACCAAATGGATATAAAGACCGCATTCTTGAATGACGAACTAAATGAAATCATCTACATGAGGCAACCTAAGGGCTTCATAATTAAAAGCCAAGAAAATAAAGTATATATATTAAATAAGTCTTTATATGGTTTAAAACAATCTTCAAGACAATGGTATTTAACATTTCATGCTACCATCCCACATATAAGATATGAAGTAAATAGATTGGACCATTGTGTGTATATCTTGAAGAGTGAGAGTAAATTCACAATACTCTCATTATATGTAGATGATATCCTAATAACTGGAAATGAATTAGAAATGATTGATAAAACTAAGTCATGTCTTTCTTCTCGGTTTGAGATAAAATATATGGGAGAAGCATCTTATGTCCTAGACATAAAAATAACTAGAGATTGAAAATAAAAAATATTGTGCTTGAGCTAAGAGGGATATCTTGACTCCTTTCTCAAAAAATTTCAAATGGAAAATGGTAAATGATTGTCTACGCCCGTTGAAAAGGGAGCAAAGTGTCTAAGAATGATTGTCCAGTAGAATGATAAAAAAAACCTCATGTTCCCTATGCACAAGCTATTGGTAGCTGGTATATGCAGTAAGACATACAAGACTAAATTTGAACTATAATGTAGGACTTGTTAGTAGATATCAAAGTAATCCAAGCATATCTCATTGAAAAATAGTAAAAAGAATTATAATATACATTAAGGGAACAACGCATTTAAAATTACATTTTCAAGCAGATAAGCTTGAAGTTATCGAATATTCAAATGCAAATTTTGCTAGGGATATGGATGATAGTAAGTATACCTCAGGGCATGTTTTCCTCTTTGGAGGGGCGGTTGTTTCTTGATCTAGCAAGAAATAAGGGTGTATAGCGAGGTACACATAGGAAGCATAATACATTGCATGTAGTACTGCTTGTACTTTCGTCGTCTGGATAAAACACTTCATAGATGATTCGAAGTTTCAAATAATCGACGAACCAATCCAAATGTTTTATGATAATCAAACTGCAATTAAATCAATTCAAATTAAAGCAAATAGCTCAAAATGAAGATATATAGATGCCCAATATCATTACATTCAGTATGCAGTTGAGAAAAATGAAGTAACTGTTAATTATTTGCCCTCAACAAATATAATGTTGATCCATTAACAAATGATCTAAGTGTTAAACTACTGTCTAAGCACATTAGCTTAACGAGACTTAAAAATGTTTAAGCCAGACAATTTTTTCATGTATGACAAATCCACATTAGCGTGAAAATCCTCATGAATTATGAGAGGTATATCTGCGAAAGCGTGAGAAAAATCTCATAACAAGATATTTTCATAAAGGTCATACTCAAAAGTGGGAATATTGCATGTAACATATTGTTATGCTCGACCGTCATAACCAAATGGGAGATGTTAACACGTATGGCCATGAAGCCTCACATGATCTTGTCTACAATTGAGGGTTTGGATCCCACGTTTCATTATAATTATCCAATCATAAAAGTGTAAATAATTGTCTATATTATAAAATTATTTTCTCCAACGTTCATGTGGATGAGTATCCTGAGATCAAGAAAGATCTTTTCTCAGAGACGCGTTAGAGAAAAATGAATGTTAGCCCTTCTTCTCCCTATAAATATGGGAAGCCAGAAGAGGAAGATACAATATATATATATATATATATATATATATATATATAGAGAGAGAGAGAGAGAGATTTATGTAAAATAGATAATTTTTCTCTTTTCTCTCTCCAAAAAGTAAAATGGTTCTTAATCTAAAATCTGGCCTCTACGATCACCAATCTCACGGCACTCCCTCTATGATCTCGAGTTTGGTCTCATCTGAGCCATCAATTTTTACTAACAATTTGAACCGAAAATCAATCGGGATCAAACCTATTATGATGATGATGACGATTTAACTTAAAAGGAGAGATGCTAAGATGACCTACCCTCTACAAGAGAAGTCACCCTAAGCCATCGGCACCACCACAACACTCAAACCCCTATCTTTATAATTCCTTAAAAACAAAGAATAATAATAATAATAATAAGCCTTATCTAATGCGTTCTTAAACCCCTCTATCCCACCCAAATAGATACTCATTTTAATTGTTATTCTATTTTTTGTGTTTCTTTTTTTTTGTGTATTTTTTTTTTTTGTATCGCCAATTTGGACCTTTCAAAAGACTGCTATCGAGCGACCTAACACGGTACCTGCGGTGGACAATCCATCCACTCATCCTTATTTTTAAAACATCGGACAAAACAATCCATTTCTCATCATTATTTCCTCCATGTAACATCAATTGGTGATCTCGATGCCTACGGGCTACAAAAATTTGGCCACACTAATTTATTAAATGAAATAAAAAAGAAAAAAAAAACAACGGCAAAGATACATCCATACAAAGGAAGAGCCCATCCACCCTACACAAGAGTCCACAAAGCACCTACACATCATTTGTCCCTCGAGATATTGAATGAAACCAATCACCACGCTATTAAATAAAATAACAAAATAGAAAAAACAAAAAGAACTGTTGGGCCCCTGATAAATTACGTAACAATTAATTTCATAAACTTAATAATATTTCACAAAAAGTAGACGAAAATAGCATGAAGATGACAGGTGTACACATACGACACGTGTCGTAACAAAGAGGAATCAAACGGCATCTTGTCACGCGGGTCGGCTGCCACGTGTCAACAGCCCCGAACTGCCACCTGTTCGTCGTGTATTCGAAGCATCGCCTCAGACCCACTTTGGCATTTCCATTTTACCCTCCTCAACGACAAATGCCTCCGTATCTTTCTCATACTTTTACAGGTCCTCATTGCGTATATAACCCCACAATGAGCTTTCTCTCTCTAAACGGGACCGCTCTTCATTTAGAGAGAGAAAGAGAGACGAGCCAATTATTCCGTCCTTTTGAACGTCATTTTCACAATTTAGGTCATAATTTAGGAGAGAGTGTACAGAGAAGGACGTCATTTTCACAACTCAGGTCATAATTTAGGAGAGAGAGAGAGAGAAAGAAGGGGTGGTGGTGGTTGTTACTTAGGCATGAGGAGAATCTTGGAGAGTAGAATGAGAGAACATTTGGCGTATCTCTTCCTTTGAACGCCTCTCCTCTCTCTCCTGTGAATAAGCCTCGAAAAAACTCTTGTTCTCTTTCTCTAACTCCTTCCACACTGCACCAAAACAATCAAACACACATCAAAACCAACAGAAAAAAAAAAGAGCCTCTCTCTCTCTACAAAGGAGAAAAAAAAAAGATAGAGGTCGGTGGACCAGTGGAGGTGATCACGGGTTTGATATTGGCGTGTTTAGAGAGGGCCTCTTCGCATTCTTCCAGGGTCATGTGGAATAGCAAACATTTCTCAATGAGATGCTGAACCTGAAAAGACATGGATAGCTTTATTAGCTTCAAAATATGAGAGAGAAATTCTACCTCAGAGAAGAGTTGGATCAAAACAGTATGATACCATGCGGATATAGGAGGCAGAAGAGTCTGCCGCCATACAGGGATGGGAGAGAGAGGGAGAGGGTTTGGAGTAGAGCTTGGGACGGAGGGAGGAGGAGGGTGCTTAAAATACAAGGGAAAGAGAGGAAGAAAGAGAGAGAAAGTGGGGAATGGGGAAAATATCAAACAGGAGCAAGTAGCCCACGTGGAGGGGGAAATATAATTGGTGGAGAGGAGATAAAAGATTTATAGGGCCTAATTGTTTATTGAATTGGTCTTTGTTTCTCTCACTACAGTAGACTACCGGAGTAGGGTCGCCCGCCTTCACGTGACAGTCGGGACCACGTCGAGTGCGGACACGCACGGGGCACGCACGGACCAGCACTCACCCCGCTTTCTATCTCTCTCATCCCCTCTTTCTTCTTCTCTCTTGTTGCCGATGCGTCTTGAGCTTTCTGAGAGCACGAGGGCAAACAGAACCAGGAGAAAAACCAACCGCTTTTCAAGAAATAATGGATTTCTGGTAATCTTTGGAACTATGGATCACCATGATCACGAAGATCGTCACCCTCCAAAACGGAGGGTGGAAGTCCAGAGGGGGCAATGGACGGGGTGGCCGAGCCCAACCTGGTAAAACTAGGACCTGGGTCAGATCAAGAAATGCCTGGCCCGGTTTGGTCCATCCCTCACGTTCTTGCCTTTTTTCTCTTATTTTTCTTAAATTTTAGCCCAGCCCGGCCCAGACTTGATAAGGCTAGGGCCAGTTATCAGTGAAATAACGCCAGGCTAGGGCCACACCTAGCCTAAGGGCCACACCTAGCCTAGGCCCCACCCTATGTAGAACCACATTGTGGTCATGTTTTAGAAGGTCTTTTCCTCTATCACCACTATCCGATTGTAGATGAAATTACAGGTTAACACTGTCATCATCATCATCATAGCCTTTTACCAACTATTTGGAGTCCGTTACACAAAGCTTAGTATGTCATTCTACCCTATCAAGGGCATACCCTCATTGAAGCCATAAGTCCCTATAATTTTTCTCACTACTCCTATAACCATATTATTCTAGGCTTATCTCTTGTCTTTTTTGAGTCTTTTGTTTGAACCAACTGGCACATCTTAACATGTGCTGTATTGGGTCTACACAGCACATGAGCAGTCTACCAAATTCTACTTTCTCTCATCTTATCACCTTTTGCAGCCATACCTAAGTTCTCTCGAATGTATCATTTATAATTTTATCCCTTCTTATCTTGCCACTTATCTATCTCAACATCTTCATCTCAGCTACACTCATTTTATGGGTATGCTTTTTATTGACCACCCAACATTCCTAACCATAAAGTAAAGTTGATCTCACAGTTGTCTTATAGAAAGCAAAATTGATCTCACAATTGTCCTATAGAACTTCCTATTTAGCTTCATTATTATCCGACAATCGCATAAAACTCCGGCTATACATCTCCACCTCATCTATCTAGCTCTAATTCTATGTGTGACATCTTCCTCAATCTGTCCATTTTCTAAAAATATCGGCCCAAGATATCAAAAGTGCACTCTTTTTTATATTTCTTGGTTGTTAATATTAACTACTTCCTCGTCTCTTCTCATATTACTACTAAACTTATATTTCATACATTTTGTCCTAGTCTTGCTAATTTTAAAACCTTTAAATTCTAAAGCATACCTCTAGAGTTAAAATTTTGTGTTGTTGCCACTTCGGGTCACATTGATTAAAACTATCTCATCCGCGATCAATATACACTATAGTATCTCATCTTTGAGGCGCCTAGTTAAGTCGTTCAAATGTCAGATAGAATTATGGGCACAATACATACCCCTGATTTGGACCTATCGTTATTGAAAACTCACACGTCTCTCCACTAGTTGTTCATACACTAGTTAGCGCTCCCTCGTACATATCTCTCACCGAGTCAAAATAATATTTGGAGACTTGTTGGGTTTGGTGATAGTCAAATCACTATACCCATATTTTCTTCTAAAGATTAAGGGTATTATGGTAAAAAAAAACAGACTTTCTTGAGAAGTAATAAAATGATATCTATATAAGAGAGTTAATGAAGACATAATACCCATGTTTTTGAAGTGGTCATCCCTTTTAGGGTTATAGGAAGTGATCTCCAAGATGGAGACGAGTCTCCAAGAAAGAGAGAGATGGCCTTCGAGAGAGGCGGCCATGGGTTTTGGGTTAATTAAACTCTTACTTCTAGAGAGAGAAAGTCTTTCGATTTCTCTCAAGGTTATTGGTTTACGGTGTTGCTTGTTCGGGAGATCAAGGTTAGAAGAGAAGATCGATGAGGGTCTTTTACCGAAGTTTAGAGATGTATATCTCTTGTAACCCAAAACTGTAATATTCATTGTGATAGGGGATTTCTACTTGTCGAGGCCGTGAATGTAGTCCTACAGGGTGAACCAAAAAAATCATGTGTTTTGGTAGTATGCTTTTTTATGTTTGCTTTATTTCTCGCACTTGGTTTGTAGTCGTATTCATCTACTTCTCATATAGTCAATTATGTAAACGATATTGGGTGGGATCCATGTATTTGAGATTCCCAGTTTGACAAGCTAGGGGTTCTTGAGATCCCTACAATTGTATCAGAGCAAAAGGTGTGTATGGGGCTAAGGTTTATATGAAGTAAAGATGGATGGCGAAGCTAGATTGGTATATGCTGGAAGGTAGAGAAATATGGACGCAAAATGTTTGTGAAAATTCCACAATAGCGGCAGAAAAAATTAAGAAATTTATTCAATAAAGGTTGCCAAGGCAATTATGGTAATTTTTCTATCGAGGTGGAGATTTTTGGGTTTGGTGATAGTCAAATCACTGTACCCATATTTTTTTTCTAAAGATTAAGGGTTTTATGTTAAAAAGAAAAGTGACTTTATTAAAAAGCAAGAAAGTGATATCTATATAAGAGAATAAAGGGCCGTTTGGATAACTGGAAATATATTGTCTATAAAATATATTACTGGCATAATACATTACCTGTAAATTGGTTATTACTATTTGCGTAGTATTTAGATGCAGGAAATACAATGTTATTGTTTGGCTATGTCTAGAAGAAATATAGAAAATGCATTATCAACATTTTACCAACACGTGCCTTATAAACTATCATTTCTTTCTTTTTTGTCACAAAATTTCACTGAAATGCAGAATTATCATTTATTTCTTTTTTGTCACAAAATTTCATTAAAATACGGAATTAAAATCATCATCATACCATTCCAAAAAGATTTCTAATAATAACATCATCATCATTTCAAAGTTATTTTTTAATAATATCTTGTACCATTTTATAGTCATCATGACACTATTTCCTACTTATTTTACATGCCTTTGGCACTTACATGGAATCACATGCCTTCTAACATGACTTGGTTTCAGCATGATAAGTCATTCGAACAATATGATTGAAATAACATGATTTTATTATGATAAGCCTTATTTCTATTTATTTTTTATAGTCGTCTTTCAAATTTCTCTCTATATAATTTCAAATAAACAATAAATTTATGATACTAAATTCAAAATCTCTACGGTACAAGTTAAAAAATAGGAAGAAGTTTGATTAGTAAACTAGAAGGTTTGATAATTGGAGTATAAAATTTTGAGGTATTGGAGGAGACTAAAGATGTATGCTATTTCAATTGAGATTTTAGTAATCTTTTATGAGGATTATGTTGTGTGAAATATTTTATTATGATTGTGTTGTGTAATTTATCATTAATTATTAAATTTTATTTTTATTATTTTTGTTTGTATATGACAGCTGATGCCTTCAGATGAGGGGACGAGATTTTTTACTATGATTGTATTGTATAATTTATGATTGATTATTAATTTTTATTTTTATTATTTTTATTTTTATATGACTGATGCGTTCAGATGGGGGGACGAGCTTAAAACGGAGGGATCACCTATGTTAGTTATTACGAAGAGAGAGGATTTACAAGATAAGATTTTTTTAATCAGGATAAAATAGGTAAAAATGCACGTGAAAGATTTCTCAAAATTACCTGTCAATCCCGTAATTGATTTTTCACCTATCATCGCGCCTAATGGATTTCCTGATTTTTGGAGAAATATCGCTTAATCTCTTTTCATTTTTCTTACGATTAAGTGTACCCAAACAGTGGAAATGTCATATTTCCTCGTAATCTATTATAACGTAATAGATTTACAGTAACCAAACAGCCGCTAAAAGAAGACAGATTACTCATAGTTTTGAGGGTCACCCCTTTCGGGGTTATGGGAAGTGATCTCCAATATGGAGATAGGTCTCAAAAAAAATGGAGAGGCATGGCCCCCAAGTGAGGCGATACTCCCATGGGTTTTGGGTTGATTAAACTTTAAATGTTAGAGAGCAAACGTGTTGCTCTCGAAGTTATTGATCGATGGTGTTGATCAGTCAAGAGAGCAAGTTTAGATGGGAAGATCGGTGATGTCTTTTATTGATGCTTAGAGAAGTATATCTCTTGTACCCTAAAACTATAATCTTCATTATGATATTGGATTTCTAATTGTCAAGGCCGTGGGTGTAGCCATACAGGGTGAATCATGTAAAATATAGGAAAAAGCTCCTGTCAGCCCATGGGTTCATGGAACAGTGTAAGCCCAACAGTATATATATATATATATATATATATATATATATATATATATATATATATATATATATATATATATATATATATATATATATATATGAAAAATTTCCTGTCAGCCCATGGGCTCATGGAACAGTGTAAGCCCAACAGTCTAGATTGAATCTGGACCGATCCAATGATCATAATTGTATTTCGTAATTAAATTTTAATTTTTTTATAAAAATTTAAATTAATTGAAATTTGGAGCATCTATTCTTCAATAATATTCAAATCTAATAAAAATATTAAAAAAATAATTCGCATAAGTTAAATTGATCAAAATACCCCTGAAAGTTTTGGGGGTATTTTGGTCAAATTATTTTATGTCAATTACTTTTAAAATATTTTTATTAGGTGTGCCTTGATGAACAGAGTTTATGCTCTAAATTTCATACGATTTGGATTTATATAAAAACTTATCAAAATTATATTACCGATATACAGTCCTGACCGTTAGATCGGCCTATATTGAATCTGGGCCATTGGGTTTACACTTTTCCATGAGCTTATGGACTCACCCTACATCTTCTATATATATATATATATATATATATATATATATATATATATATATATATATATATATATATATATATATATATATATATATATATATATATATGGGAGTCACTATTGTACGCCTATACGCGAATGGTCCGATTGAATCTAGGCCATTTTGTGGCCAATCTGATGCTCACGGATGTCTGATAGTATTTGAATTTTAATGTTTTTTCTACAAATCCAAATCACTTGAAATTTTATACATGTATTCTTATCATCAAGGTGCACCTAATACAAATATAAAAAAAATAATTCCTGAAATAAATTGACCAAAATACCCCCAAAACTTTTCAGAGGTATGTTAATCAATTTATTTAATGTAAAAACGTTTTTTGATATTTTTGTAGATTCGCCTATTTTTTAAGAACACACACCTAAAATTTTAAGTGATTTAGATTTGTAGAAAAAATTAATATTTAAATACTCTAGGATATTCGTGATCGTCAGATTGGCCCAGATTCAATCTGGACCGTGACCGTTTACTGTAGCAGTACACAGCTGGGTGCATAGGATCTTTTCCCTATATATATATATATATATATATATATATATATATATATATATATATATATATATATATATATATATATATATATATATATGGTGTGGTTTGTACGGAGCTTAGGCTCTAAAAAATCAAATTAGAGCTTACCTTCAAATGGTGTCGAGAAAAGTGGTTTCAATATTGAAAATCGCTGTGATACTCTTAAAATATATTTTTATATTTATTTATAAAGTTTAAAGCTTAAAAAATAGTGTAGATTGACAGATCTATGAAAACTTGAAAATCTTGAAAATTGACGATCAAAAAGTACGTTACAAAATACACTATTTTAAAAACTTGAAATCCATTTCTCATGTCCATGCATCGTGATGTTGAGATGATCAATTTGAAGATATTTGGGCATCAAAACAACTTCTTTTAGTGAAAGTTTTTAGGTAGGCTCAAATTTGATTGTTTAGTGCCTCAACTCTATATAAATTTTTTCGATACATATATATTTGCTTTATTTCTTGCACTCTGTTTATAGTTGTATTCATCTCTTTTGTATTTAGCCAATTATGTACACGATCTTGAGTGGATCCCGGTATTTGAGATTCCTGATTCTGCAAGGTAGCGGTTCTTGAGATCACTGCAAGATTCGTTTCTTTTTCAATACTCTCCAAATTGCTCCATCACTCTATCCAACAGCTTCATAGTATAGCTCAGTAGTTTGATCTCTTTATAATTCATACAATTTTGTATTATGATTTGTTCTTGTAAATAGGTTCTACAATACTTTTCCTCTATTTTCCTGTTATCTTTTTAATTCTCAACACCGTGTTGAATAACTTTTTCAACTAGTCAATATCAATCTCCCCATGTACTTCCAAACATCTCATGAGGTACCTTCCAATCTTAAAGCTTTTTTTATTTTCATCATCTTCAAAGTTTCTTTCACTTCCCATATCATAGTATTATGTAAATTTTTGGAAAAATTATGTAAATATCTATTTTAGTTTATGTTATTATTAAAATACCGAATACTTTCCATTATTATTTTTGGACTTCATAACAACTTTTTTTAAAAAAACAAAACTAGGTTTTTGTCAAAAAAACTAATTTCGCTTTTTTGAAAAATCGAAAATTTTAAAATTCGGATTTCTAGAACCAAAAACTTTAAAAGGAGTTGAGGACATGCGGTGTTTACTGAGAGATCATTACGAGAGCAAATGACGAATAATCAGAGGTGGAAATGGTATCCAAATGCTTTTCCCACTATTCTATTTTTCGCAACAGTTGATTTATCACGAAGTTTTTGAATCTGGATCAAGTTCTTCACTGCACGCCATTAAAGAACTATATTGAGGTCGACAGATCCATACATTATTGTGTTTTTTATCTTTTGCCATTATTGGATAGTATAGGTGCATCAAGTTCTTTGTTTTTATTTCTTTTAGGCAAGAGAGAGAAAATGAGGTGGGGACATCAATGAGAATGAGAGAGCACGAAGAAAAGACAGTGTGATGGATATTGAAGAGAGGGAGAGGTGATAGAAGATTGAGAGAAAGAAGAGAGAGATATGGACACCACGAGTGGGCACTTATGGAAAAATGTTTTGGAGGGAGAGCAGAGACTGCGATAGGCTGTAATTAATGGCGAACTGGTTCAGCAAGCAAGGAGCATTATTTGAAAAATCAAAATTTTAAGGTTTTTGATTTTTGAAAAACCCAAATTTTAAAATTTTCTTTAAAAAACCCAAAACTGAGTAGTTTTATCTTTAAAAAAATATTGTTATGATCTACAAAAACAATGGACATACGAGTAATAACGAAAAACATTCGATATTGTGGTTGTTACATGAAAATGGTTAGTTAGGATAGTGTGGTTGATCTATTACAAATTCCAAAAAAATTTAATTGAATTTTGTCAAATACCCAATACCCATGAGTGATTATGACCTTCCTCTATAGATAAATAGTCCCAGGGCCTGTTTGGATGTAGTCGTTGTTGCACACATTTTAATATTTCGATAAACTTACTCCCAGTAATTAAATATTTATTGTTTTGGAAGTGTCCATTATAAACTTGTCCAATATAACTTACAAGCAATTTTATAAATAAGCTTATTTGTTTGAAAAAGTGGTTTTTATTTTATTAAAAAAATTTGCTTGAAACTACATGGCTTTTGCCAAAAATTAGATAAAAGTCATCGAAAAAGATATATTATGAAATAATATTATACATAATATTAGCTATATATCAAACATCTAACAAAATAATATTATGATAAATATATTCATTTTAAATAATATATCTTAGATAAAACTAATTGTCATCTAAACCATCCCTTGCATTATGCAATCCATTTTATAACCAGTGCAGTATGTAGAGGGTGTCAACATTAAATAATCAAAGGAAGGCACACTTCTAAATCTTGCTAAAGGATGCTAGAAACCCTTAAGATAGCCTTAAAATCTATTTTAGCCCCTAGTTATGAAATTTAAAAATAGTATATATCAAGTAGTTTTATAAACACTTTTAAATTTTGAAAATGGATGGTCTAGATAATATATTTCAAGATGCATTATTTTTAATACTTTAAATCTATTTTTTTATTTATTTATATATGTATAAGTCAAGATAAGCAGTTATAGGATTTTTGACATCGGAAAACCTTTACCGATGGATTTTTGAAATAAACTCTGTAAGGTTGATGCCTTATGTGAACTTTTCCCTTTTTATATTAGGAAAATTGCAAATACCCCCAAAATGGACTTTTTACGCACGGTACCCCCACCCAACTTTTCCTAGCAAATACCCGTCATACAAAAGTTTTTTTTCTTCGGACCAAAATACCGTTCCCTCACATAACAAATTATTTTTGTTGAAAAGGGCGGTCCGGCATTTTGAACAGGCGGTCAGACGATTATTTTTACTGGAATGGCCGGTCCGGCGTTTCGTGGTGGCGGTTCGACGATTATTTTTTGCTGAAATGGGCGGTCCGACATTTTGAAGGGCAGTTAGGCATTTTGACATGGTGGTCCGGCATTTTGAAGGGGCAGTCCGGCGTTTTGAAGCAGCGGTTTGGCGTTTTGAAGTGAACAGTACGGCATTGTACAAGTGTGGTCCGGCGTTTCCTTTTATTGGGATCTGAAAATGATTTGTTACATGAGGGAAGGGTATTTTCGTAAAAAAAAAGTTTAACTTTTTGTATAGGGGGTATTTGTTAGGAAACATGATTTTTTGTGGGAAGTTACTAGAAAAAGTTAAGTAGGGGTAAAGTGCATCAAAAATCCATTTTGAGGGGGTTTTTGCAATTTTCCCTTTTGTATTTACCTTTTAAAGAGAAACTTAGGGTATTTCCTTTGGGGAAGTACTTCAACTAACGGTGCACGCTATGTCGTACCAACATGGTGAGTGTGCCATCCTTTTCCAATAACAAACAACATAGATCAATCTTTAACAGATATTGCACCAATTCCTTTCAATTTTGGGAAGGGTACTGTTGAAGTTGCAATGGAGTAAAGAAATAGATCAACATAACATATACGTGGTTCGGTGATGGTACTTATGTTCATGAAAGATAAACTAGCATTTCATTAATAGGGAGTACTCTGGTTTACCAAAAATTTATAGAGCTATAATTCTTATCTTTTAGGAAACAAAATCTCATTACAACTGTAATCCCATAAAATAGGAAACTCAATATAGAAAACTCAATATCTTGTAATCCACAAGATAGGAAGCTTAATATCTTGTTGCTATAACCGTCAACACTCCCCTTCAAGTTGGTGCATAGATATCCAGGGAACCCAACTTGAATATTATCTAATGGAACTTTGTCCTTGCAATAGCTTTAATAAACATGTCTGCAAATTGGTCTTCACTTCGAACATAATAAGCACTAATAATTTTTTATCTGAACAATTTCTCTCACAAAGTGACAATCTACTTCTATATGTTTGGTTCTTTCATGAAAAACTGAATTGGAGACTATATGTATAGCTGCTTAATTATCACATAACACCTGTATTGGATTGACAGATGGAAACCCTATTTCTCAAAATAATGATTTTAGCAATATCAATGCACTTGTAGTTAAAGTCATAATTCTATATTCAACATTTGCACTGAATCAAGCAACTACTAGGTTTTTGCTTTCTCAAGCAACAAAGTTTCCTCCGACAAATGTACAATAGCCAGTAGTGGACCTTCTGTCAATTGAACTACCTGCTCAATCAACATTAGAATAAATAATAATATTAGTGTGACCATTATGCTTCATCCAAATACATATGTCGAGTGACAACGTAAGATATCTGACAATCATATTGACAACCTCCATACGACATGATCTAAGAGCATGCATAAATCAACTCACAAGGCAACCTCATACATTATATCTAGTTGTGTCATAGTCAAATAAATCAATCTGCCCACAAGCCTTTACAAGTGGCCCACATCTTCAAGAGGTTTTCTATTTGTTGAATTAAGCTTACAATTGATATCAACAGGGGTGTCATACAATTTCCCAGTTTCTTTCAATAGGTTTAAGACATATTTTATTTGAGAAATGAAAAATCATTTTTTAATGTGACACTTTCATTGATGTCAAATTTCTGATGAAGATCATTTTTAAGCTTCATAATTTTTTCTTTGTCATTAACATAAACGAGTACAACTGTTGTCCTTGAAGTTCCCCTTTATATGAACATCTAAGAATCAACTAAACTTCTAAAAAATCCAAAACTCATCAAAGCAGAGCTTAGTTTGGCATATTATGTGCGAGGTAATTGTTTAAATCCATATAATGCCTTCTTTAATTTGCATACAATATCTTTCTCCTTTCTTTGCAATGGCCTGAAGGAAAACTCATATTAACTTTTTCTTCAAGGTCACCATGTAAAAAATCATTTTGAACATTCATCTGATGCAAAGACCACCCACAATTAACTACGATAGACAAAATGAACATGAATAATATTCACTTTGGTAACTAATGCAAAAGTCTCTCTATAATCGACTTCATAAGTTTGGGTAAATCCTTTGGCCACCATTTATGCTTCTCAACAAACTCATCAACTGATATATTTGATTTTAAAAACTCATCTACATCCAACTGCTTTCTTCCCTTTATGTTACTTGACAATGTCTCATATGTGGTTCTTGTCCAGTTACTAAAGTTCCTCTTTCATGACCTTCATCCACACAGGGTAAGAAATAGCATTTTGAAAAGGACCCGGTTTCTATGCGGCCAAGCCTGCATATGTAGAAATGCGGGCCTCTTAATAAATCGATTTTTGAGATGGATTTTAAGACTTAAGTTTTAAGGACATGTAATCTAACATGGAAATCATGAATATGGAAAAATAAATAATTTTAAAATTTTAAAATTAATAATTCTAGTAAGAAAACATTTGGCCAGATAGTTTCCATTGTTTTTAGATGGAACACCTACTTGCATCCATCTTTAAGATGGATGCTTTACACTTTCTGGACCATATGTAGAAATGCGTCCAGCCCACATGAAACAATTTTTTCTTTAAAATTGGTTGGCTCAGAATTATTAAAAATAAAACTCAAAAAACCAAAAATAGCCAGGAGATATATTTTTATAGAAAATATGATTTTGAACAGGATAAGAAACTGCATGGTAAGTATAAATATATTGAACTTGGAGGAAGGTTAACAGATACGATAAGACCTCCGCAAGTGGGATCATGTAGGGTCACAACGGAGTCTTCTTCTTTTAAACCAGTTTAGTGAGTTTCGAAGGTATCTTCAGCTTCGGCTAAATCATTATGACTTGTTCCAGGTGTGTTAGACACTTCACTAGTACTAATATTAGACAAGGGTAAACAACCTCTTGAACTCTCCCCTTGAGATCGTATTTTTCAAACCACTCTTCAATGTGTCATGGAAATAAGTATTTGAACATATAAAAATATATATATATATTCTAGTTGTGGGATCATAGCATTTGTATACTTTCTGTGTAGAAGAGTATCATAGCATTTGTATACCTTTTGTGTATACCGTTTGTGTACATTTCTACCGTTTGTGTACATTTCTTGGAATGTTTGTCAAGTTTATCCCGATTGTACCCAACCACATGAACATAAAATAGGGAAATGCTACCTAGCTCTACGCTTCCAAAAAGGGTTTTGAATATATCAAAGAAATCAATATCATCCTTTGCGTTCTTCCCCATTGTCGATGCTATGTTTTTACATACAATATGACTCCAAGCTATAGGAAACTAAAACCAGAGATGAGAGAGATCCACACTCACCGCATGAAGATTATTTATCGATTGTGAGCTTTTATACAGATCTTAAGACTTTTACATTGATACCATGTTGAAGATGCAATAAACGAAATAGAGAAGAGAAATAGATCAACATAATATATATGTGATTTGGCAATGGTTCCTACATCTACAGAGGATAAACCAGTATTTCATTAATAAGGATCACTTTGTTTTACCAGAGATTTATAGAGCTACATGTTTTTGTCTTTTAAAAAACAAAATCTCATTACAACTATAATCTCACAAAATAGGAAACTCAACATACGAAACTATCGAAAACTCAATATCTTGTAATCCACAAGATAAAAAGCTTAATATCTTACAACTATAACAGTGAACATGTATAAAAGTTCTTTTTCTCAAACAAATGAAATCCCAAATTTTATGACGTGAGAAAATAAAAAAAGAGACCATTAACAAACCAACATTCCTTCAGGTACACTTTCTCTCTTAATATCCATCATAAGGATCAGGTTGTGAATGGCCCTCCTGGTTCATCACATCCCATACACAAGGGATGGATTTCCTTATAACAATTTAACAGTTAAAATGGTTGCTCATCTCTCACTTGATAAAAGGCATAAACTCATAAAAGAAGTCACAATTGCATCCAGTGCACACAGGTCCACCAAACATTACAAGAACGGAAGGTGAGTGTCCAGCAGTGTATCATGCACCCTACCCAAAGGCCTCTAGCAAATAACGTAAGGAAAAAAAAAATATTTATAGAAGGTTGTAACCGTATACTGTAAAAATAATATGCAGCTCAAAAATCTAGTAGAAATGAGAATTTCAAAATAAAAACCTTCCAACTAATCATATGAGATGAATGAAAAAAGAAAAAAAAAAATTGTACAGTATATCTCATAACATGAGCTATCTATTTTCAAGATTTTCAAGTATTTATAGATCTGCTCAATCTACAGAATTTTTAACTTTCCATAAATAAGTTTAAACATAGATGTTTAAATCATCGTAAGATTTACGACACCAAAAATACATCTTCAAGCAAAATTTAGAGATATGCCTGATTCGTAAAGTATAAGATGCCACCTTATACAAACCTCACCCAAGCATAAACTTGAGGCCATTGTGAATGAGTTTAAAGTGTGTTGCCCGAATTATTGGGCTCTTGATAAAAAAGCAAGAATTTAAGGCAGGCAGCTTTCTCCTATGTGGTATACGATGAGAAGGTAGTGTGTAACGTGTGACCCAGGGACCATACACCACTTTATAATATGCATATTTTAGGACAAACCCCATAAAGGTACACGTGGTACCATGCTTCTTTTAGACAATTCCCCACCCATAAAGCTTTGATGAAAACATAAATTTAAAACCTCTCATGTGCCCCGCCCCTTCCACAATGGTGTATACGGCCCGGATTTCACGTGAGGCCATGTGCCCTTCATGGACATCTACCTAAACATGCATCATTTTACTTGGGCAAGCTTTGTATGCTTTCTTTATTGTATAAAACCGCTCATTTTGAATGGACGGCTAAGATAGCCTCAATCACATTGTCACATTTCTACACTATTTTATTTTTAATATTTTTTTACAAAATATTTTGACACCGAATTTTAAGCGTCCACTCCTTAAACTCGCACCTGTAAAAAAATAAAATAAAACAAATATTCTCAATAAAATAAAATGACCAAAATTTCCTAAAAATTTCAAAAGATATTTTGGTTATCACATTTTTTCAAAAATTTGTTTTTAATATTTTCCTAGGTACGCCACATTGAGATGATGACACATACCAAATTTCTTATTCATATAATTTATAAAAAAACTTAATATAAAATACTCTAAGATGTCGGATATAGATCAAACCATCAATGGGTCACTTGATCTAAATTGGACGGCTGGATGGGAGGGAAGTATATATCTTCTAGGACAAGTATAGAAACCTTTTGCATTTTACTTTCCCTTTCAACACATTGTTTTCACTCTTTTTGATCCATTTGCTAAACTGAGAAACTTATTTCCCAATCCCATGTATTTCATATGGCCATTAAAGCCTCAAGCCCGGTTTTGGTTAAAGCACGTGAAGCAAATCAATCAAAATTTCCTACTAATGGGTAGATTGCTTAATTTTAAGCAAACGCCAAAACTCGCTTGCATAGAAGTGCCACCAAATTGTAGGTTCACAATCATTGTGTTCGCATAAAAATAGTCAGGATTAAAGGTTTTCAAATGAAGAGTTTCTGGAAGAATTGTTAAAGCTTTTCCTTAGCAAAATTGGGTGCGAAAACTGTGTAATACCACTAAAAATTAAAAAAAAAAAAAAAAAAATTCAATTTTTTTACTGACATACTTCTACATATACATACATAGCCTTGCACCAATTAGCAATGCACCAGCAGTCAGTGTACCTTCAACCTTAACCATCAAGCCGAAAACTCGCTGTCTGTCCACAAGCCTGAAAAGAAAGGGGAACTAATTATTTTGGCTTCTAGCATGTACTGGTGTGTAATGGTATGAAGCCTCTTGTGGGTCCAAATGCCACCCATATCAATCAGAAAGAAAGAACAGAAACAAAAGTTTGAAATGGTTTACCATGGAAGTGTGCTTGAGTATAGACATATTGCAAATATTGCTCATTTGATCACGTGATAATAACAGACGTGTGTGTGGCACGCTTTTCCAACTTTCCCCAAGAGCAGGCTTAGAATTTCCTCCTTCACCCACTACAGTGTGGTTTGTAACCTGGATAACAGGCCTTGAGAATCTTAAATAATTAGAAGCACAAGTGAAACCAACTGAAATACTTGAATCACATTGACTCCAATAAGCATAACAAAACAGGAAAGAACAATTAAAAGAGCATAGCACCTTTTAAGCCAAAAACAAAATTTGAAAGGTATTATTGGAAAAGAATAATACATTTTGAGTTCCATGCATTCCTAATCAAACTTTGTATAAACAAACTAAATATATGTTTTATTCAATATGTATCATGATGGAAATGGCCATGCAGATCTGAAGAGGATGGGATGTTTGTCTATTTCAGTGCCCGGTGAAGAAAAATGTGTGGAAAAACCTTCAAACGAGACATTAAAGATGATGGGCATATATAACCAGATGTGTGAATAATAAAGCACCAAAAGAACGCAAAAGATTATCTAAATTCCATATTAGACATGAGCATTAGTGTAGAGCCATTTACAGGTAGGCTCCATTTAACATGAAAAATTATGCCTACCATTTAAACTGATGCAACTAAGTGTATTTTCTTGTTTATTTTCTCATGTGCTATGACTTTGCCACTTATAAAAGAAAAGGTCATTCCCATGTGTTGATTCATGAATTAAACCAGTGTTTCACAAACCGGCGAGCTGGGCAGTCCAGGTATAAAGAACTCTTGTGGACTCACCCAGTTCCCACCAGGGTCTACCTTTTTTACAATACAGAACGGGCTAGCAGGCTCCATGGCCCACCATTTCAGTTTTTAAAACATTGGATTAAACTAATCACCTTTTAAACCATCACATTCAAAGACACTAACAATCTCAACTTCAATAATGAACTTTTAGAGGTTGCTAAGAAATTTTTATGTTATTGTTGCTGTATAGAAGTAAATATTCGTCCACATACATAAAGAAACAAAAAAAAGAACCGAAGCTACTGAACATACTCTAATGGATATGAACTGGTTGCAGAAAATCTAGAGAATATCTTACCAATACTGCAAGATTATAATCTATAGCAAGTTTCTTTAGAATAAACCCCACATTTAACATCAGAGAGTGCCCTGCGCAATCACGGAACACAGATATGCAATTAGAGCAGAGTACTGAATTTAATTACCATAAGACATGCATCCATTATCAGCCAAATCATATAAAATAATGCAACTTTCTGTATAAAATACCATTTGTGTCAGTGGACACATGCAGAGTGTTTTAAAATGCGGGATGCGGCCAAAAGCGGTGGGGGGGCCGATGCGGCTCGATGCGGTCCGGATGCAGGTGCATCGCGACGATGCGGCCAATAAGTATAAAAAAATTCCAAAAAATCTACAAAAATAGGTTAATGCATAGAAAAAAATATGGAGGTGATATATGTAATAGTAGGTATTTTAGTTTAATGATTAACTCCAAAAATATTAATTGTCGAAGATTCTGTATCCACTATCCCCTGATAGAAGCTAGAAACTTGAAAGTTGAAACTAGCGTCATAAAACATTCAACATTCAACAATCAACAACCATAAGCACAGATTTGCAACCACAAACTTCAAAGTTACAAAATAGTGTTACTACAAACCAAAAGTCCATGTCTCCATGAAGATTAAAGAGTTTTGAAGTCAAGCTGAAGAAGAGTTAATAGTTACTTAATACAATCATCCCAGACAATTTTGAAGTCAATTTTTCAAATATTAATCAGAGAAGTCATCTTGAGAGTTGTCATGCGCATCATCAATATCATCATTGACGGCCTCCACGTATTCTTCTTCCTCGGTCTCCTCTAAGTCAGCCTCCTACTCCTCGACCTTTGGAGCTGATGTGTGAGTGCGACTTGACCCAGCTCCTACTGCTCCTCTACTCCGCTGTGCTCCAATGTTAGGTCGATCTTCTTCATTAGCCCTTGTTGCTAGCTTGAATCCATGGTCCACTCACTTGTGGAATCACCATCAGCTTCATACAATTAAATAGGGTTGAGCTTCATGCAATTTTGATACCTCTCCCTAAGCCGCTCATTATACTGTACATAAACCAAATCATTCAACTTTTTCTGTTCCAACCTATTCTTTTTTTTTGTATGGAGCTGTAGTAGAAAATTGAAATTAGATTTTATATTAAAAAATTGAAAATTGAAATTGAAATTCAAGAAATAAGGATTAAGGAATAAGGAGTTAAGGACTTACATGCTCAAATGTACTCCAATTGTGTTCACAACCAGATGAGCTATATGTCAGATTCAACACTCGAATAGCGAGACATTGTAGATTTGGTGTCTCGCTTCCATATAATGCCCACCATGCAGCTATATAATATTTTATAATTTATATTATAATATAGATAAAAATTAAGGGTAAACAAATAAACAATGGAACTATATATAAAGTTATATACAATTAAGGGTACATTTTGCCTTTACCTGGTTCTGTAGTGTTCCTATTTCGAGTAGCAATATCTCTCCCAAAGTTTCCCAAGGCTAACTTGAACTTGATCATCCTGGATATCTTTGTCAGACACCAACCTCTTAAGTACATCTAAGAACCCACCATTTATTACACGATTTGACTCAATGGATGGGTACTTGTAATGAAGAAATGGGGTTAGAAAGTAACCGGCTGAATGGAGGTGCCTACGAAGATGGGTATCCCATCTCCTATAACAAATATCAAGTATAGCCTTGAGCATATTTTCATCATCCTTAAAAACATTTTTTATCTTTTCTCTTGCCCTTTTCATTGCCTCATGTATGTAGCCCATGACGGGTTTCACATCGTCATCAACCAGTCGAAACACTCTCACTCACCTCCAATGCAAGAATTATTTGACTCTAAAAAGATGTATTCAGAATAATTTTTTCAGTCTTTCTCCCATCCTTATGCTTTGACCATTAACTTTGACTCCATTGCTCCAAAGCAAACATGGTCCTCAAGGCACTTTTTTGCTTGGATAGGCTTCAAAGAGTGAGAAATGACGTGGTAAATCTAGTGATACCCGGTCTCACTAATTCTCTCTTCTTTGTAAAAGATCTCATCATGCTTAGGACTATGGTGTGATTGTAAATAAATCCAACAACAAACATAGCTCTTGAAATCACCCCACTAAATAAAGATGTTGTACCCATTTCCTTGAGCATAAGATTAACACAATGAGCAACGCAAGGAGTCCAAAACATATGCATCATTTTCAAAGTCAAGAAATGCCCAGCTACTGCATAATTGGCACCATTGTCAGTGACAATTTGTACCGCCTTTTTCTCTTCAACAAACTCTACAATCTCATCCATCAAGCCACATAAGTATGTAGCATCATGTGACTTGTCTGATGCATCAACAGATTGAACAAAAAAAGTACATGTTGGATAGTTAACCAAAAAATTAATGAATGACCTTGACTTCCCATCGGACCAACCATCAAACATAATAGTGGCCCCATATTTCTCCCACCCTTCTCTTTGAGAAATAAAAATTTTGTTGACATCGAATACAACATCCTTCAACAAGGGCTCCCTAACTTCATGTAGTGAAGGAAGAACAAATCTTGAGCCATATTACCCAATTGCCTGGACCATACATGTAAAACTATCGAGAGTTATAATATTAAAAGGAACGCCGGCTATGTAAATCCACTTTGCAATCTACTTACATACCGAGTTCCTCTGTTCTTTCTTGTATCTATTTTCAATTGTAGTTTGTTTTGTTTTCTTTCTCTCCTGAACCACAATTTCGGGGCTAGGGGTGAAAAAAACATCCATTGGCCTCTTAGAGAGAGGTATTCTTTTTTCAACACTACCACTAATATTTATAACCCTCTCTCTTGAGACTGGAGTTCGAGTACCCCTTTGCCTCATTGCAACTTTAGATATATAATCGTCAGCATCATCATCAACATCAACATCATCATCAAATAATTGCATATCATCAAGTAATTATTTTCTTTTCATTTTTTTTTTGTCTTTTTTCAATTTATCCATGTATTCTCTAATCTCCTTTTTTATTTCATCGATAGCTTGTGGGCATGTTCTTACATTCCCAGAATTTCCAGCTAAGTGTTTTTTTTGTCGAAAAATACCACCCATATAAGTCTTTCCACAGAGCATGCAAATCACACAATTTCTATCTTTCGGATTTTTTAGTTTGACATATTTCCAAGCCGGATCCTTCTTACTAGAAGATTGGGAAGAAGACATTGCCCCAAAAAAAACTATTATTATACAAGGAATAAAAAGTTACCGGTTCTTGAAGCAGTGCTCGATTTCTTCACGGCCTTTGAAACCCCCGATTTCGTATCACAAATCCACCTTTAGGTCCCCAAATCAACAACCAAAGGGTTCAAATCAAGATCCAAGTATCAAACAATCCACAAATCCAAGATCTCAATGAAAAATAATTTTCGCTCAAATTTTTTGTTTGCTCGATTTCATCCCAAAAAAACCACGAAAGTGGTTGTAAATGCTCGTTTAGGGGGTTTAATACCGCCCCGAACTATTTCCCCAAAGTTTTGATGGTAAAAAATGACCATTTTGCCCATCCCGAGGGGTACCATTGAAAAAAAAAAAGGCGGAAAATTATGCGGCGCATATGCGGTAAATGCGCTATGATGCAGCGCATCGCTCCAAACCGCATATGCAGTGTTCACCACATACCGCATGATGCGGCTGCATTTTAAAACACTGCACATGCATGTGCATGGAAACTTAAAACACCATTTGTCTGTAAATTGTACATCCATGAATGCCGGAAAGAAATTCAGTGTTCCACTATCATACAAAGTCTGATGGTTCAGGGTTTTCTGCTACAAGATCTATGCAGAATCAAGAAGCTTCCAGAATAATCGCGGTTCAAGATTCTCCAATATTTCCAAAGTATCAAAACCTCAAGAAGCATAGAAGGTTGGCATTGAATGGGTGCAACGCTGGCAGTAAGAAGCAAGTTGAACAACACTTTGTGAAAACATTAAAGAACTCAAGATCTTTCTCTTTCTTGACACAAATTAATGCTCTCCTAAGACAATATTTCCCCTTACTAGTAAAAATCATGTGCATCTAAGTTCTCTACGTAAATTTTTCGTTGGCATATATGGTGATGGAGAGCAAAGCTATTCTTATATTTAATATTTGTTTAATTTCCTAGGATTTACATTTTTATTTTAATCTTAGGGTTTATTTTTTAGGGTTTTAAATCCTTTTTAGGGAATCTAGGATTTTTTATATAGTTTAGGATTTTAGGAGATGTTCAGAAAAGTGGTTAGAATACTTTGAAATTATTTATTTTATTAGGGATAAAAGTGTCATTACAAAAAAAAAAATTTATAATATTTCAACTTAAGTGGGGGTAGTTTTGATCTTTTTCAATTACAATGTAATAAAAGAGCTTGGAGTGTTTAGGTTTCTGACACTTTTGGAGCGTGAACAGTAAAAGCAGATTGTGAATAGTGACAACAAGCCCTATCTATGGTTTTGGGGTCACTTTTTTATGCAAGGAAAGCCAAATCCACTTAAATCTGGCCTATTTTGATGTTTATTTAACAATTTTTGGCCACTTTTCTCTATTTTCCTGCATCAAATTGGTATCAAAGTCTAGATTTTCTTCAACAACATGGCTAGGAATCTACAACAAATCTAGGGTTTGCTGATTTTAGGTCAAGTTTCACCAAATCAACCTAGAATTTGCTGTTTTAGATAAGGTTTGTGAGTTTGGTAAACCTATCGAAGCCAGAAGAGGTCCAGGTAAGGGTATTCATATGGATCCACCTCATGATGAGCAGGATCAGGAGGTAGAGGATCTAAAACAATCAGTTCAAGAACTTACAAGGCGGCTTGTAGGCTTCGATCGTTTGCGAGATGAAGTTTTGCATGTCCAAGATGATATTGAGTACAACCTCTTTTACTATTGTTCTCCCTTGGATGAGTCGAGTGAAGAGGCATATGATCGAAGGTATGTGCGGCCAATGTTTGCAAACTCGGCCGATACAACTTAGAACCAGCCGGTCAAATAGGAACTAGGCACTGGCCTATCTGATTTTGGCCAAGTTCAGTGGTCTAGCCAGGTATTTTGAAAAAAATTCAAACAAACATATATAAAATCCCAAAAAAACAAGGGCATATATATAAAATCCCAAAAAAGACAAGGGATTTGTTTGAAAGGTGTTTCTAAATGTTTTTTTATCATTTTGGCAAAGATTGGAAAGTGTTTTGGCCATGAATACTTATTTTTATATCTTCCCATCTTTTTCGAAAAAATTCAAAAATACCCCTAGGCACAAATCGATTATTTAAAATCCATTTTCTTCACTACTTTTCAACTTCATTTGGATGTACTTTATTTAATCAAGCATTAAATATACTTTTCATATTATTTTTGGATTTGTTTTTGTATTTTTGTATTTTTTTAACACTCTTTGGACCTTTCGAGACCTACCTAGTTAGGCGGGTTCAACCAGCCGGTTTACCAGTTACTCGGACCCCCGACCCTTGGCCAGTTCGATTTTTTGGACACTACTCAAAATTCATAGATCCAAAGTAGATATTCCTAATTTTGAAAGGAAACTTGCAACCCAACGGCTTTATAGACCAGTTAAATACAGTAGAGAGGGTCTTTGATTGCAAGGATGTACTAGAGAATAATGAAGTGAAGATCATTGCGATTAAATTGAAGCAGGGTGCTTTCGTATGGTAGGAACAGCTGAGAGCAAGGCGAGAGATAATGGCAAAGCCCAAAATAAACACTTAGGCAAAGATGAAAAAGAAATTAAATGAAAAGATGAAAAAGAAATTAAATGAAAAGTACTTACTTGAGAAGTATTTACAGTACTTGTATCAAAAGATGCATGTGTTCCACCAAGTAGATAGGTCAGTAGATAGATACACATACGAGTTTCATCTTTTGACTGCCCATAGTGATGTGATCAAGCAGAAGGAGAGGTCCATTGCCAGGTATGTTATGTGAATCGATTGCACCAATCAATTCAAGATGTGGTAGTTTTGCAGTGGTATTGGACCCTTTATGAGGTCTATAACCTTGCAAACAGGGATGAAACTCAACAAAAATGACCCTCAAACAGGTAAGAGTGCAAATGCGAGTGATGGGGGAAATAGGGCAATAGCCCATGGTGGTGATTTTAAAAGAAAAGGTAGCATGATGGGTGCTGGTTCGACATCTCGCACTGCTGGAACGACCAACCAATGAGATTCCCTAGGCCAACAAAAGGTTGTTTTGGGAGTTGGGAGACTCAAAAGGGGTGCCAGTAGCAACATCAAGTACTACAAGTATCCGGGGATTGGGCATGTCTCATCACAGTGTCCAAATTGCAAATTCATTAACCTTTCTAAAGAGTTTTATAATGAAGACAACAAGCATTCTTTTGAAGGTGATCCCATCTATGATGAGCAGGTTGATGAAGAGGACCAGGAAGTGACCTGTAGTGATCATGAGGAGGCATTGGTGATTCGGCGCAGCATGATTACACCCCGAGAAGTAGACGAGGCAGATTGGTTAAACCCGAAGAATTTCTCATCAATTTTCTTCCAATATCAGCAAGCCATTGATTGAGACTCACCACCAGCCGTTGACGAGTGTTCAGATGAAGAAGGCAGTCATCCAATTTTTAACGAGGAACCAAGTGAAAACAAGGTGTCAATGGTCGAGATGAAGATGAAAAAGTTTTGGAAGCGGTAGTTGCTGATTTGGTTAGTGAACTAAGGGTTGGAGATGATCATCTCGAAGATGGTCCCTTGGTTTGTTCTAGAGATGAACCAAGGCAATTTCAGCAGGGTTTAATGGTTGTACTAATGCAATTTCAGCTAGTTAATGTGACTAAACCGAGGGTACATAACAGTTATTCTATCAACATATAATGACGCTTTCCTCGAGGGGTTCTCAAAAGTGTTTATGAATATATCGACTGATTGCAAAGACCCAGTTTCAATGCACAACCATTGTATTTTGGGACTAGAACCGCTTCAGCTCAAACTGCTTGTGGATAAGCTTAACAGGTTCCGGCCGGTGAAAGAGGGTCATCAATAAGTGCTTCAACAGATGCTCCAATCGAATCTGCGTCTCGATCTAGCTCAGATGCTTCCTCCTTCCCAGTTGCCCTGCTGTTGGCTAATCGGATCTGCTACCGAAGAAGCGCTTGCCTCTTTCTTATGCTCGATCTCCAACCAATGAAACTACTACAAAAAAGTCTAACCCCTAATTAATATACGGGGATTGTTGCCTTCTATACTTCAGCTCATGTCTTTACCATTGCTGGGTAGTCAAGGAGTGCTCCAACTTGATCAACTGGCTCTTTAACCGGCTCTTTACCATAAGCGGTGGTTCAATTGCTCCTGCTGGAACCTCTGCCCCTGCCGCTGGATAGAAATCTCTAATACCTGGCTCTGGGGCGGGCTATTCCGATTGATCCGGAAGAGATGCTATTAGAGGTTCTCAATCCTGATATGGAAGGTCTAAGTGGAGATTGAAGACTAGTGCAATAACCCACAAGTCCCAAGATCGTATTTATAGTATTCGGGTTGAAGGTTGTTGGACCAATGCAAATTATCTTAACACACTTCAAAACTCGATGATGAATTTTCTCCAACTAAGGGAGAATGATGGAAGGCAAAGTTATTCTTATTTTTAATATTTGTTTAATTTCAAATGATTAATTCTTGTACTTTAGTCTTAGGGTTTATTTTTTAGGGTTTTAAGTTCTTTTTAAGGAGTTTAGGATTTTTTTATATTTTTAGGATTTTTAGAGATGTTTAGAAAAATGGTTAGAATACTTATGGAATTACTTGTTGTATTAGAGGTAAAAGTGTCATTACGAATTTTCTTTTAAGTGAAAGGACTTATAAGGTATTTTTATAATGTTTTAACTTAAGTGGGGGAAGTTTTGATCTTTTTATATTCTAATGTACTAAAAAGGCCTAGAGTCTTAAGGTTTTTAAAACTAAATAATTTTGATGGGAATCGTATCCGTATATGTTTAGGAATTAATAAATAGCTGGAGCCCTCCATCTTTAACTGTAGATTATGATCCACACTAGCTTTCTCAAACTGACCCAGCGGTTCCCATGATCCACAAACCACTGCAAGAGTTCATGATTGGGCCACCAAAGCCAACCAATTGGCTAGGGGATACAATCCCAGTCTATGAACTATAGGTTCTCCCCCAGAGACAAATCCATGGTCCTCCAGACTATGATGCAACCACAGCTCAATGGTGCATAGGGGTAATCTCTCACACATGTACACGCTTCACCCTTAAAGGTGTTATCTTTCCTAATACGGCTGTCATTTATACATGCTGTATGATCGTTCGAGGATGAGGCTTTGGCCCAGTCTTTAAAGGCCAATCATCACACACAAGAGTCATACAGTCCCTCGGCTCATTCATCCGGGCAACTCTAACCTCATCAAGGGAAGACCAACTGAACCCTTATCGATTTAGTTCTATGCCCAGGTGCCTTGGGTTTTCCAATTCAACTGGCCTAGCATGTCAAGCCAAGTCTGAGTATCGACAAATAACATTTTCTTAGTATGGTCCACAAAAGGACCACACTCCCACTGAGTTTATGTTTCACTAGATGAAATGTTTATACAAGCTCTTATGAGGCCTTTAATAGCCACATAAACCCAACATCTCCCACTTGGCCATTGAAGGCCTTACAATCTCTCTTGCTCACTTTCTCTCAGCCCCATCTCTCTTACATGCTTTATAAAAATATTTAGAGCTAGCCCCTTTGTAAGTGGGGCAGCTATTATTACCCCAATGGGTATGTAGTTGATCTCGATCTCTTCACACTGCACCTCATTGCGCAGGTGATAGAAGCAGGGCTTTATATGCTTGGAATTTTTATGGAATCGCAGCTCTTTGGACACACATATTGCGGCGGAGTTGTCGCGGAAGATTCTCATGCTCTCACATTGTGTGGGCTTGAAACCAAGTTGATTAAGATAATTCTTAATCCATACAACCTCTTTGGCTACCATGCAACACGCCACATACTCTGACTCCATATTGGATAATGTAATCACATCTTGTTTCTTTGATATCCAAGAAACAATTCCCCCCCTCCTCCCCCCCCCAAGCATGATTACATATCCAGATGTAAACTTTGCTTCATCTAAATCTCCTTGGTAACTAGCATTAGAATATCTTTCGAGAGCGATTTCTGATCCTCCGCCATATGTAAGCACGTAGTCCACAGTCCCTTTCAAATATCTCAAAATTCCCTTAACCGCTCTCCAATGCTCAATCCCTGGTTTTCTTCATTGCATACAGGAGGGACCCTACTGCACTTCTATTTGGTACTTTTTCCATAGCTTTCTTTTCTTTGTCATGGTCACTAGGGCACATTTTATTACTTAGCTTTGTCTTCTTGTTGATCGGGGTTGTCATGGGCTTACATTTATCTATTTCAAACTTTTTCAACATTTTCTTGCAGTAAGTTGCCTGGGAAAGTTGAATGGTTCTCTCTTTTTTATTTCGTATAATCTTTATGCCTAACACATATGAAGCTTCCCCAAGATCCTTCATATCAAAGTGTCGTGCAAGGAATTTCTTTCTTTCCAACACGACGTCAATTGAGCTACTAATAATTAGCATATCATTCACATATAGGGAGATGAATACGACATTACTTTCCCTGACTTTTTTATAAATGTAGTAGTCTTCTTGGCTAGAGACAAATCCTGTCAATGACATTGTCTATTGAAATTTTATGTACCACTGGCGCGATGCCTGTTTTAGATCATAGAAGAATTTGTTAAATTTTCATACTAGGTTTCCTTTCCCTTTTTCTTCAAATCCCTCGAGTTGTTTGATATAAATTTCCTCTTCTCAATCCCCATTAGGAAAGGTTGTCTTGACATCCATTTGATGGACCTCAAAGTCAAAGTGGACTGCTATGGCTATTAGGATTCTAATGAATGGAAACTTTGCAACTGAGGAGAAGGTTTCTTCATAGTCTATCCCTTCTTTTTAGGTAAATCCTTTGGCTACTAATCTAGCTTTGTATTTTTCTAATTTCCCTTTTTGAGTTTAGCCTTTTCTTATAAATCCACTTGCGTCATATTGCCTTACAGTTTTGAGGTAGGGATTCTAGTTCTCAAACATGGTTTTGGTTTATTGAAGAGCATTAATCTTTCATGGCTGCTACCCAATGGTTATTTTCATAATAGTTTATGGCTTCTTGGTAAGTCTTAGGCTCATGATCTGGTTCATCCTCAATCCTATCATAATATACCCCTAGGTAGGTAAAATGTTCGGTTCACGTTCAAGTTGGGGTTCGGGTTCGGGTTTAGGTTCTCGATTCTTAGCCTTGTCACTAGCCATCTCATAGAGAACGGCTTTCTTGTGACTTATTTTTGCTTCGAGGAATTCATCCTCAAAGAAGTGGGCATCTTGTCTCTCAATAACCGCCCCAATTTAAAGTTGAAGAATCGATACCTCTTACCATCATCAAGGTAGCCGATGAATATGGTCTTGACGGTTTTGGGATCTAGTTTTGTTCAGTTTTGGTATGGGACAAGGACATGAGCAGAGAAACCTTACACTCTTAGGTTGTTGAGGGACGGAGTTCGACTATTAAATTTTTCATGACGAGTAAGAGGAGCAGCTTTGGTGGGAGTCCGGTTTAAGATATATCCAGCTATTAATTCTACTTCTCCCCAAAAGTCTAAGGGGGGCATTGCACGCCCCATCATACTTCTCGCCATTTCTACCAAGGTCCTATTCCGTCTCTCAACAACTCCATTTTGTCCTAGTGTGTAGGGCATAATATATTGATGGATGATGTCATGCTCAACACATAGGTCCTTACAGAGTTTGGAGAAATACTCGCGCCCCTATCGTTTCTTAAGACTTTGATTTTCAAATTCGTTTGGTTTTCTACCTCAGCTATGTATACTTTGAATTTTTTTAACGCTTCGGATTTTGTGTGCATTAAATATATATGGCCATATAGCGAGTGGTCATCAATGAATGTGATGAAATATTTTTTGCGACGTTTGGTAGCCACGCTCATAGGACCCTAAATGTCGCTATGAATGATTTCTAATACACTAGTAGCTCTTTTGCCCCAGTGGAAATTTTTCTCGTTAGTTTTCCATGCACACACGATTCGCATACTTTTGATAAGTCAATTTCATAGTTTTGAAGAAACTCATATTTTCTTAATTCTTCCATTCTATTAAAACTTATGTGCCCTAGTCGCATATGCCATAGAAAAGCATCCAAATTACTTAAAGAAGAGACAAAAGCAATCACTTCTTTTATTTCAATTGAAAAGAGACCGTCCACAAGTTGGCCGATCATAACATTATCATTTCAGTTTTTCACAATCACCTTTTCTCCAATGAAGGCGATGACAAAACCGGCCTTAGCCATTTTAAGAACCGAAATCAAGCACTTCCTCAAATCGGGAGCATAAAGTGCTTGTTCTAAGATCATAACCTTTCCATTGTTCATTTCAAGCGCATAGTCTCTAACACCCAAGACGTCAGTCTTTTGATTGCCTCCCATGAATCTACATTGCTCACCCGGCCCCACGGGAGTACAAGTGCAGAAGCCATCTTTGGTGTTTTTCACGTGAGTCGTAACTCCTAAGTCAAGATATCAAGATGCACCCTTAGGGTTGGCTAACAGAGTTTTGAAGACCACACGAGTTCTTTGTTGTTCCCGAAAGTTTTGTTGGACCTACAATTTTTTGCAATGTAGCCCACCTTCTTGCATATAAAGCAAGGTCTACTATCTCTTTTTCTCTTATTGTCTCTTCTTTTGTTCCCTTCATTCTTCTTAAAATAGCTCTTTCCCCTTTCCTTATTAGGATTAAAGAAATGTTTAGATTTTACCATATGTACTTCTTCTTTTGGTGCCAGAGCGTAGCGCGCGCTCCTTTCTTCTTCCCCTTTGAGCAAGGTGATTAGCTCCTCATGTTTAGGAGCTTTTTGTTGCGCCGAGACAGCTGTGATGAAGGTATCCCAAGAATTAGGGAATGAGTTCATTACATGAACCACTTGCAAAGATTTCAAGGGTCGCATCCTGATAGCCTCCAGTTCTCAAACAAGTGCACGAAAGGTGTGCACATGATCCGATATCTTTGTACCCACGAACATCTTGAATTCATTATATCTCTTCATAGCTATGGATTATTTCATAAGAGATGGATCCGCATGCTCTCTCTCGAGTCTCTCGTGCATTTTTTTTGCAGTACTGATTGGCTCATACTCAAATGCGTACGAGCCAATCATAGCGCATAGCAAGATATGCCTAGCTCGCATATTCTTGTAAGTAGGTGTAGCCCCTTCTACTAGGTAGGTGTAGCCCCTTCTACTTTCTATATATATGTGAGAGAGAGAAAATTAGAAAGAGATAGAGCTTCCTTGAGTGGAGTGTGCCCCCTAGAGAGAGTTTAGAGAGAGAAAAGGTGATTGCGAAAAAGCACCATATTCTTGTAGGTATGTATGCGTATGCATCTCTTGTAGCTTGAGATGAATGGCTTCTTGGATGATGAGGACGATGTTCGGTTAAGATCTCATCCAAACCCTCCTCATAAAGCACACAACCAATTTTGCGCTTCCTTGAGGAGTAATGTATCCCATCAAACCTCTTGATTTTTAGGATTTCAAAGACAAAGGTGCGTGTGGCCATCTATCTTTTCCCAAAAGCAAATTACAGGACTCAAATAAAAAAATAAAAAGAATATTAATGGTGGCAAGAAATCAAGCTTTGATACCAATGAAAGTTGGACTATATGATAAAGCACGGTGTATATTAATCTAAATTTTTCTTTTCTTTCACTAACTAGATCACTTACAAGGTCCAATTACAAATAAAAGCTCTCTCGAAATAAATAAATAAATACGGTTCTCACTTGCTACCGCTAAAAACAACTCTTTTATTCAATAAATAAACTTGACATATTGCTTTATGGGAATAGAATAGCACAAAAGGAAATAAAATAAAGTAACAGTTGTTGGAGATTACCTCAACCAAGCAGAGTACACCCCACACCGAGTCTCCTACTCCAATGATACTCGGGATCAATGATCAATATCGAATATACTATGTATAGCAAAACCCCCCAATTATGAGAACATATGGAACTGTCTTGAACCAAAGTGCTAAGGCCTCAATGCCTTAGCCTACCTTAAGCCCCTTTGGCTTAATCTAAAGAGGTGAGAGATGAAAGGTCTCCTAGGTAGGTGTAGCCCCTTCTACTTTCTATATATATGTGAGAGAGAGAAAATTAGAAAGAGAGAGAGCTTCCTTAAGTGGAGTGTGCCTCCTAGAGAGAGTTTAGAGGGAGAAGAGAGAAGATTAGAGGTGTAGAGATTTAGGGGAGAGGGGACCCCTATTAGTAGATTTTTTAAGGTGTAGGGTTTGTCATCTTTGGTGAGATCAAACCTAGACCATTGATCTTAAGAGACTTGTGGGGTAAGAGATGTAAGCCACCTATTCATTAGATCCACCATCAAGATTTTAAAGAATATGCTAGAACCTTATTCTGCATTTTCTAAACCTAATCCCATCCAATATTGTAACAAGAAAAATATAATCATACTTTCTCTTTTTTATGGATTCAAAGGAAGGCGCTAGATATTCTACGGTGCTAGAAAAATATAATCATACTTTATCTTTTTTAAAGAAGGTGTTAAAGCTTAGGGTTTGTCATATCTAGTGAGATCAAATCTAGACCATTGATCTTAAGAGACTTGTGGGTGAGAGATGTGAGTCATCCAATCCTTAGATCCACCACCAAGATTTAAAGAAAGGTATTAGAACCTTATCCTCCATCTCCTAAACCTAATCCCATCAAATATTTTAATAAGAAAAATATAATCATTCCTCATTGAATTAGACTTCAAAGGTCTTGCATTGCAAGATATACCAAAATAAATTTATTGATTCCTAAACGAAGAAGGCTTTACACAAAAATTAGAAAGCCAACTTAGTATGAGGGGCCTTAGACCAAAATGGCAAGCCAACCCTCTATGTGTGAGGCATGCCACCCTAAGTGGCTCCAATTGAGGCCCCACACAATCTCCAAGTTATTAAAAAAAAAACAATGGGTTCCCACCTCTCATGGTGGGCCCCCATATGCTAAGTCAAATAATAAAAGAGCAATAAACCTTATTAATAATTATCTAAAAATCATTTATTAACTAACTTAACATAAAAAGAGAAAGTATGATTATATTTTCCTTATTAGAATATTTAATGAGATTGGGTTAAGGAAATAGAGGATAAGGTTCTAGCACCTTCCTTTGAATCTTGATAGTGGATCTAAGGAATTGATGACTTACATCTTTCATCCAATAAGTCTCCTAAGACCAATGGTCAAGATTTGATCTCACTAAAGATGGCAAACCCTAAGCCTTAAAAATCTATAAAAAAAAGTCCCCTCTCCCCCAAATCTCTACACCTCTAATCTTCTCTCTTCTCTTTACTCTCTTTAGGGGGCACGCCCCACTTAAGGAAGAGCTCTCTCTTTCTAATATTCTCTCTCAGATATACATAGAAAGTAGAAGGGGGCACACACCACCTAGGAGACCTCTCATCTCTCATCTCTATAGGTTAAGCCAAAGGGGCTTAAGGTAGGCTAAAGCATTGAGGCCTTAGCATTTTCGTTCAAGACAGTTCCATATGCTCTCATAATTGATCATTGATCCCGAGCACCATTGGAAGAGGAGACTCGGTGTAGGGTGTACTAAGCTTGATTGAGGTAATCTCTGACAACTTTTATTTGTTCTACTTTATTTCCTTTTATGCTATCTATTCCTATAAAGCAATGTGTCAAGTTTATTTATTGAATAAAGGAGTTGTTTTAGCGGTAGCAAGTGAAAACCGTATTTGTTTCGTATTTATTTATTTATTTTAAGAGAACTTTTATTTGTAATTGGACCTTGTAGGCGATCTAGTCGGTGAAAGAAAAGAAAATTTTAAATTTATATACACTGTGCTTTATCACATAATTCAATTTTCATTGTTATTAAAGCTTGGTTTCTTGCTGCCATTAGGATTCTTTTTATTTCTTTAATTGAGTCCTGTAATTTGCTTTTGGGAAAAGAAAGATGGCCACATGCACCTTTATCTTTGAAATCTTAAAAATCAAGAGGTTTGATGGGATAAACTACTCCTCATAGAAGCACAGAATTGGCTATATATTTTATGAGGAGGGTTTGGATGAGATCTTAACCGAACATCGTCCTCATCATCCAAGAAGCCATTCATCTCAAGTTGCAAGAGATGCATACATGTGATGACCCTAATTTTTCTAAAACTGAAAAATGATAATAATAATTGCAATAATAATAATAATAATAATAGCAATAATAATAATAATAATAATAGCAATAATAATAATATAAAAATAAAACAAAATATTTACATAAAGATGAATAGAAGTATGAAGTAATAGCCTTATAAGAGAACAATAGGTAGGTCTATAACTTTTAAGTATCTAGATAGTTGTTTTTGTACCCTTCATATCGGCCTTCACTTCCCAATATTCATTGGTCAATAATTTATAGTTTTTCTTAAGGGTCCATCCAAGCACTGTGGTCTTAGTAGTAGTAGTAAGGGTCCATCCAAGCACTGTGGTCCTAGTGAATATTGGTCAATAATTTATAGTTTTTCTTAAGGGTCCATCCAAGCACTGTGGTCCTAGTAGTAGTAGTAAGGGTCCATCCAAGCACTGTGGTCCTAGTAGTAGTAGTAGTAGTAGTAGTAGTAGTAGTAGTAGTAGTAGTGGTCCTAGTAGTAGTAGTAAGGGTCCATCCAAGCACTGTGGTCCTAGTAGTAGTAGTAGTAGTAGTGGTCCTAGTAGTAGTAGTAAGGGTCCATCCAAGCACTGTGGTCCTAGTAGTAGTAGTAGTAGTAGTAGTAGTAGTATTAGTAGTAGTAGTAGTAGTAGTAATTCCTGTAAAATGATTATCTGCGAATTTGCATTCCCTTCCGTATTTAACTTTGGATTTTCATTAAAGCTCATCTATTGATAATAGACTGTTCATCGTGTTACATTTCATGAATGTCTTTTAGAACTGCTACTTTTCTTAAATCATTGCCCAAAATGTTTGATTGATTACTAGTAGGAATTTCAAGTAGTAGTAATTCCTGTAAAATGATTATCTGCGAATTTGCATTCCCATAAAATTGTAATATTTCCGTATTTAACTTTGGATTTTCATTAAAGCTCATCTATTGATAATAGACTGTTCATCGTTTTAGAACTGCTACTTTTCTTAAATCATTGCCCAAAATGTTTGATTGATTACTAGTAGGAATTTCAATGAAAGTGATTGTTTTAAATTGCTTCAAGTGAATTCATGTTAATGATTTCAAAGATATTCTGGATGCGCGATATTGCTACTTTCTGATATTTAAAGAGTTTTAGAGATACTTGAAGTATACAAGTGGACTCATCCGGTACGCCGGTGAGGATAAGTGGACCTATCTGGTATGTCGGTAGGGATTAAGTGGACTCATCCAGTATGCCAGTGAGATATAAGTGGACCTATCCGGTACGCCGATAAGGATTAAATGGACTCATTCGGTACGTCGGTAAGGTATGATTAGACCTGCAGGGATTAAGTGGATCCATACAGGACGCTGGTGGGGCTTATAGGTGACCTACTGACCTGCAGGGATTAAGTGGATCCATCCAGGACGCTGGTGAGGCTTATAAGTGACGTACTTGGGATGCCAGTAGGGTACTTTGTGAAATCTTTCGAATTATGCATCTCTGTTAAAGTGTTTATATGTATTTCAATCTTTTGGATTATGCTAAATGTGTATCACCGAAAGTGAAACTGTTGTCTATAAATGCTCTTCCTTGTTTTGCTTCAATAGACGTCTTGTTAGAAAATGTTTACATCTTCCAACAATGATTATTTTGAGGACTATGATGATCACTTACTGAGTAGCCAAACTCATCAAACGATGGTAATTTCTTTTCAAGGTAATTGCAGTCTCATAGTTTGAATGCACAGCAGGACCAGCTTTGAAGAAATTGAAGTCATGATTAAATTTTCCTTTGTAACTTTTGTTCAAATTCACCATTGTAAATTTTGTCCTATCAACAAATGTATTTATCTAGACTTCATGTTAACATTAGTTATGAGTAGACTTGGTAATGGAAAATTTTGCTTTGTTCTTTAAGAATTGATTGTCACATCTCAAGAATTTTAGTGTTATAAAACTTGGGGTGTGACAATTTTGGTATCAACGTAATAGGTTTAGGATTCCTAGGAAATTTGAATAGGAATGTACTCTAAGTCATACTTATTGTATGTACAGACTAGTACGAGGTCAAGATCCCGAATGGCTAATTCATAAAGCCTCGGAAAATATGGTTGCCCTTATGCAACATCAGATGGAGAACAACAATCCAGCTCGGCAGTCAGCTACGGGAAATGGTGGGTGTAATATCGAACAATTTAAGAAATTAAACCACCTTCCTTTAAGGGTGTTGCAGACCCACTACAAACCAAGGGATAGATGCCATTGGAGAAAATATTCGAGGCAATGGAATGTCCATCTCTTAAGAAACAGTCCATAACTATGAAGAGATATAATGAACTCAAGATGCCCTAGGGTACAAAGATGTCGGATCATGTGCACACCTTTCGTGCACTTGTTCAAGAACTGAAGGCCACCGGCATATGACCCTTGGACCCTATGCAAGTGGTTCATGTAATGAACTCACTCCCTAATTCTTGGGATACCTTCATCACGTCTGTCTCGACACGACAAAAGCTCCTAAACTTGAGGAGCTAATCACCTTGCTCAAAGGGGAAGAACAAAGGCAGAGTGCGGGCAACGCTCCGGCACCAAAATAAGCGGTACATATGGTAAAATCTAAAAAATTCTTTAAGCCTAATAAGAGAAGGGGAAAGAGCTACTTTAAGAAGAAATGAGGGAATAAAGGAAGAGACAAAAAGGGAAAAAGAGGTACTAGAACTTGCTTTATATGCAAGAAGGTGGGCCACATTGCAAAAGATTGCAAGTCCAACAAAACTTTTGTGACCAACAAAGAACTTGCTTGTGTGGTCTTCGAAACTTTATTAGCCGACCACAAGGGTGCATTTTGGTCTCTTGACTCAGGAGCTACGGCTCACGTGACAAATACCAAAGATAGCTTCCGCACTTTTACTCTTGTGGGGCCGAGTGAGCAATATAGATTCATGGGAGGAAATCAAAAGACTAACGTCTTGGGTGTTAGAGACTATGTGCTTGAAATGAAGAATGGAAAGGTTATGATCCTAAAACAAGTATTTTAAGCTCCCGATATGAGAAAGTGCTTAATTTCGATTCCTAAAATGGCTAAAGCTGGTTTTGTTACCGCATTCATTGGAGAAAAGGGGATTGTGAAAAGCCAAAATGCTACTATTATGACCGGCCAACTTGTGGACAGTATCTTTTCAATTGAAATAAAAGAAGTTATTGCTTTATTGCTTACGTCTCGTCTTTTAAGTAATTTGGATGCTTTTTTATGGCATATGCGACTAAGGTACATAGGTTTTAATAGAATAGAAAATTAAGAAAAGATGGGATTCTTCAAAACTATCAAGTTGACTTATTAAAAGTATGCGAATCGTGTGTCCATAGAAAACTAACAAGGAAAATTTCCACTGGGGCACAAAGAGCTACTAGTGCATTAAAAATCATGCATAGCAATATTTGCGGTCCTATGAACATGGCTACCAAAAGCCGCAAAAAGTATTTCATCACATTCATTGATGACCACTCACGTTATGCCCATATATACTTAATGGACATAAAATCCGAAGCCTTAGAAAAATTCAAAGTATACAAAGCCGAGGTAGAAAACCAAACAAACTTGAAAATTAAACTCCTAAGAACCGATAGGGGCAGCGAATATTCCTCCGAACTCTTTAAGGACCTGTATGCAGAGCATGGCATCATCCATCAATGTACTATGTCCTACACACCAGAACAAAATGGAGTTGCCGAGAGATTGAATAGGACCATGGTAGAAATGGTGAGAAGTATAAAGGGGCATGCAAAGCTCTCCCTAGACTTTTGGGGAGAAGCCGCCGGATATATTTTAAACCAGACTCCCACCAAAGCTGCTCCTCTTACTCATGAAATATTCACTGGTCGTACTCCGTCCCTCAACAACCTAAGAGTATGGGGTTGCTCTGCACATATCCTTGTCCCCTTCAACCTTGAAAATGGGGTGGTTATTGAGAGCCAAGATGCCCAGTTCTTTGAGGATGAAGTCCTCGAAGCAAAAATAAGTCACAAGAAATCCGATCTCTATGAGATGGCTAGTGACAAAGCTAATAATCGAGAACCCGAGCCCGAACCCCAACTTGAACTTGAACCTGAGCCCGAATCTAGAAAAAGTAACCGAGTTACTAGACCACCTCAATATCTTGAACATTTTAACACTTCAGGCCCTCTTAGTACATTGTGATCTTAGCATATAAATTAAGATAGATTTCATCCCTAGTGTGGTACCTGGGCTTTCTTGATCCTCGCTTTTGTTTGCTGATGAACATTTGTGATCTTGGCAGAACACATATCTGATGGAGAATCTCGTAGTCATCGGCATTACATGTCAACTTAGTGTCATCTCTTCGGCCCTTGGATTCTCTCTTTCCCATACCATGAAAAAATACTCTTCCTCATCCCATTATTCCAAAGATCACAATTTGATTCCTCATCCCATCATTCCAAAGATCAGAATTTGATTCTCCCATTGATCTTTAGAGTTTCTATGCTGCCACCAAGTCTCTTTTATACATCCCTTAATTAAGAGAAACCAAGATGTTTTTACATGTCTTGTGTTTCTTTCATTTCTACAGTTCCCAAATTGAGTATCCTTCACATAGAGTGTCATTTCTCCCCAACATTGTATTACCTTTCTCTATAGTTTTACTGTTATAAACCATACTCGTGGCACACTACAAAAAATGCTAGTACAAAGATGTGCCTTAATATATCACATCCCTTTTCATTTACTGCAGAATAGAAGATGTGCATCCCATGATAAAATTATGATGTCTCTAAACTCACAAAGAGTTTATCTCTGAAACTTTTGAGTATGAAAAATAAACTCAAAATCACAAACTTAATACTCAGTTCCATTCCCAAATCATATCATTTAGTGAGTTTATCAATTAGTGACATACACATCACAACAAAGTTTTCACAACAGAAAATCAGGTTGTGCACCTGTCAATAAAATACTCATTTCTTTCAATCCTAAAGAATATCTTCCTGAAGCCTTTTTTTTAAAAAACTAGACTAAAAACCAAAACATAGCATCATGGTGTGAATCCCAAATAGTATTTTTCTTCGGAGAAATAAATAAGTGACATTCACGTCACAAAATATATTATACTGCAGAATTCTAGGATGAACACTATCTAGTAACATTGTCTTTTCTCTCTACCTACATAGAGTTTCCTTTTCCAACCTTTTTTCTTTGAATGTATACAAAAAAAGGGAACAAAAATCTTCCCGAATGCCTTATATCACTCTATTACGTAGGCTTCATAAATATAGATATTCACATTGTCATGAAAGACATGAAACTACAAAAATTCAGGATGAATCCTCTCCAATAAAAATTCTTTTCTTTATTTCCCATGGAGTTTTTTTCTCTCGGATAATTTTTGTTAGAAACTAGACTCAAAATAGCAACTTGAAAAATCAATGTGGCCCTCAAATCATTCTCTTAAGAATGAAAATAAAATCTTGACATTCATGTCAAAGAAACAATTTTCATTACAGAAAACGGCACTTGTGCACTCTTCAATAAAATTACCATATCTTTCCAACCACAAAGGTTTTATTCATGAAATTATTTTTATTTGAAAGTAGATTCACTTTGATGAGTTACAGTCAAATTTTACCTAGAAATAAAATTATTTGCTTGGTGGAAAAATTCATGGAACTCAGTGTATTTTGCAGGAAGATCGTACTGACACCCCTCAATGATGAGTCAATAACTCTTAATTCCCCCAAGATCTCTCACTGAAATTTTGCAAGAAGATCCTACTCTCAAAAACACAATGTTGTTGAATTATGCATTAAAGAAATACTTCATTCTCTTGTTCATATTAGTGCTCCAAAACAGCACAGGATACCTGATTCTGCAGAGTGCCTTTTCAGTGTAGGAGTCATGCTAATACGTTTTCTGAAGGTTTTCCATATGACCACAAAGCCATTGCCTTTTGAATCTCTGATTCTCAACTCAACCAAAACAATGGAATGAAAGAGAACTGGTAACAAGTAATCTAACTCTGATACCAATGAAAGTTGGACTATGTAACCCGAACAAGTGTATATCGATTAAAAGTTTTACCTTTTCTTTATTTTCACCACCCGGATTACTTACAAATGTCTAAATACATAATGAGAAACAATTGATGAACACAATGAATCCCAAGGAGTCTCACTTACTGCCACTTAACAATTCTTTTATTACACAAATAAAATTACATAAACTTGATCTTGAGATCATGAAGCACATAATACTCATAGAAATAAGAGATCACTAGAAAGGATAGTTTTCGCGTGCGAATGCGTTCCCGAGAGAGGGAGTGGGCTCAGGTCGCGGAACCTCGGATTGTTGGAAGCTCCTTGTGGTTGGGATCGTCGTCCCTTGATCGAGGTTTTTCATATGATCACAAAGCCATTGGCTTTTGAATCTCTTATTCTCAACTCAACCGAAACAATGAAATGAAAGAGAAATAGTAACAAGTAATCTAGCTCTGATACCAATAAAAGTTAAACTAAGTAACCCGGACAAGTGTATATCAATTAAAATTTTTCTATCTTTTCTTTATTTTCACCACCCGGATGACTTTTTTTTGGGTAAGTCAGTGGGTGAGAAGGTCCCCCTACCCGTTTTTCATTAATAAAAAACCAGAGGAAAACAAGTAAGATACAACCCTATGAAAGGGCACTTGCACCAGATCATGTAATAAAAGAGAAGAAAGAAAATCTGACGGACTATGGCGTCACACAGTGACACCGGGGCCAGCAGCTGCCCTCTTAGGAAGGGCTATCAGTAACCATGTTAGCCTCACGAAAGACATATATTATGGACCATCGATGAGAAGACAATCTGGTACAACAATTGTCAACAATCGTCTTTAGCCTCCAAGGAGCATTGCATCGATTCTGAATGACATTCACAAGCAAAGCCGAGTCACTATCACCACCCGGATCACTTACAGATGTCTAAATACATAATGAGAAACAATTGACAACCACAAAGAATCACAAGAAGTCTCACTTACTGCCGCTTTAACAATTCTTTTACTACAAGGTTCCAGCAACTATGCTAAAAAGCATAAAAAGAAGATGTCGGAGATTACATCAACAGTACCCCACACTGGGTCTCATCCTCTAATGGCGCACGGGATCAATGGTTTATCTCAGATCTTTGAAATATGGGAAAGCCTTTCACATGGCTACAACCTTTAACTAAACTAGAGAGTAATATTTGAACTATAGGCTAAGTTTCAATACCTAGTATGATAGACTAGGTCTCAATACCTAGACTTAGGGCATGGCCCTCTTTTCTTTTCGCAAGGATATCTCTATCTTAGAGGCTAGAGAGGGAGAGAGAGATCAATAGAGAGAAGAGAGAGATGAGAAGTGTAGAGATTTAGCCCCTATTTATAAACTTTCTTTAGGGTTAAGGTTTCTTAGGGTAAGTCATCCTTATGGAGATTAGATCCAAACCATTGATCATAGAAAACCTGTAGGGTGAGAGATATGAGCCATACATTCATTAGATTAGCCATAATGATTAAAAAGAAGGTGCTAAAACCTTATCCTTCAGCTTCCTAAACCTAATTCTCATCAAATAATAAAACATGGAAAATAATGTGATGCTTTCTCTTATTCTTACACATACTTTAACTTGAAAATCAAATCTCTTAATTCTCAAAACTTTCTTTTCTTGTTTCAATCAAAATCTCTACACAACACTGTCCATAAATTTTCTCTTGTTCGAATGCCTTGATTCACAAGGTTAGAAAATAAGAAAGTACCTCCGCAAAGTGAGGTGTGCCACCCATGGGGCCCTTATGTTGGCCCCACACACATCACAATGGACTTGGTGGGTCCCCATGGCCCCTCTCAAATACTTATGAATTATAAAATTATTAAAACGATTTTTAGAATATTGAAAATAATTTTTATTTTTTTTAATATTTAAATACTGAAAAATGATTATCTCTAGATTTATAAATCTAATCTGTAAAAATAAAATATACAGAGATTCACAAAAATTCAAATAATAAAAATCAAATATCATCAAAATAATTAAAATTAAATAATTTTAATGGGAATCGAATCTGACAAGGTCTAGAAATTATAGAATCGTTGGAGTATTCCACCTTCTACTGTGGACTATAATCTACACTTGTATTCTCAAATTGACCTAGCGGTTCCCATGACCCACAAACCACCGTAAGGGTTCATGATTGGACCACCAAAGTCAGCCAATAGGCAAGGGGAAACAATTTTAGTCTATGGACAACAGGTTCTCCCCTAGAGACGAACCAAAGTCACCTAGACCTGATGCAACCACAGCTCGGTATAGTGCATAAGGATAACGTGTCACCCTGAAACATGCTTCGGTGATGAGGCTTTGGGCCTCGTCTGTAAAGGCCAACCATCACACACAAGGGTCACGCAGTCACTCGGCTCACTCATCCAGGCATTTACGACCTCATGAAGAGATGACCCACAATACTCTCATCGACTTAGTTCCATGCCCAGGTACCAAGTTTGAGTATTGACAAATAGCATTTGCCTAGTATGGTCCACTAAGGACCACACTCCCATTGAGTTTATGTTCCACTATATCAAGATATTAGTTACAAGCTCTCATAAGGACTTTAATGACCACTGAAACCCAACACAGATCACAGTTATTCTATCAACATATAATGACCCTTTCCTCGAGGGTTTCTCAAAAGTGTTTATGGATATATCAACTGATTGCAAAGACTCAGTTTCAATGCACAACTATTGCATTTTGACTAGTGCAATAACCCACAAGTCCCAGGATCGTACTTACAATATTTAGGTTGAAGGTTGCAGGACTAATGCAAATATTATCTTAACACATCTCAAAACTCGATGACAAGTTTTCTCAACCATGGGAGAATAATGGAAGGCAAAGCTATTTTTATTTTTAATATTTGTTTAATTTCGAAGGATATGATTTATCCCGGAGGGCAAAGCTATTTTTATTTTTAATATTTGTTTAATTTCAAAGGATTTATCCTGTTATTTTAGTCTTAGAGTTTTTTTTTAAGGTCTTAAGATCTTTTTAAGGAGTCTAGAATTGTTTATATTTATTAGGATTTTAGGAGATGTTTAGAAAAGTGGTTAGAACACTTATGGAATTACTTGTTTTATTGGGATTAAAAGTGTCATTACGAATTTTCTCTTAAGTGAAAGGACTTATGAGGTATTTTTATAATGTTTTAACTTAAGTGAGGATAGTTTTGATCTTTTTATATTATAATATACTAAAGGGCCTAGAGTGTTAGGGTTTTAATACTTTTGGAGCGTGATCAGTAAAAATAGATTATGAATAGTATCAGCAAGCCCTATATATGGTTTTGGGGTCACTTTTTTGTGCAAGAAAAGCTAGATCCAATCAAATCCAACCTATTTTGATGGTTATTAAACGATTTTTACCACTTTTTTCTATTTTCCTGCATCACAAAAAGATCTAGAGCACCAATGTACCATTTCTTTTAGAGAGAAACATATTTAACAAGTTGACAAATACGTTCTCAATCGTACTTGAAAATGAGATCCAAAAGTAATTTATAGAGAAAGTCCCATTTCAGTTTTGACAATTGAACAATGTGTTTAGTTATTGAAATTGAACATGACAGAGTTGTAGCTCAATCGTATAATGGCTCTTCGGTTACAACTAATCATGTAAATGGATACTCAGCAGTCATAATTGTAGCACACCAAAATTTGTGTCTCAACTGCATAACGCTGGTGATGCAATGTGCTGATAACGTGCCAAGAGTTAAGAAAGAATGATAGAGAGAGAAACTTGCTTGATAGGCAAGAATGGGTGGGGGGGAGGGAGAGAGAGAGAGAAAGAAAGAGAGAGAGAGAGAGAGAGAGAGAGAGGAAGAGTGTCTTGCTTGAAATTGTTTGTCTAAAAGGAGAGCCTGATTTATATACTCTTCCATGTATATCTACCGCTTCAAAATGAGGTGTATAATCAGATGTACATGAATATATCTGATATACATAGATATTACACAAGGTTTGATAGAATTGCATGGATATTAGACACGATCTTGACAGCTAATTCGAGGTGTATGTTTTATGAAATAGTGTCATGTGTACAATGTCTAAGTGCTCCTTATGTTTACAACATCTCAGTGCTCCATATGTCCACTATGTCTCTTCTTTTTCACACTCCCTCTCAAATTGATGCAGATGACGACGAAGCATCAAGTTGCTAACCAAGCAATTGTGTCAGTCACATCTCATGGGCTTCATGAAGACATCTACTATTTGAAGATTAGGAGGAACATAAATTGATCCATTATCCCCATTTCAAATTGTTCCCAGATGGAGTGGCGATCAAATTCAACTTGTTTGGTTCATTCGTGAAATACCCTATTAGAAAAGATATGAAGGGCGTTAGAGGTGTAGCGCGTATATGGCATTGAAGGTGTGTTGACCTAGGAGACCTCGTTTTCCTCCGGGTTCCCTCTTACTTAATATGACAAATAAGACAAATTGGTTCCCAAACTTCACTTGGATACTGTCACGCTTTTTGCTTGATCGGGGAAGGCTCAAATCAAGACCATCGGTCAGTAACCTAAACATCACATTACCAATGTCGGTAGGGGAGTTAACCAAAGCCGGGGTGGCAGGTGGGGTCGAGAAAGCCAGATCCATCACCGGTAAGAAAAGAACTCAACCAATGCCAATGCCATAGGCCTGGAACAGTGCCCCTGCACACGCCGGCACTTGTGTTATCACCATGAAGAGCAATTGGATCAATGATTGGCACCCCAATTTCATAAAGAAGACCTCAAAGCCACGTGACTTCTAAACAAGCGGAGCACATTGATCGATACTCAGCTTCGATATATGACTTAGGGCCTCTCTCTTGTTTCTTACACTCCTAGGATACAGGAATCTCCCAGGAAAACACATCTGGTTGTGGAGCGTCATATGTCAGGACATCCTACTCAATCAGCAGCAGCGTAAGCAGAGAGTCATAGTGAAGATTTTCTTAGAAATAGAGTGTCCCGTAAATATAGTAATGACTTTCCAATGATGATGCCCTAGGGCTGTCATAAATTGGCTAACAATTTGGACAACACAAGAAATATTGAAAGGTGTGGCTATGTTGAATTTAAGACGGTAAAATAAAATATTTTCTTCTTTTTATTTATTAATGAAACTAAATTCCACTTACAAGTGCTACAATGCAATGCTGCAAACAGAAAACAAAACCTTAAATACAACTTAGGACTTTTCATTTTACTGCCAAAATAAATAAACACAATCCAAGAATAAAAACCAATCTTCCACTAACAATTTAAGTACAAATAATGTTTCTGGAAACTAACAGTAAATATGGAAATATGACTGAAAAATAAAAGTAAACAGCTGGTAAGACTTACTCAATTGTGCCTAGGATTACCCACACAGGAGTCGGTACACCCCACACTCGATTTCCTGACTGCTGGTGCATTTTCAACTCTATTGGTCTTTCTAGAATTTCAAAGCCGAGAAGTCTATCTAGACAATACCAGTTAATTTAGGGTCTTAAGGAGGATGAAACACAATTAAGATTTGTAAGAACCCTTTTAGAACATCTAGGGCATGCCTTACAGGCATCTCCGTTTTCCTAGGTCTAGGAATGCCTTTATCTCTCTTCAAACCCTAACTAAGGTTTTATTTACTTTTTATATGGCCACCCACTATTAATTCTCTTATGGATGACATGCCCCTGTAGAGAGAGAGAGAAGAGGAGAGAGAACTTTGGGGCATGGGAGAGAAAGAGAGAGATAAAGAGAGAGAGAGAAAGAGAGATCAAGAGAGAAAAATAGGAGAACAAAAAAGAGAGGCTAAAGAATAGTAGAGAATGAGAAGGGGGTTCACCTCCTTATATAGGGCCTCAAGACTCCCCATAAGTATGCCTATCCAATGACTCAACTTGACCAATAGGAATTAAAGAAATCTGTGAAGTCAGAGAAACAAACCTGAGTCATTCATCCCATAAATCAATCATCATAATATAGGAAAGAATATTAGGAACATTATCCCCTTAATTTGACCCATATCCACTTCTATTTTGATTAGGATTAAACCCATTTAAAAACCTCTAAAACTCCCTCTTATAATTTTTAAAATTGTAGGAACTCAAAATAATATAATTTTGCCCAAATACAACTCCCAAACAATCTTTCTTTAAAAAGGATTCTTTATGAAAAAGTTTATATAGAGCCAAGGCTCTAAACAATCAAATTAGAGCCCACCTCAAAAATTTCAATAGAATTGGTTGTTTTGATGCCCAAATATCCTCAATTTGATCATCTCAACATCAAGATGCATGGACATGAGAAAAAAATGGATTTCAAGTTTTGGAAATAGTGCATCTTGTAATGTATTTTTGGACCGTCAATTTTCAAGATTTTCAAGTTTTCATAGATCTGCTCGTTCTACACTAGTTTTTAACCTTTAAATTTATAATTAAATATGAAAATATATTTTAAGGCTATCACAAAGATTTTCAGTATTGAAACCACAGTTTTTTACACTAGTTGAAGGTATGTTTTACTTTGATTGTTTAGAAACTCGGCTCTATACAAACCGCACCCTTATCTTTAACCAACAAACATCTTTAATTAATGTATAACCTAACAGAGAAGGGGGATGTGCCAGCCCAGGTGGGCCACATGGGCCCCAATAGGCCCCACATCCCACCCATGGGGTGGCACACATGTAGTCCAATATATCAAAAATACCCTTTTGAGGAATTTTACAGCAGAAAATGATTTTAAAAATTCTCAAAAATTCTAAAATTCATAAGAAATATTTTAATACTAAAAATAAAATATCTTGAAGTGGACTGGTACCAATAGGTCAAAATAAGTGACTATAAAGGCAATCCACCCTACCAAGTGACCATGATCCACAATTGTCTTCTCAAACCAACCCAATGAAACTCATTACCCATATTCTCTTGTAAGGGCTCATAATTGGCTCTTCAAAGCCAATCATTAAATAGTGGAACCATAGTCCTAGAATATAAATTACAACTCTCCCCCTTGAGAGCAAGTCAAGCACATGTTATTACAATGAAAGGGGGACTCTCTCTATACACATGTACACGTATCCTTTTCAGAACAACTTCCTGGTAATGTGGCAGTCATATGTACATGTAGTGCAGAAATTTATTGAGGATTTAGCCCTTGCTCTTACAGACATGCATCTGCACACATAAGACTATACAGCTCTTCTAACCTACAAACCATCCTTGGGTATTTCTCCGACTCCAATAGGGGATGGACAACTATAAACCCTTTTCGATAGTTCCAACTATAAACCCTTTTCGATAGTGCCACATGCTTAAGGGTAAGGGTTTTAGACATGATCAGAACCATAGACCACCTAACCCTTAGTACACACACTCCCACTGAAGTGTATAATCCATGATAAATGATTTTTACATGCTCTCACGACCTATAAAGGCCACAAACCCCACAAATATTTGGTGGGGTCATGGTGAGGTAGATAAGATTGTTGATTAATCGTCGATAGACAGATTGATCCTTTACTGGATTCCCATTATTGCGATGTTAATTTACATTCAGCTCAATTGGTGTGTCCAAGTTGCGAGCATCAGCCATTAAAGCAAGTTGAATGAGATCTTAGTTACTTCCTTAAAGAAAGAAAGATACCTTTGTCAAAATATTCAACTTCGAGGCTTGAAATACATCAATTACCAAGATCATTAATGTGGAAAGAAGACTTGAGGACTTTTTATAATTCTTGAATACCCATAGAATCATGCCCCAAATGCGGTTGTCATTTACATAGACTCGCAATATGTAATTCTTCTGGCAGTCTTCCTAAGAAACATCAAATAACATATTGACTATGTTTGAATCATGCTCGTTGGATGGTTGATTGGAAGTTCTCAAACCAAAAACTAGGTGCTTGTCTAAGCCCGAAGAATGAACGTCAAAGTAAGCAGACATGGTTTAGATTTGGAGTGTGATATCCCGGTGGTGGCTACATAAACTGTTTCCTTGAGATCCCAATGTAGAAGGGCATTCCTGACATCCATTTGGCATTGGGACCAAGACTTGGAGGTGAAAGTAGCAAGAGGAGTCCTTACCATCGTCATTGTATCCACATAAGCATAGTTTCATCATAAACTAGTAAATGTTAAATCTCATACTCAAGTTTTGACAATTTCTTTAAAGTTTGGGTTTTCTTTTAAGTTCACACACACACACACACACACGCATGCACGCACGCACGCACACGCACACACACACACACACAGAGGATATTGAGCATTTGGATTTGAACTTCAGAGAGAAAGGGCTATGGGTGAATGGAGAGAGAGAGAGAGAGATCAGGTAGAGAGGAGAGGGAAAGAGATTATTGGAAATATTTTTTTAAATAATAATGAATTCATCCACCACAAATTTTCAATCGAGTACATGAAAATCCTTACTAATTTTATTGTTTAATTAGAACAGAGGCATGAAAAATCTGCTATTAAGTGTAGTTGTTGCCCCTTTTCTTATAGCAACAAGGGCTTGCAATTGGCAAAACTGTATAACAAGCCCAACTACAGTAGTAGTTGTCCTTTTAACTTGCAGAATTGAAGTAAAATCTAAATACTATTAGTATGCCCAATAAAATAAAAGCAACAATATTTTCACCATCTTTGAAGGTATCCCTTCTTGAACTCTAGAGAGAGAGACAGAGAGAGAGAGAGAGAAATATTGATAGAAAAACTAAATAAGATACTAAATTAAATGGATATATGGAATGATAAGGAAGATATTTGCATCCATGGTTGGAATAAGGCTTAACTGAAGTTATTTATAAGGGCATCCATCTATATCTAAAGTAGAACATACATTGAAATTCTTAAAAAAAATTTTACTTGGATTGATCTCTTTATTCATTTCCTATTCTCTCATTTCTATATTGTCTTTCTCATCTGTTCATTTTCCTTACTAAATGTAATTTATTTCCTAAAATCTCCACACCTCATAAATTTCGTCTCTCTCTCTCTCTCTCTCTCTCTCTCTCTCTCTCTCAACACACAAACACATGTGAGCCATAATCTACATATAGGATGGAAATATAACATATGAAGGTCATCAGCTCCCGGAATTCTTATGCACATGCCTTTTATCACAGTCCATCCCTCATATTGAATAACCAGGCCCCCTTGCCTCGATACCTTCTCCTCTATCTGTGGATTCTCCTTCCACTTTCCCTTGTCTCAGTTGATTCACCAAATCAATCCCTCGTTTTGTCTTCTCTTCTCGGTCAGTTTGTTTTGGACACTCTGCCTTTTCAAAATCAATCTCTCTTTTTTTCTTCTCGGTCAGTGGATTCGGCAACTCTTATCTTTCGCACTCGGCACAAGGAGCAGTACCTAGCCTTGACATATGATCAACGTCATATCTTGAGGGGAAACCTGATGCCCTGATCTATGAGCAAGTTTAGATCCGGATTCCTCTGTTGAAAAGTCAAGATCTGATTCCTTTGTTGAATACGATGATACTGATCAGTGAATAGCACATCCCAAAGGCTAAGCTAAAGAGGCTCACCTCGGCAGTTAGCCGATCGGAAGTGCTCTTCAGTCCGTATGCCAGGTAAGCTCTAGAGTCTACAATGCCTCATCTTAGTATATGTCTTCTCAGTCTCAGTCTCAGTCTCAAGCTCAAGATCAGTCACCAGCTCAAGCTGTTCAATCCAACAAACTGTGTCTAACTTTGTTCTCGGCTTCTCGCAAGCTCAGTCTCAGGCTCGGATCAGAAAATGTACATTTATCTTCTCAGTCTCAATTGAAAAACCATATCTGCGTAATTGTGTTGTGGATTCACGAAATCTATATCTTTTGGGAATTGTTGATTCACCAACTCTATCTTTCCAGACTGAACCAACCTTATCTCATGAAATGCATCAGACCTTGTTCTGGAGGAGAACATGCGGAAAGCAGTTTGAAAAAGAAGAGCGCAAAGAAAAGGATCTGTTTGAATGCACCTCTGATGAAACAAGGAACATCAAGTGGTACTGTTGTTGTATCTGATATCAGTCCCAATGAGTCTCAACGAGTAGAGTAAAAACCCTATCAAGATATCAAGATGAATCGCTAAGCCTATCTATATATAAGTAGAGTTGTGCGAGCAAACCGATAGTCGAGAACGTCAGACCATATCAATCAAAGAAAGGAGTTGGGCATATCACACATGACCTCTGGGATCACGATACTATGGTACACGGGATCACAGTCCCATGATGCGTCGGAGCAAGCTACATACATGATTCTTCTTATCCAGAACAGCCAACCTGGTTATGGAGTTCCAACTGCCATGCATGATCAGTGGGCATGACTATACTTACGCTCCATGGGTGATGCATAGAGGGAATTTAGGATTTCCAATATGTAGTTAATGTCAAAAATCTCAGTCTCAGCCCAAAATTTGGCCTGATCCCATATCCAAATCAACTTGGACTCTTTTGACTTATCCAAAAGTTTCTGGTAAGAACTTAGACTCAATAAGACTCAACAAGACTCAACCAAGACTTACAATCAATCCAGAGCCAAGTCAATTCAGGCGAGAACGAGTCTATAATATTTAATGCAAGAGCTCAAGAGGTATACATGGTTAAAGGGAGCCAAGCAATGTATTATCCTGCCAATCGACCTTCCTCAAGCACTAACTTTAGTGTGCCAACATAAGCATTAAATCAGATTCTAAGAGCTAAAACTAGGAAATGGCATGCATGAGGCTATCACAACACAAGATAATTGGGAGGCATGGAAACTTATTTACAGTTCATCAAAACTTTGTCACACTTCGAGGCACAGATTTAGGAGATATTCATAGACATGTCGGCCAAATACCATACCAGGGGAAACTACAACGGCATGCAGGTTGGAGGCATTCAGATGCATAAATGACTGAAAGAAGCATCTGGGGAGTATCTAAATGATTCTAGCTAACTAAGGATGGGACCTAAGAAACTAACTCATATCAAAATAACCTACGGACTAAGAAGCACAAAATTAGATGTCTACAATGGTATATGATAGCTAAAGGAACTCAAGTGTCAGTAGCGGGTGTCCTTTCAATTGGGGAAGGTTTTTTGTGACAACACCTGGAAATATCAAAAGTGAGAATGCTGACATGAGTAACGATAAATCCTGTGAAAAACATGGTCGCCTGCCAGTTCAAGGCTTTTTGTGTTTAGTTAATCTACGCAGAGTGAATCGGTCAAATTCAGCTTTGCATTTTTTTTAAGAGATTTCACCTTTTCCATATTTCATTGCTTCATCCAAGAACATCGAGTAAATCAATGCAAACAGTAATTTGTTATCAAACTATCAGAATCAACGTTGTAGAAATGGATCCTTCTTTAAGATTCCATCATGGTGTTATGTCAATTATCATGTCATCCTCCATGCTTAGGCCTTGTGTGGATGCTGCAACGAACTATGGCCGTGCTGGGTGATGAGCCATTTATGTTTGAAGTGGCACCTCCATGTGCCACTTTATACCCCTAATTAGGTGTGCATTCACCAATAAAATATCTCCAACTTTGTGAGTTGGATTAAACTTAATTGACAGCTGTACGAGGAGCCCCAGCCACATGATGACCAAAACCTATGTGCACTTTCAAACTTCGGGTTAAATTATGCTATTGCAATCTGGATAGGTGCCTGTCTTTAAGCACCAAGGTGGTGAATCTTTGCATTCGAGTAAGTGTGAGCACTTAATCGTGTTTGCGATGCATGCTTTTATGGGATTTATATTTTCCATAAGTATTTACATTGCTTGACTATTATGGATTAAAATTAGCAATTTTCACAATTCACTTGTGACGTTAGAGCATGTAAGGCCTTTCCCTTGTGATGTTAGAGCATGTAAGGCCTTTCCCTTGTGACGTTAGAGCATGTAAGGCCTTTCCCTTGTGACGTTAGAGCATGTAAGGCCTTTCCCTTTTGACGTTAGAGCATCTAAGGCCTTTCCCTTGTGACGTTAGAGCATCTAAGGCCTTTGAGAGCATGTAAGACTATGACTATAGTGATGTAATAGATCCAAAGGGAGCATAGTCCGAATGGACTATGTGACATGGTCCAAGGTGGACTGTGAGGCATCGTTGACGCAGTGACTCACCTGAGTTTTAACGGACTATGGCTCAGGTTGATGCCTAAAAACCCATAGCCCTAGGTATTTGTGCACAACCGATAAGAGTTTTAATGTGTGGTCATTCCTTTATGAGGTCGGACTTGTGCCCCAAGTGATTGGCCAGGGGACTGAATGTGACCCCCGTGTGCGATGGTTGGCCGAACAAGGGCCAAATCCAAATCATTACCATCACACGACATGTACACTAGATAGCCGTCTGGGAAGCAGCCCTCTGGGTGAGGGTGTGTGTTGTGTATATGTACCGAAGAGATGCCTCCCTACAATACTAGACTGTGTTGGAAGGAACCATGAGGTATGGTGCTAGAATGGGGTCTGGACTTGTCCTCAAGGAGGAACCCGTAATCCATGGGCTAGGATCATGTCACCTTCATTTATTAGTTGATTTTGATTGTCCAAAGCATGAACCCCTACTGAGGGTTGTGAATTATAGGAACTATTGGGTCAGTTTGAGAAGATGACAGTGAGATGCGATTTTTAAAATATTCCTCCATATATTTGTGATATTCTTAATTATTTGGATCCAATTCCCATCAAATCTTATTAAATATGTTTATTTATGTTTTAATTATATTTTATATGATTAAAAAGAATTTATAGATCTCTGTTGCTATTTTTATTTTAGTGAAAAAGGACTTTTAAATAAGGAACAATTAATTTTTTGGATTTATTTAATTCAGAAAATTTTTAAATAAGGAAAATTATTTTTTTGGATTTATTTAATTAAGAGATAATTTAATAATATTTACCGGCTTTCTAAAATCCTGTTATTTATCCAAAGTTCTTTTTGGGGTGTGGGGGCCCATTAAGAATTTGGGCACACCACTGCTGAGCCCATTAAGTGGGAGCGTGGGGCCTACATAGCTCACTATGTGTGAGATGCCCCACATATTCCATTATTTATTTTCAGTGTGTAGCTTATAACAGAAGTCACCTACTTGTTCTGAAAATAAAAGGAAGGCTTTATGAAATAAGGTTGATTGATTTAAAATCGGAAGGTGTGGAGATTCATTGAAATTAGATTTGTAAATACATAGAATTTTCTCTACATAAATATTTAATGGGAATAGAGTTATGAAAGCTGATGGATAATGGTTCTAGCTCATTCCTTTAATCATGATTGTTGATTTAAGGAATGAATGGTCAAGATCTCTTACCGCACAGATCTCCAAGATCTAGGATCAAGATTAAGTCTCATAATGATGGCAAAACCCTAGCAGACTCTCTATAAATATTCTCTATGAGGATGTATTCTCTACCTGTGTGAAATTGGATTGGTCTCTCGCTCTCTCTCATTGGCAAGTATGCCCACTCTCTCTCTCTTATTTTTTCTTCTAGTTAGGGTTTTGAGTTGCTTTAATCCTAAAGTAAACCCTAAGGGGCAAGCCCAAGCCACTAGAGGGTGGCACACCCTAGAGCCCTAGACTCGATGGTTCTTATATTATTGTGCTATGAGATTGCTTCCATCTCATGTCATACTCTCAAGAGGTTTTGCTGAGGCTTCCCGAATTATGAGACAAGGTTAAGACCAGGATCCCATGTGCCATTGGTGGAGGAGACCTGGTGTGGGGTGTACAAAGTCCTTGGGAGTAGCCTGAGAAAAGGTATTCGGTAATTCTAATGGCTCCATGTTTCTTGATTCTTCATGCATTTTATTTTTGTTTGATTGTAGAGAATTGCAATGGTATGCAAAAGAAGATCCTAGATTGTATTAGGGCATATTTTATGAATATAGTTGTAATTTTGGACACCTATAAGTGTTCTAGCCGATATGAATAAAAGAAAGAAAAGAAAAAATTTAGCTGTATATATTTGGCTAGATCGCATTGTCCTACTTTCAGGTAGGCTTACCATGACTAACTGGGATCACAGTTTATATTTCCAAACTGCTTTGGGTCAGAATTGGAAAGAAGGTTTTGTCACATGCCAATTTGTAGATTTGCAACCAATATATTTCTTTCAAACAGTGCAAAAATGATGCATGGGTGGCTTACTGATCAATAGTTTAATAAGACTGTACTAATCCATGGATATGACATGGAAAGGTTGAACGAAGTACACAAAATTAAGCAAATTAAGTAATAGACACAACAGAGAGTATGCAAAGATGCAGACCTTGTGGCCCTTTGCCCCCAAGAATTGGAGTTATGAGAGATGAAATGGAATCAACAATCAGCAACCGCAGCTTTGAATTTTGAATTTCTGCCTGAAACAACTGTTAGACATGTTCACGAACTGCAACCACATGATTAATCAAAATGCAGATAAGAGAAATTTTGGTTGCATAATAATTAAGAACCTGAGAACTCAAGGATAGTTCTAGCTGATGAAGAGTTTCGAACATAGAGAAAATGTCAAAAACAGAGTGACTGAGTATGCTACTCATGATTCCTTCGAGGCTTCTTCCTTTCTCCTGTACCAATTGACATAAACAACCAGAAAGATAGCATAGAGGTTGAAGTTCTTTCAAGATCCTAGCATTCATTAAATCAATGCAAACAAAGATAAGAACTCTCAATACCCATAAGAAAAGAACTTTAAGGTTCAGTCCTTCAATATTGCTTGAAACTTCAAGTAAATAGGGCTCAAGCCCAATAAATAGGAGAAATTAACAAACTTTACCCCTTTATTTGGACTAGCCAGCAAGCGATTGACCCTGTAAGAAATGCGTTTGGAGGAAAAGGAATTACTCGTATCCAAGTATAAGACACTACACATGTACGTGTATGCAACATGTGCAGCAGCATGTAGGCAGAACTGCATGAGAAAGTATCAGAGGTGAACCAGCATGCAATTTGAAAAACTAGAAACATTCTCACAGTCATTATTAAGAAGAATGATCAGAAGAAAATGTCAGAATTGATGATCCCATTGAAACATAAAACAATTACTGGATAAAGACTAGAGTGAATATAAGCACAACCTCACAACAGAGAAAAAATTAAACTAACCATGAGGGGACCCATGAAGATATACACAAACCAACATTTTCCAGGGATAAGCTATAAACAAGTTCTCTGAACACCCAAAATGGGAAGTGTACACGAGTATTTGACTGCAAAGGAGATTACAGGGAAAGGTCATCAAGAAGAATCTATACATTCCAAGAAGAAAAAGTTCTCACTTGTGTTTTACCAGAAGAAGACGGGCCCGCCAATTCTGTCAAGTTTCCCTCACAAAGGCCACCGCAAAGAAGAGTATCAATCCTACCACAAATTTAATAGTAAAAGCCAACTACTTTTTAGAGAAAGAGAGAGGAAAGTTCAGCAAACAAGCCTCAAGCGATGCACTATTTAACAATTCACCCCTTTTTTGTCTTATTTCAAAACACCCTCCAAGGACATGTCATAATGGGTTAGAAATTGTCAGAGGGGCCACTTTGACACCCCCTCTAAATTAAATTAATTCTTAGCAGTGGCTAAAAAATCAGCAGCTCAGGTCGTGATGCACCCGAGTTGGTTTGGATCAGGGCCCCGGTTATTCCGCACCCGAGCCGGGTGACACGGGCTCGAGAGCCTAGCTAGTCTGTGGTTCTAAGAATTGCTTTATGAAGACCACCTATATGAAATATTGGTTTTCTCTAATACTAATATATCACTCTTACGTCTAAATGCCTCACTAAGTAATTGCCTTGATCGGTGTTTAAAAGCTTGATGCATTCGCTTAGACTCTCCCAAGTTGCTCAGAACCAGCACATGCTAGTTTTGGATGCGCCAGACCAGGATGATCTGAGTCTATCCAGGTCTACCGAGTGCAACATGGGTCTTCAAAATATCCAGTGAATATTCTTTGAAAAGTAAGGTTTCCTTGAGGGGGGACTTGGCAATGACTAGCGACTCATTGAGCTAACTCGCTTAGGCAATGGTTGAGTCCTAGGGCAAGACCTAGGTTTAAAATACTGCCCATGAAATCAATAGTTCTAAGTCACCTAGTGAGAATTAGAGTTCTGGAATACCAATATCTCTTGGGTGTTACGTTTTCATAAGATTTTGGTGTTTCCAGAAACACCAATAACTCACTCTAAACATCCAATAAGATGTTTACATTTTTTATGACCAATACCTCACCAAATAAGTCACCCCATGAGATATTGGTGTTTTTGGATATCAATATCTCATCAAGTCAACTGTGAGATATTTGCATTGTGAATACCAACATCTAATAAAGTGTTTAGAATGAGATATTGGTATTAAAAACTTATATCTCCCAGAGTTAATTTTTCTAATAACTTTGGTTTTGGTAAAGGGATACAATTGGAAATTGCCCCTCTATCAATATGTGCCCCGTTATTATGTATTCTTGACAGGCTTTTTGAAAGTAGAAAAAAGGGAATAGGTGAATGTCAAATAATGAATCTCCTGGGTGTGGATAATTTCCAAATTAAAAAAAAGAGAAACTAATGAATTTAAAAAAGTATTCAAAGAAAAGCAACAAAAATGAAATATATTTTTTTTTTAGTATGAAAACTATTTCTTATTGCCAAGAAGAATAATCAAGATGAAAATACCCGTCAAAACCAGTCAAGAGAAAATGCTTATTATGTTGAGTACTCTCCAACAACTCAACCCCATTCATCCATGGAAAATGCTGATTATTTAAGAAAGTAAGAACTTGTGCAATTCCCTGCATTCAAAATACAGTTTAGTCCAAGCAATAGAAAAATACTGGACTCAACCAGATACCAAGCACCAGTCTTGAAGCAATGAAGAAAACAGTCCTATAGTTAATGCCGAACTAGAAAATGTTGGATGGGTATCTAATGTGTATCTACTGATTTTGAAGAAGCAAAAGCTACAAAATAACTGTTACTCATTTTAACAATAAAAGCCCAATCAAAGGTACTCAAAATCAAGCACTAAAATATCTGACTATCAAAAACACTGACCTCTTTCAAGCCTTTTGACGAGGTTTGGCGTTCTGCCAATGCAACTAGCATATAGAGGTCATGGACCAAGAAATCCTCGACTACAGGACACAAATGAATATCACAGTGAATAATTTTGATTTCAATTGTACTCGTAATGAATAGCAATAAGTATTTGAATGTGTAACCATATTACCGTAAAACATTACTCAAACTCAGGTATCTCCATTATCCCTTTGCAATTGTTATGATAATGATACCAAGTATATGTTCACATCGTAAGACAGATAAACAATGAATATCATGCAGCATCTTACACAGAATTCAGAAACAAAATATAACAGAATAGTATTTTTATTTTTTGAAGAATGGTAAAAAAACTTGCAGGAAAACTCTGGCACTTCATGTCAGTTTATAGGTCTATCTCTTCGTAAATATTTAGCACACATCTTTTGACCGGTATACCAAAGAAAATATCTGACATACTTGAATGAACCTTTGGCCTTCATTTGCCAAGTGTGGGACTGCTAAAAGCATAACACTATCAAATTTTACTTTTTATGTTTCTTTAATCTATGTTCTGAGACAGAGCCGAGTAACACAGCCTCGCCCTTAGGGCAAGGCGAGTTTCCGCCGAGTAAAGTGTAGGCCAAATTTTTATAGCTTATACAAATTATTATGTTTATTTCAAGTCAGAAGTTGCTGGCAGTGTTAAAAAAAGTGAACCGCCCAACGCCAAGGCGGTCCAAAAGGCCTGGGCACATCGCCCAGGCCTAGGCGGTCAAACTGGGCAGCAATCCCTGAGCAGCCGCCTAGGCGGGACGCAGGCCCTTGGTGACCGGGGTGGGAATTTTTTTTTTTTTTCTATTACTCTTTTTTTAAACATAAAAGCTTTTAAGGATGGGTTTTAGGTTCATTTGAAACTTAAACCCATAAGAACCCATTTAAAAGAGAAAAAAACTTCAAAGAAACTAAATTTTGTGATTTTCATTTAATCGAAGTGTTTCTCAAAGTTACGAAAAATGGATCCAATCATCACCCAGGTAGATTAGATTTAGTTTATGAGTTTTATAATCCTATTACAGGGTGTTTTTTATTATTTTAGCACCTGAAACATCTCAGAGGTGGGAGTTTGGAGTTCGAGAACTCAAAGTAAGTACAAAACTTTATTTTTTAGATTACTTGCTTTCTTTTGAGATATCTTCTTCAGGATCTACTCGAAATGGAGATCCGAATTGGAAATATGGATATAACCCGAATCCAAATGACAAAAATTGCATTAGATGCAATTATTGTAAAAAATATACAAAAAGCGTATAAACCAGTTTAAGAACTTCTTGCCGATATTAAGGGGGATGTTGTCCCTTGTAAAAATGTTCCTGAAGCTATCAAAGAGGAGATTAAGCAATATATGAGTTCTGTAAAACAAAAACATGAATAAAATCCTTGTCATTTGAATAGATTTATTTCTGCTTCTTCTAAAAGAAGTGATCCAGGTTGGAAGTATGGTTATAACCGAAAACCAAACTATAAAAATTATATAAGGTATAATTTTTGTGAAAAAGATACCAATGGGGGTATTAACCGATTCAAGAAACATCTTACTGGTATTAAAAGGAATGTTCCTTCTTGTAAAAAGGTTATTGAAGCTATTCAGGATGAGATTAGACAATTTCTGAATTTAAAATAACCAGAAAATGATGAAAATGAGCCTTGTTCTATAGAAAGATCCTCTTCAGGTTCTTCTAGAAGTGGTGATTTGGTTTGGAAGTAAGGTTATAACCCGAATGCGAATGACAAATATGGTATTAAATGTAATTTGTGGAAAGGATATTAATTGGGCATTTACAGATTTAAAAAACACTTTGACGGTATTAAGGGGGATGTTGCCCCGTGTAAAAATGTTCTTGAGGCTACCAAGGAGGAGATTATACAAGATTTGAGTTCAGGGAAGCACAAAAAGATAAAAAAGGGTAGAGCTGCCAAGACTCCTAGGGCCTCATCTCACAAACTAGTAAGACGGAGGTAGAAGAAGAGGAAAAGGAAGATGCAAATTCAGAAAAAACAGAGGAGGATGAGCATTATATTGAAGAGGGAGATGACTCTGATGATGATGACCTCGAATCTGATGCATATGATGAGGTTTATCCTATTCTTTCTGATGATGATGATGACTGAAAACTCTTGGTGTTGAGTGTTGACTATTGAGTGTTGACTATTGAGTGTTGACTATTGTGTCCTAGACTGTAGTCTGTATATTTTCTGAATTTCTATATATTTTCTTTCTTATTTTTAGTTTCTACTTTCTAGTTTCTTGTTCTACTATCTAACTTTTGTGTGTACAGTCTACAGTGTATCAGACTATCAGTGTATGCTTGTATGGTTTTACTGATTTAGGCTTTTAGCATTGTATGAAAATATGAATTATGGTCTTATGGATTATCAAAATTCCCTTCTCGACTTCTATCTTCTTTTTTTCAACTGGGATTATGGTCTTATAGATTATCAAAATTCTTATTGATTATGGTCTTATGGATTATCAAAATTCTTATAGATTATTAGAATCAAACTATCTTTTTTTCGTTTTCTTTTTTCAACTGGGCCGCCCAGGTTCTGGGTGCCAGCATAGGCGGCCGCCTAGACTCTGAGCGGCCTGGACCCCCATGGCCGCCTAGGTACAGCCTAGTGCTTTTTGAAACTTTGGTTGCAGGAATGCTTTTTGGATAGTGATCATGCACATTGCACGTCACAGCTGGGATTCGAATCTCCCCGATTTAACATTGCGCTCATTATCATCATTTCTCATGTTTCATAACACTGCTTCACTCCATCAAACTCAAAAATTTCTTCTATTCGTTTACCGTAACTAATTAATTTTTCCTTTCATCCAACTCGCTAGGCACCAAAAAGAAAATAAAGAAAACAGAAGCTCATGAGGCATTTGAGATTAAGCCACAAACTTTAACAAAGCTCTCACCTGCTCTTCATTTGACACTCATGTCAGGTTAGTTTTTAGTATTGTTTATTAATTGAAACTGGGGGTGCCACTCATTTGTCTATTGATTGAGTTCATTTTCGCTCCAGTTTTCAATGCACAACTAACAATTGAACTACTAAAGGTGGGCTACAATTTTCAAACTCCGCAAAACCCAAGTGGGAAATCAACAAATATGAGAGATGATCAAAACGAAATACATACATAACCAACTATTAAACAAATTTAAATGTCAGGCAAAGAGGGAGAGAGAAATAATTCAAAAGCGTTCAGGAACATAGAGCGTCATAGCAAAACTGCATTCCAATGAAAACTAAAAGAGAACCACTCGATCTGCATAAATGATAGAACTACTATGATCCAAAATGTTAATAGATATTTACTTATAGTTCTGGTTCATGCTTGAAAAGAAAAGGAGCAGTGAAAAGAGAAGATCTCACCTGAGAAAATGCCATGAGAAGCGCAGAAATGGAGCAAATTGGAATCAATGCTAGGAAATTGGTGTTGGAGCGATTTGAGAGGAGGCATCTTCGTTGCTGTTTGACGAAAAGAGAGAGAGAGAGAAAGAGGTCTTATCCTATGAAAATGGGTTCATCCGATAAGTCGGTTTTCAGGAACCTCATGCTATCGGCAGTTTGAAACAGGGTGTGTTCACACATAGAGGACATGAGAGAGAGAGACAGAGGAGACATGAGAGAGAGAGAGAGAGAGAAGCGTGAGATTCATTGCTTTTGACAGTTTGGAGAGAAAGAGAGAGAGAGGCGTGGGATTCATTCTTTTGAGGTTCAGTTTAGAGGAAAGTTTTTGAGTTACGGGCTAGGGAGGCTTTTAGTTCAGCGAGCGTTTGGGATTGTGCATTGGTGGGTGGGAGGCCCGCGCGAGTGAGTTCTGCGAAAGTAAGCAGCGTCAACACCCGGCCAGCCTATTCCCCTTCCATAAATTCATGCGCACCCTCCCCCCACCTTTCGATGAGGAGATCATCGGCACTGCAATCGGCTCCCACCGCTCGCTTTGTTTTCCTTACTCATTAGTTTAAGGCAATGTGCTCTTACCACTTCCCCTGATACTTATAGTTGTAGGTCCATGTACTCCTCTCCTACATGGGCGATGTGGGACTTTACAGAGACATCTTTACCTTTCTTCTAAACAAACTCGCCTGAGTCGAGATTCGAAGGGGCCAAAGGGCCAGGCGTCTGGCCGTGGTGGCCTGTCGTTGACGGATTCGATCCTTTAATATTTTAATCATGACTATAACGTTTTTCCGTTACACTCTCCCTCCACGTTTTTTTATATTTTTTTTATTTAATTTGACACGGTGAGAATAAACTTTTTTTTCTTTCCATGCCAACTTTACCCCTCTCTCCAAGCCAACTCACCTCTCTCGAGATGGCTCGCATGAATTGAAGTTGAATGGTATTGGTAGTTGATCTCTAGCCAAGTCGCTTGAACGTTCAAAGAAGTTGTTTGAACGAGTTAGACTGCACTTAAAATGTAAGTGCATCGATTTTTTTCATCCTCTTTTACTATGTGATTAGGGGTGGCAACGGGTCAGTTCGGGTCCTAATGGACCCTGATCGAAACTCAATCAACTAGGTTCCACATGAACCTAGATCCGGTACGACCTTGGTCTGATCCAAGTTATTTGATCGTATGCCTAGCCCAATCCGGGGACTCATGCCCAGGTCTAGAAATTAAAAAATAAAACGCTTACTTTTATATTATAACTTATTCCACATCGGGTCAGATCGGTCGACTCTAACCTGAACCATTCCTGACTCGATAGGGTCCAAGCCTAACCAGACCCGAGATTGGTCCAAATAATTTGGGTGCGAATCTGGCTTGCCCCAGACCTTGACTAGTTCTAATCAACCATCGTAGTCGATCTGACCCGATTGCCACCCCTAATGTGATGACATGCCTTTTACTAATTGTGTTGGATGCGCTAGTTGTACTTGCATAAAATTCTATCTCGAGCTTTCTGGCATGATACTAGTCGAGGACCAGTCTCTAAGTAAACCTACCGAAAAGCAAAAGAAGGAATATATTGGTGTAAAATTGAGTACTGCGACTGGTAAACATATGCAATTTGAAGTCGTGCCTCATCCATAGGAGAAGAAGGCGCAATTTGAAGCTGCGCACAAGAGCGCTATTCGAACTTGCACACAAAATTGTATACATTAGTTAAATTATAGGACATGGGCCCTACAATTGAAATACGTATCACAAATGATATTTGAGTGATGCTACATGCATCAAAGATCATGTTGGAGGCAAATAAAGCAAGACTTGAAGTTGTGTCATGGTGCACAAACTGGTGCACAACTTCAAGTTATGCCCTAGTATTTGGAAGCCATAAAACTAGTGTGCAACTTCAAGTAGTGCCTTAAGCTGGAGCACAACTTCTAATTGCGACGTGGTCTTTGGAAGCCAAAAAAATGGTGCGCAACTTCCAGTGGCGCCCTGAGCTGATGCGCTGGTCTTTGAAAGCCAGAAAAATAGTGCGCAACTTCAAGTGCACCTTGAGCTAGTGTGCAACTTCAAGTAGCGCCTTGATTGAGACGCCATTTCAAATAGCATCTTATCTCTACATGGTACACATATGTGTTTATTGAAGTTTGAAGTAATGTGGATGTAGGTGCAACTCATGTTCTTAACGCATATCTTCGGAAGTCGGGTTTCTACAAATGCCCATCTTTATCATTAGTTAGGTGGAGCCTAGTTGATGACAAAGATAAAATGATGCCAAACTTTTGAAGATAAACGAAACATTTCAAAATTTGACTAAGAAAACGATAATGTACGTTTGGCCTTTGAATGAATAAAAATTGGTTTTGGTGCTTGATGTATGGTGACCAAGTATCACCTCGGAGGTTATGACGACTTCTGAATCCCTTCAAGAAATCTGATGTGGCGCTTGAAGACCAAATATGATGCTTTTTATATGGTAACCAAACCATCCTGGAGCTTATGACGACCCTAGTCCCCTCAAGATTTTAGGGTATTTGAAAACCAACTATATTGCTTTTCACATGGTAATCAAACCATCATGGAGCTTATGATGACCCTTGGGTCCTGTCAAGATTTTGCGATACTTGAAAACCGAAAGCCAGTAGTAAATTATTGATGCAAGGATTTGAATCCCGTCATATTAATTGAATTTTCAATTTCTCTAGCTAAATGATTTTCCCTTTTTTTTTGGCACAAGCTTGAGTTGCGGAGCTATTTTGAATAGCACACAATAAGGGCGCCACTTTGAATAGCGCTTTCTTAGTTGGGTCTGAACTAGAGCGTTGTTTCAAATGGCACCCCGAATGGGGTGCTATTTCTGTTGATATTTACCTTGATTTCTTGAATCCTTAATTTTAAAGAATTGGTTTCCATTAATTTAGGTTTCCTATTTATTTGGATAGAGCCCATTATTTAGGATCTAAGTTTATAGATAAGTCCTACTTAGATTAGAATGAAGCCTTAGGTTCACAAGTAGATAGATATAAAGTTAAGTTTCCTAACTTTATGGGAAAAGATAGAGCCCCACATTGGGGTTTGCTTTTTATATATAATGGGTTATTTAGAGAGAGAAAAAAATTTAGAAAAATAGAGAAACTTTTTTGGGGGTTTTTGCAGAGAGAGAAAATTGTAGAGAATAAGGCTTTGTAAGAGATTGAGTCTCTGGTTCTCTCAAGTAAGTTGTTTTGTAATTTTTTTTCTTTGATTTAGTGAAAAACATCGATTGTCTTCGCCCGTGGATATAGTCACATCTGTGACGAACCACATAAATCCTGGTGTGTGTTATTTCTGTTATTTATTTTTTGCTTTATTTTTGTTGTTTGTTGCTTGTTTTTTGTCGATTATTTTTTTCGTACTTTATTTGCCAAAAATCAACCCATTGGGTTTAAAGCTTCCGCAAAAAATAAGTGGTATTAGAGCCCGATTTGGGGTTGTTGATATGGTGGTAAAAGTTTCAAATGCAAAATTCGAAGTAGAGAAATTTGATGGCAAAAATAATTTTGGAGTTTGGCAAGTCAATGTTCGAGATTTGCTAGTGCAACAAGATTTACATAAAGCTCTGAAAGGAAAATCGAAGAAACCATAATCTATGTCTGACGAGAATTGAGAAGACTTAGATCTAAGGGTTATGAGCACTAACTTCGATTGTGCTTATCAAGTGAAGTGCTATTTAATATCATCAATGAAAATTCGGCATCAAGTATTTGGTCAAAGCTTGAGAGTTTTTACATGACGAAGTCCCTCACATATCAATTGTTTTTAATGTAAAAATTGTACACCCTACGGGGGAATGAAGGTACATATATCCATAAACACTTGAATTATTTTAATAAAATTATTTGTGAATTATTGAATATTGGTGTTAAAATGGATGATGAGGATAAGACAATAATTTTGTTATCATCACTCCCTCATTCGTATAAGTGTCTAGTCGTAATATTGCTTTATGGAAAAGATACTATAGAGATGGAGGACGTGACTTCGACTCTTCTCTTTAATGATTTGATAAAGATGCAGGACAACGTTCTGCCATATGCAGATGGTTTGGTGGCTAGAGGAAGATCTGTTAAGAGAAGTGGAAAGAGGCATGAAAGACAAGGCTAGTCCAGATCTAAATCAAGATCAAGAAACAGTAATGTTTATTGCAACTACTGTAAGAAAAAATGGCATATTAAGAATGATTGTTGGAAACTCAAAGAGAAAGAAATATGAGCTTTTGAAGCAGCCAATATAGTTGATGGAAGCTCAGTAAGTGGAACAGATAATGTGTTGTCGGTCTCAACAAATTGTGACATCTGAAGACTCGTGGGTTCTTGATTCAGGATATTCCTATTATATGCGCTCTCATCGAGATTGGTTCACCACATATAAGAGCATTGATGGTGGATCAGTTTTGATGGGGAATGATGTAGCTTATAAGATCATTGGTATTGGGACAATTACTATCATGATGTATGATAGAGTTGCGAGAAACTTGACTAATGTTAGACATGTTCCATATTTGAAAAAGAATCGTATTTCTTTGGGTATCTTAGACTTCAATTGCCGCAAATTTGTTGGAAAAAGTGGAGTATTAAATATTCTTAAGGGTGCTCTGGTTGTGATGAAAGGCAAGAAGATCAGACCGAATTTATATATGCTTCTTAGGAATACTATCACAGATAGAGCATCAATTTATGTATCTGATACCACAAAAGGTCTTCTTGACTATATACATTCAGATATTTGGGGCCCTACATCAGTTGTCTCAAAAGTGGATCTCTATACTTTATTTCCTTTGTAGATGATTTATCAAAGAATGTGTGGATTTACACATTGAAGAAAAAGGCAGACGTGTTTAACACATTCAAACATTGAAAAGCTATGGTCGAAAGATCGATTAGAAAGAAGGTCAAGTGCTTGAAGACTGATAATGGTGGAGAGTACACTTTAGCGTAGTTTTTGCAAGAGCGAAGGAATTGTTCGTCACTTCACCACTCTGAAGACGCCGCAACAAAATGGAGTTGCTAAGTGCATGAACAGGACACTTCTGAAGAAAACCTGCAGCATGTTGAGTAGTGTTGGTTTGTCAAAGGACTTTTGGGTAGAGGCGGTCAATACGACATGTTACCTCATCAACAGGTCACCATCTACAACAATCAATTACAAAATAGCACAGGAGGTATGGTCAGGTAAACTTGTTGCTTATTCTCATTTAAGAATTTTTTGTTGTCCTACTTATGTTTATGTGAAGGATGATAAGTTGAATCTAAGGTCATAAAAGTGTATTTTCCTTGGTTATGCGAATTGAATTAAGGGCTATAAAATTTGGTACCCAAATCCTAAATCGCTTAAGTTTATTGTCAGTTGTGACGTTAAATTTGATGAGTCTGTCATGTTAAAGCACATTCAGAAGGGTGCATAAAAGGAAAATTATAGCCGTACTGATGTAATTGAGGTGGAGTTGACAACTCCAGAAAATACTCCAAATAATGTGCGTGAGAGAGCGGAGGAAGATGTTGACCATAAGCATAAGTTACACATGATCGTGACAGTAGCAGGTGGAGTGAAGCCATAGATGAAGAAATTGAATATCTTCAGAAAAATCGTACTTGAGATCTCGTGAAGTTACCTAAAGGCAAGAGAGTCATTGGTTGTAAATGGGTTTATAAGAAGCAAGATGGGTCACCTAAGACAAGTGGCGATCGATTTAAAGCACGTTTGGTTAAAAAAGGCTATGTGCAGAAAGAATGTGTTCACTGTAATGAGATTTTCTCTAATGTTATGAAATACACTTCTATTCGGGTTTTACTAGCCATAGTTGCATTGTTTGATTTGGAGTTAGAGCAGCTTGACGTCAAGATTACATTCCTTCATGGAACATATTTATATGACTCAATCGGAAGAGTTTTTTGTTAAAGGAAATGAGGACCATGTCTGCAAGCTGAATAAGTCATTGTACAGCCTAAAGTAGTCCCCTAGGTAGTTATACAAATGCTTTGATACATTCATGATTGAGCACGAGTATGTCAGAAGTAAGTATGACAATTGTGTTTATTTTAAGGAATTTACTAATGGTTCGTTCATCTATTTATTGCTTTATGTGGATGATATGCTTATTGTTGCGAAGAATTCTTTAGAAATCAGTAAATTGAAAACTTAGTTTGCCAGAGAACTTGAAATGAAAGATTTAGGTTCAGCAAAGAAAATTTAGGCATGGAGATTCTTAGATATCAAAAGTTGGGTAAACTGTGGTTATCTCAGAAGGAGGACATTGAGAAGGTCCTCGTTAGATTCTGAATGAAAAATTCAAAGCCTGTGGATATTCATCTTGCTGCACATTTCATATTATCGGCAGCATTATCTCCAAGTTCAAATGTTGAAAAGGAATACATGTCATGTGTTTCCTAGGCGAGTACAGTTGGAAACCTCATGTATGCAATGGTTTGCACTCGACCAGATATTTTTTATACCATTAGTATTGTTAGCAAGTATATGGCTAATTCAGGAAATGAGCATTGATATGTGGTAAAATGGATTCTGTATTACCTAAAGGGTACATCAAATGTGGGTCTAGTGTTTGATACAGATAGCAAGTTTGATGACAAGATTGTTGGTTATGTTGATGCTGACTTTGCAAGTGATTTAGACTGTAGGAGATCTACTACAGGTTATGCGTTTATACTTGCAGGAGCTCCAATCAGTTGGAGGTCGATACTATAAACCATTGTTGCCTTATCTACCACTGAAACATAATACATGGTTGTTACTGAGCTAGTGAAAGAAGTCATTTGGCTTGGAGGGCTTGTAAGTGATTTGGGCTTACGACAAGATGGGACTGTTATTTATTGTAACAGTCAGAGTACAATATATTTAGCGAAAAACTAGGTATATCATGCAAGGATGAAGCATATTGATATCAAATACCATTTTATTCATGAGATCATAGCTAAAGGTGATATCTTGTTACTGAAGATTGACACTAAGAAGAATGTTGCAGATATGTTGGCAAAGCCGGTTCCATTACAGAAGTTCAAGCTATGCTTGGACTTGACTAACATGTTACCAGGGTAAGTGCTTATGAGGGTGTGTGTGGAGAAGACGGTCGATTGAAATCTCTTTTGGAATTCAACCTAAAGTTGAGATTTGTTGATATTTATCTTAAATTCTTGAATCCCTAATTTTAAGGGATGGGTTTCCTTTAATTTAAGTTTCATATTTATTTGGGTATAACTATTATTTTGGATATAAGTTTATAGATAAGTCCTACTTAGATTATGATGGAGCCTTAGGTTCACAAGTAGATAGAGATAAAGTTAAATTTCCTAACTTTATGAAGCCTTAGGTCCACAAGCAAATAGAGATGAGAAAACATAAAGCCCCATGTATCATCTCTTTTGGGTTTACTTTTTATATAATGGGTTATTTAGAGAGAGAGAAAAAGATCCAGAAAAATAGAGAGAAATGTTTGGGTCGTTTTTGCAAAGAGAGAAAATTGTATAGAAGAAGGCTTTTTGGGAGATTGAGTATATGGTTCTCTCAAGTAAGTTGCATTGCAATTTTCTTTCTTTGATTTAGTGAAAAACATTGATCGTCTTCGCCCGTAGATGTAGTCACTTCTGTGACGAACTACGAAAATCCTGGTGTTTTTTTTGTTATTTATTTTTTGCTTTATTTTTGTTGTTTGTTGCTTGTTTTTTGTCGATTCTTTTTCTCGTATTTTATTTGCCAAAAATCAACCCATCAGGTTTAGAGCATCTGCGTACAACAATTTCAAGTTGCGCCCTTCTTTATTTACGTATTAAATATGTATAAATCCGAATGTGTTTTAGGTTCGTTCTCTGACAGTATTTTGTCTTTTTAGTTCATAACTTAGTAGCCTATGAGAAAATGACATTTTGTCTCGAAAACGATGGCTTTTGATGTTCCCTCACCTTTCACGACTCTAGAGAGCAAGATTATGCCCTTCTCCATAACTATGTAACCTCCTAATCCTTCTTCTTCTTTTGCTGTATTTATTTATTCTATTTTATTTTATTTTTTGTTTTTAGGGTTTTGGTTGGTATGCTTATTCATGTTATATTTGTATTTATCATACCTCCTAAACTTCGCTGTAGGAGTTCTTGTGATGATTGGTTGAGGGAGCGGGTGGAAGGGCATTAGTTATTTACTCAATTAGTTATTTATGTATTCTACTTTGATTAACTCTTTTATTTCACTCGATACTTCACCGGAAAATATTATAAACATTATACATTACATTTATTGGCAAGCATAATCACACATATAAATTTTGGCTCTGTGACCTAATACAAATGTGCTATATGATATGATCTTTTTGTACCTTGTCTAATTCTTTTTATTTCACTTAATACATCAAATTGCAAAAAAGTATTATCTAGATATACATTAAATTTATAACCAAATTTAACTATGCGAGTTTTCAAATAAGCTATATATGTAATATAATGTAAATATTTATCACCTGATAAAGAAGAGAGAAAGATGCAGAGAAAAAATGTTTATATAGAAGAGAAGTTGAGGTGGGAGAGAGAGTAGAGACAGGTTTTTGTGAATGTTCCTCTTGTAATTCGAAACCATATAACACACACTAGTACTCCCCACCACAACTATCTGTAGTATACCTTTTCAACTCCATAAAGGCCCACTTTTTCAACTCCACAAAAGCCTTTTTTGTCACTTTGGTGTAAACACACTATTAGAGCCCGCTTAGTTTGTCACTTTGGTGTGAACACACTATTAGAGTCCGCTTAGTATGCGATACGAATATTTTCTACCATATATCCTTAACAAGTTTATAATAGCAAATTCGGCATTAAATAAACCATATGTTCTTAGCAAGTTTACAATAGCAAATTCGATATTAAATAACTTGTATTAGATAGTTAGCTTTCTTAGCAAGTTTGCAATAGCAAATTCGATATTAAACAACTTGTATTAGATAATTAACTTTCATAACTCAAAAGACTATACGATACATATATTTTCCACCATATATCCTTGGCAAGTTTGCAATAACAAATTCTACATTAAATAAACCATATATTCTTAGCAAGTTTGCAATAGCAAATTCGATATTAAATAACTTGTATTAGATAGTTGACTTCCATAACTCAAAAGCCTAAAAAAATAGCTATTACTCACACCTGTAAATAACTTGTATTAGATAGTTGACTTCCATAACTCAAAAGCTTAAGAAAGTACCTATTACTCACACCTTCACTGTGATTCTTTGTAAAGTTTATACCTGCGATTCTTCTGAAAGTCTATAGCTGCATATGATAGAAACTCGATGGAATATAGTCTATAGCTGCATATGATAGAAACTCGATGGAATATACAGAATATGGATTGGAGGTGAAATCACATAAATTTACATTGCAATAATCTTTTTCTTAATAATCTAACTATAAATTTAAGAAGTTAAAATGCACTTCCATTTTTGTTTCAAAGATTTTGGGAGTTTCGCAGTTTTGAAATTTATTTGACCTATCGTCGATCTAGAAAAGAGAGAGCAAGGTATAACATTAAAAAAATAATAAAGGAGAGTCGATCAATGAAAAAAGTTGGTGAGAATGAGATTAAATTGATCAATGAGAAAAGTCGGTCGTCTATGTGTGAGTCGATCGATGAAAAAAGTTGGTGAGAATGAGATTAAATTGATCTCGGTCACCTCTGTGTCCTAAAGGTGCTCAACTTTTCTAAAAGTAGCACTTAAACAAAAAATTTAGCAGATATAGAGAAAGTTGATCAATAAGAAAATTGAGACGTTTCTGCATCCTAGCACACTCTACTTTTTAATTTATCTACCCAAAATTACTTCTTTTTAATTTCTTAATTTCTTTCCAATGGTTATCACAATTTATGAAAAACGTAGGTTACCGTTTAAAAAAAAAAAAAAAATGAAAAGGTTACTTGGGCAAGTCCAAGCAGTATATAGTTCAGTATTGTATGATTCAAGGGACCCGCATGCATAAAAAAAACAAAAAGGAAAAAGAAGAAGAAAATTGAACTTGGGAAAATTTTCAAATTTAAAAGTGATTATTATTATTTTTTATATTCATGGTAGTTTAGATTATGGATCCCTAAAATTTTAAATCCAACTCGATATTTTAAATTGATTTCAAAGAGGGACCGCATGGGAATGGTTGGCTGCACCGACTCATAGAAACACCATCCTTACCTACAAAGGTTATGTCTTTGAAAAAATATATTAAAATAAAATCGATTAAAACGAAACTAGAGTATTAAAGTTGAAAAATAATAAAAAAATATTGGGAAATTTATCAAATTACTTATAAGTGATGGAAAATAAAAATTATGGCCATATCTTATAATTTTATTTAAAAATTCCCATAAAAAAATAGATGGTCTTGATTTGGAATAGTTGCAAATGGACAAAATGCTAAATACTTTATCTCCAATGGGCATTAAATACTTTATCTCTAATGGAATTTAGAAAAAATTATTTATAACTGGAAATAATATGGAAAATTCCATTTGGTGTGAAAAAAATTCTCCCATCTAATCACATGAGGGAGTCTTTCATGTAAAAATACTTCCACAGGAGAAATTTTAAATGTACTAAATATGCCCTGGATCTAATATTCGAAGGAGAAATTTCACATGTACTAAATATGCCCTGGATCTAACAATAGAAGTATCGACAAGCGTATGTTGTTACTTAGACACACAAGTTTTGCATGTGCATTAAATACGTTAAATATTAAAAAAATACAACTAACTTAAATTAAAATTATAAAAATCAATAAATAAATACATTTAGATGACAATGATTAATAGAATTCATGAGGCATAAAATTAATCCTTTAGAAAAGTTGAGCAAAAAAATATAATTACATTCTTAAGGAAAAGAAAAGTAATGATAAATCAAACTATCATAAACTTATATGATGCAAGATTTAAAAAAATAGCAATATTGATTTCTCTTTAGCTAATTAAAAATTCACTTAGACAATTGGAAGAAAAAAATTAACTAATACAATTAGACCAAATTATCACAATAAAAAAGTACGCTAACGTAATCATAATAATACGGTAAAAAATTGCTTAATGTAATATACCTCTTCAGTCTACTCCAATGCCCCAATATAACTTTTTTTTTTCTTACAATGTATGACAAGCATCCTAGTTTACTAACCAAAATTCTCCGTCAAATTTTGTGTAAAGAGATGCCTTAAAGTTCTTTAATATAGAAAAATAATAAAAACGAGACTTATAACAATAGACACATATTATCCCATTCTATTATCATGTTGATAGCACATGATTCCACATGCAAAATGTATGGCTAGTCAGTCATGTGGACCACACTATCACTTTGTTTCATACACCAAACTTGGAGGCTTATTAATTTTAAAACTTTTTGAATGGTCTTTGACTCGCCATGTTATAATTGTTATGTGAAGCACTTGTATCATGTTTGACCAAACACTTAAGTATAGTACACAAACTCATAAAATTAAAAAACATTTATGAAAATATACATGAGAGATGATCTATTTAATATCCCATTCATTTCTTTTGATTTAGTTTCAAAAATTTCATGCAATATCAAATTGTCATGTTTTAAAATTGGAAAACTTACGTATGGACACACCAAAAACCAAAAAAATATAGAAGGATCTATATTTTTCCAAAACCTACACGAAGGATCGATACACCCATAGTTTTTTTTCCCCCAATTTGCCCCTCGGTTCGATGTTGCTAATGTCGGGTTTTTTTTCTTCTCGAACGTAAGGTTGTATCCTGTGTTTTAGGGCATTTTGGGACCGGTCCGATATTGTAATTATTGGACTACTTGGAACTTAGGCCTTAGGCCTTAGGCCACAATGACATTGGTTAGAGGTCCCAGACCTCGGATCGGTGTATATGTGGCCTTAGGCCATAGTAACACGGGTTTGAGGTCCCAGACCTTGGACCGCATATTGGACTAGGAATTTCCAGACTAGTCCAATGTCTTCCGCATCAAACTACTCATTTTAGGGCAGCCTGATAATGTAGACATCGAACCTGTCCCGAAAAGCCGTAAAACACAAGACAAAATCCTACCATCAAAAACAATAAAAATAAAAATAATAATCGGTCCGATGTTGTTAACATTGTACCGATGAACAAACTGGAAAAAATAAAAATAAAAAACAGTGGGAGACTGACCCTCTATGTAATTTTTGGGAAAATAAGAATTTTTGTGTATTTTCCCTTTTGTTTTAACATCGTACATAATTTTTTCTTTTAAATATTTGATATTTTAGGTGTACTTTGATAAATTTTCATCTAACTTTCCTTCCTAGTTTAATATCGAAGAGTACATGATTAAAATAGTTGATATTTTAGGTATAATTCAATAAGTTTCCTTCCGAGTTTAATACATAGAGAGTATAGCATGTCAACTCAAGAACATGTTTTATATTTACCCTTTCCTTTTACGGTATAGTTTGTAAAGTTTTGAAACCATAAACAATCAAAGTAAGGTGCACCACCAAATTATATCGTAAGATGTAATTTTAGGAAAAAATATAACTAGGATGACCTAAGAATCCATTTTCATTAAGAATTATAAAATTTTAGCCTAAAAAAATGGTTCAAATCAAGTAGATCTATAAACACCTGAAAATCTTAAAAATGGATAATCCAAATAATGTATTCCAAAATGCAGTATTTTTGAGATTTTAATTTTTTTTTTTTCATATTCATGCATCTCATTGCCGAGATGATCAATTAGAGGGTTTTCCAACTTCCAAACAGCCTTTTACAATGGATTTTTTAGGTGCACCTTAATTATACATTTTAAGGTCGCAACTTTTTTCCTTTCTTTTATTGGATTGTACACTACGAGACAATTTATCTTTATTACAAAGAGATCACAAATATTTTTAGCCCTTAGATGTCAAATTCGATTGCTTGGGGTGTATCACATAGTTCAAAAATAAATTTTGTCCTTTGAGTCTAGTCAATGACACTTTTACAACCACTCAATTTAAAATATGATAGATAAGAGTGATTATGACCTTGTACCAAATATAAATGGCCTCTCATTATACATATAGATGAGGCATTTTTTATTGTTTACACTTAAACCAACAATAAAAGTCATTCAACTTGCAAACTTACTATGTGAGATGAAATAGCTAATTAGAAGGATTACTTTTAGTATAAAACTTTGAGATCCACCTGAGAATTTCTAGCAGGTTGTTTCCAAAAAACAAAATTTAGATATTGAGTTCTTATACATTTAGATATGAATATCCAAAAATTGAATCATCTCTTTTAATCGTATGACGTGGCTTGTCCAGGCATATACAAATATGAAATGTTTATATACTTTTCCTATTATACAAAAGATACATGCTCCTCCCCTATCCAGCTATCTAATTTAGATCAAGTGAGCCTTTGATCATAGATATTGATCCGATGATACGTGCCATCATTTCAATAGGACTCACCTAAAGAAAATATTTTTGATAAAATACAATGACCAAAATACCCCTAACACTTTCAAGGGCATTTTGGCTATTTTATTTTATTGTGATTTTTTTTTTTCGTATAGGTTCGAGTTTAAGAGATGAGTGGACACCAAAAAATTGGTATCAAAATATTTTATAAAAATTTAAAAATAGTGTAGAGGTATGACATTATGATTGGAGCTATCTCAACCGTCTAGAATGGACGGTTAGATAGGGGGAAGTATATTTTACACAAAAAGGTAAGTATAGAAAGCTTGCCCTATACAGACTGCATTGGAATATTTTTTTATTTTTAGTTTTTTATTTAGGAGGATGATCACAAGGTTGAAAAGATTATACCCCAAAGTGTTGGGAAGCTGTACCTACTATCGGATTGGGTGTTTTTTATCCAAATGAGTGAATGGAGAGAATGCTCCTAGAGAAATATATTATTTTGACATGGGAAACGATAAATTATGGTAACATTTGAGTTTCATATAATTTGTTAACAGCTTTCCTATGTTTATTTTCTATGGTGGTTTGAACTTGAGCCATAACATTGCAATGTAATATTTTAACCAATCAAGTTGAAGTCCAAATCAATTTGTGTATTAATACCTAGCCCGATTGTTGCCTAGCCTATACAATATATAATGTCTATAGAATTGTATACTCTACATAGACTATAAAAACCATATAGGCATATTGCTCTATATTGACTTTTATATAGCCTATGTACTTATATGGTTTTTGTATTAACTTGAGACCCAGTATGACCAGGAAGTCCCTTGAAATCAACCTTATTTTCTAATGACTTTATATTGCTTTGTCTTCTTTTATTAATTCCCTCTTCAATTTTTATGACTAAATTTTTTGGCAATCCTAACATTTTTTACCAACCTATAGTTTGGGTGACCTTAGTTAGCACAGCTAATGGTTCATAAAAAAGAGGACATCTCAATCTATTTCTCGTGGATCATAACCTTAAAACTCCTCATTTTATCTGCCAAAAATGATTTTTGATTTATAACTAAATTGTGGTATGGAGACTAGACTTTCTTGTCCAAATTTGACCATAGATAATTGTAAGTCATACAATAGATTACTACTATGTTTGAGAATGAGTTTTAGCAGAGATGGTCATGGTGGCAGTTGTCTATTCTCACCAGATCCCAAGTTCATAATAATAAGAAAAAAAAAAATGAAAAGAAAGATTATTAATGGGTTTTGGCTTTTTTGGTTATGGTAATTGTTGCTTGAATAGTTACATTGATTTTAGTTACTATTACTCAAATCTCAACCAAATCTAATTTAATATTTTCTATTTATTAAAAATTCCCATACAGAAAACACTTTCTATAATTTTCAAAATAACCCCAGAAGATAGGGTCAGACCGGGCTTATAGGCTTGGGTTTGGGCCACATAGCCATCATTAGGAATGGCTCCGGCCCAAGCCTCTCCAGTCCCAGGCCGGGGCAAAGCCAACTTTGACCTGGCCAAGACTAGGTCCATTGCAAGGCTTTCCTTCTAGCTACTTCCTCTCTCTCTTCCTTGTTTCCATATCAAAACAACACTATCCTTGATTCAAATAAAACATATCAAAACAACACTATCCTTGTTTCAAATAAAATAGATTGCACGTACCTCTCTTAACCTTACTTCTCCTACTATCTCCCATTTGTCAACTTCATCTCTTGCAGGTTTTTACGTAGGAAAATTGTCATATTATTCAACCACATCATTATCATCATTTCAAATAATGTTTGAGTGTTTATATGGTAACTTAACCCAAACTTTTCATAGAATGTGGGCGTGTCTTTCATTGTTTACTAGTAGAAGTTAGTCGGATTTAGTGTTTCCTAACTAAAATATTAGAGGAAAAAATGGAAAAAAAAAAAATCATGACATAGGAGAAATGTATTAATTATATATCTCTAAGTTGGGAGCTACTTTGGCTGGCCCCCATTTTAATTTATGCCCTTTGGCCCTCCTCTCGACTCACACAAACACACTTTCCTTTTATCTACTAGTCATCTTGTTGACTTTCACTATGGTGTTTTACCCAAATGGTTTTTTATGTTTTCTATCTTGTTCAACTATTTTATTTCACTCAACACATCACACTGCAAATGTTATAAACATTATACACTTTATTCATTGGCAAGTATAATCATACACACGAATTTTGGCATTGTGACGTAATACTAAATATACAAATGTGCTCTACGGCATGAACCTTATGGGTTATGTCTTTTACCTTGTCCAGCTCTTTTTATTTCACTAGTATATTAAGTTGCAAAAGGGTATCAGTGAGATGCACATTCAATTCATAGGCAAATTTAACTACACGAGTTTTCAAATAGGCTATCAGACAGTGTAAACATTCGTTACAAATGTGTTTTCTCATATAATCCGTACCTGTAATAGATGCAATAATAGGATAGGGAGAATGAGGAGTGAAAATGAGTGGAAAGCCGATACTGTACTTGACAAGGAAGAAAGAAAGAGGGAGAGGAAAAATGGTCATATGGAAGATAAGGTGAGGGCAGATAGTAGAATCTAGATTAAGCGAATGTTGTTCTTGCAATTCCAGACTTTGTAACACACACTTGTACTCCCCACCACAATTGTTTGTGCTATACTTCTTCAATGCGACAAACACCTTTGATGTAACCACACTATCAGAGCCTGCTTGGTGTGTGATATCGACATTTTCCACCCCCATAGATTCATGTTACTTCTCCTATCAAATCGCCTTGAGTCATGCGCTTGGCATCGTAAAATATAAGAAATACCTCATTAACCACCTTGAGAAATTTCAGTAATGTACCAGGTAGGGACTCCCATAGCTCAAAAGCCTAATGAGGTTGGCAAATGTCATATGAACCATGAAATGTGACCCATTGAATTTCACTATTCCTAACTGACATCGGACTTTTTGGCAAAGATTGACCACTTGCTATATAGTCATATATACTTAATGCACACAAAATCTGAAGCTTTAGAGCGATTCAGAGAAAACAAAGTTGAGTTAGATAACCAAACAAACTAAAAAATCAAAGTCCTAAGAACCGATAGAGGTGGTGAGTACTCCTCACATCCCTTTCGGGATTTGTGTGAAGAGCATGATATTATTCACCAATACACCATGAGCAAAATGGAGTTGCCAAGAGACGGAATAGGGCCATGGTAGAAATGGTGAGAAGTATGATAGGGCCTACAAAGCTCTCTCTAGAGGGAGAAGCAGTATTGGCGGTAGGATATATCCTCAACTGTGCACACACTAAGGCTGCTCCTCTTACTCCTCATGAGATTTTTACTTGTTGTATTGTGTCCCTGAACCACCTAAGAGTGTGGGGCTGTTCTGCCCATATCTTAATCTCATACCAAAATATGGCAAAACTAGTTCCCAAGGCCATCAAGTGTATATTCATTGGCTACCCTGACCATGATAAGAGGTATCAATTCTTCACCCTTGAGAATGAGGCAATCATAAAATGTCGAGACACCCACTTATTTGAGGATGAGTTCCTCGAAGCTAAATCATGTCACAAGCAAGCCGATCTCTATGAGATAGCTAGTGATAAGGTTGAGTCTTGAGAACCTGAACCACAAGTTAGGAGAAGTAATCGAGTTAGAAGACAACCTGAATTCTTCACCTACTTGGAAGAATATTATAAGAGAGTTGGGGATGAGCCATATCATGAGCCTTCCACTTACCAAGAAGTCATAACCTAGAAAAAGAGCTGGGGTCATGGTGGTAGCACCCCACACTCTAGTCACCACATTGTAGCTTCCATTCCCACCCCATTAACGCCTTTAAAAAACCTAAATTCCTAATCTACTAGAAAAAACGGGTAGAGGCCAATCTTCACCACTGAATTACCCAAAAAAAAAGAAGTTATAACTTGTTTAGAAAAGAGCCATTGAGTAGAAGCCATGAAAGATGAATATAGGTCTATAACCCAAAACCAAGTCTATAAATTTGTACTTTTACCTCAAAACTGTAAGGCTATCAGGTGCAAGTGGATTTCATAAAAAAGTTAAACTCAAGTAGGAAACTAGAAAAGTACAAAAGTAGGCATGTAACCAAGTGATTCACCCAAAAAGATGGCATAGACAATGATGAAACTTTCTTCCTAATTGTAAAGTTGTAGACACCCCATGTTTTGGCTGGAAAAAATTCTAGGGATCTAAAAATCATAGGAATCTAGCATTGACTCTCCATATACCTAAATTCTACCACAACCCTAATTTTTGCCCTACTAAAACAATCACTTTTTTTACCAAATCCATGCTAGGGACCATATAACTATAATGCATCATCTCTCTCTCACACACTTTCTCTCTCTTCCCACGCCTATTTCATCTCTCTCACTCACTTAGCCCCATTACCTCTCTTTCTTTCGTTCCATCAAAACCTCCCAGGTGGCCGCACTCTCTCTTTTTCTCCCTCTTCCCGACTCAGTTTCTCACGCTCCTTTACCCCCACGTGGCCCTCACTCATCTTTCTTCTCTCCTCACTCAAACTCTTTGCCACTCTACTCTCTCCCTCACTCCTACGTGGCTCATTTCTCCACTTCCTCACTCAAACTCTCTCCCTCGCTCGACCTGCCATTCCACTCTCATCGTCACACCCACGTGACCTCTCTTTTTTTACACTTATTTCTCCACTCCCTCATTCAACCTACCACTCCTAATCCCCCATGTAGCCTCTCTCTCTCCCTTAACCCCCCATGTGGCTTCTCTTTCTCTTTGGTCATCATTTCTCTCCCTCTCCATCATTACCCTCTCTCTTATAATAACTCCCCAACAACACACACTCATACAAGACCTCCCCCATATGAACTTCTCTCACTCCCTCTTCCCAACTCTCTCTAACCCTTTTATACTAACTCTCTCACTAGTTTAAAGCATCGAATCCTACACACTATACCAAAATCGTATCGGACTTAGCCCAGATCTTTGTTATTTAATCTCGACTCATCTCAGTCATTACAAAATCTCAAAACTTCTACTATATTCATATTTCAGCTCCCGTGATCTATATCGTCTCAAAAACCCTCTAGACTCAAGCAAAAAGACAAGAATCGAGCATCTCTAGTTCAATACTCTAACGGTAAAGGGAACGATCCCCTTCGCACCAACAAACTCTGATCCAGTCCGCCAACTTAGGGTCCTAAGCTTGTGAGCATGGTTTCGCCCCAGATAAGTCTATGATTCTTACCATTATTATTTCTATATTTTATTTTTTTATTTTTTCCACTCTATTTCTCAAATATTTTTCAAAATCTCCCATTTTTCCTTAGTTTTCTAGTTTTCTGTTTATTTTGGTGTGTAGGGGATTTTTAGGCGGCATGGCCCACAAACCATAAAAGAAGCGACCATATAGTCATTTTTCTTTCGTGGTCCATAATTTGAAGGAACTCCATTTTCTACCTCTGAATCGTAAAGTTTAAATGAAAAATCAGGCAGAAATATTATTTTTGCTGAAATTTCGTGTATAACAGTTTAGTGCCCAATGTGGAGCCCGTCAAGCTAACTTTTGCCTAAAAACCGAAAAAAAATATACCCAAATCTTTTTTTTTTTGGTGGGGGGGGGGGGGGGGGGGGGGGGGCTTGCTTTGGAAAATCAATAGTAAAAAAAAAGAAAAAAAGATATGGCCCCAAATAGCAATCTTTGGGGCATTTTCTTTATGTGTTTATTTGTTTCTTGATAAAAGGGGGACTCCCCGGGAAATTTCCAGGTAGAAGGGTGGTCGACCATGAGACATCCTTTGTCTGAGACGTTTCCGTGATCTCCTCCCTGCCCCCCTTTCCCACTTCTTATTCTTGTTGCTATTTTACAAAGAAAGAAAAAAATCGTTTTGGAAGGAGGTGTTCTTGCTTAGTTTCTCGTGCTCATATATTAAAGATCTCTCAGCCTCTCCTTCCCACTTGTTCTTGTTACTATTTAAAACAAAATAAAAAATAAAAAATCATTTTGGGGGGAGGTATTTTTGCTTTGTGTCCGTCCTGCTCATAGATTAGCATTTCTTATTTGTTCATTGCTATCGTATTTGGCACTTTAATAACTCTCTTTGCCTCCATGAAGTTAGGTGCTACTTGCTTGTTACAAACGACAAAAAACAAGAAAAAAGGAGGGGCTTACTGATAATTTCTTGTACTCCCATTACTCTTGCCTAGATCTTTTCCTTATCTTGCTGCAAGGATGAATAAGATCCTTTGAGAAATGATTGCTCTATTTTGCTTTTTTCTGTAATCTTAGGTCTTGCATCTTATTACTTGTCTATTAAAAAAAAAAAAATGCGAACATTTGCAAATTTATTGGCATCACTTTGATTTTTTTTTGTCTAGTTAATAAATGAAAAGTTGTTATTTTGTTTACTGTAGCTATCTTTTGCGTGTAACTTAGCCACTTCCTATCTCTTCTTTGCTCAATAAAAATAAAATGCAAAAAACGAAATTTATGTCAATTCCTCACGCTTTGTTCTCTATTGTTTTGATCTTGTATAGTTTAGCGTTTGAGCCACTTTTTTTTCTTTCTCGTGAGCACGATTTCATTCTAATTTGCTTTGAAAAAAAAAACTTGCAATAGAAAACTCATTTAGAGAAACTATCTCAAATTTAAAGTTTTAGAGATACCATTTTAAATTTTAGAGAGAGAAACTTTTTCAAATTTAAAGTTTTAGAGATACCATATTAAAATTTTAGACAGAGAAACTATCTCAAATCTTAAATTTTAGATAGAGAAAGTATTTGAAAATTTTAGATAGATATACTACATTAAATTTTAGAGAGAGGAACTACTTAAAATTTTTTAGAGAGAAAATATCTCAAAATATTTAGATAAAGAAACTACCAAAAAACTTTTAGAGAGAAAAACTGTCTCAAATTTTAAGTTTTAGAGAGAGAAAATATCTTAAAATTTTAGAGAGAAAAACTATATCAAATTTTAGATAGAGAAAGTACATGAACTATTTAGAGGGAGAAACTATTAAAAAAGATTTAGATAGAGAAACTATATCAAATTTTAAGTTTTAGAGAGAGAAAGTATATCAAAATTTTAGAGAGAGAAACTACCTGAAAATTTTAGAGAGAAACTATATCAAATTGTAAGATTTAGAGAGAGAAACTATCAAATTTTAGATAAAGAGTACCTAAAATTTTTAGTTGAAAATTTTTAGATAGAAAAACTATTTCAAATTTTAAGTTTTAGAGAGAGAAAGTATATTAAAATTTTAAAGATAAACTACCTCAAAATTTTATAGAGAGAAACTATATCAAAATTTAAGTTTTAGAGAGAGAAAGCATCTTACAATTTTAAAGAGAGTAACTATATCAAATTTTAGAGTGAGAAAGTACTTTAAATTTCTTAGAAAAAGAAACTATCTTAAAATTTTTAGAAAGAAACTATCTCAAATTTTTAATTTTATTTAGAGAAAGTGCCTTAAAACTTTAGAGAGAGAAATTATATCATATTTTAGAGAGAGAAACAACCTGAAATTGTTTAGAAAAAGAAACCATCTGAAATTGTTTAAAGAGAGAAACTATCTTAAAAATTTTATAGAGAGAAATCATCACAAATTTTAAGTTTTAGAAAGAGAAACTATATCAAATTTTAGAGAGAGAAAATATATAAATTTTTTAGAGAGAAACTATCTTAAAATTTTTAGAGAGAGGAACTATTTTAAATTTTAAGTTTTTGAAAGAAAGTGTGTCAAAATTTTAAAGAGAGAAAGTATGTCAAAATTTTTAAAGAGACAATTTACATTTTCAAGAAAATGATATTCTAGACAATCCAAACAGGGAATTTGCATGTTTTGTATTTCTACCCGATACGATCTAACCAGGGAAGAAATGTCAATTCCAAAAAATCTCAATTTTAAGATTGACTTTTATCAGGATTGAAAAATCCATGGATCCAAACAAGTTGTCGATATATTCTCATAACTAACTTATCATAAAATACGATTTTATAGGTGCTTGGGAGTCAAACCAGGAATTCGAGAAAGCTTGTGTAAGGTATTTATTTGAGTGAATTTTGGGTCACCCTATTGGAAGGCAAGAGAGAGAAATCCTCGTGATGAAGAGAAGAAGAACTAAGTGAGAGATAAATTTTGGGTCACCCTATTGGAAGGCAAGAGAGAGAAATCCTCGTGATGAAGAGAAGAAGAACTAAGTGAGAGAACAAGGAAGCCAAGAAAGAGGAGGGCACGCTTTCTATGTTTTCCTTATAACATATAAGTTCTATCCTCCCTTTATCCAACCGTCCATTTCGAATGGAGGGCTAACATTGCTCCAATCAAAATGTTACATCTCTACAGTATTTTTTTTTTTTATAAACTATTTTGAAACCAAATATTGAACGTCCATTCCTCTATTAAACTCGAACTACCGAAAAATATAAAAAAAATATTTTCAATAAAATAAAATGATCAAAATATCCTTGAGAGTTTCAAGGGGTATTTTGGTCATTATATGTTATCGAAATTTTTTTTTTAATATTTTTATAGATGCACCTCAATGAGAAGATGGCATGTTCCAAATTTAATATTCATACAATTTGTATAAAAAAAACTAAAAATAAAATACTTTGAGACATCAGGTCTAAGATCAAACAATGAGTGACTCTCTTGATCAAAATTGGACGGCTAGAAGGTAGGGGGAGGATAGAACTTTTATACTATAGAGGAAGCATAGAAACCTTTCCTAATCAAAAAATCCTCTTAATGAAGCCAAGAGAGAGATTGTCTTGTAGAAAGAAGGAACCCGAGAGAAAAAAAAGAGAAGTACGCGCAAAACAGGTAAAATCTCCTCTCTGTATTGCCCTTCAGTATATATATATAGGAGTGGATTCTGTCAGCCCACGGGATGACTGTTACAGTGTCAGCCAATGGTCCAGATTCAATATGGGCTGATGTAACAGTTACATTCTTATTTCATATTTGAATTTTTATTTTTCTTTTACAAATCCAAATCACTTGAAATTTTTGGCATTTATTCTTCTCATCAAAGGTGCACCTAATAAAAATATAAAAAAAATAATTCCCCAAATATAAATTGACCAAAATACCCCCAAAATGTTTTGGGGGTATTTTGATCAATTTATATTTTTCGAATTATTTTTTTATATTTTTAGTAGATTCTTATACTTTTGAATAATAGACACTCCAAATTTCAAGTGATTTTGGATTTGTAGAAAAAACAAATGAAAATTTAAACACAAAATGAGGTTGTGACTGTTAGATCGGCCCAGATTCAATGTGAGCTATTGGCTGACATTATAGCTATCAGCCCGTGGGATAACAAGATATTTTCCATATATATGGAAAATATTACAAAACGCATATAGGTGAAGTTCTACAGTACTTCACCTACAGCTTTATCACCGTGCAAGTGTATCAGACTGTCACAGATGTCTGATAATGTTTAAATTTTAACATTTTTTTACAAATCATAATGATCTGAAATTTTGTAGATTCACATGAATAAAATATAAAACAAATAATTTGAATAATAAAAATTACACAAAATACCCCTATAAAGATTTAGGGATAATTTCGTTATTTTATTTTATGATTATTACTTTTTTTAATATTTTATTTTGGTACGAATTGATTATATGTACACACGCCCTTTTAAATAAATATGATCAGTACAATAATTATAAAAATTCAAATGCTACCAGACAACAGTGATCGTGTGCTGAACTTTGGATGGTGATGAGGTGTGGGTGAAGTACGATCGAACTTCACCTATAGGCGTTTTGTAGATGCTTCAAAAATATATATAGATGAAAACTCTTCACAATGCCTACAGGTGAAAATGAACAATGATTTCTCCTACCCTCATCACCAAACAAACTTCATCGCACGGTTATAGTTGTCCGGTAGTATTTTAATTTTCATGTTTTTTCCACAAATCCAAATTACTTGAAATTTGAAGAGTGTGTCGTAAAATATAATCTGACCAAAATACAACTTTAAATTTTTGGGAGTATTTTGGCCACTTTACATTTTTCAAATTATATTTTTCATATTTTTATTAGGTGCGCCTCACTAAGATGTACACACGCTCCAATTTTCAAGTAATTTGGAATTGTAGAAAAAAAATGAAAATCAAAATACTACTCGACAATCGTGACCATATGATGCACTTTGGATGGTGATGAGGGTGGATGAAATCACTGTTTATTTTCGCCTATAGGCCTTGGGAAGACTTTTCCTATATATACATAGTATTGATTTTATGCAACCGTTGTATAGTAATATGATGATGCAATAATCTTAAAAACCCATCTTATGTCCAATTTTTTGACCCAAAATTTGAAATATACACTTTTTCATTCTAATAAAGAATCACAAAAAATGAAAAAAATTAAAAACACGACTTATAAAGTATTTTTTTAGCCCAATTAACATAGGCCGTTCATTTTGGTGAGATGCTTAGATCTATGCCTTAGAAGGCTTTGTCATTTCCAATTTTTTGGATGCCTTTATTATCATTAGATGAACAATGTTAAAAAAGGAAAAAAATGATTTTGAGTTTATAAATGTTAAGATCTTGAAATTCACAAAATGAATGGTCTATATTTATTTTTGTAGGGGACTCATTTTGACCATATCTAGAGTTCAAAATAAACCTTTTTTTTTTGGATTAATTATTGAGATGAAGAGAGTGTGTGTGCAAAATTTGGGGTCATACAAATACCACAAACATGGTTTTCTAGAAGTGTCGTTGCATTATACTATGATACAACCATTGGATTAGATCATTGCTTATATATATAGGAAAAAGATTATGTATGCCCATGGGCATACCGCTACAGTAAACTCCCACGACCTAGATTGAATCTGGGCCGATCTGACGATCATCGATGTCAGGTAGTACTTGAATTTTGATTTTTAATTTTTTATAAATCCAAATAACTTAAAATTTTAGACTTGCATTTTTCAAAAACAGGCGAATCTAAGAATAAAAAATAGGTGAATCTATGAAAAATATCAAAAAAATATTTTACATGAAATAAATTGATCAAAATACCCCTGAAAAGTTTTAGGGGTATTTTGGTCAATTTTTTTAAAATTATTATTTTTAAATTTTTATTAGGTGCTCCTTGATGAGAAAAACATGCGTTTAAAATTTCAAGCGATTTGGATTTGTAAAAAAAATAAAATAAAATTTAAACACGAAATAAAGTCGTGACTGTCAGATCGGCCTACATTCAATATGAGCCATTGGCGTTTACTGTAGTAGCCATTGAGTGGGCGTATAGAATCCACTCCATATATATATATATATATATATAGAAAAATCTTCCCAATGCCAATAGGCGAAAATGAATAGTGATTTCACCTACCCTCATCACCATGCAAACTTCATCGTACGGTCACAGTTGTCTAGTAGTGTTTTAATTTTCATTTGTTTTCTATAAATCCAAATTATTTGAAATTTGAAGCGTGTGTACATATTAGTGAGGCACATTTAATAAAAATATGAAACAAATAACTCATAAAATATAAATTGACCAAAATATGATGAAAATTTATAGGGGTATTTTGGTCAATTTATATTTTACGAATTACTTTTTTCATATTTTTATTATGTGCGCCTCACTAAGATGTACACATACTCAAAATTTTAAATCATTCTGATTAATAAAAAACAAATGAAAAATGAAATACTATCGGATAACTGTGACCATACGATAAAGTTTGGATGGTGATGAAGGTAGGTAAAATCACTGTTCATTTTCACCTATAGGCATTTTGTAATATATATATATATATATATATATATATATATATATATATATATATATATGTAGAAAAAGTTGAGATTAGCCCACTAGCTCATATGAACATATGAGTCCAACAGCCTAGATTGAATCTGGTCCGATCTGATGATCACGGATGTCCGGTAGTATTTGAATTTTAAGTTTTTTCCTGCAAATCCAAATCAATTGAAATTTTAGGAGTGTGTTCATAAAAAATAGTTGAACCTTAAAAAAATATCAAAAAAAATATTTTATAAGAAATAATTTGATCAAATCAATTGTAAAATATTTTTTTAATATTTTTTGAATATTTACCTATTTGTTATCAACACACGTCTAAAATTTCAAGTGATTTGGATTTGTAGAAAAAAAACTTAAATTTCAAATACTATTGGGCATCCGTGATCGTTAGATCGGCCCAGATTCAATCTGGGCCATTGGGCTTATTTTTTCTTGTGAGCCCATTGGCTCATAGAAACATTTTCTATATATATATATGCCCTCAAATTTTGCACACACACTCTCTTCATCTCAATAATCAATCTCCCAAAAAAAAAAAAAATTCAATTTGAACCCTAGATATGGTTAAAATGGGTCCCCTCCAAAAACGAATCTAGGCCATTCATTTTGTGAATTTCAAGATCTTAGCCTTTATAAACTCAAAATCATTTTTTTTTTTTTTAACATTGTTCATCTAATGATAATAAAGCTATCCAACAAAATTAGAAATAAAAAAATCCTTTTAAAGCCAATATCTAAGCATCTCACCAAAATGAATGGCCTATGTTAATTGGGCTAAAAAATACCTTCTAGGTTGCGTTTTCAAGTTCTTCTTTTTTGGTGATTGTTCATTAGAATGAAAAGAGTGTATATTTCAAAATTTGGATCAAACAAATGACCATAAAATGGTTTTTTTAAGGTTGTTACATCATATTACTATACAACAGTTGTATGGAATATATATATATATATATATATATATATCGAGAGCGAGAGAGAGGGAGAAAGAGAGAGCAAGAGAGAGAAAAATGCATCGATAATCTTGATCCATTATGTATGAGGATTGGCATTTTTCATTGAATCTTGTAATCCTTATTGTTTAGTGAACTTTTATGCCTCCTTGGACATAGAGCCCTTTGTGGCAAACCACATAAATATTTGTTTTTCTAGCTGATTATGTGATCTACGTCATATCTGATATTTAAGGTTCTTGTTTCTGTATATTAGAGGGTTTTTAAATCCCAACAATGACTAAATACATATTATGCATTTTTTGGTAAAACAAAAAAAAATCTGCATTTTTCTTTAGATATACAAAGTCACTTCACAATTGAGGGCAGTTTGGATGCCATTTTACCCCGATGAGCCCAGAATTTACAGAAAATTAGAAACACGTTGAAATTTATCCTCTTTTTCACAAAACTCCACTACCTTTCAAAAACCTAACCCTGCGCCATGAATCGCACTTCAACCTTCTCCATTTTCATAGGCTAGGGCTCCATGCCAGAGCTATGGCCAGAAGTTTAATTTTTGCACCAGTCTGAGGTCTTGACTGACATTCATGGTTGACTTTATGAAGTGTTTGGGAAGATTAGTGTGTCCAAGCCAGGGAGAAAAAGGGCTCAAGGTTTGGGTTTTCATGAGGAATTCGATGATTGTGTAATAGAAAAGTATACAATGAGATGAGTTACTTTTTATACAATGTGATCACAATTAATTTTAACAGTTGGATGTGAAATTCAGTAGTTGCATTTGTACTATTGACCGAGCTCAATATTCAAATGAAATTTTTTCGAACTTTATGGTACACCCAAGCAATTAGATTTCAAATCATATGGTTACAAATAATTGTGACCTTCTTGTACTAGAGGAAAATAATTTCATACAATTTCTTATGTAATTAGGCTTAGGAACATTTGGATATTTATTATTGGGATTGAAGATGGGCTGAATGGGTATGAAGAAGTCATGATTAGTGGGAGAAAACGAGTTCGAGTATAATGTGATTAGCTTGATTGAGGTAAGAGGCAATTAGGAAGGAGCACTCATATGAGCAGGTGAGTGGGCCGACTCATAATAGAAACCAGGTCTTTTTTATCTTTTTTTTTGGTAGATCAATGGAGAATATAGGCCCATACCCGTTTCCATAAATAATTAGGGATTTTCGAATGGGTAAGAGGGAATGGAAAACCTAAAGTAGTTGAGGCTAAAGTAGAAACCATGTCTTTTTCTTTATAAAAAAGCATACTGCAATTCGGGTGGAGGAGGAATATGCTAGTTGTGTAAACTAGCATCCATCTTAAAGATGGATGTCAGGGTGGTCCACCCAATTCTCTAAATCATTGTTTAGAAAAATATATAAGAATTATATATTTTTATTTTAAAAAATAACCCTCTCTCTTTTTTCTTTTTCTTTTTTTTTTTTTTTTTTTTTTCTTCATGCTCACCGTGATGTAGATGATCAATCCCTTTTCGAAATTTTGAATAAAAAAACAATACCTAAGATAGATCCACATAAATAGGCAAGTCAGCCCCACTCAAAGAAACCTTGCTTTTTTCCTTTAGCTTTCAAAGCTTGCATAGGCTCCACAGCGAAGCCCTTGAGACAGGCAGTCGTTGGTGGTTTGTTACAGTTTTCTTTGGCTTGTCTCTTTTTGTGATAATGAATATGAAGCATTGATCTTGGGTGACTTGTGGGGTGAGAGATTGAATTATCAATTCCATAGATGGTCATCAACATTATAGAATATGCTAAAATATTTATCTCCATTTCTTAAACCATTTTTCCATCAATAGAAATTAAATAAAATAATTTCAAATATAATATTGAGCATACTAAAATAATGCACAAGACTTCTTATGCTTTCAAAAAATTCTTTCAAGGCTTCTTCAAGCCAATAACTTTCCAAAACACATAGCAACTTGGCCTACAAGCCAAAAGCACTTATCACAAAAATAAAAAGCTTCTAAATGGGTGGGGAGTGCCACCCATGAGAGGATTTCATGGGCCCCACCATCTAGGCCATAGTGGGCCCATGTGCACAATGGGCCCTCATACAATTTTAAATATTTTTAAAAACTCAATAAAATAATTTTAGAATTTATTTGAATACTTAAATCAATGTAAAATCAATATATCTGATTTTATAAATCCAAATCTGATAAATAAAATATCCAGATATCTAGAAAAATTCAAATAATAATTCTAAAATCATATATATCATAAAATAAACATAATAAAATTAATTTGCTGGGAAATTCGATATGGTCTAGGAATTAAATCAATCAAACACTGGGGCACTCCACCTTCAACTGTAGATTACAGACCACACTTGCTTTATCAAACCGACCTAGTGTTTCTCATGACCCACAATCTATGTAGGGGCTCATTAGTGGGTTACCAAAGTCTGACCAATGAGCTAAAGGGTCGCAATCCTAGTAAATGGATTTCAGGTTCTCCCATAGAGACGTGCCAATATCACGTAGACCTGATGCAACCACAACTCCTATGGTGTATAGGGGTATCTCTCACACATGCATACACTTTACCCTGAAATGTGGCTTACTTTCCCGAAATGGTTTATCAATATGCATGCCGTGTGATGGTACATAGATGAGGCTTTGGCTCTTGTCTCTGAAGGCCACCATCACACACAAGGGTCACACAGTCCCTCGGCTCACTCATCCGGACATACTCTGACCTCATCAAGGGATGACCCATTAGAACCCTTATTGGGTTATACTCTATGCCTAGGTAACATGAGTTTTTTCAAACCGACCGACCTAGACGGTCAAGCACAGTCTGGTATCAGCAAACATGGTTTACTTAGTATGGTCCACGAGGGAGCATACTCCTATCGAGTTCATGTTCTACTATATCATTTCATTTTACAAGCACTCATGAGGTTTTTAATGACCACACTCACCCAACATACTGCGCTGTGGGTTCAAAGAGAGCTACTGGTTAGAGACTGTGCATAGCAGTGTTAGAAAAATCGAACCAGTCCATTTGAGTAACTGTTGAATCGGCCCAACTGGACAGATCTCAACAAGTCTAAAAAGTGTTAAAAAAAATTTAAAAAATACAAAAAATGAAAAGTATATTTACATCATGGTTAAAATAAAGCAAATCGAAATGAAATTGAAAATTCTTGAAAAAATGGATTTTAAAAGATCGATTTGTACTTGACCAAGAGTATTATTTTAATTTTTTAAAAACAATGCAAAAATGTAAAAACAAGTATTGAGGGCTAAAACACTTCCCAATCTTTTCCAAGATGGTTAAAAACATTAAAAAACACATTACAAACAAATTTTTTAATTTTTGGGGTCTCATATTTTTTTGAATTTTTTAAAATACCTGGCCAGACCACCAAAACCAGTCGAAACCAGATGGGCCAGTGCCCAGTTTCGATTTGACCGGCCGGTTCCGAGCATAGTTAGCAAGTCGGATACTATCAATAAATCGGCTCACCATAAAATCGGAAACAAATCAATATTTTAAAAAGTCGAATGAAAAAATTAGGTTAAAAATATAAATCGACAAAAATACTTCATGTAAAGATATTGTGAATATATCGGACTAGGCTCAAAAAATCAAAGTAAAAAAATCGGATAAGTTTAATATCACAACTACTTGAGTACATACAAAAAAAAATATACGAATTTTTTCATTAAATATTTTAACTATGGTATGGTATGGTGACCCTCCCTCAATAGCTATGATTCAAAGCACATGCCAAACCTTTGATTTCTTAGGGTTAATAGGTCACCGAAAACATTACTATACGAATTGACGAGGTGTGAACCATATGATTACTAAAGACACCATAGTCAAACCAAATCCCTTCTAACCAAAAAAATGTATTTTAAATATTTTAATTTTAAAATATGCTCGTCATAAATCTGCTCTATCTCAAAATCTGCTTTCGATTAACCTACTGGCAGTCTCTCTCTAACTTTATCCTGGTATAGCATCCGTCTCTTATCCTTTATCTCTGTGAATCTCTCTCGCTAACTCTTTCTCTCTCTTGGAGCATAAAAATCCATCCATCTCAAACTTAGTGGTTTACTTCTTTACTATGTTTTTAGATAGAAAAAGAACTTGGGTATTTTGTTGTTATAGAGAAGAAAGGAAGAATAAATTCCTAAGTTCTTTATCTTTCAAAGCTTCCGCTCAACTTTAGCTTTTAACCCAAAAGAATCTCTTCATTTTGACGCGCCCACAGCCACAAAAAACAGCAACAGTAAGTCAGTCACAGAGTTGGTGGCAAAAAATCTCTTCACATCAGGATTAGGTTTGGGGATTGGGTGTGAGAGAGAAGCAGCAGGCAAATATACAAAATCTCAAAGAAGATCGAAGGATTAGGTTTGGGGATGAGCCTTAATCTGTTTTTTTTTTTTTTTCCTAAAAATGTTAGGCTTTTGTATTGATAGAGGTCTTTGAGCCTTAATAGATTTTTTGGTGGAATTTTGTCAAGCCAAAATTTGGGGACTTTTGATTGAATGACTTTCATGCATTTTTATTCTAATTTGTGAGGTGAATTTATCATGAGGTTGCATCTTTCAAGTTTCAAATTAGAAACAAATAATCTGGATGGTTTCTTTGTAAGCTTCTATTTTAGGATTTTTTTTAAAATAATATATTTTTAGAAAGTATGAAAATAGCAATACACAAAACAGGTAAAAAAAATTGATCTTTCCAAAATAAAAATTTATAGGTAAGAAAGGATACAGCTGTTTATCCTGATTAAGTCGTTTTTGTTAAAGTCACGATTTTATACGGTTATAGAAAAAAGACGCGTTTTTTTGCGAAGTTTTCAAAACATCCCAGTTTTAAACGTTTTTCTTTAAAACGCCGATTTGTTTGAATAAATCGCGTTTTAAACGGCGATTTGCTAACCATGCGTGCCTGTCACCGGCTCTCTCTCTCTCATGTAGGCGTAGGCTCAATTTTCAGGCCTACCAAATAAGTGGTTTTTGTTGCGGTCCTTTAAAGCTCAACGTGTGTCTACTCAAGAGTTATAGTGAGTTATAGTGGTTTTAAATAAGGGTGTAGGTTGTATAAGGCTGAGGCCTTAAACAATCAAAGTAAGGCGTATCTTTAAATAATATTGAAAGATATTATTTTGATATCAAAATTTTTTATGATGGCCCGAAATTTTATTTTCATCTATAATTAATTATTTAAAGCTTCAAAAGTAATGTAGATCAAGTTGATTTATGAACACTTAAAAAAATCTTGAAAATTAACGGTTTAAATAATGCATTGTCAGATGTATTATTTCAAATTGATCTATGACCACTTTCTAAACCTTTTTTTATTTTTAATATTTCCAAAAAAAAAGTGTACAGAGATATTTTTCTTATTTAATATTGAATAAAGACCAAAACAAAAATCATATTTAGGTTTTTAAAAACTCAATTTTTCTTGATGAAAATACTCATTTCGCGATTTATGATGTGGATACAAGAATTTTAGATTCAAAAAATACTATTACCTAGCAATGTAAAATCATTTTTCTGGACAAGAATAGTAAACCTAGATTCGAATCAGTGCGCACCAAAGTTGACTCTTGCCCAGAATGGGGAATCAACCAAGTTCAGAGAGACTAGTGAGTCACCTAGGGACTGAGTGATGCAGAAATGTAAGGGTTCCCCCATTTTATTTTTTTAAATTTAAAATTTTTATCTCATTTTTTTTGGAATGATTTCTACCCTAGAGAATAGGTCCATTTGTCTCCAGATCGACATTCTAGATTAGTTTAACTGTTACCCATTTCAGCCTCCTAAACTAAGTTTTAAAACACTATTTTTACCTCTATGGCCACCTGTACAGTTTTGTACTGTAGGCGCATGCTATACATGCTCTTAAGCGATGGACCTTCCTCACAAAATGAGTTAGCAAAACATCATCATCACATATGAGCTGTAACTCAATTTTATGGGGTCGCTCCGTGAATCATGTTATGGTATTTTACTCCATATCTTCACTTAGGTTATAAATCACTTTATCTTTTCTCATTACTTCTATCAATTTTTTTTTTGGCTTTTTTAGAGCTTTCTATTTAAACCATTCACTCAGGTTATAAATCACTTTATCTTTTCTCATTATTTCTACCAAATTTTTTTTTGGCTTTTTTAGAGCTTATTTAAACCTTCTAAACGATGTCGTTCTAAATCAATGCTATACATGGCTAAACCACCTAAATCTACTTTTTTTCATTTTAACATTAGAGTCACCTAAGTTCCCTCTTTTGTACTTAAAAAAAAAAGTAACACCATAAGAATGAATTAGGATCGTCTATATTTTAGATAGTCAACTCTAAGTGTTTAGAAGTTAGAAATCCTTTTTTTTTTTCTCAGTAGGCGATTGCCAAGAGTAAAAACATAAAAGTTAACCTAAAATGGACCCCAGAATATTAGAACAAAATAATATTGAAAAATAAGTTTTAAAAAACTATATGAGATCATACCATGTTCACAATTAACCTTGACCATTAAATATGAAATTAGATAGATGCATTTATTCCATTGATCAAACTCACACTTCAAAAAAAAAAAATTCTTAAGTTTGTGATACACTCAAGAAGTTGGGTTTTAACCCAAGAGAGTATGTGCTCATCATTCTCTCCGCACGATGGCACTTGTGAAAGAAAGAACACCATATCTACGGTTAAAAATGGAAGCTTATAACATCCTTGCACATTGTTAGGCATCACATGTATACGTTCAATCAAGTGTTTTTGCCTCCATTTTCCGTTATGAATAATGTAACAGTATGGTATAATTATTCATTTAATGAAGATGGGTAGGTGTAAGATCAAACTGTCATAATAGGCAACTCGTGTCACACATGGGAGATCATAAATTTATATTAAAGACACAAGAAGGATAATGATCGGTTACTATTGTTTTAAAACCTGCTTTTAATCGGGAGTCGCCTTGTCCCCGTGTTCGAAAAGTCGGCCGAGTTACTCGGGCTCATGCCTTTGTTAAGCCTGAGTTGTCCGAATTGAAGGTCTAACTTAGAGATCTTAAAAAAAAAAATTAAAACAATTATATATATATATATATATATATATATATATATATATATATATTATTTTATTTTATTTTATTTTTTTTAAAATATATTTGTAACATATTTATTTATGTTTTTTATCATTTTGACAACAATTGAAAAATATTTTGATCATAAATACTTATTTTTATATTATTTTTTTAAAAAAAATTCAAAAATACCCTCCAATGGCATACTCATTTTTTAAAATCTATTTTTTTGTTTTACTACTTTTTCAACCAATGTTAAATTTTACTTTGAACATTTTTTTTTTTTTTGTTAGATTTTTTTTTATTTTTTTAATAGTTTTCAGCTACCGTAGTACTCTATCCGAGTTACTCGGACTCGAGAGAATTCTCGGCTGAGCCGAGTAGTCCGCCTGAGTTGACTTTTCGAACATTGACCTATTAAGATCGGATTTGGTAGTAGGCGATCTGGTTTCCATCTCCCTAGACCGGACTGATTCTATTTTAATTATTTTCTATTTTTTACCTGTTTGGCCAATAAGGACCAACGATTTAGATTGGTATTGAGTAATGGAGATTTTAGGTTTTAAAACATTTCTACAAAACGAGGATACGTCTTTTCTACCATTTTTAAAACTTGTTTGACATGTTTGTGGTCATAAGTTTCTTTTATTGTTCCATTCTCCAAAGAAAACTCGTTTTCTTACCCTTCTCTCTCTCCGATTCAAAGTGCTTACACACCATAAGGTCAATAGAGGTGGATCCTGCAAAATTCCAGTCTATGAGAAATTGGCCTTGAAAAAAATATCTTTCTTCCAGATCGTTGGCCAGAGGCTCGCTCAGATTTGTGTACAACATAATAGAAATTTTGAAATTTAGGAATAAGAATGCCAACTACCGGTTTGAAAAGATTTTTTAGAAATAGGACAAGATAATAAAGAGAAAATAGAGACATAAAACAAAGAAAGTGAGAACAAATATCTTGGAAGATAGGCTGTCAGGCCCGCCAACCGGAGTTGGGGCCCAGATCGGACAAGAAGGGGCATGTCTCTGCTCATTTCTTCTTCAAATTGTCAAAGTGGAAATCATGTCGGGCTCCGGGGAAATATTTTCCTAGGGCTTTTGATGTGGGAGGAATGTTCTTCTCCTACATTTTCCTGGGTTTTGTAGACAGTATCGATTTGTTTGACTTAAAGTTGGGACTGAAATTGGAGGGGTTGGATAGGGTTTCTTTTATACTAACTAAAATTATAGGTAAATTGCTATGAGAGACGGCCTTGATCAAATATGGGCTATTGAAGCCTTAGTGAAGCATTATGAGTCGTGCACAGCGACGCTTACTGTGTCGATAGGATCTCCTAGTCTCTAAAATTGATGTTTAAGTAGCTTCCTGTATTGCCAGCCGTTCGGTGCGGTTCTGGGAGTTTTGGTGAGATATTTCGAATTTCCTTCCAAGGAGGTTGGGTGGGACACCAATGTAATTTAGTTTCGATGTTCCAAAAAATGTGATATTTGGAAATATCTTGGGCGTATTTTAAGGTTGGACTATGGTTTGGGTCTAATATATTCTATGGTTTATTGGAGTTTGCTTTAGGTTTCAGGAATTCACGAACTAATCTATTTTCGCAGGGGGTGTTTATGGTTTGGTTTGCCGAACTAATTTGATCCCTAGGGTTTAAGGCTACAGATTTCTCGGAATTCTCCGAGCCAAACTTATGATGGGTTGTCCATACAGATGTGGAAATTTTGTGCTTTTACGACAGATTTACGCCAGTTGTCTACCCCATTTATGTTGTGTTACTTCGCACGTGCTATAAAAAGAAGGGTGATGCAGATGATTTATATTGGTTCCAAAATGACACGATTTTAAAGTAGAAAAAAGTTTATACGGAAACAATCAAATTGGAGCCCACCTAAAAACTTTGACTAGGTGTGGTTATTTTGATGCTCAACCATCCTCAAATCTTGATATCAAGATGTATGGGCATGAAGAAAGAAAGGATTTCAAGTTTTGGAAGTAGTGCACTTTGTAATTCATTTGTGGACGGTCAATTTTCAATATTTTCAATTTTTCATTGATCTGCACGATCTACACTATTTTTTAATCTTTAAATGTTATAATCAAAGATGAAAATATGTTTTAAGACTATCACCAAGATTTTCAATATTGACACAACATTTCTCAACACTATTTGAACGTGCGCTTTATTTTGATTATTTAGAGCCTTGGCTCTATACAACATAAATGGTGTATTGACACCACATTTCTCAATACTATTTAAAAGAGGTGCTGTTTTTTTCCCCTCATATTCATACATCTCGATGTCGAGATAATCAATTAGAGGGTTTTTCAACATTAGAACAACCTTTTCAGATAGATTTTTGACGTGTATCTGTAATTCTACATTTTAATTTTTCCCCTTATATTCCTACATCTCGATGTCGAGATGATTAATTTGACGGTTTTTCAATATTAGAATAACATTTTTCGATGGATTTTTGAGTTGTATCTGTAGATTTACATTTTAAGGTTGTAACCTTATATAAACTTTTTCCTTTAAGTATATCTAAGTATATTTCATAAAAATTTACACACACACACACACATACACACACACACACACACACACACACACACACACACACACACACACACACACACATATATATATATATATATATATATATATATATATATATATATATATATATATATATATTATTTAAAGGATGCAGTTTATATCGAGCTGAGGCTCTAAACAATCAAAGTAAAACGCACCTTCAAATAGTGTCGAGACATGTTTAAAGGATGCAGTTTGTATCGAGCTGAGGCTCTAAACAATCAAAGTAAAACACACCTTCAAATAGTATCGAGACATGTGGTTTCAATATTGGAAATCTTTATGATAGCCATAAAATATATTTTCATCTTTAATTATAGAATTGAAAGCTTAAAAAATAGTGTAGATCGAGCATATATATGGAAAAATTGAAAATCTTGAAAATTGACAGTCCAAAAATACGTAATAAGATGCACTATTTTCAAAACTTGAAATTCATTGTTTTTCTCATGTCCATGCATCTTGATTTAAAATGATGAATTTGAGGATATTTGGGCAGTGTGCTCCAATTTGATTGTTTAGAGCCTCGATTCTATTAAAACTGTTTCTAAAAATAAATAGTCTCTTTGTAGACAATCCCTTTAATAGTTTAAATATATCTATTTGAAGGAGACAATCTTTTTAAAAGTTTACATATATTTCTTTGTAGACAATCTCTTTAAATGATCTCTTTGTAGACAATCTCGTTGTACACACTCCCTTTAAAAGTTTAAATATATCTCTTTGTAAGCAATCACAAATATTTCCAGTATTGACACCACATTTCTCGATACTATTTGAAGGAGGTGCGCTTTTTTTTTTCTTCTCATATTCCTATATGTCGATGTCGAGATGATCAATTAGAGGGTTTTACAACATTAAAAAAACCTTTTCCGATGGGTTTTTGAGGTGCATCTATAATTCTACATTTTAAGGTTGCAACCTTATATAAACTTTTTCCTTTAAATATATCTAAGTATATGTCATAAAATTATATATATATATATATATATATATATATTATTAAAAGGATGCAGTTTATATCGAGCTGAGGCTCTAAACAATCAAAGTAAAACGCATCTTCAAATAGTGTCGAGACATGTGGTTTCAATATTGGAAATCTTTGTGATAGCTTTAAAATATATTTTCATCTTTAATTATAAAATTGAAAGCTTCAAAAATAGTGTAGATCGAGCAGATATATGAAAAATTGAAAATCTTGAAAACTGACGTTCCAAAAATGCGTTATAAGATGAACTATTTCCAAAATTTGAAATCCATTTTTTTTCTCATGTCCATTCATCTTGATTTCGATATGATGAATTTGATGATATTTTAGGATCAAAACAATGTCTTCTAGTGAAATTTTTGAGGCGGGTTCTAATTTGATTGTTTAGAGCCTTGATTCTATTAAAATTGTTTCCAAAAATAAACGGTCTCTTTGTAGACAATCCCTTTAAAAGTTTAAATATATCGAAATGTAATTTTGTTAAATGTATACATACATATTTAAATATTATAACTAAAAATATATAATTATATTTATTAAATATCATTTAAATATCATATTTTAAAGGCTATGGTTTCAATAAAGTTGCAGCTTTAAACAATCTAATTAAGGTGCACCTCTCAATTTTATATAAATACAATTTTGGTATAAAAAACTCTTATGATGGCTTGAGAATCTATATTCATCTCTAATTAAAAACTTTAAACTCTAAAAATGGTTCAAATCAAGTAGATCTGTAAATACATGAAAATCTTGAAATTGGACGGTCCAGATAGTATGTTACAAGATATACTATCTCTTTAACTCAAAATTTTTTTTTTCTTTATATTCATACATCTCGATGTCGAGATGATCAATTAGAGGGTTTTCCAAAACCAAAACAACCTTTTATAATGGATTTTTGAGGTGCACCTTTTATTATAGATTTCAACGTCGTAACCTTTTATAATTTTTTTCCTATATTAAATATTATTTAAATATCAACATTATTCGGTTAGGGTCAGGTTTTCATGGACCCTAGCCCAAATAGTGTTCAAGTCCAAGATTTGTTTATCGACCCATACCCAAATCTGAGTCAGTTTTACCTATCTGGTCACGGGTATGGTCCAAATCCATTGCCACCCTCAACTGGAGTCCTTTATATAGAGAGTCTAAGTGCTCTTTCAATTAATGGAAAATGACTATTCGATAAGATTGTTTATAGAAGACTCATACTTATTACTGTTGATCGCCATATTTCTTTTTAGCAGGCCTATCTGCTCAAGAATTTGTGATGCTTGTTGGGTGAGTGTGGTCATTAAAGGCTTTATGAATACCTGTAATAAAAATTTTAATATAATGAAACATGAACTCGGTGGGAAGGTGGTCCTTCGTGGACCATATTAAGCAAATTACATTTATTGATACCTAATTGAGCTTTACGAACTAGGCAAGTTAGTTGGAAAGAACCTATGTTACCTAGGTATAGAAAACTATCCGATAAGAGTTCTAATATATCATCCCTTGATGAGGATGGAGTATGCCTAAATGAGTGAGCCAATGGATTGTATGACCCTTGCGTGTGACAGTGGCCTTCAAAGACGGGGGCTAAAAACTCATTCGCAAGCTATCACACGGCATGCATATATGATAGTTATTTCAAGAAAGCGAACTACCTTTCAGGGTGAAGCTTATGCAAGTGCAAGAGATATCCCTATGTGTTATAAGAGTTGTAGTTGCATTAGGCCCAAGTGACCTTGTTACGTCTCTAGGGGAGAACCTGAAATCAATAAATTGGGATTACGACCTCTTGGCTCATCGGCCAGCCCCTACATAGATTGTGGTTTATGGGAAACACTAAGTCGGTTTGATAAAACAAGTATGGACTATAGTCCACAGTTGAATGTGGAGTGCCCTAGTAGTTATTTATTTAATTCCTAAACCTTATGTATCATTTTCTCATCTAAAGAATTTAATTATGTTTGTTTTTATGATATATGATTTTTAAAATTATTATTTGAATTTTTCTAGATCTCTAGATATTTTATTTATCAAATTTGGATTTATAAAAAAAGAGATGTTGATTTTACATTGATTTAAATATTCAAATAAAATTCTAAAATTCTTTTATTGATTTTAAAAATATTTAAAATTACATGGGGGCCATTTGTACACATGAGCCCACCATGGCCTAGATGATGGGGCCCATGAGATCCTCACATGGGTGGCACACGCCACCCATTTAGGGCTTTCATTTTGTCGTGTTGAATGGTTTTGGCTTGAAGCCCAAGTTGTTATGTGTTTTGGAAAGCTATTGTCTTGAGGAAGCTTTGAATGGATTTTTGGAAAAGTATGAGAAGGTTATGCATTATTTTGGTATGCATAATATTATATTTAAAATTATTTTATTTAATTTCTATTGATGAGAAAATATTTTAAAAAAGGGGATAAATGTTCTAACACATTCGATGATGTTGATGACCTATCTATAGAAATGATGGCTCAAATCTATCACCTCACAAGTCACTCAAGATCAATGGTTTATATTCAATCTTACAAGAAGAGGCAAGCCATGAAAAATCTAAAAACCCCTAATCCTATTTTTGCACTATAAAAAAATGACATCATGCCCATAAATCTCTACACCAAAATCTTTCTTTTCTATCTCATATTTCTCTTTATCTAGAATGCCCAAATAGGGGGCACACCCCACTTAGGAAAGAATGATCTCTCTCTCTCTCTTTCTCTCTCTCTCTCTCTCTCTCTCTTATGAAAAATTAAGGGGCACACTCCACTTAGAAAGAACTCTCTCTCTCATCTTGCTTTGATGATCTAAAAGGTTGGGTAATAGAAGTCAGTAGATATTATCTCTCTTAAAAGGATATATGGGTTGTACCTAAGGTTTAAGATTTGTGATCAAGAAGAGTTCATAGTTCCATTGGAGGGTTTGGCCTAAATTTGTTTTCTCAATTGAGATTGAAGGTTGATCGTTGATCTCGTATAATCGAATGACGATGACTCGGAGTGGGGTGTAATAAACCTGGTTGATGTAATCTCCGACGCTGTCTTTTTGTTTTTTACCATTTTAATTTTATAGTCTTTATAGTTTAAAAAATAAAGAATTGTGTTGTTATTTTATTTGATTAAAGAAAATTGGTTTAGTGGCATCAATATTTTTAAGATATTGGATTTGTTAGTTTTATTTTCTTTTGAAGCAAAAGTTATTCTAATAAGACTACTTATAAGTGATCTTTGCCAAAACAAAAGAAAAAGAAAAGAAAAATGGTGAAAAAGAAGAAGAAAAAAAAAACATATCCCTTAGGAAGATCACATTAATCTTTCTTTCAATGCTAACAGTCGTGCTTTTTCATTTTTGAACTTGTGATTCTTTCAATGCTAATAGTTGCACTTTTTCGTTTTTGAACTTGTGATTCTTTCAATGCTAACAGTTGCACTTTTTCGTTTTTGAACTTGTGATTCTAGTTCAAAAATTGAACTAAATTTTTGAGTTAAAAATAACCATATTTTAAAGGAAAAAGTTTATATAGAGCCGAGGCTCTAAACAATCAAATTAGAGCCCAATTCAAAAATTTCATTAGAAGATGTTGTTTTGACGCCCAAATATCTTAAAATTGATCATCTCGACATCAAGATGCATGAACATGAGAAAAATTAGAATTGAAGTTTTGAAAATACTTCATCTTATAATGCATTTTTGTACCATCAATTTTCAAAATATTCAAATTTTCATAGATCTTCTCGATCTATACTATTTTTGAAGCTTTCAATTTTATAATTAAAGATGAAAATATATTTTAAGGCTATTACAAAGATTTTCAGTATTGAAACCACATTTCTCGACACGATTTGAAAGTGAACTTTACTTTCATTGTTTAGAGCATTTATTCCCAAAATTTTTTATATGGTGTTATCATCATTAGACTAATAATTCTAAAAAAGAATAAAATAATTTTGAATTTGTTAAGGCCTAGATCTTGATATTCACCAAATAGATGGTCGAGATTCATTGTTGGATGGGTACTAATTTTGACCATATCTAGGGTGTAAATTCTTTTTTTTTGTCATAGGATTTATTATAAGGATTAAGGGAATGTGTGTACATAATTTGAGGTCATACAAATGCCAAAAATATAGTTCTTTAGACGTGTAGTTGTATTATACTACTATACAGAAAAAAAAAAAAAAAAAAAAATCCGTTGGGTTGAAACTTCGAAAGGAATATCAAGCATTGAAAAAAAAGCTACCGGGCTGAACACCCGAAAGGGACCCCGGGGCGACAAAATAAGAAGAAGTTCTTTCCTTCCTTCGACTCTCCAAAGTCTTTTCTATCTAACCATCTCTTCTTCCTCCCCTTAAGTCAAAGTGGTGTTAAAAGAAAATCAATAAGCATTAGCATGACGGAACGTTGTTAAGGACCTAGAACGTCTGAAACTTTGAATTTCATAATCTTCGTCTTTATAACCTCAAAATCATTTTTTTCTTTTTTAACATTGTTCATCTAATTGTAATAAATCCATCCAAAAAAATTGAAAAGAAAAAAATCCTTCTAAGGCCTAGATCTAAGCATCTCACCAAAATGAACGGCCTATGTTAATTGGGTTAAAAGAATGGAACCCGACCATGGTATGGCTAGGTTTCGGGTAACCTAGATCTGATCCGGGTAACCTGCCCAGGTCAGGTAGGTACCGGCTAGGCAAAAAAGTGGTTAAAAAATAAAAAATATCCCAAAAAAATGAAAAATATGTTTAAACTAAAATTAAACAATACACATATAAATGAGGTTTAAAAAGTAGTGAAAAATAGATTTCCACAAATCAATTTGTGACTGGAAGTATTTTAGAAATAATAATGTTAAAAATAATCATAGTCAAAATGCTTGGGAATTTTTGGTTTTTTTAATAATTTTTTATTAGTTTTTTTTCAAACTTTGGAATTAGGCCACAAAAATAGGGCAACTAGACCGCCCATGGGTCAGTTCCGAGTAATCGGCTAGGTCTTGTTAGATCTGGCTGATTTGTATAACATTGATGGAAACAAAGTAAAGCGTCACCTTGAATTCTCATTTGGAAATCACTTTGGGTATTGGAAATCTCTAAAATTAATTTAGACTGCCGACTATGAAATTTGAAGCTTTAAAAATAGTGCAGATCTTCCGAATCCATAAAGATTTATTTTTAGGATGAAATGGATGGTCTAGATAATTTGTTACAATAAGTACTAGTTTTAAGGTTTGAAATCCTAATTTCTTTTCACAACTATAATGGTCAAGGTTTAGATGATCAATTTGAAGGTTTTGGACGCCAGAATTGCAATTTTTAATATGTTTTTAGGTGTCAATTTACTTATTTTGTTAGGGTTGCAGTCCTATCAAAACATTTGTGGCAAATATTTTGATAGGGCAGCATTATCAAAATAAGTAAAGCCCCAAATCAAAACTCCCCAAAAATTACACTTCTAATATCAAAAAACTTTCAAATCAATCATCTCAGCCTTGACCATTATAGTTGTAAAAAAATAGGATATTTCAAGTCCTAAAGTATTCTATATTATATAACACATTATATAGACAATCCATTTCACTAAAAAATAAATGTTTATTTATCCGCAAGATCTGTACTATTTTTTGAACTTCAAATTTCATAATCGGTGTTAAAAATTATTTTTAGAGCCATCATAAAAATTTCCAATGCCCAAAAATTCTCCTAGCAGAGGATTCGAGGTGAAATTTTACTTTATTTTTATAGAACCTAGGCCTTGTAGAAATTGCATCCATAATGCATTGAGAGATACAAATGAACTATCCATAAAAATCAAAGAGATGTACACTGAGAGACTCTTAGGGCGTGTTTGATAACAAGAAGTTAGAAGAGGAAGAAGGAACTTTACATATTACTGTTCATGTCATGTGTTTGATAAAAAGTTTACGATAATATGAAACCTCTTTTTTATTGTTGAAGTTCCCACCTTTTAGGCTTGAGTAAAGTTCCATGGTAAACCATGGAACTTGAAAAGGGAACTTTTTACTTTGTCCATGATATATATATATATATATATATATTAAAAAAAAGAGATATGATCCTATAAGACCCGCTCCTATCCATGTGTGTAGGACCCCAAAGGATCATCGTTAAATTTGTCACGAATCTATAGAAAAGTCAAGTCCTACACCTATGTGATAACTTTTTTAGAGATCCACGCCAACTTAATGGTGATCCTTTGGGGTCCTACACACATGGGTGGGGAAAGGTCCTATAGGATCATAACTCTAAAAATAAATATAAAATACAATATATCATATATTATAGTATATTATAAATACTATATATTTCTATTTAAATTATTCTCTTTGTAAATATAAATATAAGATATTTACCATATATCCCGAGAGTTATCAAACACAGAAACTATAAACTTCTTAACTTCCCAGGGAAGTTATCAAACATAGAAACCATTAACTTTCTAAGTCGCTTCTAATTTAAAGTTCTTCAGTAACGTCCAATTTCTAGTTCATGTTCTTGCTTCCTGTTATCAAACAGGCCCTTAAAATTCATGAGATAGAGAGAGAGTCGGTGCATATGCCTAGAAAAATACAGGGCCAAGTTGAAGACAAAGGAGGACTTTTATAAAGAAAATTGTATCATGCGGTCTAGACCACATTTCTACATATGCGGTCTAGAAAGTGTAAAGCATCCATCTTAAGGATGGACGCAAGTAGGTATTCCATTTAAAACCAACCATTTAAAACCAATGAAAACTAACGGTCCAAATGTTTTTTTACTAGAATTATTATTTTTACTTTTTAAAATTTATTTATTTTTTCATATTTATGCTCTCCACGTTAGAGATTACATGTTCCTAAAAAGTAAGTCTTAAAATCCATCTAAAAAATAAGTTTATTCAGAGGCCCGCATTTCTACTTATGTAGGCTTGGCCGCATAGAAACCGGGTCCAACTCTTAATCCACTTGAAAAAACTAGGTAGGGTCCCTTTACAATTGAAAAACAAGTACATGTAAAATTAAAAACGTGAACGATGTTTTCATTCTCCACTCCATGTTTTCTGATTTGCCATCCTAAATATGGGTGGGAATATGAATCATGCTGCAATTTTGTCCCGTGACCCTATTGCAAGTATTATGAGAAGAAATGGGTGACCCAATCAAGAAAAGAGAGTGACCCAACTCAAAAAGAAAATGAAATACCTGAATGGTGTGGTTCCTCAAAAGAGGATAATGTTTGTAAATATCAACACAATCAATGACACCTCCATTTTCACCCTAGAATAATAATGGTGAAAAACTGAATATCATATTTTCAAAAGTTTATTAAGAAGAAAACAAAAGTTAGGTTTTAATATCATATGTACTAATTTCATATTAATATTCAAAATAAAAGTTTATGATATAAAATAAAACTAATCTGGATGGTTTTAACGAGTGGCTTATTCAAACACTTTAAGTATGCCTCTACCTCCAAACCTGGTATAGAGGTCGCCATTGCTCCATCAATAAAGAAGATAAATAACAAGAAAATCATGACCAAAAATTCAAAACTACGTCTAAAATCTTCCCCCATTGTAAATAGATATCCTACCCCTGCAATAATAAATTTTGAGACTTAGCACATTAAAGATAGAAAAACAACAAAAACGTAATCAACTAATCATACCCAACTTAGAGCTTAGAGAACTTTGGACGTGGTAGGAATCCTGCAATAAAACTGCTATTTTAACCATGAATGGATTATAGGTTAGCATGTTTGGGCCTTCTTGGGACAAGCTTCAAGGTTTTGGACTCTTTCCATCCTCCATGAAACCCACTAACTTAATCTGATGTCTCGGGTGACCAGACAAGGGTTAAGGGTCGACCTTGTAATGACCCAGTCCCAAAAGGGTTCGAGGTCAGTCCAACCTGGAACTAACCCACCGCCTTCTCTCTCTCTCTTTCTCAAGAGTGCCTCATTGGGAAATTCGCTCCGAGATTTCTTCCCTTGTATGTGGTCCCTCTCAAGTGTTCAGCCCGTCACATATATTTTTTACTTTTTTTTCTTTTGACCACCATATGATTTGATTTGTTGGTGGTTGTGATCGATACTTGGAATTAATATTTTTCTTTCTTCTTTTAAGTGACCATTCCTTTGATTGGATTTTTGGATGGTCAGAGATTGACTTCTTGGAATTTAGGTGGTTCATTCATTTGTTCAGTGGAATACCTTTTATTAATGGGTAATTTTTTTGAAAAAATTTCGTATAGAACACTAATTTTTCATATTATTTTATAGAAGACCCTCTTTCTATTTTTCTTTCAAGCGGCAAAAAAAAACCCCTGAGGATTTTACTGTACCCTATCATCTCTTATCTCCCTCTTTTATTGACTTTTGACCATAAAAATTAGCCTCAACAAATCTTTTTATATCATTTCATCCAAAAAAAAAATTTAACCCTCTTTTGCCCTTTCCACCCATTAAAAACATTTTTTGGTTGAAATAGTATAAAAAGATTTCTTGGAGCTAATTTTTATGATCAAAAGTCAATACAAGAGGGAGATCAGAGATGATGGAGTATGGTAAAATCTTTAGGGTTTTTTTTATGCCGCTTGGAAGAAAAATAGGAGGGTTCACCATGAAATAATATGAGAAATTATGGTTCTATACGAAATTTTCCCTGTTTTTTTTTTATTGCTCTTTTCTTAAATGAACATTGGTGCTTGTTGTGGCACATCATTATAGGATTAGGCAAGGATGGTCTCGTATCCCCTTGGGACTACAATCATCTTTCACGTTCTCCAAGTGATATGAAGATTCAAATCTTGGTTACTCTTAGATCACTTTTACCCTTAGGTTGGTATCGAAAATTTCTTCGATTGTGATTGCCAAATTCTTGTTGAATCATATTTGAGTCGCTCCACTCAAGTATTGAATTTCAGACTTGAAATCCTTCATGGCTTTCTGGTCCTTCAATCTCTTGCTCGGTTACTTACAAGCCATTAAGTTTTCCCTTTAAAAGATTTTTATTATCTACCCGGAATGTTTATATATTTTTAAGTGAGTGATACTTAAGGTTGTTAACAAGATTTAAATTAATTGCCCTAGTGTAGGGGCACTGGAATGGATTAAGTGTGCTAGATGCTTTACAAGGTATTCTTGCACTGAGCCATTTGCTGCTTCACAACCTCGTGGTGCCTGATAGTGCATTGACTAATGATTCCAGGGACATTGGACCAAGAGATGGTCTTCCATCCCAATGTGCTCATGTTTGCTTTTGGAAAAGATTCACTTTTAGAAAATTGTGTGAATATTTGTGCATCACATCGTTAATTCGGGCTTTAAAGCCCTAGAATATGAACTTAGGTGGTTATGAATGTTTTATTTGGCTCTTAAAATAGATAAGTGATCACCCTACTCCTTTTTTATTGTCTTTTTGAGTTTTTTAGTTGTTGTTCTTAAGGAGTTAATTCCATGATAGGCTCATTCTCGATGCTTGGATCCTGATGAGATCCTTAAAAGAGGAGAGTGAGGGTAGCGGCATTTGAGCACCCCATGGTGCGTTCGGTCTTGACAGATGAGGTCTCAACCTCACGAACTACCCCTATTTTATTATTTTTCGAGGTGGGAACTTGTGTCCCATTAGCTGGATGGTCTTGATTTTGGGGTGCCTCTATTGATAAGTCATGCCCCTGCCCTTGTTGATTTCTTGGGGTTCATCTTCTTTGGTTCAATATCCCACTTATGCAATTCATCCAGAAAGCACAAGGAAGACAATTCTCATAGGATCTGTAGAAGGTCTCCTTCTTATTCTTGAGAGGATGGAGGACTTGTGTCTACCTTCAGGAAAATGAGAGGATTTGGGTCCTCAAGTTGTTTTCCATTGATCTAACTCGAAAGGGCAGTGAAATGAACAAATAGTATAATGAGGGTGTTAATCGTAAGATTTCAAGGAGATCCTCCGTTGTTTCTTGAGGGAGTGGAGGGGTTGAGTCTGTGAGAATGAGTGAACTTCGGTCTATGACAAATAGTATAATTTCATGTTTGCAATGTTGACTTTTTGTCCTATGGATTAATCTCTTTGGTTGTCACTGGAACTTCATGATCTTGGATTACATACCTAGGGCTAAGGCAATCGAAGGTATGGTCTCGAGGACCATAGCCGCAAGCATTTGGGTGAGCTTAGACTCGGTGGTTTTTCTGGTTGGTTAGTTCCTTCCTATGCCCCAATGCCATACTGGCCTATTTTGTAGCATGGGTTGGGCTTTCAGTTCATTAATCTTTATTTGGACGCTAGCATGGGTTGGGCTTTTCAGTTCATTAATCTCAACCCTAGGCGCGGCTTCGACGTTATTGTTCAATTGTGGGGGTACAGATAGTAATTGATTTTCAACCTTATGCTCCTTCACCCATTCGTAAAGCGAGATCCTTTCTAACATGGAGTCGAGAGAAGGGCGTGCTATCCCAGTTGAAAAGAGTTTAAACTTTGAGGTGGCATTCTCGAGAACGATGTCGGATCTTCGTAGGATTAAAGAGGGAACACTCGATTGCCCACGAAGCGGTATACGGCCAGATGGGCCTATGGCTTGGATCTTGAATGCTATAACCCTGACTCATTAAGGTTTGGAAAAAAGCTTGCAAGACAGGGTGCTTATTGATGGATGTTTGACTAGCACCAGATTCACCCCTTGCTTTAGCATTAGATTGGTGTGAGAGCAACCCTCATGATTGACTAGGGGCTTATCTGACGTTCTACATTTTTGTAGCAGATCTTAGTTTAGTGGGTCTAGGTCCCCTTGGTGTATTTAGTCAGGTGATCTCCTATTAGATGCTTTACTCTTAGTGGGTGGCTTAAACACCGTTGGCTTGAAATGAACCTTTAACTGTGAATTAATATATGTAGATTAAATACAGGGATTATAATCACATATCGTGTTCAAATCAAGCTAACCTATTCCACAGGGCAAGAGAAGCCCCCTATCATTTATAAACATATATTTAGTAAGGTGCTTTTGTGCATAATTGGTTACTAGTCCAAAGAAATGCATACATTAAGATTATTTCTTTTTGGTAAAAGAAAGTCACAATCATTATTGACCATTGGATGTGAAATCAGGTGGGGGTGAATCATTACTAGTAACAAAGCCCAAATAAACTTCTTCAACTATTAACATACTTTAAAGTATCAAATTTTGCATCTAATGGTTAAAGTGATTGTGATCTACCTGTATCAAAAGTAATCAACTTTATAGTATACAATCCCTTAGAGTCTTTTGGATACCTAAAAATATATTGTCTGTGAAATATATTACTGGTATAATACATTACCTGCAAATGAATTGTTACTGTTTGGATAGTATTTAGATGCAACCTAGGAAATACATTGCTACTGTTTGACTATATCTGGAAGAAATATAGGAAATGCATTACCAACGTTTTACCACCACTTGCCTATAAGCTATCATTTCTTTTTTTTTTTGGTCACAAAATTCTACTGAAATGCGGAATTAAAGTTATCATCACACCATTTCAAAAAGATTTTCTAATAATAACATCATCACCATTCCAAAAAGATTTTCTAATAATAATTTGTGCCATTCTAAAGTCATCATGATAGCATTTCCTATTTATTTTACATGCCTTTAACACTTACATGGAATCACATGTCTTCTAACATGATTAGAGTTTGGTTTCAACATGATAAGTCACTGGAATAATATGATTGGAATAACATGATTTTATTGTGATAAACCTTATTTTTATTTATTTTTTATAGAAGTCTTTCAAATATCTCTCTATATAATTTCAAATAAACAATAAATTTATGATGCCAAATTCAAAATCTTTATGGTAGTTAAAAAATGGAAAGAAGTTTGATTAGTAACTAGAAGGTTGGTTCGGTAGTTCCAGTAGAAAATTTTGAGGCATTGAAAGAGACTAATGAGGTATATTATTTCAATGGAGATTTTACTAATCTCTCATGAGGATTATGTTGTGTGAAATTTTTTATTATGATTGTGTTGTATAATTTCTTATTGATTATCACTTATGTAATTTCTAATTGATTACCAATTATGTAATTTCTAATTGATTACTAATTATTATTTGGTGTAATAAGATATCGAGACCACATTAACTTCAAGAGAATAAATGAGTTCTATACTCCTTAGGAGCATAGAACCAACAGACTTCCTACTATATAATATAAGAAAAGACAAGGTTAACATCTTTACATGTAAAATTAAGGTTCACCTTAAGAATATGTCTAGAAGGGTTGTTTCGAAGTTGGAAAAACATATAATTGATCATCTCAACATTGAGATATATAGATATAGAAAAAAAAAGAAAAAGATTTTAAGCACAAAAAATAGTACATCTTGCAACACATTATCTAAACCATCTATTTTCAAGATTTTTATGCTTTCATATAGTTGTTTGATTTGAACCATCTTTCGAGTTAATGTTTTTTTAATTAGAATGAAAATTGATTCTCGGGCCATCCAAATAAATATTAGCACCAAAATTACTTCTTATGACAATTCGGAGGAATCCTTCAATTTGATTGTCTAAGGTTACAACCTTATGCAAACCTGACCCTATAATATATGCCTCGTTCATTTTGCATGAGTTACTGTACGAAAATGAGATGGCCCAACCACAGTCCTTAGGGTCATATATAATATGATTCAATCATGGAATCATTTCTTATCTGGTTGGTTCCACCATTTACATCACCAATCACCATGGTGGACAATGATGGCCCTTAAGCACTATTTTTTCCCATAGCCCTAAGGCCTAAGGTACAATACACTCATTTTGGTAACATGCGCTTGCACTGTTCATCCAAATTCTGCACTTTAAGTGAGATGGACAAATTCAGAAAAAACAATAGCAAATAAGTATTATAATGATGATTCTTATTTTTGTGTGGGTAAACGATATTCCCTTTTGACAATTTGTTTATTGCAATGTTTTTCATGAGAACATTCATTTTCATGCGATGCTCTCACCATTTATCACATTTATACAAGCCTAGAATGAACGATGGGCAGCCTAACCCCAGATCCATTCATATGTGGAGAGAGAGAGATACTCCATTAATGGCACATAATATGGGAATAATTGTCAATAAAATGTCGATACACTCACATGGAACAGGCTTATCTGCCAAATGAATGAGATTGCATACAGATTACAGCACCCAAAAATGAATAATCGCACGGACTTGTTTGCAGAATGAATGGCAAAATCTAAAACATTAAACACGCAAAATAAGTACAATAACAACAGAGGTGATACACGGATAATTACATGCTCAACTGATTGTCACCAAGCTAGTAAACCACCAAAACTAAAATGCATGGCTTGCATGGCTTGGAGGTTCAACCAGTAAGCAAGAGGAGCCATGTTCATGGCATATGAGAGATTAGGGGCTCTCTCTCTGCACTTAAATTTTCTTTTCTTTGTTTCCATATCCTCTGTGCAAACCTGAGCTTTTCATCGGGTTTCATGGCATCATCCTTCTTAGGCATCTGATTTAGTTCTTGAACATGTTGAAGGCAAACTTGGACAGCATCATGCACCCTCACAAAATACCATTCCTTTCCAATCAGCTCAAGGACACCTGATCTCGCCAGGCTTTGCAGAACTTCTTGGTTTGGGTTTGCAAGAGCCATCTACAAAATGTTACCGAAAACGCATCCAACAATGCACACACCACCAGAAAAAGGAGAAGCCCATTGGTCAATAGAAAGAAGGGAATATATGACATAACTGAAGGACTATGACAATTCATGGTCCACTTGGGTTATCACGTTTGAATGAAATGATGGATGATGATTGAGAGAGGGAAAGGATGCCACCGTTCAGGTCCCAACCCATTCTGGTGGTTCCTACATCACCATCCATCAAATCATTGGATGGTGACAATCCCAATAAATTAAGGCAAATTAAGGCCTAGGCCATTCGATTATACTGAACTTTCCCTAATCAAAGGAATCTAATCATCTTCCTCTAAATTGTCAATACAGCAATGTGCAGACCTGAATGTCACGTGTTTTGTATTCATGATGCAGATCTCTTAGAGCTTGAATGCCGCTGGAGTCTATATATGTTACAGCTGCATCAATAAACCACATGGATAGGTCATGAGAATTACTTCCATAATACAACAGTATATTATCTCTATTTCATACCCCGTTCCCTACAAATGTGGTACTAAATGGAATACTCAATAATGCAGTCAGATGCCCCAAGCTTGATGATGAAGCTACAAGGAACAAGGGCCGGAGAAATGTTCAATAAACACCTGCAAGGAATACTTCCCCAGAAAGTCACAAGTTTTTTAGCCAGTTTTCACAAATTTATGGCAATCATGATATAATCCAAGACGCAAACTTGTCACATGCTATCCTACTACCAATTGTCTATTCACATGCTATCCCACTACCAATTGTCTATGGTAAAAGACTAGAGGTAGAAGTTTGCTGATATCATAAAGACCACATTCGTTAGAGAGGAACTGATCCCCAAGTGGTTACAAATATTCACTAAAACTGGAGCCATTTTCAGACAATAAACTAGACTGACATCATCCATACAGACTGCCGATGTCATCATACGTACTCAACAGAATGTCAAATATTTCTTATTGGGTTTGAAGCTTGCATGATGGTTTTAGAGGCAAATGATTGGGCAGACTGATTTTTTAACTTAGCATATTTCATGCGTTGCCAAACCGTAAAAAATAAAAGTTTCATCTAGCCTAGTAGGTTTGCTCTAAAAGTGTGGCAGCCATCAGATAACAGATCTGTCAGTTCTATTATTCTCTGTAGATGGATGCCTGCACCACGAATCTAAAATTGCTTGGTTCCGACATGTAATCCTCATATACAGATCTCAAGTGAATCTAATTTTCCTAAGGCTAGAGCACCTTAATCTGGAGTATAGTCAATTGATAGAGAATTGATCAATTCTTGCTCTTCAGTAACATATTTTATAGATATATTCCTGATTTTGAGATATTCAATCCATAGTTACCGGGAGCCCGCTCCAGAATCTCGCTCCGGTGTTCCAGAACCAGGATCTCGCTCGGAACCCGTTCCCATCTTTTTGGGATCTCGCTCCAATTTTTAGGATTCTTGATCCTATTCATAATGGAGCTCGCTCCCTCTACTTCAGGGATCTTGCTCCCATTCACAACGGATCTCGCTCCTGCTAAAGCATATGGATCTCGATCCCATACACAACGGATTTCGCTCCCTCTACTTCACGGATCTCGCTCGCATTGTCTCACGGAATGCACCACCAAATTTTATAATGTCATGTAATTTTGGTGCAAAAAATTCTTAAGATTATCTGAAAATCTATTTTCATATCTAATTAAATACTTTTAAACTCCAAAAATGATTAAAATCATGTAGATCTATAAACATATGAAAATTCTTAAAATGGACAGTGTAGATAATATGTTACAAGATGCACAATTTCTAGCACTTAATTTTTTTTATTTTTTTCATGCACTCATGCATCTTGATGTCGAGATGATCAATTCAAGACTTTTTCAACATTCAAACGACCTTTTCCAATGGATTTTTGGTGCGCATCCTTAGTTCTAAATTTTATGGTTGCAACCTTATATAAACTTTTTCCTATATCTTTGATTTATAAAATACTATATAATTCTCAAATGAGTTCCCAAATTTGGATATTATTGAAATTTTGATTAAATTTATTTTACCATTTTATAACTTTCTAAAAGAAACTTCTTAAATAAAAATAACATTTAAATATAAAAATTAATATTTTTAGTAAAATTTTCACATAGTTATGTCTACCAAAAAATAATGGTCATGCATTTCCCGAATTTAAGCCTAACAGTAACCATATATGCTTAGGTTGCATCCAAATGGTACCCAAATCCTAGACAATATATTTTCATGTATACATGTAAAGCTCATTTTTGTATCATGGATGCGAATTTGAACAATACTAACATTAATCGTTCATAGGATTAGAAGACTTTATTGCATACTAGACTAATGGGATTTAATTAATCCATGGACATCTAGGATTGGTTGTGCATGGATCTAGCCGCATGGGCCATTGATAGATAGAACAATGGTTTCTAAATTTAACCAAATCGATATCGCATTTGTATGGGAACGGGCTGCCGTGCTTAGTTGGTACATGAATCCATGTGTAATGGAATTGGGTTCTTCATACAAGTGGAGTTATGTGATGGAGGTGCGGACCACCATTGTGAGGAACGTGATCCTATGATGAATGGAGCTCGATCCTAGCAAAATAGGATCGTGGTATTGTTTAGATGGGGGGCGAGACTCAACATTAAATGGGATCTCGTTCTTGTTGTCAACGGGAACGCAATCCCATGTTACATGTAACACGTTCCTGTCAAATAGGGATCTCAATCCCAACGTATCAAGATCTCGCTCCCTATTCAAACGGGATCTCGCTCCCTAATCAAACGGGATCTCGTTCCGTAAATACATGGAATGCGTTCCCGTTAAATAGGGATCTCGATCCCAATATATCGGGATCTCGCTACCTGTTCAAACGGGATCGCAATCCGTAACTTCTACCCTCACTGGAACTCGCCCCCCGAGCTCCGGGGCTTCGGGCAGCCATCGATCTAACGCTCCCGCTCCCGGAACCAGAGCCGCTTCCGCTCTCAGTAACTATGATTCAACCCGTACTCTATTTTTTCCACTGTGAGTTATTTGAGACTTCTATGGCTGAGGCGGCTTTCCAAAATACCTCCATCTCAACAGCAAGACACATCCTTCTAGTGTGCACCTTTATAATCTGAGCAGTCAGCTAATTTGTGTAAAGTTGAATATCTAGCATGATCTCGCTCCACACGTATCTCTCATCATGGGCGATACAAGAGGGCATGCTGACAGCTCTAAACCATAAACCTCAGCCAACTGAACTTACCCAAATTGATTGGTGTTCCACTGATGTCGACAGTTCATGGTTCCAGTAGTGTTCAACCCACATCGACTCTTCCCTTTTTTCCTGCAAATTTTCTGTCCATCAGTAGCGTCACTAAGGATTTGAATTGCAAAGTAACTTTCTCATCCTACTCATGTGTTTTTCAAGACATAAGGACTGGAAGGATGACTGGCGAGGCTCTGAAGACAGTGGTCTCTACTATTTGAACAGGCTCCAGCATTCAACATAATCGAGATGGGGAATTGTGGCGTACTCAACTTAGTCGCCTTCCTGCTAGAGTTTTTGAAGTTATTATTACCCACAATAAAAGGCAATACTGACTGTTTTGTTGATAGTGAAGTTTGCCATGTTTTTAAATTGTGTCATTTTCCTTTTCTTCATAAAAGATCCATGCAAGAAACCTTCTTATTTAATAACTCCAATATCTGGGGACCAGCAATGGTCACTCTCTTCATTCATGCTTCTTTGTTACATTTATTGATGATTGCTTTTGGTTCACTTGGATTTATCTCATGAAATCTCAAGATTTAGTAGTTGAGATTTTTAAACAATACATAAAATTATAGTCACTCAGGTTTATGCAAAATAATGTTTTTTTCAATCTGATAATGAGATAGATTATGCTATTAATAAAATGTATGAGAATCTCCAAGATAATAGTGTTCCTCAACAGACCACATGTCCTTCCACCTGTCTCTCCAGAATCTCCAAGATAATAGTGTTCCTCAACAGACCACATGTCCTTCCACAGATAAATCTTGGAGGTGACTAGATTTAAACGATTAAAATGCACGTTCCTTGGACTCAGCGGTGTTATGCTCTTCGTGACTTCGAATCTCATTAATTGCTTTCCTACTTCTGTCCTTGGTAACGAGTTTCTCCTGGTGAAAGATTGGGTCATGCTCTGTCAATTGATCATCTTTGAGTATTTGGCAGTGTCGGTTTTGTTCATCTCCTAGAGAATGTGAAGAACAACCTACATGCCAGAGCTGTTGATGCATGCTTTTAAGATACTCACCAAGTCAAAAAGGCTACACATGCTCTGATCCAAAGAAAAGGAGAACTTTTGCATGAGGATGCGACTTTTCTAGCTAGTAACTTTTTAATGTGGAGTGTGTTCCCGTTGGCCTTCTTAAACGATGTTGTATCCACCACTGAATCATTAAGCCTTCCGCAAGTGATATTGGCATTCAGTCCATTTCTCCTATCTCCCTCTGTTCATGGGCAATGCTAACAATATATTTAAACCTGTCTTGCTTCTGGGCCAACAAGGCATCCCTGTTAGTGTAATTTGTACACAAGTTACAATTATAAGTTAGAGAGGGGTGTGGAGACTATCTAAATCTAACCTGAGTGCCTCCAGCCTTGTCTATTCATCTTTCGCCTTCTCTCCCATAAATAGGTTTGGAATTCACCTTAGAGATCATGTCCCCTAAGAAAATGGAGAGGGAGTAATTGTCCCTTCTTCCTGATATGGTTTGATCAAATTCAAGCAAAACTATGCCTATGCCTGGGACCTTGTGGATCCGGGAGCGGAAGCAACCCTCCTTAAAAGATCCTGGTGACTACACCTGGGACCTTGTGGACAGAAGTGTTACAAACCTTTCAATGGCCTTAGGTGTTACCTAAATTACTACTGCAACTATTCCAAGCCTTCTTCTCACTCCCTTACCCAGCAGCAGGTATCTTTCTTTGGAGTGCTTAAGTGGCGCCAACTATTTGGGCCGATGGACCGAAGTAAATGCCAGAATTTTTGAAGGTAGGGAGACCAGTTCCATAATAGACCGCATCAAAGCTATGATGACATCTTGCACCAAAAACTAGAAAGTCTTCAAATGCTACAGCGCCACTAATATCCTAAACAATTCACACACCATCTTGGAAGTCAGACCACAGCAAATCTCCTGCTCCTCCCTATGGAAAACCCCAAGATGGAATAGATAAAACTCTAACTTCAATAATTGGTCCCTTGGATACCCTGGCCCAACTGGCTTTGATGGTCTTTTCAAAGATAACAACCACGACATCCTCCTCTCTTTTTTCATGCTACATCGCCATGCAGATTCCACAATGGCTAAAGCATTGGCTCTCCTTGAGAGCATCAAGATATTCAACCACGTATGGGGGAACTGATTGGTCATTGCAGGTGACCCTAAAATGACATCCCTTGGACCTCTAGTGCCTCCAACTACCCTAGATGATTTCAGCATATTCTTAAGCAAATTTTCCTATCGATGCAGGAGTACCTGCACCTATTTCTGACATACTTGGCAACAGACAAATTCTAATGCGGATTCTCTTAGCAAAGAGGGACAGAGATTGCGAAATCGCAATGGAACAATTTTGGCAACTTTTTGAGCTAGGTTCCAAAAGTTCTTGAGTTTTTGGGTTTTCTTTCTACTATGTATAGTGAGGCACCCGTTTTTCGTAAAGGTTCTCAAGGTAAAGAGCACCTAGATTGTGGGTTTCACTATAAAATGTAATGACCTCACTACAGAAATACAATGTTAACATTAAAAAAAAAAGGCCGGTCTAGGTATGGTATTAGTCTATCTCAAACGAAGTGTGTAACAGACTTAATGTCAATGCTAGGTGCTAGGCCAATTGATAAGCCTATGGATCAAGTACTATATTATCAAAGGATTAGTACAGAAGACCTATAGGTAGGCTTATCGAACTAAAATTCTCAACCGAATATAGCAATTGCAGCGAGTGCAACAAGTCAGTTCATGCATTCTCCCAGGACAAACATTAGGAGGATATGTCAAGAATCTTGAGATATATTAAGGAGGCTCCAGGTTGAGGGCTTACCCACAAGCAGAATGACAATTTCAGCATTGAGAGACATCTGATGCCGATTAAGCAGGATCTCCATCAGACAAAATATCTGCTATAAGTTATTGTACTTTTTTTAAGTAATTTGGTGACAAGGAAAAATAAGAAACGGAACGTTGTAGCTAGGTCTGACGCAAATGTATGAATATACGACAATGGCCCACACTACATATTAGTTAAATGTGGCTGAAGAACTTCATTCAGGAGAAGAGATTCACAATTACTAAGATGAAGATGTTTTGTCATAGTCAAGCAGCCATCCATATAGCTAGCATCCCAGTATTCCATGAGAGAACAAAGCACATTAAACTAGATTGTCATTTTATTCAGGGCAAAGTAATAAGTAAGAAGATATCTACTCCATATGTCAAGTCGAAGGATCAATTACATGATATATTCCCTAAAGCTCTTGGTTGTAATCAGATTCAAATGATTTGTTGCAAGCAAGGTACGAGATTCTCCATCTTCATGGGGAGTGTTAACCATATATTTCAAATCATTTCTCTTGGTCATGTGTCTTGTTTGTAGGCCAATAACGCCTTCCGATCTTGTTTTACATTCTTAAGGGCGTTAATGAAATACTTGACGGCATTAGTGTAATTTGTAAATAAATTATAATTATACAAAAGAGGTAGAGAGGGGGTTGATGGAGGGCAAAATTATTCTTACTTTTAATTTCTATTCAATTTTAAAGGATGTATATTTTGATTTTATTTTTAGAATTTTTCGTTTTAGGATTTATTTTAGGATTTTTAATTTTTTTTAAGGAATAATAGGGTTTTTATAGTTTTCTTATTTATTTCATGAGTACTATTCATGAGAACTGTTCATGGGTACTGTTCATAGGGGTAGAACTGTCATTACGAAATTTAAGTTTAAGTTAGGATATATAGATCACTTTAATCATTGAATGGACATGTAATGTCTTTTGAACATTGAATTATAATATATAAGAGATGTGTAGACCTTAAGATAGTCAATTCCACATGATTTTTAGAAGTTGAAAGAGTGAAAAGCTTAGGCTTTTGGAACCCTAACTTGGGGTATGGAGAAGAAGGCCTAGGTTTCTTTCATTGTTCTTGTGTTTGGCTTATTGCTTGCTGATTTCACAGTTCCCTCAAATTCCCCTGCATCACATATGGAGTTGTTGACTACCAAGACACTTTAACTTCTATGGCCAAATAGGCAGTTCAAGTTCTACTGTTAGTAGTAGCTACTAACAACTGGCCACTATTCCAATTAGATGACAAGAATGCATTTCCTAATGGTGATCTCAAGGAGGAAGTATACATGAAATGTCCACCCACTTTCTCCACTCCATTACCCCTTGGTTCTATGTTCCTACCTCATAAAGCCCTGTATGGGTTGAAGCAAACGATCTGGGTTTGATTTGACAAGTTAAGTAATGCTCGCCAGATTATGGATTTTTGTGAGTAGTGCTGACTACTCCTTGTTTGTCAAGAAGAGGCCTCAACATATGGCTCATTTACTTGTTTGATAGTAATCTTACAGGAAATGACAAGTAAAGTATCAGGGATATTATGTCTTATTTCTGACAACAGTTTGGTATTAACGACTTGGTGTCACTCAAGAATTCTATAAGCATTGAATGGACAATCAGAAGAAATGTATTAGTATCTCATAGCACAAGTAGGCACAAGATTTGCAAAAGAAGACCAGAAAACTGGAAGCCAGATCAATTGACTCACCAGACCCCGGAAGAAAACTAGATTTTGCCTCTTGGTATCACTTGGAAGATACTAGTCTTTACTGGAGGTTGGTTAGTAAAGCGTAGTTATCGTTCAATAACCAGGCCAGACATTAGAGCAAGCTGTTAGTTTAGCGAACCAGTCCATGCATGCACTGTGATTGTTACACATGAATGCAATCATTAGGATCTTGTGCTATTTCAAATCATCTGCTGGAAAGGGGATTCATGGATGGGGAGGTAGTGCCTCGGTCTTGAGAACTAGGGATAGTTTTCCAAGCTTAAAATATACATGAACAAAAAAGAAGACTATTTCAGAAAAATTTTCCAGCAGAAATTCTCAAAAATGCGGGACAAGCATGAAAGGTTGCATGCTGAAGCAAAATCAATTTAGCATGAGGCCCATATGCAAGAGAAATTTGTATGCAAAGTATTCCTATATGATCCTTCTTTGAAAAAAAATGCAACAATGTTAAAATTGGAAGAAGCATACGGGCCATTTCAATGACAGCAAAATAGATCTTCTCAACTTCTGGACCGCGTTTTGTAAATCCCTCTGTGTTGATTTCATACTCACGCAATCTGATCAAGAAGCAACAATACCATCTCAGTGCTGTTATTTAAGAATTTTGAAAGGAAAAAAGAATTCAAAAGTAAATTACAAACAAAATTATCAAATTCGAGTTAACGAGTTCATGATAATTTCAATCTAAGGCTAGGTGAAAAAACTTAAATGAGAAGATGGGGCAACATATGTGATTATATGTGGAGATAAGTGTCAAACTTTGTACTAACATTTAAAAAAGTTCTCGAATATTGTTCTAAACGTGCGAATTTGTGAGATCCCAGTTTGATGACCCCCCAGAAAGAACGAAAAGAAGAAATAAAGTCTGATACATAGCAGCTAATTTGAAATAGTACCTATCTTTGATATAGCTTATATTTGCAAAATAAATGGGCGCATCTATACGAACAATCACAATCCCATTATATGTATATGCTTCTGGATATTGCCGAATGTTTCTATAAACAGTGGTGCCAGGAAGACGCCCAAGGACAGCTGCAGTAGAAGCCTACAATGTATCAGCTAAATGTAGAGATATCACAATAATTTTTATAAACAATGACCATCTAATAAAAGATCTATAAATAGCATGCACATTAAACAAAAAGAATCGCATGACATGCATGGTGTCATCAAGAGAAAGTGGTCACCAAACTCTGGAAGTGATCAACCGCATCATCTTCTTAAATTTGCATAAAAGTTATACAATAACTAAGTCAACCAAATTCCACAAGTGCATACGTAGCAATGACATGTCTGAAGAAGTATTATATATAGGAAGAAGTCAAAACTGCATTGGAAAGTTCCATCATTCTCCCTTGTATGATACATTTTAGATTGAAAACCTTTTCATCACTTGATTCTTGCCAAAACACATATTACATAAGAAATTAATGAATTATGACAAGCAGTTTTGTAAAACAATATCTCTTCTTTGTGTGTGTGGGGGAAAACCCCTAGAGGTCGGGGGTTGGCAAGTATTTCAATTTCTCACATAAGAGGATATTTAACTCACTACCTGTTGGAAAATAAAAAAGAATACTTCTATCAATGGTTTCTAATATACTTGAGCTACTTGATGCAGTAGCTCGTGAAATTCAATATTATGAAGAAAAAAAAAAAAAAAAGCAATGAATCAATAGCTTGGGAAGTAAACAAGCACATTCAGTCATGGTTATTTTTGTTTCAACACTGGGCAATCACAAGAAAGAATGAAGAGTAGCAAAGGTAGAAAGCATCGCAAGAAAGTATGAAGAGCAGCAAAGGTGGAAAGCTAGAAATAAATCATGGCATGAATCATGCAGGTGGAAGGTACATGCTCCATTTCTTAGGTGTGCTCCAGGGCATTGAAAGAGTACATATATGTCTTTTATCTGGGTAGCAACATCTCAAAACCTTTCATGATTCATTTAATGGAGGAAGACATAGAAAACAAAATTGTTGCTTCCATTCAGAAACCATAAAACTTGAATCAGGAAATAACATGAAGTGACTCCAGATTATTAAAAAATAACTGAATCAGTACTTAAGGCTTTGACGAATATAGGCCAGCATATATAGGTGTTTCCTTCCATATTCAAAACATAAAGGCAGAGCAGGTCGTTATAAACAGTTATGACAACTATAGTTTTGTTGTATCGTCTTTTTATTGTAAATATTTCCCCCTAGGCCTTTATGAACACATATATGTGTGTGACAATATGTTTAACTTTTGTACTGGATATAACTCAATGGGAGGTAAATGGAGTACCTAATAGGATCTCCAAGGTGCATGAAGATCCTGTTGGAGTTATGGCCTTTCAAGGCCTTGTAACACCGACATATAGCTCATGATCGGGAGTGAAAGGAGAGACATGACTCTAGGATCTTGGCGCACTAGGACCAAGAATCATGGAAACCCTGGGATAATCATGAACAGAATTAGTGTATATATGAGAGGCACCGAGAGGTTTCAGGGGTTGCCTATAGTCAAGGTCGGTTATTGTTATTGTTATTGAGCTCGATTGATCCTCATGATTGGATGATTGAGCCAAGGCGATGTGATTGTATGTGTATGATGATTTGAGCTCGATGATTAGCCCTGTATGGGATGGTTAGGGGCCAACAGAGGGTATTGGCCTAAATCCTTGACTCTTAGAACCTTCTCATAGCATGTGCATAAACAGTTACAAAGTATGGGAAGCCAACTCTTCCAGAGATCTACTGAGAAGAGGCATGCACATATGCCAAGAGCGGAACCCCCGCACCTTGTGTGTGCATATCCTCTAAGGGGTGCACCTGAAATCCATTAGTACTTGGGAATTCAGAGTCACTCATTAGTTTGACTTTGCTAGGCTAATATCATGAGCCCCTGATAATACAGAGTGGGCCACGATTCTGTTGGGTCATATCGAGAAAGTGGCTTTGGAATCCGGGTCTAGCCAAGAATGCCCTGATTCCTAATTCAACTTTATAACTAATTTCCCTTGAAAATATTTTTAAACATTGTAAAAATGGTTTTTTCATGGAAAAGGATTTTTGAAAATTTTGGAGATTTTTCTGAATTTTTTCGGATAAGAAAAACTGTTTTTCGGAGTTGTTTTTACCAAAAGACGATTAAGAACAGACCTCCAGGACCCACACGGGACACCCAAATGTCCAATGGGTGTCCACGTGGGGCCATGGGGGCCTCCACATCAGCCCCACATGGAGATGACGTGGGAGTGACATCATTCCCCATAGTGGCCTTTTAGGTCATTGGGTAATTTGTTATGTGGGGTATGTTTTGTAATATTGGATTTCTCAATTTTGGAAATGGAGAAAATTAATTTTGGCACATGTCAAATGTGCAAAGCAAGTGGTTTGCTACAAGCTAAAGCCTATGGGTACATAGTAATTATACACTTAAGCACCTAGCATATGTGGCATGATTTGATTAGCCCCATATGCTCTTATAAAATAGAGGAAAGTTTGAAATTTATTTTTTGCTGGAATTTTGACAAATTAGCTCAAGGGTATATGCCCTCTAACTTGGATTTTAGTTCAATTAAATGTAAAGAGCATGGGCATTTTAATACAAGGGAAATTAGAGTGAATTATGGTTATAAAAATGGAGTATAAGGGTATTAAATCTATAACACACATCAAGATGGTATGCTGGTGGACTAGGATCAAGCCTCTCTTTGTAACCATGGATGTTAGACTTCAACGGCTAAGATTAAAGCACATCTAAAACATCTCTACACTAAACATTATAAATACCCCTTTAAAACTCAACACTAAAGTGGCACGCCACTTTCTCTCTCATTTAGCCCTCCAGTGTGGCACGCCCTAGGCTATCTCCTCTTCCTTTCTCTCTCTCTTCCAAAGTGTATGAAGGTGATGTGAGAGAAAGCTCTATAGAAACTCCATGAAGGCTCATTAACGGTGATTCAAAGCTCAAATTCAAGTCAAAGATGATCTAGACTTAAGGCCTTCATCAATTGAGTAAGATCTCATCAATTTTCTTTGATTCTAGTTAATTTTTCTTGCTATAAATTTTTATTTACGACAAGCTTCCTTCATCCATTTGATGATAGATCAATGATTTCTTTGATCTACTTTGATTCCCTTTGATCTACTTTGATTCCCTTTGATCTATATGGTTGAAGGCATCATCCATGCACAATTGATCTAGTTTCCATGAGCTTTTCCATGTGATTTTTGGAGCCTTTTTTGCTGATATTTCTTTGAGATTTTTAGAACCAAATCAGTCAATTAGAACTTCATTTTTATGCATCAAATTGTTGTTTTCATAAGAAAAGATTATACCAAACCTATGTGGCTCGATTTATGAACTCTAAAGATGTTTTGCGTTTTAGGAATTACGATTTCTCCAATGGTTTTCCCATTTGTTTTGATCATTTAATCTCCACAAATCCTTCCATGTTTTAAGTGTATATCAATAGATTGATTCACTCTTAATTAAAGAAAAGATTTATGTATTAATCTCCATGCTCATTCTATTGTTTTTCTCACCAAATAGAGAGTGATTTGTGCCTCTTTTTCTCCCACTTTTTCTCACGGCTTTGAATCCATTTTGCTAAGTCCTCTCATTTGTTAGAATGTTCCATAAAAGTTTAGATGATATGATGTTTAAAGGCTTCTCTATTTGATGTTGCTATTAGCCTATGTGATTATGCCATCATAAGTCCTCCCATGGCACATAGCTAAGACACAAGGCCGTAAACAAGGCAAAATGAGCTCTATGATCGGCTTCTCATAATCAAATTCTCTGAATTCTCTGCACACACACAATACTTGTTTTTGTTGGAGAAAAGAGTTTGAATTTAAAGTATATGATGTAATTCCAAGGCACTGTATTTGTATATTACTATATTCTTTAGATCATGTGTATGATCAAGTGCCCAATCAATCTTCTTAATGTATATTGTGTCATGGACTAAGACAATGGACCAATTAGAGTCTTATTTTGTTTTAAAAGTGTATTAGAGGCCAATTTTAGTTGCTGCAATTTTATTTGATGATGTTAGATTTAATGTAATTGAGTTATGTTGTATTGAACTCAAGAAAAAATTTATGTTGTGTCACTTGGACTTGGTATCTATACATCTTCAGAACCTAAATAGTGTATCAGGGGATCTTAACTCAGTTCTCCAATGATGCATTTGTTTGTTTGCTACCAACCAAGGAAGATAGCCATCCTCATCATGTGGACTGTTGGCATTGATATTACTAAGATTGTTAGGATTTTGTGGTTATTTAAAGGCCTTATACTTGTAAGACCATGCAAATTTTGTTTTCTTGTTAATATCTAACTTTGATTTAGAGGACGAAACGGTATGTGGCATGTGATGCCTCTCTGGGGCTTAGTGCTCGAAGTGGAACGAAGTCCATATGGTTATACTTATGTTAATTGCTTATGAGTGATAATGCTCAATAGCACTTACATGAATCTGGGTGTATTGAAACCAAATCACATACAATTGGACTACAACTATGTCAAAAACTCAAGACAATACAACTTGAATTTCATACAATGCACTTCGAATTGAACTTACAAATTGAAATTACAGCAACCTTACAGTGATTACAGTGAACTAATGACTTCAAAATACACTCCCAAATAGAGGATACAACTCAATTAGTACCGCTTGTCCATCAACAAAACAAACTACTCAAAGAGATCATCAAACTAAACATGTATGAGATGCTTTTAAAAATTCTGCACCACTCAAAATTACGATGCAAAATTATATATCAATAAACTACATAAAACTCAATATAACATGATCTCCAACATTACAATACGCATATGCTCAAGTGTACAATGCAACATGCCCATAAGGAACCAATTAGAGCTCTCGGATGCCCAATTACGGCCTTGGGTCTTAGTTGGGTGAGATGTGATGGCATAACTCAAAATTTGGCCAAATTCATCATCTCGAGAGTGGGAAGCCAAGCATCTACTGATATGCACTTGAAAAATGAAAGGATTTGCAGAGATTAAGTGATCAAATCAAGTGGGAAAACTGTAGAAGAAATCGTGGTTCTCAAAACTTGAAACCGATTCGATTGAGTTCACAAATCGCGCATATAAATTCGGTATAATCTCCTCTTGCGAAAGCAATAATTTGAGGCATCAAAATGAAGATCTAATTGACTAACTTGATTGTGAAAGTCTCAAAAAAATATCAATAAGAAATGCCCCAAAATTCATAAGAAAAAAGCTCATGGAAACTAGATCAATTTGTGCACGTATTATGCCTTCAACAATATGGATCAGGATAGATCTAAGAAATCAATGATCTAACATCAAATTAATGAAGATAGCTTGCTGTAATTAAGAATTTACTGAAAGAAGAATCAACTAAAACCAAAGGAAAATGATAAGATTTTACTTAATTGATGAAGGCCTTAAGACTAGATCATTTGTAGCTTGAATTTGAGCTTTGAATCACCATTGATGGAGTTATCAATGAGCTGCTATGGAACTTTCTCTCACATCACCTTCACTTATATTTTGAAGAGAGAAAAAGGGAGAGGAGAATGCCAAGGGGTGTGCCACTCTAGAGAGGTAGAGAAAGTGGCGTTCCACTCAGAGAGAGAGAGAGAGAGAGAGAGTGAACTCATATGTAATATAAAGCTGAAGGGGGTATTTATAGGCTTCCAACCATTAAATGTATATATGGTTTTAGATAGATGAATCTTGGCCCTCCATGTCATCATCCAATGGCTACAAAGAGAGGTTTGATCCTAGTTCGCCATCCACCATCATGCTATCAAGATGTGTGGTACGGATTTAAACACCTTAATCCTCGTTTAATTCACTCCAATTTCTGTTGTTATTAAAATACACATGCTCTTTACATATAAATAAATTAAAAACCAAGTTGGAGGGTATACCCTTGTAGTAATTTGTCAAAATTCCAGCAAAAAGCAAATTTCAAAAGTTGCATCCATTTTATAAGAGTATGTGGGGCTAATAAAATTATGCCATGTAAGCAAGGTAGTTAAGTGCATAATTACCACATACCCTTAGGTTTAGACTTATTACTACAAACCCTATGCCCCTTTTAGAAGCCTCACATGCGCACAAACCCCTTGCTTTTTACATTTAACATGTGCTTAAAACATTTCTCCAAAATGATAATATTCCATGAAATACCATATTGCAATGGCCCCCACTTAATTTGACAAAAGACAAAAGGACATGGGAGTCCCCTAGGGGGATTGATGTCACCCTCCACCAGGGCTAACGTGGGACCCTCTAGGCCTCCATGTCAACACCCATTGACCATTTGGGTGTCTCGTGTGAGTCTGGGGAACTGTCCTCAATCGTCATTAAGCCCAATTATAGAAAATGCATTTTCTTGCTCAAAAAAATATGGAAACAATTCCAAAAATCCACAAAAATCATTCCAATGATTTTTATAATTTAATATTGCTTAAAAATATATACCAGGGAAATTAATATCCTTGGAGCCGAATTAGGAGTCAGAGCACTCTACTCTGATAGAACCGGAATCCAAAGCCACCTTCTTAGTAATACCCAACAGACTCATGACCCACATTGCATAATCAAGGGCTCATGGTCTTAGCTTATCAAAGTTAAATCAATGAATGACCCTGAATCCCCAAGTATAAGTAGATTTCAGGTACATCCCGTAGAGAACATGCATACACATGGTGCTGGGGTTCCTCTCAAGGCATATTGCATAGCTCTCACTCGTAGATCTCTGGAAGAGCGGCTTCCTATGCATTGCGACTGTTTATGCACATGTTATGAGAGGGTTTTAAATGTCAAGGATTTAGGCCAATGCACTCTATTGGCGCTAACCTTCTTGTACAGGGTTATATCATCCTCAAGCTCATATCACATAAATCATATAAACACATAAATCATATTGCCCTGGCCTATCAAACAGTCATGAGGCACAAACATAATCACTGACCGTGACTAAGAGGTAACCCTCAACCCTCTCGGTACGTCCCATGCATATAAATCCTCCTCATGACTTACTCGGGATTCCATAGCTCTTGGTCCCAATGTGCCAAGATCCTAGAGTCATGTCGCTCTATTACTCCCTACTAGAATTAAGAGCTATGGAAAATTTCAGAATTTAAAGCCTTGAAGGGACATAATTCCAATAGAATCACCCTGTAGTTTTGCGGCCTACACCTGATAGCTCCATAACTTTACACTTAAAGTGACAAAATCCAAAGGTAGCCATGGGCAAGGGGGCTTTTCACCCAGTTTAGTACGATAGAGGGTTCCATGGGGTCATATGTTGTCAAGATTAGAGATATGCCCATTGGTGTGGGCTGCGAAGCTGAGGAGTTTACTGCCATGTGTGGACTGATGAGGCCTTTGAGGACGAGGTTCAGATCCTCGACAACAAGTCACATGATATGTGTATATGATAGTAGCATATGGGAGGCCACCCTCGAGAGGTCACACACATGTGCCTAGAAGATATTACTCCCTGCACCTATGAGTGTATGTTTCACGTCCTTAATTCTCCGTGATGTCCTCAAGAAGGCACTTGAAATCCACGATCAGGTACGAAGTCCCGCCACCTATTGTCCACTTTGATAGACCAATCATGAGCCTTTTACAGAGACTGAGTTATGGGTTCCATTGGGTTAGTTTGAGAAAGTAGTCCAAAAGCTTTGCAGATCGAATGGGTGGAGTGTCATAGTTCGATGAGATTTTAAACCTAAAGTCCATATTTTCTTCAAATATAATTTTTCCTTGGTATGGAAGTTAATGTTCAAAATTATTTTTAATAATTTTTGGAATTGTTCCAAAATATTTTTTGCAAACAAAAATGGGAGTGAATTATGCAAATAGAACAATTTGGGAAATGAAAAAACAGTCCCTGGTCAGAATTGGATTTGATGGGAACATGTGGAGCCCACTAGCCATGGGCATCAATGTGGGCCCCAATTTGACCTGATTGAGTGGGACCCACTGTCCCACGGACCCTTTTGTGGTAGTCACGTCATCTCCTCTTCTTTCCTTGTTTATGGAGCATACTATTGAAGTACGTTGTGCACTCCTAAGCTTTCTAGAAGGATTGGAGGTTAGAAGGATGTGATCTGGCAGGGATGATGACCTTTGATGAGGATGATGTAATAATTCAACCAAGAAAATTAAGGGTTAAGATATATGGATAGGGGTGTATATATATCCATGTGATCTTATGATTGGATGATTTGAGATTGGACGGTCATGACTGGGTCAATCTTTTCACACCAAAGATATACACATATCAAAGGTTGACATTGCCTCCTACAAGCATGTGCATAAGAAGGTTCTAGAGTCTAGTATTTTCCCCCACCACTTACACTATAAATAGGAGAGGAGTTCAATTCAAATTTGAACTTGAAAGCTCTCCCTTGCTAGAGCTTAGACCAGACCTAACTGATTGTGATTCTCTCCATAGCTTCATCATCATCGTTAGAGACTTTTCCCAACTAATTGGGATTGGCTACATGAATCATGGTTTTCCATTTTTCTCTATTAAGGGACATACCTTCAGTGAGGCTATATATTCCTATATATTTCCTCACTACTTCCAACCATGTCCTTTTGGGCCTACCCCTTGTCCTCTTTCAGCTTTCCACTTGAACTAACTCGTACCTCCGAACAGGTGTTTATATAACACATGGCCAGCCCACCTAGTCTACTTTCTCTTATGCCTATTGATGCCATACCTAAATTCTCCTGAATATATTCATTCTGAATTCTATCCTTTCTTGTCTGGCCACTCATCCATCTCAACATCATCCCAGCTACACTCACTATATGGGTATGTTGTTTCTTGACCGCCCAACATTTAGCCCTACAAAGCAAAGTTGGTCCCACAACTGTCCTATAGAACTTGCCTTTCAGCTTTATTGGTATGCAATGATCACATAAAACTCCGGTTGCACACCTCCACTTTTCCCACTCAGCTCTAATTCTATGCGCGACATCTTCTTCAATCTCCACATTTTCCTGGATTATTGACCAAAGATATCGAAAGTGCACTCTTTTTGGTATTTTCTGACCGTCAATCTTAACTACTTTCTCGTTTCTACTCTTATTATTACAAAACTTGCATACCATATACTTCGTCTTAGTCCGGCTAATTTTAAAACCTTTTCAATTCTAGAGAATCCCTCTAAAGTTCTAACATTGTGTTGACGCCATTTGGGGTCTCATCGATCAAAACTATGTCGTTCGCGAACAACATGCACCATAATACCTCATCTTGTAGGTGCTTTGTTAAGTCTACACAACTAGGTTAAAGAGGTATGGACTCAATGTTGAGCCCAAATGTAAACTTAAAACTCACTCGTCTCTCACCTTGTTATGTATACACTAGTTAGTATTGCCTCGTACATATCTCTCACCAAGTAGATATAGTGTCCAGAGTCTCCTTTCTTTTCAACCCCCACTAAATAAAATCTCGAGGTACTCTATTATAAGCTTTCTATACATCAATACCATGTGGAGGTCGTTTCCCTTCACCCTACACTATTCAATCAGTTGCCTAAGTAGAAAATTAACCTCAATTGTTGACCTCCCTTGCATAAAACCGAATTGGTTTTCTGATGCACTCGTTTCATGTCTTAGTAGTTACTCAATCTCTCTTCTACAACTTCATAATGTGGTTCATAAACTTGATCCCTCGATAGTTCGCACAATTCTTTATGTCTCCTTTGTTCTTGCAAATAAGTACCATAGTTTTACAAAGCGGACCGCCCAGCACCTAGGCGGTTAGGCGGCCAAACTAGGCGGATATCCTTGGGCGCCCGCCTAGGCGCCTGGGAACCTACTTAGGTGCCCACCTGAACCTGCTTAGGCGGCAGCCCAAGGCCTGCGCCCCGCCCAGGGAAGGAAATGTGACTCCTTGAGGGTATTTTTGGGTCTTTTTTTAATACTAAAGGGGTAAAATTATGGGTTTTAAGTTCATTTGAAACCTAAAACCCATTAGAGGCTATTTTAGAGAGAGAAAACCCAATAAAAAAAAAATGTTAGTAGGCCGCCTAGGATCTGGGCGCCCCCGACCACGTAGGTGCCGCTTAACGCTTTTTGAAACACTGATAGGTACCACAGTACTTTTTCTCCATTCATCTGGCGTTTCCTTTATTTTCAACACCTTATAAAACAGCTCGGTTTGCCAGTCAATGCCAATCTTCCCCACGCACTTCCAAAGCTTTATTAGTATACCATCTAGTCTCAAGCTTTTTTTATCTTCATCCTCTTCAAAGCATTTTTCACTTCTAACGTCCTAATCCTACGAATGTATCTATGACCTTCACCCCCATTTATGCCAGCGGTTCCTTCTACCGCTATGTTCCTATTATGATTGTTATTTAATAAGTTAGTAAACTTTCCACCTTTTGTTGACCTCTTCATTCTTCACCAAGACCATTTGATCATCACTCTTAATGCATTAGATCCTTACACTATTTCTTCATCATTTTTGCTAATTTGAAAACATCTTTTTACCTTTTCTTGTTCTCAGTTCAATGTATAGGCTATCATATGCCTTAACTTTAGCCTTACTATTTTTTTAGTACTTTTCTTAGTATTTTTATAGTCTTCTAAGTTTTAGCCAAGTTTTATAACATGATCATTTTTTGCTAGCTTCCATAAATCCGTAATATTATCTCTAGCTTCCATGACCCAATTTTTCCTCTTTCTAGGATCCTCCAAACTAGCAAGGGTTTTCCCTAATACCAGCTAGGGTTGCCTTTAAGTTAGGGCCCCAAGGCACAAGGCATAGCCATGGCTAGCGACGAGATCGAGTTCAAGGCACATCACCCACCCATTTGCAGCCGATAGATAAATAAATGCAGTGAATCATTGTCATGTTTCTTCCAAATTTTCTGCATCGGTTGCGTTTGAGTTGAGAATTGGAAGTGTTCATGCTCAATTTGGACCTATGATATTGTAGATCGAGCTTCATGTGGTGTCTATTGCTGATTTTGTATCCTACTGCATCAGTCCCAAATTGAAGCCAAGCTAGATCATAGATTCAATTGGTGCCAAATTATTGGCTAAATTGGCTCGATATATAATTGCTTCACGTATTGCATAATTCTAGTCTGTGATTCATACCATCATGATGGTCACTTGAGGCTCAAATGATTGAGCATAATGCTGAATTTTCGTGTGATCTTGATACACCACGTTAATTGAACTTGTGAACCGAAAACTCAGTCACATTGCTCTAAAAATCCATGTGTCACTTCATTATCTTGCTATAATTCTCTCATATTACATGTGATCCAAGTCAAAGACTCGATGTGATTAAGAACGAACAGGCTGCTGCTATTGTGCCTCATATCAAAATGCGTGCAATTCGCTCCTGCTTCTTCTGTCTCACATTCTGCTTTGCCACCTGCCTCATCTTTGTTGCTCCACAGAAGGGAAATTGGGAGGCCCCTTCATCATTGAAATAGGGTGGAAAAACTTTTATGGTCTCATTTCTTGCTTGTATCTTCGAGAAATGGTACCTTGAATATGTTTGATTTATGGCTCTATCTAGTCTAGCATGTGCCGCTGAAATTTCAACAAGATGCAGTTGAAATTAAAATAGAGAAGAAATCAATTTGGTAGGATTTAGAGAGAAAAAGAGAAAAGAAAAGAAAGATGATGATGAAGAAGAATAAGAAGGAGAAGGAGGAAAACGAGAGAGGTGTGAGAAATTGGGTTCCCTATTATCAAGTCCTAGAACACACAGTGAAAAGGAGAAACGGTTATACTGTAGTTTATGGTCTTTGATAGATTGCTAAATGACAGTAGGTTACTAGAAAGATTGGAAACATTCAAGGTGGATGACAAGTTAACAAAAGGAGTAACATGTATGGTTCTCTTTCCCTTGATTGGAATAAGAGAACCATTTGCTATTTTAACTGCTTTATACTAGAATAAGGGATACAAGAGGAGAATAAAACAGCCATACCAGTTCTATGTTCAGTTGCTCCAGAGGAGAATAAAACCATCTGCTATTCTAACTGCTATTCAGTTGCTTCATATAAGAGGAGAATAATCCAAGGGATTTTAGAGCTATTTACAAAGATATGATGTGCTGATACAGATATACTTGATTGTGCAATCTGAAACTTAGAGGAGGAAGAAGGTTCTCGAATGGAAGCCGGCTGCTTGAGATCCAAGAGCTCTCTTTTAAGAATAATCACCAACTCTTCTTGAGGTTGAAAGGATATGGTATCTTGTTGCCCTTGAGTAACTGGGGCATTACTTTCACTGATTGTTGCTAAATTTGCCATCGGAAAGTTTCGCCTAGGGCATCCAACCAAATCTCAACATGTTTCCCGTGTGTGTTGAGTTTTCAAATAGTAGTTGCACTTTAATTTGTCCTTCTTACCAGATGTGGGGTATCCACGGCCACGTCCACCATCTTGGCCTCCCCCACGGCTCTCAAAATGTTCTCCACCTCAATTACTACTAAGACTTGTGAATATGCCGGATCTTTCAGTTTCACCCATAGATACTACTATTATCTTGCATCGAGTTTCTTTATGCTGAAGTAGGGAGAAAACAATAACAAGAGATGGAAAATCCCGCCACTGAGAAAATTTGCCCTAATTGTTTCATAGTCTCCATTAGCTCCCCTCAAAAGATAAAAAATATTCCTTTGTTCCAATCTCTCTCTGTTCCTTTGAACAAGAACATTTTATGGGCTGATGCTAGCTTAGTTCATCCCAAAGACCACGTAGATGAGTATAATAGTCTTCCAGTGACAAGTCTTAAAATCACTGATTTGCTGCTCCTCATAAACCCTTGCAATATTTTTCTTTTGAAAATACGACTCAAAGGCTGCCTCCCATGATTCCTTACAAGTATTGCAATTCATAAAAGATCAACTCATATTAGGCCACATCGAAAATAATATCCAATTCATAATAGCCATATCTTCGACCTCACAGTCAGCACATTTTGCATCCTTCAGGTCAGATTTTTCCACACGACCATCAATATATCCCAGTTTTTTCTTTCCACAAAAAAATAGTCTAATCGACTTGGCCCATTCTAAATAGTTGATTCCATCAAACGTGCTTGTAGTGATTTGGGGTCCAGATGACTCCATATTTGATGCCTATAGATACATTCTCCACTGTAGTTAGGATCTGATTACACCCTTAGATCTTAATCAACAATTGAGATCACGCTACACCCATTGATATCTTCAAATATGAGGTTTTACATATCTGTTACACCCTTATATCTGATCACACTCCTTTTTTTATCGAAAAAGACAAAAAACATGACTAATACTACTTCTTTGATTGGGGCATACAAACACTAATACATCCAATAACTAAGTTTTCGAAGAAATACTTGATCGGCATCCAAAATCATAAAAAACTCACCTCCATTCGAACAGATATTGCCAGAAAAAAAGTTTAGGGTTTAAGGGCGTGATGATGTCATCTATCCCAAAGGATGATGTCAGCCCTAAACACAGTTCTTGTGCCCCTTTTTGAAGATCGGCCCCTGCTGCAGTACTGTGCACTAGTAACATGCTACAATATTGTGCTATAGTACCATCCTTACTGATTGTTTAGCTCTGATATCAAGTTGAAATTAAAGTAGAGAAGAAAACAGTTTGGTAGGATCAAGAGGAAAGAGAAAAGAAAATAAAGACGATGAAGAAGAAGGAGAAGGTAGAGAGAGAGAGAGACATATGATAGAGATATAGAGGGAAAGTGAAAGGCGTAGAGGTCACTTGTGACCTCCACCCTTCTTATAACATTAAAAATTAACCCTAATTACTACTTATAGACAATACTGCCTTTATTTAGAGACATAAGACAAATAAGGACTAAACGCAAATAAATAACATTTATATCTATCAAATATAAAGCTTATTTCTTTTATTTCCAACTGATACATGATAGTATTGATCAAGTTTTATGCAATTTACCTTGGCTGATTGCATCCCATTTCATTGAACACGAAGCTCACTTGTTTAATGACATTTTTGTTGATTGATTTGAGCTAAAGAGGGGTGTAGAACTTGTTGATTTTGGTGTGCATTTACAAAACACAGCTTGTGATGCATTGAGCCCATTGAAATCACATTTACAAGAGCACTGGATCTATGGTTGCCTCACCTAAGATTCTCATATAGATTACTTTGTACTCTATCTTTTCGGATAGTTCTAGATCTTGGTTTACTGATCTAAGCCTACGCCCGTAGCTCCCACTTGTTTCTCCAAAGTGTGTGATAAAATCGTGTAGGGGTGTACTTCTTGTGCTTGCTTCCGACTTGAGGCAATAACTGTTGATGACCATCCACCAGGTGTTGTGATCAACTTGAAATATACATAAGTCCCATCAAGTAGACCGTAGAGCATTTTGGAAGGCTTCCGTTGGTTCCCATATTGTGCTCCCACTTGGATCAAATTATTAACAAAGTGTTTGTACATGTCAATTGTGCATTGTAATGAAATTGTTTCGTCATAGCTTTAATCTATTGATAATATTTTTGCACAATTGATAGAAGAGCTATCATAATTGAGTTGCGAGTTCTTTTATGCTCATTCAATCTTAGGATTCTGCATACCTGTTGATGTATTCTTGCTAGAAATTAGTTGTACAATAGGCATTGTAAGAAGGTTAGCCACTGCTACAACGAATTTGTTTTTAAAAGCACACCTAGTTACATCCCTACATAGATCTCTTTTAAAGATGACATTCCTCGTGATGTACATTGCTGAAATTGACATTGGCATTGTTAAGGTGATATTACTACTTTTAGTTGGATGAAACAATCCTTTCACATAATATGAAGACATCATCATCAGAGCCGTTATCCCAACTATTTGGGGTTTACTGCATAGACCTCTTTCAAAGAGGACATTCCTTAATTAGACCATAAGTCACTCTATTTTATTCCTACTTCCATCCATGTCGTTTCAGGCCCTATCCTTGCTCTTTACTGAGCCTTCCACTTGAACCAAATCACCCCTCCTAACGCTTGCGGTTATAGGTCGATGTTGCCCATTTTTAGACCACCTATGTCTACTTTCCCTCAATTTATCGCTTATTAGAGCTATCACTAGTTCTCCTCAAATGTAGTCATTCTAAATTTTGTCCTTCTTTAGTCTTGTCACTCATCCATCTCAAGATCCTCATCCAGCTACACTCATTCTATGGATATCTTGTTCCTTGACTACCCAATATTCTGTCCCATAAAGCATGTTGGTCTTGCAGATGTCGTGTAGAACTTCCTCTTTAGTTTCATTAGTATGCGACGATCATATAAGGCTGCAAAAGTACTTCTCCGCTTCGTCCAACCTGCTCTAATTCTATGAGCAACATCTTCCTTAATCTCTCATTTCTCACGGATTATCAACCCTAAATATCGAAAGTAAACCCTTTTAGGTACTTTTTGCCCATGACTCTTAACTAATTCCTCGTTTCTGTTCATATTATTACTAAACCTGCATCTCAAATATTTTGTATTAGTCCAAGCTAATTTAGAACGTTTAGATACTAAAGCATGGCTCGAATTTTCTAACTTTGTGCTTATGTCATTTCTAATCTCATCAATCACAACTATGTCATCCAAGCACCATACACAACAGGATTCTCCTTATAGATGCCTAGTTAACTCGTCCTGTAGATGCCAAGTTATAGATGAAGACATGAAAAATATACTTCCCTGGTTTAGAGACCACTAGAACTTTTAAGGGGATTGCAGTCGCTCAAAAGACTACGTGGGTAAGCACAGAAGTCAATTCGGGAATCCTGCAGTGCTAAACTTACAACTTCAGGCATCGAAGAAATACTTCTTCCTGATGAAATTACATATCACTGGCTAGCTGGTAGACCTTAATATCTGGCTATGACCACTCTGGATATCAGTTCTGATGTTCACTCTATCAACTAGTTTGTTCATATCTCCCATAAAAGTCAAAAGGTCGCAATTTATCCTACGCTTCATTATATTCATTTTAAATTTGGATGAGGACTTCTTTTGTCTACCACATCTGATCTGCACCTTATTTCTATTGTTGCTGAATGGGCTAGCCACCTAAATACGAGCAGATCTACCAAATGTTACAGTATTTTCTCGGACATTCCTTTTTATGTTAGCATTATCAGAAGCAAGAGATTCTTCTAGATCCAATTCTAAAGCCGAACATTGAGCTGTCTATGAATGCCGCCATATTCTTATCCTACTATACATCGGAATGGTGTTAATGATATTAGAAAGCCACCAATCTTGTGGTCATGATCAGACCAAGCACATCGAAGTTCACACCATTACATTCACTAGAGATAGGCTAGTCACATTCTCTCTTCTTTGCATTCCCTCTGAAAAGGTTGTTGATCTGTAGACCAACGTGTTAACCAAGAGGCACAAGAATATCTTGTGAGAAAAATGTCAGTCGTCACCAGTGATATGTTAGATTCAGGTAGGTATTGAGACTGCATTACGTAATCACATTATGTATATAGGGTCTATGTACAGTTTTGTTTCTAGGGGCATTTGTTTTATACCATATATACTAGGGTATTTATGCACCTAGCATAGGGTATATGCAAAATCTTATGACACTAATCTGTACTGATAATTCCAACAAGGAAAAACTTAGTTGGACAACAAAACAAGGAAGATGTTTGCACAATTACCAAAGAGGAAATCCCAATAAAACTCATACTTCTCTTGGCTGCTTTCATAAGCATCCTCATTTTGACTTTGATATCCATAGGGATGTTAGTAAAAGGAATGACAAAGTTCTAAGTACATCGAATAAAAGTACATCGAGAGTGGTGTATGGAAAAACTACCCTGCATATTAGAAAATAGTTATCAACAGTAAGGCATAAATAGAATCATTAAGCACAAGGCACTAATTAACGAACACTGATCCACTTCTGATGATCACAAATACTATTATACGAAAAACATAGGATAAAGAAAAGTCACAATAGTAAACTGGATCACTGGATGTATTTAGATATTCCTCCACAATCAAATGCGTGCATTGATAAATGCAAGGTTTTAAAAATCATCAATCTGGACCAAAATCACCTAATCATGAGTGGAAATTAGGGGAGCCATTAGGGAAACCTCAATATATCGGGAACTAAGAGGTTCCCTCTACAAACCAGCTGGTTATAGCCAGTTTTCTGACAAAACCAGCCGGTTCTCTAATTCTATCAGAGAACCAAACCAAATCACCCCGATTCCTATATATTTTTATTTATAGTGCTTTAATTTTGCTTTTTTTAATTTTTAATTTGCTCACTAGCCCCTTCACTGCCAATGTTTGGGGTGCCACGAGCAAAACGTTGCAAAGGCGTGACGTGCCATGAGTAAAGAGTTCTATAGGCACAACTCTTGTTGCCTTGCCTTACCATATCCCTAGTGTGGGATTAATCTTTAACTCCTTTCCTTCTCTTTCTTTGGTTTTAACCTTTGTGAGGCGAACTTTGTTTTGTATAGGAGCTAAACTTTTCAAGTTGCATATTTGGAAAATGAGGTTACTTTTTCCCTTCTTGGAGCCTAGTCTCTCTCTCTCTCTCTCTCTCTCTATATATATATATATATATATATATATATATATATATATATATATATATCCAGAAAAAAGAATGGAGCCTAGTTTCTCTCTCTCTCTCTCTCTCTCTCTCTCTATATATATATATATATATATATATATATATATATCCAGAAAAAAGAGTAAAAAGAAAACCCAACAGCGAGCTGAAACTTTAGACAGAAACCAACTATTCATTTGATATCAACACAAAAAAGATAACATCAAAATCATTGTCTAGTAACCAAAAGTTTTATGCCAAATTTATTATGCTAATTGAAGAGAGATATTGGGAAAGGCTAAAATCAAATGTAGTTTTCCACCATACCTCAACCTATCTTAGTAGAATCCTAGAATTTTGATACTTGAATTTACGATTTTATTAAAAAAGGAAATATGACCTCTAACCCCCCCCTCCCCATAATTTCCATCCCTATTAGACCCTTGGCTTCACCAAAATCCCTCGTACTCCCTCAATTTTAAAACTTTGGGACCGTTAGCCCCCCAAACCATCCAATAGTCAACTCCCTTCCCTTTCTCTTCCGTTGCCCAAAACCAATCTTACCTTTGTGGACCCCCCTCTACAAATTTAGACTTAAAAAGAAAATGAATTTTTCTTTAAAATTATGACGTATTTAACAATTGCATCAATATCTTTCGAAATTGCAAAATAGTTAATCAAAACCATTATTACTATTGTGAATGGATTATTTGTTGGGGTTATGTGGCCATTTAAAGGCATTATGAGAGCATGTACATAAATTATAGTGGCATGATAACTCCAGTGCGAGTGTGATCCACATTGGACTATGAGGGATTGCTAATGCCAAGACTCACCTAAGCTTTGACTGGCTATGGCTCAATGTGAGATCTAAAACCCCGTAGCCCTGGGCACTGTGAGCACAACCGATAAGGGTTTCAATGTGGGGTTACATCTTGATCAGATCAGAGTTGTGCCCAGGGCAGTTGACCAGGGAAACTGAATATGACCCATGTTTGTGATGGTTGGCATGAGAGTACAAGGGCCTAAATCCTCATCATTACAATCAGATGACATGTACACTAGATAGCCGTCCAAGAAGCGGCCTTTTTTGATAAGGGTGTGTTTTGTGTACATTTGCTAAAGAGATGACTCCCTACAATACTGGACTGTGTTGGAAGGACCCATGGAACATAGTGCTAATATGGGGCCTAGACTTGTCCTCAGGGAGGGACTTGTAAGCTATGGACTAGGATCGTGTCTCCTTCATTTAATTTGCTAACTTTGATAGTCCAATCATGAATGCCTTTGAAGGGTTGTGGGCATGAGAATTATTGGGTCAGTTTGAGAAGGTGCAGTGAGATACGGTCTCTAGAAGGATGGAGTCCTCAGTATATTTGCTGTAATCCTAACTCTATGGATCCAACTCCCATAAAATCTTCTTTGATATATTTAAATATGTTTTAATTATTTTTTTGGTAATTAAAATGAATTTTTAGAACTCTCTACATATTTGTTTTAGTGAAAGAAGATTTCTAAATAAGAAAAAAGCAATTTTCTGATTTTACATATTTTTCAGAGAGAAAAATAAATGTTTGATGATATTCTAAAATTTATTTTAACATCTGCAAATTATATTTAATAAATTGGGGGCCCATTGGGATTCATTGGCCACACCAATTAGTGGGGCATGGGGCCCACATGGCCACCCATAGGGTGGTGCGCCCCACCTCCTTATTATTCCCTTTCCTATTTTATGCCTTGTGTCATAAGGCATACAATTGATTGGAATGTTTTAGGAAATATTTGGTATCGAAATTCTGATTGATTTGAAAAGGGGAAAGTGTAAGAGATTTATTAAATTTGATTTAGTATTTTCTCTACATAATATTTGATGGAATAGAGTTGCGGAAACTGAGGGATAATGGTTCCACCTCATTCCTTTTAATCATGATAGTTGATCTAAAGAATAAATGAATGAGATCTCTTCACCCCACAGGTCCGTCAAGACTAAGTCTCATAATGATGGAAAGCCCTAACCCTAGAAACCCTAGCCTGTACGTTATATAAACTAGCTATGGGAGCCCATTCTCTACACTTCATATTTTAATATATCTCTCTCTCTCTTACCCTAAGGGGTAGCACACACCTCTCTGATCTCTCTTTATTTCTCTATTAAAATTTAGGGTTTAGAAAAGAAAAGAAACCCTAAGACATGGCATGCCAAGCCACAAAGTATAGCCCATTGGTACTAGCCTTATGCTCATATGTTGAACCTTAGTCTAGTTTATCTCATGCTATACTCTTTGTTGGTTTTTTCTAGGCTTCCCAAGTTGTGAGACAAGTTCTAGAATCTAGATCTCGTGTGCCGTTGATAGAGGAGAACCGGTGTGGGGTGTACAAAGTCCTTGGGGGTAACCTGAGGCAAGGTATGTGGTATTTTCCTGTTTCTTGCTTTCTTGATTTAATTGCATCTTTTATGTAATTTTCAGATTCATGTTATGAATGTAATTTTGTTTTGATGGTACGCAAGTGAGAGTTCTTTGGCATTCTTGTGTTTTATTTGGCTTATATATTGTATTAGGACACTTATAAGTGATCTGTGTGGTAATACATTAGAAAAGATAGAAACATATTACTCAGTATGGACTTGCCCGGTGACATAGTCCTTTTATCCTTGTTATTATTTATTCATTTATTAAAGAAATTTATCAAAATACCAATAAAAGATTAACCATTTAATAATTAATATGTTGTTGTTGTTGTTGTTATTACTACTATTACCAAAAACATTTGTATAGAAAGTCATAAAAAAATATAGATGACTAATAGATGGGTTTGGCATTTAGTAAAACAAAAGGATGAAATTTCGACTAAGAACCAAAAAAAAACATAATTGGGGGATAAGCATCCCAAGGTTTTAAACTTAAGGGGGTACAATGGATTTTGGCGAACCTGAGGGTCTAATAGGATCGAAATTATAGGGAGGGGGGTGTAGGCCATTTTCCCTAAATAAATACAATGATAAGAAAAACATGGCGGCTTTCATAACCTAAATAAAAAGAAACCTGGAATTAATTATAAACTACTACATATTCTTTTCCTAGTTTTATGATGCTTCTTGTTTTACTTCAAAATTTTGGGTTTTAACAAAATTGCTTAGAGGCCAAGGACTCTGCAATCATTTTACATAATAAATGGGCGTGCTTTGATCATGATCTTGACGTAATCAAAGGTTTTAGGGTGCAGATCGGGTGGTAAGTGTTGGGGCTTGCGTCAACTATAAGTAGAAATTCCTGCTATTAATAAAGAACACAGAAAAGTTTTGCATTTATACTCTGGATTTCTACACAGCCACACCTTTCACAAAGGTTGGATTGGTTTATCGAGACAAGACTTAAAATACTCTCGCTCTCTCTCTCACCAATTCTTTTCCATTTAACCTACATTCTACTACGTAAAGGAAAATAATTTTTTTCCTTATGTAATATTCACATGCATATTAAGGTAGGATAAATAGGGGAATAGGTTACCACTCCAAATGTTTTCTAAAAATAAAGACATCAATATTTTCAGGAAGAAAATGATCCAACTCAAGAAAAAAATCTCTGTGCTAAATCAATGGAGAGCACGTGAGGCCATTTTCAAGCAGATAATGAGATATAAATTAAATACAAAAAGAAATGAATACGATGCCTCTAAAGAGATAAATTAAATACGACAACTCCAAAGAGATAAAACATTAATAAATGTGCGAATGGAAACAAATAATTAATTCAAGAAAACAATTTTCAAGAAAAAGAAAAAAACAAGAAATGAGTAGACAAGAGCCCCTACCTGTACAAGCGCAAGTGGCATTAGAGATTATAAAAAAACACAATAACAAAAAACATTCGAGTTAAGTGCACTTTAAATTACATTTTGAATATGAAATGAATGAAATGATCAACAAATACTCGGACATAGAAAGAGTTCCTAGTATTTACATATTTTTGGTATACTTAAAATAATGAAAATCCATTATGCAATACCCCCAATTTTTTTATAGACTTAAAACAAAATAAATTTTAAAGAAATTTTAAACATTTTTTGAATTTTTTTTTAAGGCCAAATCGCGTTGATCCATCAGAACCAGATCGTCGTTCTGCCGATCCGGACCAGCTTTTGCGATGGGTGATCCAGGTCTGGGATCTGGTTTTTTAAACATTGGATAAATATATTTTAATCACTGCCCCACAACTTGAGTATTGAAGGACTTTCTTGTGAAAAGCATATCAATTAATTGATTATCTGATAAATAGTTCACACATAATGTGGACTTGATCTCTGAGGAAGTACTTGCAATACATCATGATATGTTTTATATGGACATAAAATCCTAGATAGTAGTCACAATTATCAGTCTTGTGGTCATATGATGAAAGCATGAGGACACTACCTAATATCAAGATCCCATAAGAAACAATTCAACCATTATTGTCCTGAATGGTTCTTTAGATGGCATTATACTCAGCTAGAAATGTAAGTGAGCAAGCATAAATTGCTTTTTTTTAGCACATGGAAACAAATTAGATGGCAGCATACTCAGCTTGTACTTTGTTCAGCATGCTCTTGCGTACAAGTCAAGAGGCTGCTAAATATACTTAATCCGTCAGAGGACTACAAAGGACAAATGTGAAAAAAATGCCACTCACCAATGTGGGGATTTGCTGATTCATGAATGACAAATGCAAGTGAGAAACCGACCTGCAATTAGACCCAGTGATAAAGTTACATATCAGCTACTTACTGGTTTCTAAAATGCTAAGGTTGTGTCTTCATTATGAAAGCACTAACTTGTATTCTAAAGTGGCAAACAAAACCGAACAAAATATGGAATTGAGTCATCAACATCACTTATCCAAGTAATTATAGTATTAAAAATGAGAAAATTCAACCAAAAGAAAAAGCAAAGAGGTCAACAGATCAGCTATGGCAATATTACAGTTAGGGAGAACAAAGCAGCCTGTGATACAAGGGAAAATAAAGAATAATCCATATGACAATAGAAAGGCTACAGTCATAATCATCCACCATGTGTGATGGGTGGTAAGATCGAAAGTCCCAAGCATTTATAAATTTTTCAGCTAATTGTCCCTTAAAAGTAATTTTTTCTATGAAATCTATTGATGCATCAGACAAGTCACATGATGCAACTTACTTGTGTGGGTTGATGGATCAAATTGTAGATTTTGTTGGGGAAGATCGTGGGTACAAATAATTACTGACAATTAGGCCAATTACTCAGCAACTAGGCATCCGTTCACCTTGAAGACTAGTCATATGTTTTGGACACCTTGCACAGTTCATTGTGTTGATCTCATGCTTGAAACATAGGGAAGACATCTATACCTAAAGGGGCAGTCACCAAAGTGAAGTTTCTCTTTGATTTTACATAAAATCATATCATAGTCCTAAGTACCATGAGAGTGGTTACAAAAAAAAAAGAGCGATAGTGAGAGCAGGAGTCACTAGATTTGTCACAGGGTTTCTTGCCCTTCAAAACCTTTGTAAGAAAAAGGATGGCCTAAGGAGCATGGAAACTTTAGAGAAGTGGACTTGAAATAGTGGTCAAGGCATCAAGATAGGAGAAAAACAGAGACACTTGTTCTTTGTACGTCTCTTTGGAACCACTGCTACTATGCCTTTGACATTTCTCGCCCTTTGGTGACAGTGCTTCGATTGGTGGATGGAGATGCAAAGCCTGCCATGGGCTACATACATCAGGCCATGATTAGGGCGAAAGAAAATATAAAACTTTTTGAAAAATAATGAGACAAAATACATGCTCATGAACTATTAACTACTCACAAAAAAAAAAAAAAAAACAAGATATAAACTCATATTTGAGATTGTAGAAAATAGATGGGATATTCTGCTTCACGAGCCCCTCCATGTAGCTAGGTACTTTTTTAATTCAGCTCTTCATCATAAGCACCCTCCCATTGTATCAAACTATTTAATAAATGGAGGGTTTTTCGATGTACTCGAGAGATAGGAACCTGATCCTTCTATACAAGATGAGATTCGAATTTATGAGTTGATCAAGTTCAAGTATGCACAGCAACTTTGGACGTGATATCGCAATTCAGAACAGGGATACCACAAAACCAGGTAACTGAATTTGGCAACTGGAAGTTCTGTTGAATTATTGATTGTCATTACTAATAGGATAGAATGGATTATGTTATTATGTTACTCTTTATCAGACAATCACTTTATCAGACAATCAGGCTATCAGGCAACTCAAAGCTAATATATAAAGAAAATTATTGAATGAAAATTTCCTCTATCATATAAATCACACATTTTTGTTTTTCTATGCATTCTTATATTTTTATGATTTTTCTAATTTTTTAAAATTTGTTTACTGCATCATCCTTGATGCCCCACCTTAGGACCGCATTGAGCCACATCTCGCATGAAACCCACATCCGCATCAAGTCCACATCCCACAATTGACAAAACTGCCTCGTGTTTGGTTGGGATTCTTGAAAAAATTAGTAAGGTTAAGAACCATAGTTACCTGGAAGTAGGCGATCTGTTCCAAAAGCTCAATCCTATGAACACAGAAAGACAGATCTAGACATCTCTTTTCTAGAACTTAGGATCTCAATACCTAGAACACAGGTATGAAGTTCCTTAGATTTAATATTGTATTGGCATCAAATTCCAGATCCCTCAATCAGTTCTTTTAGCAACTAAACCATATGCAGATAGCCAGCTATATTAGCATGCAACACCATGAGTGCACATGCTAGAGACCTATACAAAGTGGAAGATATCACAAAGAACCCATATAAGGAGCTTATAGTGACTAGACTATGGTACTATTCATATGTAATTGGTGAGCTCAATCCTATCCGCTTGGGGAGATCGATCCCCTAGAGCATAGGGATGGAGTTCCTTAGATTTAATATCGTATGAACATCGATCCCTGTCATAAGGAGCTTCCTGGTAGCCTCGATCCATCGATCCCACTTCCGATCGAACCCCAAACAGATGGAGATTTTCTTTTCGGTCTAGTAGAAAACCACGGTCAAACACCTTACAACTGATCGCGAGTGCAGATTACCCTTGCAATACAAGCCTTAGCTATTTACAAAAGACATGATGGTACAACATAAAGACGAATGGGACTAAGGTCATCAAGCCTTTGGAATGGGAATTTGGAAGATACTTGAGAATTTATGGCCTCAAGGAACAAGGAAGGGTTGATACCTTGAAAATTAATCTTATTACAGCTTGAGCTTGAAGCCCTAAGGCATGTATGGTTGTAGAAATGAGGGGACTGTGGTCTATTTGAGGAGTCTGGGCCACTTAAATTTGTGAGTTTAAGTGAGGAGGTTGCGTCATATTTCTCAGAATCTTGGCCAGACAATATAAACTTTAAACGATGTAAAGTTGAGGTGTGCTTCTTTTTTTCTTTAAGAAAGAAAAACTGTCACCGAAGGACAAGGACTGGTGCTGGAGAAAACAGTGAAACTCTAATAAAGCCATATAGACAAGAAATTTAAGGTTTCTAGCAAAAGCTGCATGTTTCCCAAAAATACCATAAAGACCTTGAAAAAGGATGATTTCCTGTCCTAAAAGCTTGCATCTAGTAGATCAATTTTATAATGAGGATGTTGTGCTTGAGAAAATAGCAACAATTTAAATTGATGAATATGATACAGTGAGGATCATTGTTGTATAACTTCTACAATAACTGCTACCGGTTTTGTAATTAAAAGCTCACAAATTTATTTTAAATATAGAAGAAAATTGAAGCCCTTTGCACTGGTAACGATTGTCGTAGTGGAATTCATAATGTAAGCAGAGTTAGAGTTTAAGATCTCAGGAGTAACCAAATGTTTTATAAAATTTTAATTTCATTTCATCACAGGTGCAAGAAAAATTCATATTACAAATGTTATCTCCGGACCTGTATTAATAACTAGTACAGTCATTCATAATCTTCCACATACAAATAGAAACCAACAAAACTTTCAATTGTTTGCAGATTTCGCACAAGGATTAAACCCTCTATAAGGTAAAATAAGCATTCAGCAACGAAAATATTCAAAAGCCAACAACCATCCAAGTCTCCAAGATGTGAACCAACATGTTTAAGATAGTGGAAACATCAACTGATAAACATTAATTTCTATCTTGAGTTCGATTAAGTTTCAATCACTATGAATAACACACTTACCCCAACAAGAACACCGATCTCAATTCCTAGAAACAGGGTTGTAATGCTCGTAATAATCCAAAGAAGGAAATCTTTCTTGTTCACACGCCATAGGAAAATAGCTTCTTCATAATCTACCTGAGCAATAAAGAAAAATCTAGTCAGGAAGTATATACACAATAATTAATCAAGAGGGTAGTAGTGAAACTTTAGTAGCTCGCTTCTTCCATTTCAAAGTCATATGTCCATGCATGTATGGACTCCTAAAGAGATCAAACCACTCAGAAATCTAGAATAATCAGAAACATTATGTCCTCGTGGAAATCACTTTTAAAACTGCATCATTACTGCTGAAGACTCGAAGTCAAAATTTTCTCAGGTCTCACAAAGTTTATCTTTCCAGTTAGTTATAAGGGTGGAAAGGTTATGTTTAGTTCAAGGTTTAATCTGACATCCATGAATTTTATGCAGTATAATCATGCTCTCCTCCATTATAAAGTCGGAAAACTTTATTATGTCCCACACATAAATGAGAGTTCACAACGACTCTTTCTTCATTCAAGTGCATCAAGAGTTTTTTAGTATGAAAACTTCTCCTTCTTGGCCTCTAAGCTTCTTGTCATATTCACAAGCCGTCAGAGCCATCTTATCTATCATGTTTTGCATCTCCTTTGGTATAATATTATCATTACTATTTAAAATATGCTCTATGCCCTTCCGATTGTCCAATCATGGTCAAGGAAAGTAACTAGCACATGACAATTAGCTAGTTAGTGGTTGAGCTTATCTTGGGAAAAAGGGTCTCTCCACAAGAGTTCCATAATGGCGTAACTGTGCCAAATGGTCTACTAAAAATGTCAGCAAGTATCACTACCATATAATTAACTAGTGATCCTTGTATGCCTGCAAACCTTGGAAACGTTTATGGGCATCATGTGGTGGAAAGATATAAGTCAATACTGGCCCCATGGCAGGTGCAATTCCTTCCGTTTGAAGGGAAGGTTAACCTGATGAATGAGACACTTAACCGTACACCCATCAAGGTTATGACACTTGTTGTAATGTCATGTGCAGTAGCTGAGGGATTAGAAAGTACACAAAGAGATTTTCCTAAGAAAGGAAGTATTGTGGAGAGGAAATCCTCATCTGGTTAAACGGCAAATATGGGTGAACTCAAATTCGCAGGTAGCTTCAGAATTAGAAGGTTGCATTGACCAATCACATTCTCCTTGGAAAGTGGCAATGGAGAGCAGCTCATGAGGAGGACCATTTGTGGGATAGGGGCCTAGTAAGGAAATGCGGGAAGGAAAAGGATGGATGCTAGTCAAATTGTTGGAAATTTAAGCTAGGGTCTCAGGGGTATGGAGTGGGGTGGTGAGTGTCAGGTCCTCCTTCGGAAGGACATTTGTTGGGAAGAGAGTCAGGTTGTGGTAGCACATTTGGGGAAGGCACTTCCACAGTCACATTTCTGGATACTTCCAAGGTTAGCTACAGATCCCCAGGCCCTAGTCAAAACTATCAATTTGAATGGAGGTTGTCAGGAAGGTGGTGGGGTGCCTCCAATCATGATGGGGAGCTTATAGTGTTATGGATGTTGTTAGCATTGTTGGAGTCTCTCTTTCTTTCAGACACCAGCCCTACTTGTGTTTCCAATAGGCCGGGCTGGCTCTGAGGCCTTCAGGCGAGGTCTGTGTTTGGGGCAGACTAGGGCCATTTCAAGACCCAAGCTGGGCTATATAAGCCCGTTTTAATTTTCTGCAGGGCCCAGCCGACCCTTAGCCCAGTCAGAGCTCAGCACGAATTTCTATAGCCTATGCATTTGGACTACCTGCTCAATAGTCACTGTAAATTTTAATACTGAAAAATGAAATACATAATCCATGGACTACTTAATTATAATATTTATAGCCTATAGATCAGAACTAATAAAAACAAAAAGCAAAACCACTAAGAATAACTCAATTCCATCCCCATTTAATACACCTGCTCGGGCTCTGTGCCCCCCGTCTCTTCAGTCGATGCAGACTAAAGATCAGAGAGTGAGGAAAGGAGAGGGAAAACATGAGAGAGACTAACATTATATCTCTGCTCTTGCTCTACCCATCAACATTTCCTTCCTACATGATCATCTTATCAGTGACATTAGCCTTCTTGACAAACTCATCAATCTGATCCATTCCAGCCACAATCCCACTGGGAAACGCCCACCCCAGATAGGGAATCTGAATAGGAGCGAGATGGTTGGAATCTGAATAGAAACACCTACCTGTTTGAGCCTAATATTGGAAATTTAGAGAGAGCACCCCTTCTCTTCTCAGCGTTGGAAAAGGAGCGAGCGGGTTGGAATTCAATGTAGAGAGAGATCAGAATCAAACATAATAGAATAAGAGAGAAAGGCAAATGCAGAGAGAGAAAGGATTTGGGATTGAGACCTAGCCCTAATTCGTCTTTCTTAGACTCACTGAATAGATACCAGAACAAACCTAAATGAAAACCAAACCAACTATCACAAACCTCAGCCACAGGTTTCTCTATCTTCCCCCTCTTCTTCAGATTGCTTCCCCTTCCTATTCTTTTAGGGTTTGCCTCTTCTCCATGGTTTTGCACCATATCTCGTTCAGAAGTAGGACTATGCGACTAAAGGCTATGATTACATTACCTGAAGCCATGGTCAAGCTTAATTCTTCCGCATATCTCAAGTATTGGATTGAAAATATAATGCCACTGATCCAAGTCATCACTAGGCCGGCCACAGATATAAAAAACGGAAAAATAAATAAATTTGGAGAGGAGATTGTCAGGAAGAAAGGGGTAAACAACACTAACAGCAGTTTATTGGAAAGCAATTTGAGATGGTCTGAGACCCCCTCGTTGAGATGGGTTTGAAAAACAACAAAAGGAGATGGGCATGCTAGTTTAATATGACGAAGATGGACACGAGATGAGCTTTATCATGGTGACAATCACTCTCTAGAGAGAATTTCCTTGAGAACACAATTCTCCAAAACAAATTTCAGCAAGATTTCAAAACTTTCAGTCAGATTTGAACCTACAGTTTGCATTTTGGCTATAGCAAGGATTCAGGCAAAAATAATTCAGCGCCAAGAAGATCAGTACAGTCGAGAAGACATAGATGATAACACCAATCAATGAAGACAGCATATCAAGCTTGGTACCATGAACCAAAAAAGAAAAAGTGGCCAAGGCTAGTTCACTATTAAGAGATGTCTAAATTGGAAAAGGCCAAATGGGTTTGTCAATGTTCCAAATGTCGGTCGCCCTGCTGCCTAGGTGGGCTTCTCAGGCGGCTGGGAGGCCTCACCGCAACCCACTGACCCTGGGCAGACGACTAGTAACCCAGGGCCCTTTTGGGATGACGAAAATGGGCCTCGCCAAAAGGGAAAAATACATCTTTTTCCCTCCTTGAAAAGGGGGGAAATAGCTTTTAATGAGCATTTTTGCCCCTGAAACCATAAAGAACCCTCTTGTGCCCCAAAATTACAATTTTTTAATACAAAAAAGAAAGTTTTTGAGGATAAAATCCAAATTCAAAGTTTTTGATTTCACAAGAAACCGAAAGGCATTCGATCTAGAACATATTAGGGATTAAAGAGGTTGCAAAATAGAGCTTTGGCAACCGAAAGTGACTGATTCAAGCCTACTTCAATTGGTTTTCTGAAACATTAGTAAATTCAATTGTTTTTGTTGAGGGTTTCATATTTATTGAGTATTGTGTTACGTTATGATTTTTTGTCATTTTCATGTTTTTTTTTTTTGAAGTTTTGGCTTTACATTTATGATGAAACTTCTTTCTTTTCTTTTTTTTATCTTGTAGGCTTGCTATTATTGTGATTATAATATATTTTGGCTATATTTGGCTATGTTTCTAATTTATAATATATATTTTTTGCTATGTTTGGCTTTGTTTCTAATTTATAATGTGAATTTGAAAATATTACTCCATTCATGGTATGTCTATAATTTATAATGCACAATAAAAACTTTCTAATATATTTTTGGCTATGTTTGGCTCCGGTTCTAATTTATGAAGCAAATTTGAAAATACTAATCTATATTTGGCTATGTTTCTGATAGATAATGCAAATGTAATAATTCATAATATATTTTTTGCTGTTTTACTATGTTTCTAAGTTGTAATCTTATCTTATGATTAGATTGAGTTTAGTTGCCCTTTCAGGTTATCTTGTGTAACAATCCTAAAATTTCAAAAAAAAAAAAAAAAAAAAGGAGAAAAGATGCTTTTAAATAGGTGATGGTCTGTTTGAGTATGATGGTCCTTGGGGACCATCACTATTTTCAAAAACTTTTACTTGGTTTAAAACTTTTGCTGCTGCTTTTGTTTGCAGCCTTTGCAGTTGCTGCTTGCAGCTGGCAACGTCCTTTAGCGGACGTGGTTTTCGTATGTTGAAAGCAGACGCTTAACGCGACACCTCAGGTATGAGGTAGAGCGTAATAAAATATTATAATAATACGTTATAAGAATTTAAATAGGGGAGGTGAGCACTCCCACCCTAGAAAATTTTAAGATCTCTTTCTCTCTGGTCGAAACACAGTGAACTCTCTCGAACCGAATTTTTATCGGAAGCTCCCTCTCAAACATTTGTGGGTAAGTGACATCGTCTTTCTGAAAAATAGTCTATTTTTAATAAATAGTGATATTTCCGTCCAGGATCTTTATTTTATAAGTTTTGTATGTAAGTGACCCCATTGTCTCGAAAAATAATCCATTCTTTTTAAAAATGAAATGAAATAATTATTTCTGCTTATTATCATGAATTTTAGGCGCGATAAATTTTATGCGCACGTGACCTCATTATCTTGAAAAATAATCTTTTTAATAAAAATTGTGATATTTTATCTATGTTAGAAATTTTGAATGCTGTAAATTAGAAAAATAAATTTATTTATTTTTCTTGTTTATTGTTAGAAATAAATGTGATATTTCTGCTTTTAGTAAAATTGTGATATTTCTTTCTACTGTTTTGAATATTTAGACATTGTAAAATTCATGTGCAAATGACTGCCTTATTATTTAAAAAAATTGACATTTTTGCAATTGATTATAGTATTGTTGTGAAATGTTTATTTGTGAATTGATATCCCATAAATTGTGATAATTCCGTATTCTTGAATTTCTATAAGAGTTTTTCTATATATATTAAATTGGCAATTATGCTAGAACGTCTTTACGAACTGCTACCTTTCTAAATTTGAGCCCAAAATATTTGATTGGTTATTTTAGAAATGTTATTGAAAGTGACTGTTATTAATGGTTTCAGTGAAATTCATATTAATGATTTCAGTGATATATTGAGTACATGATATTGCTACTTTCGAATGTTTAAAGAGATTTAGAAATAATTTAAGTATGCAAGTGGACTCATCCGGTTCGCCGGTGAGGTATAAGTGGACCTATCTGGGACGCCGGTAGGGATTAAGTGGACTCATCCGGTACGCCGGTGAGGTATAAGTGGACCTGCAGGGATTAAGTGGACCTATCTGGGACGCCGATAGGGATTAAGTGGACCCATCAGGACGCTGATGGGGTATATAGGTGACCTACTTGGGACGCCAGTAGGGTATTTTGTGAAATCCTTTGAATTATGTACTGCCGTTAAAAGTGTTATAAGCATTTTAATTACTCGGATTATACTTAATTATGCATTTATTGAAAGTGAAACTGTTGATGCATTTCTGTTAATAGATCTCATTTTGGAAAATATTGATATCTTTCAATCATAATTATTTTTAGAATTATGATGATCACTTACTCAGTAGCCAAACTCATCAAACTATGGTAAACATTTTTTTCAGGATAACTGCGGATTCATTTTGAGTGCTAGTTAAGATCAACCTTGAAAGATACTGTTGTTGTGCTAGCTTTCTTTATTTACTTTGTAAGACCTCGCCACTGTAAATTTGTCCTATCAATAGATGTATATATGTTTTGTCTGTCACATCTCAGGAATAACAGTATTGTAAATTCTTGGGGTGTGACATCTTGACTCTTGACAGTTGAGTAGGTTACAAATTCAAAATTGTCTTCTATTAATTCTACTGGGAAAAAAGTTGATTAGGGTTGGAAGCATTGGACAAACAACAACCGATAGGGCATATGGATTATTTCTTTGCCCCATGCCCTTCCCCCCCTCCGGAGGATCCTGTGGGTGCGGCTCGAGGAAAGGGTCAAACAAAATTGAGAGCCATTTAAAAAAGGATAGAAAAGAAAGAGTTATGTGGCTAGGCGGACTTTTCAAGCATGCGTCTCTTTTAATTAAACAACCTTCAAGAGCATCCAGCTATGATGGAAGCAATGGGGCAATTTGGGCCTGGATATATGGTTCCTACCCCATATGAGCTCAAGGGGCCTCCACTTCGAAAAGAGATGGAACCGACCAAGGAGCATTTCAGGACTCATAGACATGTATGGGCTTGGTTTGGGGTTACCATAATGCCAGAGTGTTGGTAGAGTATTGTTAGGAGAGACAAGAGACAACAATGTTGTAAGTGATGATGAAATCCAATTGGTCCCTTTCTGAGTTCATGATCATTAAATTTTATGTATTTTGTTTTGAATGTTTGGAACTTCAGATTTTGGAACTTTGGAAGGTGTTGAACTACTTTCGAACTTTGAAGAAAGGGTTGAATTGCTAATGGACATATATCTATGTTTATGTGCTTTTCATTTTCTTTTATATGGCTAATGGATGTAAAATTTGGGCAATTTCAAAGTTTTAGCTCTTTAGACAGGTAAATTTTAGTAGATAGGTAAATGGGTTCGAAAATTGAAAGCCTTACACTCCCCCACTTTATTCCCATGTAGCACCTGCCTAGGTCCCTGGGTGGCCGTTTTCGTCTTCTTGAGCATTGGCGCTCGCATTGATAGAGCCACAATGGCTATGAAGAACACGGATGAGAGGGAAAAATGTTAAAATAGGGTTTCGTTATTTGGAGGTGATTCTGGTACATTATTCATGGTTAATTGGAGAGAGATGTGTGGAGACGCTGCACAGGTGGAGGTGGAGAGAGAGAGAGAGAGAGAAACGGGGCTTGGGTTGGAGAATGGTTTAATGGCAAGAAACAAAGAGAGAGACAAGAGAAATAAAAGAGGGTGAAAGGGAAGGCAAGCTCAAAATATTTCTAAGAAGAATGAAAACCAAGAGAAAGCATGCATGTAGTTAGGCCCACATCCCAGATAGCAAAGAGAATACGATGGATGAGGAGATAAAATGAGAGAATCATGAAAAACAGAAGTTCGGCACACTATAGAGAGAGTCCATATGAAACTCGAACCAGGCAAGGCTGAGCTAGGCTCGAACCTTGGAACTCAGCGGGATCCGACCTCACCTTGAGAAAAATTCGGGCTCAAACTTTGGAATATCTGGACACTTGGTACTATGATTAAAGCCCTATTTACTGTCCGCAATGTGTGTGCCTTCATGACTTTACATAAATCAGAATAGATGATGAATCCAGATGTTCCGGATGAAATATTTGACATCTTGAATTGATTCCATCTACATGGGTGACAAATTATGAAACTCTTCAAGTAAAATACATGCCCAAAATTCGTCTGAAGCATCTGTTTGCAAAATCCTTTTCCTGTAAATGGGATTTTCAAAGAAGGTAAATTTTGAGATAGTCTTTTAAGCTCTAGAACACACTCAGTCTATTTTCTTTTCCATGGTGGTGCTTTTTTCTTTAGTAAACGATGGAGTGGACTAGTAAAGAGAGAAAGCTTAGGAATAAAAGGGGACATATAATTTACAATTCTTAAAAATTGCTAGATCTGCTTACAAAAGGTAAGATATCAAGAAAGTTTAATAGGTGTTTAGCTATATGGGGCTAAAGTTTGTACATTCCATTATGAAAATCCATACCAAGAAAATCAATTTCTGCTGTAGCAAGGACACATTTCTTTTCAGAGAGCATAAATCCATATTTACAACATAGGGAATGGAATTTTTCTAACAGAAGTATATGACTATTAAGATCGGGGGAGAAGAGGATATATCATCTACGTATATCAACGCCTGTGTTGAGATTGGTTCACAAAAGTTACTTAAGACTTTTTGAAAATATGTGGGTGCATTTTTCAAACCAAAAGGCATGATTGTCCATTGAAAATGATAATTTGGTAAACAAAAAGCAGTTTTAGGACGGTCATCTAGATGAATTCCTATTTGCCAAAATCCAGATTTTAAATAAAATTTAGAAAATATGTGTGCGTGAGAAATCTGAGAGAATAGTGTAATTTGATTTGGCAGAGGGACCTTATCATCTGCAAGGAAAGCATTCAAGTGTTGGTAACTGATCACTAACCTAAGTTTTTCTCGAATTTGTGCTGCTCTTTTATTAACATAAAAAGCTTCACAAGCCCAAGGAGAACTGGTAGGCTCAATTAACTATTCCTTAATCACGGATTTTAGATGTGCATACAAGAAGACGGAATAATACAGAATGACAGAGTATAATCACGAATGAATAAAAAAACAGAATGGCAATTGAATAATAATCAAAGCACACCAAAGCAGATCAAAGCAGTATTTAAAAGATAATAGAGAGCTTACAAGCTGGAAGACATAAGCTAAAGCAGAAAGATAAAGCACACCAAAGCAGGAAACTAGGTTGAGAAGCTCTAAGCAGCGCTCTGCCTGAACATTCAACATATGAGGCTTTTTATAGGCACCGGATTTGAAATCCGGATTTCAAACCAAAATAAAATATAAAGGTGGCCATTTTGTACAGTGAAAAGTACATGAACAGTGGACAGGTGGCCGACATCTACAGTGAAAAGTGGATGAACAGTGGACAGGTGGCCGACATCTACAGTGAAAAGCGGATGAACAGTGGACATGTGGCCGACATCAACAGTGAAAAGTAGATGCTTTCTTATCTTGAACAGTAATTCGTCCTTATCTCGAACAATGATTCGTGCTTATCTCGAACAATGATTCTTCCTTATCTCGAACAGCGATTCGTCCTTATCTCGAACAGTGATTCCATTCTTTAATCCGTGTCATAATCTAAGGGTAAGCCTTCAGAATTATAACTTGGTGAAGAATAGTTGGACGGACTATTTGAGGGTCCAATATAGGTATCATCACTGGAGCTGTATGTCTGTGTTTCAACAAGAGGAGAGTGATCAGCAAGCCAAATGTGCAGTTAATGTAGTAGAGCAGCTTCTCGGGGAGTCTCATCATTCCATATTGTTGTTCCTGTATAGACATTCAAAGGAATCCATTATGGCTGGATTCTATTAATGTAGCACATGAGAATTTTTAACTCTTTCCATAGCTCCGTTTGAAATAACCAAAAATTCAGGATATTAGAATCATACCATCCAATGGTCATGTTCAGGATAAATTTGAGATTGAAGGTCTAGGTGAAAGGCTATAATGATATAGGGTCTATGATAATAACCAAAAGATTCAATCCATTGGTTATAATGGTAATGCTTTAAAATGAATTTATAAAAGTTGAAAGCTCTGGGATTGGGGTGGATATAATTATTCCATTGTAGGAAATGACAGTGTCTGAGGTAGGATAATAGTTTCTTGGTATGAAAATTAAAGCAAATATGGTGGTTTTGGATAAGATACCAGAAAAAACAAAGAGCTTCTTTAGGCATATTATAATAATGTCTGGTCTGAAATAAAGATAAAGAAGGATATATAGGATGGCTTTGAATTTCATGAAAACATTCTCCATGATTTCTGATTAATATTTCAAGCATTTTCTTTTGCATAATCTCATTTCTTGATTCCATTGTCTTGGTGAGTATGATGTCAAATATTTCATCAAGAACATCTCTGGATTCATCATCTATTCTGATTATTGCTCCCAAAAAGGGAACAACTTGAAGAACAGTATCTTCAGAAAATTTCTTTCGAGAAAACATATCAGCTAAGATATTGTTTTTTCCAGAAATATGTTTATACTCAAAATTCCATTGAGAAAACCAACTTGCCCATCTGAGTAATTGTGGATTTGGAAGAATCTTATTTTTGAATTTGAGCATATTTGGAAAGGCTAACAAATCCATCTCTACTAGGAAGAATGTCCTATTAGATGAAATTGGAATTTTTCAATTCCTCTTTTTACTGTAAGGATTTCTTTATCAAGGGAAAACACAGACTCTAGATCATCATAAGATAGGAAGAATTGATGATGTAAATTTAAAACAAATTTATCTTGAATCTATACCTCCTACTCTTGGCAAAGAACCCACAAAAACAATGGAAAATCAAGGACTTACTATTCAAAACACTAGTTTTGGTGAATTATATCAATTTGTTCTCCATGCCTTAGAAAGACTATGCAATCAAGTTGAATTCGTGAAACAAATGGAAAAAAAAAAGTATTTATTGCGAAAATCTTGTGAAAAACCATATCTCAAGATCAAATGTGATTCAGAAAACAGTGTGCATGTCCAACTACTTCGAAAGGATACAAGAAACTTGAACAAAGAAGGAGAAAGAAGAAATTTAAAAGGTTCAAATATCTTAGAAGATCAAGATTTCGAGGTTTCTGACACAAGAAAGGAGACAGATGTTATGTCTGTGGCAAAAAAGGACATTTTGCAAAAGATTGTCCTAATCAAAAAAAGAAAAAAAAGATAATCCACCTCCTGTCACAAGTTTTAGATGAAGAAATTGATGATGATCTAGAGTCTGTGTTTTTCCTTGATGAAGAACAAAGTCCTGAAACATTATTATCCATTGTATATTCTGAAGACAATGAGGTAATGAGAAAAGCAACACACAGAGCTCAGAGATATTGTCCCCACAAGAAAATATTGTAGACATAAACAGTTGACCCTTCCAGCCTACCCCAATAGCCCTGGTTCAAATATTACAAGAACACTATTCAAAACCATTGATCATACCAACATTTTTTGATACAGGAGCATCAGCTAGTATCTTAAAACCAGATTTGCTACCAAAACAGTTTCGGGAAACAAGTAACCAAACTTTTCGTGCTGCTGATGGAGAGAAATTCACCATAAACCAGATTAGCAAACCCATTTTGATAAACTTTTTCCAAAACTAGTTATCCAACACAAACTATTAGGATCCTATTTACCTAAAAAAGAACTTTTACTTGGATTTGATGTTTTACACCAAGTAAAACTTCAATGGACCTCCAAAGGACTACATTATAGGAACCTAACCCTACCTTGGATAGCTTGTATAGATCAACCTCACTCCTTGGAAACCATTCAACAGAAAATCTTGTCAGACTGCTGTGCCAATTCCCACTCCGAATTTCTCAAAAAATGTACCAACCCACTTTGGAGAAACCAGAATTTTTATGTTTAATTGCCTTTCAAGAAAAATGAGGACATAAATCTCACAAAAGCTTCTCACAGAGGTTTAAATCTAGATCTTATCACACAAAAATGGTTTACATTAATAAGAATAATTGTTAATAAAGAATATAGTTTCCAGTCTTTAGCATTAATAGACTCTGGAGCAAATCTTAACTGTATAAATTAAGGATTGGTGACTACAAAATATTTTAGTAAGACAACTCAAATATTAAATACAGCTGACAGTAGCAGATTAATAATAAATTATAAATTATCAAACACAGCAGTATGCAATAATGGTAACTGTTTTGAAATGCCTTTTATCATGGTTAAAGGTTTAAGCTAACCAGTAATACTTGGAACCCCATTTTTAAATCTATTATATCCATTAAAAATAGATAGTTCAGGAATTGAATCAAATATAGAAGACACAATGTAAAGTTTGAGTTTATAGATAAACCAAAAATAAGAGAAGTCAATAATGTTAAACAAATTATATCTAATAAGGAAAAATTCTTGTGCCATCTAAAAGAAAAATTAAAATATAAAATAATAGAAGAAAAACTCTCTCTACCAGAAAATTTAAATAAAATTTTAGAAATTAAAAATAAAATAGAAAAAGAAGTTTGTGCTGATTTACCAAGGGCTTTTTTTAACAGAAAAAAGCATATAGTAAGTTTGCCATATGAAGAAGATTTTAGTGAAAATAAAATCCCTACAAAAGCTAGGCCAATCCAAATGAATCCTCGACTACCTGAAATATGTAAAAAGAAATTGATGATTTGTTACAAAAACAGCTAATTAGAAAAAGTTTATCTCCCTGGAGCTGCTCATCATTTTACGTCGAGAAGGCTTCAGAAAAAGAAAGAGCACCCCGACTGGTAATAAATTATAAACCTCTTAATAAGGTATTAAAATGGATAAGGTATCCAATTCCTAATAAAAAAGATTTATTAGAAAGGCTGATAAATGCTTGTATATTTTCTAAATTTGATTTGAAATCAGGTTATTGGCAAATACAGATTTCTGAAAAGGATAGATATAAGACTGGTTTGAATGTCCCTGTTGGACAATATGTATGGAACATAATGCCTTTTGGGCTTAAAAACGATCCTTCAAAATTCCAAAATATTATGAATGATATCTTCAACCCTTATATGAAATTTATGATAGTCTATATAGATGATGTTTTAATATTTTTCGACAACATGGAGCAACACTTTAAACATATAAATGTTTTTATAAAATGCAATAAAAGCTGCAGGCCAAGTAGTCTCAGCTAAGAAAATCAATCTTTGCCAAACCAGAATAAGATTTTTGGGTCATAATATCTTCTAAGGTAGTATTATTCCAATAGATAGGGCAATTGAATTGGAATTTAGATGGTATGTCCGACCATCAAATATTAAATACAATGAAGCACATAACTATGTATGCTACAGCTTGTAAAATAGCCTGAAATCATGACCAAGAAGTAGCCAAAGCAATTGTATGCGGTTTCACTGGTTGGCTAAGAGGTTGGTGGGACTTTCATATTGATGAAACCTTTAAGAGAGAAATATTAACTGCCACATGACAGTGGACAGTAAAACGATGAATTTGGCCAGGATATACCAAATAGTGAAAGTGATGCAGTAAATACCCTTATTTATACAATAACCCCATTTTGTTGGAAATACTGCTCTTCTAAAAGCTAGGTATGACGATCTTCTTTCTAATCTTAGATGTCCAACTTTATCGTATTACATATTCCAATTCACAATTGTCCTTCCCGAGTAGGCTACAGTGTTGGCTATCAAATCTTCTTCAAATTGTATATCTACTGGGGTAGGCCTAGTATGCTACATTCTTGTATGAGAAGTTGGTCTCCATTTTTTACAATAGTCTATTTTATTGATCTCTAAGTTGTCTTCCTTGAAAGCTTATTCCATATTTTGTATCTCATCATTGGTTGCATCTTCTTGTAAGACCATTGCTTCTGATTCAACCACAATCCCTTTTCCTTTTATATTTAACTGGGAAGCTTTTTATGTTATTAAAAGAGCAGAACAAATTCGAGGAAAACTTAGGTTAGTGATATATTACCAACCCTTGAATGCTTTCCTTGCACCTAACAAATTACCTCAGCCAAATCAAATTGCACTATTCTCTCAGATTTCTCACGCACACATTTTCTAAATTTGATTTAAAATCTGGATTTTGGCAAATAGGAATTCATCCAGATGACCGTCCTAAAACTGCTTTTTGTTTACCAAATTATCATTTTCAATGGACAGTCATGCCTTTTGGTTTGAAAAACACACCCACATATTTTCAAAGTCTTAAATAACATTTTGAACCAATCTCAACATTGGTGCTGATATACATAGATGATATACTCCTCTTCTCCCCTGATCTTGATAGTCATATACTTCTGTTAGAAAAATTCCATTCCCTATGTTGTAAATATGGAATTATGCTCTCTGAAAAGAAATCTATCCTTGCTACAACAGAAATTGATTTTCTTGGTATGCATTTCCATAATGGAATCTACAAACTTCAGCCCCATATAGCTAAACACCTACTAGACTTTCCTGATATCCTACCTTCTGTAAAGCAAATCCAGCAATTTTTAGGAATTGTAAATTATATGTCCCCTTTTTATTCCTAAGCTTTCTCTCTTTACTAGTCTTTTACTAAAGAAAAAAGCACCACCATGGACAAGAAAACAGACTAGTGTGTTCTAGAGCTCAAAAGACTATCTCAAAAGTTACCTTCTTTGAAAATCCCATCTATAGGAAAAAGGATTTTGCAAACAGATGCTTCAAACGAATTTTGGGCATGGCATGTAGTTTACTTGAAGAAAAAGAAAAAGAAATGATGATTTGTGGATATAAAAGTGGAAAACACAAAGAATCTGAACTCCATTATCATTCTACATTTAAAAATCCTTGCAGTAAAAACAAGAATTGAAAAATTCTAATTTTATCTAATAGGACATTCTTTCCTAGTAGAGATGGATTTGTCAACCTTTCCAAATATGCTCAAACTCAAAAATAAGATTCTTCCAAATCCACAATTACTCAGATGGGCAAGTTGGTTTTCTCAATGGAATTTTGAGTATAAACATATTTCTGGAAAAAACAATATCTTAGCTGATATGTTTTCTCAAAAGAAATTTTCTGAAGATACTGTTCTTCAAGTTGTTCCCTTTTTGGGAGCAATAATCAGAATAGATGATGAATCCAGAGATGTTCCTGATGAAATATTTGACATCATACTCACCAAGACAATGGAATCAAGAAATGAGATTATGCAAAAGAAAATGCATGAAATATTAATCAGAAATCATGGAGAATGTTTTCATGGAATTCAAAGCCATCCTATATATCCTTCTTTATCTTTATTTCAGACCAGACATTATTATAATATGCCGAAAGAAGCTCTTTGTTTTTTCTGGTATCTTATCCAAAACCACCATATTTGCTTTAAATTTCATACCAAGAAACTATTATCCTACCTCAGACACTGTCATTTCCTACAATGGAATAATTATATCCACCCAATCCCAGAGCTTTCAATTTTTATAAATTCCTTTCAAAGCATTACCATTATAACCAATGGATTGAATCTTTTGGTTATTATCATAGACCCTATATCATTATAGCCTTTCACTTAGACCTTCAATCTCAAATTTATCCTGAACATACTTTCATTAGCCAACACCCCATATTCAGACCATTGGATGGTATGATTCTAATATCCTGAATTTTTGGTTATTTCAAACGGAGTTATGGAAAGAGTTAAAAATTCTCATGTGCTTACATCAATAGAATCCAGCCATAATGGATTCTTTTCGATGTCTATACAGGAACAACAATATGGAATGATGAGACTCCCCGAGAAGCTGCTCTACTACATCAACTGCACATTTGGCTTGCTGATCACCCTCCTCCTGCTGAAACACAGACAGACAGCTCCAGTGATGATACCTATATTGGATCCTCACATAGCCCATCTAACCATTCTTCACCAAGTTATAATTCTAAAGGCTTACCCTTAGATTATGACACGGATTAAAGAATGGAATCACTATTCGAGATAAGGACAAATTGCTGTTCGAGATAAGGAAGAATCATTGTTCGAGATAAGCACAAATCATTGTTCGAGATAAGGATGAATTACTGTTCAAGATAAGAAAGCATCTACTTTTCACTGTAGATGTTGGCCACCTATCCACTGTTCATCCGCTTTTCACTGTAGATGTTGGCCACCAGTCCACTGTTCATCCACTTTTCACTGTAGATGTCGGCCACCTATCTACTGTTCATCTACTTTTCACTGTACAAAATGGCCAGCTGTATCGGCCACCTTTTTATTTTATTTTGGTTTGAAGTCCGGATTTCAAATCCGGTGCCTATAAAAGGCCTCATATGTTGGTTGTTCAGGCAGAGCGCTACTTAGAGCCTCTCAGCTTAGTTTCCTGCTTTGGTGTGCTTTATCTTCCTGCTTTGGCTCTGTCATTCTGTCTTATTCCGTCTTCTTGCATGCACATCTAAAATGATACCATTTTAGATGAGTCACCATAGGTAGAGATAGTTTGGGGTTCATGGTGGTTAGGAGGTCTAGGATCTTCTTCCATAACTATGTCAAGTTCATGAGGTTCTGGAGGATTCATCATCAATAAGCTCTCCCAATTCATAGAAGAAGAAGATTTATCTTCAATAAATGTTCTAGATGTATCAGACATATTATCTGAAGATTGAGTTTCATTTTGAAGATTAACTTCAAGCTGGTTTGTTAGGTTCTTGAGAAATGAACTCATGTCATTTAAAGGTTTAGAGGGGATATTTATTTGAGCTGGGAAAGAAGAGGCAATAACATCTGATTCAGTATCAGATTTTTCAAACATTTGGGTTTCTTGTTTTAGTAATTGGATATCAGTAGGAGGTTGAACTGTTATTGGTGGTAAGGTAGTTGGGGGACTGGGAATTGGATGTTGGGATGAACTGCGTATTGAGACATTTGGTTTTTTTCTTAATTGAGGAAAAAACAATTCTTCAGGAAATCGTCTTCCCTCTTCAAATGAACTTAGTGCTCTAAAACCATAATGTCTTGGAGGAATAAGACCAGTAGGTGGGTAAAGGGTTATTGTTGGAGGAAAGGGATCAGGATTTCTCAAAGTAGGAACGGTCAGGGTATATGGGTTTGATAACAAAGGTTGGGATTGGGACTGGTAATGGTACTGTGGGTATTGGGATTTCATCGAAAGATCTCTTTCAAGGCTTTGTAATTGTTATTTCAAAAAAGCTTTTTCTTTTCCTTTCTGGCTCAGCAAGTAAGACTGTTCATGAATATCTTTCACTGTATACAAAATTTGCATCAATTCTTCATGCAATAATTGAATTTTTTCTTTTAACTGAACGATTATGCCCGATAATCCCTGCAACTGAGAAGACATAACATTCTGTTTTTCTTCTATCCGAAGTAGTGCTAAATTTTGAGATTTAGCATTTTCCGCTTGCCAATTCAGACTGGCTTCAGCTGGAGAAATGGACTTTTGTACACCAGTAGCATCTCTAGTATTGGGATTCTTAATTTTCCATACATGTTTTTCATTTTCTTGGATTTTCTCATAATCATGTAATGGAGGAAATTTGAGGAATAAGTTGAGCTTTGGGGATCAAAGGCTAAGCATCCTGGGATGTGATTCCTTTCTGGATCATTTTGATCATCCCATCCTGAAGGGACAATTTCTGAAACAGTGTTTGGGTTTTGAACAACCATATGTTACATAGTAATCCCATTTTCCTGAACTTTCTCCAAGTAATCCAACAGAAGGATCACCTTCTGTATTGTTGTGATGATTTTTTCTTTCTGTTTTTTTTTCTTTGGAAAATCATCTAAATCATTTTCAAGACAAGAAGAGCAATTACAAGAGTCAAACCAATTATGTCCATCAGAAGTTTTCTGTTCATAAATTGGCTTTCCTGTTTTATCAAAAGCAACAACCGGGACTTTTTCAAGCAATCCTTGAAATTGAGTATTCTCTAGTCTGGTTCTTAGTTACTCTTGGAGTCTGAAAATTTATCTGCACAGTTCCATCTGGCATTCTAATCATCCTAGAATTAGATTGCATCAATGGTTGACTTTGATTTTGAAGAGTTTCATAATTTGTCACCCATGTAGATAGAATCAATTCAAGTAACCTTTCTCGAGAGATTTGTCTAGGAATATAATGACAGACAGGTTGGGAATTATTATCAACCTTGATAAACAAGGCTGTATTTTCTTGTTCAAGGGGAAAAGGGGTAACTATGTCAAAAGCATGATTCTGTAATCTATACACCATTTGGTAATGGAGTGTAGCTACAGTGGTCGTTTCAATCTGTTTGGTTCCTGTGATCTGTAACTGGACTTTAAAGGCTGAACTTAAATGACGGTTTTTAATTGGGATATTAAAATTTGGGAAAAAGTTAACGAATATAGTTCCTACATTCAAAGTTGTTTGGACAGTTCCTATACATGCATGCTGGTTTTCTAAAAACCTGGAATCTAGCAAAGCAATCCGGGAAACTGCTTCCATACATTTTCTTCCATGAAAAGTCAAGGCTAGTTTTATGGTTCCAAAGTCAATATGAGTGTAACCATCTCTAAGCCATTGGGGAAATAAATTGCTGGGTAAGGTAATGGTAATGTATTATTCAGATTGGGTGGCAAGTATCTGGTGTTGGTCAAAAGAAGAGGCTTGGACATATTCTTTAATAGCTTCAGGGTTCTTTTTTCCACATAGCTTTTTGATTCTTTTGGTCCAATTTAAACTAGATTTGTCATAAACATGATAAGGAATAATTAACTGAGAATTGGTTTCAGAAAATTTTCTGGGGTATAGGTTATTTCGAAAAGGTGGTTTGTTTTTGAAAACATAGGTCGGAAATTTGTACTCGAAGAAGGGGTACTATCTAAAGAGATTTCTGAAACAGTATCTTTTGCCATTTTAAACCTATTTTAAAATAATTTACTACATTGACTGTATATTTTGAAAAGAAGGTAAGGCCAACTTTCTTTTTTCGTTAACAAGATATGAACTCCAACCATGGCCTTCTCGCCGTCAACAGAGTTCCTGTTATGTTAACTTTCAGAAAGTATTGACAATGGAATAACATCAACACTATAAATCAACCTTTAATTCATACCACGTTTTCTGATGCGAGAGATCCTAGACCAGCTAGGCAGAAGTAGAGCATACAAATCTCAGTATGAACTTTAGAATAACCCAGTCAATATATATGGATTACTCTCATTTTGAGTGGGAGTATGCTAAGCATGGGTACCTAGAGCAGGGCAAGAGTAGGGAGTTGAGCTCTATCTGGGACATAGTGGGCTCCATCACTCTTGCCATGGCTTGCGACTAAGCCTTGGCTGGATGAGCAAACCCGCACCCTAGGCTGGCTCCATTTTCTCCCATAGTGTGCATGGCTGAAGAGTGTCCATGGGTACCTTCTTGATGCGAGATAAAATTACTCTTATTTTTAATTTTTATTCAATTTTAAAATACATATATTTTGATTTTACTTTTAGGGGCATTGCTCACAGGTACTTCTCACGGGTTACCATTCACAAGGGTACAATTATCATTACGAATTTTGTGTTTAAGTTAGGACTTTTGGTCATTTTAATTATTGTATGGATATATATTGTCTTTGAATGCTAAATTATAATATATAAGAGGTGGTAAGGCCATGAGGGGGTAAGTCCATATGATTTTTAGAAATTGAAAAGGGAAAGAAAAGCTTAGACTTTTAGAACCCCAGATTGGCGCGAGGAAGAAACTCTGGGTTTCTCCAAGTTATTGCTTGTGTGGCTCAAAAATCTTGTTGTTTTTTTGTTGTTCTTCAAAATTCCCTACATCACATGTCCAAGACAATTACAGCTAGGGTGGATGTTGTTTGCATAGCCAAGAGATGAAAGAGGCTATTGTGGTGTAGGATGTACAGAGGCTGTGAGAACAAGTACCAAAAGACCTCGGCAATGATATCCTACATAGCATGTGTGGCACTGGTTTCCTCAAATCTAAGCAAACAGCAGTTTTGTGGTCTCCATATGACGGTTCGCATGCATGTGCTAGTGAGACTCCCGACAGTTAGCATGCATGTGCTAGAGAGACTCCCTTGTACATGGAGGAAACCTAAGATACTCCTATACCTTAATTTTTGGTGTGTGCTCTATACCCTAAACTTGTTCTTGGGGAGAGGGGAGAGCCCATAGAATTTAGTACTAATTGTAGACTGTGGCACTTCTATGCCTTGACTATCTTTGATAAGCCAATGAGCCCCTTTACTGGGAGAACAGGTGGGTCATGGGTATGTTGGATTCAAGTAGGGTTTAGATATTGTCATAGGGTAGTCATGGAGAGCCGGGTATAAGGATCTAGTTTCAGTCATAGTTGTCGGGTGCGAGTGCGTTCCTTGGAGGAGTTGGCTTGGGTTCGTAGAACCGTGCATTGTTGGAAGTTCCTTGTGGTTAAGATTGTTGTCTGTACGATCCTATATCAAGGGAGCACGATCTTTGTCATAGGGGAGTGCGATTCCATGAGGAAGGAATCGTAATAGTAAGTTTTAATGGAGTGATGCGTGGGTAAACTGAATCAGTGTGTAGGACTCAGTGCCAAATAGAGAAACATTATATGCACTGCATCATACACTTGAGAACCACAATTCCAACCCACCGGGAATGAGGATCACAATATAGGGATCCACGTTCCATCCACGATCCCTAGCTGGAATCGTGGGATCAAGGTTCCGAAGCAGTCCATGACCTTTCCTAAAAGGTTCCAGCAACTATGGTTTCAGTGCTAGCACATTGTTATAAGGTTTTAAAAGAGGCTTTTCAAAGTGTTTTCAAGAAAATAAAAATGGCATTTATAATCTCCACCTAATCACTATAATCTAGTTTAGAGAATATTTCCTATGGGTCGGACCTAGATTTGACATGCAGTTTGTGTCTCTATGGCCCACATAGTTTGACAATTTGACTAGCATGGAACCCACTAGCCATGGGGCCCACCTCGTTGGTCGAAGGGTCAAAGGTAGTGTTGTGGGGGCCACTAGATGTCCTAGTGGGTGTGTGAATCCAATTTGGAGTCCTTACATGATTTGAATCCATAGAATCCTAAGTGGCTTAGTTTTGTGAATATCAAAGCTTAAATTTATTTTCTCTTCCATTTCAGTTCTTAGGGACATACCTGTCGTTTCCCCATTCATAGGGACATATTTGTCTTTTCTCTTTCATAAAGAACAATATTGTACTCCAGCATATTGTTAAAAATATATAAAAGTTTTTAGACACCACCTGAACACCCCCCCCCCCCCAACCACCCACCCTCTTTCTTTATTATTACCAGTGTTTCAAAAAGCGCTAAGCAGCACCTAGGCAGTCGGGGGGGTCCAGGCCACCCAACGCCTAGGCGATCGCCCAGTACGTAAGTGGCCCAGTAGAAATTTCTTTTTTTTTGGGTTTTTCTCTCTCTAAAATAGGCTCTAATGGGTTTTAAGTCTCAAATGAACCTAAAACCCACAATTTTGCACCTTTAGTATTAAAAAATGACCCAAAAGTACCCTCAACAAGGGGCATTTCAGCCCCTGGGTGGGGCGCAGGCCTTGGGCAGCCGTCTAGGGATATCCGCCTAGGCTTGGGCGATGCGCCCAGGCCTTCTAGACCACCTAAGCGGTGCCCAGGCGCTGAGTGGACCGCTTTTTAAAACACTGCTTATTACCTTCTCTCCCCAATATGGCCCTATCTTCCTCTCTTGCACTCTTACTATCAATAAAACTCTCGCTCACTCTCTTGACATCAATCTATTTCACTTTTCTTTATCACTTTTTTCTTGGCTGTATTTTTAACTTGGTGTCAGTGCAAGAGACCTTGGGATTTTTTTGTTTTCCGAACCCCTAGTGATGTGATATAAACCGTACATAGGTCATCATCAACCATAAGTTCAGAAACCCTAAATCTGAAAAACTGGTATGGTACACAAAAACCCATATTTCTTTGTTGCTTTCAAGCAGTGCTAATTTTGTGATGATGGACTTGAAACCACAGATCTGGTTGGGATGATTTGGTGTTTTAAATTTGTGTTGGAACCGTTTAGTATGCCACATCCATGTTTTTGAGCTGTGACACATAATTCACTGAGGACCCACTTACAGACGGTCTTGGATTTCTATGGAGAGTAAAAACAAGTGGCTGGTTAGTTAATCAGCAAGTTCTTTTATTAATCAGCAAGCCTCGAGTGATTGGTTGTGTTAATCAGCATGTTTCAAGTGATTGCTTGCGTTAAATCTGCAAAAAAAAAAATTTCTTTATCAACAAGTTTCAAGTGGCTGGTTGTGTTAAACAACAACCTTTCTATGGCTTGCACAAGCTGCTTAGTGATCAATAAATCTAATATTAGTGATTCAAAGCACTCCTCTACCACCTCTAATACTCCTAGAGTAAAACCTCACACATGGTTATACATGGATAAACCCTGAATTGCATATTATAAACATTAAACTTGATAAGACAAATAATTTGGAATGGTCGCAATCTGCAAATATGTTTATCAGTGGAAGAAGTACATTGGGATAGATCAATGGCAAAACTATTGAACCTGAAGAAACAAATTCTTCACATGAGAAGTAGCCTTAAAATTTGGCTGTAGTGTCTTCATTGTTACACTCAATACAACCTTCTATTAGTAGGGGTTTTCCATTTCTGCAGACCACGAAGAATATTTGGATTCAGTAACCAAACTTGCTCTCAAAGCAATAATGTGTCCCAAGCAGTGTTCAACTACTCAGGCAAGCCAACCCGGACTCGCCCAAGTAACTCCGGCTTGCCACCCTAGTGAGCCCTAGTATCCCAAGTTTTGGTGGTCAAGCTCGGGATCTTAAAAAAAAAATATTACAAATAAAGTTTTTTGATACTTTATCATATTGGAAAAAATGGGGAAATGTATTGGTCATGAATACTTATTTTTACATTTTTTCCTTCTTTTTGGATTATCTCTAAAATACCACCAGTCACAGATTGAGTTTTTCAAATCAATGTTTTCATTACTTTTTTAACCTCATTAGGATGTTTTTGTTTCATTTTACTTTGAACACATTTATCTTCTTTTTTTTGGGATTTTTTGGTATCTTTTATTTTTTAACACTTTTTGGCCTGCCCATGACTTGCCCAACTCAGGCCGAGTTACTCGGACTCTGGCTGAGTTACTCGGACTCTGGCCAAGTTCCTTGGCCCAGCCCAAGGCTGGGTTTCGGGGCCTAGTCATGCTTTCCTATACTGACCCCAAGTGTACCAACTAAGCAAGAAATATCCCATGAGGCAGAAAGGAAAGGTGGGAAATTAAATCTACCTTTTTCTCGAACCTCAAACACGTACGGATCAACAATAAAGGAGCAAAAGTAAGGTTGTAAATCAAGCCAAGAAAAGGAGTACTTTTTTCTTTCATAAAATAAAATTCAATCCAATAACATCAGCATCCCATAATGTGACATCCCACCTTTTATAAACCGACGAAACCCTAAATTAACTAGCGATCCAAGTAAAACAATTTAAGGCTGTAAGGTACCCGTAAACACTACTAAAATTTCATAAATACTCGTGTGAATCAGAAACCTGTGAACATTAACCATTTGAATAATAACCCATGAACAGTATTATGAATAGTGATATATATATATATATATATATATATATATATATATATATATATATATATATTAAGTGTTGGAGCTTAACCCCACATTATAATTCCTAAAAAATTTAACCACAATAAAAAAAGTAAAAAGTACACCCACCTCAATGATATTAAAAAATAAAATTTAATTTTTGAATCACCCAGCTCTTGATCTCCGTCAATCTCCGATAGGGACAGTGGACCCTTGCAGCATATTTTTCCTTATGTTGTAATCTATGGGAGGAGTTGGATCATTATCAAATATTTAAACCAGCCTGTACAAAAAATGCAAATAATCTGTGGAACAAAACTGTATCTTTTATCCTAGCAAAATTGAACCCTGAGTTTGAGTCAGTTAGGGTTCCATCAATAAACGTCATGTATTCATTTATCCAAAGCGAAGAAAGTAGACAAGTGCCATGCTGCCTAAACAAGTAGTGGATCATTCTGCCCCTAGCCTCAGCCTCATTTGCTGGAAAAGGAACTGTAAAGATTTCTACTCCATCTTTCTCATTAGTTCTCCATGTTCCTGGCTTTGCTACAAACTTAGTGTCTGTCAGTTCCATTACTACGAGTCTAAAGTGTAGTCCAACATTCTTTCCTCCCCAATATGTTTTTCAAAACATGGATGCAATGAAGACAAGTGGCAGTATTCATGAGTTTGGTAGTCTCTACATTCTAGAATTGTCAACCACTGCTTCACAATCTCTTTTGTCCAGCATTAGTATTAATAAAGTTTGGATTTAGTAGAGGCACCTCCGACTTAGTCATTGGTCTCTCCAGTCTAATGAAAATTTTATTTCATAAGTAGTTCACTTCAACTAGTATGTCAGAACTTCAATGTGAAGTCCACGAGCCCTACAAACACGACGTCAATGCAAAGTTTGAACTTTTGAGGGATGTTCTAGAATCAAAAGGTTTAAAAATTAACCAGACTAAGAAAAAATATATAGAATATAAGTTTAGTAATAATAAGAGTAAAAACAAGGCATTAGTTAAGATTGATGGCCAAGAACTACCTAAAAGAAATTATTTCCGGATCTCAGGTCGATAATGCATAAGAATTGAAACATGAGGGAGATGTCATGCACATAATTAGACCTAGGCAAATGAAGTGGAGATGTGCTTCTGGAGTCTTATTTGATCGTCACATATCAATGAAACTGAAGGTGAATCTCTATAGGACAGCTGTAAGACCAGCCGTGCTTTATTGGATGGAATGTTGGGTGGTCAAGAACCTACATATTCATAGAATGAGTGTAGCTGAAATGAGGATGTCGAGATAGATGAGCGGCAAGACAAGAAAGAATAGAATTCAAAATGCATACATCCTAGAACTTAGGGTTAGCTCCAATAGGCAATATGTGGGGGTTTTGTGGCCGATTTAAAGGCCCTAAGAGCGTGTAAAATTATGAATATGGAGATATTGTACTCCAGTGCGAATGTGTTCCATGAGGACCAGAGAAGCATGCTTCGTAATGCCCTTGACTCATCTAGGTTTGACGATCTAGGCCCGGGATGGAGTAATAAAACTCTTTAGCCCTGGGCATAAAGCACAATTGTGGTGGGTTAGTGTTAGCTGTGTGTGGTTGTCGGGGCCTGTGAGGGAAAGGGCCAATCATCATCATAGACATCGCGTAGCATGTACATGTGATAACCATTCTTGGGAAGTGATCCATAGGGGTGTGACGTGTACATTTGCTAAAGAGAGGACCCCCGACCATTATGATAGTGTGCAAGTGACTTGTCCATAGGGGGTAATAAAATCCAAACACTAGGACGTGTTTCCACCATTTATTAGCCAGCTTTGATGGACCTATTGGGTCTCCTGTGTGTGGTTGTCGGGCCTATGAGGGAAAGGGCCAATCGTTATAATTGCTAACGCGTAGCATGTACATATGATAGTCGTGCTTGGGAAATGATCCATAGGGGTGTGATGTGTACATTTGCTAAAGAGAAGACCTTCGTCCATTACGATAGTGTGCAAGTGACTTGTCCATAGGGGGGACTTAAAATCCACACACTAGGACATGTTTCCACCATTTATTATCCAGCTTTGATTGATCAATGACCCTTGTGATATGCTATGGATAATGCGTTCTCTTGCTTTGGTTTGAGAAGATGATTGTGATTGACGTTACTAGCATAGCTGGAGGGCCTCTGTTAATTCACATGTTTCTTGACCAGATGAATTCAATTCCTTTTTAATTTTGTTTAATTATAATTATTTTTTTAAATTATGAGTTTCAAAACTATTTTCTTGTTCCCTTGTCTTGATGGTCCACATTGGTTTTGCGGTACCCTTGAATCACCAACCTTTTAGCTTCTTTACCATTTCACTCTCTCTTTTGAATGTTACCTTTTCACTTTCTCTTCAGCATCATTTAATGTTACAAGCCTTATGCTTGCATCACCTAGCCTCATGCTTGCATCATCAAGCATCATGCTTGCCTCATCTCCTCTTACCTTTCCATTTGTTGCCATCATATGCTATTCGACACCTGCCTCTCTCCACGTTCCCCTCTTTCACTCTCTTATCATACCACGTCTCTAAATGTTATATAACCCATATATAAGGGGCATGTAACATCAAGAGAGGAAAGAAGTAGTATACAAAATAAGGAGCTAGCACTTACAAGAAGACATGCCTTAAAGAGAAAACGGTGATGCATAGAAGAACAGTGAGATATTAAAAGAGTTTGTTCTTGTGTTTGAGGTAAGGCATGAAGGAGAAACATAAAGTTTGAAAATAGGAGAGGTATTTCTCAGATCTTTCAATTTTATTTACTATCAAATTGAGCTCTTATGTCCATGACCAATTTGACAGTGAGATCAGTATATTAATGTTGTGATTTTGAGCGAGTTTCTGAGCATGCAACTCAGTAACTCATAAAGACTTTGATCTAGCTGTATCTTGGGGATGTGTTCACTAGGGACCCTATTGCATCTCGGAATTGTACCAGGTATAGGTGATCAACACTTAAAAGAAAGTGAGCTCCTCTCATGCCTGCTAATCCTCAACATCCATTGTCACTAAGTATAACGTCTAAAACCTGATCCTCTACAGGAATTCGACTGGTTCAACGACCGTTTTTATTGCCTGATATTACTCCAAAATCTATTCTAATTCCTACGGGAATCCAACTGGTACTAGGAGTGTTTTGGTAGTTATCTTCCGACACTAATTCTGGATAAGGGAAAGTGCTGCCGAATTTTCGGGAATAGGGTGACAATGAAAACTGCAAAAAACCTAACAATTTATTTGAATTATGGAGCACTAAAATGAATTATTAAATTTTTCTATATATTTTATTTTCCCAAGATGAATTTTTATGGGCTTAAAAATGCATTTTTAGACATTTAACAATGCAGAGCAATTTCAGAACAATCAAATTGTCTTTTAAAATTTTTCTGACGGCATTAAAATTGTGGGGTTACGTGGGGATATGGGCCCCACATCTTGGGAGGCCCACATGATGGCCTGTGGGGCCAACGAGGGGCTTCTACGAACCCATACTAGAAAAGGCTAACCAACAAGCAAAGTTCACTGGAAAAGGAAACACAAAGCCAAACACATATGGCAAAGACAAGAAGAATAAATCCAACATGAAGATTTTTGTTATGGTATTCGAGCCTACCAGACCCATTACAGCAGAGACCACAATTGCCGCCAAAGCAGACTGCACAGAAAAAGTAACATGTTACCATAAAGAAGTATATAAAAACATATCCTATGAAGTGCAACATATTTTTATATTAAAATAATATCAAGAAAATTGAAAAGACCAATGATTTTGGATGGCTTGGATTGCAACATACTTTTGCAATAAGATGTAGCATTAAGTTTTTTCTAAAAACAAATACTCTCGATGGTAGATGTTAACCAACAAGCAAAACACATCATCTAGAAAACTGAGACATTCAAGGTTTAGCTGCGTGAATGAAGCATATCCATCTTGCCAGAAAGTAAATGAAACATATGAAACAAAAATAAATAAAACTAGAGTTTTTCTTTGATCTTGCACCTGAGGAATGTCACTGAACAAAGGTGTCAAGAACAGGAGGGCACATCCCACAATGATTCCCATAATAATTCCAGATAGACCTGTCTTTGCTCCGCTTTCATTATTAACAGCTGACCTAGAAAATGATCCTACAAATCAAACCAAACTACAAAATAGGTAAAAATCTATCCAAAGGTTCCAGTTTTGTGATGCACACACGTTAAACGACAGTGTAAATTATGCATCTTTCCCAATTACAGTGGCGGGTAAATCATGTCATTTGAGAATACCAACTCACAATTTTACCTGTTGTTGGGTATGCTGAGAAGAATGAACCACAGATATTTGCTACACCAAGGCCGAATAACTGAAAAGAAACTTTATAAGATTTTGGCAATTGTAATAATCATGATAGACTCATCACAAAATAAACTCAATAAAGAGAACACTACAAAAGTACTTAGATGAGATACAACCAATTATGCATCATACTATTCAAACGCATTATTGTCCCAGACAACTAAATGCTTTCCATGAGATCAAATAGAATCAAACAATTTAATTATCATATAAAATATAAATCCTTAAGACAATGTTCAACCAAAAGCCCTGATTTCAGAAAGTTTTGGTCATAAGTGCTGAGGATTTTCACTAAACAGAAAAATTGAGCCACACAAAATACTCAAAGACGCCCATGATCATAAAAAATAGGACCTACGGTGATGCAACATTTTATAGGGTGTATCAATTTGTCCCCACATTCATTTGGCACTTTCGCGGGCTCATTTTGAAGATCTCATCGAGCGCTACAACTTTTATACTAACAAATCTCTTACAGATAGTATGGAATAGACAACTTAGAAGATAGTATGCAGATCATATGGAATAGACAACTTAGAAGATAGTATGCACCACCATGGTCATATGGCGTCAGAAGGATGAAGAAGGATGGAGCTCCAAAGTGCAGGGCCTGGAGGCCTCTCTCCCTTTCCCTATTTAAGTAATACTCATAAGATGTCTGTATAGAAATGAGGGCGAGCAAGGCTTTAAATAGAAGTGTGGTAGTATGACAATTGTGATTGAATAAATCTAAGTTGTTGATGCTATTCATCTATGGCACCTGAGAGGGCTATGATCCTAGCCATTTATCCATGTCTAGCCATCAAGATCAATAGCTATAATTACACACCTTTATCACTCTATAAAACCCTAGATCAAGATATATTTATGAAAATAATAAAACACCAAAAAGAATAGGGGCATGCCCTTATGGTAATTTGGAAGCTCTATTTTATAAAGTACTACAATTAAGATAATTTTCATTTAGAAGCCCATTACAATGTGCCATTTAATGGAATTCATATGAGCTTAGCCAGTAGGATTAAGCCACCTAAACAAGTGAGTCAAGGTAGTATTCCCATCAAATACCTAGGGCTTAGATAAAAATATCATGGCTAGCCCTCACCCCTAAGCACATATGATCAAACCCACATGTGTGGTAAAACCCCATGTGATAATTGAAAACAATTAAGTTATAAAAATAACTTTATTTAGAACATTATAACCAAAACGAACAAACATAACTTCAAAATACGATGCCCCCTATAGTTTGACATCATCACCTACGTGGGGCCGTGAGGTGCCACATGGCCACCCTATGGCCACTTGGGTGCCATGTGGGCCCCCACTAGCAGACCTTCCATGGAATAAGCCCCAAACAAATTTGAAATACTTACTTTAGACTCCGAAAAATTCTGAAAAATTCCAAAAAATTTCTAAAACATTTTCCTCCAAAAATGCTCATTTCACTTCAAATTAAAATCAGATAATTGATCAATGAGATCCCTAGGCTGAAATCTAGGTATCAGAGTACTCCACTGAGTTAGTCCATAATGGTGATCCATTATCTCGAAATGACCCACAAGCCTATACTGAAAGCTTCAAAAAGGGGATCTAACACAACATATATAGTTTTAAATTTTTCTTATCATCACCAACTATAACACTTACAATGGTCTAAATACAATTAAATCAACTCAAATTAAACCAAATAATCAACTAAAAGACGTTCTCACTTGCAGCCACTAATTACAAGATCTTTTATTCAATAAATAAAAACAACATACAATGCTTATGAGAATAGAAATTACAAAAGACCATAAGACTGCAAAGTACAAAGAAAGATGCCGAAGATTACTTCAACCGGACCTAGTACACCCCATTTTGGGTTTTTTCCTCCAATGGCACACGAGATCAATAGTCTATTTTAGATCTACAAAGTATGGGAAGCCTAGGCTACAACCCTTTAACAACATGATAGCAATGGAACATAACTAACCTAGGTATCAATGCCTTAGAGATGGTATGGGTGTGTCTCCTTCTTGCACCAAGCTTGGGGCATGCCCCTTCTTACTATCTAAATATGCTAAGGGAGAGATGAGAGAGAGATCTTAAATGAGAGAGAAATATGAAGACGAAGATGTAGAGATTTAGTGGAGATAGGGCCCTTATTTATATATTCTTTTTAGGGCTAGGGTTTCTTAGAGTTAGCTATACTTATGGAGATTAGATCCAGACCATTGATCATAGGAGACCTGTGCGGTCAGAGATTTGAACCATCAATCCTTAGATCAATCATTATGATACAAAAGAAGGTGCTAGAACCTTATCCTTCAGTTTCCTAAACCTAATCCCATCAATAGAGAAAAATAATATTATACTTTAATTTTCCACAATCTTCTTACTCGTATCTTCTTTGGATATTCAAACTACTCAAAACATAAAACTTTCCATAACAATTAACTTGATTGAATGCCTTGAATAACAAGGCCTTGAAATAAGGAAAGTATGCCCACTATGTGGTGAGTGCCTCTCATGGGGCTCCCAATTGGGCCCCATGCACAACCCATGGTGGGCCCTCTATGGGCTCCCATGTAAATAATGATTTATAAAATTATAAAATTGATTTTTAGAATATCAAAAATAAGCATTATTTCTCTTTGAATATTTAAATACTTAAAATTCAATATTTCTCAATTTATAAATTAATTTTGTGGAAATAAAATATCTAGAGCCTTCTAAAAATTTAAATAATCAATTTAAAAATCCTTTATGATGAAAATAATTAATTTCAGATAATTTTGATGGGAATTTGATCCAACTCGGATTAGGAATTATAAAATTGTTGAAGCACCTCATCTTCTACTGTGGACTATAATCCATTCTTGTTTTCTAAAAACTAACCCAGTAGTTCCCATGACCCACAAACCACTGCAAAGTTTCATGATTAGGCTACAAAAATCAGCCAATAAGCAAGGGGACACAATCTATATCTACAGATTACAGGTTCTCCTAAAGACCAATCCAAAGTCATACAAACCTGATGCAACCACAGTTCTATGGTGCATACGGGTTATCTCTCACAAACGTATATACTTCACTTTCAACGGTGATTCATTTTCTCAATACGGCTATCATATGTACATGTCATGTGATGGTTCAATGATGAGGCTTTGGCCCTCATCTCTAGAGGCCTACCATCACACATAACAGTCACACTGTCTGTTGGCTCACTATCCTTCTCATCAAGGGATGACTCTGCTAACTCTCATCAGTTTTGCTCTATGCCCAAGTAATAAGGGTTTTCCAAATCGATTGGCCTAGCACGTCAAGCCATATTTGAGTACAGGCAAATAGCATTTGCCTATCTCGATCCAATAGGACCATACTCCCATTGAATTTATGCTCAACTATATCAAAATATTGATTACATGCTCTCATAAGGCTTTTAATGGCCACAGAAACCCAACATCTCCCACTATTCCTTTGAAGGCCTTACAATTTATCTTCCTCACTTTCTCACGGCCCCATCTCTTTCACATGTTTTACAAAACCAATGCAGCTAGCCCCTTTCTAAGCAGGTCTGCAAACCATTACCTCTGTAGGTATGTAAATGATCTTGATCTCTCCATATTGCACCTCATTGCGCAAATGATAATAGCAGGGCTTTATGTGCTTGGAATTTTTATTGAATCGTGCCTCCTTTGACACACATATTGCGGCCGTGTTGTAGGAGAAGATTCTCATGCAGTCACATCGTAAGGGCTCAAACTCAAGCCAATTAAGAAACTTCTTAATCCATACAACGTCCGGCTACCATGCAAACATGTCACATACTCTGACCTCATGGTGGCTAACGCTACCACATCTTGTTTCTTCGACTTCAAAGAAACGGTCCCTCCTCCAAACATGAATACATATCCAGATGTGGACTTCGCACCATCTGGATTTCTTTAGCAACTCGCATCAGATTATCCACTAATAGAAATTTCAATCCGACCCCATAGAGTTCACACACAAGGTTCTCCTTTTCCTTTTCTTCAAATCCCTCAGGTTGTTTCATGTAGATTTCCTCTTCTAAATCCTCATTTAGAAAGGTTGTCATTACATCCATTTGATGGACCTCAAAGTCAAAGTGGGCTGCTATAGCTATCAAGATTCTAATGGATGGAAACTTCGTAACTGGAAAAAAGGTTTCCTCATAGTCTACCCCTTCCTTTTGGGTGAATCCCTTCGCTACTAGCCTAGCTTTGCATTTTTCTAATTTCCCCTCTAAGTTCAGCTTTTTCTTGAAAATCCACTTGCATCCTATTGCCTTACAGTTTTGAGCTTGAGGTACTAGTTCCCAAATATGGTTTTGATTTATGGAATGGCATTCATCTTTAATGGCTTTAACCCTATAGTTCCTTTCAGGACAGGTTATGGCTTCTTGATAACTGGCAGGCTCATGATCTGGCTCATCCCCAACCGTCTCATAATATTCCCCTAGATAGGTGAAAAAATACAGGTTGTCTACCAATTCGGTTGCTTCTCCTAACTGGAGATTCCGGTTCTCAAGCCTTAACCTTGTCACTAGCCTCCTCAAAGAGATCAGCTCGCTTGTAACTTGCTTTTGTTTCAAGAAACTCATTCTCAAATAAGTGGGCATCTCGGCTCTCAATTCGGTTGCTTCTCCAAACTGAAGATTCAGGTTCTCAAGCCTTAACCTTGTCACTAGCTTCCTCAAAGAGATCAGCTCGCTTGTAACTTGCTTTTGTTTCAAGAAACTCATTCTCAAATAAGAGGGCATCTCGGCTCTCAATTCGGTTGCTTCTCCTAACTGGAGATTCAGGTTCTCAAGCCTTAACCTTGTCACTGGCTTCCTCAAAGAGATCAGCTCGCTTGTAACTAGCTTTTGTTTCAAGAAACTCATTCTCAAATAAGTGGGCATCTCGGCTCTCAATAGCTGCCCCATTTTCAAGGACGAAGAATCGATACCCTTACCATGGCCAGGGTAGCCGATGATTACTGACTTGATGGTTTTGGGATCTAGTTTTATATTATTTTGGTGTGGGATTAAGACATGGGTAAAACAACCCCACACTCTTAGGTGATCAAGGGACGGATTAGTCCAAATAAATATCTCGAGAGGAGTAAGAGCAGCAGCTTTGGTGGGAATCTGATTCAGGATAAAACCTACCATCAATACTGCTTCTTCCCAAAAATCAAGGGAGAGTTTTGCATGTCGCATCATGTTTCTCACCATTTCTACCAAGGTCCTATTCCCCCTCTCAGCAACTCCATTTTACTGCGGTGTGTAGGGCATGGTGTATTAGTGAATAATGTCATGCTCCCCACACGGGTCCCCTAAGAGTTCAAAGGAGTACTCACCGCCCCTATCGGTCCATAGGAGTTTGATTTTCAGATTTGTTTGGCTCTTTACCTCAGTTTTGTATTCTTTGAATTTTTCTAATGTTTCGGATTTCATGTGCATCAAGAACATGCGGCCATATCGCAAGTAATCATCAACAAAAGTGATGAAGTATCTCTTGCAGCTTTTGGTATCCAAATTCATAAGACCGCAAATGTAGTTATGAATGATTTCTAATACACTCGATGCTCTTTGTGCCTTGGTGGAATTTTTCCTTGTTAATTTTTCTTGCACACACGACTCACATACTTTTGAGAAGCCTCCTTTATAATTATGAAGGATTTCATCTTTTCTTAATCTTTCCATTCTCATAAAACTTATGTGCCCTAATTACATATGCCATAAGAAAGCATCCACATCATTCGAAGAAGAGACACAAGCAATATCGTCTTTTATTTCAATTGAATAGAAACCGTCCACAAATTGCCTGGTCATAATAATATCATTGCGGTTTTTCACAATCACCTTATTTTTAGAGAAAGTGGTGATAAAACCAGCCTTAGCCTTCTTTGGAACCAAAACCAAACACTTCCTCATGTCAGGAGTATAGAGTACTTGCTTTAGGATCAAGACATTTCCACTCTTTATCTCAAGAGCAAGATCACCAAGATCCAGAATGTCGGTCTTTTGATTGCCCCCCATGAACATGTGTTGGTCACCTGGAACCACAAGAGTAAAAGTACGGAAGTCATCCTTGGTGTTTGTCATGTGAACCATAACTCCCGAATCAACACACCAAGACATACTCTTAGGGTCGGCAAGCAATGTTTCGAAGACCACACATGACAGTTCTTTGTTTGCCCCAGGATTTTTGTTGAACCAACAGTATAGAGATTTAGTGGAGATAGGGCCCTAACTTATAGATTCTTTTTAGGGGTAGGGTTTCTTAAGGTTATCCATCCTCATGGATATTAAATTCAAACTATTGATCATTGGAGACTTGTGGGGTGAGAAATCAGATATATCCAATCTTTAGATCATCCAGCATGATTCGAAAGAATGTGCTAGAACATCATCCTTCAGCTTCCTAATCATAATCCCATCAAATAGAGAAATACAAAAAAACAATATCATACTTACTTTAATATTCTATAATTTTCTTACTCATACTTCTTCAAATATTCAAACTACATAAAACATAAAACTTTCCATAACAATTAACTCGATTAAATGCCTTGAATAACAAGTCCTTGAAATAAGGAAAGTATGCCCACTACATGGGTCGTGCCCCTCATGGGACTCCCAAGTGGGCCCCATGCACAACCCATGTGATCCCAGGGCAGGCCCTTTATGGGCCCCATGTAAATAATGATTTATAAAATTATACAATTGATTTTTAGAATATTGAAAATAAACATTATTTCTCTCTGAATATTTAAATGCTAAAAATTCAATATCTCTCAATTTATAAATCCATTTTGCTAAAATAAAATATCTAAAGACTTTTAAAAATTCAAATAATCAATTTAAAAAGCATTTAACATCGAAATAATTAATAAAAATAATTTTGAAGGGAATCGGATCCAACTTGGACTAGGAATTTTAAAATTGCTGAAGGACTCCATCTTCTACTGTGACTATAATGCATTCTTGCTTTCTCAAACTGACCCAGTAGTTCCCATGACCCACAGGCTACTGCGGGGTTTCATAATTAGGCTACAAGTCGGCCAATAAGCAAGGGGACACAATCTAAGTCTATAGATTACAGGTTCTCCCCCTAGAGACCAATCCAAAGTCACACAAACTTGATGCAACCACAGTTCTATGGTGCATACGGGTAACCTCTCGCACATGTATATACTTCACCCTCAACGGTAACTCGTTTTCCCAATACGACTATCATATGTACATGTCATGTGATGGTTCAATGATGACGCTTTGGCCCTCGTATCTAGAGGTCTACCATCACACATAAAAGGTCACACTGTCTGTTGGTTCGCTACCCTGGGCAACTCCGAGCTCATCAAGGGATAACTATGCTAACCCTCATCAATTTTCTCTATGCCCAAGTAATAAGGGTTTTCCAACTTGACTGGCCTAGCACATCAAGCCAAGTCTGAGTACGCAAATAGCATTTGCCTATCTAGATTCAATAAGGCCATACTCCCACTGAGTTTATGCTCAACTATATCAAAATATTAGTTACAAGCTCTGATAAGGACTTTAATGGTCACAAAAATCCAACATGTACTCCGCAGTTTGACAGGAACACATAATATGGCTTCACCAAAATCACCCCAATCAAGGTCCCAACATTTTCAGATCTAAAGGGATTACAGGTGCACCCCTGGGGACAAAGTAGTGCTTACATACAAGGGTCCTCACAAGGCACATGTACGCTAGCTCTTCTTAGATGGATCATACACATCAGAAGAGTGGCTTCCTATGCAACTGTGACATGTTGTAAGTATTAGGCTTATGTGACCATTAAAAGGCCTTACGAGAGCATGTAAAACTATGACTATAGTGATATGATAACTCTAGTGGGAGTATGGTCCAAAGGGAATAAAGGATTATGGTCCAGAGGGGCAAAAGTTGGCAATATTGATGCCAAGACTCAAACGAGGCTTGACAAGCTAAGCCGAGTTGAGTTCTAAAACCCAATGCCACCTGAGCATATAGCACAACTGAGAAGGGTTTGCAGGTCCCTTTATGAGGTCGGAGAGATGCCCAGGGTAGTTGGCCAAGGACTTTATGACCCTTATGTGTGATTGGTAGGACTGAAGGGATAAGGGCCAAACCGTCATCATGACCATCACCTGCATGTATATATGATAGCCGTATTGGAAAGTAAATAACATTGAAGGTGTTGCATGTACATGTATGAGAGATACCCTCATACACCAATTGCGATGTGTGTGCACACGTCTATGTGATCTAGGCTTGTCCCTAGGGCAAAGTCCATAGACTACGATTGTGTTCTCATCACCTATTAGCTGGCTTTGGCCATCCAATCATGAACCCCTGCGATCAACTGTGGGTCATGGGAACTACTACGTCAGTTTGAGAAAGTGAGTGTGGATCATAGCCACTAGTAGAGATAGAGCGCCTCAATATTTTCGCACTTTCATTAGAGCAGTTGGATTCGATTCCTGTCAAATTAATTTTGAAATAATTAAATTTTGTTTTCAGAATATTAAAATAATTTTTTAGAAGTCCCTAAATACTTTATTTTATCACAATTGACATTTAAATAAGCTAAAACTGAATTTTCTGGTATTTAAATATTCAGAGAAGAAAATAAATTATTTATTCTTTTCTAAAATCATTTTAATACTACTAAAATAATTAAATTGTAGGGGGCCCATTATACACTACCGGCCCACCATTCTAGCCCATAATTGATGGGGGCGTGGGGCCACTATGCCCCCATAGAGTGGGACACCCCACTCCTTTCACTCTTTCCATTTTATGCTGGCTTGTGTCATAAGCCATGCATTGATTTGAAATGAAATAGGAAAGTTCTAAAAAGAGGCCATTTGATTTTCAAAAAAAGCATGCGTAGAGATTGATTGAAAATAAAAGGAAAGTACAACATAATTTCTCTACACTTAATATTGGATGGGATTAGATTAAGGAAGCTAAAGGATAAGATTCTAACACCTTCCATTAGATCATGATGGATGATTTATGAATTGTATTGTTAAGATCTCTCACCCCACAGGTCACCTATGACCAATGGTCTAGATGAAATCTTATAAGGATACGAAACGCTAAGAAACCCTAACCCTAATCGTACTTCTTTATATGCATTTCATTGGGGGTTTTCAATTTACATCCCCAGACTTAAGCTTTCTCCCTCTCTCTCTCCCTCCCTCAAGGTGGCACACCACTCGCTCTACCTCAACTCTTTTCTCTCTCTCATAGAAAATAAAAGAAAAAAGGAGGCACACCCTAAGGGTTTTAGAACACATAGAAAGGGGGCACACCCCACATAGATGAGTAGAAGAGAAAACCTATTTTGTGTACTTGTTCCTTGAGAATGAGTAATAGGGTTTGGGCATAACTTCCCATTTGTTGAGATTCAAGAAAGACCTAGATCCCGTACACCATTGATGGGGGAGACCCGGTGTGAGGTGTACAAAGTCGTCCTTGGGGGTAACTTAGGCCAGGTATTCGGTAATTCTAATGGCTCCATGTTTCTTGATTCTTCATGCATTGTATTTTTGTTTGATTGTATTTTATGCAAGAGAAGATCCTAGATTGTGTCAGGGTTTATTTTTGAACAAATATTGTGATTTGTGGACATATGCAAGTGTTCAAACCTCTATTACAAAAGAAAAAGAGAAAAATTTTAAACTATACATACTGTGTTATCACATAGTCCTCCATTCAATAGGGTGGTCTAGTGTCAGGGTACCAGCTCATGTCCCATGAGCCATGACCATCCTATATAGGGCTATTACTCTGAAGATACACAGGTTCTAATCTCTTTTGGGTTCTCTTAGCCCTAGCTAACACAAACCATCCATGAGGCATATAATCTCATCAAGTCCCTAACTGGAGGTGACCGCAACACCTCCATAAGTGATCTCTCTCTCTTACACCCATATACTCTCATCGCCCTATGTGCTCAGCGTATGTGATTCTGGGCCCTAGTGCTCCAAGCACCTAGAATCATGTTCTCTCACTTACTCCCACTGCTTGGTTTTAAGGCCTTCAAATGACGTAACTACAACATTCTCCAACTAGGCCTTTTGAGGCTCTATACTCGTGTCAGATTCTCTCACGCTCTTAAGGTTCCATACACTCGATATAGATATTGTACAAGCATCCTCATGATAATAACAATGATACTCAATATTAACTATCACATAAACCATAATCTAAAATATCACATAAACTATCACAAGTGATCGATATCATTTATACACATTATACTCGTAAATCAAACCACACATAATCCATATATCAACATGCCATGTCATACTCATGATAGTACTCCATATGATAATTTCGTAAAGGCCTATGCAAATGCAATCCCCATTTTTGAAAATCACATTTTCGCAAATCCATATCATGCTCATATTAGTCATTCTCACGGAGAAACCTCGGATGAAGATGATGATATTTCTTTTTCCCCATCCACTGCAAGGATTCCCTGCCATAACATACTTGCAAATACTACCTGAACTATAAAAAATATGACGATGCAAGACACGATGGGTTTAAATCATCTCCATAGGTAGTTGGAAGCCCTTAAATGAGGCATATAGCCCTTATAAATTAAAAAGCCACAAGGCACCTCTTTTTATAGGGTTGTAAGCCCCATTATAGGGCTTCTTTTTTTTTTGGGTAGTCCCATTATGGGGCTTTCTATAAAGGAGGAACACAAATCCCTTCTCCCTAAGGCGGTAGCAAGCCCCATAATTGGGTGCCCCATTTTATTGGGCTGCAAACTTCACAATGGAGCATGCAATAAAAGAGAGAGGATCCATTCCTACATCTCATTGGTGTCTCTAAACAATGCCACTCACTGTTTTTTAGGGCTAAAATATTAGTGTCAAACTAGACCTCTTTAAAATTCGAAAGGGACCATTCATAATCCCAACTTTAATCCCTTTGGTGGTAACACAAAACATATATATAGAGGAAGCATGTGCATATGAACTTTCTTATAATAATTGTGTTTCTTTAAGATAAGATCATCTGCACAATTGAAAAACAAGTACAAATGCAAAGCATGTGTTAAAAGTACACTTATGTCTATATCAACATTTTATTTTTCTTTTATTGGTCTACATCAAGATTCATTTTGAACATCTTTCATGCATTAAAATTTTATAGAATGTATCCTACAAGCATATATATGGACTATGGAGTTCTCAAGTATTTTTGCGATCTTGGTGGTGAGAATACTTATACCAAGAAATAAGCTCATGGTGAGACCTGAAGTTACAGTTAGCATGCAGTCATTAAAACGAACTCACATCTGCCAAGCAGTTTTCAAATGTTACAGAATTGAAAGGCATCAAAATAAAACTAATACAAACAAAACAAAAACTGTAAGGAAACAAGCATGAAAAGCAATGCAGTTATGCTACTTCATTACAAGTTATGATTTTCCATTTATCCTCGTTCTTCACAAGATTAGTCATATTATCAAAACGAACATAATGATCATTAAATATCAAAACAAACACGGTACCACCTAGATCAAAGTGCATCATTAAAAATTTGTTTGAAACATCAAAACATTCTAGAACTAAAAATAGAAACAAAATTATCACTAATTAACAAAACATAATATCATCATGTGTAAAGTAATGATAAAATGACACAAGAAGTTCTTCCCATTTATACCTCTTGATTCGCATCTAACTCATATCCATTTTTAGCAGCCAAGGCTTTCGCTATTCCCACAGATTCCTTCCATAGAGAAAACTTAACTTAAGATACTTGAAGGAAAAAGATAAAATACTACAAGAAAAAAATAAATTTAGCACAATCCTTTTACCAATATAGCCACTCCAGTAATTAGAAATGTTGTAGCAATCAAATTCTTTGCATATCCAAACTTTCTAGGAATGGAAAATTTTGGAAGGCCTTGGGGTATATCTCCAACCTACAAAGGAAAAGAGGAACATGATATTCCCAAGTTAAACTCATAATTAAGACAATTACAACTAACACAAGAACATAATTGACATCGTTCCCATTATTAGGAAAATGAACTATGATATGATTATCAATCCATAAAAGAGTAAAAAGCACCCAAAACAGATCATGAAATCTATTTGAATGTTAGATTAAATGCAAAAGAGGTGTCCCTGATAGTTCCAGAACAACAAAACAGTGAAAAATTACCAATTGTTAACAACGAAAATAGAGAAAGTGGTTACCGATGAGAAAAAAAACATTGGCGGGGGAAAGTTGTTGTGAAAGTGAATACTGGCTCCTAGTTGACATGTAATTGTATTTTTAGCCCCTAAATGGCCTAATGACTAATTTGTCCTTCTTTCCCCTAAAGGGAACTTCTGTCCTCAAGTTAGGCCTCACTTAACCTTCTCTCTTCCTCCTCTCTCGAAGTATCTCTCCCCTTCCCTTTCCTCCTAATCAAGCCATTGATCAATATGTTAATTCTCCTTTCTCCTCCTCTCCTTTCTTGCTGCTGTATTTTTAACTTGGTACCAGGGCAAGGTTACTTCGAGAGGTTTCTTTTCAAACCCTAAAGCATTGATTTGCCCACTCGAAAATCTCCAAAAGCCAAATGGTAAGAAACCCTAGAACTAGAAAATGTATGGAATAAAAAAACTCTATTTTTTGCGGTTACCTCTTTGAATTTTTGTTGCAGGTTCAAAAACCCTAAATCTGGTTGGTGTGGTTTGATGGTGTTAAATTCAGTGTTGAACCCCTTAAATGGATCAAACCCTTGCCTGTGAATTGTGAAACTCAATTTTCTTTGAGCTCTTGTATGGATGATCTCAGGTCCCTATTTGAGGTTTTCTTGAGTAGTTGCCTGTGTTGATCAGCATGTTCCCTTGGTGGTTCTTATGTAGTATTTTGGTCAATATGTCCAATATGAGTGATTCTAGACACTCTTCCACTGCCCCTAGTATTTTAGGTTTAACCTCCCATATTGAGTATTCATGGACATAACCTGGATTGAAATTACTACTGTCAAACTCGATGGGAAGAATTATTTATAGCGGTCGCAATCTACAAAAAATTTCATTGGTGGAAGAGGCAAAGTTGGGGTATATCAATGGTAAGATTACTGACACCGAAGAAACAGATCCTTCAAATGAGGAGTGGAAACTAAAAATCCAACCATAAATTATTAATATTACACTCCATGCAACCATCAATTAGCAGGCGTTTTTTGTTTCCTAAAACTGCGAGAGGGATTTGGGACTCTGTACACCCAAATCTCTATAAGCAAGAATGTGGCTCAAGTGTATTGAGGAAGGAAAGTTTCCATTCAATAGGGAAAGAGGTCGGAGTTGGACCACTATCAAACGTTTAAACCAAGCATGTAAGGCAGATGCATAGAAATACAAAGGGGTTGTACAACAAAATTGAATTTCTGAGTTCTTGGAGGGATTGAACCAAGAATTTGAATTAGTCCGAGTTCAAATACTCAATAGGGATACTCTTTCGTCGCTTAACCAAGTATATTTCTTTGTCCAAAGTGAGGAAAGTCAAAAACCTGTCAAGTAGCCTAGTCAAGTACTTGATTGATCTACCCTTGCTTCAACCTCATTACCTCCTAGAAACAACAGGGAGAGTGGGACTCAGAAATTTAGAGAAAGGAGGCAGAATGAAGGAGATAAAAGTAAGTTAAAGTATGACCATTATAGTAGAAATATTTATAGAAAGGAAACTTGCTGGGACCTGATTGGTCAGACAGCTAAATTCAACCGTCCAAGTCAGTTTAATGCTTACAAGGCTTCTTCCACTGGGAATTCAGCTGCTGCTAGTACAGAATATAATCCAATCTTCAGTATCTACTCTCAAAGAGAAGATACCAGTCTCCAAACAGGAGATTGGGAGTCTTCGTCCATTGTTCGTACAATTAAATGGCCCATCGACAACCTCTGCTTCATCTTTTACACACAATCCGGTACTCATACTTCTGCAAATCATGCCTCCCTTGCTCCATCTGGACAATCCTGGATTATTGATTCATGTGAATATGATCACAAGATCAGTATGTCTTCCTTGTTATCTTCATATTCTCTTTGTTTCGGAAGAGACAAAGTTAGGATTGTTGATGGTCTTCTTCCTCTATTGTTTGTAAAGGAACTGAAAATGTTTTTCCTTAAATGACATTGTCATATGTTATTCATGTTCCCAGCTTTGCTACAAACTTAATGTCTATTAGTAACATTACCAAGAGTCTAAATTGTAATGTAAAATTCTTTCCTTTTCATTGTATTTTTCAGGATGTGGATACAAGAGATGACTGGCCGTGTCATGAAGCTGGTGGTCTCTACATTCTAGACTCCGTAACAACTACTTCTCAAGCCCTACAGTCTAGTGCCAATGTTAATAAAGATCGGATTTCTCAATGGCATTTGCCACTTGGTCATTTGTCTTTCAGTACTTAAAATTTTTGTTTCCTAAATTGTTTATCACTACTGGTATGTCTGAGTTTCAATGTGAGATTTGTGAGTTGTCAAAACATTTTAGAAACTCTAATTTACAAAGTAATAACAAAAGAAAGGTTTCTCAGATATTAAAATATATTGAAGTTCCAAAGGTCTTTAAGGTCTCTCATAAGATGATTCTTGCTCAATTTGATACTAAGCATAAGGTACTTAATCTGACCATGGTCATGAGCTAAAGTCCTATTTGGATGAGCAAGAAATAACACATCAAAATTCATGTACTTCTACACCACAACAAAATAGTGTAACCAAAACAAAGAATAGACATCTTTTAGAAGTCCTGCTCTCTAGTCTCTCCTTGAGTATAAATGTACTGAAGAAATTCAGGTCCAAGATTGTGCTCACTGTATCTTATCTTATTAATTGGATGTCATCTAGTGTTTTAGACTACAAGTCCCCATCTAAACTTCTTTGTCCTATTTCCTAAAGTTTTTTGTTGTGTTTGTTTTGCTCATGTTCTAGGTCCGTACCACACAAGATTGGATCCAAAATATGCAAAATGTATCTCCTTGGTCATTCATTTTCTCAAAAGGGTTATAAATGTTATGATCCAATATTAGGGAAGAAATTTATCTTAATGGAAATAACCTTTCTTGAGTCTACTCCTTTCTTTCCCACCTCTCTTCGGGGGGAGTACAGTATGGAAGAGAGTCCTCTGGTCCATTTCCCATCCCTATTATTTCTGACTTTGGTACTCATAAGGACAATGAGGGGAATTCTTATGATGCTGAAAACGGAGAATTAAAGGTCTATACTCCACACAAAAGCAAGTGGACACCATCATAGCTGATAGACCACCACGCCAATTGTATACCTCCAATCCAGGTAATATTTCCAAACCCCAATGTGATGATTCAGATCTTCCCATTGTTCTATGCAAAGTTAGATCAAGTTGTACAACACACCCATAAGAAATTTTGTTACTTATGAATTCTTGTCTCCTTATAGTGCTTTCATGTCTTGTGTCTTTGCTCCTATCCCGTCCAGTGCAGAAGTTTTAGCACATCCCAAGTGGAAAGAGGCTATGTGCATGGAGATGAGGGCATTAATGAATGATGCTACTTAGGAGCTGGTACACCCTCCTAAAGAGCAGAAGCAGGTTGCTTGCAAATGGGTTTCAATGTGAATAGCAAGGTTGATAGTACAGTTGACATACACAAGCCATGATTAGTTATTAAGGGGTTCACTCAAACTTACGGAATAGACTATCAGGAGGCATTCACTCCCGTAGCCAAGATGAACTCAAACTTATGGAATAGACTATAATTTGATGGTGTTATAGAGTCTAGAGTACTCCTTTTACAAAACTTGCAGTTACTCAATCTTAAAAATTTTACAAACATTACTCTCACATAAAACTTCACACACTATTACAGCCACGATTCTTGATTTACAAAAATCAAATACTACTGAAAATGAAAGAAATACAACTTTATGGAGCCCCCAAGTCATAAAAATACAAATATTGTACTCATAGAAATAAACTACATCACTTAGCACCAACACTTGCATATGGACTGCACATACACTTTTCTCTTCCACATAAACCAACTCCAAATTTTACCTAATTAACTCTTGATGACATAAAACTCAAATAAACTCAAAGCTACAACAAGTGCAAAACAATGATGGTAATCCAATAGTCGAACCCTTTGTGCCTGGATCACTCAAGTGGACCTTTTAGGGACTTAATTTTGTCCCATAAATGAAGGCACGGATGACTCAAATCACAAGGGCTGATTTCACTTTTCAACTGTGAAGCTTATAGACACTTCAAATGCACTTGATTAACTTTAAAGTATGAGAGAGAGAGAGAGAGAGAGATGAACTTTTGAAGTTCAAAATAGTGAGCAAATGTCAGCTATAAACAACTTCAACTATACGAGTGTGTATTTGGCCATAGACTTAGGGAAACAAGAGTAGTTTCATGAGAAAAACCAAGGGCCAAAAAAATGGTACTCAAATATTCACCAAATGCTTGATGATATGCTCAAAAAAATTTCAGAGAAATCAGGTGATGAAAGACAAGAAGAAGATAGTGTCTACGTGCAAAGTATTGAATTATTATATGCACATATGATAATATACATGCATAGTTTTAGAAAGGGGCTTAGGATTTATGAACAATCAAGAATATAAGGATGACGAGGAATTTACAGCAAGAAGAAGATGTCTAAATTACTCTATAAATGAAAACAATGGAACTATGGAAGCTACCTCAAGCCTAGAAACCATGGGAGGAAGATTCAATGACTATAGAAATTACCTCAAGCCTAGACACCATGGGAGGAAAATTCAATGGCCATGGGGACTTTGCTCACCACAAGATGGAACAAGGAACAAGAGCACACTGTGGAACCTGGAGCTCTCTAATTCTCCCTCTAATCTCTCTCAAAAATATGCTCTCAAGTGTATAGAGAATGAGGCTTGGGGGGCTATTTGTAGACAAAATCAAGATGATAATTTATGTAAATAGATCACGACCTTTGATGCTCATCATCTATGGTACATGAGAGGGCTTTGATCCCAATCAATCATTCTTGTCTAGCCATTAAGATCAAATGATGAGATTTCACACTCTTATCACTCCTTTAAGAAACCCTAGATTAGCCATTTTACCAAATTGTCCTTTGTAGAGAAAAGTTTTCAAAAATGTTATTTCTCAATTCCAAAATTGCTAATGGTGAATTTTGAAATTAAAGAAGGAATAAATGGGTAGCGGGTTGCCCTTCAAGTCATTTTTAAAATATTTTGCTTTCATGAAATTCACATGGGCTTAAGTCAATGAAGCGATGCCACACAAACAAACCACTTCACTTAAAATATAAAACAATTTACTCATTTAAACTATAACCTAATTGAACAATTTAACAAAAGACAAATGACGTGACTCGAGGGGCCTTCACATCAAGATGATATCCGCCCTAAGTGGGCAGTGGGGTGCCACGTGTCATCCCTATGGCATGTGGAGCCCTACCACTAAGTGTCCATGGATGGAATTTTGCTAAAACAATTTTAAAAACACTTATTTTATGCTCCCAAAAAATATTAAAAAATTCTCAAAAATCACTTAAATCATTTTCTATCATAAATACTCATTGTGGCATCAAAATAAAATGGGCAATTGATAAATGACATCTCTTAGCTTGAAATCGAGGTTATCAGAGTACTCCACTTAACTACTTCAGAATGATGGTCCCCTCTTTTGGAATGAACCAACAAGTCTATGCTCCACAGTCTATAGAAGGGACACATAATGTGGCTTATCAAAGTCACTCCAATCAATGTCTCCTCATTCTTAGGTGTCAATGGATTACAGGTGCACCCTTAAGGACATAGAAATGCTTATATACAAGGGTCCTCTCAAGGTGCATGTGCATAAGCTCTTCCTAGTTGGATCTCACATAGGGTGGTCTCATGTCTACATATGGACTCATGTCCCATTAATCATGACGATCCTATATAGGGCATCACTCCGAAGTACTCAAGTTCAAATCTCTTTTTGGTTCTCTTAGCCCTGGCCAACACAACATCGTTGACGCATACAATCAAGTATAACCCTGACTCAAAGATGACCCTCACACCTTTGTAAGCAATCACTCTCTCTCACCAATGTACCTCACTGCCTCATGTACTTGAGGTATATGATTTTAAGCGTCAATGCACCGAGCACCTAGAAGCATCTTCATTCACTCATTCCCACTAAGTGAGGGAATCTTCGATCTAAGGCCTTGAAAGGGCCATAAATCCAATATAATTTAGCTTAGGCAAGTTGGAAATGATTGACATCTATACACCTCCTTGAGCAAGAGTGTTATAGAACGTGAATATTGGCTACTAGAGTAACAACAAATAAGCTAATTTAAATTAAGGTCTTCCAATTGCTTCATCCCTTCACAAGATCTAAAAAAGGTGGACCTGATAACACACCATAGTTACCCTAATCTTTCACCGAAGGTTGGGATTCCAATTCGGAACCCCGATTCAGCAATTCTTAAAAGAAATTCTCACGAAACCTATTTCCATGAAGTCTAGAATCTTGATTCCCTATTTTAGGAATCTCGATTCCAACATTTATAGAATCTTGTTTCCAATATTTATTTATTCTTGATTCCACAATTGGTGAATCTTGATTTTTTGTAAATGGTTTCCACTTTCTTTCTTTCTTTTACTTTTTCTTAGGAAGTAATGCTTAGAAATTTTCAAGGCATCAAACTACTCGAGCGAGACACTCAATCTCTAGCTATAAGATGTAGTCATCTTTTTTGGCATGAAATGACCAATACAAATAAAAGTGATGATCCACGTTCTGTACTTAATTCTTTAAGTTTGCATTGTAATGATCCAATGGAGAGATTGCAACTCCAAGACATTAGAAATTACGCAACACAAATAATACAAATGTACATGTATGGCATGTCGATCCATGAATGGGATAGAAACATGTATTGTTTCCCTCTCAATTCCCTCTCGATTCCAAAGACGTCAGAATCTCGATTCCATAAATGAAGGAATCTCAATTCTATATTGGCTTATTCCAACTTGTTCGAAAGCACGATTCCAAAGAGCTAAGACACTCAATCAATCTATGTAGGGTTCTCGATTCGATTCGTAAAGATAGGAATCATGCCGCCCACAATTACTCTTGTACAAAACATCGATTTCAAAAACGCAAATCTTCTAGCCAGCAACAATTCCTTGATTCCGTTTCCTAAATTAAGTCGGTTTAGAAATCGCTTCGAGTAACCATGTGACACACTTTGGTGGGTCTTCAAGCTGGTCAAACAACAGAGGCATTCAGGTCCTACATTCATACAATACGATCGTACAGTAAATTAGTTGTATACTAGTACATTGCATGTTCAGTGCACATGCACAAAGCACTTACTCAAATTACATATTATTTTATATTACAAAATTTATTTTGTTAATAATAAAAATTCATATTTAAAAATAAATCAAAAAAAAGTCAAATTCTTAATTTCCATAAAACCGTAGTCATTTGGACCACACTAAGCAAGGAAAACAATGTTTTAAACAACAATTTTAATTAGCAAAAGAAATTTAAAAAAAACATATGTGGGTTAAAGATTTGAAATAATTAAAAATCAAGTTGTTGAGAACAAAGAAAACAAGGTGTTTCGAACAAAAAAAATACCAGATGAATGGAGGAAAAGTATTGTTGTACCTATTTACAAGAACAAAACAGACATATAGAATTGTGCGAACTATTGAGGGATCAAACTTATGAGCCACACAATGAAGTTGTGGGAGAGAGTGATTGAGCAACAACTAAGACATAAAACGCGTGTATCAGAAAACCAATCCGGTTTTATACTAGAGAAGTCAACGATAGAGGCCATTTTCTACTTAGGTAACTGATTGAGAAGTTCAAGACAAAGGAAAAAGACCTCCACATGGTCTTTATTGATCTAGAGAATGCTTATGATAATGTACTGAGATTTGATTTGGAGGGTGTTGGAAAAGAAAGGAGTATCCATACACGACATCGACTTGGTAAGATATATGTACGAGGGAGCGCTAACTAGTGTACGAATAACTAGTGAAAAGACGAATGAGTTTTCAATGACAATAGGCCTTACTCAGGAGTCAGCAATAAGCTCATACCTCTTTGTCTTGGTTATAGATGACTTAACTAAGCACATACAAGATGACGTACCATGGTACATGTTGTTCGCAAACAACATGCTTTTGATCAGTGAAACCCGAAATGGCGTCAACACAAAGTTAAAACTTTAAAAGGAAAGGTTTATAGGACGACTGTGAATTGGCTTTGCTTTATGGGGTGAAATATGCGGTCGACAAACAACATATTCAACATATTCATAGAATAAGTCTAGTAGAGAGAAGGATGTTGAGATGGATGAGTGACAAGACAAGAAAGGATAGAATTCGAAATAAATACATTTTGAAGAATTTAGGTGGGGCACCAATAGGTGATAACATCAGAGAAATTAGACTTAGGTGGGTTAGCCATATGCTGCACAAACCCAATACAGTACCTGTTAGGATGTGCGAGAGTTAGTTTAAGTAGAAAACTCAAAAAGGACAGGAGGTAGGCCTAAAAGGACATAGTTGGAAGTTTTGAGCAAAAATATAAGGACTTATGGCCTTATTGCAGGTATGGCCCTTAATAGAGCACAATGATGAGATTCGTGTAGCTGACTCCAATTAGTTGGGAAAAGGATCTGACGATGATGATTTAACAATAAAAAATCCAATAAAAAGAAAATACGTATAGGGTTTGTTGACCTATTCTTTTTTACCAAGAGTCCCATTTAGTAGGGCACTCTCGGACTAACATAAACTTGTACCTTCTCTCTTACAACAATACAAACGTCAACATTTCAAAAAATATAAAATAAAATATAATAGAAAGAAAATGTGATATTTCTTATTTACTTCAAAATAAAAAATTACAAAAATCGATAACATTAGAAACCAATCCAATTCCATATATGCAAAATTTTCGTCGCCCTTGGGTGGACGGCCATTTTGGGGGGCCTCAGCAGCATTTCTTTTGCCCCCAAACTTGGCACATGGATCCTCCTGTCCTAATGAAGTAGCCCATGAAAAGAAAATTCAAAAAGAAAAAATAAACTTGTAAAATGGTTTTTTGGGGCTCCGTAGCACGTACCTCCCTTTCATGGGTACCAAGATCTAATCCTTTAAGAACTTAAAATTGTCTTTCCTTTTTATTTGTAAATTGTTAATTTGGTGATGATGACGCAATCTACAAAATTTGGTGCTAACCAAATCCCCCAAAGGCTTCGACGTAACACCATTTTTCATTTTTCCTTTGAGAAATGGATGAACAATATTCACTGCATTTCCCCTAACATAAAAAATAAAAGATAAAAAAAAATCTACGTTGCTTCCAAATTTCTTTTCATGATTTTCTTTGCAAGGACATGGAGGATGTGTGTATGAATAAAGGACCAAATAAATGCCCCTACTAGGACACCCAAAGAGGGGGTAGGGCAAAAACTATTCCAGTCTTCCCTTGGGCAGACCAAATTTTTTCCCTTTATTAAGACTTTAGAGTTTCCTACTTTCTAAGGAAAGAGAAAGATCTAAAGGCTGTTCTTACAACAAGGGCCATTATTGCATGATGATGAATGACAACTGAACACCATGAAAGAGTTAGTATATGCAGCATAGATTAGTGATTGTTAGGCACAATGTCATATTGTTATTTTAAAATTGACATCCAATTATAGTTTGTTGTGCGTGTAACATGAGAGAAATTTGTAACCTTATTTAACCTAAACGAATTCTTTTCATCAATCATACAAGGATTCATTGCTCTCACCCTTCCAATGTTGTTCTTTACTCTTGGCTCCATATTAAACCATGTCAAAGCAAAAATGAAGAAACGCATCAAAAAGAACTGCTGAGAAAAAATGAGGTTTATTTTCGTTCAGTAGTGGGATCTCAAGACTGTGTATATTTCATATGCACATGTGATGCAAGACAAAATTATTCTAATTTTTTATTTTTGTTTAATTTAAAAAGATGTATATTTTAATTTTAGTTTTATGGTCTATTTCTAAGGTTTTTAAGTCTTCTTTAGGAATTATAAAGGTTTTTATATTTTTTTATTTACTATTCACTGGATATTATATAGAGAGTTATTGTTCACGTGTTACTGTTTATAGGGGCATTTCTGGAATTTCAATGGTAGTTTAGAGTATTAAATATTTACTTGTCACAAGTTAATTTTAGGGTATTATAGGCTTATAAAAGGTTGTTAAATTTCGGGTGGCTTATGTTATTGGAATGAATTTTATTTTATAAAAAAAAAAGTTTTTTTTTTCTAATATTGATTTATAGCCATGCCTTTTCTCTATAATTGTTGATTTTTATTTGTCATGAGGTTCAAGAAAAAGGTAGATTCAATTTCCCACCTTCATCCTGCATCAGGTGGTATCAGAGCTTGATTCAAAGACGGTAAGAAATTGCGATGGCTGGTCGTGGAGGTGTTAGACTTAGGAATGCCAATCAGATCAATTGTGCCAGGAAATCAACAACTTGATAGAGAGGGTTGCTCAACTATTGCATGCAAGGCCAGCAACAACGCGCCCTAAACGAGGAGGTATTTAGGGTAATAGATCCAAATCATGAGGATTTTTATGGAGAATGACGAATCTAAGTCTGGGTGAGAACAGACTGATGACGTGTCAAAATACATAGATAGGTTTGATACATCTTTGATAGTGATCGTATTTTTTATAAAGAACCACGTGACCTCTGAGATGGCAATCCTATTTGATGAAACATTGGACAAAGTCGAAGAATTTGGAGAACCTATCTATGATAAGGATCAAGAAGAAGATGTTTTAGAAGATGATCTTACTCGAGAACAACATGGAGAGAAGGTAGCAAGGGGACTGATCAAAACCATAGCCTTTGAAGATCTCAAGTATATCTAATAGGTGGAGCATTCAGGAGATTTAGGGCATTGGAATTAGAGTAGCGCAGTGGAAGTGTGGTCAAGTGATAAGACGAAACTATGGCCTTGGTTTCAGAGAGTAATGAAATAGATGTCGCGAAAGCCTCTAAAGGACAGAAAATTGGGTTTCAAGTTTCCACCACAATTTTCAATAGGAGTTCAATAATAAGCCAAATTTAATAGATTTGCATCAATTCCTTAATATACATATAAGGATCCAATTCTTTTTTTTGAGAATCGGTTATCCTTATAAATATAAAAAGAACTTCACATTAGAAATAAAGAAGAACCTACCCACAATAATGGGCGCTCAAAGTACATAATAGAGAGGGGAAATGAGATAAGGAGTTAAGAAGAGGGTTGCAGATATAAAACCAGGAAATAAGTATAGAGGAATAACAAGAAGGCATTGCAGGAGACCACCATGATATACAATGCCATGCCAACCAGCTTCAAGAAAGTGGCAATACCAACACAAACTGAGAAGCAAGTAAAGCGAGGAAGCATCGACAAATATATGTAAAAAAAGTGGCACGACACTGATTTCTAATGGGAGGCAGCAAAAGCACCAAAAAAATCAGAAAGGGCAAAGCATTGTAAGACGAGGGATGGGGCAACACTGTCAAAACAGGGCAGCAAAAATGGCGTGGCACTTGACTTCTAATGGGATGCGACAGCACTGAAAGGCGAGGGATGGGGTGTGGCATTGACTTCTAATGAGATGCGGCAAAACCACCAGCAAAATGAAGAAAATATAAAAATTAAAGGGAAGACAAAGAGAAGAGAGGTTAAAGAGATCGGAAGAGAGAAGAGAGAAAAGAGGGCTTCGCCCCCATGAAAACCAGTGACCGCCACCATCTCCTACGCCTCACCAGGAGAACCAGTGACCGCCACCGCTTCATTCCCCTCAGCTGCAACAACATATACGACTTGTATCCCAAAACCCATCTTCTCCAACAGCATCCCGTGAACTCTCCTCTTCCACCCCATCCCAAAACCCATCTTCTCCAACAGCGTCCCGTGAGCTGTCCTCCTCTTCCACCCCATCCTAAGCCCAACTCGTCGGCTTCGTCTCACCACCATAAAGCCTCCTTTGCACAGGTAGCTTCCTCTTTTAAACCTTCTACCACTTCTCCTCCTTCTCCCCCCCTGCCCTCAAGCGACTTCTCCAGCTCCTCAGGTAGCTCTCCTTACCTCCCCTTCTGTATCTACTCCCCTCCAGAGGAGACTACGAGAAACAGATCTAAACTTCTGGAGTCAATAGTATGAAACCTAAGAGGGATAGAAAGTTGGGCCAGAAGTCTTTGGAAGGAGCCTAACGTAACCAGCAGACGTCTTTCTAGTGGTGACTTCCTGTTCTCCTTCCCCTCACCAGCTGCAGCCCAACATGCCTTACAGGAAGCCAAAAGCCCTTCCTTCAAAGGAGCCTCCTACGTACTCCGAGCGTGGTCGCCTAAAGAAGGCTTGTTCAGGAAACAAAGAATTTGGCTTACTCTAAACCACGTCCCCCTTCAAGCGTGGTCTCCCGAACCTTTCGGAGATTGGCGGCAACCAGTGGATCTCTTGTCTCTATTCATTGGATCTCACTGGAGACTTTACCTCTGGGCTCCATACGACTTCTCCTGAAAGTTCTGAACACCAATCGTATCCCACAAACAGTATGGCTCGAAATAGAAGAACACTACTACCCACTCTCTCCATCTCGTGGTTGTCGGCCTCGCCTCCCTCACCGAAATTTTTTCAACATGTCGACCTTGCTCCTCCATCGAAAACCTCAGCTCAACCCTGGACAGTGGTGACCAGGAAAAAGCGCCACCAAAAGAGGCCTCGCCGGCGCCGCCCCTACCCGGCCCATCTCAAGACGGGCTACCCAAGACGACAGCCATAGAAGACGTCTTTCTGGCGTCCACGTGTAGAGCTCCCTGACCGGCCTAATCAAAAGGTTACGGCCACAAATCAGTCAAACCTGCTTTCGGGGTCGCAGCCCCTTACTGACCCGAACCTCATCGAAGATGCCATGACCATGACCCCCATTGCCGTCACCTGGGAAAGAAGTCTTGGAAGACTCATCGACCCGAGAAAGAAGTCTTGGAAGACTCTACCCCCTCCCCCCTCTCCTGACCCACGAGACCGACCCGGCCCGTCCTTCACTAAACCCCCCACCCATCTCGTTCTGAGCCTCTCCCATCATTAACCCCATGCCTCTTTTCTACTCCTGCCATAATCGCCTTTATCCACCCATCTGTCCCTGTCTGATAACCACCTGCCGCCTTCGCCATCTCCACTTCCACAGCTTGTGCCCCACGTGCCTCGAAAGACACCTGCGTCTCAGGATCTTCCGCCGACAGCTCCTACAAATGCATCCCCGTCACCAACCCTATCTGCCCCGCAGCCTTTGTCACCCATCCCTCAACCCCTCCCGCCTTCGATCGTCTATCCTCCACCATCCGTCTTACCTACCCCTTCAAGAGCGTCACCTCAAGAAGATCCCACCGCAGATCCCTCTCCTCACGATGTTGACACCTGGCCTTACTCCACCCCTTATCCCTATTTTCACCTGTCACCCCCGTATGTTAAATCCTTATCCCCTCCAGTGGCTAACCCCTTTGGCTCAACCACTCTGCCGACCCCCTCCACTTACACTAGCTCAACGCCCTCTCCTGCAACCCCCCTTCCTCAAGCTCCCTGTGAACAAGTACCACTAACCCCCTCCCCGTCTCCCTGCTCTTCAAACCTTTCCCCGCAAGCCTCTCAACTCTCTATTTTGCCTACCCCCTCTCCGTTGGCTACATCTGGCCCTTCTCCTTCTCCCTCCTCCCTCACTTTCTACCCCCTTAACCTAGAAGAACTTCTTTAGCCAGGCTAGAAGTTTAAGCAGTCGGTCGACAGCTCTCCCAATCAGATAACGAATAGTGATCTTATTCCCCTAGGCATTGTTGCAGCTCATTCGATGGAACACCTTCCTCCTGACCGAACCTCTATCTTGAACTTGCTGGCCCCTCACCTTTCATTTACCCTCACCTTGTCCACATCTGCAGCGTTCGCACTCTACAGGTTGCCTGGCCCTCCTCTTCCCCCTTGCTGTTCTCCACTTACTCCTCCATTCAGTCACACCATTTCCTCACTTACCACCCTTCCCTTTCTTATGTAAACCCTCCCCAAAGTTTTCCCCTTCCTTATGAAACCTTTTCTACCCCTTCACCCCATAACCCTATCCCAAACCTAGACCCTAACCCCCAACAGCTTCCTACTTTGCCCCCCCATCTTCCCCTGCTACTCCTGTTCTCCCCAAAACCGACCCGACCTCTACCCCTCCAACCCAACCCTTCCTTTGGCAGAAGCCGAAACTGAGCCCACCGAGATACCAACCATGGCAGTACCTGATTCTGAGTCCCCCGAGAATGCAATGGAAGCCATCTCTCCTTCCCAGGCTGGAGACGAGACTGAGGAGGTCGACAGGGATGGGACAAACAAGGATGAAGATAGGATGAGAGAGATGTACAGACTAATGGGATTCGAATGTGATGGACCTGAAGGGCTGACTCATAGGTTCATCACAGCTGATGCACAAAGCAGGATGCGGGTGAGATTCAGAGGTCAAAGAGAGCTTTGCAACCTTTGTTCCTCTTACCCTTTGTTGGCAAGCCAGTAGACAGTCTCCCCTCTCCCTTCACCACTGACCATCCGAGGAGGTCTCCTAGATTGGCCTCCTCCTCCTCGCTTACCCCTAAAAGATGAAGCTCATAATATAGAACGTGAGAGGGTTAGGACAGTCCTCCAAGAAGGATGTTAAGGAACTCACCTCAAAACTCTCTCCTACAGTTCTTGCCCTTCTTAAACCAAACTACCAGAGCCTAATCTCCAACTCATTCACCAGGTATATGGGTGGTCTGGGACCGTTCTGACCATACCCTAAAATCCTCCTTTATACGGGAGTTTTCGGTCACTCCTCTCCTGTCCAGCATCTTAGATGGGGTCCCATGGAAATTCTCCCCAGTTTATGGGCCAAACTCACCCACTTTCAAGAACAGGCTTTGGACAAAATTGGAACATGTAGCGTCCCTACCACACCCCAATGGTGCTTGGGAGGCGACTTTAATGTCATCCGATGGTCCTATGAGAGAAACTCCTCAACATCCATCTCCCAGGACATGAGGGATTTCTCAGATTTTATCAGTCGAAATGAACTACTAGACATTCCCCTTCAAGGACGTCGGTATACGTGATCCAACCACGCTACCAAACCCACCCTTTCTAAATTAGATAGATTCCTCCTTTCTGTAAACTGGGACGAACACTTTCCGAGATCCTTATCAATGGCCCTACCTAAACCTACGGATCACTGTCCCATTATGCTTGACACGATTGTTGTACAAAGGGGCCATAAACCCTTCAGATTTGAACTTCACTGGCTCCAAGAGGAGTCCATAGATACCCTTGTCCAAACCTGGTGGAATTCCTTTTCTTCCCAAGTCGCGGGTAGAGTTGGATACATCCTTCAGACCAAAATCCAACTCCTCAAATCCTCTCTCAAAACTTGGAGTCGTTCCATCCCAAGTAATTTCTCCCATATCAAGTCTTCCCTGTTAGAAACCATCAATAAAATTGATCTTCTTAAGGAAACTAGAACTCTAAATGCCTCAAAGCAGGACCTCAAGTCAAAGACAAAACTGGAATACCTTTCTTCTCTCAAAAAAGAAGAGATCTAATAGTTCCAGAGATCAAGAATTATCTGATTGAAAGCGAGGGATCATAACACTGCCTTTTTTCATCGGATAGCTAGTTGTCGAAGGGGAGACAATACTATCTCGATGATCAAATTAAACAACCGCTACCGTACTCAACCAGTAGAAATAGACCAGGCAATCATAGAGTTCTTTCATACCCTTTACTCTGCTCCTTCTGGCCCCAGACCGAGAATGTCATCCCTTGACTTCTTAACCCTCACTGAAGACCAAGCTGTTTCGATAGAGCGACCCTTTTCAGAAGAAGAAATTACACAAACAATCAATGCTCTAGGCCAAAGATAAGGCCCCCGGCCTTGACGGCTTCCCAATTGCACCGTTCAAGGCTTTCTGAGATACTTTTCGTCCTAACTTCATCAAGTTCTTTGAGGAATTTTTCCTACGAGGAACCCTTCACAAAGCCATGAATGCCACTTTCCTAGCACTCATCTCTAAAGTAGAAGGGGCAAAGGCAATCAAAGACTTCCGTCCTATCAGTCTTCTCAATTCCTCCAACAAGATTCTGGCAAAAGTTGTCGTTTCGAGGCTTCAACATGTCCTCCCTTCTATTATCTCCTCTTCACAAACTACCTTCATCAAAGACAAGCAGATTATAGAAGGGGCCTTAGTGGCCCACGAGTGCATCCACTCGAGGCATCTAGAAAAGAAACGAGGTCTTATCTTCAAACTAGACCGGGAAAAAGTCTATGACCATGTTGACTGGTTAATTCTAAATGAGTCGATGGCCAGAATGGGTTTCAGGTATAGATCGAGGAAGTGGATGAGAGGTTGCTACTCCCATCCACACTTTTCTATTCTTATTAATGGAACCCCAAAAGGTTACTTCCCGCCCTCGAGGCTTCGTTAAGGTGACCCCCTCTCCCCTTTCCTGTTCGTCATTGCGGCGGAAGTTTTCAGTCGCTCAATTCCAGGATATATCAGTCAGATCTCCTTTCTGGCTTCAGCAGTTGTAGACACCACCCAACAGTGTCCCACTTGCAATAATACGCAGATGATATGTCGGTGTTTATAGATGCCTCTCCAAACGAGGTAGACATTCTCAAACTATTCTTGAATTGCTTCCAAACAGCAACTGGCTCCAAAGTCAATATGGACAAATCCAAAATGTTGGGTGTTGCTATAACAAATGCAGAAGTCAAAGCACTCATTCCGAGCAGAGAGTGTAAAGTGGAGGATCTCCCTACTACCTACCTTGGCCTCCCTTTGGGACTTGGAAAACCCAAGAAGAGGCAATGGTCCCAAGTCCTAGATAAGGTACATAAACGTCTGGCAGGGTGGAAGGACAGATTCCTCTCAATGGCAGGTAGAACAACCCTGATTAAAGCTACACTAGCAAACTCCCCGGTTTACCTCATGTCTCTCTTTCATATGCCAACTCAGGTGGCTAACCGCCTGGACCAACTCATGAGGAACTTCTAATGGTCGGGGCAGGCGGAAAAGAAAAAATTTCATCTTGTAGCTTGGGACAATATTTGTCTAACCAAAAATCAGGGAGGTCTAGCATTTAGAGTCCTTCGCAAACACAATCTGGTACTTCTAGGGAAATGGAGGTGGCGTCTAGCCACCTAGCCTAATGCTCTTTCGGATTAGGTCTTAAGGAATAAGTATAGAATCCCTGAAGGTGCCTAGATGCCAGAAAGGACTCAATCGCATAATGCCTCAGGAGCTTGGAAATCTTTTTCCTCTGCCTTTGTTTAGTTCAAAAGATTTGTAAGGTTCCATCCTAGAGAAGGTTCAAGAGTGAGATTCTGGTCAGACTTGTGGTTAGGATCCTCCCCTCTGCGAGAGGTGTTCCCTACCCTCTACTCACTTGGTCTAAATAAAGAATCTTCTATTGCTGAGGAATTGATTTTGACAGAAGGACGTAGAGTTCGGAATCGAATCCATTATTCCGAAGGAACTTAACAGTCATCCCTCCTCAAGGCAGAGATGCTATAATTTGGACTCTAGCCCCCTCAGGTAAGTTATCGGTAGCCTCCTTCTGTAAAAGCTTAACTCTGCCCCCCACTCTCCGGGGAATCCCAGCTCCATACTGTCCAAAGTTTGGTCCACCATTGCTCCACCCAAAGTCCAAACTTTCAACCGGCTCTCCTGCTCCCATAGAGCTATAACAGTGGACCATCTCTAAAAGAGAGGGATCCCGATCCCTAATAGGTGTGCTTTGTGTCAATACGAGGAGGAATCAAATCCCCGCCTACTTATCCTCTACAACTTTACCTACGATCTTTGGGGCCAAGTGTTGCAACTATTTGGCATCAAATGGGTCACCCCTCCCTCAGTCAAGGCCTTGATATCTTACGATTTCGATTCATGTCAGCCGAAGGCCGGAAGAATCCTATAGAAGGCTACTATAGCTGCAACCATTTGGACAGTCTGGGTGGAAAGAAATGTTAGAATCTTTAAAGGCCAAAAACTCCACACACCGGCACTCCTACACAAGGCAATCTCTTTGGTCACCTTCTGAGCCTTAAACCATAAGGTCTTTCAGGCATTCCAAGAAGCCTCTTCCTCACTCAATGGAAAAAAGTCCTTCATCACCAAACGCGATTGAAAACAAGACCTAATAGCTGGCAACCACCACCAGTAAGAAGCATCAAGTTAAACTTTGATGGTTGTTCCCTACGGAGTCCTGGCCCGGCAGGTGCTTGGGGGGTCTTCAGAGACCACCAAAGCAACACCCTGTTAACGTTTTCATAACACCTTGGCCTCAAGGATTCCCATCACGCAGAAGCCTTCGCCCTTTTACTAGGCTTGAAAAACTTCAACCATTCTTGGGGCCTGCACCTCATAGTGGAAGGAGACTCACAAAATATCATCTCTTTGGCAAGTAAAACGACTCCTCCACCATGGAAGCTAACCTCTATTTTTGACGAAATTGATCACATTTGCAGGGCTATGGACGTCTCCTGGAAGCATATATGGACCACGTCCAACGACTCCGCATATCTCTTGACGAAAGAAGGAGCTAGAAGCCAAGGACAAGCTCAAGCCGGATTCTACTCCTTTTTTGCTCTGGACCATTGGCACAAAACCTAAAACTCCTTGCATATTGGCATATTTCGGCCCTGCTGGAATTTTTTGAAAGCTCCATGTAAATCAAGGTAATTGGGCGACTTCTATAAGCCCGTTTTGTACAAGATAGACTAAACGCATTTTTTACCGAGTCACCCCTTGTGGGTGACTTCGGACCCTCACATCCATGTAATCTTTCTCCCCAGCAATACAATGTTAACTTTCTCTCAAAAAAAAAAGAGAGGAGAGAGACCGGGCAAAAAAGGCAGACGGAGAGAAGAGGAAAGAGTAAAGACGAGGGAAAGGAAAGAAGAAGACAAAGAAACAAGAGGGAGATGCAGCAAAACCACCAGCAAAATGGAGAAAATATAAAAAACAAAAGGCAAACAAAGAGAAGAGAGGTTAAAGAGAATGGAAGAGAGAAGAGAGAACAAAGAGACCAAGCGAAAAAGGGCAGACAGAGAGAAGAGGAAAGAGTAAAGAGGTGGGAAAGGAAGGAAGAAGACAGAAAAGCAAGAGGAGATAAAGGGACGAGAGGGAAGAATCCTTTTTTTCTTGTATTCTTTTCTCTTCTTTTTTTTTTCTTCTTTTGGTCTACTTTCTTCTTCTTCTTTTTTCTTTTTTTACTACTTTGTTATTTTCTCTTTTTTTTTTCCTTTTTTTTTCCAAATACTTTTCCAGAGGGTGGGAGAATAAAAAGATATAACAAAGAAATGGAAAAACAGAGCTATAAAGAAAATAAGAAGAGGCAGATCCATTTCTTGAGGAATTCTTTTTACTACAAATAATATTTGAGCCAACAAAGAAGAAGGTTGAAGAAAGTGGTTTTAATGTCGAATTTATCTTAGCACACTTCAAAACTCGAGGAAGAGTTTTCTCCAACAAGAGGAGAATGACGCTGGACAAAATTATTTTACTGTTCACTTTTGTTTAATTTCAAACAAGGTAAAATTTTTCAACTTTAGTTTTAGGTCTATTTCTAGGGTTTTTAAGTTTTATAAGGGATTCTAGGATTTTCTATATTTTTTATTTAGTATTCACTGGTTACTATTCATAGGTACTGGTCGCAGGTACTGTTCACGTGTTATTGTTCACAAGGGTATTATTGAAATTTTAGTATTGTTTAGGAGTATTTCAAAGTTTTAAACGATTACTTGGATCTCAAGTTAATTTTAGAGTTTCATAGGCATATAAAAGGTTGGATGTCAAATTTTGGGAAGCTTATATTATTGGAATGAATTTTTTTCTTGACTCCATTTACAACTGTCTTTTCTCTATAATTGTTGTTTTTTACTTGTTTGAGGTTCAAGAAAGAGATGGATTCAATTTCCCACCTTTCCTTCCTGCATCAATATGAACTTGTTTCTAATAGTGCCATGGATACTAATTCTGTATATTTGCAATTCTTGCGAAATTCAAGCAGAAGAATTATCCCTTATGGAGCCTTTCACTCAAAGAACTACAATAGGTAAGGATCTTAGATTATGCAAAAAGATAGAACAGTGTGCAAAAGGTAATCTGTGATGCACAGATACTTGCACATGCTTTACATACAAGAGTCGACCATATCAACACTGATGCTAATCCAAGTTACTCCTAGGATGCTTGTCCATATAAAATGGCATAACTTTAGGACATCTACTAGGTACAAAATAAAACATTGCCAATTATGGTGGGTGGGTGTGCTTGTGTGTACAAGTATAGTATACTAATGTGTTGGATGCATGTATTTACATAGTATACAAGCAATAATAAATATTAATCAATGTGCCAGGTGGGATCTAATATCCATATCTATGCTTATGTCTATAACTGCATCTGGGCAGCTTAGAAGGGAATATGCAAGAATGCTTCCATCATAAAAGGACAGCTTCATTAGAGTGAATGGATTACCAGAACCTCTTATATGTTACATATGCAATGGATAATCATTAAAACACCCTTTAAGTAAATAAAGAAAATAGAAAACGGCTTATGCTTCTGCATAACCATTAATGTAAACATAAACAATATTACAGATATACATAGGACAAGAATTCCCTGACTAACTAGTAACACTCCCCTTCACACTGATACAGTTGCATCCAAGTGCACCAATTTGTTGACTAGAAACTGATTTATGTGATATAGGCATTGCCTTATCTGCCAAATATCATTCTTTCATTTTGAGTATTAGGTTGTGTTATGAGGGAGGGCAATTATGTCCGTGAACAAAAAACCAATGCCATTTTACATATAACAAACAAAGAAATGACTAAACAATCCATAAATTGCACATGCTTCTAAAACAAAATTTCATAAAAGCTGGTACGGAAACATTCCCAAAAATAATGCTGTTAACATGCCATAAAATCTTTAAAATGGATATATGAATGCTTTCCCTTTTGGGACACACTTATTGCTCCACACATGTGATACTACATCAAAACATGTATCAGAGTAAGTCCTACGGTACATATGTTATATGTACATAAATATATAAACAATCTTAGTCAACAAGTCTAACCATGTCTCACCACAGAAATAGAAGATGGATGAAATATTTTCACAAAAGCTGTACCCAGTACAACTGCTGTGAGAGGGCCCAAAGCTCGTATAAACCGCAGGTTCTTATTAGATTTTCCCTATAAAATCATCAAAATCCATCAACAAAGTCAACAAACTCATAAATGGTTCAAATTGCTGATTATATAGCAAAATTAATACACATTCTAAAACACTTTGGTTCGTACCACGTGTTTCATCACAAGGAGAATTGCAAGAAAGATGGAACCCATAACAAAAGGAGGCCATGAGAACTGCAAAAGAAAAATAACCACATCCTATCAGTAACATGCGAATGAAATGATTCCATTAGCAACTTTACAACATTTCTCGATATTTAAAAAAAAAAAAAAGTCATTGGTATTGGATAATTGATTTACTCATAGTGTGCTCTAGAGAATCAATAAAGATATCCTATTTGATAATAGATAAAATCGTAATATATGCTGCAAATAATCGCAACATCACATTTGTGAAGAAAAAGACAATAACTAGAAGCAAGTCTGCATAGGTTAACTTTCCAATAGTTAATCAAATTCGAGTCAAATGCCTATCCAAGTTACCATTTCTCTTAAGGAATGGAAAGACTTCCCTTATATAATAAATACAACCATAGAGCCTCCATACACAGAAGGTAACATTGCATTTCTGCAACCAATTCTATTATCAAGGTCAATAATGCACACATATGTGACAAAAATGGAAAATGTGGCTATGTGGAATTCAAGACTATAAATCAAAAAAATTTCTTCTTCTTTAATAATGAATATGATTCCACTTACAAATGCCACAAAACACGGTTGTCAACAAAAATTACAACCCTAGGTAGAACCTAGGACCTTTCCTTTTACTACTAAAATAAATAAACACAATCCAAGATGAAAACCAATCTTTTCTTTCTTTGAAGTTGTTAACTGTTCTATAGAAGATGGGAGGAATACATAGGTTAGTCCGGGGAGCCCACAGCCCGGGCCTCCCAACAAAATGTCAAGCTACCCTAGGAAGGTAACCCTATAGAAAAAATAATTGGGGCTTATAGCAATCACCCATTACAACAATGTACAAAAAGAACCAGAGAGGGGCTTATAGCAATGCCCGTTACAAAAATATACAAAAAACCAGAGGAGGGGGAGGTCCTAGAGAGAGGACCAAAACCAGTCCTGTGGTGCCAAAAATAAATGTCTTGGTCATCTAAAGATCAGTCCCTGATGCTCTAAGATCTGTGGCTTGTGCGAGTGCTCCGTCCCTAGCCAGCTGATCTGCGACGGTGCTTGATTCCCTCCAAGTATGCCTCCATGAGACAGGAATAACCCTACAGATGTGAGAAATCTCATCAAAGATCGAAGCAAGGTACCAAGGAGGTGGGGTGCGACCAGCAGCCCAAGTAATGATATTCCTGGCGTCTCCTTCTACTAGCAAGGGTAGGTCCCAACCAAAGTTAAGTGATTTGAGCCGCAAGAGAAGCGCCAAGGACTGGGCCAGCTGAGAATCAGCATGGCCGATATGGATAAAGTAGGAAGCCAGGATGTTTTCGAGATGATTTCAGAAGACCCCTCCTATTCCTGATGGTTCGGGATTCTTGAGGGAACACCCGTCAAAATTAAGTTTAGTGTCGCCTGCTGGAGGAGTCCAATTGTCTGCTCTCGCAGCTCAATGGGGTTGGAAGTGGATGACATTTTCCCAACTACGAACGAAAGCCATAGCCGAAACACCTTCGAAGGCTTTGGGTTAGTGGCCCAAAAAATCACTAAGGAGGTGATTCAGTGGAAAGGGTCTGGACCTCGCTTTTGACTCCTCGAAAAATCCTCGAGTTCCTTTCGTTCCAGATTACCCAAATCATGGCCGCTATGGATGCCCTGCATAAGAGTCTACCCGCCTAGGGCCATGGAGAGTCCGCCGCGAGAAGGAGGAGCTGGGATAGAGGAAGGAGTAACCCAGGTCAGACCGAAAAGTTCGAGGAGTTTGCTCCACAGACTGAGAGCGAGGTTGCAGTGGATGAAGAGGTGAGGATTAGTCTCTTCACAACTGCACATAACGCAACGGTTGGGGATAGGGATACCCCTCCATTGAAGCTGTTCGACCATGAGAGCTCTTTTGGAACCCGCAATCCAATTAAAAGCCTGCACCTTAAGTGGGGCAATAGAGGAGCACACCTTGAAGACGACGGATGGCTGGGATAGGGGGCAGGTGGGCGGTTGCAACAACCTATTTTAAAAAGAGGCTACCGAGAAAACACCCAAAGGTGAGGGAGTCCAGATCATTCTATCGGGTCCAGATGGGGCCAAGAAAGTGGCATGCAATAAGGAAGCAGCGAGATAAACTCAAGGAATTTAGAGTCCAAAAGGGACTGTCTGAAGGAGGGGTTCCATACCCTGAGATCCCTTGAAGCAGGAAACTCTTCTGCGATGGAGGAGGAGGGGTTGGTAGCTAAGAAGAATAAAGAAGGGAACCTGTCCCTCAGGGGGGTATGACCCAGCCAAAGGTCTGACCATAAGCGTATTCTATGACTGCCCCTCAGGTGGAACCAAACATTTTTGCTTGAACAGAGAGAGGGCCGAAATAAAGGATTTCCACACCATCGAAAGTTCTTGTCGGGAGTCTACCCATCGACAGCCAGGCATTAGGTGGGATACGGTATGTGCACCATATCAGATGGGACCAAAGCAGATTGTTGTGGCTCGCTAGATGCCACCACCATTTGCCGAGCAGTGTCGTATTCTATTTTCTCAAGATCCTAATCCCTAGTCCTCCCAAGTGCTTTGGTTGGCACACTCTCTCCCAAGATAAAAGGTGAAATTTAGTGGAATCAGCCTCGCCTGACCAAAGAAAGTTCCTCATAAGCTGTTCTAGGAGGTTGGCTACTGCTGCCGACATATGGAACAGGGACATAAGGTACACCGGAGTATTGGACAAGGTAGCCTTTATGAGGGTTGTTCTTCCAGCAGAGGATAAGAACCTGCCTTTTCAATCGGCTAATGGCAATCGACCCCATCTATAACATGAGATGACTGTCTCCGAGAGAAAAAGAGCCACCCCAATCATAGTGGACTTCTCCATGTTAACCTTGAAGCCAGTGGCGTATTCGAAATATTTAAGGAAGAAGCGCAAGTACTCAATTTCACATGGTACCACATTGATGAACACCAAGGTATCACCGGCATACTGTAAATGGGTTACAGTAGGGTCTGCTCTTGAACCCAGAAAGTAGGTCCAACTGGTACAATTGAGAAATAGATTGTCTGAAAACCTCGGCTGAGAGAGCAAAACGAAAAGGGGAAAGAGGATCCCCTTGCCTTAAGCCCCTGGATGAGGGGAAAAAAACCTCTTGGTGTACCATTAATCAACACAGAGCAGTGGGAATGGGAGTCATAGCCCCTCATTCACTTTCTCCAGCAATCCCCGAACCCCATCCTAGCCATTGTCTCCTCCAAGATCGATCAATCGACGAGATCATAGGCGTTTTCCCAATCAATCTTAAAGATAAGAGCAGGTTTTTTGGCAATATGTCTTGAGTGTATTCACTCGTGAGCCATCAGGAACCTGACAAGGATCTGCCTATCTTTAATGAAGGCACTCTGATTTAAGGCGATCACAAAGGGTAGCACCTCTTTGAACCTAGAGGCCAGCACTGTAAATAAAATTTTATACGTTGAGTTGACCAAATTGATGGGTCTAAAATCCTTGAGATCCTCAGCCCCTTCGACTTTGGGTACCAGAGCGATGAAAGTCGCATTCATCGCATTGTGAAGGATGCCCCAATCGAAGAATTCATCGAAGAACTTGAGGAAGTCGAGCTTAACGGTATCCCAAAAGATCTTGAAGGGGGCTATAGGAAAGCCATCCAGGCTTGATGGTTTTGTCTTTTCCCAAGTCCGGTATGGCGTCTAGAATTTCCTGTTCTGAGAAGGGCCTATCCAACCACTGAGGCCAATGATGAAGGGCAGTGAGAAACTGTAGGTCCCCCATCCTTGGCCTCGGGTCCGAAGGAGCCGAATAGAGGGAGCAATAGAAAGACAGGATCGTTGCTTCTATATCTGACAGTTGGTCCAAGTCGGAATTGCCCACCTTTAGCGTGGAGATGGAGTTCTCCCAACGCCGACAATTTGCTATTCTGTGGAAATAGCCAGGATTGTGGTCACCATGGCAAAGCCATTTGACCCTGGATCTCTAGAACCAAAAAATCTCTTTTTTTTTAAGGGTTGAGAAATACGCAAGTTTATGTTGGGTTCTAAGGTTAGACTTACAGGTGGACAAGGGTAGGGATTCTTCTGACAGGTCCAAGGCTCGGATGGCCATCAAAAGTGAACTTTTGATCTGGGTAAAATTCCCTGGAATGGTTCTGCTCCAAGCTTTGAGGGCTACTTTCAGAAGTTGGATTCCCACGACTGGGGGATGAGAGAGGACAAGGATGACTCTTCCAACCAAGCAAGCTCAAACCGAAAGGGTTTGGAGCCCTTGTGAGTCGAGTGGGTTTGGAGTAGAATCGGGCAGTGATCTGAAGTAGTTTTAGGAAGAGCCATGGCATGGGAACCCAGGAAAACATCGTCCCATTGCAGAGAGGTTAGGAATCTATCAAGTTTGGATAGGGTGGGCTGAGAAGAGTGATCAAACCACGTGAAGAGGTTGCCCTAGAGAGGAATGTCCAGGAGTCCATTTCGAGAAATGAAATCGGAGAAATCCAGCATCCCCTGTGAAATATTGGGGTTGCAGTTACAATCAAAAGACCATCTTGCGACATTGAAATCTCCCCAAAGGCACCACGCCGGGTGGGGGAGGTTGTCACTAGATCCAGTTCTTCCCAAAGCTTAAGCCTGAGGCAAACTGAGTTGGGCTCGTAGACTACGGTGAATTTGTAGGGGAGCCCATTTGAAATCCTAGTGAGGATCATTGTGAGTAAAAACACCCCTAAGTGAGAAGAAACGAGAGCATGTTCGGCTAGGTTCCAGATGACCCATATCCCTCCAGAAGCACCGACCACAGCGATAGAGAGCCACTAGCATGGGCGACAACCCCAGACTTGGCGGATGAGTTGCAGAGTAGAGGCAGTTGTTTAGTTTCCGTGAGGGCTAAGCTGGAGGGGAGTTTACACACAAATCCCGCACTGCTAAACGTTTGAGATCTTGTCCCAAACCTCGAACGTTCCATGAAAGAAGCTTCATGAGGAACTGAGGGGGATGGAAGATGTGGTCAGCCTAGGAGACCTCCTTGGGAGAGACTCCAGTGTGGAAGGCGGTGCAGAGGCCACAGAGGGTGGCACTGAGACAGGCTGTTTGTCATAATTTATGCTGGAGTAGAGGTTTAAAATCTCCCTTTGGCCTTTGATCCATACCTTCAGCCTACTCTGAGCATCGCCTTAAAAAAAGAGGTGAAATGGACCCTCAGGGCCCTCATGGGGAAAGCCCATGACCCAAAGAATCTCCTTGATGTTTCCTTAGCCGCGGTCAATTTCGTTCACGTACTCTGAGTCCACTGAAGAGGGCGGTGGCGAGTTGGGGGGCCAAGAAGTTGAAGAAGAGGCAGAGGAGGGCTGAGCAGAATGCTCAACGGGGGATGGTTAGGGAAGATCGAAGGCATTGGAGGGGTAGAGGTCAAAGGGAAGAGCAGGGTAAGGTTCCTCAAAGGGGAAAGCCAAGTGAGAGACATGAACAGAGGGTGAAGGGGGTACTGGCTCAGGGAGGGGGTGATGTGGTGGAGGGCTTGGGGGGAAGGCAGTGGAGTAAAAAGGACGGCAGGTGATCTGGTCAGCGTAGAAGATACCGGAGAGGAGAAGAGAGTTGTCTACGAAGAGGGAACAAGGAGGGGGGGCAGTTGAGGAACCAAGGAGAAGGGTTGGTAGGTCGCCAGTTGAAAAAAGTCGGTTGACGTATGGATCAAAGCAGGGTAGAGATTCATCGGGGCCTGAAGCAGCCAGGGGTAAGTGGGGGCAATGGTAGCTGATAAGGGAGGGGTGTCGCGGCCGACAACGCTCCAGACATAAAAAGGGGGCCTGAAGGGTCAGGGTAGGGTAAGGAATAGGAATGCACCTCGATCCTCACATTGACCCAAAAAGGTTAGGTTTGGTGTATAATGGAGGTAAAGGGCCAACATAGCGGCCAGGGCCTCAGAGTCCAGGGGGTGGGCTCAAGGAACTGGACGACCAAAATCCCAACAATGAGAGGAGGCCACTCCATAAGAGTAGAGGTGGAGGTCAAAGTATGGGAGGGGGACTCTGGCATAGATAGAGAAGATGGAGTATTGGGTATGGAGAAACGAAAAAACAGAGGTGAAGGGGGGGGTTAAGGAGGGTTCCGGGGTCCAGGCAGCTGCAAGGAGATGGCTCCAGGGGGTAGACACAAGCTGAGAGGAGGAGGTGAAGGGTGGAGGCTCTAAAATACCCAATGAGGCAGGCAGAAGGGTAAGCGGTATTGAGCGTGTGAGGAGATAGCAGCTAGCTGGGTAGAGGGTGGTAGAAGAAGAGAAGGGAGTGGTGGAAGCGGGGATTCGTCAAAAGGTGGGAGAGCTGGGGTAGAGGGGAGCCAGGGAGGTGGGTTTGTAGAAGAGCAAACCAGAAGGGGAGAGAAAGAGAAGAGAGGGGTAGGTGGAGATGGGGGTGGAAGAGGAAGGGGGTGAGGGTTGAGTTGATGGGTTAGAATCTCGAGAGGTCAAGGGAGGAGAGGGGGATGAGTGTCCCCAAAGGTCGACGGCGGAGTGGAGGGGGGAAAAGAAAGGGAGGAAACCGAGGCTGAGGGGATGGGAGGGACAGGTGTCTCTGCGGCGGTGGAAGAGGAAGGCGGTGGGGAGATGGAAGCGGCCTCGGGTCCATGGCTCGAAATGATGGGACCACCCGCGGGTCCATGGGCCGGGAGATTTAAGGGCCGGCCAAGGGGGCCAGATGTCTGGAGAAGGGAGGATCAGCGCGAAGGTCCAACTGTTACAATTAATGCCGACTGCTGAGGTGAAGCTAGGGAGGCGACGTCGACCCATACTTCTTTGCTTAGGCATGGAAAGGAGCCGCCATTCGACTGAAAAGTAGGGGTTGTTGTGCTGGGAGATGAGACACGTACTAGTATTGCTGACGACCGGACAGGAGGAGCAAGAGCGCCACCCGTAGGGGAGACAGACTGGATGTCGACGTGGCCTGCAACGGTGTGGGCGACTCCTGTACGATTGTCCGACGACTGCATAGCTCGCCATGTAGCCCTTGAAGGAAGCTGACCTGCGAATGGTGGGATCCTAGGTGGAAACCTAGAACGGGGCTCCTTGGCGGGCTTGAAACCCTCCGGCCAGAGGCGCCGCCCAGGGAGGTGGCGTTGGTCGGTCACCACTCTCTAGCTTGAGAGGGTTACCTTGGGGGGAGGCTCATTATCAACATGGATGAAGAAGCAAGGAGAGGGGGGAGAAGCCGAGATTTAGGACACCGGATGCGTAAAAAGGGACCATCCACCTCCAACCAAAGAGGGGGGGATCAGACGAGGGTCCAAAGTTTCCAGGAGAATCGTGAGGTACACGAGGGGTTTCTAATGAATCTTTACTAGGTCCCCACAAGCGTCAGCTATACGACCAAAAGTGGAGGGGGACCAGGAATGTAGGGAATGTGACAGGCCATGAGTTAAACCTGTTGCCTCCTGAAAGAGCCTTCGTCCGGAGACCATTTACAGAGCACAAGTTGTGCTCCCCCATAGACGTTGATCTCATCTTTTGATAGCCCAGAAATCATCTCTCTTGGGTCGAAAGAAACCCAAGAAAGAGGAGCGAAGTTTGAGTTTGAGAGGAGCAGAAACCTCGACCGGGCTAGAAAGGACCATAAGGGAGAGAGAAGGGCAAGGCTTAGGTGGAAGGGTAGACGGTCAGGTATGGGGGTGGTTCACTGCATCAACAGAATGCCCCGCGGGCTTGGACAGCACCGCCAGTGCGTAGGTGGGTTGGGAGGTTGAGGAAACGATGGGCGGTACCGTAGGAGCAGAGGGGGTAGAAAAAGGAAGCGAGGGAAGCGTATGGGGTAGGTTTAGAGGAGAGGAAGAAAGGGAGGGGGCTGCAGCGGAAGAGGTGCGAGGGTACAGGCTGTAGATCTTGCTCCAGTCAGTGGGCGAACACCACCTCTTAGAGGGGGGACGCTTGAACTTCATTGCCATTTGCACCCAATTGATCTTCGTCTCATGATTTCTCACTCTAATGAAAACCAATCTTCCACTAACAATTTAAATATACATAATGTTCTTGAAAAATCACAGTAAATATGGAAATATGACTGTAAATAAAAGTAAATAGCCAAGACGACTTACTTGATTGTGCCTAGTGTTACTCCCATGAGACTTGGTACACCCCACACCTGATTTTCAAACCAATTGTGCACTTTTGATCCTATTAGTCTTGCTGGAATTTTAGAGCCGCGAAATTTGTCTAAACAATACCCTCTCAAACTAAGGTTTTAGAGAGCACACAAAGACAACTAGGGTTTATAGGAAACCATTAGTAAAAAACTAGGGCATATCATGAAGGTATAAACCCTCCTAGGCTGGTCATACCCCTCCTTTCTCTCCAAAACCCTAATTAAGATTTGGCATGCCACCTATATTTTCCTTCCTATAAGTGGTGTGCCACTTTGGAAATAGGGGAGAGAGAGAACTTTAGGGATGAGAAAGAGTGGGGAGTGGAGGAGATAGAGAGGCTTCAATTGTGTACAACGAGAAGGGGGTTCACCTCTTTATATAGGGCTCAACCCCCCAGGTATGTCTATCAAACTATGAGTCACCTTAACCAATAGGAATTAAGAAAAAAAGTGAGGTGAAAGAAATAAATCTGAGCCATCTATACAAATCAGTCATCATGATTTAGGGAAGAATATAAGGAACTTTATCCCCTTATTTTGTCATCTATATCCACTTTTAGTTTACTTAGGATCAAACCATTTAAAAACCTTCTAGAACTTCCTAATATTTCTTTCAAAAAATTGTAGGAAGTCAAAGATAATATTAAGGTCATACTAACTACCACAAATATACGAAACATAATATTTCTTTTAAATTATTTTCTTTTAAAAGGTTATGTATCTAACTTAATTTAAATTGGGCTAGGGTCATGGTGGTAGCACCCCACACCCTAATCACCACATTGTGGTTTCCATTCTAACCACTAATAGCGCCCTACTAATACCTTCAAAAAGCTAACTCTTAATCTACTGGAAAAAAATGGGAAGGGGCCTATCTTCCCCACTGAATTACCCGGAAAAAAAAACTTCTAAAACAAGGAGTGAGGTGTGGCACTCTCATGGGAGATAAGTGGGTCCCAAGGGCTCCACACCACACCCATATGAGGGTGGCACACATGTGAGACTGGATCCAAGGGCCCCACATGTGCCTTTCTTTATAAGTAATATTTTGAAAATACCATTTTTAAGGAAATTTACGGTAGCAAATAATTTTAAAAACTTTTGAAAAAATTTTAGATTCATAAAAAATATTTCATCATCCAAGCCTTATTCTAATTATTTGGAGTCCACTAAATGAATCGTGTTCCTCCATTCTTCTCTATCAAGTGCCATACCTGCAGTAAGACCAAAAGTCACTATATCTTTTTTCACTACTTCTATTAATGTCCTTAGGGTCTTCCCTTTGCCCTTTCATAGTCTTCCACTTGAACCAAATCGCACCTGCTAATAAGTATTGTATTAGGCCTACACTGCACATGATCAGCCCACCTAAATCTACTTTCTCTCATCTTATTGCCTATTGAAGCCACACTTAAGCACTCTCATATGTATTCATTCTGAATTCTATCATTTCTTGTCTTGACACTCATCTATCTCAACATTCTCATCTCAGTTATACTCATCCTATGGATATGTTGTTTCTTGACCGCCCAATACTTTGTCCAATAAGAAATATTTCTAATACTAAAAATAAAATATCTAGAAGTGAACTGGTACCTATAGGTCCAAATAAGGGACTACAAGGGCAGTCTACCCGACCCAATGACCATGATCCACATTTATCTCAAACCAACCCAACGGAGCCATGACCACAGTTTAATACAGGTGCTCATGATTGGGTCATCAAAGCTAGCCAATAAGCAGTAGAACCCCAGCCCCAAAATGAGTATTACAGTAACCCCCCCCCCCCCTCCCCAAGAATGTCAAGCACATGTCACGATAGTGCAAGGGAGACTCTCTATGCACATGTACAAGCATCCCTTTTCGAGGTTGCTTCCCGACAATACAGTTGTCATATGTACATGTTGTGTAGAAGTTAGTTGAGGATTTAGCCATCGCTCTCACATACCTACATCTGAACACAGGAGGCCACACAGCTCACCTACCCTAGAAATCATCATTGGGCATCTCTCTAACCTCAACACGAGATGACCCACTACAAACCCTTTTGGTAGTGCCACGTGTCCAAGGGTAAGTGTATCCATAATAAATGATTTTTACCAGCTCTCACGGCCTTTAAAGGCCACGACCACAACAAAAATTACATTTAAAGGAACATTCGCAGTCAAGAAGTTTTTTCTCCAATAGCCAATTCAGGCGGAATCACCTAGTGGATTAAGTGATTTCAATCTGTGACAGTCATAGGATTCTGACAGACATATCATGCCTTTAGATGATCAACCATTCAAAGCATCAGGATGCATAGACTTCAACTAAGATAGCATCCTTGAAGCATCAACAAAGACAACATCCTTGAAGCAAGCCCCAACTGAGTTACCTCGTTCACATACTTTCGCCTACCATTCCTACACCTTTTAATGTTGCATCTACTTAATCCACATGCTTAATTTCCTCTATGTGATGACCCCAATGACATTATTTCTAAAAAAGGTATAAGTTGCATGATTTTTTTTTCTTTTCATTGAGCACACAAGCACGCCCTAAGGGACCAACCTTACTTTGAGGAGTTGAAGGTTGTAGGAGAAAGGTATTGTAGTCACCTACTCCAAGTGCCCCTTGGTTCATCTAAGCTAAAAAGAGTGGCTCATTAGATGTTGATCACGAGGACTTCCCTCTAAAGCACTGCTCTACACATAAGGCAAACTTTGTTAGACTTAATTCTCATGCCTCGAAATATCACAAAAGAATGCTCACAACAAATATAGATCTCAATAATTAACATGTGTTCTTTGCTATAAACATGAACTATATATATGAGAGTAAGTTAGTACATAAAATCACGAATATACTCCTGTCCAATAATGAGTAACAAGTAGTCCAAAAGTATGCAGTATCCTGTAGCAGAATTACTCTGGTGTGTAACATAGCCAAACGGAATCCATGTAGGATACCAATGAAGAATTTTGAAATGAAAAGATGGAGACCCCATAGTCAGGGACAAAGCAGATAATGGATAGGCCTGCCCACAATAAGAAGTTGAAGGTGATGGGACAAGAGTTAGATGAAGTAAGAGTAGGATCAAGAGATGGAGAGGAAATGAGATTGAGGGAAGCCCTCTACCCAGAAGAATTTCGGGAGAAAGCAGCAACGGAATGATGCTATATAGTAGAAGAGAGATAAAGGTACCGAGCGAGAAGAACGTTAAGTAAGAGTTTCGAAGGTACTGACTAGTACCAAATGCATTGTGGGACAGGACAGGCTGTGGATCATGTTACAAGCTCCCTATTCAGGAGTTCCTTCCAAGGTTTAATGCCATCATCATCTTTAGAAATGTCCACAGGCTAAATCTACTGCCCACAGTGAGGAAGCACAGTTGGCATGACTTTTCAAGGCCGAAGTTAACATTTGGCATAAACCCAATCTGGTTAAAATCTTTATGTAACTAGACAACTGATTTAACATGTGGCTTCAATGGTGAAGGTTAGCATTATTATCAAGAAAGCTAGGCAGATATGAAATTACTTTATCAGCAAAGTTTAATGAAGAAAAAAACCGTTTCAAGAAACAATACATGATAAGAAACCTTATTTTTACAAGCTTCATGGTCGTAACAATGGAATATATTTCAATCCAATGCATAACCAGAAAAATACATCAATCAGAAAAAACAGACGGCCTAGTAAATTTCATGAAAATGTAAACAAACACAGGAATCCCGTGCAATTGAGATTTCTTGCTACCCATATAAGTTTATTTCATGGGAATATCAAGAATGGCAAAGAAAATAACAAATAGCTCAGGCTATATCATGTAGAAACTATTACATGAGATGAATACATGGGCACAAATTCCTTTTATAAAGGAAGAGCCAGACAATTAAACCAAGTGTAATTACTGGGCATCCAATCTTCTTTTAAACTCGCACTTGTAAAAATATAAAAAAAAATATTCTCAATAAAATAAAATGACCAAAATACCCCTGAAAAATTCAAGGCGTATTTTGGTCATTATTTTTTATCAAAAAAATCTTTTTAATATTTTTTATAAGTGCGCCCCAATGAGAAGATGGCACATACCAAATCTAATATTCATACAATTTGTATTAAAAAAATAAAAATAAAATACTCTGAGGCGTTGGATCTAAGATCAAACAGTGAGTAGCTCACTTGATCAAAATTGTACGGCTAGATGGTAGGGGAAGCATAGATCTTCTACACTGTAGGGGAAGTATAGAAACCTTTCCCATTTCTAAATTGTTTGCAAGCAATAACCAAATAGTATAAATGTAGCCAGGAACTACAATTTCATAGAACATGTCAAGATGTAGCCAAATGTATATTACTTTACAATAGAACTATTTTCAGATGCAAAAATCAATTATAACAGAGAGAATCAGTGTATCAACATAACAATACAAGGTTTGCATGTTAAAATGCCATCCAATCTCAGCTCTCAGAATCTATAAAATGTTAAAAAGCACCATATCCATCCTACAAATACAAGTGTACCTCATCCACTCCAGCTATTATACTGCTAATCAATGGTATTATTTTACTACTTCGGTCAACACTGTATCCCAAGAAGTATTTCGCTTGGGATAAGGCAATAACTATGGCCGATGAGGTCGTGAAGCCCGAAATAACTGCATGGCTGATGAAACGAATAAGCCATCCCAACCTGGAGATTATGTTTAAGTCAAATCAGTTGAGGACTAGCCATGTTTAAAACTAGGAAAAAAGGGAATTCAACAGCTCTAATGATGCAATAACATCATCTACATATAAGAAATAAAGAATATATGAACAATTATCAAATACATATATATATATATATAATCTGTACTCATAAAAGGGTGATGTGAGGCACCAAAGATACTCATGGAAGTTTGGTAATATTGATACATAAATGAACATAGAAAGATATTTCATGAAGCATAAAAGCATATGCCTTGTATTGCAAAACATTATGACATGTAGCATTTGACATACATATAGCTGATATGTTAGACTAGACATACATACCTCAAGAGACCCATAACAGACTCCAATATACCAACCATAAGGGCCAGCAATATAGCAAGTTCCGTGTACAACTCGTCTGAAGAATCAACAATGCTGCTCAAGACATTAGAGACCAAAAGAGAAACCAATGCAACAGGACCGATAGCCAGCTGACGTGAGGAGCCAAATATTGCATAGACAAAGACGGGAACGAAACCGGAATCTGTAGGTCGAAAGAGGCATCTCAGTACCTAATGGCTCAAATAGGGATTGTTGCATTTTCTTACAAAATAAAAAACCACACATAGTAGAAGAATGATGGCATGCACTTTAGGTTTAAAACCATACAGGAGTTTTAAAGTAACAAATTATGTGACAATCTTACTCGATATTCATTTCCTTCCTAAATCATCTTTCAGGGGTGACACTCCCAAAGAATTATATGGTTTATGGATGCGCAAAAATTGCCAGGACCTTTCAGGAATTCATTTCATTCAGACCGATTCTTGATGTACATTATAAATGTAAACTATATTAGACATAAGCATACAATTTCTGTATTAGTAGACAATTTCAACATCAATTATAGACATGAGAAAACAATTTCAATATCAATTTGTCTTCTTCTTTGCAAAATAGGAGAGCATGCCGAATATTTTGCGTTTGTCCTAGTATAAAACCATTGAATGATGCCCTCTTTTGCTTGGGAAACAATGCTATGCACGAACTTCAAAAAGCATGATAAACCACGTGGCATACTTCAAGAGGGAATATAAAACAAACAAAAATAAAAGTTCAAAAGGTATCAAATGAAAGGTGGCTATGTAGGTCACGCACGGTGGCTGTAAACAAAAATTTTCAGCCCCTACACCAATGTAATGATTTACAAGTGCCACTTAAAATGCGAAAACAATCAAAATAAAACAATTACAACTCAAGGATCCTCTCTAACATTCAACATTCTTCTTTTATTCACAAAAATCATAAAAAATTACAATTGATAAATGAATCAAGAACAATGGGATGCATTGGATCAGCTCCAAAGGACTTAAGCCCTCCCCACTCTAGAATCACCTGGCTCGATGGCACACTGATCTAGGTCCCTTTTGAATCTCCTTAAGAAGGGAAACTTCAATGGCAAACCAAAACTAGATGGAGTAGATGAGAAAGCACAACCAAGAGTTGTATGTCACATAGGCATACCACCCAAAACACTACATGAAGAGGGCTAAGGTTTCTATTGTACGGGTGTACTACACTAACGGCTTCTAGGTGAGGCGTGTGGCACCCCATTGGGCTAGCGAGAGAGTAGGGAGAGTGGGGCATGTGGACTAGAGAGAGAGAGGTCATAAAAGTGTCTTAGGGCAATACAGTGTTTATATATGGTGCCTACAGTACTAGGGTTTGCCATTTTATTAAGATTCAGCATGGATCGTCGATCTACAATGATCTATGGGAAGAAGAGAGGCCTTTAATCTCAGCACTCCATTTCCTAAATCAACAATCATGATGAATGGAAGGCTCTAGAACAATTATCCTATGGTTTCCTTGAACCATTCTCTTTTAATTTAGGAACTTTCAATAACATATTTTATCTTAGTAAAATTCCAAAGTTATAGAGACAATTTCCAAAATCTCATAAGCTACCTTTTGCTCTTTCCCTCACAATCTCTAAAACACAACATTATGTAATATTATGTGTGACGGAAAGAAAAGAAGTCTCCCAAAAAAAAAGGCGTGTGGGTCATGGAGACCCATGGCTCCATGCCCCACACCATTTGGGCCCCCCACGTATGGGCATGTGACCATTGGGCCCCCATAACATCAAAAGCCCAAAATAATTTTAAAACCCCACTCAGTATTTTTAAAATGGCTTATGAATTTTTTTAAGTTGAAAATCCCTCCCATTTTTCTGCAAAAAAACTTGTGACGCAAAAATAGAATATTTAATACATTTTAAAATTTCATTTTAAATCATCATCCTTCTAGCTAATATACCTTGGACATCCCTTCCACGTCCACAAGGACTAACCCTACAAACCCTCCACGCTTGAAACTTATGTCCCAAGCTAAAGGGTTTTGGACTTTATTCTTGGGCCTAGACTACCCAACTAGGGTGAGCCAACAGGCACACAAAGCATGCCTCTCTGTTCCCCTGTGGACCACAGTCCCACTGGAGTACAGAATAACCACAGTCATAATCTTTACATGCTCTCAATGACTTTAAAGGCCGCATATCCCAACATCAAAAGCCATATCCGTGCATTATAGGTGAGAAAGAACTTTTTTCACATCTGAATTTTCTATATTCTTAAGTATTAGATTGCTTTATCTTCTTTCTATTTAGATGCCACTAGATACACATGTACATGGAACTAAATAAATTGAGAGACGAGAAAAAGTGAAAACACAAGCAATTTAACTCACAAAGGCCATATATTGGATGAAGTCCAGCAAGCTTTGCATAAGACATCGCCTGTACATATGTAATTGTAGGTCAGCCCATAGTCGAAGTAATCAAATTAATACAAATAAAACACCATGCACTTAATAAGAATGTGTAGACATCTTCACTAGATACACATGTACATCACAATCAAATAAGAAAGCAGAACAAGAGGAATGCTAAAGCACAAAAGGCCACATTCTAATCTAGCTCCAAGCTATCACATTCTATTTCTTAGAGGAAAAAAAATTCACAATGCAGGAAAAAAAAAGGTAAGAAAAAATTCAAAAACAAAAGTTGGAATACCAAAAAAAGTTGTAGACAAAATGAATGAAAGGGCAACTACCAAAACTGACCAACTTGATTCCAAAGTAGGACTGTGCTGGAACAAATTATTTCTCGAAATATGAGCAGCAGCACATATTTGCTCAACCAGAGATTTCACTATATTGTTTGAGAAACAACCATATCAAGATACTAGGTGATCTCATCAAGAACCACAGGAAAATGTTGGACATAATAGAACAGAATGGTGGACCAGGATTCATGCAGCCGATCCCAATTAATTGGGAAAAGGCATTGAGGATGATGATCATCATCATCATCATTCTGCATACCTCACATGGGTCTAAGAAGGGTGAGGATTTTAAACTTTCCCTTAACCTGTCCCAAGCCCAGGTAATGGAGGTGGGTTGTATTAGATAAGCAGCCAACGTAAAACTTTGCTAAAACTTTCTATGAATCCTAAACGTCTCACTGAAGGTATGGCCCTTGATAGAGTAGAATGGCATATCAGGATTCATGTAGCCAATACCAAATAATTGGAAAAAGGCTCTAATGATGATATGATGATGCATTAGTCTCACATCATTAAATATGGAAATAGAGAACCACTGATGACTCAAGGGTCTAGACCATGATATCATGAAAACATATATGCTAAGGACCTGACCTCCTAAGGCATTAGTACTCCACAAAAGACAGTCATCCACATGGTATTAAAAAGTGCTCGCCTCAGGCACCTCCTAGGCGCCACGCCTAGGAAGAGGCAACTAAGCCCTAGGTGGGCAGCTTGCACATCATCCTGGTGCCAGCCTTGCCATCAAATGGCTTGACCTCTTGAGGGCAGAAATCTCCTAAAAGCATGGGCAGAATCATCATCTCCTCCTTCTTAAGAGGAGGAATTATATTCTAACCTAAAATTCTGAAGTGTTGAAATTTTTTAGAGACAGAAAATATCCAACAACATTGAGAAATCATTCTAAATCCAATTCTTTTGGATTGGATTCGCTGTGAAATATTGGGAGAAGCTACATGAGGAGATTTTGGGGGATTTAAAGCACAATATTTATCCAAAACATCGAGGATTGGAGATTGGGCATCAAAGGTTAGTCATCTTTGTTTAAATCAAAATGTATTTGAGAGTTTTGTATATCTTCATTGAGCTCTTGTAGTAGCAAGGATCCAAAGTGGAAATATAGCTATTGCCTGGATAAAATTTATCAAAATGAAGTTAGCAGCAATTTATTGTGAACAATATTAACAGATTCAAACAACACATTCATGGTATCAAAGAGGGATGTTGCCCTAGGCAAGAAAGTTCTAGTGCACATTGGGAAATAGATTAATTATTATTTGGATGCCCGAAAAAAGAAAAAGGTAGCAAGGGAAGTAAGCATGGCAGAAGTGGAGGCCGGGGTTAATATGTTTGTTGGTGATACTTAAGTTGATGAAGGGGGGAGTAGAGTGAGTTCATCTCGAGGCAGTAAGAGTCAATGAATTCGGATTAAGAAGCTTGCTATGAAGGGCCTAAGCAAAAAGGTAGCAAGGGAAATAGATAAATTATTATCTGGAAAGTTCGAGCACATTGGGAAATAGATAAATTGTTATTTGGATGCCTGAAAAAAGGAAAAACGCAGCAAGGGAAGTAAGCACAGCAGAGGTGGAGGCCGGGGTTAAAATGTTGGGTGGTGATATGGAAGTTGATGAAGGGCGCAGTAGAGTGAGTTCCTCTCGAGGCAGTAAGAGTCAATGAATTTGGATTAAGAAGGCTGCTATGAAGAGGCCTAGGGCTGTCATTTTCTCCCCTGATCCCGAGGCTGTTGTACATGAAAGGTAGAAAGACAAGAACCAATTACTGTTAAAAGGACATTTAAAATAGAAAACCAAAGTCAAGTACGTCAACATATTACTAGGGGGATGCATCAGACACGAATTGCTTGCAATGCTACTCACCTTAAAACATATAAAGTTGGAGGATTTTGTTCAATATGGACCAAAAGTTGAAGAGCCCAACCATTTATGAGTTTAGGTAGCCATAGCTAAAAACAGAAATACAGCTAACAAAGGATTGCCTCAAGACACACAGGATGCATAGTACAATATGGGGTTTCAATCATAACAGAATCATAGACTGATAAGAGAAGCGCGAATATAATGAATGCGATGGTGAATTGTCCATTACAAACAAACATTCTGAGGCCTATTGATGCTTCGATTGATGTTCACAATGCACTATAGACTAGAGCATATTATACAAGTGGTAACAGGCATGGTTGCAGCTGCCAATTTATTGCACTAAAAGTGGGGTCATATTTTTGGACAGCATGCACAGCCCATTCCATAGCCCTCGTGCTTGATTCTATTAAAGAAATATCAAGGTAAAGGCGACACTTGATAAACCTAAGGCCATGACTCTGTTCATCTACATTCACACACTTACCCCTAGCATAATGCACAAGCTCAATGAGAAGATGCATACAATGAGGTTTAGGAACACAAGATTTGCCACATATCCTGAACTCTACAAAGCAAAATGGATTGGAGAAACCAATTACAATCTATGTTTACTTAAGAGGTTAGGTCTTAATGGAAGTGGCGAAACACAATTAAGGGAAGCGGGTCCATGATATTGCTTTGTCCAAGTCTTTTTGAAGTGAGATACTGTGCTTGCTTGAAGTATCCTTACCTTCAGTCAAAGTTTTGCATCTGGTTAATAGTGAGGTGAAGCCTTCCATGAATATGTCATGCATTCAAGCGTGTCAAGGGATAGATAGCCTAGGCATTCGTGAATGATGAGAGCATGTGTGGCCCAATATTGGAGATTGTAGTCACAAAGTAGGATAAGCAGCTCCATTGACCCTTGCATGTAGTTCTATAATATAATGCAGAGACTTGGATGTTGATAGGAAGGATGAATTATGGATGGCTTCAGTGAATGTCTTTAGAGGCACAATCCTAATAAGGACATTGAGGATAAATTGCCAAATCCTCTCTCATAAAAAGTGTCAAATCCGTTCTCTGTTAAAAAGAGATTTTTTTAACAAAAAACCCAACCTAATGTTTCATTTTACCAAAATGACTACTCATAAGTACCCAAAAAGCAACAAAAAACAAATCTTTTGAGTTAAAAAATAAAAAATATGGCAGACAGTTTTTACCTTTGTTGGCTACAATGGGAGCGGCCGGTCCACCGGTTAGAGGCCAGTTCCAAGGCCATTCCAATCTTTGGGGGTTAACTGGAGTGGAGTGGCCTCCACTCCACTGTTTCCAGGTTAGGACTGCACGGTTCGGTCTGGTTTTGACAATATTGGATGATTCTACACATTATACATGGTTGTAAACAATTCAACATAAAACCAACACATTTTCTTATAAACTTTCTAATGCTCAACAATAAAGAAAATATCCACTTTTTTTTTGTTTGGGTAAATCAGTGGGGAGGAAATATTTACTTCACACAAGATAAATAAAATCCTTTGATCAGAAAAGTGGGACAAATATAATTACCTAAAAACAAATGGGACGAATATTCCTCTAATGCTTTTAAAAATTATTTGAATATAAATGACATCCTTGAACAATTCTTTTGTCTTAATAACCCTAAATAGAATGGAGTGTCAAAATACAGGAATCAACATTAGGAAACGGTCATTGACTTAAGGCCAGAAGGCAGGAGTGCCCAAATCATTATGGGATGAAACCTCCTTAATGCCATATATAATTAAAAGGCTGCAATTCCATAATCTCAAATGAGATGTCTCCACACTTTAAGCATTATGGGTGTCCATGGGTTATGCACATCAGTGAGAGAGATTTCAAATACTTCGGGATTCAAGTGATAACATTCAGATATTTAATATATGGCACACACATAAATTGCATGTAGGGTCTAGTAATTGTGAGACAGAGCCTGCTCATTGCTATATATCAAATGATCAAAAGATCACCTATCATGGCATCAAGATAGGAATAATTAGCGTTTACTGCTGAGTCAGCAATTTTGAAACTAACTTAATTGTAGTCCCAGCATTTGAAGATGCTTTTGCTCCATAGAGAAACTTCAATACCAACAAAGTACTTCTGGCTGCCTAAATCCTTGATGTCAAACAGCCCCTTTAGGTAGCTTTAATTCTCCTATGGCCTCAAGGTCATCTCCCATAACCACAATAGCAAATCTAAATAGACCAGAAAAATATAGTATCGTGGTGTATATGTATGACCAAGCCTGAGTAACTGTTCAATCCATAAATCAGAAAAACAAATGCATGAAAGAATGCCAGAAATGAATCGGGAATGCAGTTAAATCAATAGGATCATAAGCCCATGAGTAAGAACAGAGCAAAATGGAAAGTAAAATAAGGAAAAAAGTGACTACAGAATTCGGTCGAGTGATCCTCAAGAAACCACCCAAATACTATTGTGATAATCAGGGTGCTCTGAGATTTTCCTCTAACCCAACCTAACAAGCAAGTACAGAGTATATGTATTTTTTCATGATACGGCACAAGCTTGATAGTTTATAACTCAATAGTTTTCTTTAGGGCTACGAGTAGCAAAGGCGCTAGCCAAGCCTCACTGCAATTACACATTTTGATTCTTGAAAGATACGCAAAACACATCAATATGTTTCTTTAAAGCTCTCTAAGTATCTCCTGGGATAGATTTCAATTCTTGAGAAACAAGTTAAAAATGCAAAGAATTTTAGCATGACAAAAGTGTCGTAATGTTTCCTACAGGTGACTTTTATCTTCGCCATGCAAGTCATTATTTGTCTGCACCTTTTTTCCATAGGAGTATTAATATCACTTGTATCTAGAACCCCTAGAAGCTTCTGTATGTAACTCCTTAAAAAGAGCAACAAATGAATGATGCCACTTTTTCCTCTTTCCTCTCATAGAGAGACCTCCAGATCTTCTTATTTCCTCAAAAAGGGACAACTCAACAAGCAGGAGGGTTCTCCCATTCCCCAAACCATGCCCCCAAAACGACAAATGTTCATCACAAACACATAATCATACATTCACAAACTATGTGTCAACCCAACACTCATACATATCTGAAATTCAAACTACAGTGATTCATTGCATTAGAGCTCTATATCGCCATAACATAACAACAATGAATACTCAATAATACAAGGAGCTTCAACCAGTGCTCTCCTAAAAAAACAAACCACTGAAAGCATTCAATTTGCAAAAAACATTTTCACTATAATAAATCACAGCCATTGTATCAAATCACCAAGTAATGAAAATTGATTGAAGCACCTAGAATACAAAATTAAACCGCAATTTCAAATATTTCCAGTTCGAACATCCACAACCCATCAACTCCAACATCAATCCAGCAAATGCTCATAGTGGATGAAATGAGAGAGAGACACAGTAGACCCCCAAATTCACGAAAAATAAATGTCGCCCATTTCCAAATTCAAAAAAATCAAACCCATGAACTCCAACACCTTTAACAGATGCTCATAATGGATTAAAAAAAAAAGAACTCGAACACAAATCAAGAGAAGAAAATACATTGTAATTGCACAAGCGAGACAAAAAGAGTAAATTTCTTGTAGACAATGTCGAAAAAGACAGTAAGAGAAACCCAACCTGGGGGACGAGCATGATGCCAACACTTAGACCAGCAGATAGGTCGAGTTGCAGGTACTCTCGCCACTTGTAGTTGCGAATCCATCGAGCACAAGGCAAGAAGAGCTCAACCCATTGGATCCAAGACCTATATCTAGGCCATGAGGGAATCCTCAAGAATAATGAGAAGAACGAAGAGGAAGAGGGAGAAGGAGAATTGTATGGGTGTTGCAGTGGAATGACCTTGACCTGCCTGCTGCTCCCCATGGAACCTAGAGATGAGGCTATGTCTGAGGTGCTGGATGAGGCATATGTGATTTCCATGCCTCTCCTGCAATTCTCCACATTCTCTCTCTCCCTCTCCCTCTCCCTCTCCCTCTCTTAATTTCAAAAGAAGAACATAAAAATGGTGACTCTTGACTGTTTTGAGCTTTGAGTTTTGAGTTTTTGACTTTCAAAGTTGTTGCTTGCCGTGTCACACCTCCCAGGCTCATTTCTCTGCATGAACCATGAAAAACACGGGATGCTTTTTCCCAAAATTAACGAAAATGATAAAACCTTTTGTGATACCCCAGGAGTCAATTATGTATATGCTCCTTAGAACTCCACTCCAAATTTTAGAGATGTAACTAGGGTAAGAAACAGGCCTGGGCCTGGGCCTAGGCCAAGCCTAGCCCCCCTAGTACCTATTGGACAGGATTAGGCCCAGCCCTGCTTGGATCGGGTTAAAGAGGCCTTGGCACTATTCAGTTTGGTCTAAAGCCATACAAAATAAAAAAATGAAGGAAAATGTAAAGAGAAATATGGTGAGCCAAGTCATGGCCCTATATCAAGCCACGGCACTTAGGTCATGGTACCCCAGCACTTGGGCTACATTTTGCAGCCCAAGCCCTAATTTTTAAGGGCTTGGATGATCAGGCTAAGCCGGGCTACCTAGCCCATTGCCACCCTTAGATGTAATATCTTCAACATCTCGACTAGTCAAAAAAAAATTTTAAATAACACTTTATATATGCTTGAAAAGTAATAACGATATAAGATTGAATAAACATCCCCAATTTTAGAGTATCAAATAAATACTTAAGCATTTCAAAGTCAAGGTGGATACTAAAATGTCATCTTCATTGTTCTATCTTTCTTTTTGACCTGAAGTTTTGGCATCTACATTATAATTAATTTGACCAGCATTTCAAAAAAAAAAAATGATGTTGAGTTCTTTATTTTGGTTAATGGGGATGAAGAGTCTCTTTCTACTTTTGAAATCGTTAGTAGTTTTTAAATGTGTTAGGTGAGAATAGAAACCTAGACATTAGTTGGGGTAAAAATGGTGATACCACTACAACTCTAACCCCAATCCCATTCTCAAAATGATGTCGAGTTCCTATATATTTTGATCAGACTATCTAAAAATTGGATGATATATGTTCATTATTCATATATTTTGATCGGTCTATCTAAAAATTGGATGGTATATATTCTTTATTCAGACTATCTAAACATTGGACATTATTCTTTTACATGTATATGCATATAATAGTGCACATGACTTTTTTTTCTTTTCTAATGTCGGTAATGGGTTTTTTCCATTTATACGTAGTGTGAATGAAACTTTTTCCTCATCCTTATGCATAGTCTTGTGCAATTTATCTAGGATACGTGGAATATAGTTTATATGCTACTTTTTTTATTATTTCTAAAATACTTCCAATCACAAATTAATTTTTTCGACCGTCTATTTTTTTAACCTCTTTTTTCCTTTTCTTTTTCTTTTTTTACTTTCAACATACTTTTCACATTGTATGAGATTTTTTTAATATTTCTTATTTTTTAACACTTTTTGACCTAGACCTTTCGTGCCGAGCTGTACTTTCCTACACCAATCCCAATGCATTGTCATCCAATGTGCCATTTACCATTGGATGTTGCAGCAATGGACTCGAAAAGAAGATGCGGGCATTTTGGTGACCCTGACCAAGTAGGCCTGGAGCTTGATGGTGTAAAAATTTCTGAAAAATTTGATCATATGAAGAAGGGGTGTGGTCTCATCTAATCGTCGAATGGCGACTTGAAATGAATTGTTGTGGTTGAATGAATTGACTGTAGCCATTGAAAAGAAAAAAAGAATACTCAGTTGGACGGTCAAGATCTGATGCTGATTGAGATGAACGGTCCAAAAGATATTCAAAAGGCTGCTTATGTGGGCTCCTTAGAAAGAAAGGATTTGCTTTTCGTCGTATGTATGCGTGATTGAGTACGAAAATGAATCTGACCGGGGATTGAGTCCACATGCATTGGTGGCTCTCCAATCATATCGCATGATGCTAATCCTACAATTATTCGTGACCCTCTATAATAATGGACATTATTGATTTGACAAGAAGTAGACTTTTGGAATGCCCAAAGGAAAAGAAAAGGAGTACTTATTTATCTTAAAAAAAAAAAGGCTCAAACAAAAGAAGAAAAAAATTTATTAAGGAGGATACTATCTATTTACTCTCTTGGTAAAACACCGGTTAGGAATACTTTCTACATCTCAACATTTGAGGGCATAGTATATTCTCAGCAAAAATATTATAGAAATATTTTACTAAAAAAATAATGCCGCAAGAATGACAGAAACACTCCAATTTTTGAATGGCTTGATTTACATATCACAATACTCAAAATTCAGTTTTTTAAAAATAATTATCCAATAATTCTTGTGAGGTTCCCAAAATTTTTAGACTAAATAAACCCTTTTAAGTAAGGGAGAAGATGTATAGTATGCTCCTGCAGGAGAAGTATAATTTAAGAGCTCAAAAAGAAAAAAGAAATAAGTAGGGAAAATCTTTTCCTTTTTAAAAGAAAACTGTTTCATGGAGTGGGAATCACATTTATGCATTTGCGGTCCTCAAGGTATAAAGCATCCATCTTAAAGATGAATTGGTCCATCTAAAAACAATTGAAACTAACGGTCCAAATGTTGGACCCGATTTCTATGCGGCCAAGCCCGCATATGTAGATACGCAGGTCTCTTAATAAATATATTTTTGAGATGGATTTTAAGACTTAAATTTTAAAGACATGTATTTCTAACATGGAAATCATGAATATGAAAAAATAAATAAATTTAGAAACTAAAAATAATAATTCTAATAAGAAAACATTTGGGCTGTTAGTTTCCATTGTTTTTTGATGGAACACCTACTTGCATCCATCTTTAAAATGGATGCTTTACACTTTCTGGACTGCATAGGTAGAAATGCGGTCCAACCTGCATGAAACAATTTTTCCTAAATGTTTTCTTAATAGAATTAGTATTTCTAATTTTTAAATTTTATTTATTTATTCATATTCATAATCTCCATATTACATATTACATGTTCTTAAAAATTAAGTCCAAAATCCATCTAAAAAACAAATTTTTAAGAGGTGACTTATTTCTACATGAACTCATAGAAACCGTGTCATTTTTTAAATGACAATTTTTTTTCGTATGTTATGGTGTAGTTTTTCATGATTTTTTTCATTTTTTTTTATATTTTATTTGAGAAGTGTTTTCTAGATCCGTTAATGTCTTGTATTAAGTAGGTTTATCCAATCATTTTGAGGTTATCTTTTATTAATCCATCTATTTTATGAAGTAAATTATTGGTATGTGGTTAACGTTTTTACGCAAAGGACACGTGGTTTCTGATGATATGATTTATGAACAAGTTCCATTATCTTAAGCCGTGAGAGGGAAAGAAAATGATGCATGTCAATCCAAAAATAAGTAGGACAGTTATACCACAAAATAAAAAGAACATAAAATAAATGAACTTGTTAAAAGATGAACTATTTTTAAGACTTCGATTTTTTTTTTTCTGGTACCATACATATTATATCGAGATGATCAATTGAAAGGTTTACTGCCTTCGAAACACTATTTTCTACTGAATTTTTGAGGCGCACATATTTCTATAGTTTAAGGTTGCAACCTTATATATACAATTTTCTTTCGGTAAATATAGTGGAGCTTGGTCTTTTGGTAGCCTAAAGCCACGCATGCTAACTCTTTCCTCTCGGTAAATATAGTCGAACTTGGTGGAGCTTGGTCTTTTTGGTGCATTTATTCTTCAATTTTTTTTAATGCGAGCAACTTATCAAAGCAAGAAAAAAAAAGGAGCTACATTTTGCAGTTTTCATACAATTCCCCATTAATTTTGTCAATCTTCTATGTTTCAGAGTGTTGAGCATAGAAAATTATGACGGCGGATTAAAGGAAAGTATAAAATGATAAAGGAGATGTAGAGAATATAAATTTCAAATAATACTTGAAAATTCTTAGTTAAAAACAAAAATTTAGTCATAAACTACTTTGAAGCCATAGCTATTTAATCATAAAACCTTATATTTAAAATGATATTTTCTTCCAAATACTAAATAAATAATTTTTCTTTATAGTCAAGTCGAAATAAAAAATACTTATCAAATAATATCAATAAATGTCATTAGCATAGTAACACTGTCATAAATCATAATAATCATCCCATAACAGTTGTTTAATAGTTTATTTATTTTATACTTTTATATTATTAATCAATCCCTAATATTTTCCTTAGTAATAACGTTATTACTAATTACGGGTAACAAATATTATAGCAATTATTAACTTTTTTTATTTAAGAATGTTAGTAATTATCATTAGATTCTTAATAAATAGGGTTTCTTTCTTTTCTTTTAATATTAATAATACAATTAGATATAAATATTTAGAAATCACTTAAGGTAAAATTTAATAATATTATAGTAAATTCTAAATAAGAATGTTCTTATTATGTAAAATAACATTTAGGGAAAATTATGTATATATTCATTATATTTACCATTATTACGAAAATACATCAAAAATTTCTATATTATACCTATATATGTTATTTCAACTTCATAACACTTTTTTAAAAAACAAACGGAAGTGCCCATTTTCGATTTTTGAAAAACTGAAAAATCCCCTCACTCATTAAAACCCCTTTTTCCTCCTTTTTTTTTTCCTATGGAAAATTAGTGGTGACAATAGCCCACTTCTTGCTCAGCAAATCAATCTAAAAAGCTACAACGTTATTGAGAAAAGTGTTAGTTATATGGCCTTTCAAGACCTTAATGCCAAGAGTCATTCGCTTAGTGGGAGTAAGTATGAGAGATAGAATATAGATGCTTGGTGAACTGAGGCCCAGATTCTCATACCCTTAGTACATGAGGTATTGAGAGCTTATGTTTTAAGAGAGCAATCTTTCAGAGGAGGTGTAAGGGCCGCCTCTGAGTCATGTGTGTGTGTGTGTATATATATATATAACTCTTTCCAACGTCTATAGGCGAAAATGAACAGTGATTTCGCCTACCCTCATCAGCATCCAAACTTCATCGCACGGTCACAGTTGTTCGGTAGTGTTTTATTTTTAATTTTTATTTTACAAATCCAAATTATTTGAAATTTGAAGCTTATGTACATCTTAGTGAGATACACCTAATAAAAATATGAAAAAAATAATTCACAAAATATAAATTGATCAAAATATCTCCGAAAATTTATAGGGGTATTTTGATCAATTTATATTTTATGAATTATATTTTTCATACTTTTATTAGGTGCGCCTCACTAAGATGTATACACGCTCAAATTTTCAAAAAATTTGGATTTGTAGAAAAAAAAAAACATCACTAGACAACTGTGATCTCGCGATGAAGTTTAGATGGTGATGAGGGCAGGCGAAATCACTATTCATTTTCTCCTATAGGCATTTTGTAGTATCTTCCGATATATATATATATATATATATATACTAATTTCATGTAGCAGTTGCATATTAATACCATGGTTGGGCTAAAGATAGTATTGGATGTGCATGTGTGTGTACGATCCATAGAAGTGTTGGGGGTGACTTACGAGTCAACCGATAGTGAAGAGAAAGGTCTGACATTTGGAATGCCGACCTTTGCAGTTGTAATGATCTTAAGACCATTTTGGTTTACAAGGATGTGCATATTTGTTTGGGACCTACGGTTGAGTCGCAGGTTGTGTGCTCTTTGAGGTGCAATATTTGGACTGCTTCAAGCTGGGTGAGTATTATACAATGCACGAGTGGTTTGAGAACCACTTTTAATGGGTCCAGGTCCCAAGAGACCCAAAGTAGGCGAGGTGGTCGGGGGTAGCTTTTGCTTGTGTCGATCCACATAGTGACATGAGTGAGTGTGTGTCGGATGACTTTGGAGCCATTCAAGTTAAATGGTCTGGCGAGGGAACCACCATCATGAAGTGTTTGGGTCATCATACAAGATGAGTAGTGCCCTTGTGGAGTGGAGATGAGGCAACCTTGTGGTTACCCAATGAATAAATGGTCTTAGAAGAACCAGTTGCGATAGAATAGGGAGTGGTCTTAGAACCACTTTTGAGCTTAGGACTAGTGGAGAGTCCACCAGTAACAGTGTGAGCATGAAGGGTGGCAGTTTTAGAACAGCTATTGCAGTTGACACAAATGGACTTGCCATTGATGTCTGTAAAGAAGGAGCAAGAGGTTTGAGGACCCTTTCCCGAGTTGTTTTGAGTGTGAAGGTCTAAAATACCATCAAGAGATAAATGGGAGTAGTGGATTGAGGCATCCTACTTCCCAATTCAAATGAGAGAGGAGTAATTGGACTCCATAGCAATTTTTAAGTGAAAGTGAGATGAGATGTCGGTTTGAGAGCAGACCGAACCAACTATAGGGTGGTGTATCTCCAGTGGCATCACCTGTTGGTCGGGCTTGGATTTACCTCGCTCGGGGACCCCGGCGTAATGACCCCCTCTCGGACAGCCGCTTGACTTGCGTGCACGTCATGTGCCATGTGCGGATAGGTATTTCCAAAGATGAGAGGATTTTAAAGCAATGAAGAGGTGTACTCGAGCACCTACCTCACCGTGGTTGAGTTTGTGGGATACGCCTGGGCTACCACCCTCTTAGAAAAATAACAAAAGCCTATCGGCTGTTCAACAATGTGATTTGAATTGGTCCTCTCTAAAATCAACACTTCACCTAGACTCTCACAAAAAGACTGTTAATAGAATCCACTTATGATAAACTCCTCTTCAATGCACTTACATGTTAATGTTCTAGTTTTAGGATTAGAGTGATAAGGAAGATAGGTGGACAAAGAGAGGAAAGGAAGAAATGAAAGTAGGTTGATGAGAGTTTGGTTTAGAGATGAGAAGAAGAAGAAGAAGATGAAGCAAAAGAAGTGAAGGGATGACTCGAAAATTGGGCAGCCTCTTGGCATAAATTCTCCTAAGAGGTATTACCGGAGACAAGGGAAAGCATCAGACTCGAGACCTTGATACCCGAAGGATTTGCAAAGTAGAGTTACATGACTGAGCCTGTAACTATCACTAACCCAAAGAGCCCCCTAAAATTGATCCAGGGAGAGAAAAGAGTAAAAGAGAGCAAAAGATATGGAAATCTCACACAGCTCGAGCACTATATGACCCGGTGGTTAGAGTAGCGTAAGGGTTGAAACTCTAAAAAAAACTAGCTCAAGATGACTCGAACCCGAGTGATCGAGTGCAAGAGAATCAATGTCTCTTATGACTCAACAACACTGTATGAGCTGATGGTTGGAGTAGTAGTCCAAGAGTTAAAAACCTAGGGCACTATCTCAAGAAGACCCCAGATCGAGTGCTCAAGGGTTAAAGAAGCAATGGGTAAAAAGGGCAAACAAAGGAATGACAAAAAAAATAAACTGAAATAAGTATATGAATTAGAGAGAGAGGGGAGTGTTTAAGGTGAGAAAGAAAAGAGTTAAGAAAATAGTTAAGAGGGATAAAAGAAGATGGACCCACCTCTGGTGCAGGTCCGGGTGTCTTGTGTTGTAAGTTAGGGTATGAGAGGGAGAAAATAGATGAGAGAGAGATGGACCCGCCTATAGTGCGGGTATGGGCTTCAAAGGGGGTAATTTGGGATAAGAGAAGATAAGAGTATAGAGTGAGGGAGATGGACCCGCCTCATAGGTGGGTCCAAACTGTAGGGGAGATGAGAGAGTGAAGACGAAAGAGAGTGTAGAGAGAGGAGAGGTGGACCCACCTAAGGTATGGGTTGTGCTTCAACGGGAGAGGATGAGAGTATGGGAAGAGAAGAGAGTGTGGGGAGACGGACGGACCCGCCTTGGGTGTGAGTCTGAGACTTTGGATGAGAGGGAAAGAGAGTAGGCAAGAGAGGAAGGGAGAGAGAGTAGGCAAGAGAGGAAGAGAGAGAAGCGAACCCGCTTATGGTGCAGGTCTGTCAATTGATAAGAGAGAGAGAGAGAGAGGGAGCGAAATAGAGAGAGCAGAACAAACCCACTTAAGGCATGGATCGGTGACCAAGCAAGGAGGAGAGAGAGAGATAGAAATAGAGAGAGAAAGAGAAGTTGTGCCCATCCTAGGTGCAGGTTTAGAGTTTAAAACATGAGAGAGAGTGGAAGAAGGATAGAGAAGGAGGGAGAGGCTCAAAACCGCCCTGGATCCGAGCAGAGAGAGAGAGAGGGGAGAGAGAGAAAGAGATAAAGAAAGAGAGAGAAGAGCGAGAAGAGAGAGAAAGAGAGAGAAAAAAAGAAGAGAGAGAGAGAAGGGAGAGGAGAAAAAGTGGACCTAGAATGGGCTTGAGCCTAGGTGCACCTTCATTGGTCCATTTACATGCACTTGAGAGCGAGGTCTTCATCCTTGTGGGTCAAGACTAGGGTTTAAGTTTTAGGTTGGGTTGGGGTAAGATGTGGTGTATGGAAACTATGGTGTATGGATTAGGGTAGGGTGTATGAATTCTAAGGTAGGCTGTATGAGGCACTATGGTGTATGGGGTAAGGTAAAGAGTAGGAAAACTAAGGTATATATGAAACTATGGTGTATGGAGTAGGGTATGTTGTAGGAAGGCTAAGGCAGGGTGTAGGGTGTATGGGAGTAGGATTGGAAGTTAGGAGTGATAGGGAGTATGAGAGCTAGAGTGTATGGAGTAGGATTGGGAGTTGGGAATCCTAAGGAAGTTGGAACTTTGGGGTCCTAGGGAGTGAAGGGTTCCTAGGGGTATTTTCTCTCTCTAAAAAATGATTCTCTCCCCTCTCTCATTGAGTCTTGAGATTAAACAAAATACCAAGTCTAAGATCTTAGAGTTCTCAAGCTCTTCTCATTAATTTCCAAAATTCTTAAGAGTCTCCAAGAGAGATTGTTACAAATTTATAGAGCGGCCTCAAGACAAGGGTGGATTGCTAAAAAACAACAAGAATTGTAAAAAAATACACATTTAATTAATTAAAATAATAATCTCATTTTTGGAATTAATGACCACAATACCCTTCTCAACAAATGAGAATACCATCCCTCTATGAGGGGCCTCTTGCCATTGCTAGACCTCGGGAGTTTTTTCGAACATTTACGATGGCAATTCAATCGATCAAACGTCGTAGAATCGATGCTTAAACTATTACCCATGTTTTGATACCCTTTGATCATCTTGAAACAGATTTTTAAGGAAGAATCCAAAATGGGCCAAGTTCCATAAACTTGTGATTCTTTGACTACTGATTCGGCACTATCCATCATATTCCGAGACTTCATTTTGATCACAAATTGAAGAAGATACTATCATGATCATTTTATGATAAATTTCATCCATTTTGATCTCCGTTTGAGTACGTTCCAATTTTGAGAAGTCGTCAGAAAATGAGATTGAAGCGATTGGAAAAGTATGCATTCATTGGCCTCAAAATTCGGTGTCATCCAGTCTCCAATCATTCACAAAAATTATATCACGTTGAAGTTCTTTGAAGCACGGTTGTAATGGACCCATACTTGTAACGATCCGACATCGGGACCTTGAGCTATGACTGAGATGTTCATCTTTTTAAAATCTAAATTTTCATGTTTTGAGCCCATCTTTTCTCTAAAAATTCTCTCGTTTCAGGTCACGTCATGATGCTTGCCATATGTCAAAATGAGCACATCATCGAGATCTAGCTCATGTATGAATTTGAGTTTAATTGGACCCAAAATGAGAAAGTTATGAACATTTGAAAATCATCTCGAAATGAGAAAGCACAGTTTCCATAAATGGAAACTAGTTCATCGAGGCTGCACTACAATAGGATAAAAACCACCATTTTTTAGTAAGTTAGTCTCAGAAGGTTTGATTGAGCCGAAATTTAGTACCTAGGGATTTTTCGATGTTCCAGATCCAATGTTGGTGATCTGATACTCTTTTGAGACCCAGAAAATAGGGTTGTAGTTATAGAGTCTATTTTCAACATGAGAGGAACTGGATTTAAAACCTGAGTTTCATCCTAATCATCTCAAAACTTGTCAAAACATGACGAAACTTTATAGATATCCTTAGGGCATCCAAAGTACACTCTCATGTAATTTAAGGCCATTTTGACACTTCTTCAAAGGTCGCCCAATATTATGCTTATTCTCGTGGTCTAACAGCGTCTTGGGCACTGGCGGGACCAAGTTACTACCGGCTCTCTCCTTATTCTTCTCGGGGATATAAATACATAAAAAATGACGTATAACAAAGAGATGAAGTAGAAATTAGAGAATCCAAATATAGAACATGGGTTTAGAGAAGAATGAAGATTTTGATTAAAAGAATGAAAAATTTAGAAAACAACATGAGGATTTTTAGAAATAGGATTTGAATTTTTAAGAAAAAAAGAGAATTTTGAAATTTAGAAGATCGAGTGAGAGTTTTATGATAAAAGAGAGCTTTAGGAGAGAGAAATGGTAAATGGATATTTTAATAAAAAAAAAAGAGTGAATAAAGATAGGTTGAGGAGTGAAGAATGAAGAAGAGGAGGAGAGAGAGAGAGGTAAGAAAGAAAGAGAGAGAATGAGAGAGAGGGAGAGAAGAGAGATAGAGAGAAAATGTGAGGGAACTAAGAGTGAGCAAAATAGAGAGAGAAAGAGAGTGGACCAAGAGAGATAAATAAAGAGAGAGGAAAGCAAAACATAGAGATCGAGAGGAAGAGAGACCGAGAGAGAGAAAGAGGGAGAGAGAAAGAGGGAGAGAGAAAGAAAGGGAACAAAGAGAGAAAGAAAGAGGAGGAAAGAGAGAGGGAGAAGGACAAAGAGAAAGAAAGAGGAGAGAGGGAGAAGGAGAGAGAAAGAGAGAGATAGAAAGAGAAGAGAGAGGGAAATATGGAGAGGAAGAGAGTGAGCATGCGACATTACACCGCATGCCCGAGAGAGAAAGGAGGGAGAAGGGAAAGACGCAGAGGAAGAGAATGCACACGAGCATTTGGCCACGTGCCCTAGAGAAAGAAAGAGATAGTGAAATGGAGAGAATGAGAATGAGAGAGAGATGAGAGAAGAGAGAGAAAGGGAGAGGAGAGTAGAGAGGAGAGAGAGGTAGAGAGGAGAGAGAGATCGAGAGAAAGAAGAGAGAGAAAGGGGAGAAGAGAGAGACATAGAAAAAGAGGAGAGAGAGGGAAGAGGATGGGAGAGGAGAGAGAAAGAGAACCGTGCACCTAGAGTCGCAAGCTCGAGTCCGAGTGCACGGCTTGGTTCGATGTGCCTTGTGAACCCTTTAGTGGACCAGGGGCTAGGTCTTAAGTGACTAGGCTAGGTTTGGAAGTTTGAAGTTCAAAATTTTAGGATTCGAAAGTTTAGGATTTGGAAGTCTTGAGTGACTAGGCTAGGATTTGAAGTCTAGAGTCCTAGGGGTATTCTCTCTCTAACCAAACTATTCTCTCTCCTCACTCTTGAAATAAGAAAGTAGAGTGAAAATGAAATTTAAAGCTCTCAAACTTCACTTACTTTCCAAATTTTTCAAGAATGATCAAAAGATCATAAAAAAATAAACTAGAAACCTTATATATGCATTTATTAAACATGGGTGGATGCCCAAAAGTTGTCCAAATTATCTATTGTTAGGATTAAAATGAATTAAAAATAAATCTTGTTTTTAGGTGAAATGACCAAAATAACGTCATGTAGAATGCAGAAAATAGTGAATTAGTCCCTCTCGAAGAAGGCTCATATCGTTCCCATCCTTTGGGGTTGATTTGGGGGCTTTTTGATGATCTTTCGGACGATCAATTGTCGTAGAAGTGTTGCTCAAATCATCATGATTGTTTTTTATATGCATTATGAACCAAATTCAGGCCAACTTTTGGGAACTTGATAACTTCAAATCTTCGTGTAGTTCGATCTACCGAGTTTTAGGTAGATTTCTTTATCACAAATCGAAGAGAATGTTGCTGCGAACATTTTGCAACAAAAATCACTCAATTTGGTTACCATTTAAGCACTTTCCCATTTGGGAAGATCGCCGAAAAATAGAATTTCGACGTTCGGAAAATTTGCCTCTTTCTTTTAAAATTCTACATCTTCAAGATTCAACCTCATGAAAATTTTTCCTCAATACATTCCCCTTTGTATCACGTTGCTATGATTCCGTTTTTAAGATGATCTGATGCCGGGATCTCAAGATATGACCATTTGGTTGAAGTCATCTTCTTCTTTTAAAAAATATGCAGCACATGAGTTTTTAATCCCATCTTCTCTCTTCAAATTCACTCAATTCGCTCATCATCTCATGTCGAGGTTTATGTCAAAACGTGCGCGTCAATTAGACACATCACGCCCTAAAATTTGGGAACATTCGGGACTAAGATGAGGGATATATGGGTATCGCAATGTCACTCATGAGCTCAAAGGTTGTAGTATCCAAAAATGGAAATTGGTACGCGGAGGCCGCGTGGGAATAATACGAAACCTACATACTTTGGGTAAGTTAAGCAGGGGGTCTAAAAGCATCCAAATGAGCTAAAAATTAGTATCCAGAGGTTTTTGGGCCTTCTATTTCAATGGAAGTGGTTTGGTGCTCATATGAGATATAAAAATTAGGGCTCTAGTTATGAGGTTATTTTCAACATGAAAGGAACTAGATTTGCCATCCGAATTCAGTCAAACCTATCTTAAACTTTTCGGATCAAGCTGAAAATTAGGGAGGATTCCTTGGGAGTGATTTACCACCTTCTTATGAAATTTGAAGCTATTCCAACAATTTCGAAATTCGGGTTTTTTCTTTCAATGCTTTCGTTGTCTAGGAGCTTTTTTGGTACTCCCAGACCTAAGTCGCAACTGGATCCTTTTTAATTCACATTGGGAGTCCAATTTTTTCAAAAAACCTGTAATAGGGGGAAATCATGGTTCGAACCCTTTGTGTCGGGCCACTCATTCGTGACCTATAAGGACTTAATGTTGTGCAAGAGTGGAACAATAACTCAAAGGTGTCTAGTCCAATGGAAAGCTTTCACACATCTCAAAAAAACTGTCCATAATCAGTCATAATATCATCTAACAACAGTATGCAAGAAATTTGAGAGAGAACGGATCAAAGATGAGCAAGATATGGCAATACTACACACTATGGTCCATTGGACCACCAAATTTGTTTTATGCAAAAGTTCGAACTTTCCAAGGGTTGAATACGGCTCTAAAATGAATAAAAAATATCTGGAAATTCAAGATCAAGATTCAACAATGATTTGGATAATTCGAAATTAAAAGGGGACATAGGGAACTACTCATAATCAAGGATTTATGGAGCATAACAACTATAATCATACGAGGGATCATACTATAGAAAAGATGCATAAAAGGATGTATAAGAAAAGATCAAATGGATATAATACTACTATAAATCACAATTTCCAGGAACTATAGATGGTGAATAAGAGGAACTTTTTTGAAGAACAAACTAGAAATGATATACCTTGATCGTAGAGTTATGTGAGCTTCATCATGGGAGTGAAAGACCGCCATCAAAGCTCCAAGGATCATCAATGGGGATCACGATCTCCTAAACCCTAGAGGAGGTGCGTGGAGGTTATGAATCTTACCTCTCTTATCTCTTTCAAACAAGGTAGGTTTGATTTTCTCAAATTGAATGAACAGGGTTTTGGACTCATGAAGTTTATATAATGAGTGTATAACCCTCGGCATCTTGATGCACATTATCAAAGGCACATGAGGGGCTAATATACCTTAGCCACCCATCCATATCTAACCACTAGGATCAAGGGATGGGATTTAGCACATTCTCAGCACATCAAACCCTAAATTAAGCCACTTTACCCTTTTATCCTTAGGTCCATGTTATTATTCCAAATGAATCCGACTTGCCCTTACACAAAAGCCCTTAGATTTAAATATCCAAATAGTGTAGAGAACCATCAAGGGCAATGAGCAATATAGTAAAAGGTGAAAACTCACACATGTGGAAATATACTCCTTTATGAAAACCAATCACTTTATAGATCTAAATTTTCAAACCAACCACATCAAGATTAATGTCCCCTTCACATATGTGTGAATATATTTTCAATTTCAAATTCAAAATCGATTTTAGTATTTGAATTCGATTTTCAAATTAAACTAAATTGAACCTCACACATGACAACTAAGGCACTTGTGTGAATCAATTAGACATGTAACAAAATGTACTTTAAGTTATAACATAATATAACAAAATATAACAAGCTTTTAAAAACACAACAACATAACAAATTCCATCTATGTCCCCCACCTAGGGATTAACACCCAGCTACATGGTGATTTAATGGTGGGGCCGGGTGTTATACGTCATTCTTGATGCACTTGTATTCCCGAGCCGCATAAGGAGAGTCAGTAACAACATGGTCCTGTTGGTACCCAAGATACCACCAGACCATGGGAACCCTGCAAAATAAACTTGAAAATGGGCAACCTTGAAAAGAATATTGGAATGGCCTTTGAAAGCATGAAAAGGGTACTTTGGGATGCCTAAAGGACGCTCACAAAGTTTTTTACATTTCAATAAGATTTGACATGATCAGGGCGAAACTCAATTATCAAATCCAGCTCCTATCATGCTGAAAATAGATCTCATAACTAGAACCTTATTTTTTTGGGCTTCAAACCAATGCCAGACCACCTCCATCAGATCCAGAGCATTGAAAAATCTCCAAGGACCAAATTTGGGCTTAATCAGACCTTCTAGGACCATTTTATGCGTAAATTACCACAAACAGGTAGGTTTCATACTGTTGCGATGCGGCCTCAATGAACCAGTTGCCATATCTAGAAACTATGTTTTCACCCCTCAGGACGATTTTCAAATTCTCATAGCTCGCTTGTTCAGAATCGAAACAAGCTCAAATCAGTCACAAGCTAGACCTCAACGGCCTGGTCAATTTGACATATGGCACGCATCATAGCGTGGTCTGAGATGAGAGAACTTCTAGAAAGAAAGTGGGTCCAAAAGCATGAAAATCATAATTTTTGAAAGAAGATTGTTGGAAGGTATGTTTCATCAACATGGGACCCTCGCTCAATAAAGGCCTCACAAATAGTGAAAACTTTGACAGTCTCAGAACAGCCCTAGAACTGGCCAAGATATTCATCAGGTCTCTTGAGACTCTCCTGCCAAGTTTCATTGCATTCTGACATGTCTAAGGCAATACAGATTGAGAAACAATTCCGATAGAATTAGCCTATCGCATGCTGAAACGGACCCCTATAACTAGAACTATATTTTTATAATCTCAAATTGTTATGGAACCACCACCATTGGATCCGTCATGGTTAAAAACCCTCAAGGGACAAATTTTAGCCCAAACGGACACTCCAAAAAAAAGTTATAGGCGAAAGAGTAAAACAGGTGAAGCCGCACGCTATTCTTGTCCGGTCACCCAGCAACACTACATCATTGAAGGAACAATCATGATTAGTAACTTTTGACGCTCATATCTCACTCGTCTGAAGTCGGATTGTGCACAAATTTTGTGCGCATGTTCGTTTAGTTAAGACAAGTGATTCGATATGAGGCACACCCCGTAACGCTACTCGAGCATGAAGAAAAGCTAGAGAGAAGTTGCTGATCCGTGAAGAAAGTATAGGAAATTTAGTAGCGTCGTGCCTCGCTTGAGTGGCCATATCACGCTGCTCGTGAGACCAATTTCATTGTGGGCGTAAGGTCTTGGGCCATCTCTGACCCGAGGCCCATACATGATTAACAGTTGGATTCTACACATGAAGCCGACGAACATACTGTAAATTTCGTCGTCAGAATCCTTGATTCTGGCCAAAATTCCAAACTTGCAAAATCTTCATTCGGCCATGGAATCGAGCTGCGTTTGGTGCCCCGTGATTGTACCGGCATGCTCAGTGTGATTCAGTAAAGAAAACACACAAAAACGTCAAAGAATGAACACACTATCGATCCAAAGTTTCAATATCTACTCAAATTTTAAGTCACATGATCGTGCACTAAAAACACGATCCATGGCTCGAAGTTGGTATAAATCGATCGCCATGCCGAGTCCTATAAGAGAACAATCATCTTATGATCAACCAGGCATTAGAACGACCCCAGATCAGCCATGAAAGATCACGCAAGTCTTTGGGCAACACAAGGACAGTTATGAAATTCCACAACTTGTTAGGAAAGGGACAAATATGTCATTTTTCATCCTATTTTCTAATTTATTTTAATTCAATTTAATCTTAATTTCCAGCAATTGGGGTTACTTTTGATCATCCACCCATGTTTGGGGCACACTTCTATATATACGTACCATCATTGTATGAGAAAAAAAGAAAAGAAGAGCTAAAGGCATCCACACACAAGAGAGAGTTTTCACTTAATACAAGTTTCTCTTTCTTACCATTGTTGTCTCACGTTTGAGAGAGAGTGAGGTGAGAGAAACGTTTGACTAGTACCCTCAGGGTTGAGATAAACCTTCTCTCTCTTCTTTTTCTTTTCTTCTTCTCTCTCTCTTCTCCGCTCTCTTCTCCCTCTTCTTCGTCTGAGTTCCTTGTAGAGGTTGTGCACGGCAGTGGCAGTGTCGTGCATGCCTCCCCCTTGGTTTCACGTGTTGTGCATGGCGATGGTAGTGCCATGGATGAGTCCCCCTCCCCTTCTCTTCACTTGTCTCTTTCCTCTAATGAATTCTGTAGACGGCGTTGTCTATCGCCGCCCACAGATGTAGCTATGACATCTTGACGAAGAACCCAAACGGCGAAGTTTGTTGCCGCCTGCAGGGGTCTTCCTCTACCGCACATCTAGTAGAGACGGCGATACCTATCGCTTCTCGCTAGAGGCTCTGGCAACACCCATCACTGCCCGTGAGCTTCCTCCGTGCGTCCGGTGCCCATCGTCGTTCTCACTTCATCCCACACCTCTTGCCGTGTGACCTTGGAGAAGCCATCTCCGTGTGCCTCGTCAGGAGCCAGTGCCATCTGCAAGGGATGTGTCATCTCCTCATGTTGTCAACGACGATGCCTATAGATATCCAGACTTCTCTTCTCTTTGTCGTCTCACCCTTTTCTCTTTATGCCTTTCTCTTCTCACTTGACTGAGGATAGACTTAACTCAACACTGTCGTGCTGACCTCGGTTTCGAGTAGTATTGCCGTCGTGTTGGTCCTGAGAACCATGCTCATTTTGCTACCACTCCGAGTCGGTAATTTCTGGTTGTCATGCTAGTCTCACCCTTACGTCAAGCTCCCTTCTCTTTTATCTTTCACCGAGGCTCACACTTCATTGCCTTCTCATATGAACGTGCATTACTCTAAGACAAGGGTGGGTCCCTTTGATCCACTTGTCTTACAAATAAACCATAGAAGTGTTATGCAGAAAAACAAGAGGATTACAGGTCAAGGGAGGCGATTCCAACCCAGCTCATGTAGCTGGGGGACTTTCTTCGTGATCTAAGAGGGCGCCCCCGCGAGCCAGCCCGAGTAAGTCTAGAACCCACCTAAAATTCCTCTCTCATTGGTTGGTATACTTGCCCTTGCCCTCGAGCAAGGTTCCGAGAGTGCGATCTCAAATCCCGGGGTCACCAGAAACCTGAGACATGTGCCGTCAGATCACCTAGATCCGGAGGGCGAGATCGAGGAACATAACCAGCTTGACGACTCCACTGGGGACTTATTACCTCTTAGTCGGTTTGCTCTTGTTTGACCAATTTCATTTTTTACTTTCTGCACCTATTTCTATGGCACCTGGGTTATTCAACCCGTTCATTCGGGTCGAGGACTTATCCCTGCACTCGTGGGTGTCCCAGAGAAGCGAGTCGCTCAAGCCTCCTTCCCTACTCTCCTTCTGAGTCAGGACTCACAATCCAGCTCCAAGGTTCTCACCTGGATTGGTGCGAGAGGGGACTTAAAGGTCCCTGCCTCCGCGCTTTCTCGCCCTGGTGGACTCTCCGCCAAGGCCTCTTGCATGGGTAACACTCATGTTGCTGCACACCTTGCTATTGGCGAATCTCCTACCAGTGATACTGCTGCAGTACACCGAAAGGCTGCCCCATCCATCCCTACGAAAGGCAAGCAAACTATCGTCGCTCCTGAGGTTCGTCGCAAGGAAACCCCTTGTGCTCCTTCACTGCTCTGAGCCTCCACACCTGGAGCGTCGGTACATAGAGGCAGAGGTCTTGAGGTCTTCACCGCTCACACACACTCAACGGCTCTCGGTCTATCCACTCGGCCACACCTCGGGGAAACCCTCACATTGCCTTGAGCTCGCGTCCAAGATCAAGCCTTCTCGGGCCAAACCCTACATGCATCATGCATTCGCCTTCCACAGCTCGGGGCAGCGCTAGCTCTATGCCACCTTGAGCACAAGAGGGTCTAATGTTCCATCTTCCGTCCCGACACACACAGCTTCACCTTGTGAGAGACTAGCTCCCACCTCGTCCTTCACAATCACAAGCTCGCGGTTCTCGGCCTCCTCAGGTTAAACCCATTGACTGAGCTCGGGCTGACCCCCAAGTCACCCGGACGGCTAACCCTAAAGGTGCACACGCACCATCTTTGCAGGCCCCTCTTGGATCCATACTCAGGCGAAGTCACGAAGCAGCTTCTTCCTTTGCCGATTCCCCGATGCCAGGCAAGCACCACTAGCCCTAGTACTCAAAGGTCTTCCCTATGAGTAACATCTTAAGCCAGCCCCGGGTCAACAGAACACCCGGGCCTCACAAAGGAATTCGGGGCAACGACTTAATGTCAGAAAGAGGCCTCCAGCCTCCAAGACAAGAACCCAAGCTACCCTCCATCCTTGGGCCCCACTCCCTGCTCCAGCTCATAGATATGAACCTCGCCTGTTCGAAGAAAAAGGGGCAGTCCAGGTGTCAGGCTCGATTATGGAATGAGGTCCACAGCTGCCTCAGGATCAAGCAGAAAAGAGGCTTGCAAATTCTGACCAGGGAAACCTCCAAGGCAGTTGAGGTCACCACCCTTGACAACCTCCTGCCTTGTAATCCCTTCTTCCCTCTTCAAAATCCGGAGCCTGAGCAAGTCTAGGATTACAGTTTGGTGATCACCACCAGGAAGTCACTGTCCCAAGACAGTCAAGAACCGGTCCTCATAAGATCGGCATACAAAGCCCGAGTCCAGTAGTGGCAAGCTGAGCCCCTTCAGACTGACTTGCCACACACGACTCGCCAGCCTCGGCAGTCCGTTGCATCACCTGACTCTGACCACCCAGAAGAAATAATCAGTGTCATGGTGATCAATGACCCGAACGACGCTAGGAGGAGTGGATGAACAAGTTCGAGGAAATGATGCATGCCATCCTCGGAAAGATGGAGCGTCTAGAGGCCTCAAGGTCCCTTTCTTCATCTGATTCCCCAACCAGTGCAGACACAACTCCTAGGAAGACTCCCCCTCCGGTCTCCCAAGACAGCTCCTCCTCTCGCGGGGTCTCTCAAATCGACATAGATGCTATGGTGGCCCATAGCCTCAAGAACAAGGTCCCGAGCATGCAGGAGACGCCGCTCTACTAAAATCCATATCCTTTATACATTGACCACGTGTCATTTCCCCTGAACTACCAAAAAGGGAAACTCCCCCTGTTCAATGGTACCACGTCTCCTCATCAGCATGTGGCCCACTTCCAAGCGACCTGCCAGGAAACGGCAAGTGACAGACGTCTCATCCTTTATCATTTCGTCGAGACTCTTGAAGGACCAGCCTTCCAATGGTATGCTCGGCTGCCACCAAACTCGATGCACACGTGGCAAGAAATGGAGCAGTTGTTCTACCAATGCTTCTACAAAGTCCAAAGGAACATGGAAACCATCGAGCTGCTCACCTTGATGCAAGACCTTGGTGAGTCAATTGACAAGTTCATCACCCGATGGGGAGAGTTGGTGACCTTTCATGCCACTCCCATGACAGAGAAGGAAGCAGTCCAGACCTGCATACGAAACATGCTTCCCGAGATCACCCTACATGTCGAGGCATCCAATCCACCCTCCATGTCAGAGCTCATCTCTAAGGCAGTTCGTATCGAGGGGTTGTTCAAGAACCACAGAGGCCCTTATCAGCAATCCGACGGCTCAAAATCAAAAGGCATTGATTAACGCGATCGTCACCATGACTGACACTAAATGCGCGGCTCCCCAAACTCTCGACCTCTTTAAAGCACATACGTCCTAGACTTGGGGCAAGCAGCAATCCTACAATGAGCTGTCCCGTCTCCTAAAATTAGTAAGCGGAACGACTACTGGACCCAGCTCCAGAATAAGGTTTACCCCTTTGACACATAGTGGACCCCTGTACTGCTCCAACTGCTGTTAGAATAGAACATGATCCAGCTGCCATAGGTCACCAATGTAGAGTTGCCGAGGCAGGAGTCGAATGAGAAATACTGCGCCTATCATAGGAGAGTAGCCCACCCCACTCACGACTGCTACAAGCTCAACAACACTATCGAGGCCCTTATCAACAAGGGCCAGATAAAGCTCAAAGAGTTGAAAAAGACATTCGGGGCAGCTGAGGCATCTCACATAGTCACGATCCAAGAGGACGACGGGGCACCCGCTATCCTTCATGCATTTTTCTCTATAATGCTTGACGAAGGGATCACCAACCCAAAGCTGACAAGGAAGCCCAAGTCCTTCCTCCAAGGATCGAGAACCCCTGATGCGCGTATCACCAGATACGAGGTCATGACATCAACGAGTGCACTGGCTTCCATAAACTCTTGGCATAAAAGATGCAGCAGTGTCAGGAGGTTTAGGGCGAGCTGGCAAGACACCCTCAAGTCCCTCTTCTGTATATGTAAGAAGATCGCCAGACGCAAGCCCAGCAAAATATTGTTCAAGGCCCTTTGAAGATCCTCTTTGAGGCAATGCTCCAGCAGGGTTTTGTCACCCCCAAGTCAGCTAGATAGCCTAAGCGTCTTTCCTGGGGCATGGAAAAAATCTAGTGCCCCTATCACCAAGTGTGGGGTCACAAACTCAAGGAGTGCATTGGGTTTGAGGCCATAGTCACGGAGAAAGTCCAGCGAGGCCACATCGTTGGTGCGGTCCTCTCAGGACACGCTCAAGCCCTTGCTCCCGTTCAAGAAGAAGCCTCGCTACAGTCCCGTCATGAGCATGCACTGGACCTTTTAGAGCCCTCGACCTCTCAGCCCTGGGAAGTCTACCATGGACGAAGTAGGCTCAAATCCCTGAAACGTGAGGCAGTCTAGGGCCACTCACCTGCTTGATAGGGCTGTCCAAACACCCCCTCTAGGATCCCGAAGGAGACGGCGAGCACCTAGGTCAGCCCCCCGAAGGAATCATCTTCCTCAGCCACTAGTCTAGGAAGAATTCCTCAAGCACCTTCCTCTGGTGCCGACCTTGGGGGACTTCATCCTAGGCACAGCTTGCCTCATCTTATGGTCCAATCAAGCAGACGCCCTGAGTTATCAATATCTTAGGAGTCGGCCAAAATGGGTGATAATGTTAAAAGCACCCCAAAATGATCAAAGCCGAGGCATGACCTTAAAAGCCTCCTGCAAACGTCCAATTCCGGTGATGACATAAAAAGCTGTTTGGAACGTTCTAACTCTTCTTCTCTTTCCCCCTCCTCTATTCCTTCTGTAGGTACAACTCGGCGATGCCCATATTTCGACACTCTAAACAAAGTGTTTGGAGGCACCAACCTCATCATGTGGCAATAAGAGCGCCTCATATAAATGCTGGCCCAGGCGGCAAGATTCTCGACAACCGCCAACGCCCTGGCAGCCCGGGCCAAAGCCGAGTCATCCTCGACCTCCTCTTCTAAAGAAGCCTCCCAGATGGTGTAGATCTTGGAAGTACCAACTAGCACCGGGTAGGCAAATGAACTTAAGATCGGGAAAGAAGCCACAACCCACACCTTCAAAGGTCAAGATCCTCAAATTTCATGATCCTTCACTTTTCCTTAAGCCTAAACCTCAAACCTCTACATACCTAGTACAAATTCCTATTATTGTCCCATCAACCCAGACCACACCAGCTAAACAATGTCAGCCAGTGTCACAAACCATAACTCAACCAAAGCCTGTTCTTAAGCCTACCCTGCCACCTACAACAGTGACTGGATCAGGAACACAGAAGACGAATGAGGATAAAGAAAAATACGACGTAATTAGACACTTGAGAAAGCTTTCAGCCCTTTTAAGTATCTATGATGCCCTCCTGCTGTCTATAGACTATCGTATGGCTCTGGTCCAAGCTCTTTCTAACTCAGAGGTGTACAAGACTGCGATGGAACCTATTGAGGTTGACCCAGCCATTCTAAGTGGGTGCCTGACAATCTCCTTTTCCGAAGATGACCTTCAATTGGGAGGCAAATTCCACAATCGCCCCCTCTTCATGAATGGTGAACTGCACACCTAACCTCTTAATCAGATCATGTTGGACGGAGGGTCACTCGTTAACTTGATCCCAAGAAGGATTCTCACCTGAATAGGATTAGGGTCTGACGATCTCACTCCTACCCACATCATTGTGCAAGGGTTCAACCAGTCAAGAGAAAAGCCAGCCGGCACAGTGCGTCTTTGCGTCAAGATTGGTGATCTCAATAATTACACTCAGTTCCACGTAATCGACATCGATACCTCTTATAACGTCCTGCTTAGTCATCCTTGGCTTCACGATCAGGGGGTGGTTCCTTCCACGCTCCATCAATGTTTCAAGTACAGCCGAGATGGAAGGCAACACACGGTCTATACTGACAAATGACCATTCCCCGTAGCTGAAACTCACTACGTCGATGCCAAGTACTATTTCATAGACCTTCCAGCATCAGAAAAGCGAAAAGATGATCATTAGAAGTCTGTGAGAGAGACAGGACCTTCGTCTCATGACGACGTTGAGGATCTAGGGCGAATGATCACATATATGTTCAAAGAAGAGGAAAGACAAGGCAAGATCCTCCCTTTGACCGCCATTCACCCAAGTATGCCTTGCCACCTCTCCAAGGTCATGGTATCCTCTCTCAAAGACAAAGCTTCTCCCTCTATTTCTAATTCGCCAGAACAAAACGACGAGTTAGAAGTAGCCCCTTAGCCCGAGGAAGCCCCAGAGGTGGACCTTCCAGCACCAAGGGTCACCTATACATCAGACCAGCAAAAGGCTCTACATGTCCCCATCGCTCTCTTAGAGGCAGAACTAGCGCACCAACCGCCATGGAAGGTGCTCCAAATTTTGTCCTCCTTAAATAAGGAGATAACGGGCAGCCAAAAGAAGGTCTTACACTTCTCTGGGATTGTCAAGGAAGTACAGGTTGACAAGAGTCATCCCTCTAGCTCTCAAGAACAAGACCCCATGGTGGAGCTGAGAAGCGAGGTGCGTAGCCTCCAGAATCAGCTGAAGGCTATGCACGTTGCTTTAAAGCACTTAAAGGAGTTTGTCCCTGAGACTAAAACTTATGGCGAGCTCAAAAAGCAATGTACCTCGAATCGAAGCCAAAGCTCACCAAGACTGAAGCATTTATATCGAGCAGGCTCATCAAAACATGAGAACCATGAATTATGAGCCACTCTCCAATCAAACACTAAAGGGTGAGGTAACAATCGCTCCCCCATTCGAGGTCATTGAAGCCACAACAAGCTGCCACAAGATGAAGCAAGGAGTGGGCTACTCTTTCTCATCTCAAACCATGAAAGGGCTGAATCAATGAAATGAAGAAGAAAAAGAGGGAACAAAAGACATGTCATGCATAGGGAAGAGAAAAGAATCATTTCATTCATCAATCAAAGATTGTTGTAAATATCAGTGAAAAGGCAAAAAGGGGGATTCTATCACTATTGCCAGCAATTTGGGTACAAAAAAAATTACGAGGAGAAATATGCGCTCAAATCTCAAAGCTAAGCCTATAGTGGTCATGTTGCGCCGATTTGATTTCATCCTTCATAGCTGCCGCCTTAAGGAGGGCAAACTTTCTAACCAAAGGAGGGATTCCCCACGTACCAACTGAGGAGAAAATGGGTCTTTTCCTACTTCACGGCCCACATCAAGCAAGCTTTCCAAATAATTGATGTTACATTCAAGAATCGCCATGTCATTCTCATTCTAAGACATGCGATTTCTTTAACAATCGAAAGAACCTCTGAAGGAAAAATCTCGAAATCTGGGTGAGCGAGCAGACGCATGAGCAAGTTGGTTCTAAGGTTACCCAAGTGTGTCGCCACAAAATATGTGACAGTAAGAGGCCCAGGGAAGAACTTAAGTAAAGGCCTGATAGACGGATGTTTCTCAATAGAAGCTGATTTATAACATCAAAACCACCCTAGCCTGTTGAGCTACTTCAGCCGACTTTTCTTTGAACAAGTCCACACAAGGGATGTTAAAGTCTAAAAGGTTGTCTATCAACCTCTCCACCAAAAGAGGGAATGTGACCAGCTCGACGAAAGAAGCCTAGCTGAAAAGTTGATAAGCAGCTTTGAGAAGATCACGTCCACCGTCTTCAGAGACGTTACGGCGATTGAGCCTGGTAACTTTTGTAGGGAAAGGCATCACAACCTGTGATATGACAAAGCCTCCCCGAATGCGCCAAACTAGGGGATGAACAACTTCCCTTAAAAGGAAGTGACTGCAAAAGCTGAGCCTATGATAAATTCCCTTCAAACAGAAGGTGCACAGCTCCCTCTCAGGGTGGGAAGGGGAATCGCCTCATTGCCCATTACTATAAGGTCTTACTCACTCTCACTTTCAAAAATAGGAGGTTGAGGAGAGAGACGTGTTTCGTTCTCAGTAACGAGAGGCTCCTCGTCCTAAATAATAGTGAGCTCCTTGTTGGAAGAATCCCACATTCTGGAAGCTTTAGAGGCCTTGGCTGATCACCGAGAAGACATCCGTCGAAGGACCTTATCCAAAAGCATGACTGTTGTTGTCTTCCCACTGAGTTGGAATCGCCATCTCCCAGTCAAAGGTAAGACTGTCGCTACCAGGAGGGAATCGCCGTCTCACGATCAGCCAAGGACTATCGACGTGCCCCGAACCAAGTCGTATTAATGCCTCACTCCAGCTGTCTGCACACACCGCACATGCATCCCTTGAAATCTGGACACACCGCCTGACGCTTGTGGCATGGCCTGTCACCGTGCTTGCGGAGGGTGACCGTTCTTTGTCCCATGACTCCGCACCTCCTCGACCGTTACGGTCCTGCAACCCTTTGGATTCCCACCGACCCTTCCCCTCTTTACCAAGAATTCACTGCTATCCACCGGGAAAATCCTTCCCTGCCTTCTGCTCGTTGCAAGAGTTTAGCAAAAAACCACTGGAAGTCCTCAAAAGACTTCTCTGAGATCCTGTGGATTGACCTTCTCCCTGGTTAACCACTTCAGCAGTTCACCAAAGCTCACAGAAATTCCGCTAAGTTTCTGGTGATCTCAATGCAGCCCCTTCTCCTTCTCCTCCAACAACCAGAGAGTTGACAAAGCCCTATAAACTCTCTATGACCTCCACTTCATCAGCTGAACAGCTGGAGCAACACTCGAATCCCGGTAGGGCACCTTTGCAAATTCCGCCAAGGCTTTGAGAAACCCTTTGGCTTGCCTAGAAAGCCTCAACACTTGCTAGAAAGTGGTCGCAATCACACTGTGAAGCTTCACTTCGCTTGAAATTTGCCAATAAAACTCCTAAGGGCCTGTCTTTGCAAGTTTTATCTGGGAAGTTCTTATCGAAAAACCCCTGTCAGAAGCTTTGATTCTCTCTCTAAAAAGCTTTCTATTGTTTTACCCTTTGGTAAAACAGTAAACTGGGGTTTCTCCCCCTTTTATTCCCAGCAATGTCGGAGACTGCCCCCGACAAACTCAGAATGATGCTCCAATCCTCAGCCCTTGATGGTAATAAGACCAGGCCGGGGTGGGTCAAACTCGAGACCCGAAGCATCATCACTGTGCACCTCGTCAAGACTTGCGTCGCATGCCGCGCGCCCCATCAAGACTTTTACTGAGCGCCTCAACCAAAGATTATCACCACGCATCTCGTCCAGAGATTATCACCGCGTGTCTTGTCCAGGGGTCATCGCCGCGCACCTCATCAAGACTTGTGTCGCATGCCTCATTAGAAGGCTAGTGTCGCGTGCCTCGTCAAGACTTTCATCAAGCGCTCCGCCCAAGGGACTATCGTCATGGGCTTCGTCAAGGGCATTATGACCGCGCGTCTTGTCCAGGGGTCATTGTCACGCGTCTCATCTTGAGATCATCACCGCACAAAACATCAAGGGATGCAGCTGCGTGCTTCACCAAGGGACCTAACTTAGTGTCATACGCATGCCATGGCACTCCTCTTCAAACCATCGTTCCTCATCCTTTGGAAGTTCATGCCCTGCACCACAATTTCGCTCCTCAGAGAGCCTAGTCCCTGGTAATAGCTCTATTCCCCATGGAGCTGTGTTCCCTCACTACATTCACGGTCTACGCTGCATGAACTCTGCGCTATATGACCTTAAACTGCACTACCACGGTCCGCGCTGCATGACCTTAAACTTCACTGCCATGGTCCATGCTGCATGACCTTAAACTGCACTGTCACTGTCCGCGTTGCATGACCTTAAACTGCACTACAATAGTCCACGCTGCATGACCTTAAATTGCATTGCTACGGTCTGCGATGCATGACCTTAAACTGCACTGCCACGGTCTGCGCTGCATGACCTTAAACCGCACTACCATGGTCCGCGATGCATGACCTTAAACTGCATTTCCACGGTCCGTACTGCATGACCCTAAACTGCACAACCATACTCCTTGTCATATGACATAAACTGTACGACCATAATCCGAACTATATGACCTTAAACTATAGCAAAGGTCTAGTAGCATGACCTTAAAGTGCAAAGTTCTTATCCCATGACTCAAAACTGTACGACCATGGTCCGAACTATATGACCCTAAACTGTAGTGGAGGTTTAGTTGCGCGACTTTAAAACTGTAAAAGTCCTTGTCGCATGACTCTAAACTTATGACCATGGTCCAACTGTGTGAGCTTAAACCATAGTGCACGTTCTGACCACATGATGATAAAAGGCTTAGCACCGTGGTCCAAACTATACGACCTTAAACCATAGCAAAGGTCTAATTGACAACCCCAAACTGCATGGTCCTAGTTGTGTGACTTTAAACTGCATAGCCATGGTCCGAGTTACAAGACCTTAAAACTCTTATGCGCGGTGCGACAAATAGTCCAAACACATAACTCCAACTAGACCCCCAACGGAGTTAGATGTATGCAAGGGTCGTACTCACCCTGTCATCTCTAGAGAGTTAAGGCTATTCTTACCCCTTCAACCCACGGTGGGGTTCATTTGTGCTTTGGCCTGTCAGAGTTTCATGCACACCGATATTCATTATCCCCATGGAGTCACACTGGCCCTCCTAATCCCCAGTGAAGCCTCCCCCATTTACTACTCCTCGTAGGGTCACCACCTTCATCTACATCTCTTTGCATGTGTATAACCTTAACTATATTTATCCCCAGGGAGTCAGATTGCTGTCTACATACCTACCCCCCATGTAGCACTACTGACATGACGATTCGTACTCGGTCCATGTTGCATGACCCTAAACTACATAGCCACGGTCCAAACTATATGACTTTAAACTATAGTGGAGGTCTTGTTGTATGACTTTAAACTGTCGGTCCATTCGTGTGCGCGGGCCACCTTCACCATCTTTCATCATCCCCCAGTGAGTCTTACCCATGCTCACCAAACGACAAGCCATCTTGACATCCATATTCTCCATTAGCTAGTGGGTCACAACCTTTCACCTACCATCTAATCAACTCTTGCCTGTGGAGAGTTGATTAGATGGTACGTGAAAGGTGGTGACCCGCTAGCTAATGACGAATATGGGTGCCAAGATGGCTTGTCATTTGGTGAGCATGGGTAAGACTCACTGGGGGATGATGAAAGATGGTGAAGGTGGCCCGTGCACATGAATGGGCAGGCAATTTAAAGTCATACAACTAGACATCCACTATAGTTTAAGGTCATATAGTTTGGACCATGGTTATGCAGTTTAAGGTCATGCAACATGGACTGAGTACGAATCGCCATGTCAGTAGGGCTACATGGGGCGTATGTAGAGAGAGTCAACGTCATCCCCAGACTCACTATGTGGCCTTTACAGACTGCCATTCCTTACTGCTCCGATCCAGTTGTATAACCCTAAACTATAGTGCCCGTCCTGGTCGCATGACGTTAAAGGCTTCACACAGGTCTCGAAGGCATGACCCTAAAACACACATTCTAAAAAAAAAAGGGCATGGTGTACACCTGGACAAAAGAACGCCATGAGTAAAAATGACGGACAGGCATGGTCATGAAACCATGAGTCAGTTCCATGAAAAAAGAATCCCAAGCATGGTGAAAAACTCAAGAGGGCACCGTGAGAAAAAATAGATGAAAAGGGCCGACATGACCACAAAGTCATGGGTAAAAGAGCCCAGAAATAACAGAAGTTGGTGAAAGCTGTCTTCATGGCGCCACTTCCCATGTTCAAGTGAAAACCCCCGAAAGGCAGCTTGGACCGACAAAGCAGGTTGACACACTTCTATAGCCTTAGCCGACTCCCCAGTTTCATGGCTTATCAAGGAGTGAAAGCACATAAGATCTCCCTGGTTTCATGGCTCATCATGGAGTGAGAGCACATCAGTTCTCTCCAGTTTCATGGCTCATCAAGGAGTGAGAGCACATAAGATCTCCTCGGTTTCATGGCTCATCAGGGAGTGAGAGCACATAAGATATCCCTAGTTTCATGGCTCATCAGGAAGTGAGAGCCTCATAAAATCTCCTCGGTTTTATGGCACATTAGGGAGTGAGAGCCACATAAGATCTCCTTGGTTTCATGGCTCATCAAGGAGTGGGAGCCTCATAAGATCTCCTCGATTTCGTGGCTCAGCAGGGAGTGAGAGCACATAAGATCTCCCCGATTTCATGGCTCATCAGGGAGTGAGAGCACATAAGATCTTCCTGTTTCATGGATCATCAGGGAATGAGAGCTGCATAAGATCTCCCCGGTTTCATGGCTCATCAGGGAGTACGATCCGTAAAAGATCTCCCCAGTTTCATGACTCATCAAGGAGTTAGAGCCTCATATGATCTCCTCAGTTTCATGGCTCATTAAGGAGTGACAGCCGCATAAGATCTCCCCAGTTTCATGGCTCATTAGGGAGTGAGAGCCGCATAAGATCTTTAAACAACAACAAGAGTCCTTGAGGGTGAGGATGATGACCAAAATATGCTAAGAGCCATTGCGAAGGCAAGAAACTGATAAAGCTAGGGTCAAACCTGCCACAGGCTTTAGGGTACGTCTTCACCAAATCCCCTAGCCTACATGGGGCCAGACTTTTGGGTTGAGTCAGAAACCCCTGACAGGACCTCGCTAGACAGGACCTACAGGAGATACCTTAAGCATCAAAATTAAACCTGATGTAGTAGCAAATAATGTTGATCGAAGGTTCGTAGCATTTGGCCTTCAAAAAAGGTTACGAGGAGGTCTTGACAAAGGCCTCATGCTCCAGAAACACAGATAGTCTGTTGAGGGTGTGGACTTTGACAAAGATCCCTTAAACTTCTCGAATGATTGCACTTCTCAATTCTTTCGAAGAACAATATTCGACGGGGCATGCTGTCGGAAGGTATTTTTCATCAACATGGGGCCCTTGCTCAATAAAGGCCTAACAAGTAGTGGACATTATGACAGTCTCATAATAGCCCCAGGACTGACGAAGATCTTCATGAGGTCTCTCAAGAGTCTCTTACCACGTTTTGTCGCATTCTGTCATGTCTAAGGCAATGTAGACTGAGAAACGATTTCGGCAAAATCGGCCTCTAGCACCTTGAAACAGACCATTATAACTAGAGCTACATTTTTAGCATCTCAAATTTCTGTATGCTTATCATCATTGGATCCGATACGGTTGAAAACTCCCAGGGTCAAATTTTAGCCCAAAACTCCAAGAAAAAGTTATAGGCGAAAGAGTGAAACAGGTGAAGCTGCATGCTATTCCCGTGCGGATACGCTGCAACACTACATCATTGAAGGAACATTTACGACCAGTGTCAGATCACGCTTAAATTTTGTGAGCATGTTCGTCTAATTAAGACGAGCGATTCGATATGTGGCATGCCCCGTGGCGATACCGGAGCACAAAGAAAAGCTAGAGAGAAGTTGCTGATCTGTGAAGAAATTACATGAAATTCAGTAGCGTCGTGCTTCTCTCGAGTAGCCAAATCACGCTGCTCACAAGCCCGATCGATACAAGACCAATTCCATTACAGGCATAAGGTCTTGGGCCATCTCTGACCCGAACCCCGTATATGATTAACGGTCAAATTCTGCACACGAAGCCGACAAACAGACTACAAATTCTGTCGTTGGAATCCTTGATTTTGGAAAAAATTCCATACTTGCAAAATCTTCGTTCGACCACAGAATCGACCTACGTTTCGTGCCTCGTGATCGTAGTGGCCAGCTCAGTGTGATTCAATGAAGAAAACACAGAAAAACATCAAATAACGAACACACTATCGATCCAAAGTTTCATGATCTGCTTAAATTTCAAGTCACATGATTGTACATCAAAAATACAATCCATGGCTCGAAGTTGGTATCAAATCGATTGCCATGCCGAGCCCTACAAGAAAACAATCATCTTACGATCAACTAGGCATCAGAGCGACCCCGGATCAGCCATGCAAGATCACGCAAGTCATAGGGCAACACAGGGACTGTTTTGAAATTCTACAACTTGTTAGGAAGGGGCAAATCTGTCATTTTACATCGTATTTTCTAATTTCTTTTAATTGAATTTAATCATAATTTTCAGCAATTAGGGTTACTTTTGATCATCCACCCATGTTTGGCGCACACTTCTATATATACGTACCATCATTATATGAGAAACAAAAAGAAGAGCTAGAGGCATACACACACAAGAGAGAGTTTTCACTTAATACAAGTTTCTCTTTCTTACCGTTGTTGTCTCACGTTTGAGAGAGAGTGAAGTGACAGAAACTTTTGACCGATACCCCTAGGGTTGAGGTAAACCTTCTCTCTCTTCTTTTTCTTTTCTTCTTCTCTCTCTCTTCTCCCTCTTCTTCGTCAGTGGTCCTTGCAGAGGTCATGCACGACAGTGGTAGTGTTGTGCATGTCTTTCCCTTGGTCTCACGGGTTGTGCATGACAATGGCGCCGTCATGCACGAGTCCCCCCCCCCTTCTTTTGCCTGTCTCTTTCTTCCAGTGAAGTCTGTAGACGACATTGTTTATTGCCGCCCACAAACGTAGCTGTGACGTCTCAGCGAAGAACCGATATGGTGAAGTTTGTTGCTGCCTGCAGGGGTCTTCCTCTACTGCACGTCTAGCGAAGACAACGATAGCTATCGTCACCCGCTAGAGGCTCTGACAACACCCATCGCCGCCCGCGAGCTTCCTCCACACGTCCGGTGCCCATCACCGTTCTCCCTGTGTCCCACGCCTCTTGTCGTGTGACCTAGGAGAAGCCATCACCGTGTGCCTCGTCAGGAGCCAGCGCCGTCCGCAAGGGATGTGTTGTCTCTTTGCGTTGTCAACGACGATGCCTATTGATGTCCGAACCTCTCTTCTCTCTACTGTCTCGCCCTTTTCTCTTCATCCCTTTCTCTTCTCACTTGACTGAGGATAGACTTAGCTCAACACCACCCCGCTGACCTTGGTTTTGAGTAGTATTACTGCTGTGCTGGTTCTGAGAACCATGCCCCTCTTGCTACCACTCTGAGCCTGTAATTTCTGGTTATCATGCTAGTCTCACCCCTACTTTAAGCTCCCTTCTCTTTTTTATCTTTCACCGAACCTCACACTTCATCGCCTTCTCATATGAACGTGCATTGCCCTATGACAAGGGTGGGTCCCTTCGACACACTTGTCTTACAACTTAACCATAGAAGTGTTGTGAGGAAAAACAAAGGATTACAGGTCAAGGTAGGCGATTCCAAACCAGCTCAAGCAGCTGGGGGGACTTTCTTCTTGATTTAAGAGGGCGCCCACAAGAGCCAGCCCAAGTAAGTCCCGAACCCACTTAAAATTGCGTTCTCATTGATTGGTATACCTGCCCTTGCCATCGAGCAAGGTCCCGAGAGAGCGATCTCAAATCTCAGGTTCACCAGAGACCTGAGACAAGTGTCGCTAAATCACCTAGATCCAGAGGGCGAGATTGAGGCACCTAACCAAAGACATCTCGTACATCGAGAGTAAATAATCTGAGATCCGGGTATCGGATTGTTGCAAATATGGGTCTTTTGCAACCATATCGAGAAGAGGTACAGTTTGATATAATATTTACATTCAACTAAAAGCCGGATAACATGATTTTCAAGGTTGAAGATGACAAGAATTTCCCGATCACCGAAATCCCAGCTTTCGGTGACTTCCCAAATTTGGAATGTACTCAAATGAAGATCAAATCGAATGAAACTTAGTGCAAAATGATCATGATGAGGTCCACTTCAAATCAAGATTAAAAAGAGGATTTGGAACACCATGGATCACACTACCTTGGCGATCAAAAGCTATGGACTTGGTCGAATTTTCACTCTTTAGGAAAAGTTCGTTTCAAGGCGATCAAAGGACATCAAAATGTTTAGAATCGATCAATCATTAATTCTACGACAATGGATCGTCCCAACCACTGCCACAAGAGCCCATAAAAGCTCTCGAAGTCTAGCAATGGTGAGAAGCCCCTCGAGCAGAGATGGTTTCGTCATTAGCCCAAAATATTTAAGGGGTATTTTGATCATTTTGTCGAAAAATGGGATTTTATTTTAATTTTTTTAATGTGTATTTTTCATCAATTTAGCTTGGTTTTGAGTGTTCCACCCATGTTCAAGGGTTGCTCTATATAAACAAAGTTAGGTCAATTGTAAAGGGGCTGGATTACTCGTAATGAAATTGAGGCATTAGCTTGTATTTACTCGACTTTGCTTCTAATTCCTATATCTAGTGGAGAGGAGAGATAAATTTTTTAGAGAGATAAGTTACCCTTAGCCGAAGCACCCTAGCCTACCCCTCTACTAGCCCTAACTGTGAATTGCAGCAGACTTGCGGTCCCATCCTTCTCTTTGCACCTTTCTCATTTTCATTGCGTGACAAGTTTCGGAGCCGCAGCACCTGTGACCCCGTCTCTCTTTCAGTGCCTCTCTCTCTCTCTCTCTCTCTCTCTCTCTCTCTCTCTTTGCCTCGCATAGTAATTCAGAACCACAGCAGACCTACAGTCCTGTCTTTCTCTCAGCACCTTTCTCGTTTTCATTGTGTGATAAGTTTCGAAGGCACAGCACCTGCGACCCCGTCTCTCTTTTAGCGCCTCTCTCTCTCTCTATCTTTGTCTCTCTTAGTAATTCGGAACCATAGCTGACCTGCGGTCCCATATTTCTCCTTGCGCCTTTCTAATTTTCATTGCGTGATAAGTTTCAGAGTCGTAGCACCTGCGACCCCGTCTCTCTTTCAGCGCCTCTTTCTCTCTCTCTCTCTTTGCCTCGCGTAGTAATTCGAAACCACAACAGACCTGCGATCTCGTCTTTCTCTCTACGTCTCTCTCGCTCTAATCGCATCATGAGTTTCTGAGCCTCAGTACCTATGACCCCATCTCTCTCTCAGTGCCTTTCTCCCTTCATCTTGATATTCATCACTTGCTCAATTGATACCTCCAAGAGTAGCCTCAAGAGTCTCAAACACTCAGATGACTGCTCTAATTTCCTCTCCATATAGTCGAGTCGAAACGCGAGCGATATACACGCTCTTGCCCTCGCTCACTCAAGTGGAGTCATCTTGAGTAGGTAATCGAGAGAGTTTGGACTCTCTAGTGGCTATGATCATCAAATTTCGTAGCGTTTACGCGAATAGAGGGACTTATGTCATCCCTCTCATTTTATTATTTATTTTTCCAGCTAATCCTTGTTCGAGGGGTATTTTCGAGTGCACATTGCAAGTCCTGGAGTGAAAAGAGCGAGATGACGCATTAAAGTTTGAAGGGAGTTCATGTCCAAACCGTGTTGGCAAATAGTCGGAGGGCTTCATGCTTGTTCTAAGAGGGCGACTACCTGGGTGTATCCCCAAGCTTGCAAACGACGAGGTAAGCATCCAAAACACATCCTCGTCGATAAAATCTCTCTTATTGTAAGTTCCTATCCGCATAAAGAAGAGTGTATGCGTACGCTTAAAGCAAATTCCACGCTCGCACCCCTCGCAGTTGTTTGAGAGGGTTTTCTCTCACCAAGAAAACCAGGCCTTGACCAACTGGTGACTCGACTGAGGGAACATCACCATATAGTTGGTTTAGATTGTCTCCAAACTAAAGTCTCTCTTCTCTTTTCCTCCAAAATTTCAATGGAGTCTAAATGCTCCTCTTTTGTCCAAGGTTGGGATTTCAGCATTCCCCTATTTGTGACCTCACCTTTAAGGAGCAAGTCGGTGCAGTCCGCTTCTCCCAAGCACCTCTCGAGCGGCCTGGTTGGGCATGCTAATCCTAGTTTAGGCTAGGAAAACCTGAGGAAAATGGATTCAAACTCCTTCTCCCCTCTCCTCTGACATCAATAAAAAATATCTTGATGTTAACTGCATTGGTGGTTTCAAAACATAAGAGGAGTAGTCAGGATGGTGCTCGAAGGGAATTTCTTCGAGTACCACGTGTTGAACGTCTTCGGGATAGTGAGATGCATTTGGCACTTTTTTCCTCTTTCCACTGGCAAAGTTATTGGACCTGCAAGTGTGTGCATGGCCCGCAGCAATGTTTGGGGTGGTTTGTGCCCCAACCCCTCGTGACATAGAAGGTTGGGTATTTGAAATACCCGCTTGTTCAATTGGAGAGGCCCTAGGGCCTCAGCATGCATGTGCATTGTTTTGGAAGACTTTCAATTGCCTCGAAAGTCTTATTCTCGATTAGTCCCAACCTTTGGGCTGCCCGAGCTGCGAGATTATTGTGTGGTGCATTAGTGGCCTGAAGACCACTTGTGATGAGTCCAGGACTTAAGGGACCTGAAACAGATGAGGAGATCAGGGCAGTGTGTTGCCTTTCCTGTCTTGTCATGTTGATGGTTAAACCATCAGCCGCGATGTGTGTAAATGTGCGCGCAACGGCATTGGGGCCACGCAGACTTGCATAGGAGTTGCTAGAGTGATGTGTGTGCGACGACGCGCTAGTACTAGTGATGCCTTTATGAAGTGCAGGTGGGGTTAGCTTTCGACTACCCGCTTAGACTGTGGCCCTATCAGGATCCACCGTGTGAAGAGAAGGAGTGGCATGAGTAACACTTTTAAGCTTACGACCGTTGGGATACCCTCCGGTAACAAGGTGCTTATGAGAGGAGGTGGCTTCAGAGCCACCCATGTAGGTGACATCAAATGGACTTCCTTTTGATATCGGAAAAGGAGGGAGATGGAGTTCGAACACCTTTTCTCGTAATCTTCTTAGCCTGAACTAGGATGGTAGGGCCAGCAGGGCCACTTGAGGAGGACAGCGAAGAAGCAGCATTAGTCTTTCTGCTCTTCATGGATGAGGTCGCAAATATGGGGACGATGAAGTCCCCAACTTGGATGAAAGAGGAATAATAAGACTCCATTGAAATTTTAGAGAGAGAGAAGAGAGATTTTTCTTGAGAACATCCGAGCCAACTATAGGGTAGCGTGTCCCCAGTGGAGTCGCCAGTTGGTCGAAGCGGATTTTTCTTCAAGTGGACGGCGGGAAAAATCCTCTCTCAAACAAACGCGGAGGGTTCACGCACGTTGAATGCGTGCTTTCCTACATGTGGATAGGAACCAACAAAAGAGAGAGATATTTTATGACATGGGTGCGTTTAGGCGCTTATCTCGTCATTTTGGGGATCAAGACACACCTAGGTAGTTTGCCCTCTTAGAACAATTACGAAGCCCTCCAGCTGTTTGCCAGCGCAATTTGGTCATGGACTCTCCTCAAGCTTTTCAACTCGTTGCTTCGTTCTCTCGTGTTGGAAACTGTAATATGGACACAGTTGTACTCCTCTATAGTTGCTCACTCGAACGAGGGCTGATTGACGAAAAGAAGGGATGAGGGGAGAATGGTGATAAGGATTCCCTTCTCAACGCGAACGCTATATGCTCGGGTGATCAAAACAAAGATTATAAATTTCTTGATTTATCGGCTCAAGAAGACTCCTCCCTAGTGACTGAGGTAGTGAGCGTATGCATTTCTCACAACTCAACTCGATTGTACGAAGAGGAAGTTAGAGCGATGATCTGAGGGTTGGAATCCTTAGGTTGACTCTGAAAGGTATTAGGTCGAGCGTATGTTGGTTAACAGGGTGCCATACGGTACCGCAGGCTTGCTGTGTCTACGCTAGAGATGCGAGGGGGAAGGGACGAGGTCGTACGTTCTTCGCTGGCGCGGGTTACTGCGGGGGGCAAGTAACAAGTGAAGAGAGAGAAGAAAGAATGAAGAGGGAGAGAGGGATTGGAACTGCACGGCTAGCGAGGGCTAGGGGTAGTTTCTCTCTTTTTGGCACTAGATCCAAGGGTTGGGAGCAAAAAAGGCAACTAGCAACAAGCTTAATGCCTCTATTTCATTATTGAACGATCTGACCCTTTTACAATTTCCATGAGCTTATATTTCTAGAGGATCTACAAAACATGTGTATGACTTACCCTTTAGAGGTAATTTGGGCCCAGAATGTTCCTGGGAGGTCCGATATAGCCCATATTTGGTCCCTAGGGGTTTTTAGACATTATGGATGCAACGGCAGTGGTTTGGTATTGTTTTAAAGCCTTTAGTATAGGGCTATAGTTGTAAGGTCTCTTTGTGGCGTGATGGTACTTTTTCCAAGGTTGTTTAATATTAGGCTTATTCTGTAGTGTTCCCTTGGTCTGGCAATGTCTTGGGCAATAACAGGACTAGGTTGTGTCTAGTTCTCTTCTTATTTGCATCAGGGATGTAAGTATGTCAAAAATGACATACAACAGAAGGTCACAGAAATGATTTCTGCACTCTTTTTGCCCTTACCGCCTAGAACGCAATATTCAGGCTCGACCGCATCTTGGCGCTTGCCATTGAAGAATTTGAACTAGTGAGAAAAGCTCACTTAGCCATGAGATGAGTAGCTGATAGATCTCAAATATCTCCCGGAGGCTTGGAGGAGGTGTTTCACCCCCCAATGTTTTCCTTCTTAAGATGGCGGAGTTGTACAGGACAACTTCGTTATAAATAGCCCCCATCATTGGGAGGCCCCAAGCAAAGCTCAGGTCCAATAAGGAGTAGCCACCCTCGCCATGACAAAAAATCCATGACTTGCTGACATGGCTCGAGGTCTCCAAAAGGGCCCGCATGGTGTTCGGACAGTGGTCACAGTACCCTGCAAGAACTCTTTACTACTACTAACAAGGAAGCAAGCTTGAGGTCATCTTCATAAGCCTGGAGCGCTATAGCCCTTCACAAATTGATGTTCCCCATGCATTCGAAGTCCATCGGGGACGAAATTAATCCCTTCGTCTTGGCCATCCCGTTCCTGAGGTTGGGAAGATCCTCGTTGGAAGCCAAATCTCGGTGCAAGAAATGGAATATCGGGATTTTCTCTTCTCGAACTATCGATTCCCTGTCTTCAATCTCTTGGATGTGAAAATGAGCACCCTCACTTGCAAAAGTGACGCTCAAAGCATGGGCAGGCTTTGTAAGCCATATAGGCTCCCCTCTCACATGACTAACACCCGTGAAAGAGTCAGTCTCATGCTTGCCTAACTGGGGAAGGTTCTTACTCGAAGGCACATCATCTGAAGATGCACAAAGGAAAAAACAAAGTCCTAAATAACTCATGGATTGACAAAAAGCCTATAGAAAAAGCAAAAGAAGGAAGACACAAGGCATGGCAAAACTTCGACAGCACCTCCCCTGAAAATCGGACTTTTGATAAAAAAAAGGTGCCCAAACAATCCAAGGCACCCTGGGGGATGCTCAAGGAACTGAACTGTGGGACGTACCCAAGCCAGATGAATCCCAACAAAGCCTCCTTCCATTCAGGTGAAATCCATGTAGAAGTTCTTAAAAGGTATTAAAGGTGCTTAAAAAGCATTGAAAGTACTTAACAAGTATTGAAAATCTTCAAAAAGTGTTATAAGTACTCCGAAAGCATAAAAAATGCCCAAAAAGTATTTAAAGCACTTAAAAAGTGCTTAAAATGCTTAAAAAGTGCTTGAAATTCTTAAAAATCACTTGAAATGCTTAAAAATCACTAAAAGTGCTAATTAAGTGTTAAAAATGCTCAAGGGAATGCAAAGGTGTTTAATGGGCACAAGAAATACTTAAGTGCTAAAAGAGAGGCACTAATGTGCTAAAATAAGCATATAAAGTGCTAAGGAAGCATGCGAATAACAAAAGCAGCATGGGAGAGAGTGGGCTTACTAAATTCCGAAGTACCCGATGCCTCTGCCATTGGATCTCGCCTCACGAGAAGAAAACCCTTTTGAAAGCCCCTTGAAAGCCCACTTTCTCACTCTAGAAGGCTCTCCCACTTTCTCTCACTACAATTTAAAAAATGAGTGAGAATGACCAAAAGTGAACCCCCTCCCACTCTTACATACCCCCCTTTAAAAAAGGTGTTTTTTCAACTTTCGTCCATAATCCCTCACAAATCCTATATTCCAACCCAGTTCATGAATACTTTTTAGTCATTTCAAGAAAATAAAGGGGCACTTTGGAAATGGATTAAGCAAAATGGAGCATCTTCCCTTGAATGTTCTTCTTTAAATCAAAATTTGACGAGGGGCAAAATGGTCAACTAAGGTCAAACGGCATCAGAATCGCACAAAACCAGCACCAGGACGTCACAAATCCTATATTCCAACCCAGTTCATGAATACTTTTTTGTCATTTCAAGAAAATAAAAGGGGCACTTTGGAAATGGATTAAGCAAAATGACGCATTTTCCCTTGAATGTTCTTCTTTAAATCAAATTTTGACGAGGGACAAAATGGTCAACTAAGGTCAAACGGCATCAGAATCGCACAAAACCAGCACCAAGACATGCAGAAAAATTCAACAAGCAGGAAGGGTCTCACCCACAGGCAAAATCGAGCCTCCGAGTCAGACCGTCAGGCCCATTTAGGGCCCGATGGACCCATTTTTCTCTCTCCTCCCTCTTCCCGCAAATGGGTTGGGCTGGGCCTTCGCCCTGAGCCCGAGCCCGAGCCTGAACCTTCTCTCTTTCCCCCTCATGCACATGCCCCCTCTCCTGCGCATGCGTCGTTCTCCCTTCCCTCTATGCACAGGCCAAGCCGGGTTCCTGCCTTGAGCTTGAGCCCATGCGCACATTCTCTTTCCCTCGCATGCGTGCACACTCTCCCTCGCACGTGCGCATCTCAAGCGCATTTGTACTCTCCCATGCATGCATTTTTATCTCCTCTCACTTCACATCCTTTTCTCTCTCTCCTCTCTACACTCGTGCATTTCTCTCTCCTCCTGTTCTTCTTTCCCTCTCTCCTCCACTTTCCCTCTCTTCTCCACACTCTCCGCTCTCACACGCATGCACTTCTCCCCGCATGCATGTGTTTCTCTCTCCACACAATCTTCATCTCTCACTCTTACTCATACATGCACCCATCCTTCTCTCACATGCACCCCATCTTCACGTTCTCTCTCTTCACCACGAGATCTTCTCACAAACCACCCCCACTTCATTGGGATATTTTAGGTCTTGCCCTGGGTTTGACCATCGTGGGGTGCTGTTAGCATCGTCACCAATTTTGAGGGAATTCCGAGCTATTGGTGACTTGGGGATGTTCGCCAGATTGGACGAAAGGACGAGGCGAGCTGCGCCTAGGATAAAGTCTTGCAAGGTCGGTAGTGGAGGAAGGGGTCTGAGGAATTCTTCCTCGACTGATGGCTGAGGAGGATGATTCCTTCAGTGGGCCGACCTAGGTGCCTTCTGTCTCCTTTGGGATCCTTGACGGGGTGTCTGGACCACCCTATCAGGTTGGTGAGTAGCCTTAGCATGGTAGATTGCCTCACGTTTCAAGGATTTGAGCCTACTCTGCCCATGGTAGACTTTTCAGGGCTGAGAGGTCGAAGGCTCTGAAGGGTCTAGTGTATACTTAGGAGGGGCTGGTAGTGTGGCTTCCTTTGGAATGGAAGCGACGACCTGGACGCGCTCCTGGAGAACCATACAAATGATGTAGCCTTGCTGGACTTTCTCGACGACTATAGCTTTGAACCTAGAGCATTCGTTGAGTTCGTGGCCCCATACTTGGTGATATGGGTACCAAAGTTTTTTCGTGCCTTGGGCAAGATGCCTCGGCTGCCTGGCGGGCTTGGGAGTGACAAGGCCTTGTTAGAGCATTGCCTTGAAGAGGGCCTGCAAAGGGTCAAGTTCAGGGCTTCCTTGAGCTTGTGTCCGGAGGTCTTCTTACACATGAGGAAGAGGGACTCGAGGGTGTCCTTCTGAGATGTCTTGAACTTCCTGGTACTGCTGCACCTTCTCTGCCAAGAGCTTGTGGACGCCAGTGCATTCACTGATGTCATGGTCCCTTATGTGGTGATACGCGTACCAAAGGTTCTCGGTTCCTGAAGGCAAGAACTTGGGCTGCCTTTGGAAAGGTCCAGGGTTTGAGGAACCGTGCCTTTGCTGTCAACCATGGTGACGACCATGCTGATTAATGGCTTTTGGCTGCCCCGACTGTTAGAACGAGAGTTTGAGCTGGCAGGTTGTTGACGAGGGTTGCCATGATGCTTGAATAATCCCTCAATACGAACTGCCTTGGAGATGAGTTCTGACATGGAGGGTGGATTGGATGCCTTGACATGTAGAGCGATCTCAAGAAGCATGTTCCGTATGCAGGTCTGGACCACTTCCTTCTCAGTCATGGGAGTGGCATGGAAGGTTGCCAACTCTCTCCAACGGGGGATGAACTTGTCAACCGGCTCACCAGGGTCTTGCATCAGGGTGAGGAGTTCGATGGTCTCCGCGTTGCTTTGGACTTCATAGAAGCATTGGTAGAACAACTGCTCCATCTCTTGCCACGTAGCCGAGCATACCACTGGAAGGCTGGCCCTTCAAGAGTTTTGACGAACTGGCAGAGTAGGAGTCATCCATCAGTTGTCGTCTCCCGACACGTCGCCTGAAAGTGAGCAGTATGCTGGTACGGAGACTTAGTACCATTGAACAGGGGGAGCTTCCCCTTTTGATAGTTCAGAGGGAAGGGTACTTGGTCTATGTACGAAGGATATGAATTTTGATAGAACGACGTCTCCTACATGTATGGGACCTTGTTCTTGAGGCTATGGGCCACCATAGCATCTATGTCGATTTGGGAGACCCCGCGGGAGGTAGAATTGTCTTGGGAGGCTGATGGAGGAGTTTTCCTGGGAACTGTGTTCTCACCAGTTTGGGGAATCGGTCGAAGAAGGGGACCGAGACGCCTATAGGATTTCCATCTTTCCAAGGATGGCTTGTATCATTTCCTCAAACTTGTTCATTCGCTCCTCCTGAGCGTTGTCCAAGTCAGTGCACGCCATGACAATGACCATATCTTCTGGAGGTTCAGAGCCTAACGGGACAGTGGACTGCCGAGGTTGGTGAGTGATGTGTGTCAAGTCAGTTTGGAGGGGTTGGGCCTACCCCGACTGGACTCGAGACTTATATGCCAATCTTATGAGGGCTGGTTCTTGACGGTCTTAGGACCGTGGTTTTTGAGTGGTGACGACTCAACAATATTCTTGGACTCGATGAGGCTCTGGAGTTTGGAGAGGGTAAAAGGGGTTACGAGGCAGGAGGTCATCAAAGGTGGTGACCTCGACTGCCTTGGAGGCTTCTTTGGTCAGGATCTGAAGACCACTCTCTTGCTTAACCCTGAGACAGCTATGGACTTCACTCCAGAATAGAGCCTGAGACCTGGACTGCCCCGTCTTCTTCGAACATGCAAGGGTCGTGTCTAGGAGCTGAAGTAGGGAATGGGGTCCAAGGACGGAAGGCAGCCTGAGTTTCTGCCTTGGAGGCTGAAGGCCTCTGTCTGACATCAGGCCATTACCCCGAGTTCCTTTGTGGGGCCCATGTGCATGGCTAACCTGAGGTTGGCTCAAGATGGTACTCTTAGGGAAGACCTTTGAGTATCAGAGCTCGAGGTTTTTACCTGGTGTCTGGAGAGTGACAAAGGAAGGAGCTGGTTCATGACTCCGTCTGAGTTGAGGTCGGAAAGGAACCTGCCAAAACAGTGCATGTGCACCTTTAGAGTTAGCCGTCTTGGTGACTTGGGGGTCGACCCGAGCCCTGCCAATGGGTTCGACCTAAGGAGGTCGAGGCCCACGAGCTTGTGTCTATGAGGGGTGAGGTAAAAGCCCATCTCTCACAGGGTGAAGCTGTGTGTGTTTGGAGGGAGGACGGAGTGGTCGACCCTCATGTGGTCGAGGTGGCGTAGAGCTAACACTACCCCAGGGTGTGGAAAGAACATGCATGACGCACGTAGGGATCGGGCCGAGAAGGCCTAGCCCTAGATGTGAGCTCAAGGCAGCGTGAGGATTGCCCCGAGGTGAGGCTCGAGTGGATGGACCACGAGCCCTTGGATGTGTGCGAGGGGTGAAGATCTCAGGACCTTTGCCTTTATGTGCCGACCTTCCAAGTGTGGAGGTTCGGGGTGGTGAAGGAGCATAAGGGGTTGCCTTTTGGCGAACTTCAGGAGCAACAACAACTCGTTTGCCTTTCACGCGAGTGTTGGGGGTAGCCTTTTAACTTGCCTCCGCAATATAACCAGCAAGAGACTTGCTGGTAGCAGAGTGTGTGCTATGTGTGGTGACAGATGTGTCACCGATGCAAGAGGCCTTGGTGGAGGGTCAACCATGGTGAGGTAGCGGGTAGGTGGGGACTTTTAAGTCCCCCCTCACACAAATCCAAGTGAGAACCTGGGAGCCGGACCGTGAGTCCTTACTCAGGAGGAGCGTAGGGAAGGAAGCTTGAGCAGTTCGCTTCCCGAGGACGGTCACGAGTGCGGGGATAAGGAAGTCCCTGACTCGGATGAATGGGTTGAACAACCAAGGTGCCATATAAATTAATGCAGAAAGTAAAAGAGGATACTGGTCAAACAAGAGCGAGCTGACTAAGGGGTAGTAAGTCCTCAGTGGAGTCACCAAGCTGGTTCGGTAACTCGATCTCGCCCTCTGAATCTGGATGATCTGGTGACACGTATCTCGGGTTTCTGGTGAACCCGAGATTTGAGCTCGCTCTTTGAGAACCTTGCTCAAGAGCAAGGGCAGGTATATCAACCGATGAGAGAGGAATTGAAGGTGGGTTCGAGACATACTCAGGCTGGCTCGCATGGACACCATCTTAGATCATGAAGAAAGCCCCCCAACTGCTTTAGTTGGCTCGAAATCGCCTCCTTTGACCTACAATCCTCTTGTTTTCTATACAACACTTTTATGGTTAATTTGTAAGACAAGTGAGTCAAAGAGACCCACCCTTGTCTTAGGGCAACGTACGTTCATGAGAGAGGGTGATGAAGCGTAAGGTTAAAATAAAAATAGAAAAGAGAAGAAAACTTGACGAAGAGGCGATACTAGCATGATTGCCGGGAAGTTATCGACTCGAAGTGGTAGCAAGATGGGCATGGTTCTCTAGACCAGCACAGCGGCAGTACTACTCGAAACCGAGATCGATATGGTAGTGTTAGGCTAAGTCTACCCTCAGTCAAGGGAAAACTGAAAGAGAGTGAAAAGAAGACACGAGACGACAGAGAGATGAGGTCCCGATGAGGCTAGGTGTCGCCACTCATGATCATGGAGTAGCAGCATCGTGGCCCTTGGGGGTGCTCGACACTACTGCTCATGGCTAGAGAGTGAGAAATGAACTACAAAAGGTGTTTGGTATCACCATTGGCAACATAAGAAGACAACATGCCCCCATGCGGGCAGCGATAGTCTCTGATGAAGCACGTGACGATGGTCATTCTTGAAGCGCGAGGTGGTAATCCTCACGAGATGCACGACGATGAATGCTGAATATGCGAAGGACACTTCGTGGACGACTATAGGCATTGTCGACCCCTTTAGTATGCGGCGAAGGGCATCACCGTCTACTATAGACGCGCAATAGGGAAAGACCCCTGTTGGCAGCAACGGGTTTCGCCATCTGGATTCTTCACTGAGACGTCAAAGCTACGTCCGTGGATGGCGATGGGCAGTGTCGTCTATAGGCCTTACTGGATGAAAGAGATAGAAGAAAAAAGGGAGAAGGAGACTCGCGTATGCCGCTGCCATCACCATGCACGACCTGTGTGACCTCAGGGGAGGCATGCATGACACTGCCACTGCCTTGCATGACCCTTGTGACAAACTCCAACGGAGAAGAGAGAGAAGAGAGGAAAGAATAGAGAGGGAAGAAGAAAAAAAAAGGAAGAGAGAGACGATTTACCTCAAACCTAAGGGTACCGATCAAAAGTTTCTAAACTTGTATTAAGTAAAAACTCTCTCTTTTGTGAAAGGCTGAGTCCTCTAGTGGGTACAATGCTGGTACGTATATATAGAATTTGTCCCAAACATGGGTGCATGATCAATAGTAACCCTAATTGTTGGAAATTAAGATTAAATTAAATTAAAAGAATTTAGGAAATAGGGTGCAAAATGACAAATTTACCCCTTCCTAACAATTCGTAGAATTTCAGAACAGTCCTTGTGTGGCCCTAGATCTTGCGTGACTGATCCAGGGTTGTTCTGATGCCCAGTTAATCGTAAGATGATTGTTTTCTTGTAGGGCTCAGCATGGTGATCGATTTGATACCAACTTCGAGCCATGAATCGTGTTTTTAGTACACTATCATGTGACTCGAAATTAGAAGGGATCTTGAAGCTTTGTTCCTTGATATTTTCGGTGATTTCTTCGCTGAATTACACTGAGCATGCCATTATAGTCATAGGGCAACAAACGCATCTCGATACCGTGCCCGAATGAAGATTTTGTAACTTTGGAATTTTGACCGGAATCTGGAATTTTGGCGACGAAATTTACAGTCACTTCGTCGGCTTTGTGTGCAGAATCCAACTGTTCATCACGTATTGGGTTTAGGTCAATGATAGCCCGAGACCTTACGCACACGATGCAATTGGTCTCGTGAACGATGTGATCTGGCCGCTCGATCGAGGCACAATGATGCTGAATTTCATGTACTTTCTTCATAGATAAGCAACTTTTATCAGCTTTTCTTCACGCTCGGGTGTCGTCATGGGGTGTGCCACATATCAAATCGCTCGTCTTGACTAGATGAACATGTTCACCAAATTTGAGCGCAATCCGACTTGGGATGGGTGAGATATAAGCATCGAAAATCACTGGTCGTGACTGTCCCTTCCATGCCGTGGAGTTGCTGGGTGGCCGCACGAGAATAGCGTGCAGCCCCTCCTGTTTCACTCTTTTTCCTATAACTTCTTCTTGCATTGTCTGTTTGGTCTGAAATTTGACCTTGGAGGTTTTCGACCATGCAAGATCCAATGGTGGTGGTTTCATAGCGATTTAAGACACTAAAAATATAGCTCTAGTTATAGGGGCCATTTCAGGGTGTTAGAGGCCGATTCTGCTGGAATTGTTCCTCAGTCTGCACTGCCTTAGACATGTCGAACTACGACGAAACTTTGTAGGAGACTTTTGAGACACCTTATGAAGATCTTGACCGATTCCAGGGCTATTATGAGACTGCCGAAATTTCCACTGTTTGCTAGGCTTTATTGAGCGAGGGCCCCATGTTGATGAAAAATACCTTCCAACATAAAGCTGCTCCTAGAAGCAATCGATGACATCATCATTCTTTGCCCTTAGCTCTTCTGCTGCCACCATGGTCCCTCGGATGCGCCCCTTCAATTGAGCCACCCTCTATGCCTCTTGTGCCAAGGAGGCAGTTCCTTACTCAATGGTGTGGACAAGTTCTGACAGTTCTACAGTAAGAGCTACATCCAAGGCTTTCCTTTGTGTCATCTCGCTCTCGAGTTCGTCGAATTCTCTCTTCAGCCTTCGCATCTCATGCTTTACGGCCTTTAGCTTGTCAAAACGAGCCTTGGCCTCCTGCTTGAGATCAGATTAATGGGTGGCCCCGACAGCTTTTCTCTATGAACAAGAGTCCACCTTCTCATGACGGTGTACCAATGATGCCTCTAGAGAAATCAGTTCATTTGTTTCTACCTCCTTCCACAACCCCCTTGTCACTCAGCCTGCTATTTCATTCATAAGGGGGTCGGAGTTGTCAAAAACTTCCAGGTCACCCTCAACAGTGCACAATGCATGGGCATACTTCCTGAGTTTGGAGATTTTTGGTCCAAGCTCCACAAGGGATCGCCCCTTTAAACGTTGGAGTCCCAAGAATAACATATCCACTACCACGCTCGAATCTTGACTACTTCGAGCTATAGCCAGGGATGAAACAAGAACCAAGGCTACCTCAGTTGAGGAAGTCACCGTTGAAGCAGTTGTGACCAAAGAAGCTTTGGTAGAAGTTACCACTGAGGAGACAATGGTCATGTCTATAGCCACCTCCAGAGAAGCAAGCTCGAAACCCGTGCCGCTAGATTTCTCAGCGGTCTCCCCTCCAATGTGTCTGGACCCTCATCCACTACACCCTTGGTCATCCCGCTTAGGGAAGCTGTGCCCGAGTGCTCACCAAGGTTGGGTTCCTCTCTCCCTTCAGTGCTCAGGCCTTCATTGCTTGTAACCTTTGCAGCCTCAGGAATAATCGCCTCATGTTGCTCCGACACCTCATCAGCATTAGGCCCTCCTTCCACAGAAGTACTCGTGCCTTTGTCGCCCACACCCTCAACAATCCCTACAGGCTGCTCATTAAGGATGAGCTCTTCTCCCTCAACTACACTTGGGTATCCATCGCACACAATACCCGAGGCAGCTCCCTCATGTTGCTCGGGTCCTTTATCAGTGGCATGCCCGTCTCCCTGAACTGTAGTGGGGACTCCATCAGCAGCCCTACTTGTAGCTTCGCTTGCCTCTCTTAATCTTGAAGGGGCATGCTCCCCGGGGCATGGGTCCAAACTCATCCTACTTGGAGAAGACAAAGCCAGAGTCAACACGTGCATAGACTCGATTGTCGCAGGGCCCACCTCTTGAACCCGTGACGTCCCTCCGAGGTCAGAGGTTGTCTGCTGATCCAAAGAAATCATGATAGTCTCGGCACTGACATGGTCTTCTTGAGACTCCGAGGTAGTAGGAGAGGGAGCACCAACCACTGAATCGAGCACTAAAGGTGGCTTAGCACTCTTGCACCTCCGAGAAGGCACAGCAACAAACGGAGACTAGAAGCATCTCCAGACACAGGACGCTTCCTCTTCTTCTTCCCTTCCTGAGGTGGTGCAGGCTTCCCTGAGGCCTCACCACGCGAAGAGCCTGCGGTGAGGGCACTATATGGACTACTCCCTATAAAAGCATTTAGATCCTGGACTGGACGCCCCTTGTAACCAGGAACCCTACGACCTTCGTTCCATTAACAAACGGAACAAAGATTGTTAAAAACAATGCCCGACCCTCCTTCAGTGCAAGCATTTGCATCGACTCCACATCGCTGCCATCTCCTAGGGCACCCTAAGGTGTTTCCAATTGCGAGGATAATCTAACTCAAGGACTCAACCAAACCATGTGGCCATGAAGCCCTTCCCCTCCTTAGTCTTCTGATGCCAGTGGTTGTTGATCCCCTTCCAAGGGTGTTCAACCTCCCAATATCCGTCGTAGTTGATGATTCTCCAGCAACACGCATACACCATAGTCACTCGGTCAACCCTCCTGAAGTGAGGCATGATGAACTTGTTTTCTTCTGTGAAATCTAAGCAGGTCGCCCAAGCAGTATGAACAGGGACTGCTTTCCAAGATTCATGAAAGGTTCCCAACTCTCTCATCTTCTCCGAGGCTACCTTCCCATAACGCTTCTGAAATAAGATAGCGAAAGGACACCCCTGGTTGAGCCCGTGCTGATGAGCGAAGCAGTGGGGGTAATATCCTTCAATTTTTGCACCGTATGGGGTTCGATAGGCCAATATCCCTCCCCTTACACTTAGAAGGAACATGAGCTCTCGTAAGCTTATGCGAGCACCATCCAGCTCATGGCCCAACGAATCCACGAAAGCTTGGTATGTAGAATTCCCCACAGGAAAGGGAACTCGCTGCATATGGGTAAACTCGTTGCCGAATAAGCTTCGTGCGTGCCTTGGGGAATGAAAAATAGCCCTATGCCTCGCAATCTTCACTAGGTGAGGGCACATCACCTCCTTCAAAGTCATATTCCTGGTATAAGTGTTTGGAAAGTAAGCTGCAAGCCACCCGAATACATAATGGATAGGGAAGGGCGTCTTGAAGTCCCCAGGAAAAGCCTCACCCCCTACTAACCCGAGGTCACCTCCTTTTCCCTTGTAAGATTTTCCCCTTGATATGGCTCCCAACCCATGGTAAATACTACACAGGACTGGTTGTGCAAGGGCATACTACCACCCATTCACCATATCGTCGGCAACATAGAAAGTGCTTGAATGAATTACATCCATTCCCTTGGGGAAGACAAATTAGCATAGGAACAAGGCCAAGTAAGTGGTCAGAAAAATGGCATCATCTGCAGACTGGCATTTGTAAGATGGTGACATCACCTCCCTCTTAGCCCTTTTCTTATCCTTGAAGGATTGTGATCTAACCCGGCCTTGTCAGGGTATTCCCCATGAAAGAACTGCACTCAATCAGTAAAGGTCACATGATCATTACTCGACTGAGAGACGAGAAGTTGGTAGATCTCAAACAACTCCTTAAGGCTTGCAGGAGGTACCTCGCCACCTAGCGATGCCCCACCAAAGACGAATGAGTTTTGAAGCACAAACTCGTCATACATCGCCCCTATTAATTACAGGCCATCCAGCAGAGAGATCCTTGCCTCACCATGTTCAACGAGCCATGTATTGCCAACATGACTCCATGTCTTCAGTAGTGCCTTGATGGTGTTGGAGCACCGGTCGAAATACCCTGTTGAGCTTTGGATTGCTTTCAACAGGGAAACGCAATTACGTAAGCTGGCATAAAGTTGCAACACATTGAGTGTCCAGGAAGTATACCCCTTCAAAAACTGATGTTCCCTCTGCACCCGGAGCCCAGTGGGGGACCATACCAACCCCTCTGTCTGGACCATCCTCTTCCCAAGAGTAAGAAGGTTGTCACTAGAGACCACTTCCCGATGAAGACAATGGAGCAAGCCAACCCCACCACCTCTTCATCTAAATGCTGCCATCACCATCTTCACGAACTTCGAAACGTACCAATTGGCTGATAAAGGTGATGCTCAGAGGCCAATATGGCTTGCATGCAAGCTTTCTGAGCCAGATCGGGTCCCCCCAACCAAACTCTCACCAGTGAAATCACCGGTCCCCAATTCCCCAGCTTTGGGAAGATTTTTAACTTTTAGAATGGGGGCGGAGTCCTGATTACCTGAGTGCTTGGCCATTTTCTTCACAACCAAGTACAGATTGCTTTACGCTGTCGTGCGCATTTTAAAGACGCGTGCTTCCCGCTGGCGAGTGCATGTTAAAAGCCAAGCGCTTCTCACCATAGTATGCATTTTAAAGACGCATGCATTTTGATGTCACACGTCTCTCACTGTCGTGCGCGTTTCTTGATGTCGCGTGCCTCTCACTGCCATTCGCGTCTCTTGATGCTGCGTGCTTTTCACTGCCGTGCACGTTTTGATGCCATGCACTTTTCACCGTCGTGCGCTTCTCACTATCGTGTGCACTTTTCACCGATGAGCGCAACTTCCTGCCATGCGTGACACGCTATTGTCTCCTTCACACGTGTCACCTTCACACGTACAACTCTGCAATAGCCATCTTTTCGGCTGACGTGCACTGTGTTAACGACACCTGGCCTGCACGTCTACCTCCTTCACATGAGCGAATGGTGACTCTTGATTACCTCAACCGATGGTAGCTGAACGGATTCCCTGTCGTCGGGAAATTGTTATCGTCACTGCTCTGACTGCCTGAACTCCTAAAGCCTTAGCACGAAGTCACCGCAAACTTCCTGCCGCACTACGCTCATTGCTAGTGGCCGTCAAAAAATCCTACTACCCGTCGAAAAAATCCCAAATTCCCCCTGGTTCTCCTCCTGTAACTGTGGCCGACAGGCCCCCGCACGAAAAAGATCCTACCGCACCTTTTTCCTCTTCCTGGAGAAAACACTCACTGCCGAGCCCCTTTTTCTCTACTCGTCGGAGCTCACTCTCTTTTGATGCCAAATCTTTGACTGTTTTTATCAAGGTAAAAAGGTCAAGAGAGGTGTAAACCCCTTTATACCTAGGGGCTCCCAAAATTGCCCCTCGCAAAGAAGAAATGACACCCAGGTCTGGAAGTCCAAACGGGGATGGGCCAAACTGGGTCGGGCTTGATCTAAGCCCGAACCCAAACTGACACGTATTGTCGAGCACTCTCTCCACTATCACGCGCCTCTTACTGTCATGCGCATTTTGATACCGAGCACTTCTTACTACCGTGCGCATTCACATGCCATGCACTCTCCACTGCGTGTGCCTCTTACTGCCATGTGCATTTTGATATCAAGCACTTCTCACTGTCGTGCGCATTCACATGCCACGCACTCTCCACTGCTGCATGCTTCTTACTGCTGTGCGCATTTTGATGCCGCACACTTTTCACCACCAAACACCTCTTATTGCTGAGTGAGCCTCTTGCAGCTGAGCACGATCGTTGCCATGCCTACTTCATTGCAATATCTCAGCTGACTCTACCGCCAAGCAGGCCATCTTGTCATGCCGTGCGCAACTTTCTGTCGCTGCACCCACACCTTTTGCATGCACTCTCATGCACGCCTTCCCTAACCAGCCCGTCCGTGTACACACCAACAAGTTCAACCATCATTTCCTTTCCATCACTAGTAGGGAACCACCTGTTTGAAGACATTTTTCAGCACCTTGGTCCCCGATGTGTAATAAAAAGAGAAGTTGATAAATAAAGCCTTAACATACAGTGGAATTCTTGATAGTCTCAAAATTTTTCTAGAGCGAGTAAAAATGTTCTTAAGCACTTCAAAAGGCCACCTGCCAAGTTTCGTTGCAATCCGACATATCTAAGGTAGTGCAGACAAAGAAATAATTTCAGAAAAATTAGTCTCTAGCACCCTGAAACAAACCCCGTAACTAGAGCTCTATTTTGGTACGTCAAATTGTTGTGGTACCACTACCATTGGATCCGGCCCGGTCGAAAACCCATACGGGTCAAGTTTCGGCTTAATTGGGCACTCCAGGACAAAGTTATTAATAAAAGACCAAAAAGTGGTAAGCCGCACACTATTACCATGCGCCTTCCCTGCACCAAATCACCATTAAAGGTGGTTGTTTTTACAGTCTTGGGTAGTGATTTTCGGAGGCCATATCTCACTTGTCCAGAGTCGGATCACGCTCACATTTTGTGAGCGTGTTCGTCTTGTTAAGACGAGCATTTTGATATGTGGCATGCCCCGTGATGACTCTCAAGAAATAAGAAAAGCTAGAGAGAAGTTGTCGATTTAGGAAGAAAGTTGCAGGAAAATCAACAGCGACACACCTCGCTCGAGCAGACAAATCACGACGCTCGTACGTCGAATTGACATGAGACGAATTCGATCGTGTATGTAAGGTCTAGGGCTATCTCTGGTTCGAACCCCGTACATGATGAACAATCGGATTTCACACACAAAGGCAATAAAGTGATTGTAATTTTCGGTGCCGAAATTCCAGATTTCAGCCATTACCCAAAAGTTACGAAATCTTCGTATGGGAATGAAATCGAGCTACATTTGTTGCCACACGAACGTGATGGCATGATTAGTGTGATCCAATGAATAAATCATAAAGAAACATCAAGGAACGAGCACACTATCAATCCAAAATTTTCAAGATTCATCCAAATTTCAAGACACATGATCGTGGTTTAAAAACACGATCCATAGCTCGAAGTTAGTATCAAATCGATCGCCATGTCAAGCCCTATAAGAAAACAATCATCTTTCGAACTTACGGGCACCAAAGCGACCCCAGATCATTCACGGAAGATCACACACGTTGTAGGGCAGCAACAAGGACTGTTTTGAAATTCCATGAATTGTTAAGCAGGGGCAAAACAGTCATTTTGTGCCCATTTTTTTAATTTATTTTAATTTAATTAAATTGTAATTATCATCAATAGAGATAGTTTTTGGGCATCCACCCATGTTTGGGCCCAATTCTATAAATACATGTTAAACCTAATTGTAAAGGGTTCTTCCTTAGATTCCCCCCCAGGCATTCAATTGATCAATAAAGTTCGTGTTTCTTCTTTGAATTCCAGGGTGTGTCTTAGAGAGAGAGGAGAGAGAAGAAAAGGGCCGTACCCTTCTGTAAGGTAAATTTTTCTCTCCTCCTCTCATCTCTTTCTTTTTCCCTCCGTTTTTCTCTTCTTTTACTTTGTCTCTCTTTTCTTTCTTCTTCTTTTCTCGGCTTTTCTCTCTTCTTCTCTGTGAACACACACGGTTGTGCTAGAGTCGTGCATGTCATCTTCTTCCTTCTCTTTCTCTAACCCACACGATGATGGCAGCGCTGTGTGTATCCCATTCGCTCTTTTTCTTCTTCTTCTCGATCTTTCTCTCTGTTTCTCTATGGATGAATGTGTATAGCGATGACATCACTATGCACAAACCTCTCTCTCTCTATTTTATTTTCTCTATCTCAGACATATGGTGATGGCAATGTTGTGTGCGTTTTCTTCTCTCTCTTCTTCTTTTTCCTTCTCTCCTTCTTTCTTTATTCTCTCTCTGCTTTATCTTTCTCTATGTTTATCTTTGACTGAATGTGCATGGCGATGGTAGCGCCATGCACCATCGCCATGCACGAACCTCTCTCTCTATTTTATTTTCTCTATCTCATGTACACGACGATGACAACGGCGTGTGTGTTTTCTTCTCTCTCTTCTTCTTCCTCTTCTCCTTCTTTCTTTATTCTTTCTCTGCCCTATCTTTCTCTATGTCTCTCTCTATCTGAACATGCATGGCAATGGCAACGCTGTGCACAAATCTGTCTTTCTGTTTTCTTCTCTCTGACACACACGGTGGTGGCAATGTCGTGCGTGTTTCTTTCTCTCCTCTTTCTTAATCTCTTTCTCTCTCTTTCCATTTTCCTTCTCTAGCTCTTTCCCAACTTCTCTCCTCACTCTCCTTTGACCTCTCTAATTTGCTTTCTTCTCTTTGTACTTTCCTTTCCTCTTCCTCTTTGTTAAAATCCTCTTTCCTCCTCCCTGTCTTTCTTGCCTTCACTCTGATTTCTTTTCTCTCTCCCCTCCAGTCGTGCACGGCGATGCTTATTGCCGGGTATGACGTTCTCAGCCTTCTTTTATCTTCTGGAAATATGTGCAATGAGTATGGCTTTAACCCAAGTGGTGGGCCGGGCCTCTGTCCAAATTTCCCCTTTCTCATGTGGTGCACGGCGATGCTTATAGCCACGCACGACTTTCTTTTCTCATTCTTGTCTCTCTCTCTATCATGGATGGTAGAAGTCCATCGCCGTCCATGTTCTTTCTCTCTCCTCTTTTCTCTGTCATGGACAGTGGAAGTCTATCATCGTCCATATTTTTTCTCTCTCATCTTTCCTCTGTCATGGACGGCTGAAGTCCATCGATGTCCATGTACTTTCTCTCTCCTCTTTCTTTATCATGAACAGTGAAAGTCCATCTTGACCCATGCTTTTCTCTCTCTTCTCTCCTCTCTTCTTTTCTATCTTCTTTCTTTCTCTTCTTATCTCTCTTCTTTCTCTTTCTTCTTCTTCTCCCTCTCATTTGAATAAAGGACAAGTCTAGAACGGTCATTGCAGTCTCATCGTCGAGCAGTATTGCCATTGTGCCGGTCTAAGTTACGATACCCGTCTTGCTGCTACGTCGAACTAGCGGTTGTGCCAGGCTGGTCAGTGTTGGTGTTCTGTCGTCGAGTAGTACTACCGTTGTGTCGGTCCACATTACCAAGCCCGTCTTGCTACCACGTCAGGTCAATTATCATGTCAATCTAGCCACTTGTTTGGCTAGTCACCCGGTCAAATGTCTCCTTCTTTTTTTGTTTTTCTCTCTTCTTCCTTTTCCCAACCCTCGGCCCACTTGTCTTGTAATATTAACCACGTGTGTGTGATTGGAGAAACAGGAGAACACATGCCAAGGGAGGGGATTTCAAACCAGTTATAAAACTAGGGGGCTTTCTTCGTGATCTAAGACGGCTCCCACGGGAGCTAGCTCGAGTAAGTCCCAAACGCACCTTAAATTCCTCTCTCATTGGTTGGTATACCTGCCCTTACGCTTGAGAAAGGTTCCTGAGAGAGCGATCTCAAAGTCTCGGGTTCACTCAAAACCTGAGACACGTTCCGTCAGATCATCCAGATCTGGAGGGCGAGATTGAGGCACCTAACTAGCTTAGCGACTCCACTGGGGACTTACTACCCCTTCATCGGGTCGGCCTTGTTTGGCTCGCTTCTCCTTTGTTTGTCTGTTTTCACACACCACATATGGCTTCTGGGTTCTCTAACCCATTTATCCGAGTTGGGGATTTTTCAATCCCCACATTCGCGAACTTCCTCAAACTTCGCTCCCAACCTTCTTTTTGAGCAGGGACCCAGCGTCTAGCTCCCAAGTTTTAACATGGATAGGCGTGAGGAGGGACTTAAAGGTCCCTAACTCCCTATCTATTTGCCATGGTGGAGCTTCCACCAAGGCACCCTGCATTGGTAGCACATCTGCTGCTACTCACAGCATGCACCCTGTCACCGGCAAGTCACTTGTCGGTCGTATTGTCGAGGTATGCCGGAAGGCTGCCCAATCCCTTTCTACAAAAGGCAAGGAAGTTGTCATTGCTTCTGTGGGTTGCCATAAGGCTTCCCCCCACATTCTTACACCACCTCAAGTCTCTATTATTAGGGACTCTACCTCACGCGCACACATTAAGGCTCGTGGGTCATCCACTCGAGGCACACCTCGGGGTAGCCCTTGTGCTACCTCGAGTAAGCGTTTAGGATCAAGCGTCCTTAGGCCGAAACCTGTGTGCATGCATATGCTTCTCACTGCTCGCGGCAACACCGTTGCAGCGCTAACCCAAGTACACGGGGAGGCGACCCCTTCATCCTCCCACTCATCACACACTTGCACACCTTGTAAGGGGCAGGCATTCACCTGTTCCGTTACAGACACATGCTTGCAGTTCTCAGCCTCCTAAGGCCAGACCACCTGTTCGAGCCTAGGATGACCCCCAAGTCACCCGGAATGCTACTTTAAGGGGCATACACTCACCACCTTCCTAAGCCACTGCTTGCTCCCGACTAACCACCTGTCATGAGCCGATCCCTTCTTTTCATGCCCATTCTCCTTCTAGTGGACACCTCAAGACTTGGTACTCGAAGGTCTTCCCTAAGAGTATCATCCTCAGTCAGCCTCATCAGGTCCGCTATGCCTCTGGAGTCCACAAAGGAGCTCGGGTCAAAGGCCTGATGATTGACGAAGTTCTTCGACTTCCAAGGCAGCAGCCCAAGCTAGCTCCTGTCCAAGATCCACATTTGTTGCCCCACCTTATGGACACTGCCCTCTCATGCTCTAATAAGGCAAGTCAACTTAGACCCCAGTCTCAGTTCTGGAGAGAAGTCTATCGCAGCCTCAAGCTCAAGCAGGACAAAGGAATGCAGATTCTGATTAAGGAGCCGACTAGAAAAGTCAGGGCACCCAGCTCCAACGGTCTCCTTCCTGAAAATCCCTTCTATCCTCTTTGAATCACAGAGACTGAAGAAGAGGTGCGAGAATCCTGCACCGTGGTCAGCGTCATAGATGACGACTTGGCCACCCAGTAGCCACGGTCCCAAGGCCATCAAGAACCGGTCCTCACACGGTCCGCATACAAGAGTCGAGTCCAATCGGGGAATGCTGACCCCTTGCTAACTGATCTGCCACGTGCGACCCATCAAGCTCGGAAGCCTTCAGCCACACCTAAAACTAGCCTCCCTAGAGAAATGGTCAACGTAATGGTTGTAAACAAGCCTGACGACTCCCAGGAAGCTCGCATGGAATGGTTTGAACAAATGGTGCAAGTAATGATGGAAAAGATGGATCGCATGGAGGTCATGCGTCACTCGGCTAACCATGAGGTCAATTCCCATCATTCAGATGATACAACACCAAGGCAACCTCCTCCTGCACCATAGGACAATTCTATCCCTCACCCCGTCTCACAGGCATACATCGATGCTATGGTGACTCACAGCCCAAAGAACAGACAAATCTCGAGAATACAGGGTGCAACGCTTTATCATGAGCCGTACCCTTCATACATTGATCACGTGTCGTTTCCCTCATGCTACAAGAAAGGGAAGTTTCCCCTGTTCAATGGTACCACATCCCCACACCAGCATATCACCCACTTCCAAGCGGCATGTCAAGAGACATCAGCTGACGGGAGACTCCTACTCCTTCAGTTCGTTGAAACCCTTGATGACTCGGCCTTTCAGAGGTATGCTCGGCTTCCCCCAAACTCCGTACATACTTGGGAGGAAATGGAAAAACTATTCCACCAGTGCTTATATGAGGTTGAGAAAGAGGTTTAAACCATCGAGCTTCTCACCTTGTGCCAAGATCCATATGAACCCGTAGATCAATTCATATCAAGATGGAGAGATTTGGCTGCTCACCATCACAATCCCGTGCCTGAGAATGAAGCAGTTCAAACCTGTGTGCGAAACCTGCATCCTAAGATTGCTCTACATGTTGAGGCCTCCAATCCAACCTCCATGTCAGAGCTGATATCTAAATCAATTCTCATAGAGAGTTTGTCATGCCACCATAGCAGGTCACGACAACAGTCTTCAAGCTCAGGAAACAACCGGGGCAATGGTAGTTCTCGGGCCAATGCCCGGGACAACCAACAAAAAGGGGTAATCAGTGCAGCTGTTATCGTCAATGATTCAAAGAAGGCTTCCTCTCAGACTTAGGACCTCTCTAAAGGGGTAAGCATAGCAAAGACAACACCTCAAACAGGTAAACATCAGTCGTCATACAACCGGGTACCCCCACCTACAAACCTTAACCGAGATGATTATTGGACCAAACATCAGAATAAGGTTAATCCTTTTGAAAAAGAATGGGTTCTTGCACTGCTCCGATTATTGTTGGAACAGAACATGATTGAGCTGCTCGAGAACAAGTTTCCCAATCAAGCTGGTCTTGATACGCACGTGAGATACTATGCTTATCATCAAATGGTAAACCACTCCACAAAAGTATGCTACACACTTAAAGATCTCATCGAGGCTTTGATACAAAAGGGTCAAATTAAACTTGAAGAACTCAAGAAAGCATTTGGGGCAGCAGAAGCGTCCCATGCAGTGACAGTTCAAGAGGAAGATGAGGCACCCAGCATCCTTCGTGCCTTGTTTGCCATGATGCTTCAAGAAGGCCTCATCATGTAAAAACTAACAGGACAACCCAAGCACCGGAATCGAGGAGCCGAGTGCCTCTGGTGTCCATATCATCCGATCTCTAGCATGACCTAAGCGAATGCTCTGACTTCAACAAGCTATTAGCAAAGAAAATGCAGAGAGACCAAGAAATTGGTGACGTTCCAGACAAAGATCCCCAAATCTCTCCTCCACTGGTACAAGAGGACCCCTTGACTCAAGACCCGGGAAATGATAATTTGGACCCTCCTCTACCCTTGTTTGAGGTGATGCTCCAACAAGAGCTCATCACTCCTAAGCCGGCAAGGTAGCACAAACACCTTGCCCAGGAGATCGAGAATCACTGGTGCCCATACCATTAGATATGGGGACATGAGCTGAACGAATGTTATGGGTTCGAAGCTATGGTTGCGGAAAAAGACCAGGCAGATCACATTGCTTATGCTGAACGCCCACAAGTCGATACTTCCACTCAGGAGAGTGTCCTAATACAAGACTCCCGGAAGGATGCCTCTGATCCCGCTGAACCCTCGACTTCCCAACTATGGAAAGTCCATCACGGGTGGAGCAGGCTCAAGTCTTTAAAACAAGAAGTGATTTGTCAAGCTTGGGCTATTTACAAACCTAGCAAGACAGACTAAGCACCTCCAAAGGTGACTAGAAGAAGATGAGCACCAAGGGCTGCTTGCTGAAAGAACAAAGTTCCTCAGCCACTGGTCGATCCAGAATTTCTCAAGCCTCTTCCTCCCTTGCCGACTTTAAAAAACTTCATCCTAGTCGCCACCGATTTCATTCCTTCCTCTCATAAAGAGGATACCCTTGAACCATCTATTACTCGGGATGTCCAATGAGGGTGACAACGTTAAAAGCACTCCCCAATGGTCTAAGCAAGGGAAAGACCTAAAAGACCCCCTGCACATGTCCAATTCTAGTGATGACACAAAAAGCTGCCCAGATTAGTCCAATGAGGGGAACGACCTTAGAAGTCCCTCACCTACTGACCCTTCTCCTTCTTCCTCTTATTCTTCTTTTGCTTATCCTTCCTCTTCTATGTCTCATGCAGGTACAACCTTGAAATGTCCATACTTTGAGGCTCTCGATAGAGAGCTCGAAGGAACTAATATACGTAGGACACACCAGAGACGATTGAAAAAGACGTTAGCCTAGGTGGCTGGATTCTTAATAGTTGTTGACACCTTGGCGGCTCGAGCTAAGTTAAAACCATCATCTTCTATCGGGAAGCACAAGAAGTCAAAGTAAAAAAAACCCCAGTGGCCTCCTAAGCTTGAATTTGAGTAGATACTAAGAGAATCAAGAGGGCAGAGCTTCTATTCTCAGGAGGCTTGCCACATGGTACAGGTTTATGAAGTATAAGCTAGCACTGGGCAAACACTGCAGACACCCGTGCAAAGACCAAGTGACTCATATGAGGGTGCCTCTGGCCCCACAATTGTTGAATCTCAACTTCCCAGTAAATTTCTAATCAAATTTCTGCAACCTTATATGCCGTCCATATTTGAGGTCGACCCTTATGTTCCCCAGTTCGAGAAAGGTGCAGAAATCATGACCTACGCCAGAGCTCTATCGGAAGTGAAGATGTCAGAATCATGGGTCTTTGCACTTGAGGTTAATGAGAAAACCTCTGAAGCCAATGATAACAAGTTGCAAGAGGCCCTAGAAGAATGGGAAGAAGGCGGCCAAGCCACAAATGATGAGCTCAAGGAGATAAATCAAAGAGATGAAGCCGACCCCAAGCCCACTTTCATCTAGGCAAATATGTCTTTAGAGGAGAAAGAAAATTTCACTGCGTTCTTACGAGCAAACTGAGACATTTTTCCTTGGTATTACCATGAGATACTTGGTTTAGAGCCTCAAGTCGTGGTTCACCGTCTTGGCATCGATCCAACTGTTAAACCTGTCAAGCAGAAATCAAGGAGGTTCAGGCCTGACCTCGAAATGCATATAGATGCTGAGGTGACCAAACTCAAACAAACAGGCAGGCTTCATTCGCAAAGTCAAGTACCCAAAGTGGCTAGCAAATGTTGTTCCAGTCAAGAAAAAGAATGGCCAAACCAGGGTTTGCATCGACCTCCATGACCTGAATACTGCCTGCCCAAAGGATGACTTCCCGTTGCCGTTCATGAAGATGCTCATTGATTCTACCGCTCACTGTTAGATCTTCTCCTTTGTGGATGGTTACTCAGGGTATAATCAGATACCGATGGCACCAAAAGATGAGGAAGCCACCGCGTTCTTGACTCCAAAAGGGGTCTCCTGTTACACAATGATGCCTTTTGGATTGAAGAATGCTGATGCCACATATCAGAGAGCGATGACAACCATCTTCAAGGATATGATGCACAAGGAGGTCGAATGTTATGTAGATGACTTGGTGGTAAAATCCTAAGAGAAAGACGCTCATATGAGAGACCATGAAAGGGTGTTCGAGCGGTTACGCCTTCAACAGCTTAAAATGAACCCGTTGAAATGTGCTTTTGGCATGTGTTCAGGAAAGTTCTTGGGGTTCATTGTTAGACTTCGAGGGCTTGAAGTTGAGCTAGTCAAGATCAAGGCAATCCAAGAAATGCCCTCACCAACTACAGTGCGAGAGCTGCGCTCTCTTCAAGGGTAGCTGGCGTACATCTGCAGGTTCATCTCAAACCTCTCAGGTCGTTGTAAACCCTTTACACACTTGTTAAAGAAAGGTACCCCATTCATCTGGGATGAAGCATGTCAGGCAGCCCCTGATGACATCAAGCATTATTTGCTCAACCCTCTAGTGCTCTCTACACCGGTACTGGGAAGACCTCTCATCCTGTATGTGACCGCTCTGGACGAGTCACTTAGGGCATTGTTGGTGCAGAACAATGATGAAGGGAAAGAAACCACAGTGTACTATCTTAGCTGTAGGATGCAAGGGGCAGAGAAGAATTATCCCCCTATAGAGAAGAAATATTTTGTGTAGAACTTGCTCATGCATGGGATATATACTTCAACGGAGCCTTCCAATCTGATCGAGGAGGTGTCGGAGTGGTATTTATGACTCCGAAAGGAGGAGTATTGCCTCTTTCTTTCTCTCTCACTAAAGCCGGTTCCCATAACGAGGTAAAATATGAAGCTCTTATAATTGGGTTGGAGATAGCCTTCGATCTAGATTTGGAGTAGCTCAAGATCTATGGTGACTCTGAGTTGGTTATTCTGTAGCTTATGGGAATATATGACGTGAGAAATGACACTCTCAAGCCTTATCACGATACTGCAAAGTCATATATGGCTCAGCTTGAGGATGTTTCTCTAAGTCACATCCCCAAGAGATTAAACTTACAGGCTGATGCACTCGCAATGCTCGGCACTACAATTCATTTGTATTCACCAGGGCCTACACTTGTTTGGGTCACAGAGTGGAGACACATTGAACTGAGAATCGACATGGATGCAGATGATGAGATAATTCTCTTTTCCGAGTGTCCACATTATCCATTCGGAGCACTTCTATCAGCCAAAGAAGTTATTAAGACTGAACACGAAATGGCAAGGAGTCAAGGAGCTAAGGTTCAAATCGGGAATCAGAATTCCCAATATGCGTGGAGAGCCCATCATTAATTTTATAAAACATGGTAGACTCCCAGAAGATCGTGCCGAGCGCAACAGTGTGCATCGAATGTCTACCAAGTATACCCTCCTTGAAGGAGATGCTCTCTTCAGATGGTCATTTGATGGTATTCTTCTTAGATGTGTGGACACGCAAGAAGCAAACAAGGTGCTCGAAGAAGTACACCCAGGCATATGCGGACTACACCAGTCTGGCTCTAAGCTCTTTGAATGAATACGCAGATTGGGGTACTATTGGCCTTCGATGATTACTGACTCCTTAAACTAGGCCAAGAAGTGTCAGGTGTGCCAAATACACTCCAACCTTGTTCATCAGACTTCAGAGCCCTTGCACCCTACAATGGCATCATGGCCCTTCTCACAATGGGGTATGAACATTGTGGGGCCTATTGACCCTTCTTCGGCAATGGGTCATGTCTTTATTCTAGCTGCAACAGATTACTTCTCTAAGTGGGCTGAAGTGGTCCCCCTTAAGCAAGTTCCTGGGCCCACATTAGCTAATTTCGTCCGACATCACATCATATACTGGATCGGAGTGCCTGACCGAATTATATCTGACAACGGCCCTCAGTTCAAAAGTCTTCACATCGATCGCTTGGTTAACCAGTTTGGTTTCGAGTGGAAGTACTCAACTATGTACCAACTTCGGGCCAACGGATTAACTGAGGCTTTCAATAAGACCCTGTGCAATGTTTTAAGGAAATTGGTATCGAAGACGAAGAAGAACTGGCACGAGAAACTTCCTGAAGCGTTGTGGACCTATCGCACTACCATACAAAGTGCCATTGATTCCACTCCCTATTCCTTGGTTTATGGAGGTGAGGCAATCTTACCCCTCGAGATTCAACTACCCATATTACGGGTAGCCATACATCAAGGACTAATTGAAAATGAGAGAGTCAAGCTTCTCTATGTCCCGGAGGCATGACCTAAACCTCGTCCCCACACATGAGCACACGCCCTTTACATGCGTCTGCACGCACGTCTTTCCTAATCGACTCGTCTATGTGCGCGCATCACCTTAATCATCTCCTCAGTAAATCTATCTTCCTCTATTACCATTCATCATTCCCCAGTGAGTCTCATCCATGCTCACAAAATGGCGAGCCATCTCGCCATCCATACTCGCCGTCAGCTAGTGGGTCACCACTTTTCACCCACCATTCATACATCATCCATCTTTCATAGGTAGCCTGGTACCATCTCCCCAAAGTGAGTCAAACCACCACACTCTATGGCCTCCACAGACTGTCATTCATCTCCACTATGGTCCAGTTGTATAACCTTAAACTATAGTGCACGTTCTAGTCGGGTGACGATAAACTACTTCACATATGTCTCGAAAGCATGACCTTAAACACGCATTCACAAAAAATAATGGGCATGGGGTATACCTGAACAAGGGAATGCCGTGAGTAAAAATGACAAATGGACGTGGTCACGAAACTATGACTAAAAGAGTTCCATAAAAATAAAAACTTGGGCATGGTGAAAACCCGAAAGGGCACCGTGAGTAAAAATGGAAGAAAAGGGTAGACATGGTCGAAAGGTCATGGGTAAAAGAGCCCCAAATAAAAGGAAGTTAGTGAAAATCGTCGCTACGGTGCCGCTTCCCAAGTCCAAGTGAAAATCTGCAAAGGACGCTTGGACCAATAAACAGGTTGATGCAGCACTCGCCTCTACAGGCGACTTCAACCCACATTCAAAGAGAAAAATCCCTGATGTCACAATAATAGGATCCAAAAATACGAGGATCAAGCAAGATTCCAACATCCTGAGTCTATTTACAAAAAAGACTCGAAAGACAGAAGACTCGCCAAGAAGGTAAAACAAGTCTCATGAGGAAAAGCACTATTTCCACGAGGTCACAAACACACTCCAAAATGCTAAAGACGCCCCAAGAAGGCCAAATTCAGCCAGAACTTAGACCTGTGATGCAAACAAAACTGCAAGCAGATAGCTAGTCACCTCAATAAACATAGGTATCCTGCCCACAGAGTACAATACTGGTGCACCACACAAATGGACGCCAACCAAAGGCCCTTTAGCACACCATCCACAACAAACAACAAAACAAACAAACCCAAACTAAAATGGGAAAATTGCCCTTCAACGTGGCACTCGACCACCAAACGGGCCTGATTCTGACCAACTAGGTCCGTACAAAATCCTCAACTATCAGAATCACAAATAGTCCCTTGAGGGTGAGGACTTCGACAAGATCCCTCAAAAAAGTCTCTTCTCCCCCTAAATTCTCCATGGATGAACTTGTACATTGCATCAAAATGTCTGAGCATCCTACTTGCCGCATTGCGTGGATCTGCTCGACGTTCACGTGGTCTTGTGGCTAGGAAGAAAAAAAGTAATAAAGTTGAAGGAAATTTTCTGAATGTTGACCTTCTTGCTTCTCTCAAAGCACAACATTCAGCGGGGCAAGCTGTTTGAAGACATTTTTTAGCACTTTGGTCCCCGATGTGGAATAAAAAGAGAAGCCAGCCAATAAAGCCTTGACATACAATAGAATTATCGACAGCCTTAGATTTGCCCCAGAACGATTCAAAATTCTCTTAAGCACTTCAAAAGGCCACCTGCTAAGTTTCGTTGCAATCTGACATGTTTAAGGCAGTGCAGACAAATAAACATTTTCGGAAAAATCAGTATTTTGCACCCTGAAATGGACCCCGTAACTAGAGCTCTAATTTTGATACGTCAAATTATTGTGGGACCATCGCCATTAGATCCAATATGGTGGAAAACTCCTATGAGTCAAGTTTCGACTTAATCGGACACTCGAGGATAAAGTTATTGATAAAAGACCAAAAACGGGTAGGCCGCATACTATTCCCGTGCACCTTCCATGCACCAAATGACCATTAAAGGTGGTTGTTTTTACAGTCTCGGGCAGTGAATTTTGGGGGCCATATCTCACTTGTCTCGAGTCAGATCAAGCTCAAATTTTGTGAGTATGTTCGTCTCTTCAATATGAGCATTTCATTATGTGGCACGCCCAGTGAAGACGCTCTAGCAAGGAGAAAAGCTAGAGAGAATTTGTCAATTCGTGAATAAAGTTGTAGGAAAATCAGCAGCGACATGCCTCGCTCGAGCTGCCAAATAACGGTACTTGCATGTCAGATTGACGCGAGACTAGTTCCATTATGCGCGTAAGGTCTAGGGCTATCTCTGGTCTGAACCCCGTGCATGATTAACAATCGGATTTCGCACACAAAGCTAATAAAGTGACTGTGAATTCCTGCACCGAAATTACAGATTCCGATCATAACCCAAAGTTGCGAAATCTTCGTTCGGGCACAAAATCAAGCTACGTTTGTTTCCACACGATCGTGACGGCATGCTTAGTGTGATCCAGTGAAGAAATCATGAAGAAACATCAAGGAAAGAGCACACTATCGATCCGAAGTTTTCAAAATTCATCCAAATTTCAAGACGCATTATCATGGCTTAACATGATCCATGTCTCAAACTTGGCGTCAAATTGATCGTCATGCCAATCCTTACAAGAAAACAATCATCTTTCGGACAAATTGGAACCAGAGCAACCCTAGATCATTCACGGAAGATCACGCACGTTATAGGGCAGTAGTAGGGACTGTTTTGAAATTCCATGAATTGTTAGGCAGGGGCAAAACAACCATTTTGCACCTATTTTTAGAATTTATTTTAATTCAATTAAATTGTAATTATCATCAATTGAGATAGTTTTTGGGCATCCACCAATGTTTGGGTCCAATTCTATAAATACATGTTAAACCTAATTGTAAAGGGTTCTTCCATGGATTCCCTCTCGGGCATTCAATTGATCAATAAACTTTGTGTTTCTTCTTTGAATTCATGGGTGTGTTTTAGAGAGAGAGAGCGAAGAGAGAAGAAAAGGGCCAGTACCTTTTATCTCTCTTCTCCTCTCGTCTCTCTCTTTCTCTCTCCTCCTCTCATCTCCATCTATTTCTCTCTTCTCCTCTTGTCCCTATCTCGTTCTCTCTCCTCCTTTTTTCTCTCCTTTCTTCCTCTCTCTTTTTTTTCTTCTTCTTTTCTCAGCTTTTTCTCTTCTTCTTTGTGAACACACACAGCTGTGGCAGAGCCATGTATGTCATCTCTTCCTTCTCTTTTTCTAACCCACATGGCGATGGCAGCGCTATGTGTGCCCATTCTCTCTTTTTCTTCTTCTTCTCGATCTTTCTCTCTATTTCTCTCTGACTGAATGTGCATAGCAATGGTAGCGTCATGCACGAACGTCTCTCTCTCTATTTTATTTTCCCTATCTCACACACATGGCAATGACAACACCGTGTGCATTTTCTTCTCTCTCCTCTTCTTCTTCCTCTTCTCCTTCTTTCTTTATTCTCTCTCTGCTCTTTCTCTTTGTTGCTCTCTGACTGAATGTGTATGGCGATGGTAGCGCCGTGCACGAACCTCTATCTCTCTATTTTATTTTCTTTATGTCACACACACGGCGATGGCAACACTGTGTGTTTTCTTCTCTCTCTTCTTCTTCTTCCTCTTCTCCTTCTTTCTTTATTCTCTCTCTGCTCTTTCTCTCTGTCTCTCTTTTTTTGAACATGCACAATGATGGCAACGCCATGCATGAATCTCTCTTTCTATTTTCTTCTCTCTAACACATGACGATGGCAGCGCCATGTGTGTTTCTTTCTCTCCTCTTTTCTAATCTCTTTCTCTCTCTTTCCTTCTTTCTTTTCCAGCTCTTTCCCAATTTCTCTCCTCACTTTCCTTTGCCCTCTCTTCTTTCCTTCTTCTCTTTCTACTTTCCTTTCCTCTTCCTCTTTCCTAAAATCCTCTTTCCTCTTCCTCTTCCTCTTTCTTAAAAACCTCTTTCCTCTTCCTTAACTTTCTTGCCTTCACTCTGATTTCTTTTCTCTCTCCCCTCCAGTCGTGCACGACATTGCTCATCGCCGAGTATGACGTTCTCATCCTTCCTTTATCCTTTGGAAATATGCGTAGTGAGTCAGGCCTTAACTCGAGTGGCGAGCCGGGCCTTTGTCCAAATTTCCTCTTTCTCACATGGTGCATGGCGATGCCCATCGTCGCGCATGACTTTCATTTCTCATTCCTATCTCTCTCTATCATGGACGGCAGAAGTCCATCACCGTCGATGTTCTTTCTCTCTCTTTCCTCTGTCATGGATGGCAAAAGTCCATCACCATCCATGTTCTTTCTCTCTCCTCTTTCTCTATCATGGATAACAGAAGTCCATCGTCGTCCATGCTTTTCTCTCTCTTCTCTTCTCTCTTATTTTCTCCCTTCTTTATCTCTCTTTTTATCTATCTTCTTTCTCTTTCTTCTTCTTCTCCCTCCCTCATTTGACTAAGGGACAAGTCTAGCAATGTCATGACAGTCTTGTCGTCGAGCAATATTGTCGTCATGCTGGTCTAAGTTACCATGCCTATCTTGCTACCACGTCGAACTAGCCATTTTGTCAGGCTGGTCGGTGTTGGTGTTCTTTTGTCGAGTAATATTGCCGTTGTGCCTCTCCGTGTTATTGTGCCCATCTTGCTACCACGTCAGGTCAATCATCATGCCAATCGAGCAGCCACATCATGATACTCGCATGTCAGATCGGCCCGAAACCAGAACCATTACAAGCACGAGGTTCTAGGCTTCAATAGAGACGAACCTTGCATGAGATGGATGGTCAGATTCGACGCATGATCACTTTCCAGCCATCGGAACCAAATTCTGACCAACAGATCATAAATGGAAAATGGTTGCTTGGGCACTAAATCAAGCCACGTTCGTTGCCAAACACTCACGACGACTTGCTCATCAATATTCAACGAAGAAATAATCAAAAAGCATCGAGAAAGCGTGTAGTCTTTAAACAAAGATCGCACATTCCTCGTGATTTCGTACTACGGGATCGTGGCCCAAAAGCCCGAGCCATGGCTCGAAAGTGGTATCAAAACGACTGTCTCCCAAGTCGATTAAGAAAAGAATCATCTTTCAATCGAATGGAGACCGGCAAGACCCTGAACCAACCCGAGAAGATCGCAAAAGTTCTTGGGCACAACAGGGACTCAATTGGAATTTCATGGATTGTTGGTGCAGAGGAAAAATCGTCATTTTACCCTACTTTCTTAGAATCTCTTTAATTCACTTAATTGTTATTTTTTAGCAATTAGGTCAACTTTTGAGTTTACACCCATGTTTGAGCCCCACTTCTATATAAACAAGCACTCACCTCATGTAAAAGGAACCCAAGTTTTCATCAATACAAATTCTACTTTTTCTTGTGATTTTGGTCATGTCTTAGAGAGAGAGAGGAGAGAGAAGACGTTTAGTGGTACTCTCAGGTGTAAGATAAACTTTCTCTCTCTTCCTTCTCTCTCTTCTTTCTCTCCTTTCTTCCTCTCTCATCCTTCTCTTTTCTTTCTCTTTTTCTTTCTCTCTCTTCTTTTTCTCTCTTCCTTCTCTTTCTTATTTCTCTCTCTTCTTTCTCTCTCTCCTCTTTCCTTTTCTCTTTGTTCTTTCCCTTTCTCTCTTTCTTCCTTCCTTTTCTTTCTTCTCTCTTTCATTTTCTCTCTTTCTTCTTCCTTTTCCTCTCTTCTCCTTCTTTTTCTCTCTGTTTCTTTCTCGTTTCATGTTCCTCTTCGTCTATTGCCAACGGCAATGCATACTGCTAAGTGTGATGATCTCTTTTCTCCCTGTTCATTACGCACGACAGTGCAAAAGGCAGGCGTGATTTTCTTCTCTCTCTCAGTTTGTTGCGCGCGGCAGTGCATACTGCCGAGCATGATGATATCTTCTCTCCCTGTTCGTTGCGCACGACAGTGAATATGCTGGGCGTGATTTTCTTGTCTCTCTCAATCTATTGCACGCAACAGTGCATACTGCTGAGCGTGATGATCGTTTCTCTCCCTGTTCGTTGCACACGACAGTGCAAATGTCGGGCGTGATTTTCTTCTCTCTCAGTCTGTTGCGAGCAACAGTGCAAACTGTCGAGCATGATGTTCTCTTACCTCTATTCGTTGCGCACGATAGTGTAAATGCTGAACACGACTTTCATCCCCCCTCTCGATCCATTGCACACGACAGTGAATACTGCTGAGCGTGATGCCCCTTTTCTTCTCAGTCTGAAAGTTCGTTACGCGCGGTAGTGCATACTGCCGAGTGTGATGTTCACTTCTCTCTCTGTCTGTTGCGCATGACAGTGCATACTGCCGAGCGTGATTTTCCCTTCTTTCTCTCTGACTGTTGCACACGACACTGAACACTGTCGAGCATCATCTTTCTTCTTTCCCACTTTCTGCCCTGCGCGGCAGCACACACTGCTGCGCATGATTTCCTTTCTCTCTCATTTTCTTTTGCTTATTTGACTAGAAGGCTGGTTGTGCCTTGCACTGCCATGCTAGTCCTGACATCGAGCAATTTAGTAGTTGTGCCAGACTAGTTATCGTGCCTGTCTAGCTACCGTGCCAGACTAGTCACCGTGTCAGGACAGTCGTCGTGCCAGTCTTGTCGTCGAGTAGTTTAGCCATTGTGTCAATTTAGTTACAATGCCCATCTAACTGTCGTGCAAGACCAGCCATCATCTCAGATTAGTCGTCGAACCCGTCTTGTCGTCGAGTAGTTTAGTCACTGTGCTGGTCCAGTTACCGTGCTCGTCTAGCTGCAGCACCAAACCAGTCATGGTGCTAGTCATGTCACTGCGCCCGTCTAGCCGTCAGGTCAAACGACTTCATTCGAAGGTTCAGCAAGAGCCAAGCCGACTTTCATCATTTTTCTCATTCGTCTTTTTCTTCTCTTCATAAAAATTTTGGTTCATGGCCTCCGAAGAGTTGGGTGAAAGCCAAACCAACGGGACATCCCATTTTTCTTTGAAGGACTAGTTGAAAGACACATTAGCCTTCAAACCCTTCTTCCTTTTCTCTATTTTTTCTTCTATCTCACCCCTTTCTTTCTATCCTTACTATAGGATCTTACTAAAAGTCATTCCTTAAGAAGACGTCGTAAGGCTGTCGAATTGACATGGACTCCCTTATGTTATTTCTTTCATTCCCCTCGAGTACACAAGCACGTGTGTGTTCACCTTATGACCAGGTGGGGTCCTCAGACCCACTTGTCTATACTCTAATGTGTGTGTGTGTTTTGCAGGTAAGAAGAAAACAGGTCAAGGGAGGCGATTCTAAACTGGCCATAGGCCAAGGGGGGCATTCTTCATGATCTAAGAGGGTGCCCACACGAGTTAGCCCAAGCACATCACGGACCCACACAAGGTGAGTCCTGCCTTGCGACCCTAATTCCATCAATTGGTACTCCTGCTCGCATCTTCTTCACGTGGTTCCCGATAGAGCGATCTCAGGTCCTGGGTCCATCTCAAACCCGGAACCATGCCACCAGGTCAACCCGACCTGGAGGACAAGATCGATACACCTAACCAGACATGTCACCCTATCATTGGCTTAGGCTGTTTTCAGGTACCAACGTGTCTTTCTGCTCTCTCTAATGTTGTTATGAGATCCCACTGTCCCTCCTTTGTTCGGATTGGGGATTTCTACATCCCCATATTTGCGACCTCACCTGGGGCGAGCAGACCATCTGGTTCTGCCTCCACCATGTCCTACTCAAGCGACCTGGATGGCCCTAGTATCCTAGTCCTGCCTAGAAAAACTTGAGGCACAGTCGCTCAAGCTCCATGCCCCTCTTCTTCCAGCATAAAGGGAACATCCCCTGATGTCAACTGCATCGACGGCACCATAGCCGCCCCCTCACACAAGCACCCAGTCACTGGAGGACACTCCATAAGTCACATGCTCTAACATGGTCTTCGCGCCACTACTTCTCCTCTCCCGGTGGGTCCCAGTAGGACCATCACCTCTGCAGGTAACCAAAAGGTGACCCCACCTATGTCTCACAGGGGCATTTCCAATGCTGGCGCCCCCATGCACACAGCATACACTGGCGGCTTCCATGCTAGTTCTCGCGGCTGCCCGACCGCCGCGCGCTCATACACATGTTATTGCTGACGGTCCAATCGTCACAATAAAAAATTGGGGCTGGCGACAGCCCATCCCCCTCTCTTCAACCGTTTCGGGTCTCCGTCCACCCGGACGTTAACCTTCTAGTTTGGGGCAGCCCAAAGGCTACGACTCGACGAATACATGACTTTTGAGACAATCAAAAGTCCCCTAAATAAGTTCACATGCATGTTTAAGGCCCTATGGCCTTACCAGCTAAATGGGAGGGTACCACGAGTTCTCCGCCCCTCACCCCACAAAGGGTTGGTCTCGTGGTTGCCCCAAACACCACCACCGATGGTGCACACACGTGCAGATCCAAAGATGTTGTCGACCATGAAGAAGCATAAGCGGCCCCCGTTTCACCAAATTCTTTCAAGCCACCCATTGTGTGGTACTCGAAGAAGTTCCCATCGAGTTCCATCTTCTCTATTCCTCCCTCCTTGAACCCGCAAGCTAGCCCTCGCCCCTATGTGCGAAGTAGGAGGACACCGTCATCATCGACCTGTCATCCTGCCCCTCTGTCAGGCGATCTCCGGCCACCATCACCACCTTCAAGTCCCCCCCTTCCCGGGCATTACACCTTGCCCAAGCTGATTAACTTTGCTCGTGCGTCAGTCGAGAAGGCCTGCAAAAAAGAAGGCTGGGATGGCTTCAGATTCTTGGGGAGGATCTACCGAGACCTGCGGCTCAAGCAAGTAAGGGGGATGGAAGTCTCGCCCCTCCCACAGAAAGTAGAATCTTTTGTTACAAAAGACTCTCCAAAGAAAAACCGGTTCCACCCTTTATAAGACACAGAGGAACCCGAAACCAACGACATAGCCCACTCCAATGTTGTTGAGACACACGAAAGCGAACCAGCTTCGCCCGACCTGCGGCCCCAAGGACATCAATAACCCGTTGATGAGACACGATCCCTAGATCGTCACTCGCCCATCCAGGGCGAGCCAGGGCTCCAAGACGTTCAAGCGCCGGGCTTGACAGTAGCCTGACCCCGAGGTCATCCGGAGCCCGTACTTACACAGGCCCTGAAACAATCTTGAGCTTAGATCGGGCAAGCCCATACCTTGTTACTCGGAGTGCTGAATTTGAGAACGAAAAGAACCAAGGTCGCTCCTCCTGTCGAATTACCTTACTCGGACCAGCCTGTTGGATAATGGTGGTGAGCCATGATGGAGAAGAACCTGAAAACTCGATGAGCCGTTTTGAGAATCTTAAACAACAACTTGGATAAGCTCAAAGGGATCAAAGATGCTTTGCTCACGGTCTGTTCCCATCAAGAGACAAACTCTCCCCCCGAGCCACCACTTCGAGAGGAGAAAAGATCTCATCCTCCCCCTTCGGCTCCAACACCAAGGCCTCCACTCCCTCCTACCTCCTTTGAGGTCCAACCTGACGTAGCCGCTCAAGGGGCGCCGTTGATGTTTACACAGGAGGACGGGCAGCAGATGATCAACAAAAGCATCCAAGACTTGTGGGTGTCGAAAGCACAAGAAAGTGTTTCGTATCAGAAGCCCTACCCGCCTTCCATTGATCAAGTCCCCTTTCCTATCAGGTACCAAAAAGGGAGGCTAACAATCTTCAACGGCACGAGTTCACCTCGACAGCATGTGACCCACTTCATGTTTGTGGCCAAGAGTCAGCCTCGGACTCTTGTCGACATTAGATACCTTCCGAGGGCTACAGCCGAGGATTCAGGAGGCGAGGCAACAACAACCACCCAAAAAATAGGCTTATAATCGGGTTCCTCCACCGCAAAGCTACCATAGGGCCGAGGAGTTAGGGTAGAAGCTCATTTGGCATTACAGCTTCGACAAAGCATGGGTGCCAACCCTCCTAAAGATGCTGATCGAGTAGGACACGGTGGTCCTTCCCCTCAGCAAATGGCTGGATCAGGCAGGTGGGTCAATCACGCCAACTACTGTGCCTCCCACCAAATGTTAGGCCATCCAGTGCAAGACTGCTTCCAGCTCAAGGACTACATCAAAAGCTTAATCCAGAAGGGGCAAATCAACATCGAGGACCTCAAGAAGGCTTTCGAAACCCCCGAAGCCTCCCATATGGTCACCCTTCAGGAGGAGTCGGATGAGGAGATCCTCACGATCGAACTGCCACCTTGCTAGCTTCTCGCCGTCTTCGACATATTGGTGTAGCGCGAGATGATAGTGCCCTCCTCCGCAAAGAAATAGGGATGAACTGCAGGTAAAGACCGAAGCCTATGGTGCCGCTACCATCAACGGAGCGGTCACAACTTAGGCCATTGCCATGGGTTCAGAACCATCCTCCAAGGATACCTCCAAGGCTGCTGGATAGTCCTAATTGGCGGACAACCTCCACTTGTAGGCAGAACGCCTGATGAGGGGCCCCAACCTCATCAGAGGATAGAACGGGTTTGAAGCCCCGCACTAAGCAATCCTGAGACCTCCGCCTCGTACACCCTAGCAGAGGTGCCCACACCATGAGAGGTATACCATCGCTGCGGAAGGGTTAGGAACATTGAAAGAGAGTCAGCTCGCCATGAAGATGTGGCGCCAGTGCCCTGAGCTCAAGAACCCTGGCCTCCTAAAGAAAAGTGGGAAAACTGAAAAAAGCCCCGGCGACTCAAACCGAACGTCGAGCCTCCTCAATGCCCTATCGAGGCACCGTCCTCTCACCCTTTTCCTACCTTGTATGACTTCAACCCGAGGCAAATTAACTTCCCCGTGGGAAGTCAATACATTACTACAAGGACCGCCCGGGGTATACCTCATGGGAGTAAGAGGTCGTAAAAACACACTCTACTCGTGGTCTCGAAGGCAAGACCCTAAACTCGCCTCCTTATAGTCATGGCGGTATGACTCTAAAACTACCACCTCAAAAAAATAATACTAAAAATAAAATAATGAGCGAAAACCCTAACGGGCATTCACGACAAACATGATGGTGCTCAAATGCCTCCCCAGTAGGCTTTTAGGTTCATCCCCTCATTTTCTTAAAGGTGGAGACAAATATCTAAGCAAGAGCGCGAAATCAAGACGTCAGCAAATTGAGTATCAAGAATAAGATAAAATGGCCATCTTATTCATACATGAAGAGGGTTACAAAATTTTGGCGGTCTCCTAAAGCCCGCAGGAAAAAAAAAAGAAAAAAGGAAAAGGCCTTCAGAAGAGGTCAAGCAACTCAAGCATCTTCACCCTCAAAACCAGTGCATCTTCCAACGCTGTCAGCTTCATCTCTTCATAAAGAGAAACACGCTTCATGGCCCTCTCAGACAAACTGAGGAGTTTCTCCACATCGAACGCACCAATCTGCGTGATCTCATGGCCATCGCCTCCCTATTCTGGTGTCAGTGAGCTCTCAAGCTAGCCACGCGGGTTTGCAAGGATGCGATTTTGTTCTCCACGCCGCAATCTGACAAGAGAGTTCGACCTCCTCCGCGATCGAGCGAGAGGGCTAGCAGAAAGCTGCTCCCTCTCCTTCTCGTAATCCTGCAGGAAGGTTTGCTCCTTCGCTAACCTTTCTTTTATAGAGGCTATGCAAGCGTCAAGGATTTTTGGTATTGCAATCCAGCTGAGGATGGTTACGGAACCCCAGGACTCGAGATCCCTCAGTAACTCGTTCAGTTGTTCGAATACCTCCTCTCCAAGGTGCGTGGGTTCTAAGCTCGTCATGCAAACCTTGACAACCTCGATCTCCCTCTTAAGGTTGGAAAGAACACATTCTCTCAACCCTTGGAGACCCACTCGAACCATGCGCCTCAGGATGAGCTCTCCAGAATTAGGTGTTGTGTGGGCTAAGGCCACAGGACCAGCAGAAGTAGAGGGCAAAGCATCAGGTGTAGTCTCCCTGTCCATGAGAGTTGAAGACGTGTGGAGGTCTGCACAGTGCTTAGATGAGCGCTCCTCTTCCTGCGCCATTGATGCAAACTCTTCAAAACTCGACGACACTAGTGGCACTAAAGACGAGATAGCCGGGCCAGATTATGCTCTCCGTGGTAACCTTAATTCAACAGGAGTAGGGGTCACTGAGGTCGCCACATCGGCACCCAAGTCTTCTCCCTCAGCCTCAACGACAATCAGCGACAGCATTACCGAGGGAGGAGACGAAACTTGTGATGCCTCCACTTTCATACGCTTGGCCGCTGCCAAAAGAAAGAACAAAAAGGGCCAGACCCAAGAAGAAAACCAAGAGCCAGCGAGGAAACAATATCACTTGGAGGAGGAGTCGAGCTAGATTTAGTCATAGTTGTTTGTGGACTGAAAGCAGCAACAAATCATTCTCCAAGGGTGGACGGCGAAAAGGAGGCTTGAGCAGAAGGTACAAGAGGCACTGAGTTCTTACTTGGAATAAAGGTCCTGAGTAAGAACAAACAGTAGCTCCCTTCCTTTTTTAAAGCCAGAAAGGAACGAAGGAAGGCGCATCGTGCAAAAGCTGGTGGCATGACGCATGGCCCAACTAGCAGAGAACACTTTCCGCACGCAAGCCGAAGCATCGAAAACATGACATCGAAGCATGACTAGCACGCGAACTGAAACATCGCATGAGCGAAATATTGCATGACTCAGAGGTATGGACATACGAACAACATGCGAAGTGACATGCCACACATGTAGAAGTCACGCTCCTTCCTGAGGAAGCGATGAGGCCAAGTAATCACATTGTCGTACCATGCCAATGCAGCCCTCTCATTTACTGCTCTGCATGCATGATGTGGCTCATAAAAAATGGCGTACCTACCACCAATAAAACGCCGCTTAGGTACGTAACCCTTTCCCTCTTGGCCCGTGCAAATCCGAGGCCCATAAAAAAAAAATTGGTGCACACTCACGTGCCACTACACTCGGTGGGCTAGGGGACTTCATTCCTTGTCCTGCCTACACACACATAAGACCTCCGTGGCCCCCAAAAAAAAATGATGACGCGGGGTCCTTACAATAATCAGAAATGGTGAATACCCCAAAGGTTGGGACGAAAACCTGCAAGGGCATTCCAACAACCAAGTCACGGGAGGCGGCAGTTGCCCCACGGGCAAGTTGAGTGTTCCATCGGCCATTTCTTATCCTCATCATCATCAGGGATAAGAACTGAGCCAAGGAAAGAAAAGCGGCGTGATGGCTGCACACATAAGCGCATAAGGCAAAGAAAGAAAATTCAACACAAGGGATGATTTTATTTCATTTTAATTCAACAAAAAGGATTACAAATTGTGGTTACAGCTAATTATCAACTACAAGGAAGTACATCCATTCTGAGATAAATCCACTCCCTTCAAGAGCTCTGCCACCTTCTCATGACGGTGGTATCTTCTAAGGGGCGATATCACTCTCTTCAAGTGAAACTTGAAGAAGACAGTGGGCTTCGTCTCCTCTTTCTCTCCACCTCACGAAGGTGAAGAGCCGTGCGCTGTTTGAGGGGCAATACACACAAAACGTTTGAGCGAAATGCCCCCTCCACCCATAGAAAAGGTCCATCCAAGCGCTTACACATGGCCGTGGACCTTACGCCATGGATTCCGTACAAACGGAGGAGCCATGATGCCAGGCGCTCGCCATCCAATATGGATCCACTGCCACCTTCGGCTAGGTTAAATGTTTTCACCCAGATGCCTAACGCTCAGACATGCCCCAAAAGCTGGGACCTGGCAGCTGGTCCCAACATAGTCCCCGGCCTCCCGGCGAAGCACAGAAGAAAGAAAAGTCTTCGCGTACCCTCCACCAACAGGAGTTGCCAAGCAAGGAATTTTACAAAGAAGAGGAGAAGAGCTACCCACACACTCTCTGTCCTAGGCTCTTTTTATAGCAGGCATAGGCCCATCATCAAAGCTCACCGCTTCTCGAACAACATGTCATAGCACGCCGCTTCCTGAGTAGCACGTCGTCCAACCACGTGGACATGTGTCATCACAACCGCACCTTGTTCCACGACCATTTAAACCGTCTGACGCCTCGCCTCCCAAGCGGCATTACCGAAGCATCACGATCGAATCTTTCGCCGCCCTGCTGCTAATAAATCATCATCGACATATCGCATGTCAGATCTCTTCCACCACCCCATCCTCCAAGTGTCATTCTCTCTGCCCTCGTGCCAAATTGAAGACATTTCGTCAATTGTGCGCTGTTTTCGCACGTGAGCATCAACACCTCACCCCCCTGCGGGCATCAACACCTCACCCCCCGCGGGCATCAACACCTCACCCCCAGCGGGCATCAACACCTCACCCCCCGCGGGCATCAACACTTCTGATCTCACGGGTACCAACATTCTACCTTACATGGGCACATCCCACCTGGATCAAAATCCTCCCTCACAGGCACTAATGCTCTAGCTTGCGTGGACACATCTAGCTAGGGTCACAAAAATCTCACCCTTCGAGGCAACACCGCACCTCACCTCAGTCACATCAACCGGTAGCTCATCAGCACCTCCATGCCACATCTGCAAGGTTCAGTATTCTAGTGCGCCCCTCAAAAAAAAGAAAAAAGAGAAGCTAGGCACGATGGCAACCATCGCAAGTAAAAGAAAAAGAGCTTCAGACGGACATAGCCACCAAGGCTCTAGGTAAAATCACCCAAAATTTTTAAAAATGAGCACGGCAAAACCCGCAAGGGCACCATGAGTAAAAATGACAGGCGGCCATGGCCATGAAGCCATGAGTAAAAGAGTCTTGAAATGAAGAAGACCGGGCATGGGATAAACTCGCAAAGGTGCCATGCGTAAAAATGGAAATCAAAAGGGCGGACGTGACCTCGAAGTCATGGGTAAAAATTCCTTGACAAAAGGACTTGGTAAAAACCACTCGTGTGGCGCCACTCCCACCTGGTTCGAGTGAAAACCTGCAAAGGGCGCTTGAACCAATCAGCCCTAAAAAAAAATCGACCGTTGTGCCATAACTTGCCCCTGTGCCTTCAAAATATCCAACCCCTGTGCCATAAAAAATTTCGGTCCCTATGCCATAAAAAATTTCGGCCCCTGTGCCATTAAAAATTTCGGCCCCTGTGCCATCAAAAATTTCGGCCCCTGTGCAATCAAAAATTCCGGCCCTTGAGCTATCAAAAAATTCCGGCCCCTGTGCTACAAAAAATTTTGGCCTCTGTGCCATAAAACATTTCGACCCCTTTGCCATCAAAAAATTCCTGCCCTTGTGCTCCTGTGCCATCAAGTATTCTGGCCCCTCTGCCACTCAAATTTTTTTTTGGCCCCAGTGCCCTCCTCCAACATCCATCATCGGCATCAGGGTGAAGAATCCTCAACAAAGAGACAGCCTCAGGAACCCTCCCTATCAAGTCTAGACTCTTCAGTGCAAGTCACACAAAAAAGCCCCCGTCTGGACCCAAATAGGATGGGAACCAAAAAGGTACCCTGCTTGTTAAAAACAATTCACCACCAAGAGCTTCTGTCGGTTAGGGATAAAGCCCACAAAAAAGGCACCCTCTAATTGAAGCATCAAATATTTTTAGCCATGAAGGGATAAAGCCCACAAAAAAGGCACCTGCTGGCACCCTTGGGATAAAGCCCACAAAAAAAGGCACTCATCAGCTGGACCACCAGGAGCTTCCGTTGGTCAGGGATAAAGCCAACAAAAAGGCACCCGCCAACTGGAGCACCAAATCCTTTTAGCCAGGAAGGGATAAAGCCCACAAAAAAGGCACCCGCTGGCTCTTTGTTTTACCAGCAAGGTTGGGATAAAGCCCACAAAAAAAAGGCACTCACTAGCTTGACCACTAGGAGCTTCCGCCGGTCAGGGATAAAGCCCAAAAAAAAGGAACCGCCAACTGGAGCACCAAATCTTTCTAGCCATGAAGGGATAAAGCCCACAAAAAAGGCACTCACTGACTCTCTTTTTTTACCAGTTAGGTTGGGATATAGCCCACAAAAAAAGGCACTCACCAGCTAGACCACCAGGAGTTCTCGTTGATACGGAGTCATAATCCCACATAAGGCAGTCTATCAGTGCGTTCTCCCAAAAAACGGATTCTAGCAAAACCCAAAGAAAGCCCCTCAACAAGACACCAATCCACTAGAAGCCACTTTCGTCACCCCCTGGTCAAGGGAAAAGCTCAGCAAGGTCTACCCCTAAAGGACTGCGCCGATGCTGATGTTCAAGTAAAAATATTTTTTGAGAGGAAATAAACATGCCTTAGTGAGGATTCGCTAGATGAACTTCGACGATAAAGTTTTCACTCTGAATGTTGCACTTCTCGCTTCTCTCGAAGCGCACCATCCGTCGGGGGCAAGTTGTTGTACATCATTTTTGACATACTTACATCTCCCAAGTGAACAAAGAGAGAGCCAGTAATAGCCTGGCCCTGCGGGTAAACAAGACACTGACAGGCCGAAGTTGTGTCATAAAATAAGCCTCAAGCCTTATGACTTGGGTATGATGCCATCGCACCAAGGAAGGACCTTACAATTGTATCCCTATGCTAGCGGCTTCAAAATTATGTTAGACCACTGCCATCGCATTCAGAATGTCAAAAAACCCATGGGAACCAAATTTAGGCTCAATCGGACCATACGAATGCCCATGCAGCGTCACAGCATGCGGGTTTCACACTAGCGCGGTGCGGCTTCACCAAACCAGTCCCCAAACATGGAGATCGCGACATTGTGTTTCGACAGCAGCTTCAAGAACCCATGGCACCTTCCATTGAAACTAGGAAGGAGCCAGATTTAGATATGTTTTAGATCACGCCAGCCTCGTCATTTTGACCTAAGGCACCCGCTATAGCGCGACCTAGAGTCTAACTTCTTCTAAAAAGAAGGTGCCCGCAAAATTAGAGAAACCAGGGTTTAAGAAGAAGAAGAAGCCTTGAATCCAGTTAGGCACAACTCAACATCCAAGCATCGGATCACTGTGGGGACAAGTTCAATGCAACTGCCTCGCGAAGAGCTGCAAACTGGTATAACTCTTGCATTTACTCCAAGTTCCGATGAATGCAAGTCCCCAGGTCACAAAAGAAGTAAATCTGCCCAATTGTCAAAATCCCTCTTTCCAGTGACCTCCCAAATTAGGCAAAAATGCAAACCAGGACCAAATCAGCCAAACCAAGGAGCCAGGACATCATAGGTCGAAGTGCATTGGCAAACAAAGTTCACAAATCTGGCCGGACTTCCACCCCATGGGAAAAGGCCACCACAACACTAATAAAAAACATCAAGATGCACAGGGTCACAAGGACATCGAAGATATACTGACGAATCATCTGAACCATTGCCCCAAGTTGTAGAAAAAGCTTCCAAAATCTGGCCATGGCTGAACAACCTGCATGCAAGGACGGCTTCGTCATTAACTGAAAAGATCTCAGGGACATTTTGATCATTGCGTCTAATTTTATGATTTACTCCCAATTTCTTAAATCGTAATTAAGTTTTGTTTTTTTAGCATTCACCCCTGTTCAGTGAATCCTCTATGTAAGAAGGCTTAAATTACTTGTAAACAAGAAGGTTGGAAAAATCCTTTGGGCTGGGTATTATAAAACAGAGGCATTATGCTTGTCGTTAGCTTCTGATTCCTTAGTTCAGCCCAGAGGAGAGAGAAAACTTTGATAGAGAAAAATAACCCTAAGTGCACAGACTCCTTCTTTCTCTCTCCTAAACCAGGTCAAGCCCTAGCCCTTCTCTCTCTCTCTCTCTCCCCCCCCCTCCTTTACACAACACATTGTCCGCCCTGCACAACTACCCGTGTCATCAACAGTCGTGCGGAAGTGATTGAACCCATGGGCACTGACCCTTGGGTTCTCTCATCCTCCTCTATTGGCCAGCCAACACCTCCTTCGAGGCCATAATCATAAGGAGGGATAGTCGGATCCCATACCGGTCCCAACTAACAGAGAGAGACAGAGAGAGAGAGAGAGAGAGTAGAGAGGTTGTGAGTCTGAAGAGAGTCTTTGTCCAAAGCTTGCTGGTACACAGCTGGAGGGCTTCGTAACTATTCTAAGAGGGCCAGCTGCCCAGACGTGTGCCCCGAACCCCAAGCGGCGAGGTTAGCACCCCAAAGCGCTCCCACCTTAACAAAAATCTCTCTCATTGTTGGTGCGTATCCGCCCATAAGAGCCCCTCACCAGTACGTACCCTTATCTCCCCACTCGAGCGACCCCACAGTTGTCCGAGAGAGGGTTCTCGTCCTGACCCTGTCGAGAACCAAGTCCGATCAGCCCTGTTTGTAGGCTCTTCTTTGCCCCGAGCCAGACTTCATACCTTATATATCACTGGCCCCACTATGCCTCGAGTGACCTCTTTGACCTGTATCATGTGGCAGGCTTCTTTGATGTCATTGGTGGCAAGGGTAGCAAGGAGAAAGAAGTGGTTTTCCTTTTGAGAGGAAGAATTGCTCGTAAGTCGGGCTTTCAGCATCTTGGTCTCCCAACCCCATATCCGGGCTTGACCATTATTTCCCTTCTTGATGGTCAAGTAGAACTGCCACCGAGCAAAGGTGAGCAGTTCCTCTGGACTCCTTTCACATTTTCCCTCAAAACTAGGGGAAATGTCAGACCACTTGTGTGTGTAGAGTCCGAAGAAGTGTTTAGGGCAGCTTGGGGGCCAACCCTTAGTGAGGTAGAAGGTCCGACCTTTGGGATGCCGACCTTAGTGATTGGAGTGACCTTATGGACACCATTGTTTGCATGCAAATATATGCGTGCATTTGACCTACGACTGGGTCGTTGATCGTGTGCTCTTTGGGGGATGCCATTTGAGCTTCCCCGAGCTGAGTGAATAGTATGCAATATAATTGGTGTGGTTTGAGAGCCACTCTTAATAGTGGGTCTGGGTCCCAAGAGACCCAGAGTGTGTGAGAGACTCAGGGTGGCTTTTTGTTTGCCCCATGAAAACGAACCAACGGCTAAGCCGTTAATCGTAGTGGATATGAAAGTGTGTCAAGTGACCTTGTGGTCCTTCGACTAAGCTAGGCCAGCGGTTGAACCACCGATTTGGGGTGTATGAGATGCGATGCCGATATGAGTAGCAAGCATGTGGATAGAAGGGTTGGGGGTGACCTTCTTGGTACCCACAGAAGCAACAGCTTTAGAAGGGCCAATTGTGAGAAAAGGGGGAGTGGCTTTAAGGCCACTCTTAGACATGAGACTTGTGGAAGGTCCACCAGTAGCTGGGTGAGTATGAGAAGTGGTGGTTTTAAAACCACCCATGCATTCGGCATCAACGAACTAGCCGTTAATGCCGGTAGAGGGGGAGTAAGGGGTTCGAGAACCTCTATTCGTCTTGGGTTGGGCCGGAGCCCGAGTACGAGCAGTTTGGTTGCTTCGCAAAAGAAGGGAGGGAGATGTAGGTTGATAAACCTTACCCCCAAGGGATATGTTAACGGGTGTGGGGATCATGAAGTCCCCAACCTGGTAATAGGAAGAGTTAGCAAACCTCAAAGCCATTTTTTAAGTGTGAATTAAGTGTTGTGGAGGTTTGTGAGAAAACTGAACCAACGATAAGGTGGCGCATCCCTAGTGGAGTCGCCAGTTGGTCAGGCCTGATTTCTCATTGTCCCGTGGTCGATCCGAATATGGGTTGACCCGGTTAGAGGAATCCTCTTTCAAACAACCACGGGGCACATGCGCTTGTGCGTGCGTGTGCTTATAGTGAGGATAGGAACCAACAAAGAGAGAGATTTTAATCGACAAAGAAGGGCTCAAGCACCTACCTTGCTGTGTTGGTTTTGGGGGATGCATACGAGTGATTCGCCCTCTTAGATCATCTCGAAAGTCCTTCGGCTGTCCTTGCAACGCGGTTTGAATTCAGCTCCCTCGCTTTCCCGTGCAGCACTTGGATCCACACACTAAAAATGGCCTTCAGGGTATACTTTTTAGGGTCTCATTCTATTGGTAATATGGTAAATTTTGAGTCTAAACTAAGTGTTAGAGGGGTGATGGATGCGTGTTCAAGATAATGTAGGTGCAGATGGGTGAAGTGCGATTGGAAGTGTGTAAAAGGGGTGCGTAAGATAGTGAAATAAGAGTGTGTAATATGCGAGTGTGAGTGTGAGTGTGGCGGTGAGAGTGTGAGACTATGTGGTGTGAGTGTATGAGTGAGAGGGTGTGAGCTGTAGGGATGGAGCTGCATGTAGGTTGTTGTAGGAACAGAGCTGCAGGGACGGAGCTACAAGTAACGGAGCCGCAGGTTTTTCTGCAGGAACATAGCTACAGGGATGGAGCTATAGGTGTCGGAGCTACATGAACGGAGTTGTAAAGACAGAGCCGTAGGGACAGAGCTGCAGGGATAGAGATGCAGGTACAGAGCCACAAGTGATAGAGTCGTAGGTTTTGTTGTAGCTCCATGCACAATGAAGGAGTGTGGAGAGGGAGAGGAGCAACAAGTAGCTGCTGCTTCGGTTTGTTGTGTGGAAGGAACGAGGTAAAGAGAGAAAGAGGAAGGAGAGAGAGGGGCAAGAGGAGAGAAAATGGGTTTGAGATGTGACCTAGCCTAGGTGCACCACCTCCGACCCCTTTGCTTGCATATGAGAGAGAGAGAGAGGGTAGACTTGGTCAAGGCTAGTGCATATGGGCTATGGTGTAGGCTAGGGTGTAGGTTAGGGAGTATGGACTATAGGGTAGGCTAGGGTGATGGCTAGTGTGCATGGACCATAGGGTAGGCTAGAGTGTAGGCTAGGGACTGTGGACCACAAGGTAGGACCATAAGGTAGGCTAGGGAGCATGGACCATAGGGTAGACTAGGGTAGGCTAGGGAGCATGGACCATGGTCTATAGGGTAAGGGTAGTTTCTCTCTCTACAAAAATGTTCTCCCTCCTCACCATTGGATCCAAGGGTTAGAGGCAAAGCAAGCTTCACGTCTCCATTTCATTAACAAATGATCTAGCCTTTTTACAATTGACCTAAGCTTGTTTATATAGAGAAACCCCCAAACATGGGTGGAATGCTCAAAACTAAGCCAAACTGCTGAAAATTACACATTAAATGAATTAAAATAAAATCCCATTTTTGGACATAATGAACAAAATACCCCTTAAATATTTTGGGCTAATGACAAAATCATCCCTCCTTGAGGAGCCTCTCGCCATTACTAGACTTCGAGAGATTTTTCTTATGTTTGTGGCAGTGGCTCGGACGATCCATTGTCGTAGGATTGATGCTTGATCCGTTTTGAACATTTTGATGTCCTATGATCATCTTGAAACAAACTTTTTTCGAAGGGAAAAATCCAACCAAATCCATAAAGTTCAACTGCCACCACAGTACAATCCGTGATGTTTTGAGTCCACTTTTTTATCTTGAATTGAAGAGGTCATCGTCACAATCGTTTCACATCAAGCTTTGTTCGATTTGGTTTCTGTTTGACCAATTACCAAATTTGGGAAGTTTCCAAAATGTGTGATTCCGGTGACCGAGAAATCTTGCCATTTTCAACCTTGAAATTCGGGTTATCCGTCCTTCAGTTGAATACAAAAATTATACCAAACTGTACCCCTTTTCAATGCGGTCACAATGGACCCATATTTGCAACGATCCAATATCCAGACCTCAAGTTATGACTCATGAAGTATCATGAAGTACGAGATGTCTTCTTTCAAATTTTTTATTTTCATGCTTTTAGGCTCATCTTATTTGTAAAGATTCTCTTGTCTCGGGCTACACATGACTCGTACCATATATCAAAAAGGCCGGGTCGTCGAGACCTAACTCTTGTCCGAATTTGAGCCTGTTCTGATTCCAAACGAGTAAGCTATGAGCACTTGAAAAGTATCCCGAGGGGTGGAAACACAATTTCCAAAAATGAAAACTGTTTCACCGAGGCCACATCGCAATAGTGTAAAACCTATCATTTTATGGTAATTTGGGCCCAGAATGGTCTTTGAAGGTCCGATTGAGTCCAAATTAGGTCCTTGGGTGTTTTTCGATGTTTCGAATCTAATGACAATGTTCTAGTATTATTTTGAAGCCCCAAAAATAGGGTCGTAGTTATAAGATCACTTTTTAAGATGGTAGGAGGTGAATTTGAGAATTGAGTTTCATCCTGATCATTTCAAAATTTATCAGAATGTGACGAAACTTTGTGAATGTCCTTTTGGCATCTCAAACTACCATTTTAATGCCTTTTGAAGTCATTTTAGTGCTTTTTCAAGGTTGACAAGTATTAGGCTTATTGTGTAGTATTCCCATGGTCTAGCGGTATCTTGGGTACTTGCAAGACTAGGTTGTTACTGGTTCTCTCCTTATGTGACTCGAGAATACAAGTACGTCAAAAATAATGTATAACAATGTGATGTGACTCTTTAAAAAAAAAATCCATCGTATGTTGAAATAATGGGGTTTTGACTGATGGAGCTTAAAGGAAACCTCGTCATGATATATTGATGTGAGTTCCTAAATATATATATTAAGGCCTCATGTGCCTTAAGGTCTAAGAGTGATATGACTTGGGTGATATTTGGACCTGACTTAACCCATGTCTGTATCCACCGTCGGTTCAGATATGTCCTAACTGACACCCGAAGCTTAATGTCTTCGGGACGAAATTAAGACTCTAAAGAAACTATGTCGAAGTGTTGTGACCATTTTCTTAAAGTTTTGTATTTGTCAGAGGTTGGATAACTCGACGGTTAGAGCTTCAAAGCCCCATGTCTCGTGCATTCCAAGCAGGACAATATTCGACAACTGAAATTGTAATTTCTCATGTAATGTGAGGAATTTCCCAAAAAATCAGGATTGTTGGATCCTCGATTTGATCACCCTTAAAAGGTGTGGAAATGTTCTATGAAGAAAAGAAAGTATATTCAGCGGGATGAACAGAAAGGGAAACCAACGAGTAATAAAAAGGGAAGATATGTCCAGGTCTTTGTCATCGGACAACTCAACTGATCCGCAATATTGCATATTTAAAAATTCAAAAGAGAGATGGTTAGCCACATCAGATGAGCATGAATTTGAATTCGTGTATGGTTAAGGGTTGACCACATAGATTGAGATTGGGGTTGAGAGATTTACCCGCGGTTTTAAACTTGCGTGAAGTCTTGATATCAAATTCAAATCCACGAAATCCGTTCGTTTGAGTTCACATAGAAGATAAGCACAAATGAAGATTCAGAGTGAAAGCAAGGAAGAAGATAAGCATCATCAAGAAATCAACAGTGGAAATGATATTTGGTGGTTATAAAAAAGATATTGAAGGTTATCATCGGAACAAGGATATAAAAGCCAGGTGAATAGATGAGAAGCATATTTTTCCTGGAGATAGGTACTCTTTGAGAGAACATATCTCATAGGTTGATCAAGTACTAAGATAGAGTGAGAGAAGAGAGAGAAAAGAGAAAGAAATTGATTCTGTGCTCTGAGATACTCGCTTGAGGCCTGTATTCTGAAAGGGACAAGGAAGTAGGATTAACATCCCTGCTATAAATCAAGTATATGGGTTGATATCCCATCTAATGTTATCTCCTTTCATATGTTTGTATGTCTTGTTTTATCATAAACAAATGTATAGGTCTTAAGGTTACAATCACAGGTAGTTGGCCTCATGTAAATTGTAACAGGGGATTACTCCTAGAACTATTTTGTTCTCAGTATATAATATAAAAAACCTATGTTTTCGATGATATGGAATGCATGGGCGAATTTCGCTCCAAATGTGTTGTCCTTTGATAAAGCATTTGATTAGAATCTCAGCATGTTTTAAATTATGTTGTCTTTTTTAAACATCAAATACCCCTTTTCATAGGGCAATTCATATTTTTGAAGCGTCCAATATCATCACATAATTGAGAGAGCATACCGAAAGAAGTTGATACCTTGAGAATTCAAACTTCGAGATCTAGTTCTAAAAACGTTTTTCCATTCGACAGTGAATCCTCACCTATTAGGAAAATTCAAGCATAATTGGGAAGGATCATATGTCGTAACTCAAACTTATCCAGGCAATGCCTACAAACTCCGGAACATTGAAGGACGAGAATTGAATGATCTTATCTATGCTATGTACCTCAAGAAATACCACTCTTAAAAAGAGAAAAAAAAGAAAAAAAAAAAATGAACCTAGCCAACCAAGTAAGAGATTGGAGGACTATGAAGCTGAGAGTAACTCCGAATATGAAGATCAAGGCTCGAGGGAAGCGATTCAAGGAGGAAAGACACTATAAGAATTCAACAATTGCTATCAAGGAAGTATCACATACCAATCACGGCAAGGTAAATTTAAGAATTACCAAGACTAGGACCTCCTTACCACTTGGAAGAAGGTAGGATGAGCGAGTTCTTATCTGTTTTCTAAGACGAAGTACCAAAAAGAAAAAAAACACCATTGACTCTTCTTCATCTCTTTCTCTTTCTTCATACTCTTCAAAAAGCAAAAAGAAAAAAAAAAAAATTCGTTCGAGATGACAAAAACAAAAGGAATCCCGAGCGTTGGAAAAAAGGTCTCCGAGTTGAACAACTGAAAGGGACTCTAACAGTGATTAAAAAAGATAAAAAAAAGAAGGAAAAAAAACAAAAATGGATCCGTCGGGCTGAAAATTCGAAAAGAACCCCTAGCATTGGAAGAAATGCCATTAGGCTGAACACCCGAAGGGACCTCGGGCCGATAGAAAAAATAACTTCTCGATCTTTTCCATCCCTTTTTCAACATCTCTAGAAATTATTCTCTTCTCAAATTAGAATGGTGTTAGAAAGCAATATAATGTAAAGGCATCAATCCAAGTAAATATGAAAAACCTCGACTATCTGAACTTCAAAGGGCAAGGGAAGTGGAGGAACAAAATTGGAAGTCTAAGGGGATTTTGAACACTCAAGGGCAATATTCGACATTATCCAAGACCCCGGTTTGCAAAGAAAATCAAGAAAAACTCTCCCTTGAGGTGTGTCACAAAGAGTCATGATTGAAAGATGAAAAGTACTCGATGATTCGTCGTTTTGAAGATCCTATGCAAAGGCTCGTCAAGTCCATACTCGAAAAAAAATTATATTGATCCCAAGTCTGTTTAGGGTTCCCCCCAAAAAAAAAAGAAATAAAAAGCCTAGAAAAATGAAGAAAAATAATATGGTTTGTGGGTTTTGCACCCATTGCAAAAAAAAGGAAGAAAAAAAAATGCAAAAAGAAGAAAATACTCAAAAAAAAAAAGAAAAAAGAAAAAAACAAGGGCAGGAGAAAACTGTCCCAGGATTAAGAAAAGAAAATGAAAGTCAAAAGATCTGATACTTAGAAGAGAATGAAGTCAGTTTCAAAAGAGTGAGACATGAGGACATTCAACCCATACGACGTAAAGCAGTCGAGAAAATCACAGTCAAAACATCAAACTCGTGTGATGTAAAAGAACCGATACAGGAAGAAGTCTAATCTCGATGACGACAAAAAGACTGGGTTCCCAATCCAATATGAACATCAAACTTGTGCTATGCAAAAGAGTCAGGGCAAGTACAAGAACGTCCATCATTGCATGATGTAAAACTTCTTAGAGAGCTCCATTGTAGAATGAACCTAAACTTCTTACCAAACCTAGTTTCCGAATTTCTCATCTATCTTCAAAATTTTCCCTATGTGTTTCGTGAAATTTTCAAAAACCTTAATTTCTTTGGTTAAAATTATAGCTCGAAACTTTGTTTCTGTTTCAAAATTCAATATATTTTCAAAACCTTTTAAAATGTTGTAAAATCCGACTGAGTTTCATGGAGGCTTGGACATGATGTTTCTGCCGCCATCAAATCCTAGAGTGTCATACTTGCAAACCCTTGGGAAAAAAAGAAAAAGACCAACACATAGGTTCCAAACTGAAAGGCGAACCTATGGACCTCAAGAATCAGAATTGAAGGTGAACAAGAAGTTCAATTAGCCAAGAGTTCATCATCCCATTATTTTTTCTAAATCAAACTTCCATTCGATTTGAAAATCTGACCCCAAGAAAAATGTCTAAAGTTGAAGATTGGAGTGACTACAATAAGGAATTTCACTGGCTCAAAGATAGCACGGTTCTTACTGATTGTCATTTTGGATCCTGATTGCTAGAGACTTCTCAACTACACTGACTCAAAGATAGTAGTGTCAGTTCAATGTCTTATGGATAGAAAATATTTATCAACATATCGCCTGCCCAAAGGGTATTGGTGATTCAAAAGAATGATCCTTTGGGAAAAAAATCATTTCAACTGTGTCTCAGGTGTCTACTTCTTTGCTATTCATTTGGTGCCTCAAGTGAATGCCAAAGAGGGGCAATTGTAGACACCCCCCAAAATTATGGCTCAGGAAATTCCTAAAAACCTTGACTCTGAGTTCAAATGACCACATAAACACTAATAAACCATAGTTGACCTAAACCCAATAGAATTATCTCAAAATCATATCTCAATACCCTCACATAATGACCTTAGACAGTCAACCCAGAAAACTGACTCGAATACTGATTGGACACCCAAAAACTTGAAACCGAGACCGTAAAGTCCTAGCCTTGCATATTTCTCAAAAATATCTTAAATTTAACCAAATTTGGTTTCGAGTTATAGAGAATGTCACAATCCTTCCAAAGGTACAAGAATCACCTGAATCAGACTTCGGTTAGAAAGTTAAAGCCTGAGGGGCAATTGTTCAAAAAATTACAATTTGGTCCCTATGTAACCCTACAAATATCAGGCCACGGTGCGGGCAGGCACGACCCAATGATGCAGTAAAACACGTTTTAAATAGGATAAATCCAAAAAATTCGGATAAATCTAAAAAATCCAAAAGAAATAAGAAATATCCCCACTTGAAGCCTACCCAAAAAAGATAAATAAGAAAAAGATTAGAAATCCTTAAAAAATATGACACAATTCTTGAAATTAGGAAAAAAAAAAAAATGCAAAATTAGGAAAAATCCTTAGGAAATTCTAAAAAAATTAGGAAAATCCTAAAAAATCTCAGAACCCAGATTCCACCTTAAGAGATCTCAAAACCTTAGAAAACTAATAAATTCTCCTCCAATCCAAAAATAAATTCCCAAAAAATCCTAAAACCCAAATTCTACCTTAGGAGATCCCAAAATTAGAAAACTGAAGAAATTCACATCCAATCCCAAAAAAAAGCCTAGTATACCCTATCTAAAATCCCTCTGTCTTAAGAACCCTATATTTAGGTAAATGAACCTTAGATCTACTAATTCCAATAAGCAAAGACATAAAGAATAAAAGGCGATGGTGGCGCAAATAAGAAGAGGGATCTAATTCCAGCAAGTAAAGACATAAAAAAAGAAGAAAAAAGAGATGGTATTGCAAATCTCTTAGAAAAACAATCATGTGTTTTTGATGGACATTTTGCAACTAAGACAAAAAATTAAGAGTAAAAAGTTCAATAGTCCATCTAATAAATATTGGAATAATTTTATTTGTTCTTTCTTTTTCACAGCCTATGTTGTTTGCCCTATAAGAATTAGAGATATTTTAATTCTAAGTTTCAAAATAACAAAGTATATAACTTCATGATTTTCCAAAAACATTGACGATAATAGAATATTTGGTATGTAAGATACCTATATATAAGGATACAATAGAAAGAAGAAAAAAAAAAAAAAAAAAGCTTTCATCATGGTTAAAAAATAACATTGAAATTTGAAATGAATATGAAGAACACATATTTATGAAGTTGAATATAAAAAAATAATAATACAAAAACTGTAATTGAATTTTTATGGATTCACTTATTCCGGTCAATCCAAATAGCGGGCATGCATATCGATCAGGTACTATCCAAACTGGAGACAAACTCTATCTCCTGGACACCAATTCCGAAGAAATCGATTCCAATGTAAACCTATCACCAGAATTCTCTCGATATCGAAACGGCGCCTTAGCTACGACGTTAATCAAACCAATATTCAATAACGAAGGGGACCCAATTCTCTGATCTCCTCCCTTAACTGTAAGGGCAGTACACAGTCATTTATGGGAATAAATCCATTGTAATGATAAGGATCAAGCGAGCATTAAATAGGACAAGACGATCGCATCATACGGTGGCGGCTTCCGATCTCTTATTTTCCTCATCCTCTTGGAAAGCGGCTTTCCATTTCTGAATAAAATAAACTGACGCTTTCTGCAAAACCCCCACAGTCGCCAAACATTCTATTCCCCACGATTTAGAGAGAGAAAAAGATAGATTTTCAAGTTATTCTTCTTTAAGGAAGAGAGAGAGGGGGAGAAAAATTTAGAACGTGATATTGTGAGAGACTGAGGGCTTTTTAGCAGGGGCAGTAGCCAGAGAGAGAGAGAGAGAGGAGAGAGAAAGTGTGGCAGTGTTATTGCAGGAGAGAGAAAACTTCAGCTATTGACATAGTGGAGAGAGAGAGAGAGAGAGAGAGAGGTGGTGTTTTTTTGTGCGATCAATGAAAGGATAGAGAGAGAGCATGCATTTTGGAGTTGCTTGAGAAGAGAGAGAGCATGCGATTTGGAGTGGTTGAAAAGAGAGGGAAGCGCACCCGATTTGGAGGGGTTTGAAGAGACAGAAGGGGTTTAGAAGAGGTTTGGGGAGAAACCCAAATGATTAGCGACGGTATGAATCGTGTAACACAAGGGAAATGCCACGCGCGCCGGAGGCCATCTTTTTCCTAGAGAGAGAGAGAGAGAGAGAGCGTATTTTGGACGTAATTTTTATTCCATATCTAACGAAAAACATTTCAAGCTTCGCTGAAATTATCCTCGGAATTGTGTTATTTATTAACACAAAATAAAGAGTTGCGTCAATTCCTAGTGTATAACTCAATTTCTCTCTCTCTCTCTAACAAAGTCTCAGGCTCTAGAAGGCACCTCTCTGGTTTCCCTTGTACGGTAACACAATCTCTCTCTCTATAATACAAACTTTCTCTCTCTAGAAGGCACCTCTCTGGTTTCCCTTGTACAGTAACACAATCTCTTTATCTCTCTACAGTACAAACTCTCTCTCTCTAGAAGGCACCTCTCTGGTTTCCCTTGTAGAGTAAAACACATTCTCTCTCTAAAATGCTCCTCTCTGGTTTCCCTTGTAGAGTAACGTAGTCTCTCTCTGGTTTTCCCGCAAGTCTAACTCTCTCTCTTATCCCTCAGAGCCATCTTAGAAGCATGCTGAACCCCTATGCTCCGGAATTCGTTTCTTCTTGTGCATATCACTCTCTCTCTCCACACCCTCCTCCACACACTCTCTCTCTACAGCCTCCTCCACACTTTCTCTCACTAAACCCGCATCCATACTCTCTCTCTCTACAACCCCCTCCTCCCATGCTTCCCTTCTATGATTATCACCCCTCTCTCACCCTGCAACCCCACCCACAACAAGACTGCAATCAATTCTCTCTACCCGAAAACCCCACCACCTTCTACTCTCCTTTTCCTCGTCATGCTCTTCCACATTGTTACTACGACGATTTTCTCTCTCGACAAAGTCAGCCATCTGTTTATTCTGATTTCGTCTCTCATATACCTGCAACTCCTCTCTCCTTTCCTTTTCATGAGCGAAGCCCGCTCGTGGTGGATGCTCCACCGAGAAAAGCTCGGGTTTCAGGGAGCTCGAAGCCCAGAAATGTTGGTCTAGTGAGAGAAAGTCGTAGAGAGAGAAATGGGTTATGGAGGCCCAAGGAGAAGAGCGCTGAAAATGGATCTGACCCGATTCTTATTGTGGAAGAGCTTTCGGATGCTCAGAGTACTACTGTTATGATAAAGAATATACCCAACAAACTCAGGTTTCTGATTCATTTTACTTCTGTTTTTTTTTCTTTTTTGAATAATTTCTTAATTTTTTTCTTTTGAATAACTTCTTAATTTAACTACTGTTTTTCATTTAAATCACTCTATTCATTTCCTATAAAAAGTTTAGTTTTTATGATTGTAAAAATTATGATAATTATTTATCCATTCTCTCTTATTTTTGCATGAGCATCATAAAATTCAGGTTTTATCTTTCAATGTCGGGTTTTGCTTTTATTTCCTCTCTCTAAAGTTTTGTTACTTAAAAACTAAAAATTTGGTTCTCTTGCAGTCGAAAAATGTTGGTGGATCTGCTTGAAAATCTTTGTAAGGAAGAGAATGAGAAGGGTGGGATTTTATCAGAATTCGATTTCGTGTACTTGCCCATGGATTTTCGGTGAGTGTATATCTTCATCATGTTTTTGCTTCGTAGATTTTTTCAATGATGATGTTCACCTCTTCATTTTGTGTACATTTCCGATGTTAATGAGAAGAAACAACCCCCCTCTCTCTCTAGATTTGGTCGATAATGAGTAATATGTTTATGGTCTCTAGGGGAGTTAATGACGATAGTGAGTTGCTTTTTTATTTCTCTCTCTCTTTAGATTTGGTCGATAATGAGTAATCTTTTTAGGAAAAAGTTTATATAGAGCTGAGGCTCTAAGCAATCAAAGTAGAGAGCCCACCTCAAACATTTCACTAGAAGAGGTTGTTTGGATGCCTAAATATCCTCAAATTGATGATCTCGACATCAAGATGCATGGACACCAGAGAAAAATGGATTTCAAGTTTTTGGATGTTTGAGACCGTCAATTTACAAGATTTTCAAGTTTTTATAGATCTTATCTGCTCGATCTACGGCTTTAAATTTTATAATTAAAGATAAAAATATATTTTATACCTATCACAAAGATTTGAAACAACATTTCTGAACGCTATTTGAAGCTATCTTTACTTTGATTAATTAGAGCCTCCGCACCACTATACAAACCGCACCCATCTTTTAATAGTCTCTAAGGGAGTTAATGAAGATAGTGAGTTGTTTTTTATCTCTCTCTCTCTCTCTCTCTCTAGATTTGGTCCATAATGAGTAATCTTTTTATAGTCTCTTAAAGGAGTTAATGACGATAGTTTGCTTTTTAACTCTCTCTCTCTCTCTCTCTCAGTTAATGACGATCGTGAGTTCCTCCTTAACTCTCTCTCTGTCTCTCTCTTAACAACCTTAGGAAACCCAGAGAAACTCAACCCGTCATGTTTTTAAAATGGGAAACGGTGTTTGGTTGCAAGTGATGAAATAACAAATCTCCTCGAGCGGAAGCAACAGGAAAGAAAATAAAGTCTCTCAAAATTATTATGTTGAGTCTTAATGTTCCATTTTATGGTTTACTGTGGTCTCCATTGTTTTGCTGTCCAAGATACCAAAATTTCGGATTTGGTTCGATGCATACTTTTGTTGAGTGTATAAGATATTGATGCAGTGTTGGGTAGACACTCCTACTAAGAGCCAAGGTGGATGCCTAGTAAGTGAGGTTTTTACCTTGGACATGGGTATTGCATAATGCATGTGCATGAGTTTATTTTGCTTTGGAAATCTGTGTATGTAAAATAGTAGTATTGCATTTATTTTGCATTGGAATATATGTTGCATGGGTAAGTTTTCCATGTAGTTAATTGTTTTGCACAGTTATTGTTTCAAGAGTTCCAAAATTAAGTTTTGGAAGAATTTATAGGGAATTGAGTTTATAAAAAGGGCTATACAATGGCTGTAAAGAAGGATGATGAATTTTGAATGAAAAAGAAAAAAAATTCAAGCATTTTCTTGCTGCCTTTTGGAGTTGAGAGAGTCGTACATTGGAGTTGAGTGATTCCTCCTTCCCAACATGAATGACTTCGCCCTACCATGTAAGTTGAGTGATTCCTGGCCATATCTCCCGTCAAGTTTGTATCATAGCAGGTTCGTTTTGAGCACCCTAGACATTGCAGTTGTGTGCAATGGTAGTTACTATCAATCTTTGACATCTATCCTGATCAAGATTTGAGCTTGGTAGAAGAATCAATTTATGATGAAGTTGGTGGTCCTACCTTTTATGAAAAGAAAGAAGAGAGTCCTATCTTCAATGAAGGATAGTGTATTGAGCAGGAAGATGATGATGGAGATGGAGATTATAACGGTGAAGATGGTGGTGATTATACTAGGCTATTGCTTTGTTTTTAGTAGAGAGCCCCAAGAACACCTCACCAAGTTCTAATGGAAAGAGGTCATGGTTGTAATGCACGTTTCCTCTTTACCCATTATAAAGTTTGTAAGCAAGTTATCTCAGGTATGGACATGGACAATAATGTCATGCCTCATCATCAGAGCCTTTTCCCAATATTATGCATATATGCACATATACAAATGTAACAATTTTCCATGTGGACAAAACATTATGGATAAATTTTTTGTAAGAGATGCAGTAATTTGGACATGAATTGGGTCTTGTCATAATTGTGGAAAAGTGCATATTCCTCGATGACGACTTACATGCAAATCTAGCACAATTGTTGATGGTAGTTAAGTATTGCTCATATGTTGGCGTGCAAATTGGTATGCTTATAGCATTTCTATCATACATGGCCTTGAACATCAGAGATTAGAACCAGCGGCAATCTATGGTCAATATGGGTTATCTCTTGAATGGTATGGTACACTAGAATGGGCTTTTCCCTATTTGGACAAAGAAGCATGCTCTTGATAGAGGCGAAGTAGTAAATTGTGTACTGAGGCAGATTGAAGTCTCTTATTGGGAAAGTTATTTTTCCTTAATGAATTTCCCATGTTATATTTGCCAAGATTGGTATGAAGTAGTTTCATGGAAGTGACGAATATTTTGCTGAGAGGTTGTTATGTGTTTGGTCTTTTATTTGTTCCAAAACAGGTGATTGTGTTTTTTGTTGAAGACAATTGCTTGGAACTGTGCATTCACAAACTCATGGTGTATAATGCCAATAAAATCAGAGGATTGGTATCAACTTCATCTTAATCCACTTGATAACATAGGACGATTTTTCATCAACAAGGTGAGTATGATGCATGCGTAAGAGATAAAGAGTTCCAAAGGTAGGTTTTGGTCTTCTAAAGGAAGGTTTGGGTCTTCCAAAGGTAGTTTTGCATGTTAGTTTTGTATGTTAGTTCCAAAACCTCCCCTTGGAACTCTTGAAACATCAATAACCATGTCCAAGGTAACAACCATACTGGCTAGGAGTCCACCTTGGCACTTTCTAGGAGCGTTGGCCCAATGCTGCATCATTCCCCCCTCTTGAAAATAACTCAAACTCGAGTTCATTGTGAGGCCTTTCCAAAGTTGCTTCAACTCTTCTTTAAGGGGGCAGTCTACTTGCGCTTGCATCAGATAATCATGTTGGAACTAACACCCAATTTGAAGAAACTATAAAACATGCTCGAGATCATTCATCTTGAATGGAAGGATACTGATTTTTGGGGAAGAGCATTTAGCAATAATAAGGCAAATGTTCAGAATAACTGAAATATCACAAAAGATTTAAAATGAGACTTCTAGGGTTTCTTCTTTTGATAATATGTATTGTAAGCCATGGAAAAAAGTATGATGGGCATCCATCTATGATGGAGATGAACAGTGTAGATCAGTGTTTGCCAACTTGTGCAAGTTGCCTCATACGGGCCCGTGTCACCTGGGCTTGTCAAGTTGTTGAGCCCTGAATTCCCCTCGAACTCGGGTGGTATATATAATGTATTTATACTTAATGATTTTTGATAGACTAAATCAATTGTAATTGATCAATAATTAATTTTGTATATATTTTTTATGTTTTATTATTAATTCATTTATAACCTTATTTTTATGATTTTTATCTTTTCTTTTCTTTTTTCTCCATTCTTATTGAATTTTCAGATTATTCCAAATTATTTCGGTTCCTTCAGGCTCTTTAAGGGGTTGTTTGAGGACTCTGGTGAGTTGTCTTGGATTGCCAAGTCACTTGGACTGCCCATGGCCCTAATTCTGCTGTTGAGTTGCATTTTTGAACACTGATGTAGACATAATAGTATACAATTTTTGACGTTATCATAGGAATGATTATCTCATCAAAGCTGTGAGGTTGCATGCCTTTGATGACAAGACATAGTTTATGCCAACCAAGAGAGTTATGTACCTTAAATTACCATAGAAAACTGGTTTTTAGCCTTGCTATTCTTTATCATCAGGAAGTGGTAGACTATTTCGGGTGTGAACATGCTCAACGTAAATGAGCTCTTCTTGCATGGATTCTTGCTAAAATGGGTTATGAAAAGCTTATAATTTCCTCAAGTGAATCCAAGTGTGCCTGGACCCTTTTTCTGATTTTTATATGAGAATGATATTTGACTGAAAATTGAAAATAAAGTTTTTTTGCAGAAAGCTTTTAAGAGGAGTTGAGTAAAAAGTCAAGCATATTAACATATTTTCATATTTGTATAACACCAAGGTGGTGACTAGACTCTGGCTTGGAAATCAATAATACAAGTGAGTAGTTGCTATGTTGGGTTTGAAAGCTAACAATTAAGGATTTTAAAGAACATATCAATAAACCAAAACTAACTACTAGATAAAGAAGAGCAAAGAATGTACCTATGTTGGGCCAATGGTCTGACATTCGAAGTGAAAGGAGACCAGATCAGAGGCTCAATAGTCAATCACTGACTTCAAATCTAAGGAACCTTCTTCAGGTTTTAGTGAGCTTTGATCTCGATTGCTTGATGATGTTCTAAGTTGTTAAGATGCGAGATGTTTCCTGCTTTCAGTTCAAGTTGTGATCGCTCTCGCTCGCCACTCTCCCCTTATAAATCCACATTGCCAGGTGGGTGGACACTCGATTCCACACTAATATGAATCATGATTCCAAATATGTCAGAAACTTGACTCCCAAGAGGTAGGAATCTCGACCCTATATATGAAGGAATCTTGATTCTATATGGGTTGATTCGAAATAGATCAGAAACTCGATTCCAAAGAGGTCTGAATCTCGATTCTATATATGTAGGGATCTTGATTCCATTTTGGTCGGATCTTGATTCCTATAAAGTAAGGATCTCATTTCTTGTACGGATGTCGATTAAGAAAACAAGAATCATCTAGCCATCCACGATTCTACGATCCCGATTCCTAAAATGATTTGGAATCTCAGAGGTTTCGAACAACTACATATGGAACAAAAATGTATGCTCAAATTCTTGGTTTTTTGATGGCACTTTCCGTTAGCCATATTAGACAATGGATTTAGTTGGGTTCGAAAGTGCTTGTTGGTTCTATCATAGAATTTGAGGTCCACTTGGGACCTACCATAGTTGTTGTGCCTCTACCTATGACATTCACCATGTGATCTCATGGGTTGCTTCTCATATATTTAGAGAGGTTTTTAGTTTTTGTTTAAACTGCCTCTCATTGGGAGATAGACTCAAATTGCCTCAACATTTCGAGGAAGACAACTGGGGAGAAGTGAATAAGCGGATATTTCGTGATGGTATTGTTGCCAGACACTGGTTCCATTATGATAGGTCATACTAACTTATTTGGGATAATATTGAGGTTTATGTCACCATTGGGCTTTGTCGTACTCGAGGCACCCTTTTTTTCTAATAAAGTTCTAATAGATTTACCAAAAAAATAAAGTAGTGTAGGAGCATGAACTGATCCAGAAAAAAAGTAGGCTAGAACAGTCCAAATGTAAAATGTTGCACAGAAGGCTAGTTGTGGGATCATTGTTATGTTAACATTTTTTGAGAAAGGCATAAAAAGGATGGGTTAATAGTTTTGAGAGTGAAATGTTGGCATATGAGTAAGGAAGGAAGAATGCAACACAACCAAAAATATCAAGATGGTTTTAGGCTTCCCTAAATCAGTTAACACAAAGGTGATTAGCTTGCTATACACCATCAACGAAGCACCATTACAGGGGGAACTGCATGTTTTAATGGGAATGACTGGTTGGAAGGTTTTTGGCCCAAAACACAAGTGACAGGCATATGAATATCATCTATAATATGGTGGTCTTAAAAACCATGTATTAGTTGCATTTAGAATCGTGATGTCCATGTACGTTTGAAGTCACCAAGACGTGCATTTATTAATTATTTTGATTCTGAAAGTATCCAAGAATCATGCATATCTTATAAAATCAATAAAATAAGGGAAATTTACATGCATATCGCTCTATACTTCCCTTATTTAGAATCTCCCAAAAGATTTTTGTTACTATGTTCATACCCATTTTTTTTTTGGAAAATTTTAAAATGAGCAAATTGCCCATATTTCAGGTCTTCAAGATCTGAAAATAAATATTGTAGGAATAAGTAATATTTTAAAATTCAAGATCTTGAAAATCCCAAATTAAAACTGGATGACACTTTCCTAGTACACCATAGCACATTCTAAAACATAGTCCACATCTAGTATGTAGTCTAGCTTGGAATATTCCCTGAATATGCTATAAATCTAGAAAATCCCATTCTAGGAAGCTAAATATGGAAGTAGGACTATTTAGCTTGGGCAAGTGTATACCAATCACAATTTTTCTCTTTTCTTTACTTTCACCACCCGGATTACTCAAAAATGTCCAAATACATTATGAGAAACATTAAACAAAAACACAAAGAATCCCAAAGACTCTTACTTACTGCCATTTTAACAACTCTTGATTGCATAAACAAAATTGTGTAAACTTGATCTTTGGAGCATGAAACACAAATCGCATAAACAAAAAATAAATTGCCAGAAGATTACCTCAACTGGACTTTGCACACCCCACTCCGGGTCTCCTCCTCTATAGGAAGCCTCAAGCTATCAACACCTTCAAATCAGATAGCAATAGTGGAACAATCACAAGATTAGGCCTCAATGCCTAATCATGGTATACTAGGTCTCAATACCTAGTATTGTAAGCTAGGTCTCAATAACTAGTATGGAAGGCTAGGTCTCAATACCTAGTATAGTAAGCTAGGTCTCGATACCTAGTATGATACCCTTGGTCACTATGATTGGGGCATGCCCCCTATTTCTCTTACTAAATTTCCTAATGGAGGCAAGGGACAGATGGGAGAGGGTGGCGTGCCATCTTGTGAGGGGGTGAGAGAGAGCTCAAGGTGCAGACAATTAGGACCCCATGGTGCCTATTTATAGATTTTCTCTAAGGTTGGGGTTTCTTAGGGTTAACCATCCTTATGGAGGGAAGATCCAGACCATTGATCAAAGGAAACCTGTGGGTTGAGAGATTTCAGCGATACAATCCTTAGATCAATCATCGTGATTAAAAGGAAGGTGCTAGAACCTTATCCTTCAACTTCCTTAATCTAATCCCCATCAAATAAATAAAATATGGAAAACATAATAGTACTTGCCTTTCTTTTTCATAATTTTCTTACACATGCTTTTAATTAAAAATCATATCTCTTAATGTTCATAACCTTCATGTTATTTCATCTTAATTGAATGCCTTGATTGACAAGGTTAACAAATAGGAAAAAAAAATATGTGGGGGTGTGCCTCTCATGGGACCTCTAGTGGGCCCCACAGACCACCCACAAGTTTTAATTTAGTGGGGCCTATGAAGTGTAATGGGCCCCCATATGTAATAATAATTTTGAAATAATAAAAATGATTTTTAGAAAAGGACTATTATTTAATTTTTCTCTCTGAATATTAAAATACTGAAAATTCAGTTTTCTCTCTATTTATAAATCCATATTGAGAAAATAAAATATCCAAAGACTTTTAAAAATTCAAACTATCAATCTAAAAATCATTTAAGATCAAATAATTAATTCTAAAATATTTTGAAGGGATTCAGATCCAACTAGGTCAAGGAATTATTAATTTGTTGAAGCACTTCATTTTCTACTGAGGATTATAATCCACACTTATTTTTTCAAACTGACCCAGTAGTTCGTATGACCCACAGACCATCGCAAGGGTTCATGATTGAACTACCAAAGTCAGCCAATTGGTTAGGGTACACAATCTCAGTCTATGGATTACAGGTTCTCCCTTAGGAACCAGTCCAATGTCACATAGACTTTGTGCAACTACAACTCTATGGTGCATAGGGCTCATCTCTCGCATATGTACTCATGTCACCTCCAATGGTAGTTTTCTTTCCCAACACAGCTATTATATGTACATGCTGCGTGATGGTTCAAGATGAGGCTTTGGCTCTCGCCCTTACAAGCCTACCATCACCCACAAGGGTTACACAATCCATTGGCTCATTATCTTGAGCAACTCAGACCTCATCAAGGGATAACCTTGTTAACCCTTATTGGTTGTGCTATATGCTTAGGTATTTAGGGTTTTGTAACTTGACTGGCCTAGCTCGTTAAGCTCAGTCTAAGTCTTGGCAAGCTTCATTTGCCAGTTTCGAGCCCGTTGGACCATACTCCCAATAGAGTTTATTGTTCCACTATAGAAAATGTTGATTACATGCTCTCAGAAGACCTTTAATGGCCACAAATGCCCAACAAAATATTCCTTTAGAAATCCTAAATATCAACCTTAAGAAATCCCATTACTCAAAATATATCGGTTCCTATGCAAATTGAGAAAATATTGCATTATTTGTCAAATCAAGATTTTCTGATCAAAATTGGCAAGTAAGCATTATCATAATCATAATCTCGAAAAAATTCCACAAAACTCGGAACTAAAGGGTGACCAATGCTGTAGTGTGGTTCAAGATATGGTAATTTAGCATCATAGGGTGTGGTGTAGTTCATGTCAACTTTTGATTCGTTAGAGACAACTTCCTTCTTGTTCTGTGGTGGTTTTGTTTAGAAATAGATTTTTTTATGTCCTTTTTCCCCTAGCTTAAGCACGAACCCTAATCTGAGATCCAAACTCTAACCCCTGCTTTAAGCCGTAAAAACCCTAGATCTAGGTGCCCTAATCTAGCAAATTCAGACATTACAATAAATCATTTTTAGTCATTCAAAAGTTCTAGAGGTAAAATTTCTAGGCAAAAAAGAAGAAAAAACCTAAACCGGTGTTGTCGCAAATTTGAGAGGAATAGGTCTTTTGAGAGGAACCACCTCTCACGACTCTTTAAATATACAGTTTGGACACGTTCTCAGACGGATCGATTTGATTAGTCTGGTCTGTCTCATAATGTGTGGAAATAGTTCGTTATGGAAAGAAACTTATTGTCTGCTAGTCAAACAACTGGTTTTCTTCCTTGCCTTGATTATTTGGGTATTTCAGCCCCGAAAGTCTGAAAATTGGGCTGAAATTTCACATATTTATAATATTTAATTTCAAATTTTCAAGATTTGAAGTTTTAGAGTATAACTTAATTTCTGTTATGTTTCTTTTTGGATATTGAAGATGTTAAAAATGGGCAATTATGGCCATTTAGAAAAAAATTGTGAAAAATGGGTATGAATGTAATAAGTGAAAAATTTAGGTGAATTTTAGGAGATATGTGTATAAATTTCTCAAAATATAATACTCATCCTGTTTTAAAAATTGAGCTCATTTATGCTCTAATAGGGCTTTGGACATGTTAGAATTTCATTATTTTTTTATTGTGATTTTACATAAGTATCTGACATGGATACAGACCCATTTCGAAATATCCATTTATCAATACCTAACATAAATCATTTGATCATATTTTAAAATCATATTTCAGAAGTGGCTGTTAAGACTTACACATGGTTTTTAAATCATATTAAAGTGAATAAGATAGCTTGATTTTTAAGTGGCTTCAAAAGTCATGCACAAGTATTCTTAGCTTCTGATTTCTGATTTGAAGTGGCTTGAAGAATGCATATCGTCTAGAATCATGATTCTAATTTATTCTTGAAGAATTACGTGTTACATAATGGGTGAGTTTTATATAAGGGGACCTCCTTGCACTGTAGAAGTAAGGTGCACCTATAAATTTTCTCTAGAGATGTTGTGGTGTCGGATTTCTTATGATGGCTTGAAAATGTATTTTAATTCCTACTAATGAAATTTAAAATTGTAAAAATACTATAGATCGAACAGATTTATAAACACTTGAAAATCTCTAGATAACTTGTCACAAGATGCACACTATTTTTGGGATTTTCTTCTAGAGTTTTTTTGAGCTGCACCTTACTTCAATTGTTTAAGGTTACACCTTATATAAACTTTTTCCTTTCAGTAACTTCTGGAACGTTGCTAGAGTCAGTTCTAGAACATGCAAATAAGAATCGTGTGTTAGTGGGTCCGTGGAATATGGCAAAATGTCCACTGGACCTCTTAGGGTGTTTGGTGACTTCATATTGGATATCCATAGACAAAGATTCCAACTTACACATAGATTTCCTTGGAGCTATGAATTCTCCATGGTAGCTACTTATATTATATGCTGATGCTGAATTGTACCTGTGTGATTCTTATTGGTTTGCTCATGACCTGGGATGTGGATAAATTTATGGAATTAGGCTTCCTCCATACATAGTGATACTAGACCCATTATATAGAATTAGGAAAATGAGTTCTTTCAATTGAGGACTAGATCCGGTTTATGTAAATCTATTGAATTTTGTTATCTTCTCTGTTCCCCTTAGTTTTGTGAGAACATTTTGCCCAAGTCTCTCTCTCTCTCTTTCTGCGTGTGTTGGTTAGGGTCTGTTTTAGTGATACTTAGGTATTTGCATCTGAAAGTTGCATACCAGAAAAAAAGGGGAAAAAAAGGAAGTGAGTCCTCTATCTATGAGTGAGAGGAACATTGTACTCCTCTTAGCTTGGGGTGGTTACTCTTTTTCACCAATTGTATAATCTGTGATTTTCCTTTTAAGACCTCACTAACTAGATAAATAGTACACTTTATAGGCCTAGAGAATTTAGATCACAGAAATAAACTGCTCATCATGGGAATTTTTAATGGATATTTGGGGTAGTGCAGGAGCAAGTGCAATTTAGGTTATGCCTTTGTCAACTTTACAACAACGAGAGGAATGAAGGCTCTCTGCTCCAAATTACATGGATGTCATTGGCAAATGTTGTCCTCCAAAAAGATTTGCCGAGTCGCCTATGCCCGCCTTCAAGTAAAACTCCTTCCAATGCTTTTCTTTTTAGACAAGGTGACATATATCTTTTTCATTCATTATAGAAGTCGTCAATCTGGGATCTCTTATTCTAATTTTGGTTACATGAAAACATACCTGTACTACTTCGTATATTATTTGTATATGAGATTTAGTCCGATCAAAGTACCCTATATTGTTTGTATATGAGATTTAGTCCGATCAAAGTACCCTATATTGTTTGTATATGAGATTTAGTCCAATCAACTGATTTCATTGATGTGCAGTGGAGATGGACTTTCCCTCATTGTCATTGATGTGCAGTGGAGATGGACACTCCCTCGTTGTCATTGATGTGCAGTGGAGATGGACTTTCCTTCTCCATTATCCGCCAATTGGAGGAACGTTGATCTCCGCTATCTGTCAATGTGAGCAGACAGTGGAGTCTGCGTGCAGTTATACAAACACTTCACTACGTGTTTACAAATTAGCCGAGCCCTTTGATCACTACTTATGAATATTATCACTAGGAGAAGTATACAATAATCCTCATAATCACAGGAAGGACCATTACAATTTAATTAATGATTGGATGGTATTAAATACAGAGTGGAGTGTGCTAGAACGTTGCATCACTTCCAACATGGGGCACCAAAGTCTGTCCACTATCCATCCATTGAATGGACATTGATGAAGCTTACGACCATAAATTTCTTGCTCTGAGGATTTTTAGTGTTGTACCCCCATACCTGTTAAACACACACAAACTCTCCCTCTCTCTCTCTTTCTCACACACACATACACCTGAGTAGAATAAATGGTTTTACTGATTCTAGGATGTGTTTTAGGGGAAGAATGCCTTGGTGGAGCATTTTAGATCATCGAACTTTCCATGCGACAGCGACGAGTACCTGCCTCTTGTATTCACTCCGCCAAGCAACGGTTTGGTACCCTCTCAATCAACCATAGTGGGAACACGGGTTCCGCACTTATTCTCTTCGACCTCGTTGTCACTTGCTTCCTGATAATAAAGCTTCCTCATGTTTATGCATGTATGAGTAAACAAATATGGATCTTTCCACATGAACGAGAGAGCAAATCATCTCATCAGTGCTCTTTCATTCCTTATTATACAATTGATGCAAATATTATGTTTTGACACTGTAGATAGTGATCTTGGCTCATTTAGATGTAGGCGAGCTAGCGCCTGTGTTCTAATAAAAATTGGATGGACAAGAGAAATGTGGACCCAATTTGGTAGGTGTCGATCAGATGGGCTACACTGCATCTCGTGTCCATCCGATTTTTGTTCGGATGGCGCTAGCGCAACTAGAGCTCGGTTACTTGAGTATGTCATTACTCCATGTGTTTTGTCATGTTTATGAATTGACCAATTTGCAATTTTATCTGTGTTTGTTTCCTATAGCATTTTGGAATCACGAGTTAAAAATGCATACATTAAGACTCTTTACTTTTAGTACAAGGTGATGACGACTATTATTTATCATTAGATGTGAAATCGGGTGGATAGGGATGCGTCATTGACTAGGCAGTGTTTAAAATAAAATTTCTTGAATATTGTGACATATTTCAATCTAATTTGATGTTACATCCAGTAGTTAAGAGTCCAGTAGTTAAGAAGAATGATTGTGATTTGGTTGTATAAAAAATAAATGTTTTCATTGTATACCATCCCTTCATATTGTAGGGATAGGGATAGTGTTTTCCTTGATCAAAATGGAAGACCATATTAATAGTATGATTCATCTTTAAATGAAGCCTGCAGATTGCAATGGCCCCTTAAAAGTTTAAACGTGTTTCTTCAATCCTCAATTGCTACATAATGGATCGATGGATCCCTCATCCGTATATCACCTAGGTTAAATGGTTATTATTCGTTGCATGCAACCGTGTAAAACAACATTGGTATTCATTTTGTTTTAATAAATTTTCTTACATGGTTAGATTAAAAAATATTCTGTTATTATATGGGAACATAGGAGGCCAAGAATTTGATGGAAATGACTATTTTCAAGATCTTCTCGCTCATGTGATCTTGATTTTCCTGTGCATATAGAGTTGCGTCTTTAAAATTGGGGTGGTACCTTGTTTAAAATTTCCTTTTTTAAAGTAAGTCTAGCTTCACTGAGAAAAAGGAAATTATTCTCATCTACATGAACAGTTCGTCATCACTTAAATGAGAGAGTTATTAAAAATCTATGTCAGTATTTGGTAATTAATGGGAAGCTTAATAAATTGACTTAAGGGAGATTAATTATTTGACAGTCATATCGTTTTTTATTTGATTAAAAAAAGACCTTTCAATGCACATAATCATGACTGATTAAGTTTGGAACATTGGTCAAATGTTGAATAATTAATCTTTTGATAATTATCATCATGATTTATTAACTAAAAACAAATGATCTTGGAAAACATTTACTCTAGAGAGTTGGTGATAACTCATCAAATTGGTGTCAAAATGTTATGGCATTATTTATTGATTCATTAAAGGAAAAAGTTTATATAAGGATGCTACCTTAAAAATGTAGAATTACTGATGCCCCTCAAAAATCGAAAAGGTGGTTTTAATGTTGAAAATGATCAGATCGACATCGAGATATGTGACTATGAAAAATAAAAAGGATTTTAAGTCTAAAAAATAGTACATTTTACAATATATTATTTACACCATCCATTTTCAAGATTTTCATAGGTTTATAGAACTACTTGATTTTAACCATTTTTGAAATTCAAAATTTTATAATTAAATATAAAAATAGATTTTGAGGTAATCCTAAGTACATTTTACATCAAAATTATATACCATGATAAAATTTGAAGGTGCATCTTACCTCTACATCTACAGATGCATCCGTATGCAAGGTGCACCCTTCGTTAAATGATAGGAAAACATTTGGGCTGCCCATGGTGGATTGCCCTCCCCCATTATAGGGGACATAGGGCCTAGCCAATGGTTGTAGAGTAAAAAGTTTAGTATACGTATTATCTTGAATTTGATGAAGAGGTTGGTGCCAAATCTTAGACGCTATGTTTTGGTTTTCATTTCTATTGATATGGCTCTACTAGCACCTTAAAAAAAAAAAAAAACTAACTTCTAAACTATTTAAAAAAACATATGGTGAAGATGATCGTGCAAAAAAATTAAAAGAGTGCGATTCAAACTTTAGGAAACACAAATATTAGGTATATATGTGATTGGTATAGATTCTCTTTCCATCTCCAAATTGCCTATTATCTCTCTCTTAGTCTCTTCGGAACTCTTCCTCTTAGCAAACACTCCAACGACACCCCCTATATATTTTAATAGGAAGCTCTCTCCTCCTATTTAGGTACGCAATGGTGTAAGACAAACCTTAGGATATCCCTTAATTTAGGGAGGCAAAGAATCAAGGTTTTAAAAAACCGGATCGATGATCTGAATCGGCTACCTTAAAAACCGTATTGGATTGGTTGATTAACAATTTTGATTTGAAAATCGGCCACATCAGCAAGATTTGGCATGATTTTTTTTTTTTAAAAAAATAATACTAAAAAGTTTTAAAAATCTATTTTTTAGGTTTTTTAAAAAATAGTCGAATTGCATTATAGTTTTTTTATTATTTTCTTGAAAATACATTAGTACTTAGAATTCATCTCATGTCTGAGTGTTTGTTATCCATTTTACATTCAAAATGAAATCTAAATGCAACTCATTGTAATGGAATGGATCTTTTTGGCTCAAATTTATAGTGAAAAAGAAGGAACTTCTACAATAATTTTGGAACTTTTGATTTAATTGAAAGAAAACAAGGTTATGACCTTCACAAATTAATAAATCTAATATGTAATAATTAATATGGACAAAATATAGAATTTAAAAACATAAATTTGCAATCATGTTTTCATAAAATTAAAAAATTAAATAAATAAATTCATACTTGCAATATGAAATAATTGATAAAATAACTTGATGATAGATTCTAAAGTGGTATGAGTTATTGTTATTTTTTTTAAAAAATATACGATAAGTTAGTATTATTTTTTTTAAAAAAATGTTCATTTAATTAATATTAGTATTTTTTTTTAATAAATCATGAGCTAATAACTTTTTTTCCTTTTTTTTATAATTCCAAATAAGCTAATATCCTAATATTAATCCCATAAGCTAGTACACTATTAGACGGAGTTTATTCACCAGGCAATGGCAGGGTGGGACCTAAAGAAAGATCTAATTCAAAAAATTTCAGCGATGTGAGTCAACCGAAGAGATAGAGAGGAAATCCCAACATCAAAGAAATGTGGGATTGAAAGGCAATATAAAATGACTAAAATTTTGGTGGTTGATAGCAGGCGATGGGGAAATCAAGGGCCACGTGTCTAACAATGAAGGTTACTCAACATGGGCAATTCAAGGGTCACGTGTCTCTTGAAGGAAGGTGTACCTCAAAATATAAAGTTGAGATTTTTTTTTATTTTTATGAATGGTGATGATGAAGCAGTTCTATAAATATTTGAAAATCTTGAAAATGAACGGTCCATATAATGTATTGGAAAATGAATAGTTTTTGGTACTTGAAATCTCATTTTTTCTTGTTTATGAATCTTGAGGTCGAGATGATTGATTTGAAGGTTTTTCAGCATAAAATAACCTCTCACTAATAGCTTTTTAGGTGCACTTACTTGTAAAATATAAGGTTGACACATTATATAAATTTTTCCCTTTTTAAATTGAAAAAGTAAAGAACTACAAATTTAAATATTGTTAAAATGAAAAAGTAAACAATTATAAATTTAAAAATTAAAAAAACGTAGGAACGCCCGTCTGTTTCTATTTGACAGAACCGATACAGGCAGCTATGAACCGACCGATTTTAGGAGGATTCGGTTGGATCTCGATATATTACAAGATCCGAAATGGTCAATACGATTCTCGATCTGAAATGTCGAATTTTCAAACACTGCAACGTTCACATGGATTATTATGGGGTAAGTTGTTTTCCTTATCAATAAATATATGAAATGTAGAGGTATGAAAATGCTAGAGAGAAAAATCGTCTCCGATCATCCAACCACCAATATAAAGTAGAATTAGAAAAGGCTTAACTAGTATCACCTTTAGCATCCCTTATTAATATTCTCTATTTTTTTATTTTTTATTAATTGATGTTATTTTTTCATATATTTTCTAGTAGATTTTTTGAATTAAAATTTTAATGGTGATACCTTTATAATTTCTCTGTGTCCAAAAATTTTTGCATGTACACTTCATCTCAATAATCAACTTCATCTTTAATCGTAACTTACATTATTTTATTTTTGTTTATTTTAAAATTTATTAGTTTTTGCGTTGTACAACAAAGAGTGAGCACATAGTAGTGAAACCCTGCATTTACTTAAGTATGTAGTTATTTTCTTTGAATTTTATAAGCACATGCTCTTTATATTTTGTTTGTTCACACTCTTATTTCGAGATTATTTCTTTAACGTACTTTGGTTTGAGATCTCATCATTGCCAGTAGTTTTCATACTCTCTCTAAATTTGTGTGTTAGTTTTTAAATTTTTGAACTGAGAAAAACTAAGTGTTATTATTTGATGCTTAATATAGTCTTTATAATTAAGAAAAAATTTATATAAGTTGCAACCTTAAAACGTACCTAAAAAATCTATCGAAAAAAGTTGTTTTAATGTTGAAAAAACTTCTAATTGATTATATCGACATCGAGATGCATGGGTATAAAAAAAAAAATAGATTTTGAGTCTCACAAATATTTCATCTTACAATACATTATCTAGACCGTCCATTTTTAAGATTTTCATATGTTTATGGATCTACTTGATTTTAACCGTTTTTAGAATTTAAAATTTTATAATTAGATGTGAAAAAAGATTTTGAGATAATCTTAAGATTATTTTTTTTTTTAACCAAAATTACTTGTTATGACAAAATTTGGAGGTGCGCCTTAATTGGTTTGTTTAAGGTTGCAACCTTATAGGAACCACACCCTTATAATTAATTATAAGTTTTAATTAGATTCAAATTTTTTTTTTTTCTTTTCATGCTTCTTAATTGTGTTTGTCACTATTTTTATTGTTTCATTAAAAATTAGAGATGTTTGAAAATATTATACCAATTTTCTAATATTTTCAATTTTCAATTTTCAATTTTCAATTTCTTTTTTTTTTTTTAAACTCTACAAAAGATTTTCTAAATTTTTATTTTTATTATATTTGTAAACATTTAATGTAAAAAAAAAAATCCGAAACCATCTTTATTTCTATTTGTGAAGAATTTATAATTTTAACTGTATAATATTTATGCTTCAAAAAACTAGTTATTTTTATGGGAAAGTTTCACTCTTGGCTTCCAATGAGTTATGAAGTTCGTCCTCCATAATTCACAGGCCATGAAGACTTCCAGCAGTTTGTGCCACTCATTCATACATGTTGGCCTTTTTACCCTAAATTCTTGTATATTGGTCGGTTCATTTTCTAGTTTAGCTTTTCCACGAGTATTCTAACTTCTTCAATTGCTAAAAAACTATTTTGAAAGGGGCCCATTTCTCACTAGGCTAGACCATAGTTACCGGGAGTGGAAATGAAAACGGCTCCAGTTTCGAGAGCAGGAGCGTTAGAGCGATGTCTGTCCAAAGCTCTGGAGCTCGGGGAATGAGTTCAGGTGAGGGTAAAAGTATCGCATCGAGATCCCGTATGAACAGAGATTGCATTCCCAATATATTGGGATCAAGATCCCTATTTAAGGGGATCACTTTCCCTGTCAAATGGGATCGTGTTCCCATATTCGTTAGGATCGTGCTCCCATCAACAATAGCATCGCGCCCCCATCTAAGAATGACTACATTTCTATTTGGAAAGGATGAAGCTCCATTGAAGGAAGGATCACGTTCTGTGCAAGATTAGTCCACGCTTCCATCGTGCAAAACTCCACTTTTATGGAAATTTGGCTTAAATATAATTCTTTTATTTTAAAAATTAATTTTATTTAAGAAGTTTTTTTTATGATGTTTTGGGAAAATAGGGATGGAGTTTCGGATATGTAGGGATCGTTCTCCTAAAATTCTAGGAGTGGAGATCTAATTTATTCGGGATCGAGATCCTAAAATTTAAGGAATGTGTTCCGTGTAGTATCGGGAGCGAGCTTTGTTGTGAATATGATCGAGAATCCTAAAAATTCGAACGAGATTAAAAAAAATGGAAACGTGTTCTGATCGAGATCTCTGCTCCGAAACGCCGGAGCGAGATTCCATCAAAATATAGTGTAGAGTTTTCTTTGCTCAAACTCCATCAAAATATGAGTATAGGGACCGCCGGCTATGACCCAATTCAAAGAATGAAATTTTTTTTTTTTTTTCACAATACTGTAACATGTGGTGCAGTTTGTAAGTGGGTATCAATTTTAAATAATTAAAACAAAACTTACCCCTTGGTTTAAATTTAAATCTAAAAAAATAGCGTAGATCAAATAGATCTAACACAACAATTTGTAAAATGGGCTGTCACGATAATATGTGAAAATATGCATTATTTTTAGGATTTGAATTATTTTTCTCATATCTATACATCAAAGTCGACGATGATCAATGGTAAGGTTTTCCAGATTTGTGGTATTTTCATCATTTATTTTAGTTGAACTTGTAAATATTTTTAATAAATTGTCAAAAAATTGACATGTCTTAACATTGTAAAATCTACATTGTAAAATTAAAATGAACATTGTAAATTACTTCAACCTTAACCTCCTTATATAAATTTTTGGGAAAGTTGCTTAAACCCCTTAAGATGGACTTTTTACCACCTTACAACACCCCACCCAATTTTTCCTAGCACCTTACAACACCCCACCCAATTTTTCCTAGCAACTCTCCACCCCCCAAAAATGATGCTTTCTACCTCTATACAAAAACTTCATTTTTTTGATAGAAATACCCTCTCTTCACATAACAAATCATTTTTAGATCCCAATAATAAGAAACACCGGACAACATTTGTTCAACGCCAAACTAATTTGTTCAACATACTTCAAAACGTCATACTGCCCTTACAAAATGCCGGACATCCATACCAAAAAGCCGGACTGCCCCTTCAAAATGCCGGACCGTAACTTCAAAATGCTAGACCGTCCATTCCAGCAAAAAAAATAATTGTCGGCCCGCCACCATGAAATGTCGGACCGCCACCGCCACCATGAAAAGCCGGAGTACCCATTCCAGCAAAAAAAAATCATCGCACCTCCTATTCAAAATGCCAACCCCATCTCCAACCAAAATAATTTGTTATGTGAGGGAATGGTATTTTCGTCCAAAAAAAATGAACTTTTTTTGTAGGGGGTATTAGCTAGAAAATGAGTTGCTAGGAAAAATTGGGTGGGATGTAAAGTGGGTAAAAATCTTGAGGGGATTTTAGCAATTTTCCTAAAATTTTTCCTCTCTACCTGAATTTATTTCATTGCTAAATCGGCCTAAGAGGGGTAGGCTTGTTTCTCATCAGTCCAGTGATACTCTTAGATGAAATGTTGCCCAGGGCAATAAGCGTACATATTGATCCCTCTGGAGCAAGACTCTTTCCCAAGTAAGAATGCCGAGGTGAAGGGATGTTTGAATGTGGCCCATTAAATGATGTGGGCCAAGTCCTCTTCCCAAAACTCAACAATCCCATCAACTCTGATCACAAACAGTATCTGCATTTCTAAGACCGGACACAAGTAAATATATATGTTCAGACTTGTGACTCGAGGAAGTTGTACTTTGTGGTTACCACTCTCAAGAAAGACCTGTTTGAACCTGTCTTTTGGAAGAAAAGCAGTTAGTCCCGCCTTGGTTTTTGAAGTTCGCATCACCATTGCTATCCCCAAGGCCTAGGCTTTTAACTTTTTTAAGAACCCTCTCCAAAACAAGAAGCTGCATTCAAATTCATACATTTCCCATCTCTCTCTTAAACTTTGTTCGTTTACAAGGAAATCTCTCTCTCTCTCTCTTTGTATAAGGTTAAGGCTTATATATATATATATATATATATATATATATATAAAGTATTTTATGTGTCTATGGACATAATCCTACATTTGTATCCTTCAACACATGAAACATTCATCTTAAAGATGGATGTAAGCTAGTGGTTCCTCCCAAAAAAAAAAAAAATTCCAATAGAAAACTTTTCTTCAAAAAATTATCATTTTAAGTTTTAAAATTTTTATTTTTCATATTAATCATCTCCATGTAGATGTTGTATATTCCTTACAATTCCAAAATCCATCTAAAAAATAGATCACGACGAGGGTACCATATCTACATATGAGTTATTGAAACTTTATATATATATATATATATATATATATATATATATATATATATATGGAAAAGTGTTAGAAACGCCTATAGGAGAAATGCTACAGTGTTTTGTCTTGCCATGGACATAGTATGTCTGTTGCGGTTTATTGAACAGGGCCGCAACGGATGGCATGTAGTTTGTGGCGGTTCCGAGTGTTTTTTGACCGCCACAGACTTGCTATGTCCGTGATGGTTTGACTGCCACGGACATACTAGGTCCGTGGCGGCTTTAATCCTCGATGTCCAAAAAAATCGAATGGCGTTGAGCCTATGGGCGAAAATACTGTTCATTTTCACCTATAGGTGTATATATATATATATATATATATTAGAAAATTCAAATTCCAAATTTTTCATTTGAAAAAAATCATCTAGTGATTAAGTAGTTCCCAAAATTTAAAAATGAAAAAAATCCTCTCAAGTAGGTCTTCTCAAGGAGGGGATAAAAAAAAAATATAGATAACCTCCAAAATGAATTTTGTAGACATCCTCATGATTAATACTTTCAGTATCACACCTACAACCCCAATATTTATTACACCTACAACCCCAATATTACTTTTTTCTTGTTTCTCCGTTCAAAAAATAAAAACATTTAGGACTAAAATGATTCTCCTTTCTTACTCTCACTAGCCCCTCTCTTTTTCTCTCTCTACAGGTCCTCTCTCTGCCCCCTCTCTACCTACTATCTCTCTCACTCTCTCTCTACCTGTCCTGTCTTTTTGTCTCTCTACTGGCCCTTTCTCTATCTCTCCCATTTTGTTGTTCATTTTAAAAGTGGGTTCTCACTATCAAGCCGTGGAAGTGGGTTTTTGAGCTCCACTGAAATTCCATGGGCTTATTTTCACTGTATTTCTTATTGTTTCTCTGTTATTTCGGATAGAAATTTGTTACAACAAAAAAGAATTCAAAATATAAAATAAAAGATTTTTGACTCAAAAAATATATAGGAAGCTTGAATTGAATCAATCAATACTTTCACTATTGCTTTAGAACACAGGGCTGTAGTACAATAGAGCAACCACAAGCTCTCACTTATGCCTAACTCACCCTTTCTATCTCAATACACAAACTACATCACAATAATGCCTTACTATTTATAGACTCAATTAACCGCCTATAGATATGGTCTACGAAGGGCTGCATAGCCCATCACATTGTACACCTCTTTTCATCAAGCATCCCTTCACATTGTACACTTCTTTTCACCAAGCACCCCTTCACAATGTACACCTCTTTTCACCAAGCAACCCACCACATTGTATATGTCTTTTCACCAAGCACCCCATCGGTTTAGTTAAACCGCCACTTATGAATCTTCTAGAGAGAAGGATTGAGCATAGTCACTAAAAGACAAATTAATATTCAACATCCCTCCTTAATTTGTCACTCTCATTCCGAGTAACATTCTTAAATAACAAAATGTTTCAGTCTTTAGTGGCTTTATCAAAATGTCTGCAACTTATTCTTCTGATTTGTAAAACACAAGCTCAACTTCATTATTCTTCACATGATCTCGAATGGGATGGAATCTTATATCTATGTGCTTGCTTCTTCCATAGAATACTGGATTCTTGGCCAACGCTATTGCTGATTTGTTGTCGACCTTGATCGTTGTAGGGCTTCTTGTGGGACCTGCAAATTCCTTAGCACATTTCGCAACCAAATAGCATGACACACACATGATGATGTTGTTACATATTCGGCTTCACATTGGTTGCTTCTTTGAACACCAAGTAAAAGCTGTAGATCCAAAATGAAATACATAACCTGTAGTACTTTTTCTATCATATAGGTCACCTCCCCAATCACTATCACAATAACCAATAATCTTGAGTTCATTTGAATGAGAATAGAGCAGTCCATAATCCAATGTGCCTTTTAGATAACGAAGAATCCTTTTGGCTGCATTCATGTCAGTTTTATTAGGAGCTTCCATATATCGACTTATTGGGCCCACTTCGTACAAAATATCAGATCTAGTACATCTTAGATAATGCAAACTTCGAACCAAGCTTTTAAAATAAGTGGCATCCACTCTAGAATCATCATATCTTCCATTAATCTTGCATTCTACCAGAGTAGTTATAGAATTACAATTTTCCATTTTAAATTTTTTGAGAATTTCCTTTACATATCTATTTTGGCAAATATAGATCCCTTCGTCACATTGTTGAACTTGAATTCCAAAAAAGTAATTCATAAGCCTAATATCTGTCATCTCAAATTCAGTAATCATAGATTGCTTAAAATCACCAAATTGTTTAACTTGAATTCCAAGAAAGTAATTTATAAGCCTAATATCTGTCATCTCAAATTCAGTAATCATAGATTGCTTAAAATCACCAATCATGCTAAGGTTATTTCCGGTAAAAATTAAATCATCAACATATAAGCAAACTATCAATAGACCACCAATGTCATTCATCTTCAAATATAAAGCATGGTCAAAGGGGCACTTATAAAAACCATTTTCTTGAAAATATCTGTCGATTCTTGAATTCCAGGCTGTTGGAGCTTGTTACAAACCATAAAGTGCCCTTTTCAATTTATAAACTTTATTTCCATGCCTCTTTATAATGTAATCCGATGGTTATTCAATATAAACTTCTTCTTCAAGATGACCATTTAAAAATGCTGATTTGACATCCATTTGAAAAATTTTCCATTTTCTTTGAGCAGTCAGACCAATAATTAATCTAATAGTATCCAATCTAACAACAGGAGCAAAAACCTCTTTGTAGTCAATCCCGGCTCTTTACTTGTATGCTTTGGCAATCAATCTTGCTTTGTATCTTTCTACTTCACCTTTCTCATTCTTCTTTGCTTTATAAATCCATTTCACACCAATTGCTTTCTGCTGATTCGGAAGTGTTGTAAGCTTTCATGTGTTATTTTTCTCAATAGCTTGAATCTCCTCATCAATTGTTTTTTTCCACCTTTTGTCACGGATTGCATAGTCGAAACTTACCGGTTCGAAATCGACTAAGAAACAAAATAAACTATGCTCATTGTTAGTATTTTCTATTTGAGCATAAATTTCACTCAAACTCCGTGTCCTCGGTGGCCTTTCATTTGATCTTTCATCCATGGAAGAAATAGATAAATTTGACTCTTGTTGAGGAGTTGAAGGTGGAGTATTTTCTTCTTGTGATCTCTCTTGAATATTATCATTTCCATTCATTGATTCATCCAACTCCACGAACATTTCTTTTCTTCCGTATATGTGGTTGTGTGCGCCACTATCAAGAAACTATGAGTTGCTACTTTCACTCTCTTCTTCTTTGCATGCCAACAGGAGGATTGGTTCTTGATCCACTTTGGATTTTTCTACAAAATTCACTTGTTCTCCATTTTCTTGGGAGTTCTTAAATCTACATTCAGAATTGTAATAGCCAATTTTTTTTTTACAATTAAAGAATTAAATAAAAAATCTATCATATCTTTGACGATTGAATGGTCGAGTAAAGTTTCTACCACCTCGACCTCTTGAGGATTGCAACATCTAGTTGTTATTTTTTCTGGCATTGAAATTGGAATTGTCATAGCATCGTCCACTTCTATTAAATGTCCCACGTCCTCTTTGACCTCTACCTCTAAATCCTCCTCTTTCATCTTTTAGGGAGAGATTAGTTTTGATCACTTGTTCCAAAGGGGTGTTTGTTTTCTTCAACATTCTTTGTTCATGGGCTTGCAACGAACCCACGAGTTGATCGGTAGTCATAGTCGACAAGTTTACTTACTTCTACTGCTACAACTATGTGCTTAAATTTATGAGTAAGAGATCTTAATATTTTTTCCATGATACACACCTCATCTAGCACCTCACCATTTCTCTTGAGTTGGTTTGCTATTGTCAACACTCTCGAAAAGTAATATGAAATTAATTCTGTCTCTTTCATGTGAATCATCTCCAACTCGGCTCTTAATGTCTGCAAACGAACTTTCTTCACTTTTTCTTCTCCTTTGAAAACATTTTGTAAGATCTCCCATGCTTGTTTTGCTGAGATGGCGGAAGCAACATTTTCATAGGTACTTTTGTCAATGCCCAGATAGATTAAAAACGTAGCTCTCTTGTCTAGTCTCCTTGATTCTTTTAGAGCAGCCTTCTGATTGTTTGTCATTTATGCTTCCTTTTTTGGGGTTCTGGGTTCATTGTATCCTTTTACAACAATTTCCCATGCATCATGTGATCCAAGTAGTGCTTTCATCTGAATGCACCAATTTTCATAATTTTATTTTGTAAGATGAGAAACTTGTGGTTGGAATATCATATTTGAGACTGCCATTCTTTTCAAACCTTGCTCTGATACCAATTTGATAGAAATTTGTTGCAACAAAAAAGAATTCAAAATATAAAATAAAAGAGTTTTGACTTAAAAAAATATATAGGAAGCTTGGATTGAATCAATCGATACTTTCACTATTGCTTTAGAATAGAACACAAGGCCGTAGTACGATAGAGTAACCAGAATCTTTCACTTACGCCTAACTCACCATATCTGTCTCAACACACATACTACATCACAATAATGTCTTACTATTTATAGACTCAATTAACCGCCTATACATATGGTCTACGAAGGGCCACATGGCCCATCATACTGTACACCTCTTTTCACCAAGCACACCTTCACAATGTACACCTCTTTTCACCAAGCACCTCTTCACAATGTACACCTCTTTTCACCTAGCACCCCATCACATTGTACACCTCTTTTCACCAAGCACCCCATGCGGTTCAGTTAAACCGCCACTTATGAATCTTCTATAGAGAAAGAATGAGCATAGTTACTAAATGACAAATTAATATTCAACAATTTCAGGGCTATGCAGCTCCCATTTGGCCTCACTTGTACGCCATTAAAGTGGGTTCCACAACCTCCAGGGCTCCAAACATTTCTGGGTCTTCATTTTTGGTACTTTTGAGGTGTTTTCTCAAATTTCTATAAGTTTTCGATTTAGTGGAGAAGATTCTTGGTTATTTTGTTTTGGGTTACTGATAAATTTGCAGAGAAGAAATTGCATGTTCAGAGACATGGGTGAAAAGACTGGTTGGAACCAGTGTAATGTAGGCTACTCCTCCATTGTCACAGTTTAGGGAGGGATAAAACCGGTTTCTCGAGCCCCTTAGTTGATTTTTATCCAAGCTTTTGCCAAAAATAGACCGGAGAAAGACCAATCCAGCGTAAAAGGACATGGTTTTGGTGGAAACCATCCGAAAGATGGTTTCCCTGCAAGCTTTAGTGACGCCATGGCTACCCACGTTATCTTGAGAGAGAAAAAGAGAGTGAGGATGTGTAGAGAGAGATAGAAAGGATAGGGCAAGTAGAGAAAAAGAAAGCTGGTAGAAAGAGAAAGAGAGAGAGGGTGGGTAGAGACTCTAAGAAAGGAGAAGGTCATTCTAATCGTAAAAAGTCATTCTAATCGAAAGTATTTTGATTTTTTTGATTATGGGGTAAAATACGAGCAAAAGTAGAGTTTGTCGAAGGTGTGATCCTTAAAGGGGGAGGATGTCTAGAAGTTCACTTTAGGGGGATATGTGCAATTTTCCCTAAATACAAGCTATGCTCTGCCATACACCTGATCTCTAGATGTACAGTGCTGGTGTGTATTTGAATTTGAGTTACATACCGTCCATTTTAATAAGTGAAAAATCTGATATCCCATCTTGATAAGAAAAGTTCTGAAAACTTATTGCCCCGGGTTGACCGCCTTTTTTTTTTTTTACGATTTTATCCTCTCTCTCTTCTGTCTCCTTCATCCAATGGCTTTTCTCTCTCTACGGGCACCTCACTCACCATCGTTTCTCCTTTAGAATCCAAACCCTAATCCAATAGGGGTTGCAATGGACGAGGACCTGACCCAGGACCATAATGGAGCCGACCTGGTCCATGTATGGGTCAAAAAATTGGTCCCAAGGTTGGTTCTGGCTTGAAATATTGGACTCCGACAGGGTCCGTTCAGATCTTACCCGACCCGATTGCCTCTCTCTCTCTGCTCTCCCTGCAAAAACAACAATTATTCATCGCTTTCCAAACCCTCCTATGTCACCATTCCATCCAGCCCCAGTTGAAGAAAGGCGGAGTGCGAGGGAGAGGACGGTGAAAACGATGAGAGAAAGTAGGATTTGAGAGAGCATATTTCAAATAGAAAAATTGAGAGACTACTTATTTATGGAGATGAAACTTTTTCTTCTACTTCCGGTGATGACAATCTAAATAGTTTATACAACGGCACATTATTCTCAAAGTGGAAACTCAACTATGGTTTTTTATATTTCTTAGCTAGGGGAACCTAAGGTTAGGAAACAAAAGTTTAAAAAGGCCTTGTGATCTAGATCGGCAATTGTTGATACGGAATGGATTCTTGTAAAATTTCGGGGGGTCCGGGGGGAGAGGGGGGTGCAAGGGGGGAGGGGGGGGGGGGGGGGGGGGGGGGGGGAGGAAAAGAGAGAGAATGAGAATAGGGTAAAAAGACATGGGCAAGCTTTTTATGCTTCCCGTGCGGCATAAAATTTATATACTTTCCCTTATCCAGCCGTTTATTCTGAATGGAGGACTAACATTGTCTCAATCACAATGTCATGTTTCTACACTATTTTATTTATAATTTTTTTCTATAAACTATTTTGACACTAAATTTTGGACGTCCAATCTTCTATTTAACTTGCACTAAAGAAAAATATAAAAAGAATATTTTCTGTAAAATAAAATGATCAAAATACCCTTGAAAGTTTCAAGGGGTATTTTGATCATTATCTTTTACCGCAAAATTATTTTTAATATTTTTTGTAGGTCTGCCCAATGAGAAGATGACACGTACCACATTTCATATTCATACAATTCGTATAAAAAAAACTAAAAATAAAAGGGTGCAGTTGGCATAGCATACATATGCATCCGTAGCCGTTGAGGTAAAGTGCACCTTCAAATTTTATCATGGTATATAATTTTGATGTAAAATATTCTTTGGATTATCTCAAAATCTATTTTTATATCTAATTATAAAATTTTAAATTTTAAAAAAGATTAAAATTAAGTAGATCTATAAACATATCAAAATCTTGAAAATAGACGGTGTAAATAATATGTTGTAAAATGCACTATTTCTGAGACTTCAAATCTTTTTATTTTTCATCGTCATACATTTTGATGCCAAGATGATCAATCAAAGGGTTTTTCAACATTAAAACTACCTTTTCCGATGGATTTTTGAGGTGCATCCATAGTTCTACATTATAAGGTTGCATCCTTATATAAACTTTTTCCAAAATAAAATACTTTGAGACATCGAAATCTAAGATCAAATAGTGAGTGACTCTCTTGATCAAAATTGAACAGCTGGATGCTAGGGAAGCTTAGATCTTCTATGTTGTAGAGAAAGTATAGAAACCTTTCCCAAAAGACATCTCCTAAACAAACCTATCAAAATGACTTTTATAAATTGTAAATGTATATATTTGAAGAGTGTGGTTTGCATAAGGATGCAGCCTTAAACAATCAAAATAAGGTGTACCTCCAGACTTTATCATAAGATGCAATTTTGACGAAAATTCTTGGGGTGCTATCTAATTATAAAATTTTCAACTCAAAAAATGATTCAAATTAAGCGGATCTATAAATACTTGAAAATCTTGAATATGGACAATCCAAATAATATGTTGCAAAATTTACTATTTTTGAGACTTGAAATCATCTTTTTTTTTTTTCATTTCCATACATCTCATTGTTGAGATGATCAATTAGATGATTTTCCAACATCAAAAAAACCTTTTTTGATGGACTTTTGATGTGCACTTTAATTTTATAATACAAAGTGTCAACTTTATATAAAACTTTTTCGTTTCTAAAATATACATGATCATTGTCATTTTTATTAGAAAACTTTTTATATAAACTATGAAATTTTATAAACCTCCAAAAACTTTTCTTGCTTGTAAATTACTTAGAAATAAAATTATCAGGAAAAAAAAAGAAAAAAAGAATTACACATATATTTTTTCGGGCAAGCTTTCTATGCTTCTCCTAAAGCATAGAAGTTCTATCCTTTCCCTTATCCAACCATCCATTTTGAATGGAGGGTTAAGATTGCTTCAATCACAATGTCACGTCTCTACACTATTTTATTTTTAATTTTTTTTTGGTAAACTATTTTGACACCAAATTTTGGACATCCATTCCTCTATTAAACTCGCACTAGTTAAAAATATAACAAAAGTATTTCAATAAAATAAAATGACCAAAATAACCCTAAAATCTTTAAAGAATATTTTAGTCATTATATTTATCGAATAATTATTTTAATATTTTTTTATCGGTGAGCCCAAATGAGAAGATGACACATATTAAATTTCATATTCATACAATTTGTATAAAAAAAACTAAAAATAAAATACTTTGAGACTTCGGATCTAAGATCAAATGGTGAAATGTTCTCTTGATCAAAATTAAACGGCTGAATGGTTGGGGGAGAATAGAACTTCTATGTTGTAGGGGAAGCATAGAAACCTTTCCCTTTTTCTATGTGGGAATAGCATAATAGTTTTGCCATATGCACTCGTATGGTTGCCATTCGCACCCAAAAATACTACTATCTCCACCCATTTGATAGATGAAACCAGGCTTCTAGAACTCGGAATCTAACCTCAAATCCTCATTTGGGGATTGATTCCCGGTTCAAAATATTCGATTTAGTGATTCTCGATCTGTATGTAATCAATGTGCATAAAATGGACACGGCTAAGGTACTTTGCGTTTGGCCCAACTAAGTAACTAGGGTGAATATTTAAAAAAAAATTAAAAGTATTTAAAAAAAGGTTAAAAAAATCCCTAAAAAATATTTTTTTGAAGAAAAAGAAAAATTAAAAAGATTAATAGAATTAGTAGGAGACTAAATAAGATGACAAATATTTTAAAATATATATTATTGAAAAAGTGGATTTATACCTTGAATATTTAAAAAATGTTTTGAAAAAGGGAACAATATGACAGTTTTCAAATTGTATTAAAAACTAGCAAAATCTTTTCAAAAATGTTTTGAAAAAGGGAACAATATGACAATTTCCAAACTGTATTAAAAACTAGCAAAATCTTCTCCATCCATTATGCCAATGTTTTCTTAGTGGGTGCAGTTTCTATAGAGCTGCTAAACAATCAAAGTAGAGAGCACCTTAAAATAGTGTGGAGAAATGGTTTTAAAATTGGAAATCTTTATAATAGCCCTAAAATATATTTTCATCTTTAATTATAAATTTAAAGCTTAAAAAATAGTGTAGATCGAGTAGATCTATAAATACTTAAAAATATTGAAAAATCGACGGTCCAAAAATGCATTACAAGATGCACTATTTCCAAAACTTGAAATCCATTGGTTTCTCATGTCTATGCATCTTAATGTCGAGATGATCAATTTGAGGATATTTGGGCATCAAAACAACCTCTTCACGTGAAAATTTTGACGTTTGCTCTAATTTGATTGTTTAGAGCCTGGGCTCTATATAAACAATTTCCTTTCATATTTTTTATTTTATTTTTATTATTTTATACATTTTTTTTTGCATCTATTTTGGCATAGCGAATTGTACACGTAACTTACCAAGAGCTCGTCTCATGCACAAGGCTACCAAGTTGCTCGACCGAGTTCGAGTGGACTCGTCACTGTATGCAACTACTGGAAAATAAGGAGAAACTAAGGAATCCTTAATGTTAATGTATATGATGGGCGTTTATGTTGAAGAAACTAAGAAACTAAGCCATCCATGAGTATGTTGAAGAGGTGAAGAAGGTGGCAGAGATGATGCTGGACCTGTTTTGTGAGAACTTAGGGCCAGAAAGAGGGTATCTGAAGAAGGTGTTTTTGGGGTCGGATGGCCTTCTGACGCTGGGCACGAAGCTTGCGAAGTATCCGGTCTGCCCTAGGCCCGACCTGGTTCGGGGTCTACGAGCCCACACTGATGCTGGGGGGCTCATTTTCCTGCTTCAAGATGATCAAGTTCCGGGTCTTCAATTCTTCAAAGATGGGAAATGGGTGGATGTCCCTCCACTGCCTAACTCCCTGTTCATCAACATTGGTGACCGGTTGGAGGTAATTATAAAAATGGAGAGAGAGAGAGAGAGAGAGAGAGAGAGAGAGAGAGAGAGAGAGAGAGAGAGAGAGAGAGAGAGAGATTTCAGGATTTAATGTCGGAAAGCTAGTGATGAGTAGAAATCACATGCTTTGTTAGGAATTTTATAGTGTAATCCCAAGTATTATAGGGAAAAACATAGTCTGGTTTATGACCATCTGAAATAATGGCTGGTGATGGAGAGGAAGAATGGGCTCAACTATAACATCACATGACCTAAATCGTTAGTCCCAATCTTCATCCATCACCATCTATCATATCAACTAGCATCTGATGATCCTATTTACGTAAGTTTCCCATAGTCCCAGATTATATTATATTTTCCTTTTGATATCTAGATATCAGTATACTTACTCTCTCAATGGAGAGACAAAGTGCCGTACATATTTCTCAATTCCATAATTCCTAGATTATAGTATGATATAGCAACCCCTACAATAGGTGCCCTTTCCTTTTTTATATGTGTGTGCAAGAGAGAGCGCATTTGATTGCACATGTGTGACGTGGTATAATAGGTGATAGGCAAGGTAGACAGGGTTTTAAAAAAGGGAAAATATCTTTTAACCCTTTAATTTTAACTTTCTATCTCTTTGGGCTCAAAGATTGAAAAATATTATTTTGGAAGGAAACGAACCTCCGTTTTTCGTATCTTGCAACCTTTTGAATCCCTTGTTAGACGAATGTTTGACCCCAACAAAAATTAAAATGATACCGTCACCCCATTGTCGGCCTCTGCTCCACCATCACTACCTACCTTCTTTATCCCCTACGACGAGGGTGCTATCCTCGTTCATCCACACCACGATCCTGCAACCACTTCCCCTTCCCTCCTCTGTCCTCATCTTCTCCACCTGCAACCAGCCACAACCTTAATTCCCCCTTTTTCCTCTTTGCAACCAGTCAGCCACCATTTCCGCCTCCTCTCTCCACCCTACTCTCCCATATCACCTCGCCACCCTTTCTCTCTCTAGAAAACACCCAACACAGTCGCCTCGACATCCTCCCTATCTCTCTCGTTCTCTTCCTCACCACGCCTGCCCAATAGCATATCTCTCTCTCTCTCTCATCATGCTGGATGAATGGTTGATCTCCTCCTGTAAAATAAGTGGCCCCTCTCTCTTCCACTCCCTTCCATCCCTTTCGTGCCCCTCTCTCTCTCTCTGCTACAACTCTTTTTCTCTCTCTCTGCTGCCTCCCTCTTTCCTTGCTGCAATCTCCCCATCTCGCCCCCACTGTGTTCCCCCTATCTCCTTCTTACCTGCAACTTGAGGCCGCCGCCTCGTCCCACTCCCCCTCTTCTTCTGTCTGTGCCCAAAGCAGGCGGCAACCTGAGGCCGCCACCCCTTTTCTCCTTCGCTCCATCTTTCCTCTCCATGTCCTCTGCCCACACAACAGCTACTTGCCATGCCTTCTCCCTCTCTCGGCCTTCCCACCACCCGCAAACAGGCGGCAACATGAGACTGCAGCCACGATCTCAGACCACCTTTCCTCCTCTTTCCCTTACCCTCTTCTGACGCCCCGACCTTCTCGAGCCACCTCCTTTTACTTCTCCGCCCCACCTTGCTGCTCTATCTCTCTCTAGAATCCCAACAACAATCCCACCCTCTCTATTTTAATTTGTCTTGTATTGCCTCCTTTCCCTTCTTCTCTCAACCTCTCTCGCTCTGCAGCCCATTTACAAGCACCCCTCTGCAACCTCCCTCTGTCACTCTAAAAAAACCCACAAAGGAAGCCTTTGCAAGATAAGATGTCAATTTATTTTTTAATGGCGTAAAAAATTCATCTCAAAAGGGATTTAGGGAGTTCCAAGATAGGAAAAATGGAGGTCTTTTGCTTCCAAGCAATATTTTTCATCCTCGGTTCCAAAGAGATAAAGACGTTAAAATTAGGGGGTAAAGAGATATTTTCTCTTAAAAAATGTCGATTCAGATTGGAAGCACATAATTCATATGAAGAATAAGCTAACACCAATTCGAATCGGAACTACGTAATTGGATAAAAAAATCGAGGAAACCAATCCATACCCCCAGTATATCGGAAATAAGCCAGTTTTGTTAAAACAGGCCAATTCCTAACAGAACCAGCCCAATTCACCCATATATAATTTTTATTTCTTATGTTTTCAATTTTGTTTTTTTTGTTTTTGTAAATTTTTATTGACTTGAACCCCATTTGAATAATGCAAGCGTGCCGTTGATTGTATTTTCACTTTCTTAGGTATGACCCCCTTTTTAAAGGGCTTTGGTTGTGTTTCTCTCTCTTGCATGTCCGACGCAAGATTAAACTCATTTCCACCTTTTTTTTTGGGTAATTCAGTGGGGAAGATAGGTCCTACTCATTTTTTCAAATAGTTTAAGAGTTAGTTGTTTTAAAGGTGTTGGTGGATAGTGATAGTAGAAATGAAAACTACAATGGGGTGACTAGCGTGTGGGGTGCTTCTGACACTAGCCCAGCCCCTTTCCCAAGTATACAATGCTGGTCACCTTTCTCTTAAATATATAATTCTACTCTCTCTCTCTCTCTCTCTCTCTCTCTCTTTCTCCCCCATTGTCTCTCTTTCTCTCTCGGTATATGTTGGAATGCCAATGTCAAATATTGCCACACATGTTATATGAAATAATTCGGTGAATCGTATATCTTTCAATTCAGTAGTACAACATGATCTATACAACTTGGTTACAACCAACTCCAAAATTGTTCAGATCCTAATTTTGGAATATACAACTAACTATCCAAATATGTAGAAAATACAACTTGTGATATCAATCACAATTTACAACTATATAGAAAATATAGCATGTGATATCCATCCCAATCTACAGTTACGATATCACAAATCCAATCCCCAATACTCCCCCTCAAGTTGGAACGTGAAGATCTGTAATGCCCAACTTGTTGCGAAGAAATTGAAATTACTCGCGACTTAATGTTTTGGTGAGAATGTCTTTGACTTGATGCTTAGTAGAGACATGAGAGGTTTTGAGAATGTCCAAACCAATTTTTTCTAGGATGAGATGACAATCGAGTTTTATATGCTTAGTTCGTTGATGAAACACGGGGTTGGCAACAATATGCAGAGCAACCTGATTGTCGTAGTATAGGCGCATTGGATAAGGGTGAGGTACACCGAGGTCTTGAAGTAAGGCTTTGAGCCATACGAGTTCACACGTAGCTACAACCATAACACGATACTCAGCTTCAGCCGAAGATCGTGATATTATTGGTTGCTTCTTAGTCTTCCATGAAAGTGGAAAAGCACTAAGGGAAGTAAAATAACCAGTAGAGGATTTCCAAGTCATGGGGCAGGTAGCCCAATCTAAATCACAATGAGCTATTAATTGGGCCAAGGAATTGGATGGTAAAATGAGTCCAAATGAAGGCGTGCCTTTGAGATATCGAAGTACGCGAAGAGCAGCTATGTAATGAGGTTGCTGAGGACTATGCATAAATTTGACTAAGGATATGGACTGGATATAATAAATCAGGTCTTGTGATAGTGAGATAAATTAGTTGTCCCTCTAGATGCCAATATCAACCAGGATCATGAAGGAGATCGCCATTCGTGGTAGTAAGTCGATGGCGTTGGTCCATGGGAAAAGCAATAGGTTTTGCACCTGTGAGTCCAGCTTCAACCAAAATATCAAGAACATGTTTTCTTTGGTTAATAAAAATTCCTCTTTGGGAACGGGCCACTTCTATATCCAGAAAAAATTTCATGACTCCTAAATCCTTGATATGGAATTTGGAGTGAAGAAATCATTTTAAGAGCAAAATGAATCTGTTGTTGTTGTTAGTGACAATAATAGCATCAATATAAACCAGGAGAACAATGAAAGTCTTTCCAACAGTTAAGGTGAATAGTGAATAATCCGCAACAGACTGGATAAAACCAACAAATTGCAAAGTAGAAGAAAACTTATCGAACCATTGCCGAGAGGCTTGCTTGATCCCATATAATTATTTGTTAATTCGACAAACTCAAGTCCTCATGTTGAGTAAACCTTGGTGGAATTTGCATGTAAACCTCATCATGCAAATCGCCATGCAAGAAGGCATTGTGCACATCGAGTTGATAGAGAGGCCATCCTCTGATGGATGAGAGAGTAAGTATACAACGCACAGTGACCAGCTTCACAGTCAGTGCAAATATCTCATGATAGTCAGCCTTTCGACCTGTGTATATCCTTTGGCTGCAATGCAAGACGTGTACCATTCAACGGTTCTATCGGCCTTGTATTTGATTTTGTATACCCACTTGCATCCAATGGGCTGCTTGCCAGGAGGCAGCGGCTGCAATGTCTAAGTATTGTTTTGTAATAATGCATCAATTTCCGCTTCCATTGTTGTTTTCCAATGGGGAAACTTAACTGCCTAGGAAAAGGACTTGGGTTCTTCCTGAGAAAATATAGCTTGAAGAAAGGCAAAATGTGGTGGCGAGAATTTGGCATATGAAACAAAGTTGGAAAGAGGGTAACGAGTACCTACTGAAGAGCCTTATGTCATGGGTGAAGTTCTCGTGACTTCTGGATGGAACATAGAGCAAACGAATCCTTATATCGTGTCGGCATGTGCTAAAACGTGTGGGTCGTCTAGGTTCATCTATTAATGGTTCTTGTTGTGGTTCTGGTGCAAGTATAGGAGGAGATGTGATAGGAGCAGGATTAGGAACATGTTCAGGTTCGAAGTTAAAAGTACCATTGTTTGGTATGGGTAGAGGTAATATTGAGGTTGCTTTAGGCTCTTGTAGTGATAATTCACGAAAAAGGAATCTATCCTCTACAAAAGACACATCTCTTGATGTGAATATTTTGTAGGTTTCAAGATCAAGAACGCGGTACCCACAATGGCAAAAGGACATCCTATGAAAACACAACAAGATGCTATGGGAGCAAATTTGTGTCTACCAAGCGCATGATTGTGGGCAGAACAAAGACAACCAAATACCTGTAAATGAGCATAGGATGGCTTGGAACCAAGGAGGACCTCATAAGAGGTTCAACCAGACAACATAGGTGTAGGTAATATATTTTTGAGAGCACACATTCTCCCCAAAAATGCAACCGTAAGTTGGTTTGGAAGCGCAATGCGCGGGCTACTTCCAACAAGTGACGGTGCTTGCACTCAGCCACCCCCATTTTGTTGAGGGGTGTCGACACAAGTCCATTGATGATGGATGCCCTACGTTCGAAAAAAATTCTACATTACTAGAGACAAGAACTCAGTCCCATTGTCAGTTCAAATCTGTTGAACCTGATGTTTGAACTGAGTTTTTACCATTGCGCAAAATGATTTAAAAAAATGTGCAGTTTTAGACTTATAACGCATCAAATAAACCCATGTGCAACATGAATGAATGATCATCGACAATAGTAAGAAAGTAGTGTGCCCTTGAAAAAGATGCAGTTTTATAACCCCCCCCCCCCCCCCCCCCCCCCCCCTTAGATATCACAATAAATCAATTTAAATGGTTCGTGACATCTATTGGTATTAATGGAAAAAGGCAACCTTGTTTGTTTTTCCAAATGCCATACATCAAAATTATTCAAACAATAACGTAAATTAGCAAAATCAAGAGAATAAAGAGAAATTCACTGCATAGATGGGTGACGTAACTGTTGGTGCCATAGGACATGGTTTTCTTTTTGAAGAATTGTCAGGGCTGATGGTGATGAGGGTTAGACATAATGATAATGTCCATCACAAACTTCACCCACTCCAATCAACTTCTTCGTGGCAAGGTCCTAAAATACACAGAAGGTTGAGAAAAAAATGGCATCACAATTTAGCGATTGGGTTAATTTGCTAATGGAAAGTAAGTTAAAATTAAAGGATGGAATGCATAAAACATCGAATAATTTCACAGGTTAACAGTTCCTTTGTGTGTCATGGGTGTGTGTGTCCAGTTGGCAATTTTACAGGTGACATATTTGATATTGTGGTGGTATTAAGAAGGGAAGAGAGTTGGGTGTCATGTGATTTGATGCCCCACTGTCAATAATCCATCAGGTGATAGTGTAGAATGTGCATGACAAAAGATAGTTCCTACAAGGTTGGCAAAGGTGGAAGAAGAATCAATGAAAAGTAGGCTCAACAGTTGTTTATATTGTTCGACGGTAATTCCCTGGAAATGAGAACAAGTTGTTGCAACAACACTAGCCGCCATACTTGATGCATTTCCATGGACTTGTGCGGCTCGTGACCCAGCATAAGTTCTTGCTCCTTGCCTCTGCATGAATCATTTTTGCTCGTTCCATTTGGGTGGGTATCCAATAAGTACAAAACAACGTGCCTTATTGTGGTCGCTCGCTCCAAAATGTTCACATTTTTCTTTGTTGTTGCCTTTGACTCCTCTTGTATCTCGTGAACCTAAGGGGTGGCCAACTGCAAGAGCCACCACATCTGGGGTGTTGGGTGTCATTTTCAAAAGATGTCTCTTCTCTTCTTGACTAAGAATAGAGTAGGCTTCACCAACCGTTGGCAATAGTTCCATAGCAAGAATTTGGCTCCGGAGAACCGTAAAGGACTCATGAAGGCCCATTAGGAGTTGGTATAAATTCTCCTCTTCCTCATCTACTTTCTTGGAGTCAGCAGCATAGGATGAGAGGTCATCCCAATAAGTTTTAAGTGTGGAGTAATATTCGACAAGTGGATGTTGCTCATGTGGCAATGTAGCTATGTATCTCTTGAGTTCAAACTTTCGCGGTGCATGGTTTTGAGAAACCCCTTAGTCTAGATGTTATACGTCATTTTTGACGTACTTGTATCGTCGAGGTGAATAATGAGAGAGCTGGTAGTAACTTGATCCCACTAGTGCCCAAAACATCGCAAGACCACGAGAACACTTTAGCAATAAGCCTAAAATTGAGCGACTTTTGAAGAAGTATCAGACAACCTCAAATTTCATGAGAGGGTATTTTTGGATACTCTAAAGACACCTACAAAGTTTTGTCGCATTTTAACGAGCTTTGGTATGATGATGACGAAACTTGGTTTTCAAATCGAGTTCCTATCATGCAGAAAATAGACCTTACAACTATAGCTTTATTTTCTAGGTCTCAAAACAGTATCAAACTACCGCCATTAGATCCGGCACATCGAAAACCCCTAGGTACCAAATTTCGGCTCAATCGGACCCTCTGAGAGCATTCTGGGTCTAATTTACCATAAAAGGGTGAGTTTTACACTATTGTGGTGCATTTTTGGTGAACCAGTTTCTATTTATGGAAATTTGTTTTCTCATTTCGATATTATTTTCAAATGCTCCTAACTTGCTCATTTTGAGTCCAATTAAGCTCAAATTCTGACACGAGCTAGATCTCGACGATCCACTCATTTTGACATATGTCATGTTTATGGCGTGACCCCAAAACGAGAGAATTTTAGAGAAAAGATGAGCTCGAAACATGAAAATTCAGATTTTAAAAAGAAGAACATCCAATTTCTGATATCGGATCGTCGCAAGTATGGGTCCGTTGTGATTGTGCATCGAAAAGCTACAGTTTGATGTAATTTTTGAGAATTCAGCGGCTCGGATGAAATGAATTTTGAGGTCAAAGATGACATACTTTCCAGTCGTCGGAATCCCGTTTTCTGACGACTTTCCAAAATTGGAACATGCTCAAACGAAGACCAAAATGGACGAAATTTATAACAAAATGATCGTGATAGTGTCATCTTCAATTTGTGATCAAAGTGAAGGCTTGGAACGTCATAGATCGTGCCGGATTGGTGGTCGCAGAATCACAAGTTTATAGAAGTTGGCCGGATTTTGGGTTCTTTCTTAAAAATCTGTTCATGATGATCAAAGGGTATCAAAATGTGTGCAATTGTTCAAGCATTGATTTTACGATGATTGATCACCCAAATTACTACCGTAAGCGTCCGAAAAAGTTCCCGAGATCTAGCAATAGCAAGAGGGCTCTCATGGAGGGATGATTTTTTTATTTGTTAAAAAGCGTCTAGGGGAATTTTGGTCAATTGGTCCAAAAACATGATTAATAATTATTTTCATAAATGTGTATTTTTTGACAATTTTGGTAGTTCTTGAGAATTCCACCTTTGTTATGTGGTTGTTCTTTATAAGGAACTCAAGTCATTTGTAATATTCTCTCTTGGACTCTTGGTCATTTATAATCAAGCTCTTGGAAACTCTTGAAATTTCTTACTTGTTCTTTTGCTTGCTTTCAAATTCAAGACTCAATATGGGAGGAGAGATGAACATTTCCTAGAGAGAGAAAATACTCCTATAACCCCTCACTCCTTAAAACCCCAAAATTCCATCTACCTTAGGATTCCCAACTCCCAATCCCATACTCCCTAAAACTCCTAGCTTCCATACACCTTAGAACCCCTAGCTTCCAATCCCAATCTATACACCCTATACTTTACCTTAGTTAGCCTACACCCTACTCTACACCATACACCACAGTGCACGACACACCATAGTATCCTATACCCTTTAACTAGCCTATACCTTACCCAATTCAATATACTTGAGTACCTATACATCATAGCTTAACCGACCCACCTAAGATAGGTACCTAGACCTCTAGACCCTAACATTGACCCAAAGCATAAACCTCTCTCTCTCTCTCTCATGTGCATGCAAACAGACCGACGAAGGTGTACCTAGGCTCAAGCCCATTCTAGGTCCACTCTCTCCTCTCTCTCTTCTCTTTCTCTCTCCTTCTTTCTCTCTTCCTTGTCTTCATCTTTCTCTCTCTTTCCTTGCTCATACCCAAGGCAGGTCCAAGCTTCACTCTCTTTCTCTCTCTCCTTGCTTGAACCCTGGGAGGGTCTTAGCCTCACTCCCTTTCTCCCCTCTCTCTCTCATCTAGACCCAGACCCACACTTAGGGCAGGCTTGATACTCTCTTCTCTCTCTTCTCCCCTTCCTCTCCCTTACTCTCTCTCCCTCTCACTTGGGACACGGACCTGCACTTGGTCCGTCCCTCTTCCACTCTCTTCCTCTCTCCTCTCTCGCCCTCTATTAGATCTTCCCCTCTCACATCCTCTAACCATGTCTGCACCTCTCACATCCTCTAACCTTATCTGCCCCTCTAATGTCCTCTAACCCTATCCGCCCCTCACTCTCTCATCCTCTAACCATATCCACCCGTCTCCCAATATCTACCCTATCCGCCCCTCACTCTCTAATCTTCTAACCCTATCCGCCCCTCTCTTGTCCTCTAACCCTATCCACCCCTCTCTCATCCTGTAATTCCATCTGGCCCTCTCTCGTCCCCTAACCCTATCCCCTCTTTCGTACTCTACCCTATCTACCCCTCTCTTGTACTCTACCCTATCTGTCGCTCTCCCAATCTCTACTACTATCTGCCCCTTTGTGAGCCCAGACCAGCGCCTTAGGCGGGTCCATTCTATTCACTCTCCACTCTCTCACCTCCTTCACTCTATCATCTCCGCTTGTCTGGACCCACACCATAGGCGGGTCCATTATCCATTGACCCCATTCACCTCATTTTCTATCACTTTAAGCACCCTCGTCTCTTTCTAACTCGTACCTTAACTTCTCACCCATCTGACATTGTTTTTATTTCATCATTTCTTTATTCTCTCTTTGCTCGTTGCTTCTTTCACCTCTTGAGCACTTGATTCGGGGTCATCCTGAGATTGTGCCTTAGGATTCTAACTCTCAGATTGCTATTCTAACCTTTTGCTCATACAGTAAAGTCGAGTCATAAGAGACATTGATACTCTTACACTCTGTCACTTGGGTTGGGGTCATCATGAGTTAGCATTCTTTAGAGTTCTAACCCTTCCACTACTCTAACCACCAAATCACATAATACTCAGGTTGTGAGAGAGGCTTTCATATCTATCTCTCTCTCTCTCTCTCTCTCTCTCTCTCTTTCTCTCTCTCTCTCTCTCTCTCTCTCTCTTTCTCTCTCTCTCTCTCTCTTTCACCTTCTTCTAATCCTTGATCGATTTTAGAGGGGCTCTTTGGTTTAGTGACATAATTATAAGTTCAATCATGTAACTCCACATTCCAAATCCTCCAGGCACCAAGGCTTCTAGCTTGGTGCTTTTTCTTATCTTTGGTAATAACTCTTAGGAGAGGTTACACTGGGAAGTTACCCGATTTTCTTTGGATCATCTCATCATTTCTTTTATCGCATCTTCTTCTTCCTCTCACCTGTAAACCATGCTTCATTAAGTCAATCTTATTTTCTTCTTCTTTCTTCCGCCCTTTTCTTATTTCTTTAACCACTCTACCCCCAAGACTAGAACCATTAACCCATAAGAAACACATCAACTAGGAGTACATTATATTTGGATTTATTAGTAGCTTTTCAGTAAGAGTTGAGGTGAGGTGTTGGGAGAGGGGCTGAATTCAAATCACGCTGTTGGGTAGACAGAGGGCTTTTGTTCATTTATCTAAGAGGGCATTAGCCCAGGCTTATCCCACGAACTCAAAACTGCGGTGAGGTAGGTGCTTGAGTCTATCTCTTCATTGCTTTAAAATCCTACATACCTATTTGTACGTTACACACGGGCCGCACCAAGCTCGTGAGGTCAGGCAGCTATTCGAGAGGGGGTCATTCGAACTCGAGTCCCCAAGGGATCCCGAGCAAAGTAAATCTATGCCCGAGCAATTGATATCTCATCTCACTCTTTCTTAAAAACTATTATGGAGTCTAATTACTTCTCTCTCATATGAATTAGGGATTTCATCATCCCCACATTCGCAAATGTACCTATGGGAAGTAAGATTCTTCAATTTACTACTCTCATTTATCTTTTCATACTCGGGCTCAAGCCCAGGATAATTTGGGAAAGGGCCATCAAACCCATTGTTTCCTCTTTGCCGGCGTTAATGGCAAGTCCATTGGTGTCAACTGCATGAGAGGTTCTAAAACTACCACCCTTCATGCTTACACTGTTATTAGTGGACTCTCCACCAGTTATAAGCTCAAGAGTGACTCTAAGGCCACTCCCTCTTCTCTCGCAACTAGTTCTTCTAAGACCATTTCTTCAGTGGGTATTCTTAGGGTCACCCAATCTCCATTCTACATAGAAACTACTTATATTGGTATGTTGCCCCACACACATCATGTTGGCGGTTCCATCACTAGACCATCTAAATTGCATGGCTCAAAAGCCATTCAACACATACTTACACGTCACGGCAAATGGCTCATCCATCGTAGTGATGAATCGGGGCAAGCAAAAGCTACCCCAACCACCTCACCTGCTTCGGGTCTCCAGGGACCCAGGGACACTAAAAGTGGTTCTCAAGCCACTCGTGCATTGCAAAATACTCACTCAGCTCTTGGCAACTCCAATGTTGGAACCCAAAGAGCACACGACCCGTGACTCAGTCAAAGGTCACAAAAAACTATGTACATGCCTACGAACCAAAGTGGTTCCAAGATCACTGCAACTACAAAAATTAGCATTTCAAATGCTAGACCTCTCACTCCACTAAGGGTTTGCTTTCAAGCCATCCCCAACACTTCTATGGATTGTGCACACACCTGCAGGTCGGATGCTATTTCTGGCTTCAAAGGGAAAGGCTAGCTATACACGCTTCCTTCTACTCCAAAACCCATGACAACATGGTCCTCGAAGAAGTTCCGTTCAAGTATACTCTTGTCCACTCCCTCTTCTTAATATGCATGAGCCGAACCTCGAGGTTGGACTCGGGGCAAGATTACTCTTCCGAGGTCAACCCCGAGCTCCCTACTCCCAGGGCACCATACCTTACTTGATTTGATCGACTTCGCTCTAGTCTCCTTGAGACAACCTAATTAAGCGGGATGCCATGCCCAATTCCAGTTCTGGGAGTTGATTTACTAGAGCTTGCAAATCAAACAGTAGAAAGGCATGAAAGTGTCGAAAATTGGAAATAAGTCTGAGCCTTCAACTTCAAAAGACTTACTAAAGAAGAACTCATTTTGCCCATTGAAAACTGTAGTGGAACCTGAAATGAGCGGCATTGTTCAGTCCTCAGTCATTGAGGTGCGAGAGTATGAACTCGATCAAACTGAATCATGGCCCTAAGGCCATATTGAGACACAACAAAAGGAAATATGGCCTTAAGGCTATTACGAGCCTATCCTGATCGAGCCATGGCCCCAAGCTCATCTCATGCCATATATGCCTGAACTATGGCTCCAAGGCCATCAAGAGCCAGTAATTACTCGATTTTCAAGGCAATCCCAAATCCAATCAGGGCTGTCTAAACCCATGTTGTTTGGATTGCCAGATCGGGGCACTAAGCAAAACAAGACTACACTCACCTCTGAGTCACTCAGCCCTGAGGAACGAGCTGATATGATGGTGGTCAGTCAAGATGGTGATGGTCCTGAAGACCTGATATAGCACTTCAATGAAACCCTGAATGACATCTTGGACATGCTTAAATGGCTTGAAAATGCTGGACCGGTTGGGGTATCTTCGTACCAGGAAGCGAATTCTCCTCTTGATCCTCAGTTTGAAGAAGAAGAGCGACAACCTCCACCTACTCCTATGGCTCAAAACTAAAGACCTCACATTACCCTAGTCTTTCCTAATGGTCAACCCAATGTAGCTTCCCAAGCTATTTCCCCAGCGGTTACCCAGGAAGACATTCAGAACATGATCAATCGAAGCATTCACGACTTACAAGTCTCAAAGCCTCATGAAAATGCTCATTACAAGAAGCCTTACCCGCCATTCATTGATCAAGTCCCTTTTCCACTAGGCTATCAAAAAGGAATATTGTCTGTCTTTGATGGCATTGGCTCACCCCAACAACATGTGGCACACTTCGTGTAAGCATGTCAAGAGTCAACTTCTGATCCTAGATTGCTTCTTTGACAGTTTGTGGAAACACTAGCTGGGCCTGCCTTCAAATGGTGTGCATGTTTACCTCCAAGTTATGTTCACTCTTGGGAAGAAATGGAATATCTATTCTATAAGTGCTTTTATGAAGTTGAGCGAGAAGTTCAAGCCATAGAACTTCTTACTATGACTCAAAGGGTGAACAAATCATTAAACGAATACATCTAGAGATGGATGGATCTCACAATGTACCAGAGTAACCCCATGTCTGAGATTGATGTTGTGCAAACATGCATTAGAAACATGAAGAAGGCAATCTCCCTTCATGTTGAAGCTTCTAACCCCACCACTTTCTCAGACATGATTTCAAAGGCAGGGGGGAGGGGAGGTCAAAGTCAAAATTTCACTAATAACAAGTCTAACCTTCGCACTGGTGTGCAACGATTATTGCCACACCCTTTCTTCCTAAACCTCCTACTGTCAATGTACCTCTCAAGTCATTGGACACTTCGCGGGGAATAGTACCATTCTGGGGTCAAGGGAAACCCCAACAACAACAATTCCAACCTCAGGCCTATAACATGGTGCCTCCACCACCGAACCTATACCAGCCTAATGAATTTGAGCAGGTTGAACATGCAGTACAGCAGTAGCAAATCTTGGGTACTAGTTTTGTTGAAAATGTTGTTGAAACAAGGTATGATATTTCTTCTTGAACCAAGGAGACTAGACCAGGTGGGAATCACCAATCACAAGAATTATTGTACCTATCATTGGATGTTGAGTCATCATATGCAAGACTGCTTCCATCTAAAATACTATTTCGAAGCCTTGATTCAGAAAGGACAAATTTATTTAGACATTATCAAAAAAGTTTTCGAGACTGCAGAAGCTTCGCATGTGGTCACCGTTGAAGAAGAACGAGTACAGACCTTGCAACCTAAAGAAGTACCATTTGACTTTCTTCCAAGCCTTTTCGTGATGTTGGCATTATAAGGGTTGATTACTCTGCTCTCGTCAAGACAACCCAAGCATTTGTTTTGGGAACTAAAAATATCTGGTGTCCATTCCACCAAGTATGGGGCCATGAGATATCTCAGTGTTTGAATTTCATGACATTTATACATGAGTGCATAGCTAAAGGATGAATTATTGTGAATGTACCAGTCCGAACTCGTGAACCACCTAATTTAGTAACCCCTGAAAATGCCACCAAGGAACCTTCTACTTCTCACAGTGAAAAGGAAGAAGAGATTGTTGGATTAGATGAGTCTAAAAAGGCAAGTGAAACGATGGAAGTGTCGCACATGTTCACATTTCAAGAGGAACAACCTCATAGTGTCACCATGGATGAACTGTCCCCTGACATGTTTCATATCATCTTCGATATGCTGGTACAACAAGAAATGATTACACCTTACGTGCTTAAAAAGTCAAAATGCTTGAAGAAGGGGCTTAAGAATTTATGGTGTCAGTATCATCAAATAAAGGACATGACTTGTTCCATAGTTGGGGATTCTGATCCATTTTAGATGAGCTTATAAGAAATGGTGAAGTGTTCATAGATAACACCCCACCTCCACCTCAAAAGGTTGCTCAAGAGTTCGAAGCCTTGTTGCATAAGATAGTTGAGTAGGTTCATGCTCTCAGAGATGAAACCCCAAAAACTCCTGTTCCCCAAGCTCCTATCAAATTACCTGAGTCACAGCAGGAGCACCATGGCCGTGATAAGATGAAAAGCCTCAGGAGGAAGGCTATTCGGCATGCAAATGCTGTACCTATACCACAAAACTCATAAGACTGTATCTGTTAAGCAAAAGAAGAACATTAAATGGCCTTCGAAAGCTCAACGCTGAAAAGCAAACCTGCCCCAAATACCAGTTGAAGCGATATTCCTTCCCCCTATTCCCCCTCTTCCTACCTTATATGACTTCATCCCAAGGCAAGTTCTCTTTGCTGAGGGTGGTCAATACATAATAATGCAAGCAATTCAAAACCTGTCCAATATTGGTGAGGACATTAAAAGCACCCCAAAATAGTCTAACAAAGGTGAATACTCTAAAAGTACCCCTCAGAGATCCATGCAGGGTCGAGACCTTTAAGATCCCCTACAATTGTCCAACAAGGGTTGTGACGTTAAAAGGTCCTCGATTACATCCAATAAGAGTGAAGACGTTAATTCTTTGAGTCCAATCTAGGTGATGACCAACCCAAAAGCTACTTGGTTCGGTCCAATTTAAGTGATGACCCTAAAAGCTCCATCCCTTCTTCTATCCCTGATTCTTCAAATCCCTCTTCCCTTTCATAACCTCTCTCTAAACTCACCATGGAGTGCCCAGATTTTGAAGCTCTTAATGAAGAGCTCTAACTCTGCAATACCAGTAAACAACATAGCAAGCAGTTGAGGAAAATGGTTGCTCAAAAGGCCGGATTCTTGAATGTTGAAGATGCTATGGCCTTCACTGCTAAAAAGGACAAGCCTTGTCCTACTCCAGAAGAGGTATACAATCGGCTTATAAATCCAAAGCCTAAGAAGAAGTCTCAATGTCTTATAGAGCCCGACTAGGGGGAATTATGGAAGAACTCGAAAGGAGAAAGTTCTTAAAATTATGAAGCATGCCACATGATGGTGTTTCATAAGGGAAGCACAATTGCTGCAGTTGATCAAATGAGGTTGAGGTCAGGAAAGAGACTTAAACCAATCCAAAGACTAGATCCACCAAAACTCTTGAAGTACCCTGGACCACCACTGGTTCCCTATCCTAATTCACCTATTCCCATTCAAGAACTACCTCCTCTTCTAAAATACCCAAGGCCACTATCAATCCCTTACATAAATCCCTCACCTTCTTTCCTTAAAAATCCTGAATCATCACCACCTTCATCTTGCCCTGTCTTACCGACACCCACTTCGACTACGCAACCTAGCCAGTTTCCCTTCCTCCTCCCACAACTACAACCGATCATTCCTTTGCGGCTGTAGCAAACCCTTCCCCTCTAAAAGCCACTCCATTACCACCTGTCCCTCCAAAACCAGTGGTGAACCAAGGAGTTGTCTTCTTGAAGTTGACAAAATCAAATACGATGTGATTGGGAAATTGAGGAGACTCTTAGCTCTCTTGAGGATCTATGATTCTCTCATATTATCAAATGAATTTTGTATGGCCTTGGTACAAGCTCTCTCCCTGCCTGAAGCGTATGATACCAAGATTGAGTGAATTGAGGTAGACCTTGCAATCCTTAACAATTTCATGGCTATCACTTTCTCTGATGATGACCTTCAATTGGGTAAAAAGTTTCATAACTGACCTCTCTTCGTAACTGGTGACCTTCACGCTTGCCAAATTAACCGGATCATGTTGAATGGGGGATCCGCAGTGAACTTATGCCTAAAAGGATACTTACTCGAATTGGGATAGGTGTTGAGCAACTTGAACCAACAATCTTAACAGTTCAAGGATTCAATCAGTCGGGGGCAAAACTAGCTGGTGCTATTCGTCTCAAGATTAAAATTGGGGATTTGAATGTTTCCACTCTCTTTCACATGATTGAGATAGACACTTCTTACAATATTCTCCTTGGTCGTCCTTGGCTACATGAGCATGGGGTGGTTCCATGCACACTCCATGAAAGCCATTACAAGCCCTAACTTGAGAGAGGCGGCTCAAACCTCTCATGAAGATGTGGATGATATGGCAAGATCGCTTAATCACATGTTTCAAGAAGACAAGAGATATGTAAAAGTGATTCCTCAAACCCCCATTGATGAAAATTTACCCACTTCCTCAGTAGAAGTGAGCCTCAAAACCATAAAGGGGAAGCTTCGTCCTCTACCTTGCCATCACAAGAACCCACTCCAGTGGTAGCTCAAATCGAGCAAGTCAAGAAGAAGAAAACCACTGATTTGATCCCTCTAACACCTACAATCACTTATGCTCATGGTGATATAAAGGTGTTATGTATCCCCATTCCCTTCTTAGAAGCTAAGGTCGCTGTTATACGTCATTTTTGATGTACCTTAGTCCCTCAAGCAAAATAAAGGAGAGAGCCGGCTACAACCTAATCACAGCGACATGCAAGACACAGTCGCACGGGAATGGTAGCTAAGAATAAGCCTCGAACCTGAATGACCAAGGGAAAATGCCTGCATGTCCAGAGAAACGAAAGTCTTATGCCGTCACCATGTACATAGGAACTGGGTAGATATGCCAAAGAGCCGCTATCGACATCTTTCAAAAGAAGTGGGTCTGGTCTCAATTGGATCAACCCAACAATGCTAAGCTCGAACCATCGTGAAGTAGGGCAGAGGCACGCTTTCGTCGTACAGCCTCACTAGACTAGTCGACGGCCATGAAAATTTTCGGCCACTCCTCGGCGAGTTCGCGACTCCTCCCCTGCAGCAGAAGAGTGGCCAAAGCCTCAGATGCCGGCGAAGCCTCAACGACACGGTACTCCTAATGAACAAACGTAAAAACAAGTCCGCCCTACAAAGGGAGAAGAGACCACTTGAATTCATGGATGCCGAAATCCTCATGAAGACACCTTGGCCCTCACAGAGAACTCAGTCGCGCGAGAACTAAGACCAAAAAGGACAGTCCAGAAAGCCACCCAAGTCAACAAGACAAGCAGCATGCGAAACAAAACAGAAAAGGCATGGAACCCAAGGTCTCAAAAGAAAACGAAGTCCCCGGTCGCCGGAATCCCTTTTCCGGTGATCTCTCGAAAGCTCGAAGAATATCATAGAGCAAGCACTAAAAATCAAACTAAATCCGTTATAAAAAAACTAAAAGGACCCTCCCCAGGCTCGCAATAAGCATAGAGACAACGCAGATCAGAAAAGAAACCACCGAAGAGTTCATACACGATAAAAAAGATATCAAAACAATCACAAGAAAACGAACATCAAGAATATGACAATACATCGATCAAACTCACGCTAAAAGTACCCGGAAAAGAGCTCTCGAAGTTTGACAATGGCGGCGGACTCCTCAAGAAAAGACGAGTCTGTCATTTGCACTAAAGAGTTTAAGGGAACTTTGGCCATTGTACCCAATTTCAGAACTTTATTTTAATTACTTGTAATTGTATTTAAGCTTAGCTTTTGAGTATCCACCCCTATTTGGTGAGAACTCTATATAAACAAGCTTAAGTCAATTGTAAAAGGGCGATTACAATCAATAAAGAACAGGCATTACGCTTGCTTTTGCTTGTCTTTTCTCTTAACCCTAGGTCCCACGGAGAGGAGAGAGAAAAATTTTCCAAGAGAGAGAAATACCCCTGACTGTGCGGGCACGTACCTCCCTTCTCTTGAAAACACCAAACATTCTAGGAACTTTCTCTTGCTTCTCCTAAATATGTAATCCCACGCCTGTGCAGGGCCATGCGGGCGCGAACAAACCGAAAGGGGTCAAACCACATGCGCCATCGCTGACCTCCTTTCTCTGATAATCTGACCAAACCAGAGAAACCCATCACGCGTCTGTCCAATCATTCGAAAGAACATCACTGGAAGAGATTCAACTTAGGAGAGAAGAACTGAGACACCCTTTGAAAATCCGAATGTGAGAAAGGAGAAGAAGGACAATAGCTTCTGAAGAGAGTCCTTGACCAAACCACGCTGGTGAATAGCCAAATGGCATTCGTAACTGATCTAAGAGGGAGAGCCACCCGAAAGTTTCCCACGAAGCCGCAACGATGAGGTGAGTAAATTGACCATCTCTCGTCGTAAAATCTCTCTCTTTGTTGATAGCCTATCTGCATTCGAGAAAGCACGAGCGCACGCGTCACCCAACGCATCAAACGCGTGAGCCTTCTGTGGTGGTTTGAGAGAGGATTTTCTCTCCGCGGTCAGCGGGAGGACATCAGAGAAAATTTGGCCCCGACCAGTTGCATGTCAAGTTGAGATTGACCAAATAACTGACCAAAAGGTCTTGCATATTCCAGTCTCTCTAAGAAAAGAGAGTGATGCTTACCTTACCCCCCAAGTCAGCTACGCAACGAATTAGACTACGGTATTGAAAATACTAGAGGTCTTGTGCATTGAGAAGGACAATGCTCACCTCATACCTCAAACCCCTATTCAGCATGATCACCTCATACCTCAAACCCCATTCCTGAAGAAGTCACTCCCCAAGAGTCTCAAGAAGAATTAGAAGTTTCCCAGGCTCCTCAAGAACTTGAGGGTTCAGGAACAAAAGAGATAAAAGAAGGATTATTGCTTGTAGAGCAAGAGGTTGAAGTGCTTGAAGTGGATTAGCAGACTTCTGATTCTTTAGCCCTTGATGAGGAGGAAATAGAAGAAGAACCAGAGGTCTTGGAAGATGGTGGTCAAGCCATAGTTGACGACTTAGAAGAGGTGAATTTGGGTGATGATGCCAACCCAAGACCCACTTTTACCTCAACTATTATATCTCCTAAAGAGAAAGAGGAATACATTGAATTCTTGCGAGCCAATTGGGATGTATTTTCCTGGCATTACCAAGAGATGCCCAATCTTGACCCTCAGATCGTAGTTTACATGTTGGGAACTGATCCATCCTTTAAGCCTGTCAAGCAGAAGTCAAGAAGCTTTCGAGCTGATTTGGAAATCCAAATTGAAGCAGAGGTTAACAAGCTTAAGACAACAAATTTCATAAGAGAAGTCAAATACCCAAAATGGCTAGATAATGTTGTGCTAGTCAAGAAGAAGAATGGTTAGACTTGGGTGTATTGACTTTCGTGATTTGAATGTGGCCTGTCCTAAAGATGACTTCCCACTTTCCTTGAATGAACTACTGATAAACTCGACGACCAATTGCCAGGCCTTTTCCTTTATGAATGGTTATTCGGGGTATAACCAAGTAAGGATGGCACCTGAAGATGAAAAATCAACTGCCTTCTTGACTCCAAAAGGGCTTTTCTATTTTACAGTGATGTCATTCGGTTTCAAAAATGCCAAAGCCACTTATCAAAGGGCTATGACCACTATCTTCGAAGATATTTGCATGAAGAAGTGGAATGTTACGTAGATGATCTCATAATAAACTCCAATGAAAGGAGCAGTCATATAAATAATCTTGAAAAAGTCTTTGAAAGACTTCATCTTCATCAACTCAAAATGAACCCTTGAAGTGTGCCTTTTGACGTGCGATCAAGGAAGTACTTGGGATTTGTTGTCAGGTATCAAGGTTTGGAGATTGAACCTGTCAAAATTAAAGCTATTCAAGAGATGTCATCTCCGAGAAATCTACGAGAGCTCAAATCTCTTCAAGGCAAGCTTGCCTTTATCCGGAGGTTCATTAAAAACATTTCAGGATGGTTTAAACCCTTCTCCCGCCTGTTAAAGAAAGATGTGCCTTTCGAATGGGACGAAGCATGTCATATAACTTTTGAAGGCATCAAGAATTACTTGTTCAAACGTCATGTTCTCTCTGCACCAATCCTAGGAAAGCCTTTCATTTTTTATGTGACTGCATTGGATGAGTCACTCGGTGCCTTACTAGCTCAAAACAATGACGAAGGAAAGGAGACAGCTTTGTATTATCTAATTCGAAGAATGTAAGGAGCAGAAGAGAACTACTCTCCGATTGAAAAGATGTGCTTATCTTTGATATTTGTAGTACAAAAACTCAGACACTATCTGCTTGGACAGTCGGTTCAGCTCATCTCTCGAGCAAACCCCATTAACTTTCTCTTGTCACGCCTTTGTTTATCGGGTTGACTCATGAAATGGTCACTACACCGCATGAAGTTTGATATTACATATGTTCAACAAAAAGCTGTTACAGGTCAAGCCCTTGCAAATTTTTTGGTTGCACACCCTCTCTCAGCTGATTCTTCCTTATTTGACGATTTACCAGATGAGGAAGTATCATGCTGAAGCTTCATATGATTAGAAGATGCACTTTGATGGGGCATTTCAGTCTGAAGGATGTGGTGCCGGAGTAGTGTTTTCCACCCTTGTGATGGCCTTGTCCCACTATCATTCTCTCTCCTAGAGATAGAGTCTCATAATGAAGCAGAATATCAAGCACTCATCATAGGCTTGGAGATTGCCTCCCACATGAACTTGAAATAATTAACCATTTATGGAGATTCAGAGTTGGTCATTAAGCAGCTTAAAGGCATATATGATGTAAGGAAAGATAACCTCAAGCCTTATTTCAATACCGCCAAGTCATTGATGATAGAATTTGAGAAGTTTATCTTAAGCATGTACCGCGAAGGCTTAATGCAAAAGTCGATGCTCTCGCCAAGTTAGGAGCAACAATTCAAATCCCACTGAAGGAGTCAACACCAGTATGGGTGGTTGAGCAGAGATGTGTTGATTTTGTTAAAAATCTTGACAATGATGATGTAATGCAATTGTTTGAAGAGTGCACTCCTTATCCATTCGGGGCATTAATTGTTGCTAGAAAGGCCACGCAAGCCTCGAGTAGTTCTCAGATATCCCTGAGATTGAAGAGAAAGAAAAAGAAGAGTCAGAATCTCAGGATTCCCCGTGTACAGAAGTGGAGTAAGCAACTGACTGACGCAACCCTATAAAGGACTATTTACAGCATAACTGATAGCTGGCTTCCTGACAACCCTATTGAATGTAACAAGATCAGAAGGTCAGCCACTCGAAATATGTGTCGTGACAGTATCTTGTTCTAAATCTCTTACAAAAATATGCTGCTTAGGTGCATTGATCAGAAAGATGTAAACCATGTACTCAAAGAGGTACATGCTGGAGTTTGTGGGATGCATCAGTTTGGCCCTAAGATGTACACCAGGATCATCAGGATAGGGTATTACTGGTCTAGTATGAGCGTTGATTCACTTATGTTTGCAAGAAATAGCCCGGTGTGCCAGATTCATTCGATCATCATTCATCAAGCTCTTGAACCTCTTCACCCGACAATAGCATCATGGCCTTTTGCTTAGTGAGGTATGGATATCATAGGTCCTATTGATCTACCATCTTTGGTGCATGTCTTTATACTTGTTGCCACAGACTACTTCTCTAAATGGGCTGAGGCTATTCCTCTTAAGAATGTTCCAAGACTTACAGTGGCTAACTTTGTACACCAAAATATCATATATAGATTCGGTGTGCCTAACCGGATCACTTCAGACAATGGTCCTTAGTTTCAAAGCCATCACATTGACTACCTGGTTAACCAGTTTGGGTTTAAATGGAAGTATTTGACCATGTATCATCTAAGAGCTAATGGTTTGACCGAAGCTTTTAATAAGACCCTTTGTGAGGCACTAAGAAAGTCCCATTTTTGACACAAAAAGGGATTGGCACGAAAGACTTCTTGAAGTCTTATGGGTCTATCGTATTACAACTCGACGTCCAACCCAGTCGACACTCTATTCTTTGATATATGGGGGTGAGGCTATGTTGCCTTTGGAAATTCAGTTGCCCTCACTCAGAATAGCTCTCCATTATGGGATGATGGATAAAGAACAATATGTTATTCGTTGTTAAGAGCTGGATGCACTCGATGAAAGGAGATTGTAGGCACAACAAAGTCTTGAGATTCATCGAAACCGTATGCAACCGGCCTTTGATAAATAGATCTGAACAGAGTCATTTGTTAAAGGATAATTGGTTCTGGAAGTAAGAAGACCAATCATTACTCATGGTTGAACAAGAGGAAAGTTTGAACCAAAATGGGAAGGGCCAATTCATGGTGAAGAAAGCTTTTCCTAATGGAGCCTATGTATTGGTTAATGCTGAAGGTGAAGAAGCTATGCCTCTAATTAATGGGAGATACTTGGAAATGTATTTTTCATAGACCATGGTCCAAGCCGCACGACCTTAAACTGCATGGCATTGGTCCCAGCAGCACGACCTTAAACTGCATGGCAACGGTCCAAGCCGCACGACCTTAAACTATATAGCACACGTCCTAATGGCATGATATTAAATTGCATCACACACGCGCTTAAAGGAACGATCCTAAACTTGCCTTCACTAGGTCTTCGTGGATGACCTTAAAACACACCAACGTTACGGTCTCGAAGGCACAACCCTAAACTTGCCTCCATTAGGTCTTGGTGGATGACTTTAAAATACCTTAAACACGCCTCCCCATGGTCACGGCAACATGACCTTAAAATTGCTTCCTCAAAAAGACGAACACGATGAAAACCCACAAGGGTGTCATGGGTAAAAAAGTCAAAAAAAAAAAAAAAAAAAAGGAAAAAAAATGATGGGCGCAATAGTATCAACTATTATGAGCAAATTATATCAAAATTAAAAAAAAAAAAAAAAAACAGGCACAATGAAAACCCGTGAGGGCATCGTGAGTAAAATGTAAAAATGGCAGATATGATGTAAAAACCATGAGAAAAAGTGCCACAAAAAAATACGTATACAAGGTCCTTGTGAAAACCAGAAATGACACATACCACAAGGACTTGGATGAAAATCCGAGAGGGCATTCAAGTCACACATGATGGAGATCAGACATGTTTCCATGCGAAGCAGACCTCCATATTCATCTCTTACCCTTTTTTAAGGAGACAAGGGTTGGTCACAAGGGATAAAAGAAAGGTGCAAACCATGAATTAAGAGAACCAAACCATAAAGTAGGAGAAGCAGACAAGTCAAAGGAGAAAGAAAAGAGCATTCATTCCATGGCAAAATAAAGGTGTCATGGGCTTGCTACCTCAAGATACAAACAGGAAAATTTACTACAAAAAAAAAAAACGAGTTATCAGTTGAGGCAAATGAAATACATAAGTGGTTAGCAAAATGGAGACCACGAGTTGCAATTTTGTGGCCTCTGAATACAAAAAAAAGAAGAAATAAACAAACAAGATTGTATGGCCATAACATTACACCTTACACAAATTAGAAAAGAAAGAAAATTATGTTACAAAAGGGATGAAGCTATATATGTTTGCCTTGAACAAGAAGGTCGAGGAATCAGTCCTTCAAGAGATTTTGAGTTTGAAGTAGTTTTTTTGCACCTTCTCTATCGTGTCTTTTAAAATTTCTCCCTTGAGATGGCCGATCTTTCTGACCAAAGGAGGATACTCCCCATGATCAAGTTGGGATGACTGTGGATCCTCCATTTCCTTGTGACCCAAGACTAGCAAGCCTTCTGTCTCTTGGATATGATGCTCGAGAGTAGCCATATGACTCTCATTTTCAAGACATGCAATTTGCCTCGAGATTGAAAGCCTTTTCGAAGTAGAATGTTGAAAATCCGAATGATCAAACTATCGCAGGAGCAGATCGGTTCCAAGATCTTTCAGAATGGCTTGGCAAGATCTAGCATAGGCCCAGAAAGGAGTTTAAGTAATGGTGCAATAGATGGATTCTTTTCAGAAGAGACCAAGTCTTCTATTTCCAAGACCTCGCTGGCCCCAGTGAACTATTGTTTCCATCTTCTTTTCAAATAGATCGGTGCACGAAACATTGAAGTCTGTAAGGTTCGTCACCAACTTCTTTACAAAGAATAGGAAAATGGCCAGCTCGGAGAATGAGGCATGAAAATAAAGTTGATAGGTGGCTTTGAGAAGATCATATCCTATTTCCGTCATGCGGATATCAGAACTATGATGATTAAGTCTCTTGACTTGATCTGGGAAAGGCAATCTCACATATGCCATAACAAGTCCCCTGTGGGTGCGCCAATCAAAGGGATGGATAACTTGCCCAGAGTTAGAGGCAATGACATGGATTGCCTTCTCTTGGTTCCCCTTGCATTGTAGGGGTCGTAATTCTGTCTTGTTCTCTCTGAATTGCTAGAGGAATGACCTCTCCAGAGTCATCACGAATGATAATTACATCTTTTGGGGTCTGATTCTTCTTATTCCAAAGGGTAAAAGCCCTACTTGAGCTCCGAGTGGTCATTCTACGAGGGGATGTGACTGCAAAAGAAGCACAAGAGAAAGAAGTGAGCAAGATGACAGTTTAGAATGATGAGGGTCTTCAAGTGAAAGAAGAAGAGAAGCATCAGGAATTTTGCAAAAATTTCAGTAGCATCTCCCCTATATGCAGAGGTTTGAGAAAGGTGTTTGGCTAGTCCAAAAGGCCTGGGAGATTCTAAGAAATCACAAGTCTGTGGGTGAAGTGCCCATCGCGAAAAGTGACCAAGAAGAGCTCCTTTTCTGTCAAAGAAGTACCCAAAAATGCATAACTACCCATGAAAATGCTTGGAAATGCATGACTGCTAAAAAATGTGTAACTATGCATGGAAGTGTTCAAGAGATGTATTATTGTGCATAACTATGCTCAACTATGCTTAACTATATCAAAAGATGCATGAAAATGCATGTCAGTGCTCAGAAGTGCTCAAGAGAATTTTGAAATGCATAACTATGCAGTGGAGGTGCTGAAAATACCAAGTGAGATGCAAAAATGCACTTGAAATACAAAGGGTGCGTGAAGATGCTAAAAAGATGCTTGGGATGCTAAAACACGATTAAAAGCATATGAAAATGTGAGAAAAGTTACATAGGAATATAAAGATTCACTTCAAGATGGTCATGATGTTCACAAGAATTTTCGTAACATTCAAAGTTCTTAAAAGAGCACATTTGGGGAGTGCTCAAGAAATATCTTTAGAAGTGCTTGGTAAAATATATTCATGATGCCCAGGAACATTTACAACGGTGCAAGAGGATATCCATGACGTGAAACAGTGCTCAGAAAATTTGTGGTATCTCTATGTGCCTCAAGTGCTCAAAGAAAGCATCCGTATAGTTCAAAAGCATGGCTCATGTCAGTCTAAGCAATGATTGCGAAGATTCCATGTGCTCATAAGTGCTTAAAGCAATTCTCATGTTCATGATGCTTGAGCGTGGTGGTGATGCTCAAGGGCATTCGTGAAGCTCAGATATATTCACTAGACCTCAAAAAGAATGTTCATGCTGAACATAGTCAGCGAAGTTCATGATGCTCGAGAGAAAATGTGTGACGATCAGCCACTATTCATGGAGTCCAAAGTGGTGTGACAACCAAGTATGTTCATAATGCTTGAGCGTGTTGGTGATGCTCAAGCACATTCGTGAAGCCCAAATATGCTCATGGGGGTTTAAAGAAATAAGCATGGAGGTTCAAAATGCTCATGGTTCGTGGATGGGATGAACATGTTCATGATGGTCATGGTACTCGACATACGTGTTTTGTGACGTTCAAAGAGTTGGTCGTTGTATTCCTTCATGATGAGCATGACTGAGGGGTTCGTGATGCTTAAGACATATTCGTGATGTTCAAAATTGATGCAAGATGCACTAAGATTGTTTGAAATGATGCATGAGGATGCAAGATGCACTAGACATGATCAAGAGATGCTCAAAAGATAATCAACTTATCAAGGTTACACTAAAAAGAGTGTTCAAACATTTAGTCAAACATATGATGTGCAAAGGAGGGATAAGAAGAAATGGAAGAAGAAAGAATCATCTAAAGACATTGCAAGGAAGAGGGAAGTACGAGATGGTTACCTTGAGGATTAGACAAGCTAGCCATGGTCACCAAAATGCTCGTTTTTTAAGGTCACTTTCACTCCAAAAGGAAAAAAAAAGGTGGGTGGTGGTGGGGGGGGGGGGGGGGGGGGGGGGGGGGGGGGGCTATAAAAGTCGTGTGGACTCTCTCTCTTTTTTCGTCAAAAATCCTGGGCCTGCGCCTAGGCACGGGTCTGTCTTTTTTGTGCATTCTGTCTCTTTCTCTCTCTCAATCTCTCGTTTTACCAAGACACACGGACCCACTTCTAGGGCGGGTCCATCACTCTCGCCCTCATCTTCTCTTCTTCCTCATCGATAAACACACGGACCCACACCCCAAGGCGGGTCTATTATCTTTCTCTCCATTCCCTCTCATTGCTCTCATATAGTTCAATCCACGCACCCGTATCATGGGCGGGTCCATCACCTATTTTCACTTCATCTCTCACTCACTGTACATTATACGGACCCACGCCTAAGGCGGGTCCATCATTTTCTTATTCTATTCTCTTTTGGTATCTCTCTCTTAGGAACTTGAACACATGGACCTATGCCCAAAGGCGGGTCCGTTACTTTCTCTCACTTCATTTCTTTGTCGGGAATTTTTCTCTCATCTATCAACTAACTCACACAAGCCCATGGTTTAGCCATGAACTCAACACACACTTGTGTACATTTGACACAAGGTGACCAAAAGGTTATGTTCCTTGTTCTACCTACACACTAAACCCCTAGTGGGTAACTTTGTGCCATGTGAAACCCATAACTCTGAGCTCAATATCCCCCATTTCAAACCTTCTTTGTTCAAACCATAAACCTGGTAACCCAATATAACCCTGGGTTCAGTTTAATGAGTTTTGATGGACTCTAAGGATGTTTTTATCCTTAATGAGTTTAATTCCCAGCGAAGACACATCCCTAATATGATTGATCCCCAGTGGAAATACATTGAGCATTTTTGTAAAGATATTCTTGTCCCTAGAATGTTCAAACTCCAATGGAGATGAACCTTTGCATAGAATTCCAAAAGTGCAGTCAACCCTATCATTTGGTTGATGCATGGCTCACAAAACTATGACTGCCACTAAAGACCTTGATGATTCATAAAAACTATGGGAGTCTCAATCACCCAATTAGTTGGACCTATAGACCCCCCCTAAGTCAAAAATTACCCTTTTGAAATTCCATTCGTCAGCTCAAACAATATCAGAAACCATCCTAGGAACCCTTTTCACTTGGGCTTCACCTCATAACTCCATTATCCCCATAGAGCTATACCAAAACATACCCCACTTACTTGAGCCTTCATGAGACCCTATGAGTACTATTATGCTCGAAGAGTCATAAGAACCCCTGATGGTCCATCACCCCCAGTGGATCACTACTTCCAGTAGACCATCATCTCATGAGTCCATCACCCCAATGGTCTGTCACTCTATTGACCTATGATTCTCAGTGACGGCTCATCATCCCCAGTGAGTCACTACCCTATGTGATGTGGGTACACTATGACCAGTGTATGGAACACATTATACTTTCATCACCCAGAGAAGCCTTTCAATCCCAAAGGAGGTAACCATTTCTCCACCCAAGGAGGTAACCATTTCTTTACCTTGAGAACACATATTATCCCCAGGGAAGTTTCAAATCCCTATACCACCAGACAAGTGTGAGTCATTCATCACCTTGCACAACAAAAATAAAAGATATCTCTAGTGGTGTTTACTTCCCTATTAAAAGCCTCACCCATGGAATTTGTTACCCCAGTGAACCTTGTACAGTTATAACCCCTCTATCCTATGCATCGTCAAGGAGGAGGTTTTCTCTTAAAGAGAAAGAAGTCGGGCATGATAAGCAATCGATGAGGATCGTCATAAGTAAAAGTAAGAGCTTCATGCAGACATAGCCACGAAGCTATAGGTAAGATTACCAAAAATAAACATTGGGCAAGGTGAAAATCCGAAAGGGCACCATTAGTAAAAATGAAAGACGGGTGGGTGTAGCCATGAGGAAAAGTGTTCTAAAAATAGAAAAATGGGCATGGTGAAAACCCAAAAGGGTGTCATGAGTAAAAATGGAAATGAAAAGGTGGACGAGACCTCAAAATCATGGGTAAAAGAGCCTCAATATAAAGAAGAAGTTGGTGAAAACTGTTTTGTAGCACTACTTCTATCCAATTCAAGTGAAAACTCAAATGGGCGCTTGAACTAATAAATAGGTTGATGCAGTATCCGACCAAAGGTGGCTTCAACCAATTACAACGAAAGTTTGGTGGTTTAGGAATCAATACTCCTCTTGGGTAAATTATCAACAAGACAAAAAAGAGCCTAAGAAAATCCAGCAACTCAGGTCAGCCTTGTTGAAGGGCCCCTGAAAATCGAAAGAATTATCATGATGGAAAGTCAGAAAAGCCATTTGTTGAAGAGATTCTCCATTCCAAGACATCAACCAAAAATAGGAAGAGCACATTGACAATTCGAGAAAGAATTTCTTATAAGGAAATTGATTGCCTAGCCTAGATCGATGCCCTGGTTCCGAGGGTTACTATCTTACTAAGGTTCCCATCCACTGACAGGCTTAGACTTTCAGGATGGCCACCAAAAATCCCTCGACTAAGCCCTAATATGATCAGGGTATCAAGCTCCAAAGAGACCGTCTTACTAAGGCCCTTATTGCCAATAGGTTTAGACATTCAGGAAATGCCACTAAAAAGCCCCTGAATAAACCCAGTATATTAGGTGTAAACCTCCAAAGACACACCCCCTGTGCCATCAGTCCAATTCATAGTGAAGTAGTTCATACACCCCATTAAGGGCTCTCCTCAGTTGTTTATCTAAAGAAAAATAAACAACCAAAGGTTCAGTCTAAAAGGGTAAGGAAGCCCTTAAAAAGTCCCCCCGCACTAGCCTTTCGAAATAAAGATCAAAGGTTCAGTGTAAAAAGGGAATGAAGCCTTTAAGCAAGGTTCCCCGCCACTAGCCTTTCAAAAAAAAATCTAACAAATTGAGAATGAAGTCTCCAAGCAAGGCCCTTTACTATCAGAGACATCCAAATTCTGATAATATTGAGAAGAAAGCCCTTAAGCAATGCCCCCAATTGTTGGGACTAAAAATACCACTGGATAGGGATCAAGCCCCAAAGGCACCCACCAGTTGGCTCATTACGGAGTATTGTTGAGCTGGGAAAGTAAGCCCTTCCACAAGGCACCCGGTCAACATGCTCCCTTAGAAAACAAATTCTAGTAGTATTAGGTTTATCAAGCCCATAAAAGACCCCCAATCGCTAGAATCCACTTTGGTCATCTCGTAGGAAAGAATCTTGGTATGGCCTCCCCCTCAAGTATCATGTTGATGTCGATGATTGAGAAGAAAAATATTGATTGAGAGATAATAATAGAGCCTTAGTAAGGATTCGAAAGATGATGTTTGTTCTTAATGTTACACTTCTTGCCTCTCTCAAAGAGTAGCATTTGGAGGGGCTACTTGTTATACGTCATTTTTGACGTACTTGTATCCTCGAGTCGAATAAGAAGAGAGCCGATAGTAACCTGGTCCCACTGGTGCCCAAAATGCCGTCAGATCACGAGAACACTATAGCAATTGGGCGACCTTTGAAGAAGTGTCATAACGACCTAAAATTTCACAAGATGGTAGTTTTGGATACCCTAAGGACACCCACAAAGTTTCGTCACATTTTGACGAGTTTTGATATGATCAGGACGAAACTTGGTTTTCAAATCTAGTTCCTATTATGCTGAAAATGGACCTTGAAACTATAGTCCTATTTTTTGGGTCTCAAAATAGTATTAGACCATGCCCATTGAATTCAGAATTTTGAAAAATCCCTAGGTACCAAATTTTGGCTCAATCGAACCCTTCGGGACCATTCTGGAACTAACTTATCGTAAAAAGGTGGGTTTTACACTATTGCAGTGTAGCCTTGATGATACAGTTTCCTTAAATGGAAACTGTGTTTTCTCATTTCGGGATAATTTTCAAATGCTCATAACTTGCACGTTTTGAGTCCAATTAAGCTCAATTTCGGATACGAGTTAGATCTCAACGATCCGCTCATTTTGACATAGACATGCGTCATGATGTTGCTCGAAACGAGATAATTTCTAGAGAAAAAATGAGCTCGAAATATGAAAAATACATATTTTAAAAAGAACAACATCCAATTCTTTGAGAGGCCACAACTCAAGATCCCGATATCGGATCATCACAAGTATGGGTCCGTTGGGACCATGCTTCGAAGAGCTACAATTTGATATATATTTTGTGAATGATCGGAGGTCGGATGATACAAATTTTGAGATCGAAGATGGAATATTATTCCGGTCATAGGAATCCCATTTTTCGACGACTTCTCAGAATTGGAATATGCTCAAACGAAGACCAAAATGGACGAAATTTATCACAAAATAATCGTGATAGTATCCTATTCAATTTGTGATCAAAATAAAGGCTTGGAACGTCATAGATCATGTTGGATTGGTGGTTGAAGAATCACAAGTTAATGGAACTTGGCCGGAGTTTGGGTTCTTCCTTAAAAATCCGTTTCAAGATGATCAAAGGGTATCAAAAGGTGCGCAATAGTTCAAGAATCAATTCAACGATGATTAATTGCCCAAATTACTATTGTAAGCATCTGAAAAAGCTCCCGAGGCTAAGAAATGACAAGAGGCTCCTCATGGAGGGATGGTTTTGGTATTTGTTGAAAGTGCCAAGGGGTATTTTGGTCATTTAGTCCAAAAGGATATTAATATTTTTATTCATAAAATGTGTATTTTTTGACAATTTTGGTAGTTTTTGTGTATTCAACCCTTGTTTTGTGGTTGTTCTCTTGAATTCTTGGTCATTTGTAATCAAGCTCTTGAATACTCTTGAAATTTCTTGCTTGATCGTTTGCTTGCTTTCAAATTCTAAAATCAAGATGGGAGAAGAGAGAAACATTTTTTGGAGAGAGAAAATACCTCTAGAACCCCTCACTTCATAGAATCCCAAAATTCCAACTACCTTAGGATTCCCAACTCTCAATCCCATACTCCCTAAAACTCCTAGCTTCCATACACCTTAGAACTCCTCGCTTCCAATCCCAATCCATACACCCTATACTTTAGCTTAGCTAGCCTACACCATATACGATAGTTCACCACATACTGTAGTATGTTATATACCCTTTGAGTAGCCTATACCTTACCCAATTCAATACACCATAGCCCTTATACACCATCGCTTAACCCAACCCACCTAAGTTAGGTACCTAGACCTCTAGATTGTAACCTTGACCCAAAGCTTAAACCTCTCTATCTCATGTTCATGTAAAGGACTGACGAGTGAGCACCTAGGCTCAAGCCCATTCTAAGTACATTCTCTCTCTTTTCTTCTCTTTCTCTCTCCTTCTTTCTCTATGTAAATGGTGATCCGACAGTACTCAGTTTCGGTCCGGTAGTTGTCTTTGGGCGGTCCGGCACTTGTGCGCTCCGACAATGTGATAGTGCGCTCCGGCAATGTACTACTGGGGTCCAAAATCAACGTCAAATCTGGCCAAAATGATTTTTTTGTACAGGAAGGGCATTTCTGTCTAAAAAAATTGAACTTTTTTTCCTTGGGCTTGTATTTGCATAGAAACTTTGTCTTGCGGAAAAAAGTGGGAGAAAAAAGTAGGTTGGGGGTAAGTTGCATAGAAGGTGTGGTCTTGGGGGTTTTTTATAATTTTCCCAACAATAAACATATAGGAAAATCAAATTTTCACGGGTCATAGACCCTACAAGATCATTAGGGTGTCAAAACATCAAGTTATGTTGCTAAATTGGAGAGTTTAGTTTTAATTTGTATTGGACTTAATACCTCTTAAAACAATACTCTTGCCTCGAAGGGCCAGTAAGGGCTCAAACCTGAGCTTGCACAGCCTAACTCGCTCCCGGGCCTTGTGCTAGGTGTCTTGGTCCTGCCTGTCCCAGTCCGGACCTGATTCAGGCTACAACACATAGCCCTTGGCCGTGGTCTACCCCAGCCCTAAGGTCAAATGTTGTGGCCTTGGCCTTGGATTTTTAAGGTCAAGTAGATCGGGCCAAGTTCAACTGTTAGTCCTATTGCCAACTCCAACCTTGATCGCCCATGTTTAAGGTTGGAAACTTGAATAAGTAGGGGTGTTCTAGTAATATGATCAACCTAAGAGGCTCCAACCAAATGACATAAATATCTTTCCTCATGGTGGGCCAAATCACTGAAATGCTTGCTTCTTTAGGGCTCCCAAACCTAAACAAGAACAATGCACATATTTTTTAGGGAAAACTATAAAACCCCCCGCAATTTTGTACTTTCTAGGCATCATTCCACAATATTTTTGATACCGCACTATTAAATCCAAAACTATTTTCTTTACAACCACCTCTAAGTAAAAAAGTTAGTTTTTTTGGACTAAAGTACCCCTATCTTAATCCATGATTCTAAAATGTGACGCTCAACATGTACAAAGCCGGTCTGACACAAAAAATGTGTTGGACCGGCTCTGTATCAAGTTCAGTCCGACACAATTATTGTTAAACTCACCTAAAAAGAAAACGTGAAAAATGTGTCCTAAAAAAAAGGTATTTTGGCCTAAAAAACGCCTACTTTTTTACTTTAGGAGGTGGTTGCAAATATAAAAAATTTTGAGGATAGAAGTATGATCTATAAAGTAGATTCAAAGGGCTTATATATATATATATATATATATATATATATATATATATATATATATATATATATATAAATTTTTAGGAGATAACTTGGTAAAATAAAACTTAAAGAGTAAATCATCTAATATTAATTGACATATTTTGGACCCTCTATGAGAGGTTTCAATCCCTTATGTATTTCCTCTAAGCATGGCATAGTCCCATGGCATGGTTTTGCTTTTGGGGAATGTTTCTATGTGACCTTAGTAACATATAAGTTATATGTCACCCACTTCTTAGTCGTTCGATCTTAATCGAACAGTTACAATTGTTCAAACCACAATGTCACATCAAGTATTATTTTATTTTTTATTTTTTTCTACAATTTTTTTTTTTTGTTGATATTTTGGGCTTCCCATCATAAAATTAGGAAAATGTAAAAAAAATAAAAAGTAATTTTTAGTAAAAATAAATGACCAAAATGCCCTTGAAATGTTTAGGGTTATTCTAATAATTTTGTGCCACTGAATATATTTTTTTATTATTTTTATCATGTGCACCCCTTTCAGATCTATGCATGCCCCAAAGTTTGATTCAAAATTATTTGTAGAATAAAAATAAAAATAAAAATTATCAACCATTTGATTAAGATCTGATGGTTAAAAGCTATCTAGAGCCATTATGACTCAAATCATCTCAGCCATCTACTCAGTTCTGACGGCTGAGACCGGAGGATACATATATTATATTATATATATGGGTGGGGTAAAAAAAAAAAAACCTCCCCATTTCTTTTTCCCTTATTCAATAAGGAAATGATATTACGTTAACATACTTATCGAACCTGAGTATCTATGGTCACCTCCATTCATTGTGTTCAGGACTTTGTGAATAACCAAGATACAATAAAATTCTATAGAGAGAGAGTTGGAGAGAGAAACAAGGAGCTGAAGCCCATATCTGTAACATTCCTGGAATAAAGTTTCACTGTATTACAAGAGGTGAGAGTAGAATACTAAATAAAGAATATAAATTGAGTCATGCTATTAACAATATCATTCTAATTATGTGATCTGACATACAGAATGCACAATGTGGGCCAATGAATAATATGCTTAGCCAAAATATTGCTCCTTTACTATAAAAACAATAATACAAGGATTCCTTATATGTTACAAACTATAAAAAACAAGAAACGAAAATGAGAAAAAAAATTTCAGTATATATTAAACGGAAAATTATTGGATTACCATTAGAGATTAACAATTCAATCGTTTACCCATATCTTTTTATTTACCCATAAAATAACAGAGTTTGTTGATGTATAGTTCCAAGAAGGTAAAGTGCTAATAGTTTAACTCTTATGTATAATTTGTTTAATTTCCCTATAGTAAAATACCAAAGAGTTCAAACTATAGGATACATGTTTCAAATCCTGGAGTGACCTTTTTTTGTTGGATACGGTGATTTCCAAAATCACCGAAATAAAAAAATCCCATATTATGTGGATTGAAATTGAAATTGATAAGTTTTTAAAAAAGATAGAAATCCAAAAATATTTCTTGGTTTTGAGATGCATGAAACATTTATAAGAAATTTCCTATTTAGTATGGAATTTTAACCTTATATATATGGGATGCAAGATGACAGAACATGTGTGCCCTATTTGGTTCACCATATACTGAAAATGTGGCTTCCTCTAGAGAGAGATGCATGAGCTCTTCTACATCAGAGTCGAGGCCACCCTTAGAAAAAAGAGAACTTCCTATGGAGGGAGACACCATAGATGTACCTTCTATAGATTGAGAGGCTAGAGGCTAGGTTTTTTATTGAGAAGCGGTTCCATGAAGATTTTGAGTGGTTTCACCTTTTAATGAAAGAAAATCTACGTTGCTCTCAAGGGTTTCTTCCTAAACAACGGTTTAGTCTGGAATAGAGACGGGCTCTTCCTGGACAGTGGCTTCGCTATGGAATGGAGATGAGAGATTAGCGGGTCTTGTCGATTATGTCTTAAAGGGTTTGCTCAACTGGGTTTTGTCGAGGGTTAGAGAGGTAACTCTATGTCCCAAAATCTAGGATGTAACTTTCGTTGATATAATGGATTCAGTTTACCATGCCGGTGGATGTAAATCTATGATGTAACTTTCATTAGTATAGTGAATTTCAGTTTACCATATCGGTAGATGTAGCCCTCTTCGGGTGGTGGATGTAGCCCTCTTGGGGTGAATCATGTAACTTTTTTCCATGTAACTCTGTGTTTTTGTGGCGTGTGTATTTCATTATTTCTTGTATTATGATTCGTGCTTCTCCTATTTTGTTTCTAGTTGGATAGGAATACGATTTTGGTGGAATCTAACTTTTGGAATTCCTGTTTCGGCATCTAAGAGGGTTCTTAGGTCCTAACACTTTTTAAACTCATGATAACTATGTGCTTCTTAGATTTGTGATGCAATCAAGAGTGTTGGAATTTTTTTGGAGCTATCGGATCACGGTATGAAGAAGTAGCATTAAATTAGAATTTATTTTATTTTATTTTATTTTTCTTTCTTTCTCTTTATTTTTTTAATAAGTCTTATTTTAATAAGATGCTATTTTTTAGGATAAATCCTTCTTTTCTGGAAGGTCCGTATTTTCTTTCTTTGTGTCAGAAATAAGAGATAAGAGTATTAGTTTGTTAGTTGGGTAGGTTGACATTATTAGGAAGATTGCTATCTTTGGATTTGTGGATAAAAAACGAAGCTTCATCTTTGAATCTACATGGATATAATTTGTTTTCCTTTAACAAGTCTATCTTTAAAAAGATAGAAACCTTTATAAAAAAGAGAAAATTTATATAAGGTGCCAATCTTATGGTCACGACCACCCCTTGACCCCATACCGTACATGTCAAAGGGACAGAGTACAGGACTGCAATATGAGGTGGCGAACGTCACTTTGGTGGGAGTGACTCAACACATATAACAGGTGGAATCAAAAGCAAACCACGAAAAAAAACTAAAAAAATCATATCATCAAGACATATATTTAAAACAAAAAGCAAAGTCATCCTTTTACAATCATTCTCCAAAATTTCTTTGCAATCAGTTTAAGGCATTAATGGCCCACAAAAATACATGGAAAATACAAAACAACATCTCAGGAGTGCTGACACCAAACACCTACTATAGAAAGCTTCTCTGAAACACTTCACTAAGTCCCAAGCTTTGAGCGCCCCAAATGCCTGCACAGTTGCCCTCTCACCAAGGGCCAGAAACTCACTCTACAAGGATGAAAAAGAAAGGAATGAGCTAAAAGCCCAATAAGTAGATCTACACCATTGCATTCCGACCTATAAATGGTAAATAACAATGCTCACTAATTTGCATAGATATCAAGAAAATTTTCTCTATTCATGCCCTTCAGTACTTTGGCAGTGTAAGAGTATAAACATTTCAATTATAGAATAACATGAAGTGTATAAGCCATCAGCCATTTACTCTATAGCAGAACAGTAATTTCGATAGATCACAACTTTACATAATATACAATAGTAGCTATGCTCTTGAAGTAGAAGTTCTATTGATCAGGCCATGCCAATTCTGTAGCTTGAAACCTCTACTCTCGTTCAGGAGGGAGGACAATGACAAGTGGGTGACCCATTTCATACTGTCCTCACACACACCCATCCTTAGCGCTCTTTGGAGTATTTGATAGACAATGGCATTGCAAGACACAACCCTCTCCTTATGCCCTTTTGGCGAGAGGGTGTTACACTATCATTGGGTGTCCCAATGTGTAGTGCCCATAACATTTGGGGGTTGCGACCCTCCCTTTTACTCAGTTTCACTTCCCGACCCCTGTCTTATCATTTGGGTCAAGGTACAATTGGTATTTGCCGGCATAACAGTATCCAACTACTAATGGGTATTCCATCGCGTAGTGATCAGTGTCACATTATATCACAGTATAAATGTATCACAACGTTTCACAGTATAACTGTACTCGCTGCCAATAGGTGTCCCATTGCATAGTGGGCAGTATCACAATGGCTCACAGTAGCAGTATCACTGTATTTTATAGTATAATAGTATCACAGTGTTTCACAGTATAACAGTACCCACTACCAATGGGTGTCCCATTGCGTAGTTGTTAGTATCACAATAGCTCATAGTAGCATTATCACAGTATTCCACAGTGTAATAGTATCACAATGTTTCACAGTATAACAGTACCCACTACCAATGGGTATCCTATTGCGTAGTGGTCATTATCACAATGGTTAACAGTAGCAGTATGACAGTATTCCACAGTATAACAGTATCACAATGTTTCACAATACAATTTCTCATAGTGACGTACTGTCACAAATAGGGGCATAACTTTCAATCTATTCAAAATTCGGGAAGGGTTCCAAGAACCAATTTTTACAATAGACACATGTATCTTTCAAATGGGGGTAGTTTGAAAGTGTTTGGACCTCGTTTGGTCCTTCAAAAGCGCAATGCAATGGAAGCACGTTATCTGAAATCTGCTGCACAATTGTGATAGTAACATATCCCTCTTTAAAGAGTTATAACTTTCAATCCCTTAAGATTTTAAGATGGTTTTAAAACCAAAGTTCGAGTGAAAATACATATCTTTCCAACAAGGGCAGTTTGAAAGCATTTGGACTATATTTGGTTATTCAAAAGTTCGTGACAACAGAAGTGATAGTTCTGGAATTTGGTGAAATATGCTAGCAGTGACATGCTCTCACATTTTAACCCATAACTTTCAATGTAGGAGGAATTTCGAAATATTTTCAACATGCAACTTTATACACACAGTTATATTTCAAATGGCAATGGTTTGAGAATAATTGGACTTCATTTGGTTATTCAAAACCCATGAAAACAATAGTGGGAGTTAAAATTTCAGAGAAAACTGTTAACAGTGACATGCTGGCACCATTGGAAGCATAACTTCTCATTTATAAAGAATCAGGATAAGGTTTAAACACAAACATTATAATAGACACATATATCTTTCTAATGCAGTGATTTGAAGTCATTTGAACCTCATTTAGCTGTTCAAAATCTTGTCACAAAAACATGAATGTTCATGGAAAATTCACAGTGTGCATAGTAAATGCCTCAAGGATACTTAATAATTTTCAATTCATAGGAGGTATCATCATAAAATCAGTCCCATCTTGATTTAGAAATACATAAATACTTTTCTTCAGATTTTGATGAATAATAGAGTCATTTTCAACATCAAAATCCATCATGCAACAGAGGCATCAGTTCAATTAAACAGTGCATAAAACTACTAATACACAAGCACTTTCTTTCACCCCTTTAATGCTTGTATTATTTTAGTTCCATGCCTCGCAAGTTTAGATGCAATGGTGGATTGATCCACTTACCTACTATGCAATGGTGCCTTCAAATCCTCCTTCAGAGCCCCATTTTTAAGCTTCTAACAAAGGCTTCAACAATGGGGTAATGGTGAGCTCTAAGTGTTGGGCTCTTAGAGAGAGAGAATGAGAAAATGAATGGCATGAGAGAGAGAGAGGGGCTTAAGTACCCTGCTGGCTGGGGTGGCAGTCCAAAGGTTGACAAGTGGCAAGCACCACACATGCAATAGAACAAGTGACATGTGTGGCAGCATACATCTGACAAGTGGCAGTCTTGTTCATGCACGCCGGTAACACAGACGGCGATAACACAAAAGATGATAACACAAACGACGATAAGACAAAAGACGATAACACAAAAAGTGATAACACAAATGGCGATAACACAAAAGGCGATAACACAAAAGGCGATAACACAAACGACGATAACACAAACGACGATAACACAAAAGGCGATAACACAAATAACGATAACACAAATGGTGATAACACAAAAGGTGATAACACAAACGACGATAACATAAACGGCGATGACACAAAAGGTTAAAACACAAAGGGCGATAACACAAACAATAATAACACAAAAGACGATAACACGAATGACGATAACACTTCTCTTCTCCTCTTTCATTGGCTTTTTACTGCCGCACAAGCCCCCTCTAGCTGGGAAAGATTTTGGTCCTTACACTTATTATGTACGAGTAAGGTGCACCGAAAAACCCAACTAGAGAAGGTTGTTCTTATGATGGAAAACGCTCACATCAATCATCTCGACCTCATTATTCATAGACATAAAAAAATAGGGGTTTCTAGTATAAATATCGTTCATCTTTTGACACATTATCTGGACCATAAATTTTCAAGATTTTCAAAGTGTGTATAGATCTCCTTGATCATCATAATTTCTGAAATTTTTAAATTTTATAATTAGGGGCCATAATAGATTTTATATAATCATAGACCTTTGCGGAATTGAAATTGCATTTTCGGTATAGTTTTGAGGTGTACCTTACTTCAATAGTATAAGGTTGACATCTGAACCTCACCCTTATAAAAAAGGATGCATGCCATTGTAGTGGACATTGATTTTGGTGAATAAAAAACAAAGTGATCTTTGCAAATCGGGGAGAGAGAGAGAGACCCTTTGTGGGTATTTCTTTTTTTTCCTCTTGTGTTTGTGGGTGCGTAGTGGAGGACATGGACTCCCACATCCGTGTTATATTCTTGTAGATTTCTTTTTGGTTTTTATTTTTCTCTCTAAAACGTAGTTGTATTGGCTAGATGTTAGTTGCCTAATTTTCAATTGTGTTCTTCTTGGTTTTTTATTTTTTTCTCTAAAACGTAGTTCTATTTACAAAACGTACTTGTATTTGTCAGGTGTTGGTTGCCTAATTTTCAATTGTGCTAGGTGATATTAGATAGTGGTGTTCGTCAATAGGCATCATGGCACATGTACATGATCTATGGCAAGGTATCGGGAATCAAGCCATCCAACGAGAGCAAAACCTCTGACATATAGAAATAAAAAATTTGAGAAGGAAAGTAGAGGAGTTGACTCAACACTTGGCGTAAAATCCAGTCCTGATATTATGATACGGTAGTGAATTGGATGATTTTTTTGAAAATGCATTCTATGTGCATGCTTGTGTCAAGAGCCTCATGGTCAGAAGGAAAGTAGAGGAGTTGACCCAACACTTGGCGTAAAATCCAGTCCTGATATTATGATACGGTAGTGAATTGGATGATTTTTTCGAAAATGCATTCCATGTTCATGCTTGTGTCAAGAGCCTCACGGTCGGAAGAGTAATTGACCTAAGTTTGATGAAGAACGAGTTGTTAATGAACACCAAGTAGGTTTAGATCTTCAATTGGAATTATCATTCCTTGATGTCATAGGTTACCCCATCGTTAATGAAAGTCTTCTATTTAATGAAGAACAAGATGAAATGAGAGAAATTGGCCTTTGGGCAGCAATGATATCTAACGTTATCATCATTGGAGAGATGGATAAGGAAGATATCGACACAAACCTAAAGGAGATTGAGCCTTTGTAGACACTCGACGAAAAAAAAATAGGAAGGCCTCAAAGGAGAATAAATAGGTGAAATTAGTTTGACCATTTAATCTAGTGCTCATCTCAATGAGGCATATGTGGTGTACCCTCAGATTAAGTTTGAACAATTTCAACGAGTTTATGTAGCTGAAAGGACTCTATCAATATACAACGACCTTTTATTCGAGGACTTATCATTTTCAATACACGTTTCTTCGAGGATTTATCATTTTCAATACACGATCATTGGGTTATAATTAATGTAATAACTCATAAGTCTCAAAATTGTGTTTACAATATTTGAGTTTGAGAAGGTTGTGAGGCTATTGAAAAAATCATCTTAATGAATTTCAAAACTTGAAGTTGAGTTTTTTTTCAACTATGGGAGAATGCTGCAGATGAGATTATCGAGTTGAATTTTTTTTGGAGCGTGATTATCGAGCCAGATCTTTTTGGAGCTATCAGATCGTGGTCAGAAGCAATGGCATTAAATTAGGATTTTTAGTAATTTATTTTTATTTCTTTGTATTTATTTATTTTTAACAAGTCTTATTTTAGTAAGATGTTATTTTTTTAGGATAAATCCATCCTTTTTTTGAAAGATCCGTATTTTCTTTCTTTGCGTGAGAAATAAGAGCTAAGGGTATTAATTTATGAGTTAGGTAGGTTGACATCATTAGGAAGATGGCTATCTTTGGATTTACGTGTAAAAAAAAAAGTAGCTTCATGTTTGGATCTATACGGATACAACTTGTTTTTTATTAACAGTATATCTTTTAGAAAGATAGAACCCTTTCTAAATAAAAAAAAAAGAAAAAAAAAAGATGCATGCCGTTGTAGTGGACGTTGATTTTGGTGAATAAAAAACAATGCTTTTCAGATCGTGTATGCGAAAGAGAGAACGAGAGGATGGTTTTTTATGGATATTTATGTTTTCCCTCCCATGTTCGTGGGCGTGTAGTGGAGGACTCGGACACTACGTATTGTGCTATCTTCTTGCAGCTTTTTTTTTGGTTTTTTATTTCTTTTTTTAAAATATGGTTGTATTTACCGGGTGTTGATTGTCAGTAATTTTCAATTGCATCAATCCATCTTAATTGGAGTAAGAGTTTCAAGGAACTTGCAGCTTATCCTTATAAAGCCTAATTTGTAGTGCACTCCCCGAAATGACCAAAATGTAGAACGTTTCTATTTAGTATCTAAATAAAGGTTGTGGTTTGTATAAAGCCAAGGTCTTAAACAATCAAAATAAAGTGCATCTTCAAATAGCTTTGAGAAATGTAATTTTAATACTGAAAATCTTTGTGATAGCCTTAAAATATATTTGCATCTCTAATTATAAAATTTGAAGCTTAAAAAATAATGTTGATCGAGCTGATCTATAAAAGCTTGAAAATCTTGAAAATTGACGGTCCAATAATGCCTTACAAGATGCATTATTTACAAAACTTAAAGTCCATACTTTTTCTCATGTCCATGCATCTTGAGGTTGAGATGATAAATTTGACTACATTTGAACATCAAAACAACCTTTTATAGTGAATTTTTTTATGTGCTCCATAATTTGATTGTTTAAAGCCTCACACTTATATAAACTTTTTGACTAGTGGGCCTTGCCATTTAAAGGAAGATTATATTTAGTCTCTAAATAAACTAGTTGGCTAAGGGGCTGTTTGGATACCTGGAAATATATTGTCTGGGAAATATATTATGGGCGTAATACATTACTTGCAAATGGATTGTCACTGTTTGGGTAGTATTTAGATGCAACTTGGAAAATACATTGTTACTGTTTGGCTATGTTTGGAAGAAATACGAGAAATGCATTACCATCAAAATATGAAAAATATGGCTATGTTTAGCTAACATGATTAGACTTTGGTTTCAACATGATAAGTCATTGGAATAATATGATTGGAATAATATGATTTTACTGTGATAAGCCTTATTTTTATTTATTTTTTATAGAAGTCTTTCAAATGTCTCTTTATATATAATCTCAAATAAGCAATAAATAATACCAAAATCAAAATCTTTATGGTACAATTTAAAAGATAGGAAGAAATTTGATTAGTAAACTAGAAGATTTAGTAATTGCAGTATAAAGTTTTGAAGCATTGGAGGAGTCTAAAGAGATCTTATTTCAATTGAGCTTTTACTAATATTTTATGAGAATTATGTTGTGTGAAATATTTTATTATGATTATGTTGTGTAATTTCTCATGGATTACCAATTATTATTTTTATTATTTATGTTTTTATACAAGAGCTAATGGCGGGCTACAACCCAAATTGGGGATGGAGGGATGTACAAATTTTTTTATTATGATTGCTTAGAAAATTGTCATCATCAAATCTACAACTGTTCAAATCAATTTAGATTACCCCTTATTTCCACTTATCAATTATTAAATTTTTTTGTTTTTATATGAGAGTCAGATGAGCGCTGCAACCTAAATTGGGGATAGAGGGATATAGAAATTTTTTATTATGATTGCAGTAGAAATTTGTCCTCGTACAACTGTTCAAATCAATTTAGATTCCCTTTTTCATATCCCCTACTTTCACTTTTTACTTACCTTAATAATTATAAGGTACAACGTATACGTGAGAGAGGGAAATATTTTTTTAACCGGGATAGGGCAGAGAGACACACGCGAAATATTTCTAAAGATTACTCGAACCTTGTAATAGATTTTTCACCCCTCACCGTGCCTAATGGATTTCGTGATTTTTGGAGAAATGTTGGTTAATGTCTTTTTATTTCTTTACTATTAAAGTGTACCCAAACAGTGTAAATGTCATATTTCCTTGTAATCCATTGTCACGTAATAGATTTCCACTTACCCAAACGGCCTCTAAAGGAAGATCACATACACATAGCGTGAGACAAAGACTCATTCGACTCATCCTATTGATGTGAGCTCAAGCGCGTCTCATTCAAGATTCAACTCATCCTATTGATGTTTATAAGAGGTATAAATGAAGCTAAAAGTCCTCAGTTCTCTCTAAGTACAATGAGAAATAATAAGAAATAAATAATAAGCTTTTAAACCATTATAATTTTAAACACCAATGTTAGAAATATCGGCTGATTCAACTCAGAACTAGGCCAATTAGATTGGAACCGGACACCTACCGATCCCTGCTAACCCGCTAACCCTAGTTTTCGGAGTCCACTCGAGGGGTTGGATGACCCCCTTTCCCCCCTCCGCCCCCCCACATGACCAGCACTTAACCGGTCAATTTGAATAGAAACCTGTCGAGTAATAACAAACCTGGCGGTTTTTTAAAAACATGAGGATTTTTTTTTTTTTTAATGTGCAGCTCGTGGGTTCAACTTGTAAGGGTCGCAATAGACTCGGCCTGACGTCTAGACCCGACCTAGGTTTCGGTATGGGCTCAAGAATTGGATTTGGTGGGTCGTGTTTGGGTCTAATATTACTATTTGGGTCCAGGTTTGGGTCCATGTGGACTGGACCTGAATAGTGATATTATATAAATATTTAATATATATTATTTAATATATAATATATAATATTTAATATATATTATTTTAATAATATTTAATTAATATTTAAATAGATATAATTATATATGTTTTGTTACAATATTTAAATAATACATGTATATATTTAACATAACACATATATATATATATATATATATATATATATATATATATATATATATATAAAACACTACGCAACGCCTATAGGCGAAAATGAACAGTGAATTCACCTACCCCTTTCACCGTCTAAAGTTCATCGCGCTGGCACGATTCTGGTACGGTTTTATTTTTTACTTTTTTTACAAATCGGAATGATCTAAAATTTGAAGCGTATATTCATCAAAAAGAGGAAAATCTTCGAAAATTATAAAAAAAATATTTTACATGCTCAGTAAGATGCACATACTCTTCAAATTGTAGGTAATTCTGATTTGTAGAAAATAAATTAAAAATAAAACACTACTGGCAATCGTGACCGTGCGATGAAATTTGGATGGTGATGAGGGTAGGCGAAATCACTATTCATTTTCGCCTATAGGCATTGGAAAGAATTTTCCTATATATATATATATATATATATATAACAATGATTTCATGTAACTGTTGTATAGTAATATCATGCAACAACCTTAAAAACTATCTTATGGCCATTTGTTTGATCCAAAATTTGAAATATACACGTTTTTCATTCCAATGAACAATCACAAAAAAGTAACAATGATTTCATGCAACTGTTGTATAGTAATATCATGCAACAACCTTAAAAACTATCTTATGGCCATTTGTTTGATCCAAAATTTGAAATATATACTTTTTCATTCTAATGAACAATCACAAAAAAGGAAAAAACTGAAAACACAACCTATAAAGTATTTTTTTAGCCCAATTAACATAGCCCATTCATTTTGGTGAGATGATTAGATCTAGGTCTTAGAAGGATTTTTTCATTTCCAATTTTTTTGGATGACTTTATTATTATTAGATGGACAATGTAAAAAAAGAAAAAAATAATTTTGAGTTTATAAAGGCTAAGGTCTTTAAATTCACAAAATGAATGGTCTAGATTTATTTTTGGAGGTGACTCATTTTTACCATATCTAGGGTTCAAATTGAACTTTTTTTTTTAGAGGGATTGATTATTGAGATGAAGAGAGTGTGTGTGTAAAATTTGGGGTCATACAAATACCACGAACATGGTTTTCTAGAAGTGTCGTTTCATTATACTATGATACAACCGTTGCATTGTATCATTGCTCATATATATATATATATATATATATATATATATATGACCTTGTGAGACCCTCCCACACCCATGTGTGTAGGACTCTAAAGGATCACCATCAAATTTGGCACATATATCTAGAAAAGTCAAGTCCTACACCCAAGTGATAACATTTTTTATAGATCTATGGCAAATTTAATAGTGATCCGTTGGGTCCTACACACAAGGGTGTGGGAGGGTCTCATAGGATCATTACTCGTATATATATAAGATACTACAAAACGCCTATAAGCAAAATTAATAGGTGAAAATGAACAGTGATTTCACCTAACCTCATCACTATTCAAACTTCATCACACGGTCACAGTTGTGTGGTAGTGTTTTAATTTTCATTTGTTTATACTAATATGAAATTTGGAACCTGTGTACATATCAATGAGGCACACCTAATAAAAATATAAAAAAAATAATTCACAAAATATAAATTGATAAAAATACCCCAATAAATTTAGACGTATTTTGGTCAATTTATATTTTTCGAATTATTTTTTTCATATTTTTATTAGGTGCGCTTCACTAAGATGTACATACGCTCCAAATTTCAAGTAATTTGGATTTATTGAAGAAAAATGAAAATAAAAATACTATCAAATAACTATAACTGTGCGATGAAGTTTGGATGGTGATGAGGGTAGGCGAAATCATTGTTCATTTTCATCTATAGGCGTTAGGAAGAGTTTTTATATATATACACATGGGTGTGGGGTTCTACAGCATAGAAGTTTTATCATCCCCCTACCATCCAGCAGTCCAATTTTGATCAAGAGAGCCACTCACCGTTTGATCTTAAATTCAACGTCTCAAAGTATTTTATTTTTAGTTTTTTTTATACAAATTGTATGAATATAAAATTTGGTACGTGCCATCTTCTCATCGGGGCACACCTATTAAAAATATTAAAAATTATTTTTAGATAAAATATAATGATCAAAATATCCCATGAAGCTTTTAAGGGTATTTTGATCATTTTATTTTATTGAAAATATTTTTTTTATATTTTTCGCTAGTGCAAGTTTAATATAGGAATGGACGTCCAAAATTTTGTGTCAAAATAGTTTATAGAAAAAAATTAAAAATAAAATAGTGTTGTGATTGGGGCAATCTTAGCCCTCCATTCAGAATGGACAGTTGGATAAGGGGACGATAGAACTTCTATGTTGTCGGATATATATATATATATATATATATATATATATATATATATATATGGAAGATACTACAAAACGCCTATAGGCGATAATGAATAGTGATTTCTCCTACCCTCATCACCGTCCAAAGTTCATCGTACGGTCAGGATTGTCCGGTAGTGTTTCATTTTTTATTTTTTTTCTACAAATCAGAATGTCTTGAAATTTCTAGCGTATGTTCATAAAAAATAAGCGAATCTGTGAAATATATCAAAACAATATTTTAAATGAAAAACTTGACCAAAATAACCCCGAGAAATTTTGGGGATATTTTGGTCAAATATTTTTTTCGAATTAATTGTTTTTTTATTTTTATTAGGTGCACCTCACTAATATGTATACACAATCTAAATTTCAGATTATTCTGATTTGTAGAGAAAAAAAAAGAAAAATGAAACACTACTGGACAATTGTAACTATGCGATGAACTTTGGACGGTGATGAGTGTCGGTGAAATAACTCTTCATTTTCGCCTATAGGTGTTGGGAAGACTTTTCCTATATATATATATATATATATATATATAATTTCATGAAAGATTTTCTAAATTTTTATTTTTTATTATATTTTAAACATTTAATGTAAAACCAAAACCATTTTTATTTATTTTTCCCTATTTGTGAAAGAATTTATAATTTGAACTGTATAATATCTAAGCTTCAAATAACTAGTTATTTTTGGGGAAGCTTTCACTCTTGGCTTCAATGAGTTATGAAGTTGGTCCGCCATAATTCACATGCCATGAAGACTTCTACCACTTTGTGCTACTCATTCATATATGTTGGCCTTTTTACTCTAAATGCTTGTATATAGGTCGGTTCATTATCTAGTTTAGCTTTTGTTCCACTTAGCATTTCAACTTCTTCAAATGCTATAAAATAAGTGATATTTTGAAAGGGACCCATTTATCACTGAGCTAGACCCCCTTCACTTGTGAAGGAGATGGCTCCCTTATTACAATGCTAATTCATAACAAGTATAGTGCAGAGTTTTCCTTGCTCAAACTCCATCAAAATATGTATACAATGCTAGTTCATAACAAGTATAGTGCAGAGTTTTCCTTGCTCAAACTCCATCAAAATATGTATAGGGACTATCCGGCTGAGACCCAATTCAAAGAATAAAATTTTAAAAATGTTTCACAATCGTGTAATACATGGTGCAGTATGTATATGGGTGTCAATCTTAAATAATAAAAACAAACCGTACCCCTTAGGTTTAGTTTGTATATGGTATCAATTTTAAATATTAAAAAAAAAACCATACCCTCACACGTCCGAGTGCAGATCAAATAGATCTAAAAAAACATAAGAATTTTGAAAATGGATAGTCAGGATAATATGTAACAAGCTGCATTATTTTTAGGACTTGAATTATTTTTTTCATATCTATACATCTCAAGTTTGAGATGATCAATGTGAAGATTTTTTAGATTTGTGGTGTTTCATACCTTTTATTTTAATTAGACAACGTTGAATAAGTACGTCTTTTTAATAGATTATAAAAAAATATGATTGTTCTTAAGATTGTCAAATCTGCACCGTGCAATTAAAATGGACAATATATATTATTTCGATCTTACTTGAATCGTCCTAAGATTACCCCCTCATATAAATTTTTCCTTTTGTTCTTGGACTTATTTCATACCTAACTCGGGCTAGAAGGGGTAGGTTGTTTCTCATCCTTTCAATGATACTCTTAGATGAGTCGTTGCCCATGGCAATAAGCGTATATTTTGATCCCGCTAGAGCAACATTCTTTACCAAGTGAGAAAACGAGTTTATGTGCAGCACGTTACAAACATTGACTCGGCCAAGGTATTCGGGTCTTGATTGTGGCAATTTTTTGGACGAGGATTATCTCAAACTCTATTTTTATATGTAATTATAAATTTTTAAATTCTAAAAATAGTTAAAATCAAGTAGATCTATAAACATATGTAAATTTAAAAAATGGATGGTGTGTTGTAAGATGCACTATTTTAAGATTCAAAATCCTTTTTCTTTCATAAACATTCTTGATATTGAGATGCTCAATTAGAAAGTTTTCAATATTAAAATAATATTTTTCGATGGATTTTTGAAATGCATCCATAATTTTACATTTAAAATTTGCAACATTATATAAATTTTTTCGCTTATAAAATTTGACAGTACAAATAAAAATACACTCCCAAAATTATCTACAGCCAACTCGCCACAAACTTGTGCCATTGACGTAGGCAGGCCTACTCGGCCTCGATAACTAAGGCGAAGCCGAGTGGCCTTGGCCGAGTCTAGAAACCATGGCCAAACTCTACAATCCCATCAACTCTGACCACAATACCTGCATTTGTAAGAACCAAAGAAGTAAATATATGTTCAGACTTGGGACAATGTACTTTGGGGTCACCACTCTCAAGAAAGACCTGTGTTTTGGAGTTTGGATCTGTATTTTGGAAGAAAAGCAGTTAGTCCCCTTTGGTTTTTGAAGTTCGCATCACCATTGCTATCCCCAAGGCCTAGGCTTTTAACTTTTTAAGAACCCTCTCTGCAACAAGAAGCTGCATTCAAACTCGTACATTTCCCAATGCATCCAACTCTCTCTCTCTCTAGAAACTGTCTATATATACCCACCACTATGAATCATAATTCTCATCTCTTAAAGTTGGGTATTTCTTCTCAGCTTGTTATAGAGAGAGAGAGCAGTTGTTTAGTGTAGCGAGAGAGGAGATGGGGGTTCCTGTAATAGACGTGATGAAGCTAAGAGGAGAGAATAGAGAACATCAGATGGCCTTACTTGGTGATGCATGTGAAAATTGGGGCTTCTTTCAGGTTAAGTATTCTCTCGCCTTTGAAAGATTGTTAGGCACTGTGTAAATGGTATGCTCGGCATGCCGGCTGTCTTTATATTGTCGATTCCATGCGGTATACTTTGGTTTGGCAATGGGGCTGGGTCGGGTCCTGGTGCTAGCACCACCATACCTCAATTGAACATTGTAGATTCCATTGTAATCGAGGCTTTTGAAAAACCACCAACTATTTAAAAAATGAGTATTCCCCACTGAATTACCAAAAACAAAACTCTCTTCCTTTACAAGGAACTCTCTCTCTCTCTCTAAGCTTTAAACGATCTTAACCGTTGAAAAACCCACCTTAGATCTCAACCATTGGGCGTACCAAGGGTATACGCCAATGGGCATATACCCGTGTAAATATACATACTAAGTCGGAACTTTCTCTCTCAAGGGTGTCGTTTGTATAAGGTCGAGGCTCTAAACAATTCAAGAAATTTCTCTCTCTAGGGTATGGTTTGTATAAGGTCGAGGCTCTAAATAATTTAAGTAAGGTATATTTTTAAGTAGTATCAAAAGATGATTTTTCAATAGTAAACATCTTTGTGAGGGCTTAAAATTTTATTTTGATCTTTAATTATAAAATTTAAAGCTTCAACAAGAGTGCAGATTAAACGGATTTATAAACACATGAAAATATTGAAATTTGACGGTTCAGATAATGCAATTACAAGATGCACTATTTCCTAGATTTGAAATCCATTTGTTTCCTACATTTATGAATATCTATCGAAGTGGAACTTTGTTTCAAACTTTGCACCCAAATAATGACATATCTTCAACCCCCTATTTTAGAATTTAACAATCATGATGATTGTGACTTTTTTTTTTATAAATAATAATTGGTCTCATTGCATATATTTCCTATAAACTTTTTCCCTCTCTCTTTATATATATGGACACAACTTCCATGAGTTCTAATACTCATATATAGAAATAAGTCCCCTCTTAAAAATCCATTTTTGATATGTATTTTAGATCTAACTTTTAAAGAATATATAATCTTTAATGTGGAGATCATGAATATGTAAAAAACAAAAAAAGGAAAAATTCGAAAATTGAAAAATGATAATTTACGAAGAAAATATTAAGATAATTGGTTTTAATTTTTTTTTAAAGGGACCACCAATTTGCATCCATCTTTGAGATGGATGTTTTATGCCTCGGGTATACCTAAAAATTCTAAAATCCGTCTCAAAAATAGATCATGTAAAGGGTACCATATCTACATAGGACTCAATGAGCCGCCGGCTTACCTATTTATATATGTCCTCTCTCTAAAATATTCTTAGATGGTTTTTGGATCTAAAAATTTATGGATTAAAAATAAACTTTTTTTTTTTTGTATCTTTAACACAGTTTATTTTATACTTTTGAACCCGAATATCATGACATGACTCGTTTTTTTCCCCTTGATATCATGAGATTTTATTCATTAAAAAAGGAGAAATGCTTAGAACATCACTTTTACATACCCACCAATTAAAACGTAATTTTAAGAAGAAATTTATAATTTTTTTCAGAAAAAAGCACTCTTCTGTCTTTTTTGGCAATTGCTTTGAAAGTATTATTTTCTAGTAATTTTTTTATGGGAAATGAACATATGTATAGCCCAAAAGATAAAATACTCCCTCAGGAGTGAACTATCCATTTACTCTCTCGGTTAAAAATCTAACAGCGATAGACTTTAGGACTCTAAATCTTGGGATATAACCACTTAAATCTTTTACATTAACCTCGATAAAAAAAATATTCCCAAATTATACCTGCTATGCACTTACAAAAATAATGTCTCAAGATTGAATAGGGACTTTCTAATTTTTAGATGGTAAAATAATGTCTCAAGATTGAATAGAAACTTTCTAATTTTTAGATGGTGAAATCCTAAGTGTTAGAAAATTCAAATTTCAAATTTTTTTTTTGAGAAAAATCATCTAGTGATTAAAAGGTTCCCAAAATTTCAAAATGAACAAAAATCTTCCCAAATAGATCCTCTCGAGAGGGAGTAAATATGAACTATGCTGGTGTGCATTTGAATTTGAGTTATATACCGTCCATCTTGATAAGTGAAAGATCTGAAAACTCATTGACACGGGTAGCTTCATCCCGTGGCTTTTTTCTCTCAACGGGCACCCCACTCACCATCATTTCTCCTCTAGAATCCAAACCCTGATTTAGTTGGGGTGCCAATGGACCCCGACCTGACCCAGGACTCGACCTGATCGGAATCTGTGTATCACTTAAAAAATTGGACCCAACGGATCGGGTCCGGGTAGTAATATTCGATCCAAATATTATTTGGGTCCATCCAGACCCAGACCAGACCTGACCCAACCTGTTGCTCGCCCTACTGATTTGCTTCAACCCATTTTCTCTCTCGGCCCATATGAATGGCGGAGAGCGAGAGAGAGAGAGAGGACAGTGAAAAACGACGGGAGAAAGTAGGATTTGAGAAAGCAAATTAGAAATAAAAAAATTGAGAAACTACTCATTTAGAGAACGCTACTTTTCCTTCTACTTCCTGTGATGATAATCTACGCAATAGTTTATTTAGCGGCACATGATTCTGAAATTGAGAAAAACAATGATTTCCTCCATTTCTTAAATAACCAAAAAATTAAGGTTTAAAACAATGGTTAAAAAAGGCCGCCCAATCTGGATCGGAAATCGGCAACACAAAATCAATTATCGTAAAATACCAGCACGGATACTGGAGGTTGCATTGAGGGAGTCGTTTCTTTTTTTAAGGCGTACGGAGAGGGAGAGAGAGAGGAAAAAGAAACGACGAAATGACTCTTATACGCTGTAGGACTCTGTATCTGAAGGGTATGGTTTGCATAGGGATGCAACCTTAGACTATATAAGGTGCACCTCCAAACTCTATTATAAGATGCAATTTTGGCGAAAGTTATTAAGATGCTCTGTAATTATAAAATTTTAAATTTCAAATGTGGTTCAAATCAAATCGATCTATAAGTACATGAAAATCTTGAAAATGGATAGTCCAAATAGTATGTTTTATTTTTGGGACTTGAAATCCATTTTCTTTTTCAATATCTATACATCTCAATGTCGAGATCATCAATTAGATGGTTTTCTAAAGTCAAAATAATGTTTTTAGAAAGATTTTTTATGCACACTTCAATTTTACAACATATGGTGTCAACTTCATATAAATTTTTTTTCATATCTGCACATGATCATTGCCTTTTTTTTTATTAGAAAACCTTTTATATAGAATATGAAATTCAAGAAACCTCTACAAACTATTTTTGTCCGGATATTACCCAAAAATAAAATTATCATGTGCCTAGGTTGTGGTGAACTGGGTGCACCTATAGTTGCCATTCCCACCCAAAACATTCAACTCTTTCCACACATTTGATGGATGAAACCAGGGTTCTAAAACTCTAACACTGAATCCCCGTCGGGGGACTTATTCGCGGTTAACCATATTCGATTCAGTAATTCTCAGCTCTGATTAGTTTACAAATACAACAAGAAAAGCCAAAAAAAGAGAGCCACGGGTTTGGCCTTCTTCACCCAGATCATCTGGGGATGCTGTTCAATATAGAAGAATTTTAAAAATTTATGTAATTAGCGTACAGAAAATCGACTCGCCCAAAGTACTTGGCCCAGTTGAGTAATTTGGTTGAGATAGGTATGCCCCCAATAAAGTGTAAAATATCTTAAAAATGGTAAAAAGCTCCCTAAAAAATGTTAAAAAAAGAAGAAAAAAAGTTAAAAGGATTAATAGAATTACTAGGAGACTAAATAAGATGAAGATGGATTATTTAAAAAGTGGATTTATGCCTTGAAATATTTCGAAAACGTTTTTTAAAAAAGAACAATATCATAGTTCCCATACGATATTAAAAACTAGCAAAGTCTTATCTCTAACTATTATGCTAGTTTTTTTTCTTGTTTTGTATATTTTTTTATTTTTTATACATTTTCTTAACTCATTAAGAGCTCCCCTCACTCAAAAGGCGATCAAGTTACTCAACTAAGTTCGAGTGGACCATCACTGTATGCAACGAATGGAAAATAATAGAGAAACTAAGAAGGGTGAGGTTTATATAAGGTGTCAACCTTAAACAATTACGGTAAGGTGCACCTCAAAATCTCGTTAAAAGATGTATTTTTGATGACGAAACGACTTAAAGAGTCTATTCTTTACCTTTACTATGAAATTGAAAGAGGAATCCGTAATATACATGATGGGCGTTTTTGAGGTTACAGATAGTGAACCATGGCGTGGAGATAAAGGTGATGGATAGGCTCAAGGGGTTAATGAATGACCACTATGAGGAGTACATGAAGCCCCAATTCCAATTCCATGACTCGCACGTGCAAAATGAGTTAGAGAGGTCTCCTTCTTACGTGCGCAGCTTTGGGGACTGGGAGTGCAGCTTCTTTGTGAAACACATGCCAACCTCCAACTTAACCCTCCTTCCCCAAATATCTGATGATCTCAAGTGAGTAACAATTTCCCACTTGCCCCTCACTTCTCTTATTTTTTCAATTACCAAAATACCCTTGACTACACAACTGACCAAAATGCCCTCTACACAGGCAAGCCATCCATGAGTATGTTGAAGAGGTGAAGAAGGTGGCAGAGATGATGCTGGACCTGTTTTGTGAGAACTTAGGGCTAGAAAGAGGGTATCTGAAGAAGGTGTTTTTGGGGTCGGATGGCCTTCCGATGCTGGGCACGAAGCTTGCGAAGTATCCGGTCTGCCCTAGGCCCGACCTGGTTCGGGGTCTACGAGCCCACACTGATGCTGGGGGGATCATTTTCCTGCTTCAAGATGATCAAGTTCCGGGTCTTCAATTCGTCAAAGATGGGAAATGGGTGGATGTCCCTCCACTGGCTAACTCCCTGTTCATCAACATTGGTGACCAGTTGGAGGTAATTATACAAATGGAGAGAGAGAGAGAGAGAGTTTTCGGCATTTGATGTTGCAAAGCTAGCGATGCTACTCCCCAACAAAATAAAAGAAACAGAAAAAGATAAAGAGTAAATTTTTATTTCTTTGCGAGGTAGAAATCACCTGCTTTGCTAGGAATTTTCTCTGGATTATAGTGTAATCTCAAGTATGACAGGGAAAAACATAGTCTGGTTCATGATCATCTGAAATAAGGGTGGTGATGGAGAGGGAGGATGCCCTCAACTATATCATGACATGACCCAAATTGTGTGTCCTAATCTTCAACCATCACCATCTATCGTATCAACTAGCATCTGATGACCCCTGTGACATAAGTTTCCCATTATCCCTGGATTACATTACAAAATTAGATAAGGAAAAAGGGAATAGTTTATATAGAGCCGAGGCTATAAACAATCAAATTAGAGCCTACCTAAAAAATTTCACTAGAAGATGTTATTTTGATACCCAAATATTTTCAAATTGATCATCTCGACATCCAGTTGCATGGACATGAGAAAACAATGGATTTCAAGTTTTAAAAATGATGTATTTTGTTTCGCACTTTTGGATCGTCATAGATCAGTTGACCTACATTATTTTTGAAGCTTTAAACTTTACAAATAAAGATAAAAATATATTTCAAGATTATCACAAAGATTTTCAGTATTGAAAACACATTTCTCGACACTATTTGAAAATATGCTATAATTTGATGTTTTAAATCCTAGACTCTATACAATCCACACCAAAGGAAAAATAGTAGGAAGATTATTTCTTGTGGGCTGGCCGCATAGAAACAGTGTCCAAAATAGTGTGCTTTCTTTTTATATTCTAAAGAACTGTCAAAGGAGAGAGAAAGATCCATACGTACTTCTCAATTCCATAATTTCTAGATTATATTATAATATAGCAACCCCTAGAAAGTTTCCCTTTCCTTTTTTTTAATATGAGAGAGCGAGTGAGTGCGTGCATTTGATTGCAAATGTGTGATGTGGTATAATAGGGGACAAGCAGGGTTTGAAACATGGTTTTAAGAACTGGGGATACGTATTGGAACTGCATAAGTCAGATGAAGAATCAATTAATACGGACTCGGATCGGAACCGTCTAATTTGCATCAAGAATCGATGAAACCAATCCGTTCCTCTCGTCTATTGGAAATAGGCAGGTTCTATTACTATTAAAACATGCCGGTTCCTAACAGTCCCAATTCACTCATATATAATTTTTATTTCTTATACCTTCAAAAAGAATTTGAATTATTTTTTTTGGTCTAAGAAGGATGAACACCTTAACTTTCTCTTAACTCGTTCCATGCCCAAGTAATGGGGCTGGGTTGTGTTAGGGAGGCAGCGAACCTGCAGTATCTGCTTATGCTAGGGTGTTCCTGAGAAACGGCGCGTTGTACCGGTCTTCAATGGAGTAGAATGACAGACCATGATTCGTATAGCAGACCTCAATAAATTGCAAAAAAACTATGATGATGATGATGATGATTATGATACTTTCAATTTTTTTTTTTTTTATAAAATATGAAAATGGAAATAAATAATTAATTCAATAAATTAATTTTCAAAAAAAAGAAAGAAGAGAGACATGAGTAGCTCAGACCCCTTATTTTTACAAGTTGTTCGCCTCCCAAGGGCAGGATCTTACGCTTTAATCACCCTTCCACTACTGGAAATACCACTTCCTGTCTGACTTGCATGTGTTAAGCATGCTGCTAATGTTCAACCTGAGACAGGATCGAACTCTCCATGAGATTCATAGTTGCATTACTTATAGCTTCCTTTTTCGTAGACAAAGCTGATTTGGAATTGTCTTTCATCCCAATGCATAACTTGTATTTGTGTGCTTTAGCGCAAGTAGCATTATAGATTATAACAATACAAAAATAAAAAAAAATTGAGTTGGAGATTTATTTGATTGTCATGAGTTACACTTTAAATTTCATTTTAACTATAAAATGAATATAATGGACAACAAACACTCTGACATAAGATATGTTATTAGTATTTATGTATTTTATATAAAATAACAAAACCATAATGCAAATACCACATTTTTTTGGCAAAAATAAGAAAAACTAGATTTTAAAAAATTTATCACATTTTTTGGAAAAAAAGAAAAACTAGATTTAAAAAAAAAATTAATGAGATTTTGAAATTTTTTTCAAGGCTAGATCCAACCGATTCTATCTCGGCATATTTTTTGGATGGGCGATCCGAGTCACCAATCCAATTTTTTGAACATTAGTTTGAAAGAATACTGATATTGATTGGAGTGGGTAGGTGGGAAATTCTGCTATTAAGAGCCCAAGAATTGCTTGATATCCATTCGTTTTTATTTATTATAAATTTTTAACTTCTTTAGCAATCAACCTTGTTCTTAATTTAATCAATCAACCTTGCAAAATCGGCTAATCTGGATTGTCACTGACAGCAGGTGATTTGCTGGGCTGTCTGAACCATTTTCTTGAACACTGTGTAGGTGATAACAAATGGGAGATACAAGAGCATGTTACACAGGGTGTTGGCAAGGGAAGATGGCAGCAGGCTGTCTATCGTCACCTTCTACAACCCCGCAGATGATGCAGAGATAGGCCCCGCCCCCGAGCTCACCTACCCGTCCAGGTTCAGGTTCGGGGAATACATGAACATCTACGCCTCCACCAAGTTCTCAGACAAGCAACCCAGATTTGAAGCTATGAAAAAGCATGCAGTAGATACTCCACTTCTTGTCTAGGGTTTGAGGGCATTGTGCTTCAATTAAGTTCTGGTTTTTCTTTCTTTCTTTTTGTACTGGTTTGCAAATCAGCATTTTGTTCTGGTGGGATTGCGATAAAGACTGCATGTACTTGGGTTAGCCGGATATTATTTCAGTTTGACACTTGTGTCCCTCGTGCATACAATAAATATGTAGGCAAATTAAAATTTCAAGGTCATATACTTTACAACATCATTAGGGTGTCAAAACATCTTGATGTCACTAAATTGGAGAGTTTAATTTTAATTTGTTCTTGATTGAATACCTCTTAAAACAATATTCTTGCCTCGAACGGCTAGGAAGGGGTTAGACCTAGGTTGACTCGGCCCAACTCACTCCAGGGCCTGAGCTAGGTATCTTGCTTCCGCTTGGCTTAGTCTTGATCTGATTCGGGCAAGGGTGCACATAGTCCTTGCCCTAGGCCTGGCCCATCCCTTAGGCCAAATGTTGTGGCCTTGGCCTCGAATTTTTAAGGTCAAGTACATTTGGAAAGGTTCAACTGTTAGGTCCATTGCCAATCCCAACCTTGATTGCCCCTGTTTAGGGTTGGAAACCTGAATAAGTAGGGGTCTTTTAGTAATATGATTTACTTAAGAGGTTCCAACTAAAAGACATAAATATCCTTGCTCAGGGTGGGTCAAATCACTAAAATACATGCTTATTCAAAGTTCCCAACCCCTTTTTAGGGAAAATTATAAAAAACTTTCTATTTGTCTTTTGAGGTATCGTCCCATAATAATTTTGATACCACGCTATTAACCCCAACAATATTTTTCTTTGCAACCATCTCCTAAGTAATTAAGTGATTTTTTTGGACAAAGATACCCCAAATTTAACTTATGATTCCAAAATACAACACCCAACAGATGTCGGGCTGACACAAAATGTGTTGGATCAGTACAACTTGAATACAGAGCCGGTCTGACACAAAAACATGTGCCGGAGTGGCTCGATATAGTTGTGTCAGTATGTGCCAAACTAGCTTGAAGAGAAAAAGTAGAAAATGTGTCCTAAAACGAGGGTATTTTGGTCTAAACAAATCTGACCTTTTTTGCTTTGGGGGATGGTAGAAAATATAAAAGGTTTTGGGGTTGGGAATGTGATTTACAAGTATTAGGCATTAGTATACCTAGAAAGTAGAGTAAAGGGGGGGCTATATATAATTTTTGTGGAGATAGCTTGGTAAAATAAAACTTGAAAGAATAAATAATCTAATGTTAATTGTCATATTTTGGACCCTTTGTGGAGGTTTCAATCCCTTATTTATTTCCCCTAAGCATGGTGTAATCCCCTATGAACAATATCATTCTAATTATGTAATTTGAGATATAAAATACACAACATGGGCCAATGAATGGTATGCTTAGCCAAAATATTGCTCCCTTACTATAACAACAATAATACAAGGTGTAGACACCCGAATCTCGACTGGAAAGGTTATTGATAAGTTGAAATATCTCAAGAAAACTACCTTGGTAGTTTAAACCATTCACCCACCAGTACCCATTTTTTGTAAACCTAGCCTCTACCAAAACCCTTATTGCTCAAATGGGAACAAGGGCGTTAAGAGGCTGAACCAGGTGAGGAAGACCCATATCGGCCTGACTATGAAGCATTCAAGAGGCAAGGCTCTGATGTTACCTCAACGGGTATCAAAGCCCTACCAAAACTCCGACAACAAGATACCAAAATAACTTGGGTCACAGTTTGGGCGACCTAGGACACCAGAGGCCTAGCACCATTCCCCTTGGCACCAGTGTCATTCCCATTGGTGCCAGTGCCATTCCCATTGGCGTCAGCACCATTCTCATTGGCGCCAAGTGTCGGGCCCCCATCTTCAAGCTCCAATAATGTCCCACCCCAAGAATTTACAATACTGATATTCCTGAGATGTGACAGTCAAAACATATATACATCTCTTGATAGGGCAAATTTACAGTGGCGAATTCTTACAAAGTAACAAAAGAAAGCTTAGGCACAACTACAATATTTTTCAAGGTTGATCTTGACGAGTACTTAAAATAAAACGGCAGTTATTCTGAAAAATATTTATCATAGTTTGATGAGTTTGGCTACTTAGTAAGTGATCATCATAATCTTAAAAAATAATCATCGATGAAAGGTATAAACAAACTTTCAAAATGGAGGTCAATTAAAAACAATGTGAGCACAAGCATTTTCAGAAATGCACAATTAAACTTAATCCGAATGATTGAAATGCATATAACATTTTAACGGCAGTGCATAATTCAAAAGATTCCACAAAATTACCCCATTGGCGTCCCAAGTAGGTCACCTATATATCCCCAATCAGCGTCCTAATGGGTCTACTTAATCCCTATCGGCGTCCCAGATAGGTCCACTTAATCCTTGCAGGTCCACTTATACCTCACCGACATACCAGATGAGTCCACTTAATCCCTACCGGCGTCCCGGATAGGTCCACTTATACCTCACCAGCGAACCGGATGAGTCCACTTGCATACTTAAAGTATTTCTAAATCTCTTTAAACATTCGAAAGCAGCAATATCATGTACTCAACATATTGCTGAAATCATTAATATGAATTTCACTGAAACCATTAATAACAGTCACTTTCAATAACATTTCAAAAATACCCAGTCAAATATTTTTGGCTCAAATTTAGAACGGTAGCAGTTCGTAAAGACATTCTAGCATAATTGCCAATGTAATATGTATAGAAAAACTCTTATAGAAATTCAAGAATACGAAATTATCACAATTTATGGGATGTTAATTTGCAAATAAACATTTCACAACAATGCTATAATCAACTACAAAAATATCAATTTTCAAATAATAAGGCAGTTATTTGCATATGAAATTTACAATGTCTAAATATTCAAAAACAGTAGAAAGAAATCTCACAATTTTACTAACAACAGAAATATCACATTTATTTCTAATAATTTTACAGTATCTAAAATTTTCTAACAATAGACAAGAAAAATAAATAAATTTATTTATAAGAATTTACAACATTTAAAATTTCTAACATAGATAAAATATCACAATTTTATTCAAAAGATTATTTTTCAAAATAATGAGTTCGCGTGCGCATAAAATTTATCGCGCCTAAAATTCATGATAATAAGCAGAAATAATTATTTCATTCTATTTTTAAAAAGAACGGATTATTTTTCGAGACAATGAAGTCACTTACATACAAAACTTATAAAATAAAGATCCTGGACGAAAATATCACTATTTATTAAAAACAGACTATATTTCAGGAAGATGATGTCACTTACACAAAATATTTGAGGGGGAGCTTCCGATAAAAATTCGGCTAGAGATAGGAGTTCACTGTGTTTCGACCAGAGAGAGAAAGATCTCAAAAATTTTCTAGGGTAGGAGTCCTCACCTCTCCGAATTTAAATTCTAATAACATATTATTTTATTCTTTCATTATGTTACAGGTGTGAGTTACGCTTTAAACGCTTAAAGCCCAAGTCCTTTAGTGAACGTGGCAAGAGCAAGGAAGCAAAAAAGCTTTTAAACCAAAAGCTTTTGAAAGTAGCGATGGTCCCTAAGGACCACCATGTTCAAACGAATCATCATGTATTAAAAGTTTCGACTCTTCTTCTTCTTCTTCTTCTTCATTTTTTTTTGAAATTTCAGGATTTTTACAAATAAGATCCACCTTCAAGACCAAAACAAGATCAAGATGCCTAGCGGTAGAGCCATTGCCGCCAGTGCCATGGCCCGAGCCCTTCAACAGCCAGGACAGAGCTTGGTCAAAGTTCCGTATCCGCCGCCTTGTCAAACTTGTACTAACATGTCAGTTGTCAGTACGGAGTGAGTTTGTCGATTTTCTATTGGATGATGGTTAAAAGCTAGTACAACCAAGATGGTTGGACAACTAGTATCTGGCGACCTTCAGAATGTCACCAGCACTAGTCGGAATATCTTCAAATTGCGATCGACAAAATCAGAGCAATCAGAGCACGCCACGTGTCCTGAACAGTGCTGGGCGCCATTGCCAATGATATTAGAATCAGACAGGTCGTACACGTCCTGTATTAATGAGCATTTAATTTCTACTGATCGTCATTATTATAACATTAATGAGATGATGCCATTTTAATCAGCGTCGGTGCCATTCTAAAAGACGCCAAAGCTCTGATACAAGCTGTCATGGGCACATTTCGCTTATAAAAAGCCCCTTTTGCCTCAATAAGAAGGTGAGAGAAATGAGCTTGAGCATCTATATCTAAAAATTTCTTGATCTAAAACCCAAGCTTGAGCTTGAGAGAATATCACCTTTGAGCAACCCCCATCCTACCCAACCCTTCAATCTAAAGCTACAAACACAACTCCTTCAAGCTACACTCAAAATGAAGCCGCTTCGAATAATCAGACCTTCCGGACCCCCTTATTCCTATTTCGACTTGCCCTGTTAAGAACTGAAAAAGTTCGAGTTGATTATGCAAATTTAGTATCTGAATCGGCGCCGACTCTAGGCGTCAGGCCTAGGGACCAGCCTATATACCTTTTCCCCTCTTTCCTCTTTTTTCTTTTTACTTGTTTTCCTAAGATTTATTTTCATTTATCATTTATCTTTATGAGTTCTTTCATTTTCTTCTTTATCTCTTGAATGTAGCTTACTTTTTCTCCTTCTTTACATTTATTTCCTTCATTTAGACTTGTTGGTTTTTCTTTATTTTCTCATATTTTTGATCTCTTATGTTTCTTCACTTAAGGTAGCATTTATGATACTAGGTTAGTTTTATTTATTCTTATACCTCCCTTTTGTTTCTTCAATCATAATATTTTTCCCTTTAAGAGGATGTGCATTCATTTCTCGTGATTGGGTGTTTATTACTCTTCTTTGTTTCTTTCATTTAATGATGTATATCATTCTCCCCCTTTATTCTTTTTCCTTTATTAAATTGTGATCGTCTTTCCTCTTATAGCAAATGGTTCTCTTGGTTTGGTTATATTTATCCTTTTTTTTGGTTCCTCTTTCTTTGAAAGCATAGATGCTCTCTCCTTACCTTGACCCTCGTTCTTCTTGTTTGGTGATAGTTTTTTTTTTACTTTTTTAGTTATTTCCTTGATTGGTTGTGTTTTTCTTTCTTTTTCCTCTCTTATTCATGCAACAACATAGGTATTCTGTCTATTTCTGATGTATTTTAATTCAATGCTTGTAGGGTTTTTATTATTATGTTTTTAGGGATATTTCACTTTTACCTCTCTTATTTTCCTTCTCTTGTTCATATAATAATGTATATTTCATCTATTTCTCATGTTTTCTAATCAAATTATTGTCAGTTCTTCGTTATTGTATTTTTCATCTTAATAAGGGGCATTCCGCTTGAATCTCCTTTCTTTCTTTTTATTTGGTAGTTTGTATCCTATCTTCTTCATCTATCTCCTTCTCCATTCTCTTTTCCATTTATTTGGCCTTTTTCCCTTATATTTCGTTCAATAGATTAACCTTTCTTATTCTCTTTCGATTACATCTATCTCTCTTGCTTTCTATTTAACTTTTGTTAATAGTTTGAGTTCATCCACCCTTCTTTTATCCCATTTATGAACCATCTCCTACTTTTCTTTATCTCTTTCACCTTAACCTTCTTTCTCTTGTTTCCTTTCATCTCTTTTGTTTTCTATTATTCTTATTACCCATGTTGCATATTGCGTATTAGTATAAGCCATTTTCATTTCTCTTTCTTATATTTTGTTTCCCCTCATGTTGTATTTTTATCATTATTCACATTTTATGTTGTATCTCTATGTCTCGTCGATGATGATCTTATCCCCTTCCTTCTTCGCAACCATGCCCGCATCTCCATGGTAATATCTCTCTCTTTCCTCTTATGTTATGTATGCTTGGATTAGCCTTACTTATTTTGCTTCCATGCTTTTTAATTTCCTGTTCTTCTTGCATCTAGTGGTTAGATTCTTTACTCCTATTTATTTAAATCTGTCTAGTTTAGTCGTTTATCTTTGGTTTTCTTTATGTCTTCTCTTTTTACTCATATTTTCTTAAAATCTTCTTATCTCCAAAGCTTTTCCGAAATTTTCTTAATTGAGATCTAAGGTTGAGATAATAGGGAAGCCGACCTTGTCGGCGGTCTTAGGACCGGATTCTCCCTCGAAACGTACTTTGACGGGACCCATACTCTATCAACTTATCGATTTATTTGCACTCGAAATCAATGAGGGGGTGAAGTCCCCTACTAGTAATTTCAAGTATAAACACAATAATTCTTATATGTTACAAAAAAAAGAAAAAGAAAAAAAAGAAATGAAAATGAGAATAAAAATTTCATTATATATTAAAGGGAAAATTATTGGATTACCATGATGATTACCAATTTAATATTTTACCTATATCTTTATGTTTAATTTTAAAAAGGTGCAATTTTTATAGAGTCGAGGCTCTAAAAAATAAAAATAAATCATACCTTCAAATAGTGTTGAGAAATATGGTTTCAATACTGGAAATCTTTGTGATAGAATAATATATTTTTATCGTTGAATATAAATTTTAAAGATTTAAAAATAGTGTAGATCGAGCAGATCTACGAAAACTTGAAAATCTTGAAAATTAAAGGTACAAAAATGCGTTACAAGATGCACTATTTCCAAAACTTGAAATCCATTTTTTTCTCATGTCCATGCAGCTTGATTTCAAGATTATCAATTTGAGGATATATGGGTATCAACCTCTTCTAGTCAAATTTTTGAGCTAGGCTTCTAATTTGATTGTTTGGAGCCTCGGCACTATATAAACTTTTTTCATTTTAAAATACCTATAAAATAACACATAGTCTTTTGATGGAATAGTTCCAAAAAGGTCAAGTGATAATAGTTCAACTCTTATGGATAATTTGATTAATTTCCCTATATTAAAATACCAAGTAGTTGAAAGTTCAAACTATAGAATACACGGTCTTAAATCCCTGGGTGAACTTTTTAAACTCATGATGACTATGGAGTAAGAGCCCTAAGGAACCTGCAGCTTATAACTTGACATCTCCTTTCCCTAATAAAATGATAATCTCAATTATTTTATGTGGACATGGAAGATTGGAATTATAATGGGTCTTGTAGTTATTTGTAATCATCACATGAGAGTTCGGTGCATATTTTCTCATGAGTACTCCAAGTTAAGTGAAAAAACAACATAACAAAGCATCATCTACGGCCACAGTACTCATCTTGGAACATCTACAGATCATCACTCTGCTCATTGTTAGGATCGATTTAGAATGACTACTAATATGGATAAAGCAAATCAAATCTCTCTTTAAACTTCACTTGAGAATAATATAAAACACTTCAAGTACATATATTCCAAGTGTATAAGAAACATAAACAATAATATGCAACTAGGATCTCCTCAAAACATCAAAACAAATCCCCAAACAGCTATCATCTAAATCAATTTTTAACCAAGCTATTAATCATATGAAATGAGAAACTATGAGGTATGGAACAAACTCACCAATTGCTTCAACTAGGGGATTTAGATAATAACCAAATCTAGAACTGCAAAGTATAAAAAAAACACACTAATATGTTTTTGGAAATTCTGGAATATCAAAAGTTTAGTACCAATGTAGAGAGAAAAAGTTAAAGATAATGGTATAAGAGATTAAGCTCAACAGTGATAGTGGCTAGTCTCAGGGTGACCTTACAAGGTTTTGGGTTCTCATCGTGACCAAGGCACCTCCGAAATTTATAGAGAGAGAGGAACTTTTGGTAGTAGGAGAGAGAGAGAGAGAGAGAGACTAGAATACCATAGTTTTCTCTCACAACCCATCACTTTAAGCATCAACCTTCCAAACGTGTGAATTTTTGGGGAATGAGTTTTCTTTTCCTTTTTAACACTTGGCAAAAGGGATACATGCAAAATACATTATAATATGGCTACGGTCATTTTGGTCATAAGAAAATAAAGTATTTTAAGAAATAAAAAAATCGAGAAAATCTCCACCAACATTCCCTACTGTTTTCGGCTTTTTTTTTTTTTTAATGAAATCATCCACCCATTGGAGTGATGTGCTTTATTATGATTACTTGTGTTGTACATCCTCAAGTAATCAGTAGTCCATCAATATATACATTTTATCCACTCAATGGCATCGACCACACACTTTCCCATGCTTATTACATAGCGTGACGTATTGCGTGATCATCAACCATCTTGTGAACTTCATGCATAGGCTTTTGGATCACCATATTCTCTCATTAGGTACCCAACAACATAATGTATCAAACATCCACACCTTTGATGCCATTCATGAGCCCATTATCAAAATTGATAGTTCATTGTTGTAGTGAGTTGTCATGTAATCCCACAAAGAGATTCATCTCACTGAGAAATCCTCAATTGTCGAAAGATACTTGTACATGACAAGGTAAACCACGAAGGTCCAATCATTCATAAATGTTAAGAGTATTAGCCATATAGGCTAGTGGATCACAAAGAAACTACCATATTACTAACATACCATTGCATCACTAAGATGCTCATGCTACACAAGCTAGTGGATCACAAAGAAACCGTTGTATCACGAAGATACCATTGCATCATTAAGATGCTCATGCCACACAGGTGTCATCGAGATAAAACTCAGAATGCCACAATAGCAGGAAATCAAGTGATCGTTATAATGGTTAATGCACCACAAAGGCTATCCATGACACTATACAACAACCATTAAAGTTCCAATATTTTGCTTAGACATCAAAATGCTATAAAATCTAATATCATTGTGACTCATCTATGCATCTGAGTCCCATGGCAAGTACACTTCTTATAAAATGGTCCACATGAGTACCCTTTGTTAGTGAATCAACAATCATCAATTGAGTAGGAAGATAACTAACTTTTACTTCCTTATTTTCCACATATTCCTTTACGGAGTGATACTTTTTCTTAATATGTTTTGACTTGCCATGATACATTGGATGTTTAGAAATTGCTATTGCTACTTGATTATCACAATAATTTATTGTCGGTGCATGATCAAATTTGACTAGTGGCATCTCACTAAGAGAGTGCCTTAAGAATATCACTTCTCTTGAAACATGATATAAAGCAATATACTCTGCTTCCATAGTAGAATATGATATACACTTTTACTTTTTACTTCTCCAAGATATACATGTCCCACAAAATGTATACACCCATCCTAATGTGGATCTATAATCATCAATGTCTCCTGTTAGATTTGCATCATAATAGCCTTTTAACAACAGATCCTTAGTCTCATAATTAAGTGTCCCGTTTAGATATCTAAATATCATCTTTACCAATTTCAAATGTTCAATTCCAGGGTTAGCCATGTATCAGCTAGCAACCCCCCACTTCATAAGTCATATTGGGTCTAACACAATTCATCAAATAATTAAGAGAACCAACAACTTGTGTATAAATGTATTTATTCATAATGTTCTTTTCTTGTCACTTTATGATACATTTCCTTACATACCTTACATTTTTTGTCAATCGGGGTGGCCATAGGTTTAGTGTTCACTATATTAAATTTCTTTAATATCTTAAGAGTATACTGATCTTGATTAATAACTAACAATCTTTTATTTCTATATCTCGTTACTTTGATTCCTAAGATATTATCAACTTGTCTCATGTCTTTCATTTCGAATTTAGAGGATAACCACTCTTTACAATCATGAATAACTTTTGCATCACTCCAGTTAAAATTATATCATCTACATACTAGACCAAACTCAAATGTATACCCCATTGTATCGGGTATATACACAGTAATCAACAGTAATATTATTAAACTCAAATTCTCTAAGTGCTTGAGTGAACATTAAATACCACTGCCTTGAGGACTGTTTTAGACCATAAAGTGATTTAATTAATTTCTATACTTTATCTTCTTGACCTTGAGATTCAAAACCTTCAGGTCGAGTCATGCAGATTTCCTTCTCTAGTTGACATTTAAAAATACAGACTTTACATCTATTTGATGAACCTCAAAATCATAATGATTAGCTATTTCAAATATTATTATTATTGAAGATTTTCTTGCTACAAGTGAAAATGTTTCTTGGAAATCAATTCCTTCTTTATGGCTAAACTCCTTAACCACTAATCTAGCTTTATATCTTTCAAAATTACCATCAGAATTTAATTTCTTAGAGTACCCATTTCCAACCAATTGCCTTTCTATCTGAAGGCAAATATACTATAAATTATGTTTTATTGCTCATTAAGGACTCATATTCATCTTTCAGAGCTTCTAACCAACTATTAGCTTCATCGGAGCCAATTAAGTCTTTAAAGTTATGGGGTACTTCATTCAATTCATTAAAAAAAACATAATCATCTAAATAACTAGGTTTTTTAATTTCCCTAGTACTCATTCTAAGCTCATAAAACTTAGAGGTCGGATCAACTCTAGAAGAGCTTCTTACATCAGTTGTCCTAGGATTTGGTGATACTTCTTGGTCACTTTCTTCTAAAAATCTAGATTACTTATATATCAGTATTTGGAAGTCTTCAAAGAAGTGGGCTTTTTTACTCTCAACGATTTTTTTAACTTCATCAATGTAAAATCTATATCACTTTGAATCAACGGAATACCAAACAATTATACACTTGACACTTTTTGGTCCCACTTTCTCTCTTTTTTCATGAGAAATATGAACATGTGCTAAAGAGCCCCAAACTCTAAACTAGGTTTTCTTCCAAACCATAACTCAAAAAATGTTACATTAATCGATTTGGAAGGTACTCTATTCAATATGTATGTTGCTGCTATAATAGCTTCACCCCAAAAATAATATTCAACACCGATCTCTTGTCTTGTTGAGGAGTATACAGTAAGGAAGTTTGCTTAGTAATCTCATTCTCACTACCAAATTGATTAAACTCATATTATATCTATTCTCCTCTTCTATCACTCATAAGAATTTTAATTATCTTATTTAATTGATTTCAACTTCTGCTTTATATTCCTGGAATTTGTCTAATGTTTCATTTTTATGGGTTATTAAATAAGTTCAAGAATATCTAAAATAATCATCTATAAAAGTGATAAAATATTCATACCTACCAAGACTTTTGTATTTTAATTTACCACAAATATCAGTAAGGATAATTTCAAGTAAGTTTTGAGCCTTTTTACCTTTAAGAAATGATCTCATATGCATTTTTCCCTTGAAGCAACTTTCGCATTTGAAATTTTTCTTTTCTAAATAAGGGATTATATTTTCTTTCATTAATATATTTATTTTTCATAACCAATGTGACCAAACCTATTGAAACACTCATAACAAGCAAATGACATTTTTATTTTATTATCAAGATCAAGCTTGTACATATTGCCAACCATAGTGGTTTTTACAATAAAAGCCCCATTTTTTTTAATGATCATTTTTCCATCTTTCACATAGACATGACCTCTAGTATTATCAATCTTAGAGAGAGAAAGCAAGTTCCTCCTTATATCTGGGGCAAATAATGCATCAGTAAGAGTTAAAGTGCCACCAATTGGAAGTTGAAGTCTAACTATTCTCTCTCCAGGATTGTTGATGCTAAACGAGTTGCCTATATAATGTTTTCCAACATCGTCACTCATTTATTTAAAGTCTATCATGTTGTTCTTTGGTGTTGGAAATGTGCCGAGTGGCTCTCGATTCCACCCACCACTCATTCGTGGAACTCACCATCAATGATTATTTAGCCACAAAAGTAAAATCCTTAGTGTTACTTGTTTGACCAGCATCTTTCATCTTGAGTTCCATGCAATATTTGACAATATGACAATATTTATAGCAATTATAACATTTCTTAAATTTTATTAAAGTTTGTCCTTAGGGAGGTTTTTTAAATTTCCTTTTAGATTTTCCCTTCTCATTCTTGTTGCCCATTGCTAGATAGGCTTGGTTTCTATCTTTTTAATTTTTTTCCTCAACCCTATCATTTCCTTTCATCCTTAAGTATCCTCTTAGATCATCTAAAGTATGGACAATCCCATTATAATACAATTTTTCTTTAAATACTTCCATGACTTAAGGAGATTTTCTATAATCTTCATAATCTGTTGATGTTTACTTATAGATTCACAAAAACAAGCAAGTTAGTTAGCCATAATGCACATATCATCAAAATATTCAAGTACTGGTTGATTTTCCTTCATCATATATATATTGTATTTTTCATACAATTCACACTTAGCCATATAGTTATCATCGGTGTGTCTTTTATCAAAACCAACCCACAAATCTTGAGCATTTTCAGAGCATTCAAAAACTTTATGTAGTATATCACTTAGACAATTTAAAATGGCACCTCTACATGTGAAATAATCATTTTTCCACTTAACAAACCTTTGTCTATGTGTAAGAATTGTATCATCAGGTTCAACAGGTTTTTCATCATTAATCACATATAACAATTCCATATTATGGAATAAGAAAAACAATTTACTTTCCCAAATTGAACAGTTAAAGCCATCTAATTTCTCAATCTTTATCAAATCGGAAAGAATAGTCTTTGTAGTAGCCATTGAAGTTAACCAAAGCTCTAATACCAATGTTAAAATCGATTTAGAATGGTTACTAATATGGATTGAAACAAAATCAGATCAATGTCTCTCTTTAAACTTTACCTGAGAATAATATCAAACACTTCATGTGCATATATTCCAAGCATATAAGAAACATAAACAATAATCTGTAACTAGGATCTTATCAAAACAAATCCCCAAACAGTTATCATTTAAATCATACTTTAACCAAGCTATGAATCATACTAAATGAGCAAATATGAGATATGAAACGAACTAACTAAATGCTTCAACTAGGGCATGTAGAGAATAACCAAATCTACAACTCAACAAAGTATAAAAAAACACCCCGATATGTTGTTGGAAAATCTGTAACAACAAGAGGTTAGTACCAATGTAGAGAAAGAAGGTTAAAAATAACGGAACAAGAGATTAAACTCAACAGTGGCTTGTCTCAGAGTGCCCTTGCAAGGCTTTGGGTGCCCCTTGTAACTAAGGCACCTCCGAAACTTGTAGAGAAAGCGGAACTTTGGAACTGTTCATATTCGCCTATAGGTGTCTTGTAGTAGTTATATATATATATATATATATATATATATATATATATATATATATATATATATATGAAGATACTATAAAACGCCTATAGGCGAAAATAAACAGTGATTTCGCCTACCCTCATTACCATCCAAACTTCATAGCACGGTCACAGTTGTCCGATAGTGTTTCAATTTTCATTTTTTTTTTTACCAAATAGTAATGGTATGAAATTTAGAGCGCGTGTACATCTTAGTGAAGCGCACCTAATAAAAATATGAAAAAAATAATTCGTAAAATATAAATTGACCAAGGGGTATTTGGGTCAAATTATATTTTGCAAATTATTTTTTTCATATTTTTATAGGTGCACTTCATTAAGATGTACACACGCTCCAAATTTCAGATCATTACTATTGGTAAAAAAAAATGAAAATTGAAATACTACTGAACAACTGTGACCGTACGATGAAGTTTGGATGGTGATGATGATATGCGAAATGACTGTTCATTTTCGCCTATAGGCGTTGGGTGAGCCCACTGGCTCACTGGAAAAAATGAGCCTATACAATAAGAACATTTACCTTTAATACAAGGTGGTCACAATTACCTACAACCATCTGAAGTAAAATTTGATAGCTTGGGTGTATCACAAAGTTCAAAAAAATTTCATTTGATGTTTAAGCTTGATCAATGGAATAAATGAACGACCCAATTTCACATCCAATAGTCAAGATTAATTGTGACCACTATGTATCAAAGGTAAATGGTCTCATTATATATATATATAAAGAGAGAGAGAGAAAAGACAATGATTTTACCATAACATTGTAATATAATGCAACTACATTTCTAGAAAAATATGTATGTGACATTTGTATGACACCAAAAATTGCACACACCCTCTCTTCATCCTAATAATCAAACTTCAAACAATATATATATATATATATATATATATATATATATATATATAGAGAGAGAGAGAGAGAGAGAGAGAGAGAGAGAGAGAGAGAGAGAGAGAGAAAAGAGAGTGATTTTACAATGTAATTGTCATATAATGCAACTACATTTCTACCAAACTATGTTTGTGACATTTTTATGACACCAAAAATTGCACACACCATCTCTTCATGCTAATAATCAAACTCCAAAAAATTAAAATTTAATTTGCACGTTAGATATTGTAAAAAACGAATCCCACTTCTAAAATAAATCTAGACCATCTATTTGGTGAATTTCATGATCTAAGAATTTACAAAATCAAAATCAATTTGTTCTTTTGTAATCGGTAAGCAAATTCATTTAATCGGCCTAACTGAGCAGGTCCCGGCGAGTGCAAAATGTGGAAGGAAAATAAAAAAATACAAAAAATCCAAAAAATATAAAAAATATATATTTAAAGCATGATTAAATGAAATATATCCAAATGAAATTGAAAAGTAGTGAAAAAAAGTGGATTTTGTGCCCAGAGGTACTTTCAAACTTTCCTAAGAAAAAGATAGGAAAGTGTTCATGACTAAAAAACCGTTCCATGCCAAAATGATAAATAAACATTCAAAAGCACATTACAAACAAGTCCATTATTCTTTGGAAATTTTATATATTTTGTTTTCGAATTCTGTTTTCCTGGCCAGACCATCAAAACCGGCCAAAGCCAAATCGGCCAGTGGCCAATTCCAGTTTGACCAGTCGGTTCTGAGTTGGACTGTCCGAGTTTGCGGATACTGCTCATAACTGGGCTATATTTTCAACCAATGTTTGAAAAAATGCCAATCTGGATTAGATCTAACCAATTTGGATGAGGAATCATCGGGGACGAATCAGGTCCCCTAAAATATCGAAAACCAATCGGTTCCACTCATGACTCAATCGGTTATAGCCACTTCCCTAACAAAACAGGCCACGGTTCTGCCCAGATCTAATAGAGAACGGGTCAAAACCAGACCCACTTTTTTTTTCCAATATTTTTTTAATGACCTGTTGAGTAGTCGCATTCCAAAGACCGGTTTCGGAAATCTGGATGCACGGTTTGGGTCACCAACCCCTGTTTTCAACACTTTTCTTTTTGGACTGCTTGTATTTTACTCTATTTGGTTTACCGTGCGTTGCTTTATTGACGATACACCTTGAAAAATCAACGATCAAGAAGCACCACATACACCCCAAGTAGAATCATGCAACAACATTGGGCCACCACGCTAGAATTAAGGGTCGTAATGGGCTCGGCCAAAAACAAAGAAGAAAATATAAAACTGGTCCTAGCCCGACCCTTCGGCCTCAGTTTGTGGCCAGACCCTTGGGCCTCAGTTTGTGGCCAGCCCCAGCTAGGGAGACTCAAGGAGCAACATGGAACAACCATTGGACCCATTCCACTGCTTCGAAAGTGTGAACCAATGCTCATAAAAGTAGATTGGTGAGTCGAACTGATCTTCTTTCTTGAACATTGGTTTATGCCTTCGTCGTATTTGATTTTACATCTTAAGGATGATTGTGACTTTTTTGTGCCAACAGTGAACATCTTCATGCTTATCATTTTTATTTTAGTGAGCCAATTTTTTTTCAAACCACCCATTTCTACGGAAAGAATAAACGTTTCAGGAATTTCATTAGGAAAAGTGCCTTCGTTACTTTGCCATCGATGCCACTCTTTTGTGCGGCAGAAATCAATTGCCTGCTTGCTTTCAGGGTTATAGTGTATCTTTTGCTGGATTGTCAGTATCTACATCCACGGCAACGGTGCTTGGCAAATCGGAGCCATACACATGGCCCATCTTTACGCGTTTAGTCTCCAAGTACCTCTGGTTTTCGGCTGTGATGAGTGAGATAACAGGCACGCGGCCCACCACTGCCAACCCGTATCCTTTCAAGCCAGTGAACTTGGCTGGATTGTTAGTCATCAGTTGCATAGTACGCACGCCAATGTCCCGTAGTATCTGCACCATCAGTATTGTATTATATAACAGTGTGTATGCCTTATGGTAAAATGCTTTGAAATTTTGTACTAAAAACCAATGTGGGAAACACAAGGCAGGCCATCAAAACATCTAGAAGCATGAAAACTTACTCCTAGAATAACTCAGTTAAGTACATTGGAGATAAAAATGTTGATTATTACATCACATTGTATTGCCAATAAAACAGGTGATGCACGGTTGAACTACTACTGTCTTGAGCACGGGAAACCATCACATGGACAAACTTCCTAGAATCATGCACATTCATTCCATTTATGCATGCACATTTGTGCGTGTGGAATTGCTAAGACAATTCAGTGAACTATTTTGATGGTGAAGAATTGCTTTATCTGCCTTTTGAAGGTAAAACATCCTTGTTTTCTATTAGAATCTGCAAATCGTTTTACAGAGAAAGGATTTTCGTCAATTTCCATGGACAATGACAAGTTCAATAGAACGACAGGTTTAGTGTAACCTAACTTTGCCCAAAAGTGGTTTACTGGACGTATTGTATTTGAGGAGACTCTGAATGTGATGGTGGAGCTAGATTTTGTGGAGCACAGCCAGTACCCCTGGTTTGGGGATATGGGATTTATTTCCCCACAGATAAATGTTATCTTTCACAACTCTGTAGTCGCAATGAGAACGTTGCTTCACCTTCCGGAGAGGGAGAGGGAGAGGGAGAGGGAGAAGGAGAAGGAGAACGTTGCTCCCCCTTCTGGAGGGGGAGGGGGAGGGGGAGGGGGGGGGGGAATTGAGTCGGTAGCCTTTCAACCAAATACAATAGGTGGTTGCCCCTCAGAAAGAGAGATACCAAAGTAACCTACCAGGTTGTGGGAACCGAAGGTTAGGCTACTACAGTATAGTTTAGTATAGGCTAGGCTATTTCTAGTAGACTGGAATAATATCTTCGTAGCCGTAACGTACAAAATTCCTATCCATGTTTCCCTGTCTATAGACGATTTCTAAGTTGAGGCAAAGGTTATTGAAGACCACTATGGGTATGGAAGTCACAGAAATTCCTATCCATGTTTCCCAGTCTATAGACGATCTCTAAGTTGATGCAAAGGATATTGAAGACCACTTTGGGTATCAGAGTAACTGTACAAGGAAAAATGGGATAATATTAGCGTCACTTTGTGGAAGAGGCCCATAGAGTTCTTTGTTTCACTTCACTAACGATGGGGAAGTGAATGAGAATCTCACCTTGAACCTTTGGCTTGGATACCCCAAGAGGTTTGTTGAAGAAATGGATTCATATTTCTGTTGTGCCGCTTCAGGGAGTAAGGGAGATCATCCAAAAGGGTAGGATCCTTAAACCTCCAATTCCTTAATGGAAACATGGTGAAGTTGAAGACAATCCTACATTGAGCATATTAGGTGATCCTCCCAAAGCAGGTACGGATGTTGGTGATGAGAGACCTCGACCTCCCTAATACAAACTGGATTTGACATCATATGGCCAAAGGCCCCACAAACAATACCATAACGTCAAAACAAGTCCTATTGTTAGGAAACCACCAAAAGACAGAATAAAGAAAAATCTCAAAAAATGTCCAAAGTTGACCCAAAGAGAACATAGAGCCCGTAAGGCCCATATACAACATCTTCAATAGCAATTCAGGAACTATTTCATTGGGAAATAGCTGTATGTAACCAAACAATTTATAACCATGCAGCCAAGATGTATAATAACATATATAAATAAATCTTGGCACGCATGAGAATGCACATACAATAAGTAGATATATAGATTGCATACAATGGAAACATCAGGCTGTTACCTGTGCACCAATACCATATTCACGAGAATCAGCAGAGAACCCAAGTTGCAAATTGGCTTCCACAGTATCGTGTCCTTCATCCTGAAGATTGTATGCACGAAGTTTGTGACCTAAACCGATCCCTCTTCCTTCATGACCACGAAGATAAACAACAACCCCCCTACCAGCCTGCTCAATCAGTTGCATCGCCAATGATAATTGATTTCCGCAATCACAACGAGCAGATCCAAAAATATCACCAGTTAAGCATTCTGAGTGTACTCTTACTAGGACATCTTGCCCATTCCCAATATTTCCCTGTCAAATTTGCAGCAGAACACAATATTAGGATATGATTAAATATACCTTCAAGGGCATCAACCCTATCTTAAATGTTAAACATACTCATCGATTTCATTTATTATACTATTATCTTCAGAATCCTGGCTAAGTCTATCAATTGTATCAATATTAGTATCTGAATGTGACAAATACTGAAATGCAAGAGGCTAAGCAGAGGAATACTATACACATATTCATAGAGGAACTGGGATTTAGATATGTGAAACTTATTAAGCATTCGATGATCAACCTGACCAGAAATATTGAATGTATTCTTTGTCCCTCCATGCATAGGCGATATATACAAGCACCTTAACATCAAAACTCAATATATAAACTCCTTAAGACTTTTCAAGCACAATGCATCTCCATTTTTGCTATGAGACAATGCAATTGCAAACATGAGAATGCCAGAATCAATGTCCTACCTTTACAAGAGCAATATGCTCGAATCCATCTAACTTTGACCTATAACAATATGCCTGAAATAGACCCCATTTTGTGGGTAAACGTGAAACAACAATCCTTTCAACTAGTTTTTCACGTTTTCTCCGATACCTGCAATTACAACAACGCAACGTTAACAAAGCCAATAAAGACCATTATAAATTGTAATGTACAAATTCTGTGAAAGAACAAAGGAAAAATATATATATATATATTTTTATTTACTTATTCATTGTTTTGCCAGCTTTTTGAGAGAATCCCACAGTTGTGTTGATCTGTATGAAGTTTACAATAAGTGAGGAGCTAGTTCTTTTTGTGACATATTTTAACAATGGGTCTCACTACAAGTCTCCCACATCACCATATTTGCTCTGCTTCCCATCTTTCATATATGATTTTTTCTCTTCCCCTCCTTGGGCGTAATATCTTAACTTCTAAGGTGCTATTTCAGATTTTCCATGTCATCTCTCCAAGTGTCCATTGAATGGTACGATGATGGTCTTCATTTGCCGGCCAATGTCTTTCTTATCACATTACCCAAATTAGAATGGGAAGAGAAGCTCACTGAAGCTTGTATAGGAACTTGTTTTTGAACTTCTTTTGGAACCAATTTGTTAATGAGGCTTTGGACCTCTGTATCATAGTTACTGGGAACATAAGAGAAAAGAGCTCCAAGATCAAGAGCAGGAGCACGGAGTGAGGTAGGCTTGAAGGTCTGTGGTAGGGGGATGAAGTCTGTGCATGATCAGGTCAAGGGATCAAGATCCCTGACTTTGTAGGGAGTATGTTCTATATTTTCACGGGAGCGAATTCTTAACTAAATGGGATTGCGTTCCGCCGTGATCGGTATCAAAGTTCTCAAAGCTCACTTAACAACCGCATTGTAATTTGGGATGAATTCTATTGAAAAATATGTTAACTTTTTACAAATTCATAAACCCAAGTATCAATGTAAACCAGAATCAGGTCATTGAATTCGGACATTTTGTTATCGTTGGAGTATGATTTCACACATGAATAGTGATAATAAAATCCAATATGGAAAATAATACCAAAGTCCACAATCCCATGTTATCAATGGGAATGGATAGTGATAAAAATAAATACTTCAGAAAGAATCACTATAAAAAATTACTCATCTGGGTCCATCACAAAAATTGCACAGCTACCTACATTGGTCTACATATAAAGTACAAGTGCTCTTTTTTGGCACCAATCAGTTGGATTGGATGAGTTCCACTTGAATATCAATTGATGATTACATATAAGAATGCAACGATAGATTGTTTCCAAAAAAAAAATGCCACAGACAGCTAAGCACTCCTTTGCAAAGCAAGAAAAAAGAAAAGACATTTCCATATATAATTACTCATAGCTCTCCTATGTCAAAGATTGCTAGGGGCTCAAAGACAGAGATGAGAGATTCCTCACATATCCATGCATACATATTATTCCATCCCCCTAAGGCAACCCCATGAGTGCCTCGATTTGGTTAACCAACATTCAAGTGATAGAAGTCCTTCTAAAGGTAGACATGCCCAATGGACTAGCCCTATGGAAGTTACGCATATTGACATTCCTCAATAGAACCAAAACGCAACTAACTTCTCCTTTCCCTCTCTTGTTACCTTTCTTTAAAACTATCCATAAGTAACGATTCACAAGGTCCGTAAAGTTGTGAAATGTAAAATAAGTTGGAGGTCATGGCATTCAGAGAGCTTGTAGGTCCTAAGAAATTGGAGGTCCAAATCCCATGGTGTATGAACCAAAACATGTGTCTATAAAACTCACTCCCAAATTAGAGGATACTCGATTCCAAGTTAGTGGAATCGCGATTCCGCATACTCACGGAACCATGATTTTTGATATAAGGATCTGGATCCCAAAGTGTGGAAGCGAACCCCTCCTTAGAAGATCTCGATAACTCTCCACTAAACTATAATGGTGCCAAATCTCCACATGATTACATTCCAAATATCACCTACAAAGGCACATGTAATGAAAAGAAGATAAGGATCTTCAATTGCATCAGTACGTAAGAAGCACTTACTGCTTTGTACTCCATTGTTAATTGGAAATCTCTTATAATAAGTTACTTATGCAAACCACTAAGCCGTTGGGCGTATTGATTTCATCCATATAGATTCAAGTGTTGTATTTTGTCCCCCCATGTTCTCTAATAAGTTTATGAGCCCTTTTTTAGGCAATCTGTCCATATTCATTAGGCACCCGTGGTTATCTTCCAAGACCGCAATCTCCACCACATGTAGGGCGAAGTTTTGTCTCAGATTGGGAGATGCTTAGGGATCTTCCAAGGCCCAAGTCTCCTATGATTTCTTCCCCATACAACTCATTAAAGGACCTTTGATTATTAAGCCATGGATCGCACCAAAAGACATTCCCTACGAAACCTTAGCCATTTGTTATTATTAGTGGGACGCTGGGAGCACTACTTATCTCCTTTCCATGCCTAAGACTTGCCCGCCACTACTCTAGAGCTATATATGGAGATTCTCCAAAGGCACTTCCTTCTCATTAGATATGTCCACATGAAATGGCTTTCACTAGACAATTCCCATTTAAGTTTAGCTAATAAGTATATTAGCATATCCTTAGCCCTTAAATTCTAAGACCAACTTTTGCTTCTTGGTTTGCAAACACTGATTCATATGACAAGTTTTACGTGCTTTTAGTTTTTATGACTGCCCCAAAGGAAGTTCTTTTGGAGTCTCTCTAGATTGTTCATTTGGTGAAGGATTGAAAACGAAGCACCAATGATTTGGGGAGAGGAATGATATGAGCAAGATGAATCTTTCAAAGTATGATGGGTTTTGAACTTCCATCCTTTGGGTTTGGAAATAGTTTATCAATGATAGGTTGGCAAAGATTAGAGGTTAGTCCACCTTGGAATAGTGGCAAACCTAAAGAAGTGGGTAGATTTAGGGGAAGCGCAACCATCGGGTCTTTCGAGGGAAGGCTTCTATGAGAAAACAACTTGTCAAGAGGATTATATTGCATATTATAGAGATGGAAAGTGCTAAGGTTTTAACCTTTCGAATATCCGAAAAAGCCATAACAGATAATCTTCGTATCACTTGGTGGCAAGAGAAAACGAAATCTTCTATCCCAATTGCATGGTCCTTTCCTCACCCAGGCCATTTGAAACTCAATATCGATGGAGCTTCTCTACATAACTCAGGAAGGGTAGGTGGAGGTGGGATCATTAGAGGTAAAGATGGTTCTTTTATTACTGCATTTGCACAACCCCTTGGAGTTGCATCAAATAATTATGCTGAATTTCATAGTTTGAAAGTTAGACTGGATATCACCATCGAGTTAAATTGCTTTCCTCTACAAATTGAAAGTGATTCATCTCTACTTGTTAATGTTATTTAAGATAGATGCATTCCCATGGTGTCTTCACATTGTTGCTGCCAATAGCAGACAGAGACTTACTGGACGTGAGTGGTACACTTCACATATCTATCGTGAGGCCAATATGGTGGCCAATACACACTAAAAAAGCCATGGTTTTTTTTGATGCCACCGTTTGGCGCACTAGACCACCTGATTGTATTTTCCTTCCTTTACTCCATCATGTTGTGCAATTGCCCCATTGAAGTGTTGTAAATTTATGAGTTGTATTCCTTTTTATTATTAAAAACACTTGGGGGGCCTTATCCCCCACTGACTTACCCATAAAAAAAGAAGAAGTGGGTAGATTAGAAATGCCGCATTCTAGAAAAACAATGCATTCAGGTTATTTTTAAAGGTGGTGGAATTGAAAAATATATGTTCGTTTGGGGAAGTTTTTCTCAAGGCCGGTGTAGGATTGGAAGTTTTAAAGGTACTTTGAAGAATTGGCATGATTTTGTCTTTGCCTTACAAAAAATGAGAATGCCATCGGCATTGAGAAGATGAGAGAGAGTAATTTCACTCCCCATTTCATTTCTGATAAGCGTGCTATAATAATTTCATAGCCATAAGAAAAAGGCATGGGGATACAAGGCACCTTTGTCAAAGCCCATTTTTTCCCCTTAAATAACCAAAAGTTGTGCCATTAGGTAAAATAGACAATATTTCGATGTTGTAATATACATCTTGACCTAATTAATGAATTTATCTATAAACAACATCTGTGAAGTTCATTTATTAAAATTTCCAAAATCAAATTTATCAAAATCCTTATGGAGGTTACCTTTTAAAAAAGATGTGCTTCTCTCTGTTTCCTTGCTATATTATGGATAAGTTCAAGTGCAATTACAACTCGCTTGAAAATGCTTGAATTTTGGAGAAGGTATGTTGGTTACGGTTAATGATGCAGTTTAACATGCTTTAAGCCTATTAGCAACGATTTTGCTAATTACCTTACAAATCTCATTGCAAAGGTTTACAGGCCTAAAGCTAGTTATGGGAAGACCACCTTTCTTCTTTGGATTAGAGTTGCCCGTATGACATTTTTCGCCATTAAGCGAGGTAGTGCCTAGGTGCCCGCCTTTTACGCCACCTAGGAGGGCACCTTGGGCGCCTAGGTGGGCACATGTATTTTGGGGCACGTAGTGCAAATTGTACGGTGCGTGGGTGAACAACGCTCATCATAAGCACGGACAAAGCGCCTACACTTTGCACATGAATAGTGCACATTGAGTGATTTGTGTTACGACGAATGGCCTTTCGAGTCCATTTGCTCTTCCCTTTCTTGGTGGTAGGGACGGGCTTGTACTTACAGTATGGCATAGTGGATGTATGTGCGCATGTGTGAACATAAGAACATAGTTTGCAATTTTATGCCATGGGACCATGGGGGAATGGATATAGCCTATGGCGGGACACATGACACAAGATCCATACTCCACATGTAAGATAATTTATGAAACTTGTCATTTAATAATGGAACACATGTAAAGTTGGTTAAAGAAAGTAACATTTTATGGCTTAATGAATATAATCTTTATATGGACTGAATACACTAAAAAGAAACTAGAATTTAGATTAGCTAAGGGGAATGGTATTTTAATCTCAGCCCTTACTCTATGATAGCTAGATAAGGGACAAATGGCTTGGTTCAATGGCTCTCTTGCCCCATAGATCTCCTACATCAAGGGCCCATATTATTCCTATACTCTTAAACTTTATAAATAGGGTTCCTTGCCACTCATTTTTCCATCCACCTGTAAAGCATTGTTATGCTGCTCATTTGTAGAGTGACAAGCCCTTGGAATGGCACACCCCAACTAGAGAGAAAGTTGGCCTTGGTTCATGATCCACAATAGCCTCCATAGTTCATGGTCCTATCCCCTTGTGTACCACCAAAGGCTATGGATCACCTTCTTCTCTACCAATCCCTACTCCTTGGCTCCATCAAAGGACCTCCATGCCTCTCTCAAGATGTCTGAAATTCAAGGCCATTTTCAGCAAGGTAACTTCTCATCTCCATGAAGCTTTATGGTCATCCTTTATAAGCCCTCTCCTTTGCCCACATTGTCTCCTACATTTGTGCAGTATTGTGGGCAATGATTAATCCCAAAGACTCCACAACCCATAATGTGCGTTTTTGGCCATTCTCTACACTCAATTCTAAGCCCCCTATTAATGGTCTATGTGTGTTAGAATGCTTTCTTCCTTTGCTTCCCAATTTGAGTAGTACATTGGACCTGAATCCCGGCACTATCCAACGAGAAGATCTATTATGGGGAATACCAAGTCCCGTGGAGGTGATCACGGGCAATTTGAGATAAAATTGGCTTCCCCATGGTTTATGACTTGTGTTACTATTTTGGTTTATGAGTTGTGATGAAGAGATTGCATTGGAATGGATTTTGTTGTTGCTCGAAAGTGGTCCATGTAATGATTCATTGATGTATATGGCTGATTTTTGTATATGAGTATATTGAGTTGTAACCAAGCAAACTCTCATTGTCTAATTGAATGAAATGCATGTTGAGACTTCCTAGAGGTGATATGATCTTTATTTGGGCAATGTTAAATAAAAATTATGGGTTGTATCAGTACATTTTTACTGGATATTTGGTTGTAACGTGTATGTAACGGCTTCAAAGTAAGCCCAATTAGTTTGAGACCACTGTGGAACATAGACTACTAAATTACAAATCTGAAACTAGTGAAATACATTGGCCTGAAATGGATGGGACTTCATGATGATCACAACAGAGAAAGCTACACGTACGATAATAACCATAAGCAAATTTACATCCAGGATGCAGGTTATGCACTTCACAAACTCAAACCTACATCACCAAACACCCAAGGACATCGACCATGGCTCATCCCATACACCTACTCTGTATACTTAATATAGTGTAGGTCAAGGATAAAAACTATGTCGGCAACTTGAACTCCACAATATCATTCACTTCATCCATACTATTAATATGGGGGGTTTGAACTTGATGACATATGAAATGGGTTCTCAGCTTTATTGGAGTGATTTCTTGAAATTCTTAGTTTCTAGGGTAGCATGGACCTGGCATTCTTCCCTTTGGCTTTAGGTATCACCCAGGAAAATCAAGATGTATGGAAGAAATGAACTCTATGGCCAAGCTGAGAAAACGGTCAGAGGGAAAACAGTGTGCCAGCTCTTTCAGCCAGATGGTTTAGCCATACCAAATTTCTGTTTTGTGAGGCAATAACCTACTTTTCCTCTTCCCACCATGATAAATCTTTCAACTTTTGTACCGTAGAGGATCCTAGCTGGCTTGAAGTGAATATTCTATTGTGCTATAATGCAGGCTAAGAGGGTTTCACTGCTTGTGTATTTCAGAATAAGTGGAACCTAAAAGTATGGTCTAGGTATTGGGGTATCCTTTCTTGTACATGTTTGAAAAACATACATCCCTGAACCCTCATGAATCAGGTTTATTAACCTAAGAGACCCTCTACAGTAATTTGGCAGTAGCATGTTGGACACCGATTTTAAGAGTTGTGTTTATCTCTTCCTGCTCCACAGGGTCCAAATTTTCATTTCCATACGAATACTCATGTTTACAGAGATATTAGTCCCTCAATTGCAATTTGCCTAGATCACCATCGGTCATTAACAAAATGTTGAGGAGATCCAAATCTTATATTTGGTAAGATTTCATAATTTTTTCCATGCTTATTTCTTGTAATCTGTTAACTTAACCCCATTGGAATTTTCACAAGAAATTTGTGAATTAAGAATTTTTTGGTTCATTGTTTGTAATTTGCTGATGCTTCAAGAAGTTTACTTCAAACCAAAGAGCAACCCGCCAAATGTCCTAATTGCTAAACCTTTGGGGTACATTCTGTGTCTTTAAGTATTCTATTTATTGGATATAACAAAAATTGTGATAGCATCACACGACAAAGAATAATATAACCAACTGTGTTATAAACAGATTTTCATGTCATCTAACTTCAGTTATGCATCAACTGGTAGACTCACCTGATAAGGTCCGTGATTGATATGATTGGTAAGCTATACTCCTCTGCAATCTTCTTTAACTGGGACAATTGGGCCATTGAACCATCATTGGGATCAAGAATCCCACAAATGGCAGATAATGGTTTTAAGCCAGCCAAGGTAACTAAATCAACCGAAGCCTCAGTATGCCCAGCTCTTTTAAGGACACCACCATTTCTATACTTCAAAGGAAATACATGTCCAGGTTTTCTAAAATCATCTGGTTTTGAATCAGAAGATGCAAGAGAAAGAATAGTCTTTGCCCTATCAAAGGCTGAAACACCAGCAGATTTTCCACCCTTTGCATCCTATTGACAAAAAGTAAATCAATACTATCACCATTGAGTGAAATGGTGATTTCTATACTTTCAATAACTTACTAAGGTGAAACCAAATGCAGTATGCAATGAAAATACAGTACCACTGAAATTGTAAAAGACTTGTGAAATGTCTCCTCATTGTCATTGTCAGGAAACATCATGGGTAACTTGAGTCTCTCCAAATCCTCCTCCTTCATTGCAACAGAAACAATACCACACCCATGACGAATCATAAAAGCCACAGCCTGTGGGGTTACAAAAGATGCTGCCATTATAAGATCCCCTTCAATGTCATCCCCTTCATCATCTACAGCAATAATAAACTATATAACAAAGAAATAAAAGAAATTGTGAGTAACAAGTGGCTAATTTTGAACACTACCAGATAAAGCCCCCATTATGAAGCTCATAAGAATGAAGAAGCATGTAATGAACCAACTTTTCCAATTACAAAAAAAACCGAAAGAAAAAGAAAAAAAATGGGCATAAAAATTTCACCTTTCCTTGACTAAGTGCATCAATAGCTTGGTCTATCGAAGAAAAACCCTCTGATGGGCAGTCAGGGTCATCCTCCGCGTCACTAACAAAGAAATCTGTTGTTTCAGGGGTGATTTCTGCAGTTAAAGTAGTAAAAGAAGTGACCTTCTCCTCATCCAAACCACCAAAGAGAGAACCATTTTCATCTCCCAAATAATTGGAAGAAGAAGAAGAAACACCAGCAATGCTCGAATCCACATTTTCACTTGTGCCCTGGACTCGACAAGCAAATAAAGATTGACCCTTCAGATTCAATTGAAGCCCAACACTGTGTACACCAGCATAAGGACAATGGCAGCTGAAAGCAACAAATTTCAAAACTCAAACTCCAGAAAGTAAGCCAAATACCCAACCTTCTCCATTTTATTGGCGTAAAGTAAACAGGTTTGGAGTGCCTGGCTATAGGAAATATACTAGCATTCCCAAAATGAAATACTTGACTATAAGAATCGAACTTCCCCAAAGAACATAATAACAAAAGGAAACTAAATATAACCAAAAAAGAAGAACAATGGTTTATTTACAGTTCAAAATAAAGCAAGAGAATTGCTGAATTTGGGTAACTGGTTGAAGTGGGGAGAAGTAAATATTCATCCATAAGCATTGAAGCCTTCCCCAAAATAAATATAAATAGAAATAAAAATGAAATTATCAGAACAAAGTCTAAGCCTGAATGAATTCAGTTAATTGGTCGGAGTGGAAGCCCAAAGCAAAATGAATATTGAGTTAATTGAATTCATCAGAGTAAAAATGAAACTTCCATAAAAAAAAAAATGTAAAGAGAACTAAAACTAAACTATGGACACTAGTACCAAGTTAAATAACTAAACCAGGAAATGCTCTACCATGGGAATTGTGTCCTCCCTTCAAGAAAATTTAACAGTTTTCACATCAATAAATCAGATACAAATGAAAGGAAAAAGATGGAGTGTCAAAGCTAAGTGCAAGAAAGAATGATTTCATACTTGGTTATTCAAGATGGGGTTCTTTGATTTCAGCAAAGAAGACTCGAAATTCAAAAGAAAATGAACCGAAATTGAACTAAAAATTTGTGGATTATTGCAGGAAGCCATTAGATACCTTCTAATGTGGGTGGTTGTTGGATAAGAAGAGTGGAGGAAAAGTGGGGAGCAATCCATAGAAACAGAATCAAAGTTTCAGTACAGGAGAAGGTGTAGTTGAGGAGTTGCATAAGTTGAAATGGGGATATAGGGAGGTGGCCATTTGTTTGAGATGCATATAAAAACTGACCGCAAGTTTCAGATACGTGTTCATTGTTCCTTTATCCACACAACGGTTAGGAAATACAAGTTTTGAAAACCTTTGTCCCGCTGTAGAATATTGAACTGCCTATTTCCGAGAGTTGTGAAAATGCCAAGAAAATTCCCTCCATTCACTCCCTCAAGCAGAATTCAATCTCGAGTATTTTATAGGAAACGTTTCTATACTTCCCCTCTATGCTTTCCGTGCCATCCAGCCCTCCAATTTTGATAAAGTGAGTCACGCGACGTTTGATCCTAGATCTGACGTCTCATAGTATTTTATTTTTAATTTTTTTAATACAAATTTTATGAATATGAAATTTGGTATTTCATTAGGTCGCACCTATAAAAAATTATTTAAAATCATGTTTCGATAAACTATAATAACTAAAATACCCCTTAAAACTTTCAAGGGTATTGTCATCATTTTTTTTTATTGGGAATAGTTTTTTGGGAAAATTACTAGTACCCCTTCAAAATGAGCTTTTTAGACCTTGTACCCCCACCCTAATCTTTCATTACTCTTTTTTTAAAAAAACCAACTTTCCTTACTAACCCCCCCCAACTGAAAAAGGTTTATTTTTTTACCAAAAATACCTCTTCTTATACCTTGAACATGCGATCAAATCCTGCAGACGGATCCCAATTTTCATTAACACCGAACCGCGGTTATTATTCGCCGGAGTACTTATGAGAAAACAATATGTCGGATTGAATATCTAAAACGCCGGAGTGAAGTGCCTCTATATCCAGGAAACATATCGCGGAGTGATATGATGAATCACCGCACTGAAAAATTTCCAGGGAGGAAACTACCGGTTCGATGTTCATCACTTACCGGATAACCCATGATTCCAGTGGCGTTTTCGCCGGACCGAGGCAGACAAACGCTAGAGTGGTTGGGATTCCAAGAAGCAAACTGCCGGTCTGCTTTCCTCATATGCCGGAGTGCTCATGATTCCATGGAGCTATTCCCCGGACTAAGGTAGTGAATTGCCGGATTGGCCTTTCATCTAGGAATCTAAGTGCCAGACTTATATGAATGAAGCGCCGGAGTGGCTTCATCATGGGCCGGACTGTTACATAAACCTGTTTGCCAAAGTGCTTTCCACATGTGGCAGAGTGTCAATTTTAGTCAACTAGTCGCCAAAGCAAGTTCATCAATTGCCGGAGTGTTTTCCAAATATGCCAGAGAGCGTTTTATGGATGTCAGACTGCCTATTTAACAGTGAAGTATTCTTCGGAGTGATCTTCACAAGTGCCGGAGTGCACTATTATACAGTAAACAATTCGCGGTAGTGAGCTCATGAAATGCTGGTGTGTTTTATATATATGCCGGCGTGAGTTTTACAAATGCCGGACTACATATTAACAGTGAATAATCGCCGAAGTGCTTTGCAAAAAATGCCGAAGTGCTTTCTAGTTTTGCTGTAGTGCATTTTACAAGTGCTTATTTAACAGTGAATATTCTCCGGAGTGCATTCAGAAAATGCCAGAGTACTTCTTAGTTTTGCCAGTGCACGTTTTTTAGATTCCGGACTGGCTATTAATAGTGAATCAATCTCCGGAGTGGGTTCAAGAGAGGTCGGAGTGCCTTTTAGTTGCTGGACTACTTTTTTACAGTCAACTAATCTCTATAGTGCCTTCAGCAAATGCCAGAGTGCTTTCTAATATTGTCGGAGTTCATTTTACAGATGCCATAGTGCTTATTTAACAGTGAACATTCTCCGAAGTGCATTCAGAAAATGTCGAAGTGCTTCTTAGTTTTGCCGGTGCGCGTTTTTTAGATTCTGGACTGGCTATTAACCATGAATCAATCTCCGGAGTGGGTTCAAGAAAGGCCGGAGTGCCTTTTAGTTTGCCGGAGTGCTTTTTATCGATGCCAGACTGCTTGTTTACAATGAACTAATCTCCGGAGTGCCTTCAGCAAATGACGGAGTGCTTTCTAATGTTGCCGGAGTTCATTTTACAAATGCCGGAGTACTTATTTAATGGTGAACATTCTCCGGAGTGCATTCAGAAAACACCGGAGTGCGTCTTTGTTTTGCCTATGCGCCTTTTTTAGATTTCAGAATGCCTATTAATAGTGAATCAATTCCAGAGTAGATTCAAGAAACGCCGGAGTGAGTTTTAATTTTGCCGAAGTGCTTTTTACAGGTGCCGGACTGCTTTTTTACAGTGAACTAATCTCCGGAGTGATTGCAGAAAATGCCGGAGTGATTTTTAGTTTGCCGGAGCTCATTTCATAAATGCCGGACTGTGATCTCCGGAGTGCGTTCAAAAAATGCCGGATCCATAAAAAATGCTCCAAGTTCTTGGTTTGTTCCTTCATTATTTGTTCGCTATAAATACTAGTTTTCTTTCACCAAACAAACTTCTTTCTCTCTCTAGAAAACATTTGTGCTGTGTGAAATCTCTCTCTAAAATACCTCTATTGTGTGAAATCTCCATCTTTCTCTCTCTAGAGTACCTCTATTGTGTAAAACCTCCATCTCTCTCTCTCTTTCTCTCTCTATTGTGCCATTTCAGTATCTTATAATAGAACTTCAATCATCTTGGAAAAGAATATATCCATGTTCAACATATCTGTGCATAGCAGATGTATGATCTATGCCACAACTAAGAATTCATTGTAATTCTTATCAGAAATTTGCATGTGCAAGGTGAGACATAACATCCAACTTATGAGGGAAATTTACTTCAGTTCAATTGCTCTTTGAGAGTGGGTATGAGCCTCCCTCAATCTCATAAAGTATGAAGCTTAATTGAGCATGACCAATTCAGGGTTAATATAGAATCTTGAGATTCTGAAATGTCTTATTGGGGTATGTTTCATAAACAGGGATATAAACATCAATTTTATACAAAATTTCAATATAATTCCAAAACAAAGTTTCAAGTTAACATTATTAGCTTTCATGTGATAGTAATTTGAGAGCATTGGACTCCATTTGGTCTGTCAAAAGCTTAAGGTAACAGAAGCAATAGTTTTGGAAATTGCTGAGTTTGATCATCAGTGACGTATTCTTATAATTTGATATATAACTCTTGATTTAGAAATAATTTCAAAATTCTTTATAACATGTGAATTCAAAAGAACACATAGAACTTTCAAATGACAGTGGTTTGAAGGAAATTGAACTCCATTCGATCGTTTAAAACTTATGAACATAGGAACAAAAATTCCGAGTTTTCTACAATCTGTCGACAGTGATATATCTACATACTTTGAAACACAACTCTTACATTAGACAAAATTTGGATAAGGTTAAAACATGAAACTCATAGTAAACTCGTGTATCTTTCAAATGGCTATGGTTATGAGTCATTTGGACTTCATTTGGTCAAACAAAACCTCAGTGCAACTATAATGATATTTCTGAAATTTACAGAGTCTGTCAACAGTGACATAGGTGCATAAAATGAAGTATAACTTTCAAATTATTCAGAATTTCAATTGGACCCAAACATGAAGATTAAATTAGACTTAGAGACCTTTCTAATGGTGATAATTTGAAGCAATTCAAGCATCATTTGATAGGTCAATCACATGTTACAAGATCATGTACATTCCTTGGATTTCCATGTCACAGTCATAGCATGCCCTAAAGATTTGTTCATAGCTTCCAACTTTCATTAAAAATCAGCATGCAATCCTTTTAACCCATAATAGATACATATGCCCCCTTAATTCATAAGTTTCCCCCTTAATTAGGAAAAAAAAAAAAACAGGAACCCATTAAAGCAAAAAACATGATGAAAACTCCATTTACAAGAATATAACCTTCTTTGATCTTCTCTAGAGCAGCCACGAGAGCCTTTCTCCTCGTCATCTGCAACCACTACACAACACAGGAAAAAATAAAAATAGAAGCAAGAGAGATAATCAAAGAAACAAAAGTAAGATATAACTCTTACCAAGGGGGAAGTCATGTCAAGGGGCCAATGAAGCCAATTCAGATATAACTCTTACCACTCTAAGAGGAGAGTCCGCTACAGTTGATGTGAAGACCAAAAGGTAATAAAACTTGATCAAGATGAAGTTGAAGTGCTTATGCAATGATTCAAGAAAGAATACATTGGCATATGCTTATGCAAATATGAAATGCTTATGCAATCATATCAATCTTTATAAACTCATTCATAAAGAACACATTGGCATATGCTTGACCAAGTTTCAAAGCTTGACAACAAAAATAACATAAAAGGGTATTGATTCCATTAACATAATGACAACAAAAACAACTTAAAAGGGTATTGATTCCATTAACATAATGACAACAAAAAGAACTTAAAAGGGTATTGATTTCATTAACATAATGACAACAAAAAGATTGAACATTTCATTAATTGGCTACTATGATAGAGTAGCTTCAATTATACAAAAATAACTTAACATCAGTTTCAATCTTGATACTCAACTTTTGTCTCAAAAAAGGTTCATACTTTTAAATTTACATTTGTTTCAAAAAAATACATTGGCGTTCACTTTCTTGGCCTCAACCATTTCTTTGGCCAACATAGAATGCCCTTGCCCTTATCATTTTTGCTCTTTTTTCTCATTTCATTTTCCTCATCAATCTCGATCTCTCTTTTCTTATCATTTTTACTCTTCGTTCTCCTCTCATCTTCCTCATCAGTCTCACTCTCTCTTTCTTCATCTCCACCATCTCCCTCTTCAATTTTGCTTTCCTCATCAGTCTCACTGTCGTTGTCATCTCCACCATCGGTCTGACATCCACCATCTCCTCGGCGTTATCTATAGAAGTGTGCTGCACTAACAAATCATGGGTCGTCTGTATCAAATGTCTTGATTCTCCTACTAATACTTCACCACCAAGTGCTTCTTGTAGCATCCCTATACAGGTTAATCACTGCAAGTTGACAATAAAAATAATATAAATAACTGCTTTGAATAGATAATTAATTTAATCAATAAAAACTAAAATATATTAATGAAATAATATATCAATCTCCTCTCGTCATCATGGCCTGCGAGGGGGGCACATTAGATTGCGACTGTGAGGGGGGGCACAAGGGAGTATTTCCATATCTATGAGTGAACATACTGTACCAGGCCATATAATCCTTTGTAGGTATTCCACCATATTTATTTGTGGCTGCGTTGACAACATTGTGGTCTCGTTGCCGCCAGTCGCTTATCTCGCTAGCCAACTCATCACCCCAACTAGTGGGGTGTATAGCCCCCCTCTCCCTCCTCTCCCACTTGGGAGGCCCTACAGAAATAACTTGCGACTTCCCAAATTGCCGCAGCACACAATCTGGTATATAATAATCTGCAATGTGAAAACTTATCAAATATGACCGGCACAACGCATTCTCTTTACTGAGCGTATCTGTAGAAGTATTACCTGTAGTAGTGTTGTTGACCCACTAAAACACGTATCCATATCCACGACCTTAGACAATGAATAACACAGGAAGGCAAGTGCTGCTACACCCCATGCATACTTCCCAGCCTCATCGAGATCTAGAAACAGTTGTATATAACTTGTAAGCATGGACCCTTGAGATGCATCGGAAAATATCGTTGTGTCGACCAGATATAGGAGATATGCTCGAGTATGTTGAAGGAGTTTTAATTTGGTAGGCTTTTTTGGTAGTTGACCAAATTCCATCCTCAACCAAGTATGTTTAAGACGGAATACGCTGTCGCCTTTAAGACAATCTACTCTATGTGGAAAGCCTTGTAGTCTGTAGGTCTGATGTCGGTTACAGGCTCTCCTATCACAAATATCCTCAATCTATGCCACATGTCGTATAAGGTTAGAGTCATCTCACCAACAGTCAAACGTGCAATATTTGTCACTTTGTACCATTTCCCCATGAAGGCCCTCAATAAACTACAGTCGATAATGGAGACCCCAATGTCAATCAGCGAGCACAATTTGGTCTTCTCGACCAAAGGTACTTGTCATGGATCTAGTTCCCATTTTCTTCGGGTCTTAGTTGATTCATTAATACGGATATTTTTTTTCATCTGAAATGAAGTTCAATAAGAAATGACATACATTAGTTATAAACAATATAAGAGTTATCTAATAAATATAAATCATGAAGTATGGTAAATAGACTATCGTACCTTTTCCATTTGATCGAACGAAATGGATGGGTCCCTTGTTCCTCTTGACAGTTTCAGGTCTTGCATCGTTAAATCTATTTATATTATCAGTGTTTTACATGTGCACATCACATCAATTAAGAGGATATGATGGTTGATGCCAAATCTTGATGCAACAATAAGAAGTCTATCAACAATAAGATGGCTGATGCCAAATTTTGATGCAACAATAAGAAGTCTATCAAAAATAAGAAGTCTATCAATAATAGGATGCTTGATGCCAAAACATTGGGCCACTAGCCATATGTCCTTTCAATCCAAATCAACAATCAATAAAGAGCTTCTGTGTATGCAATGTCCTTTAACTATAGATAAGAAGAAAAAACAAACAAAGAACCATTTCCTAGATAAATTGAGAAAATAATAGCTCATGAATCAAATCACATGGTATAAGACACGCCCACTCATGAAAAACTACTTGTATACTCACTTTTCCTTTAATTCAGCACATTTCATTCATATGGAAAAACATTGAGAGTGTACGTTATCCAAACCCACTCTTCATATAGAAAGAAAGAAACACCCCATGACATTTACAAGAGAGAAAGAGAGAGAAACACACTCAAAAGCAAGAAAGAAAGAAAAAAGAACATAAAAACATGGTATTGAAAGAACACACACCAAACAACAACAGACACCAAAGCAATCTGGCGTACTTACCATTGTATACTACATGGTAGATTAAGCAATTATATACTAAAATTTTCAATCTCTCCACTACTTAACCTTTTGAATTAATATAATATTGTTAAATATGGATAGATAATAACATACATAAAATTTTCTTTGATCCTATAATGTAGAAAATGATATTAAAAGAAAAACAATTCACAAACGAGCATGTCCCTATCCAACCTTGATATATATATATATATATATATATATATATATATATATATATATATATATAAATGTGCCCCAAATGCGCAAAAACAGATAATAATGAAATGAATGTAATATATGTGCCCCACAAGCGCAAAATTTACATAAATAGAACAAATTTCAGTATTTCCCACAAAATGGTTGCTACAAATTAAAAAAGACCAAAAGAAAAAAAAGTTACAAGCATATGCCTTCAAGTGGGTGCTTTACAAGTTGCCCTATTATGACTAGTTCCTTTGCAACGACTACAGTGTATAGGTCGCACTGGTACTTATTGTGACTCGATGTGCTTCTTTTTAGGTCGGCTAGGGGGACGTCTTGAGTGAGGTGGAAACACTCTTACTTTTTCTGGAGTAAGCTGTCCACATAACCTACGCCCAAATAAGTCTGGTACGATAGCTACAGAATATGTTTCACCAAATTTTGCAACTGTGAAATATTTTTGACAATAGTCAACAGGGTCCCTATACATTACTTGAAGGGCTTTACAAGAATGCTTATAAGGCAAACATGTTATTTGCCAACCCCGGCATTTACATTCTCATGTAATAATATTTACTGTATAATTCATGCGATCACCCCTTGTTTCATACATTGTTCCATTTGATGTCATAGTTACCCTCACGAAAACGGATTTCTTAATGATTTTTTTTAATTCGTTTTGAGCATTCGGGGTAAGTGTTGTACTCCAGGTTTCAACTTTCAAACTGCGAGTGGCCATTAGTTTCATGATTTGTCTCCTAATCAAGTCAACACACTGGAGAATTGGCATATCTCGTGCTTCTAGAATCCACTTATTATATGACTCAGCCACATTGGTTGTTACTTGGTCATATCGATTACCTCTGAACTGTGATGTGGCCCAACGATTTGGTGATGCTTCCATGAATCACTTGAATGCATCCTCAGAAAGTGATCTAATTTCTACCATCTTATCAAAATACTCTTGCTCCGTATATGCTCTACATGCTCCGATAAAGTTACATACAACTGCCTTCTTAACGTTATTAGGTAAGTGTTTGCATTCCTTTTTGAAATTCTAGACTAAATGACGCTCATAGAAGGCATGATGAGCATTATCAAAAACTTGACAAACTGTATCAACTAATCCAGAGTGTCTATCTGACAAAAAAGGGATTTCACGATTCGTCCCAATAGCAATTTTTAGAGTTTACATAAATCATAACCAGTTATCGGTACTTTCGGCATCCACAATTGCGAATGCAATGGAAAACATTTGACCATCCCCATCGAGTGAGTTTGCAGCAAGTAGAGTCCCTAGGTATCGTGCTTTTAATGATGTCCCATCGAGAAATAAAAGTGGACGACATCTATTTTTAAAGCCATGTATTGACCCATAAAAGCTTAAGAACAATCGACGAAATCTACCCTCGTGACCATACTTGTCCTGTCGCATAACTATTAGGATTCGTCTCCATCATGCGGTTTACATATGCTGGTAACTTGTTGTATGTCTCTTCTTGCGAATTATGTATATCTTTGATGACTGTTTTTTCCCCTCGCCAGGCCTTCCAATAGGGTACTTCTAACCCATAATCTTGAGATAAATTATTCATGATTTCTCTAGCCTTGTAATGTGTAGTGTCACTTAATTTATCCTTGATTAAAGATGCAACAAATTTTCGTGACGCTCTTCTCTGTACATTTTTGCTTGTCCCTAAATTGCATGAATGGTATTTTGTCCATGTTTTGATTTGAAAAACATTCGTCCTACCAAGCTTCGCACAATATATCTCCCATTTACATCCATCACCCTTGCATTTTGCCCTTATGCGATACCTATCATTTTTAACAAGACGGTATGTAAAATGGTTTGCTATAGCAAACTTGCTATGAGCTTTTCAAAAATCTTCAAAAGATTCGAACTGTTGTCCTACCCCAACAAGTGCATCCTCCCATGTGCTCAGTAACCTTGATGCATTGTTTTGTTCAGAGCTAGATACTAAAACATTATAGGGTTTTTTGGGGGGGGGTTTGACATCTTCGACTGTCATAGTATTACTTGTAGTACTTCCACCCCTACGTACACTCCCAAGAAACACATACACGAGCACTTGATTTTTGCCTTCATGGGCGTTCAACATCTTAACAATATCATCATCAATAAATAAGTTTACCAGAAATTTTCTATTTCCCCAGACAAAATACCTTAGTGATAGCAAGTGCATGTCAAGTGAGAAACACTCTGCTACGTATTTTCGCTTGTCATCTGACTTAGTTCTAGAATCAGTAAAAATGGTAAATGCATCACCACCGATATAATCTAAAGTCCCATCGCCACTTGTTCAGAGTTCTCCACAAAAAATGCAATAAATTAATCTGCTATCACCCATGTTTTTTTGTCATGCACAATATTTGTAGTAACTTCGCCACCAATATACTAGCCTTGAACTTGCCCTATGCTTATTCAAGAAGCTTTTTTTAACAAGAATTGGTACTAAATTTTAACAAAAGAAAGATGATGAATCATCATTTACAAGTTCAACAAAATGCAGTAAAAATAACCTAAAAATTATTACTATCAATGACATCCATACATTAAAAATTGTTTTTTAAAAATAGCTCGACAAAAAGAAAGCTTTTTGTAACAAGAATTTGTATTAAATTTTAACAAAATAAAGATGATGGGTGATCATATACAAAATTCAACAAAATACGGTAAAAATAAGGAAAACATTATACCATCAATCACATCCATATCTTAAAATGACAAATACAGATACAACGACAATATGTATAATAAATTAAGAACAAAAATCAATACATCTTAAGCCATTCTCAATCCATTCCTTCAATTCTTATTGACAAAATAAATTTTAACAAGAGTTATGAAAATAAAAGATTATTGTAAACAAGAATTGCTACTAAATTTCAACAAAAGAAATAGTATGCATCAACATCTATAAGATCGACAAAATACAGTAAAAAAAAAAAAACCCAAAAATGAGTACCACCAATAACATTCATACCTTAAAATGACAATAGAGACACACTGACAATATCCATAACAATTTTTAAAGAAATTAATACATCTTAAGAATTACCTATCAATTCCTTCAATTGTATAACAAATTAAATACAGACAATGTGGCTATCTTTAACCCTAAACTTGAAGTTACAACATTAATATTAGATAAAAAATATTTTTAAATATTTAATTGAAATATTTTTTCATACCTGGGCCTCAAAAATGAAGCTCGACCTGCTCGTTTCAAGATAGATGTGCGCTGTGGGACCCTTGTAGATACTTGTGGGCCTTTGATTGTAGAGATAGAGGGACAACAAAATTTCGTATAGGCAGTGACGCCTTTGATTGTAGAGAGAGATTGGATTGTAGAGAAAGAAAGAGAAAAAAAATGGGTTCTTTGTGGGAGAGAGTAAGTGAGTGGGCCTTCGTATAGTGAGTGATTGAGAAAAAAATAGGTTGAAAGTAGTAAGTGGGGCCTTGGTAGGTCGTGAGAGAGAATGAGTGGGCTTCTAGGAGTGGGGACTCTTTCACCGTGATGGAGGAGATAATGCACACAGGGGATTTTTTCACCGTGATGAAGGATATACTGCAGGTAGGAGAAGGGCGTGAGGGGAGATAAAGGAGAGAAAATGGGAAATCACCATAGGAAAGGGAAATGAGATATCGTGCAATTGAGAGAGAGGAAGCCGTAGGGTAAAAAAGTGTGAGATGTGAAAAAAGGTAAAATAGGAGGTTAAAAAGTAAGGAGGGTAAATTTGTAATTTTTTTTTTGAGGTTGGGGGAGGGGGGGGGGGAGTATTAATCATAAAAGTCACATTTTATAAAATTTTAGTGAGAAAAAATTAAGGTGGGGGGTAGAGTGTAGAAAGTACAAATTTGGGGGGGGTATTAGTAATTTTTCCTAGTTTTTTGTATTTTTTTATAAATGCAAGGCTAATAGAGGATTGGGCACAAAAAATTTGGTGTCAAAATATTTTATATAAAAAATTAAAAATAAAATAGTGTAGAGACGTGACATTGTGATTGGGGCAATCTTAATCCTTCGTTCAGATTGGATTGCTATATAAGGGGGAAGCATATAAGTTTTATGTTGTAAGGGAAACATAAAAAGCTTGCCAGTATTTTATTGGTCCAATGTGTGAACAACTTCATAAGAAATTTTCAAGAGGAATTTATTTCTTTATTTTTTTTTAAATAACCAAATCAATATTTCAATTGTCGAGGATTTGGATTGAAATCGCCCGATCTGGACTAAAATTTGTTCTGAGCAATCAAGTTCTTGTAATTTATCGAAAACCGGTTGTGTTCCTCCAGAACTAGCCTATTTGAGCCGGCTCGTACAAATTCTCAAGCCAGTTCTATCAAAGAGAACCCGGCGCCTCTACAAGTGAACCATTTGTCAAATAAAAAATTTGTCGTTTTGAAAGCTTAAAACGTATCTTTAAGTAATTTTATCATTTTATTTTGTCTTTTTGAAATTAAATAGTACATAGTACTCTCTCTTTTTTGAACCATTTGTCTCAAATAGTACATAGTACTAGTACTCTCTCTTTTTTGAACCATTTGTCAAATAAAAAATTTGTCGTTTTGAAAGCTTCAAATGTATCTTTAAATTATTTTATCTTTTCTGAAATTAAATTGTACATTGTCCTCTCTGTTTTTTTAGATTAAATAATCGGCTGGCGCCTTCCACGTCATAGGGAAACTTAACAAAATACCGTCCTCCAAAATGTGCAAAATTCAAGGTTGGCAAAGAGAAGCACCGTCTTTTATAGAACCCAATGATTATCCAAATTTACAATGTGGGACAATTTGGTCTCCTCTTCTATATTCTTTCATGTAGAACATAAAAATATTGTTGCTAAACATAAAATACAATTTTGTATCAAATAAAAAAATATATGAAAATAATAAATGATATATGAATATAAAAAAATCTTGGTGCATTTAAATTTTTAAACTTCAGGAAACAACATTTAAATTATCATCAAACTCATACTGTTTTCAATATTTTACTTGGATCTTTCGACCGCCCATGTTTCTCTACTAAGGTCCATAACCAAAATTGATAGAGCGATAATTTATCTTCAATAGGAATTTTAAGGTTTGAGAACCTTAGAATATTTAGTAATCAATACACATCCGTACATGCAACAACTTATATTTTTACAAAAATAATGAAAGTACATAATACACCACAATACACCATCTCTAATACTTATTGAAAACTTCAAAAATACTATTTTTAGGTTTTTCAGTGATTTTTTGGAATACTTTTTATGTCAAAACCAGCTGATTCTCCAACCAGATCGCCGATCCATCAATGTGACCCGATTTTTGGTATGGCCGATCCGGGTCACCAATCCTCTTTTTAAAACCTTGGACCAAATTGTTAATAAAGTAGGTGATACGGTGCAATAAAATATGGTCGTCAAAGATATTACAAACGTTTTTGACATATGAGGGACCTTCTTGTTTTTATTCACGCTCAACCATCATCTCAAGCAGTGTGTCCTGACTGGCCTGAGTCTGAGTAACTTAGCCTTGCCTTATAGGATGAGGCTAAGTTTCTGCAAATCGGTTGTACAAATTGAGAATGAAAAATTTTAAAAATTTATAAAAAATGTAAAAATGTGACATGGCATTATAATCTTTTGGTATATGATTTAAATGCTTTTGTCAAAAATGGGTAAGTTCTTTTTGTCATAATATCAAATCTTTTGTATATTTCCTTCTTTCGAATTTTTTAAAAACTGTCCCAAAGTGTAAATTAAGTTTTTCTAAAATCCAGTTTTTAAGTTTGTTTAACTAAAAAGTTTATTTTTGTTTTATTTTACTTTTACAAGCTTTTTTATTATTTTTTATTTTTTTTCTTTTTCCCTAATGTTTTTAAAGAATTGTTAGCTTCATGTATGACTTGGTCAAATAACCCGCGTCGTCCAAGGGGCGAGTTCCTTGGCCAAGGTGAGTCTCGAGAATATACTCGTCTCTACTGGATTAAATTAGCATGCGCAAGGGTGAAGCGGGTAAACTTCCTTAGGATACCTTAAATATGAAGGACACAATAATCTTACATATTTAATGAATGAATATGACAAATCTTCAATGCACCACAAATGCCTTTGGTTTAGAGAGAGTAAGATATTTGAGAGAGAGAAAAAGTAAGTGGTGCAAAAATCGAGACCCTATTTACAGAGTAGAAGGTAACTTTTCGAGTGAACAATTGTGATTGGTCACTTTAGAATATGATTGTCAATTGATGATTAATTGTTACTTATCAAGGTTTGAGAGAGGTTAAAGAGCCTAATCAATCACCATTGATAAGTATCGTATGAATGATGATGATCAAACATATCTTTATCACGATGCCCATAAAACCCTATATATATAGTAGAAAGTAACTTTTCGAGTGAACAATTGTGATTGTTCACTTTAGAATATGATTGTTAATTGATGACTAACTGTTACTGATCAAGGTTTGAGAGTGGTTAAAGAGCCTAATCAATCACTATTGATAAGTACCGTATGAATGATGATCAAACATATCTTTATCACGTAAAATACCTCCAAATTTCCCGTAATATCATGTATCCTTTAAACCATCATTTTGATTCAAGCAAATGACAACCATCTATTTTGAAATCTTTCAATCTCAACCATTAATTTCAAACCAAAACAAGATTATATGAGAGGATCATCACACTCTCTCCCCATCCTTCTCACATGTTGCTTGCACTTCACTTAAAACTTCGTCAGAGTCATTTTCAAAGGGATACATGACATCATCACATGTCATTCCCCACTTATCCAATCTCCACCAACTCATACTGATGCACGGGCTAAGAGTGTCTCTACCACAATGTAATAAGTGGGCCCCAAGCACCATTACACCCATGTACTTGCAATCACACATCACACACTTTCCATACTCCATACAAGCCTCTACCATTTCCCTTTGTTATATGAAAATACGGCTAAAGAGCATTTCTATATAAATATAACTATTTCATTACGCTATTATTAAATGTGGGACTAAATATCCATACTTTTATCTCTATATTAAAAACTTAGGAAAACACAAATTTTATAAACTATCTTGTTTATACTACACTAATATTTTTCAAACAAAAAAGCTTACCTTTTCTCCACTATTTCAAATTAATATGAAAAAAACAAAATAGGGAGCCATCATACAATGAAAGTATCATTTGATTTGAACCTTCACTTAAAGTATGTAGTGCAAAATCTATCAAGTTCCATGGTAGTGTATAGTTGTAGACTATGTTTCTTATCCATTAGACTAGTAGTACGACTTGCAAATCAAATATTCTCTAGTATCTTTCATTTATCAATACGTTTTGGGCCTTGTGCTTGTGTCCCAACTTCATAAATGCTTTAGAAACAAGTTCCACGTCACAGGAACCAGCCTTAATTCCACACTCATATGGGTGTGTCTATCAAGAGTATACCGTAGTTAAAACATTTCGACTTATAAATAGTCCTAGACATCAATATGTGTTTGACTCATCGTACTTTAAATGCAGGTTATCACTAGACTTATTAACTATATGGATTTCTTCTAAGGAAAAAGTTTATATAGAGCCGAGGCTCTAAACAATCAAATTAGAACCCCCCTCAAAAATTTCACTAGAAGAGGTGGAAAATGGATTTCAATTTTTGAAAATAGTGTACCTATAACCATTTTTGGACCATCAATTTCCAAGATTTTTAAGTTTTCATAGATCTGCTCGATCTATACTATTTTTGAAGTTTTAAATGTTATAATTAGATATGAAAACATATTTTAAAGCTATCACAAAGATTTTCAAAACTGAAACCACATTTCTAGATACTATTTAAGGGTAGGCTTTACTTTCTTTGTTTAGAGCCTCGGCTCTATACAAACCACACTCTTCTTTTAAATATGGGCTTCTAAAATAGTTTATCTAGTGGCCATATCAATTATGCGAGCTACTTGTTTTTACCACATGAAACTAAGAATTTTGATGTTACAAACTAAGTAAGTTTTCCTGTGGAGGATGATTACTTTATGGACTCTACCTGCATTCTTTTTAGCATCATACAAATCCTCACCCCTTGCAAGGCCTTTGGTCAAAGGATCGACCAAATTCTTATTTGAGTTCACATATTATAGGCTTAGTACTCCATCTCTTATTAACATATTTATGGAGTTAGCATGCATGCAATATATCTAGACTTACCACTCTTTCTCTCATTACATAATCTCGCAGTAGTAGCATGATTATCACAAGAAAAAGTATATAATGAGACCATTTACCTTTGGTACAAAGTGGTCACAATTAATCTTGACCATTGGATGTAATATTGGGTAGCTACATTTATTCCATTGACCAAGCTCAAAGTCTGAGCGAAATTTTTCTTGAACTTTGTAGCACACTTAAACTATCAAATGGTTATAGGTAATTGTGACATCTTTGTAATAAAGGTAAATGGTCTCATTGTATACAATTCCTTATCACAATTAATTGTGATCGCCAGTATCGGTTTTGGTTGCATCAATAGGTCATGCAATAAATTCTTTAGCATTCTACTTCTTTACAAGCAAATCTAAAGTAATGAATTTCAACTTGTGGGGCGTGATATATAAGTTTGTTTAGTTGACCCCCACAATGCTGCTCCATCAAGTAATATAAATATTTATTTGGATATTGATAGTGAATCTTGGACTTCGGTATTCTAATTAGCACCATTATATCCTTCCAACACATCGAGATAACCTATATAGCGTATGTTAAATTAATAGTCTCTTTTAAATATTTTAATGCTCGAGAGATTGCTTCCTCACACTCTCTACCCAAGCAACTTGTATGTCTACTAAGTTTGTTCACTGCTTGTGTAATGTTAGGTCTCATGCTGATCATTGCATATATTAAATTACTAATTATCCTAGCATACTTAATTTGAGAAAAAACAATTTCTTTGTTTCTTGTACTTTATATGAGGATCTATTGATTTAGAGACAGATTTAGCACTATATTCACTCAGAGCATTTTCTCAATATAATGAGATTGTGTTAATACTAATAAATTTACCTTCATCACTATCTTAATATTAAATATCACATTAGCATCTCCTAAATCCTTCATATCAAAGTTAGATGTGAGTAGACTTTCAGTTTCATCCACTGTTTCAAAATTAGGGTATATATATATTTAATTAAATAATTTTTTTTTTTTATTATGCAAGCGTTGTTAAATTCACTTCACTTCGGCCAAAGAGGCCAAAGCATATGGAGTTTAGGCCTAGACCGAAGCAAAATGAAGCCCGGTGTCGTAGCTCCGACCAGATTCGAGCTGCTTCGGCTAGATTTCGAGTCAGCTTCGGGCCGATTCGGCCTAAGCAAATAAATATCTACATAAAAGTATTTTTTTTTAAATTTGTATTCTAAATTTTTCATTAGTTTTATATATTTTTATATATAAATATCTAATTTCTTTACGTTAAATTTAAAGACAAATCTGAAGTCTTCCTCCGAGTCTGCCGAAACACCGAATTTCTTCATTTTTCTCATCGAAGTGAAGAAAAATAAATTCTGAAAACATTGTTATGCACACATTTATATGTCTCATTCTGCTTAAAAATTATTTGATATTAATACATTATCAAATTTGGTATGCCATTACTCAGGTGTCTACTTCAGTTCATAAAGTGATTTAACTAGTTTATAGATTTTACTTTCATGTCCAGAAGATTTTATTTTCATGTCCAAACCTTTTTAATTAAATATGTCACCACAATTAGAGATAAAGTCTAACTTAATCATGGATTTTATTGTAGAAAAATTTAAATAATCTAATATAGCATGCCATAATTACAAGTGATCAGAAAATCAATATAATTAGTCTTTATTTCATTACTTAAATCAAATTTGAATATTCTATTACAATAATATCCCTTTTCCACAAATACATCATTCTTAGTCAAAATGATTTTAGTAGACCCTATGTTTCTCTTGAATCTCATTTTATCCAATAAATAATCCAACACTAAGTTCTTCTCGTATCTAGTATATGGAAAATGTTTTTCGAAGTTAACACTTTGCCTGAATTGAACTTCAAATAAATATACATTTCCCAAGAATCTCTGCAGTGGCTTAAGTTTTCAAGTGAACAAGTTTCCATCACCCACCGGTGCATGTATCTTAAAGAGGTTTTAATTTTTCAACATATAAATGGTAACACTAGTGTCTACCCACCAACCGTCATCTTTATCTATTTATTTACTTTTTTTTACAAGAAAATCTATTTATTCCATTAATTTCTCTTTGGTGGTCATATTTGCTTGATTTTGAGTGGAGACTGTTTTTGGTCATGGCGTTCCTTTGAATAATTTTCAGATTTTCCACAAAGAAAGCACACTCCTTTACTTTTGTTAGATTTTCTTATTCTTAGAACTATTCTTTCCATCCTGCGTAAAGAAAGGCCTTGTATTGCTTTGAGCCATTGTCCTTGGACTTGGACTCTATAAGGTTAGTAGATTGAGATTCTATTACTTCTTCTTTCTTTTCTTGAAAGCTACTATCTTCATCTGCACCTAGAAACCGTTGGAGTTGAACTGAGGCAACATCACATTTGTTTGTTTCATTTTCTTTTCGTATTCTTTCCATGAGGGGGACAGCAATACCTTGACCGACTCCAGGTCCAATAAAAACAAGTTCTACAGCCAATCCAGCAGCAATAACGGAAGCAAACCTATATATTATTCTTTTCACTTAAAATGATTCATCAAACTCATTACCACTTGATTTGGATTCACTTATGAAAAGCTGCAACTCATACACCTGATTTAGTGTATGTTTAATTTAATGAATTTAAATTCAAAATAATTTAAAATAAGAAATTTTTGGTTATCTAGTTCTTCCGTTTGGTACTTGGTCTCCAATAGTTGTTAAAGTTTCCTTGATACCACAACAGAGTACAAAGCGTGTATCGGATTGGTAAGTGCATTGAGGAGGGAACAGTTGTTTCATGCTGGCTGGACTACATTTCTACAATATGTAGTCTAGAGATATAAAGCATCAATCTTAAAGATAGATGCAAATAAGTGGTTCATCTAAAAACAATTGCAACTAACAGTACAAATATGTTTTTAATATAATTATTATTTCTAGTTTTCCAAAAAAAAAAGTTCATATTCATGATATTCATGTTAAAGATTATATATCCTCTAAAAATTAGGATCAAATTATATTTTAAAAATTATATTTATTGCCAAGCCCGCATTTTTACATGTGCGAGCTTGGCCACATGCTAACCGCATCCTTGAGGATATGACCCATGCAAATCTAATAATCCTCCAACCACTTCTGTCAAATTTTGGCTAGCCAAGGGTTCTCCTCTTCACTAGGTGTTTGTTGAAGGATGACATATACAACGTTAAGCCTGGTCAACAAAAACATTAGCTTTTGTTGCAACATTTTGAAATTCATCCCATCAAAATGATCGAATCTGAGTTCATGACTTGACAGAACTTGTTGATGTCTCCATCGTTTCACTCGATTATAGTCTTGAATTGTTGATAAGAAGTAGGTGAAATGGGAGGCTGTAAAATTTAGTAGTGGACAATATTAAAGATAGAATGGACGTCCTGTTTTCAGTCATGCAAAGTATTATCTAAAGACTATATTTGCTCCCTAATGAATTAAACCAGTGTGCATAAGGGTGAAGTGGACAAACCAATACTCGACATACCTAAAAACAGAAGGGTAGAATATTTTGCCAATTTAATGCATAAAGCGCAAACCATCCATGCTGGGAGAAGCATTGCACACTAGCAGTTAAGCTGAGTGACTATATATCAAAACTTTTTTGAGTGTAGAGCTGGTGTCGTGCAACTAAACTATGCCCGTGCTTGATCTCTAAGAGGCCTCGCATATCCAAGCAGCATCTATTCACTCACAGAATTTGAGCTCCCTTTACCGCTTTTTAAGTGAATAATTGTGACCGACACTATAGCATATGACTATTAACTATTACTAGCTGCTGAAAACCCAACAGTTACTATCCAACAATTACAAACTACAACAATAGTCAAGAAAATAAATCCAATAACTAAAAATATATTGATTTTGCCGCACAACACCATCTGATGTTACTCGGGAAAATTGAGTCTGCGTCACAACTTGCAAAAGATAACAAGCTGCGAGCCCAACTTGTGCAAGGGCTAAGGGCACCTAGGCGCTGATGAAGTGCAAAGCTTGCCTCAAGCACCCCTATGCACCTGTATGTATTTGGATATTTCATGCTTCGTGTGCTCCACACAAACTTTTGCACTTTCTCCTTCTTTCATAAAGCACATTATTTTGAAATACTACGCTAGTATTTTTCAAACAGAAAACACCTCCACAAATTGCCCTGACTTTGGACCTTTAAAGTCCAAAGTTTTATCTTTTGGATAATAGTTAAAAACAAACATCAGACCTTCATCTAAAGTTTAGGTTATGTTACACAAAAGTTAAAGTTCGGAACATGGAGGTCCAAAGTAGGAGCAATTTAGTAATTTCAAAACAGAAAAAATGAAAACATAGGTATGAGCATAATAACATAAAATTTTGGAGGAATTTTAAAATATTAAAAATTTTGGGCATATGCACATAAATTTCCTAATTTTCAAAGCTGTTTACTTAAAAGGAATATATGTACAAAATGTTCGTGAGGAGCATAAAATACACAATATGTGCTCCATAGGACTCAACGCATAAAATCGGTAATACTGTGAAACTTTTAGTCATAACTTTCGGGCTCACTTTTTTTAAGTAGTGAGACGAGAGAGAAAGATAGATTTAAATATGCGTGTGTCTTCTAGAAGTTTCCACACAACCCCACTATTTTGGTAATACATCCGATACTTCATCATTGCTTTGCTATGCAATAATTCCCTGCTTAATTTTTTTAGGTTATTTTAGATGAAAATGCCTCTCACAATCAAGCATATTGAACTTTAAATTTAATGCTTTTATTTTGTGTCGTGTGGAAACCCAAAGTTCGTTAGACTTTGGTTAATTGTATCGAACCAAAGTCAGGCTATTTCAGCATTTGGAGTGCCAAACTGATCTTAGTTCAAGATTTTTTTTGAGGTCAACTCAACACTCCAAGTGACTAAATTCTTTGTTGAGGAGTGCCAAACTGCCCTCAGCTTCAGTTCAATGCAATGAATTGTGGTTGTTTCGGCACTTGGAGCGCCGAATCGACTGTAAGCTTCAAATTTAAAATTAAACTTCGAAGTGTATATTTGTAATGGATATTTCATTGAAAATGACCTAAACAATTTTCCCAGGATCAATGCAAAAGGAAATAATAATAATATATTGTCTATAATTAACAAAAATAGCGAAAAGTCCTATAGGAATTCTACATAATTTCTTCCTTTTTTTACTTTTTTTTTTTCTTTGTTTTTTGGGTAAACTTGATTGAGCACGTGGTGACCGCGCAGCCCCAAATCTAATCTTAGATTTGGCCAGGATTTTGCATGAAATAATTGTACTATAAACTTTATATTATTTTGTAACATTCTTACTTACTAATGAAAAATCGGATAGGGCCCCAATCCCACTAATTTACCAACTAAAGAAAATATAATCTTAGAATGTCATGCCTATCTACTAAACATAAAAAGAAAAAAAGTAATTGATGCGTCAGGGGACGCACTTCTACAATGGCAATCGCTGCCACAATGAACATCCATCTTGCAGATGGACGTCAACCAATGGTGGCACCACCCAAATTCAAAATTAGGGGTGTTAAAATTATATTAAAAAATACTCATTTTTTTTAAAAAAGTATTTATTTATTTTCAAATTCATATATATCATGGTCTAGATTTTCATTCTTTAAAATTTTAGATCCAAAATCTATCTTTAAAATAAAATTTGGACAGATGACTCATTTAAATAGGTGAGGTGGAGCTTGTCTAAATAAATAAATAAGTATATATATATATATAGGAAAAAGTTTGGGTGAGCCCACTAGCTCACAGAATAGTATAAGCCCAATGACCCAGATTGAATCTAGGCCGATCAGACTGCCGAGAATGTTTGAATTTTCTTTTTTTTTTACAAATCCAAATCACTTGAAATTTTAAGTGAATATTCTTCTCATCAAGCCGCACCTGATAAAAATATAAAACAAATATATATATATATATATATATATATATATATATATATATATATATATATATATATATATATATATATATATATATATATATATATATATGGGTGTGGTTTCTATAAGGTTGCAACCTTAAACAATCCAATTGAAGCGCACCACCAAATTTTATCATAACATGTAATTTTGATGAAAACATTCTTAGGATTATCTCAAAATCTATTTTCATATCTAATTATAAAATTTTAAACTAAAAAAATGGTTAAAAACAAGTAGATCTATAAACATATGAAAATCTTGAAAATAGAGGGTCTAGATAATGTAATGCAATATGCACTATTTTTAAGACTCAAAATCTTTCTTTTTTCCATAATCCTACATCTCGATGCCGAAATGATCACTAAGAGGTTTTTTCAATATGAAAACAACCTTTTTCGATGGATTTTTGAGATCATCTGTAATTCTACATTTTAAGGTTACAACTTTATATAAACTTTTTCCTATATATATATATATATATATATATAGAGAGAGAGAGAGAGAGAGAGAGAGAGATTATGTTCTTGCCAAATATAGAAGGTGAAGCTAGCCTTTTGAATTAATTTTTTTTTAGGTAATTCAGTGGGACTGACGATCCCTTACCCATTTTTTTATATTGTTAGTGGTTTTTTAATGTGTTAGGTGAGAATGAAAGCATAGACTTTAGATGCACAAGTAGAACTACTACTACGACCCCAATCCCATTCTAAAAAATGGGGTTGAAAAAAATGGGTATTTCAACCCCTGCCAAGTGGTGAGAATGGAGTGTGAGACCTCCCCATAGGACACGCCAATACTACTACTAAGGCATACATGGATGTTGTGTTTAATACGTGCCCCTAATACTTACGTTTAAAATAGTTATGGCATGGAGATTAAAAAATTGTAAAAGCTCCATAATAAGATTTTAAAACTTCAATTTTTCCACTCGTCATATTTAAAAGATGGAAAAAGTTTATGTAGAGCCTAGGCTCTACAAATCAAACTAGAGCCTACCTAAAAAATTTCACTAAAAGATATTGTTTTTATGCCCAAATATTATCGTATTGATCATCTTGCCTTTAAGATGCATGAAATAAAATGGATTTCAAGTTTTGAAAGTAGTACATCTTGTAACGCATATTTGGACCGTCAATTTTCAAGATTTTATAGATCTACTAGATTGATACTATTTTTTAAGCTTTAAATTTTATAATCAAAGACGAAAATATATTTTTAAGCTATCACAAAGATTTCTAGTTTTGAAACCACATTTCTCGATACTATTTGAAGGTAGGCTTTACTATCATTGTTTAGAGCCTCGGCTCTATACAATCCGCACCCTTAAAAGATATTTTTCCCTATTCTCTAACAACAACGAAAAAAAGTAAGATAATGTAGTCATTTTCTATATATGTTATTGCATAATTTTGTCAAAAAATGAGACTCGGGAACATTTGTAATTTAAGTTTTATTATATGTTAGTTACTCTTGACTTTTATGATCACTACGTGTTTTGTGGTTAATATATATATAGAGAGAGAGAAAGAGAGGCGTGGTTTCAGGTTGCAACCTTAAACAATTCAATTAAGACATACCTCCAAATTTTATCATAACATGTAATTTTGGCATAAATATTACTAGGATTATATGAAAATATAAAATTTAAACTTCAAAAATAATTAAAATTAAGTAGATCTATAAACATATGAAAATCTTGAAAATGGATGGTCTATATAATGTATTGCAAGATGCACTATTTTTCTCTACTCAAATCTTTTTTATATATATATTCTGACATCTCAATGTCGAGATGATCAATTGGAGGGTGTTTCTACATTTAAACAAGGGAAATTATCGCAAATATACCTATATTTTAACTTAATTGAAGAAAAAAAAAGCCAACTTCCAAAACCCTTGTCTACACCCTTATTCATTATTTTCGGGTTTTTTTGGACCAAAATGGCCTTCCCGATAGTCTATTTACCGTGAAAATATTACGGCAATTTAAATACCATAATGACTAGCAAATGTTTTACGGTAATTTATATACCGTAATTCTTAGCACATTTTATATGGTAATTTATCTACCATAATGTCATAATATCCAATTACGGTACTCGAACTACCATAATACTTTACATAGATTATACGGTATTAAAATAACCATAATGTTCTCCTGCCTTTTTCTTTTACCATTTTTTTTTCATAAAACACTATTTTCATGATTTCTTTAGCATTTTCTTCTTTCTTAGCCTCCTCTCTCTCTCATCCATTTACCATCAATGTTTCTTTTCATATGAAACTCTCTTCTGTCTAAGAGAAAATTACATCTTATGCACAAGAGGCTCTATCTCCCTCTGTCTCTCTAAAAAAACCACCATTCCTATAAAGTGACTCAAATACGACACGCTTTCTTTCTCTAAAAATAACTCATTATATAAAAAAAAGAGACTCACCAAAGAGGCTCACCTGATGTCTCTTAATCTTTATCTCTTTAAATATGGGCCCCCAAGTTCATCCTAATCCAAATAAAACTTATCCCAATAACCAACTTCTAAAGAATATCTAATTGGTTAATACCAATCCCAATTAATAAAAACATATCTCGATCTCACGAAATATGATATTTATTTATGTTGGTGATTTTAGATAGCACCAAATCCAACAATCTCCACCTTGATATCAAAATCACCTACTCACTCTGCTGAAATCTTCAAGCACCATCAATGTTTTTCTTTAAAGGAAACTATCTTCTCTCTAAGAAAAAATTACATCTTATACACATGAGGCTCTCTCCCTCTCTCTTTCAAAAAACCACTCCCTCTCTCTTTCAAAGAACCACCATTCCCGTGACATAAATAGGGCACACTATCTCTCTCTAAAAATAGCCCATTATATAGATAAAAAATACTCACAAAAAAGGCTCACATGATGACCCTTTCTATTCCTTATTTTTTGGGAAACTAATCTTTATCTCTTTAAATATGGGCGTTCAAGTTCATCTTAATCCAATTAGAACTTATCCCAATAACCAACTCCTAAATAATATCTAATTGGTTAATAGCAATCCTAATTAACAAAGAAATATCTCAATCCTACAAAATATGGGATTCTCTTACGTTGGTGATTTTGGATAGCACCAAATCCAACATAACTATCTTGATAGGTTAGATATGTAGCACATTTCCAAGCTTATACGCATATATATATCAAAGTGCATAACAAACAAAAAACACATAATGCTAAACAACTTCAAAGAAATAAAGAATATAGAAATAATAATACAATCGATCATCACACAACAGGCTCGAAACGTGGAATCAAAAAATAAATATACAACCTCAATTATAAATCTAAAGAAATATTTATTACTTCAAATATCTGATGAGGGCGAGAGACCCGAGAGATTGAGCACAAAAGTTGAGAACCGCAAAGGTTGAGAACTTTATAACAGTAAAACAAAAACCATTAAAAAAGAATGAGCTTCGGGTTAGAATTTATAACATGCGAAAACATTATGGCATTTTAATTGCCGTAATAAAACTTCAACTTATTAAAGTAGAAAGAATGCCGTAAAGAAAATGTTATTTATTAGAATACTTAAAGTATTGTAATATTACTTTAAGTTATTGCGATATTTTAATTACTGTAAAACTTGCAATATGTATTACGGTAAAACAACTACCGTGAAAGTTATTTTCGTAAAAAAAACTTGAAAATGAATAAAATGGGTGTAGACGAAATTTATAAAAGTTGGAGGTTTTTTTCCAATTAATCTAAAATTAAGGTATATTTACGATAATTACCCTATAAATATCTTTAATCTATAATGGAAAGGCTGGTCGGGGCATCTAGTAGGGCGCATAGAGATGCCTAGCTTCCTTTTATGGATCTGTTGTATATGTTTACGAAGGAGAAATAACATTTCTCCAGTTTTATATATGAATCAAAACTTAAACTTTGCGGCACTCCGGTTCTCCTTAATGTTGTTGCATTGTGTATGCACTTCACAGATATTAATGACATTGTGATAGGGAGATTGAAGTTATGCATTGTTAGGTGGATCTTGGGTCTAACTTTGACCTCCTCATTGGTATTGGTGATGAAAGTTATTTTTTTACAAAAGACAACATTATTCATGAAAATAGTACATATAAAAGTGATCTCATACATTTAATACGTTATTCATGAAAAGTACATAAAACATTATTCATGAAAATAGTACATAAAACAGTGATCTCATACATTTAATACGTTAACTTATTTTAGGACAGGACATTGTACAATATGGCAATAAGAAAAACATCAGAGGCCAAATCGCCTCCTAATAAAAGGAAATCCAGGAGAAAATAAATGCACTTAGTGAGCACAATTCAATAGTAACCACAATGGAACACTTCATTTAGTTGATCCAGAAAGGTCATAGAAAGGTCTTGGGTTATTATTCAGATATAAAATGAATCACAATCTCATAGAGACAGTAGCTTTAGGAAGGTCTTGGGTTCTTATTCAGATATAAAATGAATCACAATCGCATAGAGACAATAGCTTCAGGAAACAACATGTACTCTGTCGCACAAAGGAGTGTTTACCTTTCATATCTCAAAATATTGAGAGGAGGATATAAAATCTTTGCATTATATACATACCCATTTCAAAACGATGGGACATTTATATTCATCAACGTAATGATCTAGAAATTGACAAGCCATCACCATACTGTTCTTGTAGCATTAGATTACTAAATATAAGCAACATATTGTCCATGTAAGGCTAGATGATGAAAGCTCATGGGGGATTTTCCCATCATATAATGATGTTAAATTATAGCATCTCAAAAGGAAGACCCCACATAATTTCTCTCAAACCAAATTAAAACCATTAACACTAAAGAAGAGCAAGAAAGGAGAGAAATAGAGACGGAAAGAACATATGAAAACAACCAACAAGAACAAAGGAATAAACACAAGAAAATGCCTTCTAAACCCACAGTACCAACAGATTCAGGGCAATGTTCTCAACGCCTAGTAATTGCCTTCCATGACAGATCAGAAGAAGACAACAAAGCCACCATCAGCTATGACAACATGACGAGTAGAGCGATGAATAAAACCATCGACCCACATTCCCATCCTTCCGCATTCATAGCACTTAAAAAGGATAGAGAAAAAGAAGGGAAAGAGGGAGAAAAAAACTACATAATAGAGATAAATGAGAGGGGAAGAATGGGTTATCCGGCAACCACGCAACAGCCTTCTTCGTACTGCTACTGAGGCCAACCTATGTGGGCCACTAAATGCATCATTCTTTCTCTCTTTCACCACCTCTTCACCTCACAAAAGAAGATCATCTCCTCTTTCTGCAACTCCATTCAACCATAAATGTAAACACCTCTGTCCCTGCTATCAGATCATGCAATCAAGAAGCCCACAATGTGAATACCCTTTCTGAGGCCAAACCCACTCTCTCTCACTTTTCCTCTACAGCTTTCTCCCTTAGGTCTCTGTGTGGAAGTTGACGATTAGGAGAACAGGGGAGAGGAATAGAAGAGCAGATGAAAAAGAGGAGAGAACCGAGATAGAGAGAGAGGGTGAGAGATGAAGAGATAGTGAGTGCAAAGAGAACAAGAGAGAGAGAGAGAAGAGAACCGAGATAGAGAGAGAGGCAGAGACGAAGAGAGAGCACAGAGAGAATAGGGGAGAGAGAGGAGAGAGAACCAAGATGGAGAGAGGGAGAAATGAGAAGAAAGAGAGAGAGTATGCAGAGAGAACACGAGGGAGATAGAAAAGAGGAGGGGAGGTACCTGGTTTTAGCTCTCACCTGGCGAGGAAGAAAGGTTGGGGTACCTGGTTTTATCTCTCACCTAGCGAGGAAGAAAGATTGGGGTACCTGGTTTTAATTCTCACATAGCAGGGAAGAAAGGTTGAGCGACAAGGAAAAAAGGTAGGGATTGCGTACCCCGTCGAAAATTGTTACCATTTTGGAGGAAGAACTCATGTGTAGGATGTCCGTCGAAAATTGTTACCATTTTGGAGGAAGAACTCATGTGTAGGATGTACTAAACAGTTCCATGCTAAAGTAATGGAGAAAGTTTGTCTTCTAGAGACAACCCTTCCCCCAAACGAACATGCTCTAATTGTAAGCATAAACAAATGAGATGTCAATCTTGGAATTGAGAAGTATGATGATAAGGATACTGGTGTCTCTAATATTAAACTGAAAATATAAGGAAAGAAATCTATGGAAGTTGGGCTGATGTTGAACCAAAAGATACACAAGATGTTGACAAAGCATGCATAAATACAGGATGTGTTAATTTCATTAGAGTACCAGAACTTAAGAAACCCTACTAAAATTTGGACCAACCGGATCATCAGTTTGTTAATTCTAACCGATGTAGATGAGCATGTTAGTGCCAAGTGAAGGAGGCAGTGCTCTAATTGAAACGGGAAAAGGAGAAAAAGAAGATGTTGAATATAGAGAATGAATCAAAGTTGTGAGAAAAAAGCCTAATGAAATAAAACAAAATTTTGATTTCAAACTACATACAAAAAATTGCATAAAGATATAAACAGATGACAAAGAGTAATAGAACTTAAGAAACTTACTAAAATTTAAACCAGACAAGGGTCATCAGTTTGTTAATTCTAAAAGGTTGAATACAGAGAAAAATTACAAGTAAAACAAAATTTTGATTTCAAACTTACAAAAAATTGCATGGTGATATAAAGAGATGACAAAGAGGGGATAAGAGTTAGACATATGTAAGAAGTAGATAGAAGAGAGTGCAGAAAAACAAGCAAGGAAGACAAACTAACTCACTGCAATGAACATAAAATAACCTCATTTATAAACATATATCATAATAAACTAAAGATAATTCAGGATAGCAACCCGTCTAGTGACACTTATGTGTATATATACATATATATATATATATATATATATATATATAAAGAGAAGATACTACAAAATTCCTATAGGCGAAAATGAACAGTGATTTCGCCTACCCTCATCATCGTCCAAAGTTCATCGCACGGTCACGATTGTCCAGTAGTGTTTTATTTCTCTTTTTTTTTCTACAAATCGGAATGATATGAAATTTGGAGCATGTGTTCATCAAAAATAAGTGAATTCAGGAAAAATATTAAAAAAAAAATTTACATGAAATAAATTGATCAAAATACCCCCCAAAAATTTCAGAGGTATTTTGATCATTTTTTTGCGAATTACTTTTTTTTATATTTTTATTAGGTGTGCCTCACTAAGATGTACACACGCTCCAAATTTCAAATCATTCCGATTTGCAGAAAAAAATGAAACACTACTGGACAATCGCGACCGTGCGATGAACTTTGGACGGTCATGAGGGTAGGCGAAATCACTGTTCATTTTCGCCTTTAAGCGTTGGAAAAACTTCAAATATATATATAGAAAAAAGCTAAAGAGTGCAGCCTAGCTTAGATAAGATAAATGCGTCAACGGCCCAGATCGAATCTGTGCTGACTTGACTATCACGGATGTCTGGTAGTGTTTGAATTTTAATTTTTTTTTTTATAAATCCAAATCACTTGAAATTTTAGGTGTATGTTCTTCTCATCAAGGCGCACCTAATAAAAATATAAAAAACATTATCCACAAAAACTTAATTGACCAAAATACCCCCGAAACTTAAAGGGACATTTTGGTCAATTTTTTCATGTAAAATATTTTTTTAATATTTTTGGAATATTCACCTATTTTTGATAAACACACGCCTAAAATTTTAAGTGATTTGGATTTGTAGAAAAAATTTAAAATTCAAACACTATCGGACATCCGTGATCATCAGATCGGTCCAGATTCAATCTGGGTTGTTGGCGCATTTAGCTTATCTAAGCTAGGCTGCATATCCTATCTTTATCCATATATATATATATATAGAAAGCTTTTAATTACTATCTAATAAAATGATCCAGTCCCATAAGCATAAAGATTACAAGTACCTACATATAGGCATAATACAAATAGCTATTAAGCCTCTTACAAGGTTAGAATTAAACAATTCAATATTATTATGTTTACGTGACAGTCGACACAAAAGGTTTACTGACTCAATGTTAAGAATAGTTGAATCGAATTTATGCATTGGTCCCTTCTACTTTAATTGCTTTCCGAATTTTTCAGTTTCTCTTAGAGACCCAAACCTACTCAAAGTACTTACACTAAACTTGAAAACACAAGGTTTTGACATGAACCCTGAGTCACAAAATATAGAATTAATATATAGAAGTTGTTATAAGGTTATGAACACGCTTAGTCCGAATGTGTTAAATATTGATACTAAAGGGCAAACTTTATTCTTCCATACCAACATGGAAAAATCCAATACTGTAATACCCAAATCTATAGATTGGTCCCAAATAAATCTACCAGAAACCTGGTCCATTCATAATGAAAATCAGCACTATAGGACTCCTATAAATACAAACCCAAAACAAATAATTGAGTACCCAGACGGAGACATTGAATTACAATTCAATAGTAATCGCAGAACTAGATTAAGGATTTCAGATGACAATAAGATAAAGTCACAGAAGAAAGTGTCGGCTCCTGCAAGACATTCTACTTCAACAATAGGAAATGAATTTATAATACAAGGTCTGAATAGAACAACGGACAATATTCATATACCAGAATACAAAGCTACAAATGCTAGTTCTTCAAGAACTGAGCTTACAAATTCGGACCTAGACTTCCAAGCCCTGACAATACAGAAAAAACAGAGGGTAGACTTAGAATTCATAAAAAATGACTACTTGTCAGAACAACATGCAAACATAAAAAATTGGTACTTAAAATATTTTTCAACAGAACTAATAGATGCTTGTCATAAAAGATATAATAAGTTCTTAAAAAAGTATGAGCAAAATATAAGGGTCTTTGAATGGCTTAAAGCAACCCTCAAAGAAAAGGGATATCAGATACCTAATTTTGAAATAAATACCCTTGAAAGTCAATACCAAACCTTTTATACAACTGAAGGAGAGGAGGTTCAAAGTATACATCCTCCAGAACGGGCTCTCCAAATAAAAGGAACGTCAAAGGGAAAATTAAAAACCCAGGCATCTCCCTCTAAGGTAATCCCAAGTGAACATACTCATAAGGTAGAAATAATTCCACTTATAGTAGAACAAAACAATTATACTAATATGTATCTTCAATCTCTTGGAAAACAAGCCACTAGGATAGAAAATATTATTAGTCAACCTCAAAGAAAAATAGAAGAAAAAAAGAAGGCAATAATATTCAAACCACCTCCAACAATAAATAAAGACCGATTTAATCTAAAAGAAGATAATAAAGATTTAATGAATGAATTAGTAAAAAGACTATCACAGTTAAATTTAAAAGAATCAAAGGGGAAAGGAATAGTAGTAGAATCAAAAGCCATGGTTCTTCAGGAAGAACAAATAAAACTTGATGAAATACCAAATATAGAACAAGCCTTTAAAGAAAAAAATCTTGAAATTAACAGAATAGATTATGGGAAAAAATGGAGACCTACTTCTCTTGCAAGGATGTACCATACTCGCCCTACAACCGTAGATATACAATTCGAGGAAGATCTAATTTCTCATATGGTGTCATATTCAGGAAGAACCATAGTTAATTGAAATATAGATGGAATGTCAGACCATCAGATATTAGATACCATGAGACATATGACCATGTATACTATAACATGCAAAGTCTCAGGCAGCCATGATCAAGATGTTGCTAAAGCCATTATATGTGGCTTTACTGGCTGGTTAAGGGGCTGGTGGGACTTCCATATGAGTGAAATTACTAAAAACCAAATATTAAATGCAACTCGTCTATAGGTTGTAAAAAATGAACATAATCAAGATATACCGTATAGTGAGAGCGATGCGGTAAATACACTCATATATACGATAACCCTTCACTTTGTAGGTAGCACTACCCTACTAGATGCTAGGTCTGAAGATTTGCTTTCTAATATTAGATGTCCTACACTCTCATTATAAATGGTATAAGGATGTCTTTTTCTCAACACTCTTATTAAGAGAAGACTCCAGTGCTGACCACTGGAAAGAAAAATTCATAGCTGGTCTCCCTTACCTTTTTGTAGAAAAGGTTAAGAATAGACTAAAAAATAAAAATAATGGAATAATCCCATATTCTCAGTTTACATTAGGAGAACTTTCTGCAGAAATATGTGCAGAAGGTTTAGCTCTTTCTACTGACCTAAAATTAAAAAGGCAGCTAGATAAGCAAAGAATGACAGGAAAGAAAGAATTAGGAGACTTCTGTGAACAGTTTGGTTATAATATAATTCCTTCAATTAAAAAACACTATAAGAAAAGAAATAAAAAATATAGACCTTTAAATAAACCCTCGAAAAAAGACCAAAGGAATAAATTTATTAAAAAATTTGCCCTTAAAAATAAATTTAAATCAAGGAAAAAGAAACTTCCAGTTTGTTATAGATGTGGAAAAGTTGGCCACTACAAGAGTACTTGTAGAGTAAAAAAGAAAATAGATGCTTTAGAACAAGAAGAAACTATAAAAGGTCAAATATATGATATTATCCAAATTAATGAAACTGATAGTGACTATTCAGAATCCGAGACAGAATCATTAATAGGTAAAATAGAAGATGAAAACTTCCTATGGAGTAGTTTGGAATCAAATCAGGATTCAGACCTGATGTAAAAATGAATGATTGTTTCTGTAATACCCTTATTAAAGAAGAAAATTTGATTTTAGACCTTATAGATAAAATCTCTGACCCAGGAGAAAAAACAGAAGCAATAACTCAATATATACAAGTAACTAAAGCAAAAAATAAACCTCCGCAACTGGTAAAACCCCAAGATGATTATAGTCTGTCTGAAATACTTAAAAGAATAAATAAAAGAAATAATACAACAAAAGAACCAACTATAGCAGAATTAAAACAAGAGATTAATGAAGTAAAACCTGAAATACAACAATTGAAAAACAGAATTAGAATACTAGAAATGAGTACTGAATTTTCGGAAGACGGTTCTGATGAAGAGTTAGAGTTTAATGAACTACTTAAATCTAGTAATAAAATGATACCTAGTGATAAAACGGAATCATCCGGTGAAAACCATTTAAACATAATAGATAAGGTTATTACCCAAAAATGGTATACTTTCGTACGAATAGTGGTAAAAAATGATTATAGTTTTAAATCTCTTGTTCTTATAGACTCTGGAGCTGATTTAAATTGCATAAATGAGGGATTAGTACCAACAAAATATTTTGATAAGACTACTCAAATACTCAATACAGCTGATGGAAGCAAGCTTTTAATAAACTACAAAGTAACAGATGCAATTGTTTGAAAAAATGGCAGCTGTTTTGACACACCTTTTATCATGGTCAAAGGATTGAGCCAAGCCGTCATATTAGGAACTCCATTTTTAAATCTACTTTATCCTTTAAAAATAATTAATACAGGAATAAAGACAAACCTAAATGGCCATAGAATTAAGATTGACTTTATAGACAAGCCAAAGGTAAAAGAAATAAGATATAAACAAATAGAAAATGAGTTGTTACTCCCGGAAGTTCAAAAGAAAATTGAAAATATTAAAACCCAATTAGAAAAAGAAGTCTGCAGCGAATTACCAAACGCATTCTGGAACAGAAAAAAACATATGGTAAGTTTGCCATATGAAGAAGGGTTCACAGAAAATAAAATTCCTACAAAAGCAAGACCAATACAGATGAATTCAAAATTACTAAAAATATGTAAAAAAGAAATAGATGAATTACTTCAGAAAAATTTAATAAGAAAAAGCTCATCTCCTTGGAGTTGTGCAGCTTTCTATGTTGAAAAAGCCTCAAAAAAAGAAAGATGAGTACCTAGATTAGTAATAAACTATAAACCTTTAAATAAAGTACTGAAATGGATAAGATATCGAGTACCCAATAAAAGAGACCTACTAGATAGGTTACTCAATGCCTGTATATTCTCAAAATTCGACATAAAATCCGAATATTGGCAGATCCAAATAGATGAAAAGGACCGATATAAAACAGCTTTTAATGTTCCTTTCGGTCAGTATGAATGGAATGTCATGCCATTTGGCCTTAAAAATGCCCCTTCTGAATTTCAGAAAATAATGAATGATGTGTTTAATCCCTATATTAAATTTATGATTGTCTATATAAATGATGTTTTAATCTTTTCAGAAAATCTTCATCAGCATTTGAAGCATATTAATGCCTTTCTGAACGCATTAAAAAATGCAGGCTTATTTGTTTCTGCTAAGAAAATTCATTTATGCCAAACCAAGATTAGATTCTTAAGGCATAATATATGTCAAGGAACTATTATCCCAATTGACAGAGCAATAGAGTTTGAAAGTAAATTTCCTGATACAATCTTAAATAAAACAGAGCTTCAGAGATTTCTAGGATGCTTAAATTATATTTCTGATTCCTAGAACAATTGGCAATCATAGCAAAACCTTTATATGAAAGGTTAAAAAAGAATCCTCCTAAGTGGACCCATGAGCATACTGTTGCAGTCCAAAAGCTCAAGAGTAAAGCCAAAGAACTCCCTTGTCTGGGATTATCCGACCAAGATGCCTATAAAATAATAGAGTGTGATGCCTCCGAACTTGGATTAGGAGGAATATTAAAAAAAAAAATTGGCAATACAGAACAACTAGTTTGTTATACCTCCAAAGCATGGAATACTACACAACAAAATTATTCCACTGTTAAAAAAGAAATTTTGGCCATTGTCCATTGTGTTACTAAATTTCAGAGTGATATCTTAAAGACTACCTTTTTAATACGTACTGACTCTAAAGCCGCTACAGAAATTCTGCAAAAAGATGTCAAGAATCTCGTCTCTAAGCAAATTTTTGCCTGATGGCAAGCTATCCTTTCCTCTTTCGATTTTACTATTGAACACCTTCATGGTACCTCTAACTCTCTTCCTGACTTTCTCACTCGCGAATTTTTGCAGGGGGTAGAGAGATCTAGCCAGCCAGCAACCTAGCCAGCAGCAAAAGCAAATATTAAATATGAACATACAAAATAAAGGAAATGCTAAAATGGAAATTGTTCCATCTCCATATGTTGGCTCTCTAATAATCAGTTACCCACCTTCTTCACCCTCTTCACCTGCTAGACCTTTGACAATCTATCCAGAATATTCTAATCAAATAAGCCAGTACCCAAGCCCAGTATTCTCCCAGTCACCAATCCCAAATAAAGTATCTCCCACAGGAAAATCTCAATTTGAAGAAACCACTTTTCTAATAGACTCCATCATAGAAGATGAACATTGGGCTCTAAACCCAGAAAAGGTTGCCAACATTTATTTACTCAATAACTTGAATCCATCTAATGGCAATAAAACCAGAAAATGGTACGAAGCCATTCTACTTGAGACAGGTTCAATTACTTTAGTTCCCTTATATCAAAGGATTACGAAAATAATTGCCTACTCAAAATTGCAAATAAGAAAAATATTGTCTTATAAAGATTGGGAGGACGAAAACTACGGGCTCCAGACTTCCATAACAAGTATTACAAATACTCAAAATATATGGATTCCTAGCATATGGTTTTTGCAATCCAAAATATTAATAACTCCCATACTTGGTTTATCCAAATTAAAACGCCTGTTATTGAGCCATTTCCAAATTGGTTCAGAAACTGGTTCCTAATTTGGGGATCTGATTCCCAAATCCTTCCAGAAAAGCTACAAATAGCCCAGGCTAAATTTGTAAAATTTAATAGGAAAGATCCTAATATAGACCACCATTTGTACTTTATGGCTATCTATCAGGTACCATGGATTATGAAATGGAAATTCGAAATATCTGAGAACTTGACAAATAATTTTGAATATATCCCAAGATTGGGATAAAAGATTTTTATAAAATGGTGGGATGTGTTCGAGAATAAAGCTCTTGATCTTGAAAATATAAAACTGAAGAAAATACCAAAACAAGTTCCATATGAAAACCTAAATAGTCTTTCATAATATATTAATAAAATGAAAAGACAAAACCCTGCGTCCACCAAGGAAGAACTAAAAAGACAACTGTTGGAAATTCTTGAAGGAGAGGCAGACGATGCAGCTATGTCTTCTCAGAATGAAGAAGAAGAATACAGAATGGACGATGATGAATTCTCCGATAGAACCAAATCGGAAGCCCAAGGCTCAAAAAGGCCCGATAATCCAAAAAGATTCTGCAGAGTACTCCCACTTACCAAAAGCAAAAACCTACGGACAAAATAAGTGACAGCCACCTGATCCTAAACAGTACTCCCACTTACTGACAGCAAAGCCCTGCCAACATTACAGTAACAGACACGACAGCTACTAGTCCACCTGTCCCTGCCGACACCAGAAAAGCAACCACCTGTCAAAAAGAAGATGGCTACCAGTCCACCTGTCCCTGCTTACACCAGAAAAGCAGCCACCTGTCAAAATGAAGACGGCTACCAGTCCACCTGTCTCTGCCGATACCAGAAAAGCAGCCACCTATCAAAAAGGAGACATGACTAATACAAAATCATGCAATGGAATTTGAAATCCGGCGATTATAAATACAAGGATAGCCTCCCAGTGGAAGGCAGGCTGGAGAACTCAACTTCTCTATTCCTCTAAAGCCCTTTCTCTGAGCCCTCTCTCTTGTATTTAATTTCAGAAGTTTTCTAGGAAGGCTATATACCTGTGCTCTTTCAGTTCTTCATATTTTCCGAGTAACTGTTGCGAATCTATTTCTCAGTAAGATCGCTACTCTCTGTTCTCTGTAAAATTTTACTGTTTGTAGTTCTTGCCGTGGTATATTATAAACCACATAGAGTGATACTAAATGTGTAACTGTAATATCACCTCTGTTCAGAGCTATTGCCCTGAAGAATGGAAACTGTTTACTAGTTTATGTATCTGTAACCAGTAAGTCCTGTAACCTTTCTCTATTAATAAATACTTGTTTTCTGTGCTGTTTGAAATGCAATTAAAATTTATATTTAGCACTAAGGTACGAGGAACTGTGTATACTAGTTGGATAATTCTTGATATCTCTCCTTTTTCTGTATTTGTTATAATATTAGTTTTACTATATTTAGGATTTGTTAAAATATTTACTTCAGTGAATAATTGCTGAAAACTAGATTGCTCAAATTTCTAAAAATAGACTTAAAGTCTGAAGAAAGATTGCTGGGAATATTAGTGGTATCAGATATATATATATATATATATATATATATATATATATATATATATATATATATATATATGTGGATTGGATCCTATCAGCCTACAATTAACAGCTACAGTGTCAGCCAACGGCCCAGATTGAATCAATCTGCGCCGATCTAATGGTTACAACCTCATTTCGTATTTAAATTTTTATTTCTTATTTTACAAATTAAAATCACTTGAAATTTTAGACGTTCATTCTTCTCATCAAGTCGAACTTAATTAAAAATATTAAAAAATAATTCACAAATCACTACTTACAAATCTAACTCGTGAATTCTTGCAGAATTGGCTTGGATCACCCATAAGGGAAAGGCTACAGAATACACCGATAAGCGAGCAACAATGGGATATTCGTCTCATGGCCGGAAAATAACTCTCTTCAGATTCTTTCCTCTTCAAAAAGTCTTAACAGTCAAAGACAAAGATCTATCAATAACCCCTATGGAACTTGCCAAAAAATACAAGGGACCAAAAGCGTATTTTCCAATCAAAACCTTTAAAAAAGATAGAGAATATTATGCGAAAATTCTGATTCAAACTAATAGTGCTTATATAAAGCATGAATACAGATCTATGACAAAAATTGCTTATTCAAAGCTCAAAATAAGAAAAATACTATTGCCCGAAGAGTTTAATGCCGGTTACACCCAATGTATTTCTGGAAAGATCTTATAGAAGGAGAAAATTCTAATATATTATTTTTTCAGCATATTTAAAAATGAATTATTTTAATTACATGGATGCCTGGAATAATGTCTTATCTTACCAAAATCGGGGTTATACCCATACATGGATGATCTAGAGCTGTGCAAGTTGTACCCAAGAATCTTTCCCGAATTAGTTCTCAATTCGGTAAAAACCTTCGGGTGAAAAGAGAAATTTTACCAAGAAGACTCTTAGATCACTTTTATGCGAAAGTGGGATACAATGATAAGTCAATGGCTCGGTTTATAATGAAGAAACATATCCCATGGATAATCAAATGGAAGTATGAAATTGATAATGAAACAGATCCTCTAATTTTGGCCAAAATAATAGAAGGAAGATGGTATGCGAAGAACAATATTGAGCGATAGATCTTGATGATGAGATGGAGGACCTAGAAACAGAAGACAAGGTGTCCAGCTCTGAACACTGGAGTCAGGGTGAAGATCGGACTCCAGCTTATGTCTGAAAAATTGCTTATCAGCCCTAAAAAACTTATCAGCCTTAATTACTCTTAAAGAATAGAAGCTGAGATATTTCTCAGCCAGATGACTTCAGCAAAAGATTCTCTGATATCAGCCTACCCTACCACTTATTCAAGCCTTATGTCAGAAAGGACGCTACCACTTATTACACCGGTTTAAAAAATAAAAAATAAAAGCTATGAAGGTACTACCCTGCCACCTAGTGAAGTACTATGCCACTACCCGAAGATTCCCATACCACCTAAAAAAGTCGTTTTGAAGATGTCAGAGCTACCTGCCATGCCAGTTGATCGAAAAGAAAGAAGATCCTTAAGGATAACTATGCACCTCACCAAGCACCTACTCAAAAGGATGATTCCTGAAGCCACCTGTCAAGGAAGAGATAAAGATGTCATAAACTTGATGTTGCCAAATGACACCTGTATTCCAGAGGATAACCACGCCGAAAAAGTTGACAGACCACCTGTCCAAAGAGAAGCAAGGCCTTATCAAGAAGGATACCTGAAACCTCTATAAAAGGGGCAAAGGCAAGAGATCAACTCTAAAAAACTTATCAGCCTTAATTACTCTTAAAGAATAGAAGCTGAGATATTTCTCAGCCAGATGACTTCAGCAAAAGATTCTCTGATATCAGCCTACCCTACCACTTATTCAAGCCTTATGTCAGAAAGGACGCTACCACTTATTACACCGGTTTGAAAAATAAAAAATAAAAGCTATGAAGGTACTACCCTGCCACCTAGTGAAGTACTATGCCACTACCCGAAGATTCCCATACCACCTAAAAAAGTCGTTTTGAAGATGTCAGAGCTACCTGCCATGCCAGTTGATCGAAAAGAAAGAAGATCCTTAAGGATAACTATGCACCTCACCAGCCACCTACTCAAAAGGATGATTCCTGAAGCCACCTGTCAAGGAAGAGATAAAGATGTCATAAACTTGATGTTGCCAAATGACACCTGTATTCCAGAGGATAACCATGCCGAAAAAGTTGACAGACCACCTGTCCAAAGAGAAGCAAGGCCTTATCAGAAGGATACCTGAAACCTCTATAAAAGGGGCAAAGGCAAGAGATCAAGGCATCGATAGATCAATCGAAAATGTCCGTCCCTTCTCTTCTCTCTATCTTGCTTCGCTCTCTCTCTCTCTCTCTCCCCATCGGAGTGAGGATTCTCTCTCTGACATTCTCTCCTTCCTCTCTTCGTCTTCGCCTTGAAGATCTATTTGATCGCTGTAAATACTATGTATGTGTCTTGTAAAGTTCATACAAGTTAGAGTGTTTATTAGAAGAGTTAAAATCAAAAGAATTGTCAGAGTCAGATACGTGATCAGGCCATGAGCATGTCATGCATTGAAGTTCGTTTCTCGTCTCTAGTTTCTGTCACTGTGCAATTCCAATAAAATCTTGTTCATGTGAATTTATTTAAATTCGTAATTTTTTGTTCTTTTACTTTTTGATTAATTTATTAGATATAAAAGTAACACGTCAAAAGATAGGCACTATTCATGTACATTTTAAAATAACACATGTACCTGATCACTATTCATTTCAGTAGATACTATTTATGCTTAAATCCTTAAACTCTACAAAAAACCTTAAACTATATGCGCAATGTTGAGGTAGTCTCGTTAGACTACATTTGATAGATTATATTATTCATCATAAATAGGCGGTCACCATTCACATAGTTTCTCAGCACTATTCACATAACACTATTCACTTGACACTATTCATCGTTACTATTCCTTGCACACTATTCACTCATTTAGCAATATATTAGTTTTTTAGATTTTTACAAAATACCTTAACCTACATGCGAAATGTTGAGGTAGTCTCGTTAAACTACATTTGACAGATTATACTATTCATCGTAGATAGGCGGTCACCATTCACATAGTTTCTCAGCACTATTCACATAATACTATTCACTTGACACTATTCATCGTTACTATTCCTTGCACACTATTCACTCATTTAGCAATATATTTACAAAATTTATCCCCGTTTCGTTTAAATGGTATCATAGCTACTTTGTTTATTAGTTGGATTGTATTAGTTTTTACACGCTTCGATCCAAATGGTATCAGAGCCAAAGACAATCCAAAACAGAGCCAAATGATCAGATAAACCTATAGGCAGAGCCAAAGTGGACCCAAAACCGAGCCTAATAATCTGTTTAAACCTGTAGTTTAAAATGCCAAATTCCGAGTAGAACCTAGTCTAAAGCCAAATTCTAGTCAACTTCAGTACTTAGGTTGTTAACTAGAGTATGTTAGTAACTAGTACTTCTAAAACCTAGTTTTGCTTTAGAAACAGTTTTGTTTAAAGTTAAAATCTAACTGGAGGTGAGGCCAACCAATAGTCGAAGGTGGAAGCCAACTTGTAAGCAGTTGTCTAGATCAGTGAGGGAGGCCGTTGTTTGCCGCTTGAGTTGATACATGGCTTTTTAGGTCGTTTGTGCATTGTGACGGTTATTGCTAAGCAGAACGTTTTAAGCCTAAGGAACGTCAGACGTAGTAACTAAAGGTTAGATGGAGATTTTGAACGAGACTTCGACTAAATCCAAAATAGAACAAGAAGTCTTAAATAGTAGCAATTCTAGATTCACAATACTAAATACGAAAGAACAAGATTTTGAATCTTTAGCTGTCCCAACTAATTGGAAACTACCTATCATAAAACCCACTAGTATCTATAGGATAGGAACCTTCAACCTTAGAGCCAAATACACTGTTAGGACAATAGAAAAAACTTTATCATTAAAAGACGATCAGACACTCATACAATCATTTCGCATGTAGTTTAAGGTTCTTTCTGGAGTTTAAGGATTTAAACGTGAGTAGTATCAACTGACATGACTAGTAACCAGATATATACATGTTATTTTAAAACTGACATGAATAGTGTTTAACTTTTGACGTGTAATTTTTATATATAATAAATTGATCAAAAAGTAAAAGCACAAGTACAAAGCACAAAAAACTACAAATTTAAAAAAATTCACATAAACATGATTTTATTGGAATTGTACAATGACAGAACTAGAGACGAGAAACGGACTTGTATACACAATGGGCTCATGGCTTGATCGCGTATTTAACTCTGATAATTCTTTTGATTACAACTCTTTTAATAAACATTCTAACTTGTATGAACTTTATAAGACAAATACAAAGTATTTACAGTGATCAAATAGATATTTGAAGCGAAGACGAGCAGAAAGGAGAAAAGAGGAAGGGGAGAATGTCAGAGAGAAAGAATACCCACTCTGATGGGGAGAGAGCGAAAAAAGATAAAGAGAGAATTAGAGAGAAGAGAGGGGACTTATTCGATTGATCTACTGATGCCCTAATTTCTTACCTTCTGCCTTTTTTATAGATGTTTCAGGCATCCTTCTTAATAAGGCCTTGCTTCTCTTTGGACATGTGGTCTATCAACTTTTTCAGTATGGTTATCCTATGGAAACAGGTGTCATTTGGCAACATCAAGTTTCTGACATCTTCATCTCTTCTTCGACAGGTGGCGTCAGGAATTGTCGTTTTGAGCAGGTGGCTGGTGAAGTGCATAATTATCCTTAAGGATCTTCTTTCTTTTCGAACAAGTGGCATGGCAGGTCGTTCTGACATCTTCAAAAAGGCTGTTAAGTGGTATGGGAATCTTCGAGTAGTGGCATAGTACTTCAACAGGTGGCAGAGCCTTCATGGCTTTTATTTTTTATTTTTTAAATAGGTGTAATAAGTGGTAGCATCCTTTCTGACAGAAGGCTTGAATAGGAGGCAGGGTAGGCTGGTATCAGAGATTCTTTTGCTAAAGTCATCTGACCGAGAAATATCTTGACTTCTATTCTTTAAGAGTAATTAAGGCTAATAAGCTTGTTTAGGGTTTTTGAGAATAATTTAGAGCTATGAGCTCATCCTTCCATCATGTTATCGAGATTTGCCAGTCCCACATCGTCTAAGGTTTCATAAAAATCTGATCCATCATCTTCATGATTTTGATAGCATTTCTAATCATTCATTTTCTTTAACAGTCTTTGTTTTATTTCGGGACTCCCTTTTACTTGGGCTACTTTTATTGTATTGAGATACATTTCACAGCTGTCTAATTTCTCATATCACTCTTTTGGTATTGCCAAAGTCCAATTAGAGGGGTCAATAACGAGAATTCTTTCATGATGAAAGATCTCTCAAGTTTCACTATAGGAATGAACCAGTACAACTTCATAAATATTTTTAAATCCTTCTGCTCTTCCTTCAGGGATATCTTTCTTTTCATAAAATAATCCTTTTTGAGTTTGAGAAGGGCAAAACTCTTCTTTCTCCATGGTTAATTATAAAAACATGATTGGGCTGCAAATAATTTTTCTTGGTAAATTTTTGGGATGGCATTGCAACAACTAGCAAAAAGAGGTCTTGAAAGGGTTTTTAGGAGGCAAGACAACATTTTAGGAATCCCCTTTTCATCGGATTCGAGATAAAAGCTTGAAATTAATCCTCCTGTCTTTAATAATTCTTCCTCTTCATTGTCTTGAAGGTGTATTCCAAGGAAGACCTTTTTTCCAACAAATTCTTTTTTGTTTGTAATAAGTGAAATCTTGAAAGTAGCTCCAAATTTCTATAAGATATTTTGCTTGAGCTTTTCAGCTAATTTCTTTTGATACCTCATGAGGCAATTTTGGTATTTGTCTTGAGCTTTCTCCCTTTCCTTTTTTTTTTAAAGCAGCTTGTATTATCTCTTTCTCCTTTTTTCTTTTAGCTTCTTTTATTCTCTTCCAGGGTCCATCCTAGAGAATATACAAGATGGTCTAAAGATTCTTGTACACAAAATATTCTTGTTAGCATAGCTTTAGTCTTAACCATTTGCAAATTCATCTGTGAGAATAATATCGGCCAAGTCCTCAGTAACTCCTTTTATTTTTGCTAGCAAAGAGATATCCTTATGCTGGAAATCTGAGCGCCTTGCGAAATGGAGCCTAGATTCTTTAACCTCGAGTATGTATGAGGCATCAAAAGTTCACGTGTTGAGAAAGCAATTTCTCAAAGAGGTGTGAGGGTCACCTCCTAGTCAGAATTTTATAAGTTAGCCTCATGTTTAACTGCGATTGGCCAGGGCTTGGAGAATCCAAATGATAAAAATAGAACCTGAGTACTTATTGAGTATTCGCCCAGTATGGAATGGTCAAGACTTGTTGGACATAAGTCTGTATCCTGACACGAGACCATTGCATGATATATGCATTTTTATTTCATATGGGAAGTCACTCTTTTAAATGCATTATTCGAGTTTGGAAGAGCTAGTGCACATGTGCTTTGAGAGGACCCCTGTAATTGAATTAGATCATGTCCCATAGGAATACACTTGTGATCCATTGAGAGCCGGATGATTGAAAGTTCGTGCTCAGCGGCTTTGATGTGGCCAATTATGTGTCCCTGCTTTAGATCGTGGAATATAGGAATCTAGACTCGGCGAAACATCATTCGGACTAGCCCAATGGAGTATCCTGATACCTACAGCTATAAGCCTAAGTTCTCACTATCCCTTTTGTCCGATTTTATAATGATGATAAAAACCTAATAATTGCTCACAAATACTTTAAATATTTATTGTGAATTTTAGATTTTTTAAAATTTTTATTTGCTCAAAAATGAGGTTTTTCGAATTCCTTGCCTAAAATTCTACTTTAGTCCTAACCTAGTAGTGCCACGTGGCATCGGAGTGGCCATAGGGCTGCATGTGGCACCCCACTACCCAACTGGGCATTGATCCCTAGGCGGGGGGGACCAGTTTGGCATTTGACAGTTTGTTTTACAATGGGTTGTGTTATGGTGTCTTGTTATATATTGTTATATAGTGTTATACCTACAAGGCCCCTTTCCATCACATGTTTTAATTAACTCACACATGGGCCATGTATGGCACACTTATATACCCAATCAAATTCCTAGGGAAGAACTATTACAACTACTTCCAAACAAAAGGGTCACTTGTTATGAAAAATTAAGATAACCAATTGAAAAGCCTATCCAAGCAACAAACCCTGTATATGTTGCAATGGACGACGGAACTGTAGAATTCAAATTTCCAACCAATCTTCCAATAAACCATACACAATCAATATTCTCAACACAAATGATAACAACTCCAATCATAGCCTTCAAAAATGATAGAACACCCATCCATGAAGGAAAGACCAAAGAAAGACACGAACCATTTGACCGCTTTTGATCTAATGAATAAAGATATGAACGAACCAAAAAGATCAAATAAAAAGAGATTTTCTGAACTGAAACATAGGGAAAGATATAAAAATGGAGATCCCACGGTAGGAACCCTAGGCGAACCAACAGGAACGTATGAATTTTTGGTAGAATATGGAAACCCCAATCCAGTTCAACCAACCCCACTTAGAAGAACGCCCCACACCCTATCAATCACGACGACCATCATCACCACCTACCCAACCCATATTGCCATATGATTAAAAGGCTCTAAAATTTATAGAGCCCCAACAAAATTTAAAACTCAACCCATAGAATGTTATATGTTTGACCCCCTCCTTCTCAAACTACTGTGAGCAATTCCCTCCATTAAAAACGTTTGAAAATCTAGCAAGAGTTTATAGTCATACTTGGAAAATCAAAAAAACCCCAAATGTCCATGCCCAAGACCAAAACCAGCCCTTAGATGCAAAAGCAGCTTTAAAATTGGCAATATGAAAAAGCCCATATCCAAAACAAAGCCTTAGGGAAAGTCCTTGAAAACCAAAAATCACAAACCACAAATCGATTTAGAATTAAAAACAAGAATTAAAAATCTTCATGACCAATTACTTGAAATATCATCAACTAATATCATGAATATATCCAAAAAGCAAACAAACTATTAGTCCTCAAAGAAGAAGAAAAATGAAAACCCAAATCATTATAGTATACTTCAAACAATAGTAGTACTATGAAATTACAGTAATGAAGATGAGAAAGAATGAGAAGTAGATAAGATGAAAGACTCTCTCTAGACCTCGATCCTTTTGAGGAATACATCCCATGAGGCTGACAGGGTAGAGAAAAAATATAGGGTGGTATGGGTTGGAGCATCGAAAGCCACCTTGGCTGCATCCAGCTCGCGAATCATCGTACGTGGTCTCCCACCTTCCACTGCTCTAGCATGCGAAAGTCTAGTAATTGCTTCATGACGAGAACCTTTCGATTTTGTGAAGGTGTATCATATGCTTTCTTGAGGCTATCCATTATTTCTTTCACTATCCTGCACACCTCATACTCTCTTGCATGTGTCTCAGTCATTGTGTTCATTGCAGTTCGATTCTTAAAGACCCAGGTGGCAGAGGCATCTCTAGTGGCCTAAGCAGCATTCCCATTATGACTGTGAGTGATTACAATGAGTCAAGGTTTGGCTCTTGTCCTCTCAAAGCCTAGTTCACTCACACAGGCAAACTAAAACACAGAGAACACGATCCATTCACAAACGCCCAAGCTACAAATGTCATGAGGCATCCATACCGAGGGAACCCATAAACCTCTCGATCTAAAGAAAAAAATGGCTTCTCTGAATCGCCTCACAAGCCAGGGTTTTCAGGCTTTAACCGAATCCCAGTTCACATAGACATAATTCCATCATTCTCACTTGGCCTTTTTTTGAGGCTTTGAGAAGAGGTAGGAGCGAAACTATGTCTTTGAGCGATCAACATGCTCACCCAACCCTCTGGTTGCATTCTTTTGACAAACTTCTTTTACTGATATCCTTATGTTAATGTAAAATGTCATATCATGACACAACACATGGTATTATATCAGGTGCAACTTTATTATCTTTCTTGAGGCTATAGATCGATAAATGAAAATTGACCTCTATGCAATTTTACTATGCTTGCTGAGTTATGACTGTCCTTAAAGACTCTCATTGCCTTAGAGAGAGACTTTATTTTGGATATCACACTACCTGGTCATGTTGTCATCTAGCAGTCTAAATTAGTCTAGTCACAATTCTTTCTTGTGATGATAAATGAACGATTTGTTTAAAAGTAATGTGCCACTCCCACTGATGTAATTAGTGGTTTGAATGAAAATCACTTTTCTTTTGACAAAGAATGAAAATCATTCTTTTGATAAAAAAATGAAAATCACTCTCAGTGATGGTGGGTTGGCAGTCCTGAAGATGCGTTGTTGCATCGCATGCACAACATGGCATTTCCCAATCGAAGGCAGTGATTACATAGCTTCTTCTCGGCTAGAAAAGCATTTTTGTATAATTCTCCAAGGGATGTTGCCTGAAGGGGGATGTTTTTTGTTGCCAAGATCTTTGAAACTTCATCTCCTAAAGGTTTTGGGCAGGTATATGTCTACTTGAGGTTTCACATCATCATGTCCTCCTAGGGTATTGGGACATTTGCTCATTATGCCTTTCAAGGTCTTTCTTGGTGAAGGAGCAACATTTTGCTCTATGATATTTTTCTCTTGCTTGGGAGACAAAATGCTTGGAATTCCCTAAGAGGTATGAATACGTACCATGAAGGTTTCTAGTGAATCTGACTGGATCAACTAGAGTTGTAAAGCGACCGTAAACCCTAAACTTAAAACAATTTTAAAACAATGAGGCGACCCTAAACCTTAAACCTAAACAATTTTAAAATAATCCTTAAACTGAGGTAACTTTATGGCGAACGAAACCCTAACCTATTGATGTAAAAGATCCATAGAATGGCTATCACAGAGCATACGGGCGTGTAAGGGCAATCAACAAGAAAACATAGAGGGTGGAGAGATGAAATATCAAAGTGAAAAACCAAGAAAAAATTAAGCACACAAAACACATGAATATGTCATTGGTTTAGTTTATTAGTTTAGTAGTATCTGAACCTTTATTGGTATCAAAGCCAAGTAAGTCTTCCATAAGACGAGAGTAAGTGCGTCAGATATCTGAAATGCTAAAGATAACAATGAGTACCAAAAGACTATCCAATACGTCTGAATCCCTAAGCTCTTCTTGCTCATCAGTTAGATCCAGTTCAGTTTTAGCATTACAAAGGCTATACCAAATAGATTATATCCTTGAAGCCTCAACCAGCACTCTCCCAGAATTACCCCTCCTAAACCCCTATCATATATTTAAAAAGGACTTTTCACCATCCGTCAACAAAACCATACGAATGCTAGTTAAACAAAAAGCACCATAGTCTACAAAACAATTCCTTCATACCTCTGGTTCTGACCAGTATCCTACACCTGCTACAGGTGAAGAACAACTATTTACCTTGACTTTGCAAGAACACCTTCCAAACCTTAAGAATGAAAAATATTGACATATTCATTTTGGAGCAGTAAGACTCGCATTAACATTTCATGGAAGAGAAGGCCTTCCAATCTCATCCAGAATAGCTTTACTAGACACAAAGTTCTTGAAATATGAGCATGCTTGCATTGCCACTGCTTCAACCACCTTAAATTATGGAACAATATTCATAAACTCTTTTTACAAATTTCACAATGACCCATGCAGATCCAAATATGCTGAAAGCTTTAAAAGTTCAAATACAAATAACCGGTACCCCAATGGTCTAAGATTCACACAATGCAACCTTTTACTAAATAACCTACAAAACCATGCCCTACAACTACCACTACCAAAGGAGCTCAATCCAAATAAATCTTTGTTCATAGTGAAACAAGAGCACCTTGCCACACTTATATACCCAATCAAATTTCAAGGGAAGAACTATTACGACTACTTCCAAACAAAGGGGTCACTTGTTATTAAAAATTAAGATAACCAGTTGAAAAACCTACCCAAGCAACAAACCCTGTATATGTTGCAATGGACGATGGAACTGTAGAAATCAGATTTCCAACAAATCTTCAAATAAACCCTACACAATCAATATTCTCAACACAAAATGTTAATAACTTCAATCATAGCCTTCAAAATTGATGGAACACCCATCCATGAAGGAAAGCCAAAGAAAAACACAAACCATTTGACCCCTTCGGTAATAGTGTTGGGTGTATTCATGACCATTTGACCAGTTTGATCTAATACATGAAGATATGAACAAACCAAAAATATAAAATAAAAAGAAATTTTCTGAACTAAAACATAAAGAAAGATATGAAAATGGAGATCCCACGATAGGAACCCTAGGTGAACAAACATGAAGGTATGAATTTTTAATAGACTATGGAAAGCCGAATCAAGTTCAACCAAACCCCTACTCTAGAAGAATGCCCCACACCCTATCAGCCACCAGGACCATCATCACCATCTACCCCACCCTTAATGCCATACTATCAAAAGGCTCTAAAATTTTTAGAGCCCCAACAAAAATTGGAAACTCAGCCCGTAGAATGTTATATGTTTGACCCCCTCCTCTTCAAACTACAATGAGAAATTCCCTCCATTAAAAACCTTTGAAAATCCAACTCGAGTTTATAGTCATACTTGAAAAATCGGAAAAAACCCAAATGTCCATGCCCAAGGTCAAAACCAACCCTTAGCTGCAAAAGCGGCTTTAAATTGACAATATGAAATTCCCATATCCAAAACAAAGCCTTGGTGCAAATCCTTGAAAACCAAAAATCACAAACCACAAATTGTTTTAGAATTAAAAACAAGAATTCAAAATCTTCATGACCACTTACTTGAAATATCAACTAAATATCATGAAAATCCTCAGAAAGCAAACAAACTATTAGTCCTCAAAGAAGAAGAAAAAATAAAACCCTAATCACACAATAGTACTATGAAATTACAGAAATGAAGATGAGAAAGAAGGAGAAGTAGAGAAGATGGAAGACGATTTCTAAAACTTCATCCTTCTGAGAACATGTCTGGTTCCTCTTATAGTCGTTCTGAGGCTTCGGATTTCAAACTCGTTTAATTCCGCATAATAGAAAGTTGGATGCTTTCTTATCTTTAATAGGACAAGCATATTATTTTGTAATTTGGAATAGTGAAAAGTTGATTCTTTTCGTACTGTCGGCAACACAGTAAAAGTAGATTCTTGTACAGTCATCTTCTTTTGTATGGACACATGTGCTGAATAAAGCTACAGTCGATCCGTCCAGTATCATTACTTGTCTAGTATGTTTTAGTGCCACGGTCTCACTACGCTTCTATCCTTCCATCATGTTTTGAATATTGAAATCTCCCTCCAATACTATCAAAACTATAATCACTTAAATCATCTTTTGGACCACGACATGCTTCCCTTCAAGATAAGCATTTTTGAATTCTTATTCAAAAATATCATTTGCTTCCATGATAAATTCGATTGGCATGTCTAGTATTGCAGGCCTTTCACATAGGGTCACAAATTCTTCTGTCTCTCTTAATTGTTTAACAGTAGGACAGTGGCTTGTTGGCAAAGATGTGACAAATAATCTTCTTCCATCACTAATTTTGAAAGAATGATCATATCCTCGGGGAACAAATTTCTTGGCTAAATGAAACAATATTTTTTTATTGCATATTTTTTAACATTCTGGCCAGAAATATCTTCTTCTTTTATCAAATACCAAATTTGATAAGGTTGATAAAATCTTTCTCGAGATCTCCAAACAATTGTGCTTATAATATGAAAAGTAAATTATTTATTGAATTTTCAGGACTTGAAAACTTTATATAGCATACTATTTGTAAAATTTGAGAAATGTCTGATTCGCATCCATTCTAGATGCTCAAAGACTAATCTTCCCGTAATTCTCCAAGCAATTGCAACAGAACACCATTCTTCATGATTAATGATTATATGACGGTTTTAATATTATTTCGGGAATCTTTGAACAAATCAGGATAATACTGTTTAAGTAGATCCAAAATTTTGAAAGCCTGTTCAGAATCAACAATTTTAGATATTTTTTCAAAAACTCCAAAAGGTAAGACAGTTCTTGCCTTTCGTATAAACATATTCTTTTGATTTTTTCAAATATTGGCTCATTAGTTTGATTATCTATGAGATGAGCAATTTCTAAAAACCAATTGATTTTATCAAAAGAAAATTCTTCATTCTAGTATGTTAGTTTAAATGACTCACATACCTTTTCTTTTAATTTTGAAAATTCTATACTCTGATTTGCTATCAGGTCTGACGATTTTCCCATATACTTTCGAAATTTTGATATGTTTTCGAAAATATGGTTTTTCCGTACCTCGTTTAGTTCTTCATAAATGTCATTGGGTATTTTAGGATTTCGATAAAAACTGGAAATTATTTTAGTTTCAACTGGAATAAATTCCTGAATCTGTTTTTATATTTTTACAATGCCTTTGTAAGATAACGGTTCAAAAGTTTGAGATTGAGCAAAGTGAGAATATAAAGGGTGTTCTCTAGTTTTCTTTTTTTGGTTGTATCTCAAGTTTAATTCTCTCATTTGTTTAGGACATTCGTCCTTTTTCTCCTTGCCTAGAACTGCCTTCTTATTTTTGTCCATCTGGCTTGTTTGTATTCATGTTGAACAAATCTGCAAGAACATTATTAGTTCCTTTAATATATTTGACCTGAAAATTATAATGGTGAATTTGATTAGACCATTGAAATTCTTCTGAGATTATCTTCCCCTTTTTTATTTGTGAGAAAATCTTGTACCACTTTATTATCCGTTCTGATAATGAATTTTTCTGGTGCCAAATATATATGAAATCTCTTTATTCCTCTAAGAACTGAAAAAAATTCTTTTTCATATGTGATATAATTTTTCTCATTTGGCTTAAATTTGCTTGAATTATATCCTCATATAAGTTCTTTATTCACCATAAGTTTCAAAATTGCGCCCCAATTTTTATTTAAAGCATCAGTTTCGAGGATAAGTTTATTCCCTTTCTTAAGAAAATAAACAGTTGGTACATTTTAAAGATCAGCTTTAAATTTTTTGACTATTTCTAAGTCTTTAACATCCCTAGTATTATCAAGATCAGCTTTAAATTTTTTGACTATTTTTAAGACTTTAGTACTATTTTTAAGACTTTAGTATTCCCAGTGATTTCTTTATCTTTTTTGAGCTTCTCTAATAAAATTTTCTTTTTAGAGAGATTTGGAATAAAATTTCTTTCGTAGTTAAGAACTCCTAGGAAACTTTGCAAATGTTTTTATCCACGAGTTTGTCAGGAAAAGTTTTTATTTTGGCGACAATATGCTCTTGTGATCTTGTACCTTTTTGGTCTAAGATTATTCTTAAAAATTCAGTTGTCGTTTTTTCAATTTCAATCTTTTTAGGGTTTGAGATAATTCCATTATCTAGGAACTTACCGTATATTATTTTTAGATGTTTTTTATGATCTTCTAGTGTTTTAGAAAATACTAATAAATCATCAATGTAAACTACACAAAAGTCTTTTAGGTCTAAAAGATTTTGTCCATCCATCTTTGAAAAGTTTGTGGAGCATTACACAATCCAAAAGGCGTAACACTCCATTGGTGTGGTAATGACTGTAGGGAGCACTAAGAGCCATCAATGGCTTTGATTCTTGTATTAACATAATTTGTCAAAAACTTGGTTTACAATCAAACTTATTATAATATTTTGAATTCTTTGTTGATGGATTAATATCTCTTTTCTAGGTATAAAATATCCGTCAAATTCCATGCTTTGATTTAGTCTTTGGTAATTTATAACCATTCTGGCTTTGTCACTTTTTTTTTCATTATGGTTTATTACCATAAAAGCAGGGCTAGAATGTGGACTTGCAGTTGGGACTATAACTTCTATTTCTAAATATTCTTTTAATTGTATAGAAAATTCATCTATATCTTTTTTAGTATAGAACATGGCTTAACTCTAATAATCATGTTTAGACAATATTTAGGGTTTCTAGACCATAGCTTTAGAGAATTATAACTGAAATTTTATTTAAAAGTTATATATACCCAGTGATTTTCATTAAGTTCTTTTATTTCATTGTATCCTAGAAGTATAGGAATGGATACCACGTCTCCTTTTTGAGTAAGGACCACTTTGTCGTCATGGATTTCTAATAAATAGTGATTTTGAAAGAAATTGTTTCCAGAATAAAATCACCATGCATGAAAGGAAAGTATAAAAGTTTTGAAGCAAGAAATTTTTTATTTCGTAACCAGCCTCAAACATTTTTGACTTTACACTCTATTCCAATTGCGTGTATAGGAGTAGTCATTTTTTTCCCATTTTTCTAATGGTAGGGCAGTTGGACTACAAGCACATGTAGCTTCTGTATCTATTAAAATATCCAGATGATATAAGTTTATATCCTAAAAAATTAAATTCACCCAAAAGAAATATATTTTTCTGTTTTGGTGATGGGAAAAACAATTTCCTCATCTTTTCCAACTTCTATCCTAGAAACAGTTAGAAACTGTTACATTTCTTCTGAAGAGGATCTCGAAAAAACAGGTATTTGGATATTTTTTAAGCCCCAAGGGTTTTGGGATAATTATGGATTTCTGCTTTTTATCTATTTGATCAAAACTGTCTTTTTTCTTCAATGACATTTCTAGATTTATGAAAAATTCAATCTTCTGTTTAAGAATCATTGATCATTAAAATATATGTTATTTCCATAAGCTTGGAAAGTAACATGATATACTTCCTATTTTGAAGTTTTATCAATAAAGTTTTAAATCAACCAATTTGTTGAGATTTCTAAATCGCGCCAATTGATTAATTTTGGCTGAATCTCTCTATCAAAATTATGAGGTTCAAACACTTCTACAAATCTATTGTCTATGTCTTTTGTAGATGTTTTTGTAGTATTTGTCAATTCATAGATTGCTTTTCATTCAATTGCAAGATCAAAACTATCTTATTTAATTCCAACATTTTTTGTTTGAATGATTATTTTAACGGTATCCATGATATTTTTAACTTGTACTGAGAAAAAGTAATTAGGTTTTATTTTAACCCAAACTTTTTCAGTAACCAAATTAGATTGTAATCCTCCTATTATTGCCTTAATAGGATCTTTAAATCTATTATCCAAGGCGACAACCAACAGTGGAATATCTCTTCATTCTCGAAATAAAGCCGTTATTTCGATTAAAATTACACCAATATGCATATATCTAAGTTTTGGATATTACTTTATCATTCTTGCAACTTTAGCTTTGTCAAAAATAGTTATTTCAATAGATCAATTTTCTGAGGCTTTAGCATATGCATTTCCACTTAAGTGCTCAAAGTGTCTTGCATTCCAAAATTGAAATTTAGACAGCTTATATTTTTCTTTTTTGAGAACCTTTAATTTTTCTAATTTAGATTCGTTGATTGTAAATTCCTTATAAATTACATCACCTAAATTAAGAACTTGATGTTCTTCATCATTAGAAACTTTAGTTAGATTTTCTTCATTCCTCATGAAGACTAATTCTGAATCTGAATTGCTGTTTTTTTATGTAGTTTCTACTTCAAATATAATTGATTCATTATCAGATATTTCTTCTCCAAAACAAATCTCAAACTTGTTTGCTTCAAGGATTTTTATCATTTTCTTGATATTTTTTCCTTTTTAAGGACAATTAGAAGCAATATGTTTATATTTAATACATATATAACAATGACAACCTTTTTTTGGTTTATTGTTGTTTTTCTTAACTAAGTAGCATTTTTTACGATTAAAATTTTTCCTCTTTTCCACTTTTTCCATTTGAATTTGTTTCTTTTGAAAAAATTCTTTAATTTTTTTCTCTTCGACACCAAATTCAAAATCATTTTTAAGATTTCAGCTACAGTCTTTCAAGCCAAGTCCTTTCTTGACTTGCTTTGCAGCTTTTAGAAAATGTTTTTCAATATTTTGAAAAACAAATTTTATTCTATTTCCGAGGGTATATTTTGATGTTGTTTTACTGACATATTTTACATAGTCAGTTCCACAAATTTCATCTCAAGGAATTGGTAATTTTCGGAAAAATTATTTTTTTCCAAAAATCTGTCTTAACATTGTCCAACATTTGATACCACTTTTGATATTCTTTAGCAAATGATTCGAATTCTTGAACCTTACAGAGTTTTAATTCTGACAATGTATAATTTGCATCATTTTGCAAACTATACAAATCAACATATCCACAAAATTCTTCCTTTAGGATTTTTGTGAAATCTTTTAAAATATCTTCCATTTCCTTATCTTTCTTTGAGAGTAAAGTACTTTTTCTACTTGTCTTTTAGTTGAATTCTCCCATTTTCTAGGAACTTGCAGGGTATCTCCTTACAATGTTCCTGCTAGATAGTCTAAAATGTTTTTTCTAGACCTATAATGAGATATAACTAGGGTCCTTGATTGGGTGAATTTAATATTTCAGAATATAAACCATATCATCTGGATATTTTAAAGATACAAGACCAACAACATGTGCGTGTAGTCTAACTGCCCCCCTATTATAAAAAAGGGAAAAAATGAATACTTCTATACACGCAACTGGAATAGAGTACAAAGCAAAAAATGTCTCAGTCTGACTAGGAAATAAAAAATTTCTCGTTCCAAAAATTTTAATCTTTCCTTTCATGCAGGTGATTTTAAAAATTTCTTTCTGAAAAACAATTTATTTCAAAATCACTATCCAATAGAAATCCATGAAGACAAATTGGTACTTACTCAAAAAGGAAAAACTGTATCAATTCTTATACTTCTAAAACACAATTATCGTTGTCAAATAGGATTCTCGCAGCAAAGCGTGGTGATTTTATCCAAGAAATCAATGAAATAAAACAATATAATGAAAATCATTGGTTACATAAAACTCTTAAACCAAATTTCAGTGATAATCATTTAAAGCTAAGGTATAGAAACCCTAGATATTGTGATCCAAACAGGATTATTAGAGTTAAGCCTATGGTCTATACTAAAAAAGATATAGACGAATTTTCTATACAAATAAAAGAACTTTTAGAAAAATGACTTATAGACCTAACTACAAGTCCACATTCAAGCCCTGCTTTTATAGTAAGAAACCATAATGAAGAAAAAAGAAACATAGCCAGAATGGTTATAAATTACCAAAGACTAAATCAAAACCTTGAATTTGATGTATATTTTAATACCTAGAAAAGTTGTGTTAATCCATCAAACAAATAATTCAAAATATTATAGTAAGTTTGATTGTAAATCAAGTTTTTGGCGAATTATGTTAACAGAAGAGTCAAAACCATTGACTACTTTTAGGGCACTCTACAGTCATTGCCAATGGAGGTTACGCCTTATGGATTGTGTAATGCTCCTCAAATTTTTCAAAGATGGATGGACAAAATCTTTTCAGACCTAAAAGATTGATGATTTTTTAGTATTTTCAAAAACACTAGAAGATCATAAAAAACATCTAAAAATAATATACAGTAAAATCCTAGACAATGGAATTATCTCAAACCCTAAAAAGATTGAAATTGAAAAAACAACAATTGAATTTTTAGGAATATCTTAGACCAAAAAGGTAGAAGATTACAAAAGCATATTGTCGCCAAAATCAAAAATTTTCCTGACAAACTCGTGGAGAAAAAACATTTGCAAAGTTTCCTAGGAATTCTTAACCATGAAGGAAACTTTATTTCAAATCTCTCTAAAAAGAAGAAAATTTATTAAAGACGCCCAAAAATCATAAAGAAATCACTAGGGATACTAAAGACTTAGAAATAGTCAAAAAATTTAAAGCTGATCTTGAAAATGTACCAACTCTTTATTTTCCTAGGAAAGGGGAAAAACTGATCCTTGAAACTGATGCTTCAAATAAAAATTGGGGCGCAGTTTTGAAACCTATGGTGAATAAAGAACAACTTATATGAGGCTATAATTCAAGCAAATTTAAACCAAATGAGAAAAATTATACCACATATGAAAAAGAACTTCTTGCAGTTCTTAGAGGAATAAAGAGATTTCACATATATTTGGCACCATAAGAATTCAATATTAGGACAGATAATAAAGAGGTACAAGATTTTCTCACAAATAAAAAAGGGGAAGATAATCTCAGAAGAATTCGATGGTCTAATCAAATTCACCATTACAATTTTCAGGTCGAATATATTAAAAAAATTAATAATGTTCTTGCAGATCTTTTCAGCATGCATATAGACAAGCCAGATGGATAAAAGTAAGAAGGCAGTTCTAAGCAAGGAACAAAAGAACAAAAGTCTTAAACAAAAAAGAAAATTAAACTTGAGATACAACCAAAAAAAGAAAACTAGAGAAACCCGTCTATATTCTCACTTTGCTCAATCTCAAACTTTTGAACCGTTATCTTACAAAGGCATTGTAAAAACATAAAAACAGATTCAGGAATTTATTCCAGTTGAAACTAAAATAATTTCCAGTTTTTATCGAAATCCTAAAATACCCAATGACATTTATGAAGAACTAAACGAGGTACGGAAAAACCATATTTTCGAAAACATATCAAAATTTCGAAAGTATATGGGAAAATCATCAGACCTGATAGCAAATCAGAGTATAGAATTTTCAAAATTAAAAGAAAAGGTATGTGAGTCATTTAAACTAACATACTAGAATGAAGAATTTTCTTTTGATAAAATCAATTGGTTTTTAGAAATTGCTCATCTCATAGATAATCAAAGTAATGAGCCAATATTTAAAAAAATCAAAAGAATATGTTTATACGAAAAGGCAAGAACTGTCTTACCTTTTGGAGTTTTTGAAAAAATATCTAAAATTGTTGATTCTGAACAGGCTTTCAAAATTTTGGATCTACTTAAAAAGTATTATCCTGGTTTGTTCAAAGATTCCCGAAATAATATTAAAACCGTCATATAATCATTAATCATGAAGAATGGTGTTCTGTTGCAATTGCTTGGAGAATTACGGGAAGATTAGTCTTTAAGCATCTAGAATGGATGCGAATTAGACATTTCTCAAATTTTACAAATAGTATGCTATATAAAGTTTTCAAGTCCTGGAAATTCAATAAATAATTTACTTTTCATATTATAAGCACAATTGTTTGGAGATCTCGAGAAAGATTTTATCAACCTTATCAAATTTGGTATTTGATAAAAGAAGAAGATATTTCTGGCCAGAATGTTAAAAAATATGCTATAAAAAATATTGTTTCATTTAGCCAAGAAATTTGTTCCCCGGGGATATGATCATTCTTTCAAAATTAGTGACGGAAGAAGATTATTTGTCATATCTTTGCCAACAAGCCACTGTCCTACTGTTAAACAATTAAGAGAGACAGAAGAATTTGTGACCCTATGTGAAAGGCCTGCAAGACTAGACATGCCAATCGAATTTATCATGGAAGCAAATGATATTTTTGAAGAAGAATTCAAAAATGCTTATCTTGAATGGGAAGCGCGTCGTGGTCCAAAAGATGATTTAAGTGATTATAGTTTTGATAGTATTGGAGGGAGAATTCAATATTCAAAACATGATGGAAGGATAGAAGCGTAGTGAGACCGTGGCACTAAAACATACTAGACAAGTAATGATACTGGACGGATCGACTGTAGCTTTATTCAGCACATGTGTCTATACAAAAGAAGATGACTGTACAAGAATCTACTTTTACTGTGTTGCCGACAGTACGAAAAGAATCAACTTTTCACTATTCCAAATTACAAAATAATATGCTTGTCCTATTAAAGATAAGAAAGCATCCAACTTTCTGTTATGCGGAATTAAACGAGTTTGAAATCCGAAGCCTCAGAACGACTATAAGAGGAACCAGACAGGTTCACAGAAGGATGAAGTTTTAGAAATCGTCTTCCATCTTCTCTACTTCTCCTTCTTTCTCATCTTCATTACTGTAATTTCATAGTATTATTGTGTGAAGTATACTGTAATGATTTGGGTTTTCTTTTTTCTTCTAATTTGAGGACTAATAGTTTGTTTGCTTTCTGGAGAGCTTCATGGTATTTAACTGATGATATTTCAAGTAACTGGCCATGAGGAATTTGAATTCTTGTTTTTAATTCTAAAACGATTAATGGTTTGTGATTTTTGGTTTTCAAGGATTTGCACTAAGGCTTTGTTTTGGTTATGAGCATTTTCATATTGCTAATTTAAAGCCGCTTCTACAGCTAAGGGTTGGTTTTGGCCTTGGGCATGGACATTTGGTTTTTTTCCAATTTTTCAAGTATGACTATAAACTCCTGCTGGATTTTCAAAGGTTTTTAATTATTTGTAATTCTGAAACAGAACTGGATCTAACTGATGAGCAAGCAGAGCTTAGGGATTCAGACGTATTGGACAGTCTTTTGGTACTCATTGTTATCTTAAGCATTTCAGATACCTGACGCACTTACTCTCATCTTATGGAAGACTTACTTGGCTTTGATACCAATAAAGGTGCAGATACTACTAAACTAATAAACTAAACCAATGACATATTCATGTGTTTTGTGTGCTTAATCTTTTCTTGGTTTTTCACTTTGATATTTCATCTCTCCACCCTCTGTGTTTTCTTGTTGATTGCCCTTACATGCCCGTACGCTCTTTGATAGCCACTCTATGGATCTTTTACATCAAAAGGTTAGGGTTTTGTTCGCCATAAAGTTACCTAAGTTTAAGGATTGTTTTAAAACTATATAGGTTTAAGGTTTAGGGTCGCCTTATTGTTTTAAAATTGTTTAAGTTTAGCATTTAGGCTTGCTTTACAACTCCAATTGATCCAGTCAGATTCACTAGAAACCTTCATGGCACATATTCATACCTCTTAGGGAATTCCCAGCATTTTGTCTCCCAAGCAAGAGAAAAAAATCATAAAGCAAAATGTTGCTCCTTGACCAATAGGAACCTTGAAAGGCATAATGAGCAAATGTCCCAATACCCTAGGAGGACATGATGATGTGAAACCTCAAGTAGACATACATGCACAAAACCTTTGGGAGAGGAAGTTTCAAAGATCTTGACAACAAAAAACATCCCCATCAGGCAACATCCCTTAGAGAATTATACCAAAATGCTTTTCTAGCCATAAAGAAGAAACTATGCAATCAGAAAAGAAATTCCTTGAGCAGATTGAAAAAACAATCAAGCTCTTACGGCTCATGCCTCTGCTCGAAAGGATTTACAGATGAAGTGCAAAGATGAGTCTCAGTTCTCATGCCCCAAAATAAGAAATCTCACTTCAAAAGGGAATAGAAACCAGAGAAACACAGATGGAAATTCCTCAGGAAAAAGCAAAGAAAATGACCAATTACAGGTGTTTCATCTGTAAGAAGAAAGGGAATTACGCCAAAAATTGTCCCAGAAAGCTAAAAAGAAACAAGGTTCTGCACCGAGTTTCTAAATATATGTCAAATCCCGATGCAGACCTCAAGCAAATTTTTCATTATATGATGAGACCTGCTCAAACTCTATCCTTTGTAATTGGATACTCATCTGACCCAAACTCAGAGCTTGAGTTTGAAGAATTGTTTACTTTAGAACCCCTTCCAAATCCAGGCTCAGAAATCAAAATCACCACCAAATACCGATGCCATTTATCCAAAGTCCAAATCTTGCTCGAGAAATATTCCAAGCCAATCCCAGCCATAGCCTTTTTCGATACTGGAGCAGCAGTATCAATCATAAATCTAGACCTTCTACCCCTAATCCATTGGAAGCCTTATGAGCAAACCTTCAGAGCTGCAAATGGTGAAAAATTCATGATTAACAAGATCAGTAAACCAATCACCATAAAACATTTCCCAAAATTCAAAATCCACCATAGGGTTCTTGGCTCCATTTACAAGGCAAAGATTTACAGATAGGATATGATGTCCTACATTCACTACTCCCAATGCTCAAATGGATAGATGATGGATTGAAATACCACAACCACCTTCTTCCCTGAACATCCACCCCAAACTTTTACCTACTTGTTGATTTCCAGACCAACATCATAAAAACCTCCTTTGCGGAGTCCCATACACAATTCCTTACCAAATGCCAGAATCCTCTCTAGAATAACCCCAAATACTTTGTTCAACTCCCATTAAAGAAAAATGAAGATAACAACCCAACCAAAGCAAGCCACCTTCGAAGGGAAAATGAAGGGGTAATAAGGTTGAAGTTCTCTCTGCTTAACTCCATGTTATCTCGAGTTGTTTAACGGTTACCGCTGTGCACCTCTGCTATGGGATTTACATCTTAGGCTCTGATATCAATTTAGGATAACAACAGCACCCTGAACCCTACCTTTTGAAAACCCTTTTGAAAGAAAAACCTTAAACTGAAAACTTGAAATTTAGGATAATAGCAGCACCCTGAACCCTAGCAAACCCTAAACCTTTTCCCTTTCGAAAACAAAACCTTAAACTGAAAATTTGAAAACCCTAAACCATTGTGATGTGAAGGATCCACTCAGAGTGGCCATCACAAAGCATACAGGTATCAAGCTATGGTAGGCATAAAGGATCACAAGAAAGGACACAAAGCCAAAAAGCTAGATATTTTTACTAAGGATCGTTGGAACTCTAACAAAACTTAGAGCCCTAAGAGAAGAGGCAAGAGGGGACGCTTCCCGAACTCTACATGATAATAATGTTTTCATTTTTTTATCCAAAGAATGATTTTCATTCGTTATCAAAAGAAAAATGATTTTCATTCCTACCTCTAATTACATCAGTGGGAGCGGCACATTACTTTTAAACAAATCGTTCATTTATCATCACAAGAAAGAATTGTGACAAGACTAGTTTCGACTGCTAAATGACAGCCTAGCCAGGTAGTGTGATATTCAAAATAAAGTCCCTCCCTAAGGCAATGAGAGTCTTTAAGGACAGTCATAACTCAGCAGGCATAGTAAAATTGCATAGAGGTCAATTTTCATTTATCGATCTATAGCCTCAAGAAAGATAATAAAGTTGCACCTGATATAATACCATGTGTTGTGTCATGATATAACATTTTACATGAACATAAGGATATCCGTAAAAGAAGTTTCTCAAAAGAATGCAACTAGAGGGTTGGGTGAGCATGTTGATCGCTCAAAGACATAATTTCGCTCCTACCTCTTCACAAAGCCTCAAAAGGCCGAGTGGGAATGATGGAATTATGTCTGTGTGAACTGTGATTCGGTTAAAGCCTAAAAACCCTGGCTCGTGAGGCGATTGAGAGAAGCCATTTTTTTCTTTAGATCGAGATGTTTATGGGTTCCCTCGGTATGGATGCCTCATGACATTTGTAGACCATGCGTTTGTGAATGGATCGTGTTCTCTGTGTTTTAGTTTGCCCTATGTGAGTGAACTTAGGCTCTAAGAGGACAAGAGCCAAAACCCTAACTCATTGTAATCACTCACAGTCATAATGGGAATGCCGCTCAGGCCAATAAAGATGCCTATGCCACCTGGGTCTCTAAGAACCGCACTGCAATGAACACAATGACTGAGACATACACAAGAGAGTATGAGGTGTGCAGGATAGTGAATGAAATAATGGATAGCCCCAAGAAAGCATATGACACACCTTCACAAAACCGAAAGGTTTACATCATGAAGCAATTACTGGACTTTCGCATACCAGAGCAGTGGAAGGTCGGCGACCACGTACGATGATCAGCGAGCTCGATGCAGCCAAGATGACTTTTGATGTTCCAACCCATACTACTATATTTTTTCTCTACCCTGTCATCCTCATGGGATGTATTCACAGCAAACCTAGTGGCTATGAGACGCCGCTGGCATTTGACGAGATCGTGTATTTTCTGGAGGCCGAAGAAGAAAGAATGGCAAGGAAGGTCCATGTGGTAAAATCTAACCCCGATGGATCTAAAGTTGAAGAGAAGGCTTGGACCAGGACTCACCTAGCCCGGGAAGCCCGCCTAGCTCTCAATTGACTGTTTTTTAAAATCACTGAGCCCTACAGCAGCAAGAGAAACACGGCCATTCCAATCCCAAACTGCAACATAAATCCCACAACGAGAGTCATAATCCACTTTGGAGCTCCAAAGGCACAACTATAACCTCTACTGCCTCGCACCATGTCGAAGCTGAACAACTTGCCATGCAGAATGTCGTAGTGTCATGTTGCGTCTGAGATGCAAAGGAGCAGCATTAGGGACTGCCACACCACCATCACCTAGAGGAAATCATGTATACGGGAGGGGGATTCGGGACTACCACCCCACCTGCACCTAGAGCAAATCATGTCTAAGGGGGGGATTCGAGACTGCCACCCCACCATCACCTAAAGCAAATCATGTCTAGGGGGGGATTCGAGACTGCCACCCTACCATCACCTAGAGAAAATCATGTCTAAGAGGGGATGCATGCCTTCATCTGCTATAGTGGTTGGCCCATTTCATGTCGGGGACGTGACGACGCAGCCTCAAACCCATCCCCAGCACCATCACCCAGAGCGAATCATATCTGATGGCGAGGCAAAACATGCCATGCTCTGTCAGTGACGCAACAGCGCGGTAGCGTCAAGACTGCTACCCCACCACCACCGAGAGTGTATTCATTTCAGGGAGGGAGGCCGGTCTTCATCCGTTGTCACGTTGGGGATACCGCAGCATTCACTGCCTTCGATTGAGACATGCCATGTTGTGCATGCGACGCAACAACGCAGCTTCAGGACTGCCACTCCACCATCACCGAGAGCGAATTCATGTCATCCACTGCCTTAGCTTGATCAAGACGTGCCATGTTGCGGCTAAGACACAGCGGCACAATGTCAGGACCGCCTCCACCATCATCCACTGCCTTCTCAAGACATGCCATGTTGTGCCTGCGACACAATAGCGCAGCATCAGGACTGTCACACCACCATCACCTCTAGTGAATTCATGTCAGGGAGGGAGATTCATCCGCTGTCACGCTGGGGATGGCACAGCGTCAAGTCATCCCCACCATGAATTTGTTGCCTTGTTTGACAAGATTTTTCAGCTAAATATCATCTTCTTATTGTGCCTGCAACGAAACAACGTAACTTCAAAACTGCCACCCCCACCGGCACCGAGAGCAAATTCATGTCATCCACGGCCTTAGCTTGATCAAGACGTGTCATGTTGTGCCTAAGATGCAATGGCACAGCATCAAGACCGCCACCCCCACCATCATCCATTGCCTTCAGTTAGGACATGCAATGTTGTGCCTGCGACACAACAGCGCAGCATCAGGACTGCCACCCCACCATCACCGAGAGCAAATGTATGTCAGGGAGGGAGGCGAGCCTTCATCCGCTATCACACTGGGGATGGCACAGCGTCAAGTCATCCCCACCATGAATTTGCTACCTTGCTCGATCACGTGCATAGCTAATAGATATGATGAGATTCTTCAGCTAAAGATCAGCATCTTTTGGCATTCCTTCAATGTCCAATCGACGAGTCAAAGAGCTGGTATACTTGGCTGCCATGCAAACTCATCCCACACAATAGCCAACCCCCTAAATTTGCAATGACGGGGGTCAAAAGAGAATATGAGGATCTAGGAATAGGAGGAAGGCGGGTGGATTAGCTTGGCTAGATGCAGGTTTGACAACACCCCACCTGTCAAGGTACAAAGGATGCCATTTCTACGTCCCACCTCAATTTCTTGAATGGAATGGCTTCAAGGCACCTCCACTGTCCAATCGACCAGTCAAAGAGCTGGATTGGCCAATTGCAGGGTTGACAACCCCCAGCTTTCAAGGTACAAAGGATGTTATTTCTGCATCCCACCGCATGTTCTTGAATGTCATGCTGTTAAGGCGCCTCCACTATCCCATCGACAAGTCAAAGAGCTGGTACTCTTGAATGGGCTTCCATGCAAACTCATCTAACACCACAGCCAACACCTTAAATTTGCAATGATGGGGGGGTTTGAAAGAGAATCCGGGGATCTAGGAACAAGAAGAAGGTGGGTGGATTGGTCAGTTGTAGGGTTGACAACACCCCATCTATCAAGGTACAAAGGATTCCATTTCTGCATCCCACCTCATGTTCGATATTCTTGGCATCCAAGAAAAGCATGATTTTATGGGAGAGGTCATGCAGTTGAATTATGCTATCATGTTTGAGGGAGATGGTGAAAATTGGAGACGTTTCTTGGTGTGGGAGAATGGGAGGAAGATAGCACAGTGTTAAGAGAGAAAATGAGGGAAGAGAGAGTGGACCCGCATTGAGACGCTCTAAGACCCAAGATACAAGGGACAAGCAACTTGAGCAAGCAAGTCATCAGGCAAAATGGCCGACAGAGAACTCATCATGAGAGTGAATGGCAATTACCAAGTCAAATAGAGTGGATGAGAGAGAGAGAGAGAGAGAGAACTCATCATGAGAGTGAATAGAAATTACCAGGTCAAATAGAGTGGATGAGAGAGAGAGAGAGAGGGAGATAGGTACCAGGTCAAATAGAGTGGATGAGAGAGAGAGAGAGAGGGAGATAGGTACCTAGTTAAAGAGAGAGAGAGAGAGGGGGAGATAGGTACCTAGTTAAAGAGAGCGGGGGTGAGAGAGAAGGAAAGTTACCTAAGTGAGAGAAAAATGTGAGAAACAAAGTTCCTAATGAAGTTCACAAATCATTAAATAAGTTACCTAGTCACCTTTTTTTGGTTATCACCAAAAGTCAATTGAAATCAAGTTCATGAATCATTAAAAGACTAAGATTTTGCTTTTCAAAGGTCAAAACAGCGACTATCTAAGTAATTGAAGATGTACCGCTAGAACCATAATCCAGTAAGGTAATAAGCAAATGGTTGTAGCTGCATGAAGCAAAAACAGATAGCTAATATCCTAAAACCAAATAGAAATTAGAGAATAGAGAACACACAACAGACGCGGCAATGATGATTCGTAAAATCCAAGGCACAAAAGACCATTTCTGTTGTAAGAATGCACCTTGAGTCCTGATGAAACAACAAAAATTACAGCAGTTATCATATTCAATTTCTCAAGTAAACTCAAAACAACGACTACGTAAGTAATTGAATATGTACCGCTAGAACTATAATCCAATAAGGTAATATGCAAATGGTTGAAGCTGAATGAAGCAAAAACAGATAGCTAATAATAGCCTAAAACCGAATAGAAATCAGAGTATAGAGAACGCACAACAGACGAGGCATTGATCATTCGTAAAAGCCAAGGTTTAATGCGCAAGCTGAATGAAGCAGAAACAAATAGGTACAAGCCTAAAACCAAATAGAAATCAAAGAAGAATAGAGAACGCACAACACACAGTGTAATGATGATTTCTAAAAGCCAAGGTACAAAAACCATTTCTGTTATAAGAATGCACCTTATATCCTGATGAAACAACAAAAAAACAAATTATGGCATTTATCATATTCAATTTCTCAAGTAAACTCGTAACAGAAAGCTACCAACACTGACAATTAAGTAAAAAAGTTCGAAAGTGAAATTTTTCATATGCCACTAGGTTTTAACCGTAAAAATTACAAGGCATTTTTTTTTTTTTTTTACAATGGTGACATGAAATTTTTCAGATGCCACTTGTCTTAAATAAAATATTCTATGAAGCAATAGCCCATTTTGTTCGACATGCATACTAATTCTTATTTAATAAACCTAAAAGAAGTGGCAAACATACTTTTCAGCGTACTCTGTTATTAACCTTATACATTTAATTATTCATTCATTCACAAAATAACAAAGTACATCAACAAAATACAGCAGTAATGCAATTTATAAAAATTGCCATCAAAATATACAACATTACAACATTACAGAAAAAGAAAAGAAAACCTGCCTTTTTCCCCCTAACTCTAGACACATCTATATATCACTGTTAACACTTGCACCAGGACTCCATCTTTAGTCAAATGCTGCTGAGTTTTTTTCTCTATATACATGCATGAACCTAACATCTTTATCAGCAGAATGATGCATAACCTTATCCCAAAGCATCATAAGAGACCATGGAACCTCCATTTCCTTCTTACACCAACAAATCGCATTCATGGAATCACCCTCAATGATCCACTTATCACCAAATTGCTCAGCCAATTTAATCCCTTGCAACACTGATCTCATTTCAGCCTCATTTGTTGTAATAATACCCACAGGCCCACAATATCTCTTTAAAATTGTCCCGATACGATCCCTAAGTACCCCTTCAATAACAGCATCTCTATGGTAACCCAACCGATACCCACTCAGCTAACTTATGTTTTCCATTGAATCCATCCACTCCATCCCCTTCCCGTCAAAACATCTTCTATTCTTCTCCTTCCAAAGTTCCCACACAAGAGCCCCTTTAATGACTTTCCAAAGTGAATTTCCTTCAACCTTGAACATGACATTATGTGAAATTATTACATCCATGCTCTGTAACATCTACTGTAACACCACTTCCATCAACATCAAATTCCATATTTGCCATGATACTCACAAATGCAAAAACAGATGGTCACTGCTCTTCATCCTGTTTACAAAGAATATATATATTTGTTAAAATTTTCCCCCTTTTACTAAGCAAATGAATAATCAGCAGCCTGTACATGCTAAGCTACCAACTAAAACATTTTAATTTCTTTGGTATTGGCAACTTCCAAAGCACCTCGTCCATCTTCTTCTATCGGTAAAGAGCAAGACAGGCCTAACTAACAGTAAAAGCCCCTTCTTTGGTTCCCAAATGATCGTATCTCTTTTTCTTGGACAGTAATAGAACTCTTGTGACATCTGCAAACACCTAAAATATTGGTCCATGTCCTCTTTCACAATCTTGTTGTAGATGCGAGTAATATTCCAGATAGCATCATACCCATATCAAGTGACCATTTCTTTAATATTTGAATTTTTTGAAGCCACTTTTTCAAACAAAGCTGGGAACTGTATACCTTTGTACACCTGTCCCCCATCCACTTCTGTTGCCAGAATCTGTTTTGCTCCCCATCTCTTCCAAATCAAAGTTATACTTTTCTTGTTTAAATCCTTAACTACCATATTACGTTGTAGGTCTTTCCCATGTTTCAAACCCATTCCACCTAGTTTCATAGGGATACAAACCTTAACACAAGCCACCAAACTGGTGTTTTTTTTCTTTTTCTTTTTCTCCCCACAAAAGTCTCTTTTGACAGACTTGGCAATATCTCTTGGTATTTATTCTAAACAAATATCTCTTGGTATTCTAAACAAAAACATAGTAAACTGGTAAGTCGACTTTGTCAACTTAATTAAAGTCAATCTCATTCCCAAGGATAAAATTTAGCTTTCCATAAGTCAAGCTTAAACTGTACTCTTTGGATCACAGGGTCCTAGATCTAAGAGAGCCCTTGACTCAATTAGAGGTAATCCCAAATACTTTAACACGAAACTTCCTTACAGCGCATCCAAGGATTGCAGCGTACTATAAATGTGATCTATCACTCACTTCAAATCCCTACAATAGTCCAGCCTCCACTCTTTAGCATAACACTAAATATTTCAGCCATTAAGGTAAACAAAAAAAGGGATAGTGGATCACCTTGCACATCTTGTTGCTTTGAAAAAGGCTTTTGAGATCAAAACTGAAACATGGGCAGAACTAAAACAATCCTCAATACAAGTTATCCATTTAACTCCAAAACCCATTGCATCAATTGCTTTCATAAGCACACCCCAGTCTACCTTGACATAGGCCTTTTCCAAATCAATTTTAGATGTTAAGCCTGCCTCCCCCCTAGCTTTACAGTTTAAGCACACAAAATATTATTCGTTATATGTCTCCCTTTTATAAATGCAGACTATGTGGCCCATTACAGGGCAAAATATTTCGTGTGCTAAAAGTGTAAAGCTAGGGGGCAGGCTATGTGGCCCATTATAGGGCTTATGCTTCTCTACCTAGCATTAGTTAACACTTCAAATAAATAAATCTAGAGCCATCCCAGATGTGTTTTTCATGGGGGTTGCCCCAATGCATAACTACTCCTCCCATTTCACCTCCCCTTCTCCCTGTACTTTGTCTTCCTTTCCTTTGTTTACAACTCCGAAAGCAACTTGGTGCATCCGTTTCCCTTAACTTTGCTCTCAAAAAAATAAAACTAAAAGAAAAGGATAATAATTCCTAGCTTAATACTTAGGAATGATACCCAACTTTAGGCTTTTTAAACATGGCAGTTTATTTCTAAAATTCACTTACAATTTGTCTCCCAAAATTACATCCCCATGAGATGTGAATCTAACATGATTGCAGAAACCATCAACCATAACAAAAAGGTTCACAAGCCAAGCTTCCGAACAACATGCTAAGTCACTGAAATAACCTTTAGATATCAATTCCAAAAAAAAAAAAAAAATTACCTCAAAAAAACAAGATATCAATTCCAAAACTCGGTACCATTCCCTAGAGCTAGTGAGTATTTAATTCTTCATCAAACATGTATAAAGGGACATGTTCATGAGAAAGGTATATTCAACAGTTCCACTATTGGATACTTGTACATGCTTAATTCATGGGCGTTGACAAAATACAACACTGATACCCAAAAAAAGACAATCCTATGTACTTTTAGTATAAAAAGACACAAATATAAACATATAACAAAAACAGAAACCATCAACCATATAAAATGTTCACATGCCAAGGTTCCGAACAACAAGGTGACTAAATTCACCTTTAGATAGATTCTTCAAAAACTCGGTACCCTTTCCTAGAGCTAGTGAGTATTTAACTCTTCATCAAACATGTCTAAAGGGACAGTTTTTTGAGAAAGGTGTATTTGAGCAGTTCTAATACTGGATAAATATGCTTGCATGGGTGTCGACACAATACAACACTGATACAGAAAAAAGACTTAGGTACTTCTAGTATAAAAAGACACAAATATAAACATATAACAAAAACAGAACATATATGTTTCCATTATTTCATGTAAGTCGAAAAGGAAAACTTGTATCAGCATGCACCTTGGATTTTGAAAATTGTAGATTCCAATCACTAGTCCTCACTACCATGTCCATATATTTGGGTATCTTAGGTCTCAAATGACTAATGCTGGTAATAACCTAGTTCTCATCTTTAGAGTGGAATAATTTACACTAGAAAGACAACCTTGATACCGGTAGGAGATCATGCGTCGATCCTTGAATATTCTTGAGCATAATAGATGGGAAGGAATATATTCTTGGGCTTAATACAAGGATGGATTTCTCAAAATTTAGCAATACATTTCAAATTTAACATGCGCACCTATGTCCTTAGATTTCACAAATCTTCTATATTTTCTTGTTTCTTTAAATTCTACAGCCCCCAATTTGACATTAAAAAGCATACTAATATGAATCTCGTTTTCTTCAGTTTTCATTTTCAGCTCAACCAAGGATACTCTGTTTCCATGTACTATAACACAAATAATTGAAAGAACTAATTATTATGCCAAATGGCCTACCCTCAAAGGGACAGTCGAGAGGCAAGATAGGGTTTTCTCAGTAACTACACTGTAAATCAATATATATATATATATATATATATATATATATATATATATATATATATATATATATATATATGGGCTTCCTGGATTTAGGGCTGCGATGGATTAGGGCTTCTTTTCCTGTATTGAGAGAGATCAAGAGGTTGCAGGAAAAAGGGGGAAAGAGAAAGGCAGATTCAAAGATCAGGAGAGAGAGAGAGGGAGACGGAAAGGGAGACTGCAGAGAAGAGAGGAGGAAGAGGGAAGGTGTAGAGAGGGCGGGGTGGAAGGGCTTCTCCACCTGCATTCAAATTGAAAAAAATGATCGGTGGGGAAGAGGGAGAGAGATCAGTATATGGGGCGAGAGAGTGAATTAGCGATGGGAGAGAAGAGAGAAGAAAGAGGAAATTAGGGGAAAAATGGTCGGTGGGAGAGAAGGAGAGAAATCGGTTGACGGAGAGAGAGAGATGGGCAAGAAACAAAAAGAGATGATGGGAGAGAAGAAAGAGAGATTTAGAGAGAGAAATTACCTGCTATAGGAAGTGATTTCCACTTCCTATCATGCATGCCCTAATTTTAGAGAGAGACTCTCGTTCAAAATTAATTTTAGAGAGGGAAAGAGAATCCTCTTCCCTGGTTGTAGCGAGAAGCTCCTTGCCACCAGGAGAAAGTTAACTTAGAGAGAGGAGAGACGAGTTGCAGAGAGAATATCGCATTAGAGAGAGAGTAATTTGAAAATGGGTTTGAATGAGGAAGATGCGGAAGGTTTTATAATCTTTGGGATCCCAACCGTTTTGGGGTCCATAAACAGTCAGCATGCATCTGATCCAACGGTCATCTTTGGAAATCCCATGTCCCAGGTGGGGCAGGGACCTCGTACGCTTCTATGTATTCATGCCTAAACATTTCATGCTACCAAGGGATCATGCTGTTCATTTACTCTCTAGGTCAAAATTAAATAATTTTGAGGGATATAGCCTTTCAAGGTATATGCAATTAACAAAAAAAAAAAAATCCCAAATTGCATTATTTTATGGGCCGGAAAGAAATAAGCTTCAAGATTAAATAGATGCCGTTTAATTTTTGAAGGGTGAGATTTTAGTGTTCGAAAACTAATAGTTCAGATTTTGTTCTTTTGAATATTTTTATCTAATAATTTTTAAGTGTTTCTGAAATTTCAGATCAAATAAATTTCCTAGAGATAGTCTTTTGCTAGAGGAGTAAGTGTGTAAAAATGCTTTTGAATAATTTCATCTAGTGAATTTTAAGTGTTTCTGAAGATTTCAGATCAAATAAATTTCCTGAGTTAGTCTTTTGCCTACGGGAGTAAGTGTGTACAAATCTCCCACAGGACTAGGAATACATTTTGAACCCCAAATTTTGGGGGTATAACCTCTTCAGCCCAATCTTATATTCAATTAAAAGAATTTCCAAATTACGTTCTCTATGGGCTATAAGAAAATAATGCCTCAAGATTAAATAGAAACCAATGAATTTATGAAGGATGAGATCTAATTAGTGGAAAACTCAAATTCCATATTCAAATTACATTCTCTATGGGCTATAAGAAAACAATGCCTCAAGATTACATAGAAGCCAATGAATTTTTGGAGGATGAGATCTAATTGGTGGAAAACTCAAATTTCATATTTTTATTGTTTTGAATATTATCATTGGAGTAAATTTTAAGAGGTTCCCTAATTTTGGATCAATAAAATATTTCCAAGTTAGTTTTCTTAAAACACGCTCCAAGGGAGAATAGCTTATCTAAAATTAATATTACCTAGATAATATAAGTCTATTAGCTGTTGGTGCATATATTATATTATATGTAATATTATTTAATTATTTAACTTTTTTAATTACTTTGAGCTATTTTTAGCTATTTATGGCTAAAACATAAGGTTTTTAGCAAATTACTTTCAACAGAGTAAAAGCAATTTTACATAAATATGAATTCATACTTAAAATTACCAATAGGTTATCACAGACATAACACACATTGCTAAACAATGGATCAGTTATTGTCAGGATTAAGGTAATTGAAAAGGAAATTATCACAAATATACCTATATTTTAGCTTAATTCAGAAAAAATCCCCAACTTCCAAAAACCTTGTCTATACCCTTTCTCATTATTTCGTATTTTTTTGGACCAAAATGACCTTCACGGTAGTCTATTTACCATGAAAAATATTACGGTAATTTAAATACTGTAATGACTATCAAATTTTATACAGTAATTTAGATATATATAGTAATTTAATTACTGTAATATCATAATATCCAATTACGGTACTCGCACTACCGTAATACTTTACATAGATTATACGGTATTAAAATAACCATAATGCTCTCCTGCCTTTTTTTACTATTGTTTTTTCATAAAATCCTATTTTCGCTATTTCTTTACCATTTTCTTCTTTCTTAGCCTCCACTCTCTCTCATCCACTTTCTATCTCTCTCATCCATTTTCTATCATATCATCTATTATTTATCAATCTTTGAACGAGGTCTCTGAGAGCATCAAATATATACACCAACACTATTATATAGGTATGTCATCAAAATATTATGTTGTTTTTCTATAGTGCTTGATGTAGTTTGATTAAAATATTACATAAATAAGTTTTAGATTTATTTATATTGTTGCATAAATAAGTTTTAAATTTATTTATATTATTGCATAAATAAGTTTTAGATTTATTTAATTGCTGGCCATCAAAATAATATTTTTTTATAATACTTGATGTAGTTGGGTTAGCCATTGTAATTTTATTTATATTGTGGCATCTGTATTGCAATCTAGTGTCCCTCTAAAATGCAACATCCTCATTATATGTAAGTATTTTGAATCTTTTTATAAGTATTTTATATTTGTTTCTATCTGAAATTTCTATGCAGTGATTGAGCTTGTACCCAACAATAATGGGTGACAACAGAGTGAAAATCATTTTACATTTTGGTGGTTTTTTTCAAGAGGAAATCTAATGATGGATGTATTTTCTATGATGGTGGGGACGTGAAGGTTATATTTTTTTAAGGGGATCCCATCATTTGACCAAGTAAAGGGTCACATGTCAAAAGTATCAAATTATGCCTCAAGTACCATGACTATTAAGTATGTTGACCTAGGATTACCAAGTAACAATAATATGATGCGTATTGTTGATGATAATTGTAAATATGATGGAAGGGTATTTTCCTATCGCTATGTACATATCAAACAAACCTATTGAGTTTGACTGTACTTAATATCGACCACTAACGATGCCCTAATAATGGTCCATCAAGATTGGTCATATAAGAAGTTTGCAATGAAAATCATTAATTTTCTTATTTGTTAATTTTTTGTTTTGTGTTAGGATAATTCTAACTTGTCTTTAAATTTTTTTCTACAGCACTTACCGACCAGAGCAAGTAGTTCATAGTGAATGTGCTACTAGTATAGGCGTAGAAGATGAGCATGATTCAAAAATCAAGCGGCATATCGATGACATCGATCTTATAGAAAGCCCTTTTAGGATTAACCATTACGAAGTTGTACTTTGAGACGGTCAAGATTTTGATGACATACAGGCATGCCGTAATCACCTTATTGATTATGCCATATCACAAAACTTCAATATGAAGTTTATAAAAAGCGATGTGTGACGTGTATGTACGAGGTGTGCTGCAGATGGGTTTTCATGGAAAATGCATTATTGGAGGGTTAATACAACAAATTTCTTTAGGGTGAAGAAATTTGTAAACATGCACTCATGTGCCAAGGGAATATGTAAGGTTCATCAGCCACTTGCCCGAAGCCACTGGGTGGCAAGCAAGATCAAAGACCGTTTGAATGATATGCCCAATCTGACACCTAGAGATCTAGTTAATAATATACAGCGTGATCACGGTATTATGCTATCTTATCAACAAGCATAGCGGGGAAAAGTGGTTGCACAAGAGATAAATGAGGGCTCCCACGTAAACGCATACGAGGATCTCGTAAATTACCTTCATAAGATCTGAATTACTAACCCTGAAACCGTCACGGTTATTCAAACAGATGATCATGATAGGTTTGAGCGTGTGTTTATTGGCAATCATACATGTTTGTATGGTTTTACATTTGGCTGTAGGCCACTGATGGGACTAGATGAGACATTTTTTAAGGAAAGATACAAAGGGATACTATTGGCTGCAGTTGGGGTAGATGCGAATGAAAATATATTTATCATAGCATATGCAGTGGTTAAGAGTGAAAATACACCAAGTTGGAATTGATTTCTAGAGCTTCTCTATGAGCAATTTTGTGAGAGGCCTGATTTGCCAGCATTTACTATTGTCTTAGATCATCATAAAAGGTTACAAGCTGCAATTGAAAAAGTATTTCTAACCAGTAAACAAGGCTATTGTATAAATTACCTTGTCGATAACTTCAAAAAGGCCTATAGAAATTCGGTACTCACAAAACTTTATTGGAAAGTTACACGTGCATTGTCTACAACCGACTTCGATGAGTACATGATAAAGATTAAGAGTGCAAATACTGAGGTCAATGACGGGATCATGTTACAGCATCCAAAATAAGTTGTATTGGGCTTCTCATCAACCCTGAGGGCGTTATCCTGATCTTAAAATGGAATTTATGATTTCAAATATTAAAATAAATAAATTGACTAACTAACATGATAGACAAAGAATATAATTTTAAATACTTGTACATACATCTCCTTCTTAGATCTTATGTGATATATGTTCTCTCTGTCTATTAAGCAATGTAGGAATCTCATGATCTCCAGGGAAGGGTGCATCTTCTGCCATAATCCCTGTTCAAAAACATCATAAACAACAAACTCATAGTAATCACACATGACTCTTTTGGTTTAATCACAGTGAATCAAATAGGTTTAATCACACTAGACTCTTTTGGTACAAGTGAGTCAAGTAGGTTTAATCATAGTGATTACTACACAAACGTACAAAAGAGCTTAAGCTCTAGGTGTGAACACGAGAAGTTATAAATCCCCAACCAATGCATACATGCGAAATGAACATGAGAAAGTATAATAAAATACAAACAAAAAATACACAATGTTGAACAACTTCAAAGAAACAAAGATTAGAAGAACAAGGTTGTCTGCTAGTCAAATCAATAGGTTGCCGACTCTCAGTGAGTTGCAACCTCACAGAAAAATTTTCTCGAACAATTTATGTTTGCACTATTGTGATGCAACAAAAAACTAATAAAAGGAAGGCAACAAACTACTTTATGTCAAATCTTGCATAAGAATAATAATATGTTTTAGCACAAGAGGGATTTCAATAAAAATATAGCATAACATAATCACAAAGATTGAGTTCACTAAATCAAGATCATGAAATTTTATCACTTAAAGAGACCAAAGCATAAGATAATTATGTAAGGCAATGACAATTATGATGCAAATAAAATATGTAAAAATCCCTAAATTATAAGCTACAAAAAATGCATGCAATTCATATGTCGACATTTACTCGACTTGTTGTTGCATGCAATACAATTTTCAATATTCCAAAAAAACAAATTGCACTAATTTTCAGAGACAGTTATGTGTCTCTGTCTCTCTAAAATTACAGTAGCAGCTCTATATCTCTCTCGAAAATTTCAACATCTTTTTCTGGATAAAATTACAGTAGCATTTATTTTATTTTTATTTTATTTATTTAATTAATTAAAGAGAGAATACTGATAATTTCGTTTAAAGGGATTAGCAAAAAAAAATGAGATTCAAAAATCACAAAAATCATAGCTTCTCATGAATATAATGGCAGTTCGCCACATTTCTTAGAGCCATGAGACATAAGTTCATATACAATTAGGATCATGCTATTATTATCTCTATAAGACAACGTCCGTTTCATTAAGTGAAGCTCTCATCTATAACTATCTTGATATGTTAGATATGTAGCACATTTCCAAGTCTATTCGCATATATATATATATATATATATATATATATATATATATATATAACAAACAAAAAATGCACAATGCGGAACAACTTCAAAATAACAAATATTAGAATATAGAAACAATACAATCAATCATCACACGGTAGGCTCAAAATATGGAATCAAAAAATAAATATACAGCCTCATTTATAAATATAGAAAAATATTTCTTACCTCAAATATCTGATGAGGCAAAGAGATCCGTGAGTTATTGGTGAGAGATTGAGTACAAAGGTTGAGAACCGCAAAGGTTGAGAGCTCTATAATGGTAGAACAAGAACTGTAAAGAAAGAATGCCTCGGTTAGGGTTTATAACATGCGAAAGTATTACGGCATTTCGATTGCCGTAGTAAAACTTCAACTTATTATGGTAGAAAGAATGTCGTAAAGAAAATGTTATCTATTATGGTACTTAAAGTGCTGTAATATTACTTTAAATTATTGTTGTATTTTAATTACCGTAAAACTTGCAATATGTATTACGGTAAAACCACTACCGTGAATGTTATTTTCATAAAAAAAAAAAAAATCCTAAAATGAATAAAAACGGTGTAGACAAAGTTTATGAAAGTTGGGGGTTTTTTTCCAATTAATCTAAAATTAAGGTATTTTTGCCATAATTAACCCACCCTTAAAACAACTTTTTATGATGGATTTTTTATGTGCATCTATAATTCTACATTTTAAGGTTGCAACCTTATATAGATTTTTTCCTATATATATATATATATATATATATATATATATATATATATATATATATGGTTGCAATTAAGGCGCACATTCAAATTTTATCGTAATGTGTAAATTTGGTGTAAAGCATTCTTAGGATTATCCCAAAATATATTTTCATATCTAATTATAAAATTTTAAACTCCAAAAATGGTTAAAATCAAATAGTTCTATAAACATATGAAAATCTTGAAAATGGACAGTATAAATAATGTGCTGCAAAATGCACTATTTCTGGGACTCAAAATCTTTTTCCTTTTTCATACATTTTGTTGTCGAGATGATCAATTACAGGGTTTTTCAACATTAAAACAACCTTTTCCGATGGGTTTTTGAGGTGCACCTGTAATTCTACATTTTAAGGTTGCAACCTTATATAAACTTTTTCCATATATATATATATATATATGGATTTTGCAATAATACATGGTGAACATAAAATTTAATACTCTAAAAATTTTGACATCAAATGCCCTTACAAATATAAGAAATTACATTAACAATGACGCACATGAAAATTAGATGGTTAGATTATCAATTCATGTGTCCACAACTTGTGGCATTAGATGGTTAGAGCATCAATTTCATGTTTCCACAGCCAGTGACATTAGATGGTTAGATCACAATTTCATGTTTCCACGAACAATGAGGTGTATTAAACTAAACTAAATACCTTAGTGCTATCCTCACTTCTTGGGCTTTCCATGAACATGCTGCTTAATCGTGTACTTCTCTACCACTCTTTTTGCAGAACCATGGCTTACTAAGGAGTCCTCTCTTTCTTACTACTCACCCTCCTTTTCTCTCTGTGATCCTTCTCCATATACTACCTCTCTTTCTTACTACTCACCCTCCTTTTCTCTCTGTGATCCTTCTCCATATACTACCTCTTTTTGTGTAGATCATTACCACCATGACTCTCTGCATTACCCACTCCACGAACCCTCGGCTTCTCCCTATGATCTTCACAAGCTAGCCATGGAACGTTCCATATCTCACGTACCCTCCAATGGGTAATCTCCAGCAAATACTCACAGTCGAATCTTGAAACCGAGGTCAAGCTAATACCAGCTGAGTACCTCATGAAAATCACCATAGGGACACCACCCCAACCATTCTAGCAAATTCTTGACACAGGGAGTGATCTTCTGTGGGCTCAATGCGAGCCATGCATGGTCTGCTTCAATCGTAATGGCAAAAAAATTGATCCCAAGAATTCATGAACATATGTCCCGCTTGACCACACTGTCCCTCTTCGTCAAGCCTACCATGGAGGCACCCCTCAGATAATCCCAGCCCTTACTATCTTATATCTTGATCAATCAGAGAGTAGCGGCATACTTGCAACCGAATCCTTTACTTTTGAGACCTCTAGAGTAGATGCCACCACCACTAATCCTCTCTCTACTCCTTGTAGAAACAATGCTAACCCTGGCTATAATTCTAGTGCAAGCACTAATCCTCTCGTTTGTCCTTGTAAAACCAATGCTAATTCTCTCTATAATTCTAGTGCCACCACTAATCCTAGATCAACTCACAGCTTTGTAGAAACTAATCCTAGTTCAAGCACCAATATGAATTCAGATTTAATTCCTAGTTCTAAAAATGGCACTACTCCAAGTGCTAGTACTACCAGCACTAGTCCTAGTGTTTAAGGTTATTAGGACTAATGATGCAATTAAGAAAGTGCTCACTGGGATTGGTTTTGGGTGCGCCCACAAAAACACTGGGAATTTTATTGAGGTCACGGCAGGCTTGGGGGAGGGCCCCTCTCGCTATCCTTCCAATTTGAGGCTGCAAGTTCTGGTACTGCCATCGGCCAGTTGATATTCGGAGATAATCCCATGATCAATGGGCCAAACACCAAGAGATAATAAGGCATCCGAACAATCCGACGTACACTTCAAAAATCTTTAGGACATTTACGTACAGGATACCTCCATAAACGATCGATAGGGGAGAGTTCATAATTGATTCTGACACGATATTTAACTATTTGGTAGATCAATCATATAGCTGATGAATTGAAAGCTGTGATCCAATTGGAGGCGGCAAACAACCCCAGAACCACCCTACAGTGTTGGAGCTCTACTATAAGAAACCTAACAACTACGAGGGGATCCCTGATATCACTTATAATTTTTCTGGAGGTGCCGATTGGAAAATGCCTCCCCAGTACTTGTTCGGACTGTTTAGTGAAGAGGTGATATGTGTGGCCTATTGTGGTCTGTATGCTTAATCTACCAGAGTTAAATGTGGTGCTGGAATCGATTATGAACCCTCCGCTGTCGAACGTTTCTAGAGGTATATTGAACCTCTTATCGCCTACGCTAATGTCCTCAAGATTTAGGAAGTGTAGGTCGGATTGTTCGGATGCCTTATTCACTCTGTTCTCTCTAAAACCACTTTCTCTCTCTTATGCTTCTTTGTGAGATGGGTGCAAAGGATATGAGCCCTCTAGTATCACAGGGATAAATCCCAACATTTATTGCATCTCACGGAAGAGTCTCTCTCTAGATTATTTACTAACCACAATCTTGTCTTCTTTTTGTGCTATATGTTGCTGAAAAATTCATTCTCACTAAGTTTTTCTCTCTAGAAAAGCTACCAATCTGTGCCTGTAAATCCATACGAATTTGTTGATTTTGTTCCAACTTTTCTCATATGAAAATAGTACTTGAAGGTTAAAAAAGATTATAAGCGCAAAAGAAAAATTATTTGGCATCATTTTATATTATTCGAATGATTTACTATGGGTTATTTATAAGTATATACTTGCTGGAAATTGCACTGGGGTCACTTATAAGATGTTTATAATACTTGCAATTGATTTTAGGCTTTAATTTTTTTTATAGATAATAAAGTTAATGAGATTTGTGCACCTCTTTTTAGTCTTAAAGAAATTTATAACAAGCTATTGAAATTATTTTGATAAGAGTTGCACGCTATATATTTATTGATATTCCTGATTGAGTTCAAAACCCAATTTGCATATTGATATAGCACTATTTATTTCTGAAAACCATAAAGATCCACTTTATTTAGGCCAACGATTGGTATCAGAGATTAGGGGGTTTCAATCTGTATTGAAAATGGCTAATATTATAGTTTTATTGACTGATTTAATGAAGACTGATAAGCATGATGGCTATAATTTTTAATTTTGAAAAAGCAAAGTATCTAATTTGCTCCCTACTATGGGTTTGTTGTATGTAATTGAAAAAGAAATCATATATGAACCTGATGATGATTCTACACTTAGAGAAAGGCAAAGATACTTAAAATAGAAGAATGATAATTTTAAATGTAATGGTGCTATCTTGAATTGCCTTAGTGATAGATTACGTAAGGTCTTTGAACCCTATACTAATGCTAAAGATTTATGGGAGGCTATTGAGAAAAGGCACACCGAGGACAATTATATGGCAAAACATGAACTCTATGAGAGATATAACCAACATAAAATGAGAGAGAATAAATCGGTACTGGAATTTTTTGATGACATGATTGTAATGGCTAACTTGTCGGTTATGGAGAACCCATATCCGAGCATCATCAAATCATGAAGATATAGAAAACCTCCCTAATTCATGAAAATACCTTAAGAAAAACGTGTGCCACATTGGTACCATCCACACCCTTGATGATTTAAGATGATATTTTAGGATGGAAGACAATGATAGGGCCAAAGAGAAATAATGAAAGAACCCACCAGCAAGCTTATTTGACTACTCAAAAAGGGTATCTTAAACCCAATCATAAGAAGATAAAGGTGATTAAAGAAAATAATGAGGAAGCAAAGAAAGAGCATAAGAAAAAGGGAAAATTATTGAAAAAATTAAGAATATGTTTTAATTGTAACAAACTTAGTCATATTGCCAAACTTTGTAAGGCCCCACCAAAGAAGATGGAGAGAGGAAAACTCAAATCACTCAAAAGATGTTGCATTTGTGGTAGAAGAGTCTCTCACGGTCACCCCATCCGATAGTTGGTGGATTGATGCAGATGCAACAAGACATATCATCACAAGCAAGTGGCATGTGGTAGACTTTAGAGAGAAGAAGGTTGGTGATTGGAAGCTCTATATGGGGAAACTCCTCTTGGGTGCACATTCTTGGCAAAGCAACCGTGAAACTTCATCTTCCTAGTGGGGGTACTTTTACCCTTAATGATTTCCTCTATGCCCCTGATATGAAACGTAACTTCATTTCCTTGCCTAAAGTAGATAAGAATGGGGTTGAAGGGAATGTAAAAGAGGGGAATATGACTTTTCTTGAGAGTGGCGTAGAAGTGGCTAAGGCCTCTCTTTGTGGCAGTTTGTATAAACTTGAGATTAATGAAATGAAATCATCTTCCTCTTATATTGTTGATTCTTCTTTCTTAGAAAGCTTTAATGTATGTCATAGAAGATTATGACACATTGGCTATGAAAAATTGTCTAGAATGATGAAAGAATAATTAATTCCTTATGAAGAAAAAGATAATTTTAAATGTGAAAACTTTTTAGGAAAGATGCATAGAAAACCATTTCCAAATGGATTAAGGGTTGAAAGTATTCTACACATAGTCAATACTGATATTTATGGAAGATTAAATGCTAAAACATTTACTGGACATGAATATTTTATCACTTTCATTGATGATTATTCACGATATACATAAACATATTTGATTTCTCATAAAAGTGAAGCTTTAGAAAAATTTAAAATATGTAGTATAAAAGTAAAAAATCAACTAGTGGAGAATATACATCACTTGAGTTTGAAAGCTTTTGTAAGGAACATGGGATCATTAGACAATGCACACTCTCTTATGCACCCCAACATAATGGTATGGCTGATAGAAAAAATAGAACCTTATTAGAAATGGTTAATTGTATGATACAAGAAGCTAATGTATTTTACCAATTTTGTAGATAAGTTTTGTTAGCATCAACTTATATATTAAATAGAATTCCTAACAAAAGTACAAGTAGAACCCCTTTTGAATTATGGTTTAATAGAAAATCTAATTTAGATCACATTAGAGTTTGGGGTAGTCTAGTGCATGTTCTTAACCCAAATAGAAAAAAACTCTGACCTAAAACAATTAAATGAATTTTTATTGGGTATTCTAGTCACTAAGGGCTACAGATTCTATGATCAAGAGACTAAGACCAGCATAGAAAGTAGAGATGTTCATTTCTTTGAGGATGAAGAAATGTTGAAGGGAAAACAACCTAAAATTATAAAAATAGGAGAAAAAGAAAAAGGGAAGCCTAGTAACTCCTATAACCCTAGTAGTATTAACCGTATTCTTATTATAATAGAGCCTAAGAGAAGTACTAGGGAAACAAAGAGACTTAGTTAATTAGATGACTACTATGGGTATAATGTAGAACTTGATGACAAGTCTATTAGCTTTAAAGAGGCCATAAGTTCATCGGAGAAATCCAATTGGATGGAGGCAGTATAAGATGAATATAACTAATTGATGAGGAATGAGACCTACCAAAAGGCTGTAGAGCCATTAGCTGTAAATGGATATATATATTAAGAAACTGAATCCAAATAAAACAATTGATAGATATAAAGCTAGACTGGTTGGTAGGGGTTTTACCCAAGTAGTCCAAAGGTTATTAAATATATCAAAGAGTGGTTATCTTCGCAATTTGAGATGAAAGACTTAGGAGAACAAGAATAGGTTATTGGCATGCAAATTATAAGAGATAAGAAGATAAGATTACTCTATTTAAGCCAAGAATTATATACTGTAAAAATCCAAAGACTATGTGATGGAAAAATTGATTCGTTGTCTTAGGCTATGAAGGTATACACAGCATCTTGCAATTTTAAAATATTCCTTATAATGATGAGCATGTGTAGATATGTTTTATTTCATTTAGGGACTATTTTATTGTTGTAGGCATTTTGTTGGTTTAATGAATGGAAAGAACCCGCAAATAATTCTAACAAACCAAGACAAAGCTCTCGGAGTGAATTACCAAATACGAGGCATGCATATTGCATATGGCATATGTTATCAAAAATTTCTGGATGGTTTAAAGCACCTATTGGCTCACGTTACAATGAGTGAAACTCCGAATTTCACAAATTATATAATTTGCAAGTTGTAGAAGACTTTGAAATTGGGTGGCGTTAAATGGTTGAAAAGTTTGAATTGAATTCTAAGAACCATATTAATTTGTTGGAATCACAAAAATCTTGGATTTGCCGTATTTTATTTAGAGGTCATTTTTATGCTGGTACGAAAACCACAGATCGATCAAAGTCGATTAATTCATTGATGCAGTGATTCCAAAAGCCACAAACCCCAGTCAAGGAAATCATACATCAACACTTAAATTTTTGTGATACCATTATGATTATCTATAATTATACTATTTTGTACTTATTTGCTTTTTCTGTAGATTGCAGAAGTTGTAAACACCAGAGATCAAGCAATTTTTGGGCATACAATGAAACAAAAACATCACAACATCACTCTGCTAACTAAGACACCAATCGAAGAACATGCATCTCATCTTCTAACTCCCTACGTCTTTTCAGTGTTGCAAAAGGAACTTGTGGCATCATCTCAATATGCAATAAATCAGGTCAATGAAGCAACTTACGAGCTTACTCAATAGAAGGAACATGGGCACATGGTTACTTTAATGCCTGAGGAAACTTTGACATTTTTTTTACCATGTTCGATCTTCAACTAACTCATGTGGTATCTTTCAAAGGGGCCATTGTCTTTGTAGCTATCTACCATGAGGGCATGTTTTTGGGAACTATTTGGGTGTGTATTTCGCAAATCAAAATTGGAACTGGCTCAATTTGCAGAGGTAGAAGCTTTTGCACAATTTGCTTCTGATCTCAATAAAGCTACAAATAACTCATGATCTATTTTATGCTGCCCATTCCCCTTCGTATTCGCTGCTTCTTGGGCATCCAACAAGCACATGTCACTATCGTGTTGCAGAAGACATCGATTTGTATTTTTTGGATCATAAATATGTTCTAATGAATAGTTTATTTTGATGCTCCTTTGACAAAGCTCTCTCTCTCTCTTTCTCTCTCTCTCCAACTAAAATGAAAAATGAATATGCTATGGGATTCTAAGCAGCCCAAATGATTCTCTTGTGCTTGTGAATGCCCAAATGACTATCTTGTAGATAGCTTATGATGATATTTGGATGTGTTTGTGAATGCTTCTAAAGGAAAGAAATTAATGCAAAATCTCATTATAGAGTGAAAAAAGACCGAAGTAAATATCAAGCAAATTCTCATTATATGGCCCTTGAATGCCTGGACAAGATAATTGTTTTTTACAAAGCAAAAACCACCTTCTATTTAATAGATATTGAGACGCACAATAGACCTAAATCTTAGGAGCTCAATCACAATGAATTTTTATATACAAGAGTATGAATCTTGAGATACACAGTATTCGTATTCGTAAGACCAAAACTTAATCCCTCAACCTAGTATCAAGCACTTCACAAAACCGTTGAGCCCAATTGGGTAGCTTAACTGCCTCACTCCCAAGAATAGGAGTCTGGTCCTTAGTCCCCAACTGAATTGACATGTCCAAGGGTACCTTGATTGCCTTGATCTCAAGAATAGGAGCCCGGTCCTTTGTCCTCAACTGTATTGCCATGTCCAAAAGGAATGGAACATATGAAACAGTGAGAAACAACTAGCAATGGGTAAGAGCTAACATAATGAATCCCAAGATATTGCATTTTAAAAAAGCTCTAAGAAGATTCTAAGTTGAAAAACAAATGTTCCAACCATAACAAGATTGAGAGTAGTGCATACTTAGATCAAAGTTACACAACCAATAAATTGCAAATTCAATACACTCACCAAAATTTGATGCTTCCAAATAGGTGCCAAAATTCCTGACATCTATAACTCATAGTGACCAGATTCCAATGCATAACTATAGGGAATAACTCATAAATTTCACTTAAACAAATGACCTTTGGGTAGTCCCTAAAAATATATTGGGTCAAGGAACCTGCATCATCTCAAACACAAGCAAATATAAACTATGAGATAAAAACTTATTAGTTAATAAAATAGATAAAAGGATCATTAGGTCCGTCAATAAAACAATAGAGTCCAAACTCAATTTCAGTCAATAAAACCATAAAAACAATAGGTCAAACATTTTAAGTAGCATTCATATATAACCAAACCAGTTTAGGCTGCATCGAAATCTTATAAGCTATGAATAATCAATAAAGAAATGCATTGTTGTATCCTTTTTCTCCTTGGTTTTCTTTGTATGTGGTGATCTTTATTTACAGCAATCACCACTAAAGAAAAATTGATGGGGATGAATAAAGAAAAATTTAAGCAAAAAGAAAAGAACATCCAGAATCCATTTTTTACAATCCATGTCTCACAATTTAGTATTACATTGACTATGGAGAGAGAGAGAGAGAGAGAGAGAGAGAGAGAGAGAGAGAGAGAGAGAGAGAGAGATAGAGATTTGATATCACGTCTCCTCGGTTGACATTTAACCCCAAAACAGGGTGACTTGGGGATTTGCAGGTGAGAAAAAGAAACACCTCAAAGAAAGAAAAAAAATTGCAAAAAGCTTGTAAATCAAACAAAGAAAACCCCTCCTGCTCAATGACTCACATGCATCCACCGGAATTCCCAATTCGTGAAAATGGCATTCCACCTTTTGAAGGCCAAGCAATGACAATCGCATTTCACATCCACCCAACAACCCACTGTACTTACCAATCCCTTTTTCTCTTTTTATAAAAATCCAATACTCCATTCTCTCACTACGAACCCACAAAAATTAAGAAAAGCCCATTGGGTTTTAAACTACAACCCTCGCTCAAAAAATCAATAAAGAAAGCATGTGGGCAAAATTGAGGGTCATACATATCCCACAAACATAGTTTTCTTTTAATGCAGTTTCGTTATATTACAATGACACCGTGACATGAAAGCATTTATATATATATATATAATCCTTCCAACGCCTATAGGCAAAAATGAACAATGATTTCACCTACCGTCTAAAGTTTATCACATAGACACGATTGTCCGGTAGTGTTTTATTTTTCATTTTTTTTTATAAATCGAAATGATCTGAAATTTAAAACGTGTATACATCTTAGTGAGACAAACTTAATAACAATACAAAAAAAATAATAATTCTCTAAAAACTAGTTGACCAAAATACCCCCAATACTTCTCGAAGGTATTTTGATCAAAATTTTTCAAATAAAACATTTTTTTTTTTTTTCATAAATTTGCTTATTTTTTATGAACATGAGCTTCAAATTTCGAGTCATACTAATTTGTAGAAAAAAAAATAAAAAATAAGGCACTATCAGACAATCGTGACCGCACGATGAACTTCGAATGGTGATGAATGTAGACGAAATCACTGCTCATTTTCGCCTATATATGTTTTGTAGTATCTACTATATATATATATATATATATATATATATATATATATATATATATATATATATATATATATATATATATATATATATATATATATATATAAAGAGAGAGAGAGAGAGAGAGAGAGAGATAGAGTGTGTGATGGGGGGATGATGAAAACCCTAGTGAGTATATGAGCGGTTCATAACTTTTATTTTTTGACCACTATGATTCCTTACAATGAGAGGTTCAGAACTAATAGTTCCAAACATAGAGTACTTCGGGGAAAAAAATTCAAAAAATTCAAAAAAAGAAAAAAGAACATGGACATCATAAGAGCAACATATAGGTGACATTCATTTAATACCTTAGGGGATACTAGCGTAAATCTCCCCAAACTTAGAGGGAAACAAAAAGGAAGACGAGGGAGGGCAAATAGAATTTAATTATTGTTTTCTAAGTGCCTGTAAGATTACATTCAATGGGAAAGTATTGATTTGTTACAAAATAACAAATTCAATCTCCGTTAAGAGAATACGTAACGAAATTTTTCCCTGTATATCACTATTTTTTCGGGTCATCGTGATATAGAACAGTTTAATAAGCTTACAAAAATAAAATTTAGAAAAGTACAAATAACTGAAATTAATATCTTAATCACAACCAAGGGTAACTGAAGTCTGACCCTAGAAAAGGTTGGCCATCAACGACGTCTTGTACCAAAACGACTCCGCCCCTTGTGATACCTAGGATTTCTGTATCCCATAGATATGCAAGCTTGGCCTGTTTGAGATTTCTCTTCAGTGGCATGTTTCGATCCTCTTCCCCATTACTTAGAAAAAAAACTCTGCCCAATCGAAACTCGCACTTAGAATAATAACTCGTAAACAATGGCAATACAAACACAAAATTTGGAAGAACCCCAAAAGTCCTATATACACTTAAAAGAATTACAGATATTCCGGCAAATTCAAATGTACCTCAGTCACTAAAAACATGCTTGCAAACACTTCGAAATAAAGAACATCATTGATTGATTAAGGATAAGCAGATTGCTCATTGAAGATCTTGAAGGAATCCACCACAGTATGCAATTTGTCTTTCATCTTTGCCCACCTCCTCTCGTTAGCTCCTGTCGTCAATGTGTAAAATTTCCCTACAATGAATTGAAATTAACAAAAGCATACGATAATCAGAAAAAGATTTTCTTAAGAGATGGACTCTCTCTCTCTCTCTCCCTCTCTCTCTCTCTCTTTCTCTCTGTTTTACTTGTAGGGAATAAATAGTAATTGATAGCCTACCGTTTCCAATTGTTATAGAGCCAAGTGCATGGCGGGTGTAGTTTGGTGCCTGAGCAACAAACTCAAAAGTGTAATAAGACTTCCCATCAACTGTATTCTGCAAAAGAGCAACACTCATGGAGTTGGTCTCATCATACAAAACGTTTGACCTTGTAACACAGAATCACAAACATGCTTCGCAGTCCATAGATATATCCAGGGTGTAGGTTAAAACCACTCGTTATATCTCCTTTCAACACAAGACAATCATCCCACATATCAATCTGCAAGAATATAAAAAACTAAACTAAACTGTAAATATGGCATATTGTAGCTTTGGTGCAGACAAGGTAAAGGTAATGCTGGAAACCAATGTTGAAGATGTACCAAACATATCCCCATCGGCATTCCATAAATCCGAAAGATTCCTACTGAATTTGTCTATAAATATAATTCCAAGCAGATACTTCTTTACTTTCTTCTTCTTTTCTGTTTATAAACAGAATAGTAAACAGAAGACCTTTTACCAAGTTGACAATCCATAATTCTGATGGAACCTTCCACACGTAGCTCCAAATAAGTGACGTGCATTCTATAACCATGTGATGACTACTGCACAGCAGAGGACTAGTGTCCCATTAGTCTAAACAACCTGAGACTGAGAACAAGAAGAAAAGATCTATGCTCCTGAGAGAACACAAATAAAGAGAAATTGAGATGAAATCGAATGATAACATGAGCCAAAATCACCAATTTATGTAAAACGTGTGTGTTTGCTAATTGATTTTCCATTGACGATGTTCAGCACAATCTTTATTTATTTTTTATTTTTTTGTTTTTGGAAATGTTAAATGTTTTCACTAATGCAACATTGATGTATAAATATGATTTCCAAATACAGAACCAAGTCTATATGCATCAGTTCTGTAAGAATTCGTAACAATCAGTAATCCTAGAGACTATCAAAACTGATTTAGAGATTCCGTCCTTTGTGAGGGTGTCCATTTCTTGCTTGGACACCCTTCTTGAATGTTTTAAGGTATTCAGAGTTTTCAACTGATCCCAGATTTCATTAAATATATTGTTCAAGTGCCAAGGCCATTCCCATACTTTGTTGTCCACCATGATCACATTGCTCAATTATGATTTTCGTTCATTGTGGATCAAGGTTCCTAAAAAATTAGTGGTGATCACGCCTGAACTTTACTGGATTCACACATTTGAAGAGGGGCTGATTATGTCATTAACGTAAATGATTTCTTGCTATAACTCCTGTCCAGCTGGACCAGGATTTCACACGAACTGCCATTGAAGTTCATCTTCACCATATCTTACAAGGGTGGTATCCATCTCCCAGACCCATTTGCCTTCCTATCTCTTATGTATAATATGATTTTTGAAACTACCACCAAATGACTGTTGAACTCCTTTCTAGATCTTGCCTTCACTATGTTAGTGCTCCTTAGCTGTCCCTAATCTTATCCAACCCACAACTTTATCTTTGAGTTTTCTGTTGTTTCTTTCTGACCATATCGCTCATATGACTGCCATCCAATTAATCTTCACATGATAAGGCCCCTTTCTGTGAGAGATGGGGCAAATCACTGCACCAGAAGTGCTTCAAAAGATGGAGGTACAACCCAAAACAGGTCAAGAAGCTCCAACACAAAAGAAGAAATCTCAATAGCCTTAGAACAAGTTGAAGAAACAGGTGGTGCCTGTTTAAGCATTCTCTATACGCAAAATGAAAATACTTGAAATGGGCAAACTTTTGCATATGATGTTATGTATCTTCATTACTCTTAAGCCTACGAGGAAAGATGTTCTCAAATATTTGCAAAATAAGAGCTCAATTTTTATTTTATTTATTTTCTTTCTACCAAACTTAAAATGTGTTTTAAAATAGACTAGTGCTTTTGTAGAGAAAAAGAAAGTGCCATGAGAAGAGAGAGACAAGTGGCCATTGAAAGGTAACACTTGGCCATTCTCTCTCTACATGTGTCTCTCTAAGTTTTTTTTGTGGCTATATATAGGAAATGGTTTTGGGAGGCCTAGGTACCTTGGCTCGAGCTCTCTCTCTCTATCTTCTTTCTCTCTCTTAAAGATTCCTTGTGAGCTGAGTACCAGGGAATTGCCTCTCATCTCTGTGAGAGCCCTCCAATATCACAGGATAATTTACAACACCGTGTTGCATCTCACAATAGTTTTCTTTCTCTCGATTGTTTGCTAACCATTGTTTTGAAGCAAGCTTGTCTTCCCTTTTGTGCAATATATTGCTGAAAAACTCATTCTCAGCAAGATTCTCTCTCTAAAAAAGCTATGAAACTAAGCCTGCAAATCTCTACAAATTTGGTGACTTTGTTCCAAGTTTTTCTTCATATTTTCCTTTTGAAATAGTACTCGAAGGTTGGAAAGGTTGTATGAGAAAGGGAAAAATTGTTGGGCATCATTTTATTTTGTTGGAATGATTCACTATGGGTTTTTGATAGGTACATGCTTGCTGGAAATTACATTGGAGTTGCTTAGAAGAGGTTTACAATAGTTACAATTGATTTTGGGTTTGTGGATAACAAAGTTAGTGATCTTTGTACATCCTCTTGAGTCCCAAAGAAATTTACAGAAAGTTTTTTAGAGTGTTTTGATAAGAGTTGCATACCATGTGTTTGTCGATATTTCAGGTCGAGTTCAAAACCCAGTTTGCATGTTACTGTAGCTATATTTACTTCTGCAAACCAAAAAGATCCACTGTTATTTGGCCAACATTTGGTATCAGAGCATAGGGGTTTTCAATTTGTATAAAAAATGCCTAATCCTAGAGCTGTATTGATAGACTTGGTAATTATTGATAAGCTTGATGGCCATAATTTCTCACTTTGGAAGAGTAAAGTATCTTATTTGCTGCATACTACGGATTTGTTGTATGTTATTGAAGAAGAAATCATATCTGAACCTGATATTGATTCTACACTTTCTGAGAGGTAATGCTACTTAAAATGGAAGAATGATAAATTTACATGTAAGGGTATTACCTTGGATTGTCTTAGTGATAGATTACATAAAGTCTTTGAACCCTACACTAATGCTAAAGACTTATGGGAGGCTATAGAGAAAAGGCACACCGAAGACAATTACATGTCAAAACATGAACTCTATGAAAGATATAACCAACACAAAATGAGATAGAACCAATCAATGCTAGAATTTTTTGATGACATGATTGTAATGGATAACCAACTTGCCGGTTATGGAGAACCCATATCCGATCATCATCAAATTATGAAGATAATAGAAAGACTCCCTAATTCATGCACAGAACTTAAGAAAAACTTGTGCCAAATGGTACGATCCACACCCTTGATGATTTAAGAGGACATCTTAGGATGGAAGAGAATGATAGGGCAAAAGCGAAAAATGAAAGAGCCCAATAGCAGGCTTATATGGCTACCAACAACAAGCTTATATGGCTACTCAAAAAAGGTATCCTAGACCTAATCATACGAAGAGAAAGGAGAATAAAGAAAAGAATGAGGAAACAAAGAAGAAGAGAAGAAAAGGAAAAATTCTTTAAAAAGTTAAGAAGAAATTTTAATTGTAACAAACTTGGTCATATTGCTAAATTTTGTAGGCCCCACCCAATGCTTTAAAAAGCGGACAGCCCAACGCCTAGGCGGTCTTCCTTGGGCGGCCGCCTAGGCGGTACGGAATCCGCCTAGGCGGCCGTCTAGCGCCCAGCCCTGGGCGACTACCCAGGGCCTGCGCCCTGCCCAGAGGCGGAAAAAATTTTTTTTTTTTTTTTTTTTCATTTTTTTCAAAGATATAAAAGTTAATAATGATGGCTTTTAGGTTCATTTGAACCCTAAACCCACCAGAACCCCTTTTAGAGTAACAGAAACCTCCAAAAAACTACATTTCATTGGATCGAATCATCGAAGTGTTTATCAAAGTTTGGAGTTCAAGTAACCAAAGTAAGTGCATTTTTTAGATTGCTTGCTTTATTTGGAGATGTATTCTTCAGGAGTTAGTCGGAGTGGAGATCCGAGTTGGAAATATGGATACAACCTGAATCCAAATGACAAAAATTGTGTTGAATGCAATTTTTGTGAAAAAGATACAAAAGGAGGTCTAAACCGGCTTAATAAACATCTTGCCGGTATTAAGGGGGATGTTGCCCCTTGTAAAAATGTTCATGAAGCTATCAAGGAGGAGATTAAGCAATTTTTAAGTTATGAAAAACAAAAATAAGAACAAAATCCTTGTCATAGATCTATTTTTGCTACTCCTAGAAAACGTGATCAGGGTTGGAAGTATGTGTACAACTCAAAACCAAATGATAAAAATTGTATTAAGGTGTAACTTTTGTGAAAAAGATACCAATGGGGTATTAGTCGATTCAAAAAACACCTTGCTGGTGTTAGAGGTAATGTTGCTTCTTGTACAAAGGTGCCTGAAGCAATTCGAGATGAGATTAGACATCTTCTGAATTTTAAAGAACCAAAAAAGGATGAAAATAAGCCTTGTTCTATGGAAGTATCTTTTCCAGGTTCTAGTCGGAGTGGTGATCCGGGTTGGAAGTATGGTTATAACCCGAATCCAAGTAATAAAAATCGTATTAAATGTAATTATTGTGGAAATGATACTAATCATCTGCACAAACTGTACATACTAGTAAGAGGAAGGTAGAAGAAGAGGAGGAAGAGGCAAATTCAGAAGAAACAAAGGAGAACGAGCATTATATTGAAGAGGGAGATGACTCTGATGATGATGGCCTCGACTCTGTTGCATATGATGAGGCTTGCCCTATTGATATTCCTTCTGATGATAATGATGATGATGATGACTGAAGACTCTTGCCTCTTGGTGCTGACTGCTGAGTGTTGTGTTGAGTGATGAGTGCTGACTCTTGTTAGACTGTATATTTTCTAAATTTCTGTTTATTTCTGTTGGGTTGAGTGTTGACTTTTATATCCTACACTTGTATGGTTTTACAGCTTACTATTTTAACAAAATGGATTATCAAAATTTTCTTCACGACATCTTTCTTTTTTTTCTTTTTTTTTCAACTTGGAATATGGTATATTGGGATTTTTACACTTTTTTTTCAACTGGGCAGCCGCCCAGGTTTTAGGCGCCCGCTTAGGCGCTAGGCGGCCTAGACCCCCCAAGCCGCCTAAGACCCGCCTAGAGCTTTTTGATACACTGGCCCCACCAAAGAAGATGGAGAGAGGAGAACCCAATCCCCCAAAGGATGTTCCATTCGTGGTAGAAGAGTCTCTCACGATCATCCCATCTGATGGTTGGTGGATTCACTCGGGTGCAACAAGGCATAAAACCACAAGCAAGAAGCTCGTGGTAGACTTTAGAGAGAAGAAGGTGGGTGATTGGAAGCTCTATATGGGAAACTCCTCTGGGTCCACATACTTGGTGAGGCAACCGTGAAGCTTCTTTTTCCTAGTGGGGGTACACTTACCCTTAATGATGTCCTTTATGCCCCAACATGAGGCATAACCTCATTTCCTTGTCTAAGGTGGATAAGAATGTGGTTGAAGTGAATGTAAAAAGGGGTAATATGACCTTTCTTAAGATGGTGTAGAAGTGGCTAAGGCCTCTCTTTGTGGCACGTTGTCTAAACTTGAAATTAATGAAATGAAATCATCTTCCTCTTATATTGTTGATTCTTCTTTCCAAGAAAGCTTTAATACATGGCATAGAAAATTATGACACATTGGCTATGAAAAATTGTCTAGAATGATGAAAGATAGACTAATTCCTTATAAAGAAAATGATAAATTCAACTGTGAAAGTTGTTTAAAAGGAAAGATGCATAGAAAACCATTCCCAAAAGGATCAAGGGCTGAAAGTGTTCTACACATACTCCACAGTGATATTTGTGGAGGATTAAATGCTAAAACATTTAAAGGACATGAATATTTTATCACTTTCATTGCTGATTATTCACAATAGACATATACATATTTGATTTCTCATAAAAGTGAATCTTTAGAAAAATTTAAAGACTATAACATGAAGGTAGAAAATCAACTAGATAGGAAGATTAAAATTTTGAGAAGTGATAGAGGTGGAGAATATACTTCCCTTGAGTTTGAAAACTTTTGTAAGGAACATGGGATCATTAGACAATGCATACTCCCTTATACATCCCAACAGAATGGTATGGTTGAAAGAAAAAATAGAACCTCACTAGAGATGGTTAATTGTATAATACAAGAAGCCAATGTATCTTACCAATTTTGGGAAAAGTTTTGTTAGCCTCAACTTATATACTAAATAGAATACCTAACAAATCTACAAATATAACCCCTTTTGAATTATGGTTTAATAAAAAACCTAATTTATATTACATAAGAGTTTGGGGTTGTCTAGCTCATGTCCTTAACCCAAACAGAGAAAAACTAGGACCTAAAACAATTAAATGCACTTTTGTTGGGTACTCAAGTCACTCTAAGGGTTACAGATTTTATGATTATGAGACTGAGACTAAGACTATCATAGAAAGCACAAATGCTCATTTCTTTGAGGATAAAGAAATGTCGAAAGGAAAACAACCTAGAATTATAGAAATAGAAGAAGAAGAAATGGGGCAACCTAGTGATTCTTATGAGAACCTTAGTAGTATTAACCGTATTCTTATTATAATAGAGCCTGGGAGAAGTACTAGGGAAACAAAGAGACCTAGTTACTTGGATGACTACTATATATATAACGTAGAACTTGATGATCAAGCCATGAGCTTCAAAGAGGCCATAAGTTCATCTAAGGTATCCAATTAGATGGAGGCAATGCAAGATGAATATAACTCATTGATGAAGAATGAGACATGGACCTCAGTAGACCCACTAGAAGGTTGTAGAGCCACTAGCGGTAAAGGGGTCCATTCTAAGAAATTGAATCCAAATGGAACAATTGATAGGTATAAAGCTAGACTTACTAGGGGTTTTACCCAAGTAGAAGGGGTAGATTGTAAAGAAACTTTGTCCCCTGTTGTTAGAAAGTCATCCACTAGGACTGTACTAGCAAAGAAAATTATAATAACTTTCATATAGATCAAATGAATGTAAAGACAGCATTCCTCAATAGAGAATTAGACGAAGAGACTTTTATGAGAAAACCTGAGGAATTCGAGTCTAAAGGGCAAGAAGGCAAAGGGTGCAAGTTAAAGAAATCTCTTTATGGACTTAAACAGTCCTCAAGATAATGGCATTTAAAGTTCAATGAGTCACTAAAGAATTATGGCTTTGTTAATACTAGTGTTGACTATTGTGTTTACATCCAAAGTAGTGGGGGTAGTCATCTTATTTTGGTGTTATATGTAAATGATATTATTAGTACAGGTGGTGATCCTAAGGTTACTAAAGATACCAAAGAGTGGTTCTTCGCAAATTGAGATGAAAGACTTAGGAGAACTAGAACAGATTCTTGGCATGCCAATTACAAGAGATAAGAAAAACAGATTACTCTACTTAAGCCAAGAATTATATACCGTAAAAATACTAAAAAGGTTTAGAATGGATGAATCTAAACTAATGGGAACCCCATATGAGAAAGGGTGTAAACTATCTAAGGACATGTGTCCTAAGACTGATAAGGACAAGGAGATTATGGAAAAGTTCCCTTATGCACAAGCAATAGGATCATTAAACTATTTAATGAACTGCACACGCCCTGACATAGGATATGCAGTGGGGGTTGTGAGGCATAGAGTAACCCAAGCATGGAACATTGGAAGGTAGTAAAGAGAATATTTAGATACCTCAAAGAGACCACCAGTTATAGCCTCTACTATGAAAATGGTGAATTAGAATTACAAGGCTAAAGTGATGCTAACTGGGCTGGTAGAGAGGATGAATTTAGATCTACATCTGGATGGCTTTTCACTTATGTGGGACGAAATGATATAGAAGTAACATATCCCCACACAGATTTCATAATAGCAGACCCATTGACTAAAGGTGTTAACATAAACACACATGAAAGGTGTGTAAGGGGTAAAGAATTGAGATCTACAGGTTTCTTGTGATACACCTGTGATGAGCCTTAGTAGCAACTATTGAACATGTGGAATATTATGTGATTACCCTTTGCATGTGTGGGATATTTGCTTTGTGGCAATGAGGCATATATGGCATATCCGTCTTTGTGGCGATGAAGCCGGTGTGGCATATCTAAGCGCCCTCCGAGGGAGGTCAGGTTATGTCTTCAGACATTTAATAGTTCACATATGTGGCAAAATCCCTCAGAGGGGTAAGTGTTACGAACCACCACCAGCTAGCAGTCTTTTGACTGTGTTATTCACATTGCGAGACTAGACAGGACAGTTATACTTGGCATGACTTATTGAGTATGACCTCTAGCTAGTAGTCTTTTGACTCCGTGTTCTACATTGTGATGGCCAGCTTGGATATCTGGAAAGTTAAACATGACCTCCGATTGGCAGTCTTTTAACTCTGTGATCCACATTATAATAGTTAAACTAGACAGTTGTATTTGGCATGACTCATTGAGAATGACCTCAAGTTGGCATATCTTATAAACACCGTTTTCCACTTTGCGATAGCTACTTTGGACAGTTTGAGGATCCTTATGGGATCGTGGCATGATTCACTATATTGATGGTTATTCACCTTTTCAGGTGACAATAACTCCTTTTAGTGATGTATGTTCCACGATGTGAGCGTCCGATGATACTAGCAAAAGGGAGAAAGTCCACTAATCTAGAAGCATGTAGGTGAAGATCACGCAATACCTCACGACAATTGATGAGCATGTAAATGTGGTTTTGATGCCATTGAGTGGATGACCATATGTGTGGATGAATTTGTTGTTTGAGGATGTACAGTTCAAGCAATTTCTATATAGCTACTAAAAGTTTGTATGATGGTTTTACAAATATTTAAAACAAGTAGGGGAATGTTAGAGAAAACGTGTTTTCAAGTATTTGCAAAATAAGGGCCCAATTTTTATTTTCTTTATTTTCTTTCTACCCTACTTAAAATTTATTTTAAAATAGATTGGTGCTTTTTATAGGGAAAAACAAAGGGCCATGTGAAGAGAGAGACAAGTGGTCATTGACAGGCAACACTTGGTCATTCTCTCTCTACATGCATCTCTCTCTAATTTTCTTTTGTGGCTATATATGGGAAATGGTTTTGAGAGGCTTAGGTACCTTTGAAAAATATCTCTCTAAAACCTCTTTCTCTCTCTTAAGCTTCATGGTGAGCTGGTATCAAGGACATGCCTCTCATCTCTGTGAAAGCCCTCTAGTGTCCTGGGATAATTTACAGCACTGTGTTGCATCTCACAATAGTTTTCTCTCTCTAAATTATTTGCTAACTATTGTTTTGTGCAATATGTTGCTAGAAAATTCATTCTCAACAAGATTCTCTCTCTAGAAATATATAAAAGTGGGCCTGCAAATCTTCACAAATTTGATGAGTTTGTGCCACGTTTTTTTCTTCATATTTTGCATCTGAAATAGTACTTGAAGGTTGGGAAAGGTTATATGAGCAAGGGAAAAATTATTGGGTACCATTTTATTTTGTTGGAATGATTTACTATGTGTTTTTTATGGGTACATGCTTACTGGAATTACATTTGAGGTTACTTAGAAGAGGTTTACAATAGTTGCAACTGATTTTGGGTTTTGATTCTTTTATGGATAACAACGATAGCGATCTTTGTACATCCTCTTGAGTCCCAAAGTTAAGAGTGTTTTGATAAGCGTTGCATGCCATATATTTCTTGATATTTCTGGTTGAGTTCAAAACCCAATTTGCATGTTACTATAGCTCTATTTACTTCGAAAAACCAAAAATATCCACTGTTATTGGTCCAACATGCAACCAATGTTGAAGCCTGATCTTTTGGCAGGACAAGAATGGACCACACGCTTCATATAGCAGCGTCAACATCTAGTCTCCAAGTTAGGATACAATTCATTGATTTCACGGAGAACTCACCTTGGCTCTCTAGAAACCATTTCAATCTATCTTCCCCATTTGGTGTGAAGAAGAAAACCTGCAAGTATTCAAGCATAATCTTGATCTTCTCAAATTCATCATCTTTTTGCACGTGTCTAAGGGGTGGGTTCCAAGGGTATTATGCCCTAGTCCCTTATTGATTATGACACCACGCCCCCAGATATTTAGCCAGAGAAAACATCTCAAGATACCTCATATAGAGTGGTTCATCTCCAATCCAATGATCAAAATCAAAACCTCAATTTACTCCCTTTTCTCACTTGCAACCTGATATGGCTTGTAAACACAGAAATGGCATTAACTCACTTCTCTCCAGATTCATGAAAGACAATCATTGCTTCGATGTTAATTCATCAACCACCATTCTTTGTTGTTTGCAATAACTATCTTCCAAAGATACCCCAGCTGCGTGCCAAACCTACACAACCATTTGGTAAGGAGTGCCTGATTAGTTTCCTTTATCCTTCTGAAGCCCAGTCCCCCATTTCTTTTGTGCCCCACAAACACTTTCCATCTAACTAGATGGAACTTGTCTCTTGGTGCCGAGACTACCCAATGAAATTTGCTGATCAATTTTTCATATTCTTTGGGCCACCAAGGGAAGAATGAATGTATTCCACAAAATCTCCCAAAAAGAATAATAAAAGTGATGGGCAAAGAAACACAAAGAGCGATGGGCATAGAAACACAAGAAGATGTTGGCCCAAAAACAGTGGATCTTTCTAATTTTCAGAAGTAATTAGAGCTAAAGTAACATGTACGTTGGGTTTTAAACTCAACCAGAAATATTAACAAACATATGGCTTGCAACTCCTATCAAAACAGTCACAAAAGCTTGCTGTAAATTTGTTTAGGACTCAAAAGAGATGCACAAAGATCACTAGCTTTGTTATCTACAAAAGAATCAAAACCCAAAATCAATTGCAACTATTATAAACTTCTTCTAAGCAACCCAAATATAATTTCTAGTAAGCATATACCCATCAAAAAACCCATTGTAAATCATTACAACAAAATAAAATGATGGCCAATAATTTTTCCCTTCCTCATACAATATTTCCCAACCTTCAAGTATTGTTTCAAATGCAAACTATGAAGAAAAACTTCGAACAAACTCATCAAATTCGTAGAGATTTGTTGGCCCAGTTTTGTAGCCTTTCTAGAGAGAGAAATTTGTTGAGATTAAGCTTTCCATGAACATAGTGTATAAGAGGGAAGATAAGACTACTGCAAAACAATGGTTAGCAAATAATTTAGAGAGAGAAACTACTATGAGATGCAACACAGTGCTGTAAATTACCTTGTGATACTTGAGGGCTCTCACAGAGATGAGAGGCACATCCCTGATCCCCAGCTCACATGGAAGCTTAAGAGAGAGAAAGAGATTTTAGAGAGAGATAGTGCAAGGTACCCTAGCCTCCCAAAACCCATTCTCATACATAGCTACAAAAGAAAAAATGAGAGCGACACTTGTAGAGAGAGAATGGCCAAGTGTTGCCTCTCAATGGCCACTTGTCCCTCTCTTCACGGGGCCCTTTCTTTTTCTCTACAAAAAGCACTAGTTTATTTAAAAATACATTTTAAGTGGCATAGAAAAAGAAAAAAAATAAAATAAAAATTGCGCCCTTATTTTGCAAATATTTGGAAACACATTTTCTCTAATACAAGAGACAAAAACAATGTTTTTTTACTTGACTTGGACTCAGAACTCAACATGACCACGCCGAGTTACTCAGGCGAATAAGGCAACTCTGGCCGAGCTGTGCCGAGCTCAAAAATGGCCCAAAAAAAGTTTTAAGAAAAGGGAAAAAAATCTTAAAATCTGTTAAAATACGAAAATGTACATAAAAGATGAGAAAACATTTTCAAAGAGTAAAAAAGGAAAATTGTTTGAAAATCATTTTCTCATAAAAATAAGAAATAGAGAGAAAACCAAAAAATATGAATTTAAGAATATAAAACCCTAAGCAAAACTAAAAATAAATACCCTAAACGTATAAGCAAAACAAAAAATAAGTCATTTATAATTGATTTAATTAAAGATCAAATCAATAATGTTAACTTTAATTGTATTTATACAAGAATTTCATTCATTATGTACCCCCCGAGTTTGGCGGGGGATGCGGACTAGGCAACCCGCCAAGCCTAATTTACTCGGGGAAGTCCGAGTAAACTCAACCAAGTTGTAAAACATATGACAGAAGAGAACATCAAACCGCTGTATACTATGAATAAAGCAAACCCACTGTGAAAAGATTACACTCACTTCAAAATGATGCAGGAAAACCCAAATCATGTTCTAAACTCTCTCAAAGCCTCTTTAGCTCTATAAACTCCATTGAACTATTCACATATCACACAGGGTATAGGAATAGAGAAAGTAAAACTTTTAAAAATGACAAACACCATCATCATCATCGACATCACAGCCGTATCCCAATTATTAAGGGTTACTACATAAATTATGTTCTACCATTCGGCTCTATCAAGGGCCATACCCTCAATCAGACCATACTTGATATAAGGCATCGCTTACAGTGAACTTCCTAGCAAGAGCATATAACATAGGTCTAGAATTCATGAAAAGATCTGGTAAAGTGTTACTCCGGCTACCTACCTACAATCCCCCTCCTATATTAGCACTTGGCTTGGGGTCAGCACAACTGGCTTGGGACAAGCCATGGCGGAGTTAAAAAAAAAAGTCCAAGCATAATTCCACAATTTTCTTTATATTACAAATTCCATGAAAATATTTATGGTAAAAATTCTTAGACTAACCAAAATGTTTCTTAAAAGGCACTTTCCTTATTTTGGGTTGGACTAACCCCAGGTCTGGTTTCTTCATGATCGCGGCTGATTGTCTCCTTAACTAGCTCTCACATTCCCAAAGGGACTATGACCCTAATATGTGATGGTCAAATTTTTTTATAAGTACAATGTCATTGTTATAATTATTTCCTTATTCTTCAAAATAAGCTCCTATTTCTACCAATATATTGCATATAAAAAATAAATTTATCCTAATTAATACACTTCATTTCCTCTACGAGTATTGCCTACCCGTATTTCCCCTGTCCAAGTAAATGCCTATCCGCAGAATTTGAATGACTTTCCTAAAATATAATTCGATATAGTGCAATTATGAGGACATATTTAGGATCTGTTTGGTTGTAAACAACAATCTGCCCACAATCCCGATAATACAGGCCCGGGGTCCGGTGGATCTAGACCTGAATATGGGTGAAATTCCATCGTGGTTGTCTCGTTCAACATTTCCCCAAGAAGGTGGCCATTCTAGGTCCAGAAGCTTGATCCTGAGCTCCGGGGCAAGGGATCTTGATTATAGACATTTTTTGAAATTAAGGATCTCAATCCACAAATTAGGGATCTAGATCCCTAGTTAATCGGATCCAGATCCCTCTCATCCAAATCATGGGAACATAAGTGGAATCGAACCTCCATCATGGAAGCAAGTTTCTTTTACATTCATACCAAGATCAGTAGCACATTTCAAAGATTCATTTACAGTGGAAGCATGGATCACCAACTTATTTGAGTTGTTTCTTATCACTAGCATTTTCATGAAACAGGGCTGTTTTCATGCCTGAAGACAGAATCCTCATTTTAGGTTTTCAGTTTCACTTTCTCACTTGGGAAACACTCTCCAAAGATAATAAAAATTTTAAAAAAGGGATTTTTTGTATTAAGGATACTTAAGTTATGAAATTCAGAAAAAGCATTAATCATATCATTCAACATACTTTGCTCCCGAGCTACCCTAGTTAAGTGCTCTGGGGAAGCCTCAATTCTAAGATGGCTTAGACCTCTATCCCATATGCTTCATCATTTGATCTTGGAAAATTTGATCATGCTCCCTTCATATTGGGATTACAATGCCTTTTAACTCACAGTTTATATATCTCATTCCCTATCCCAGGAATCTTTGTGCATCTCTCGACCTATGGTGCTGATCACAATCTAGGAACTGACCTTGCTCCCGATCCCGGTAACTATGGTTGGGAGGAGCGGGGGGGCGGGGACCAAATCACTTTCCAGAAGGAATAAGCTGGATCATTCCAAGCCCATGAATTAATTTGGTTTTGTAGGTGAAAAATACACCATGATGGGTGCCCGAATGTACCAAAAAAGGAAGTCATGGTTAGAGAGCGGTAGCCATATTGCAAAACCATTGCAATGTGGTGATATACCAAATTGCAAACCCTCATAAACCCTCATAACATTGCTGAACTTGGATATGGATGCTACATAAACATGACTAATACCCCTTGAGATAAGCTGGATCTAAGGGAAGCAAGCTTATCTTATTGCTCACAGCATAGGCAGAAAGGATTTCAGTTTCATGAACATCTTATAAATTGATACAATCCATTAAATAAATAAAAAAATTCTACTGGGCAATAATGTTAGCAAATTTAGAATATATGTTTCCTATGATGAGAACTTTCTATTTATCCCGTGACATAAATTAACATAAACAGTTCCACCTCAATTCCTTGTTATATCATGTACCCCAAGAGAATGAATCAATTTATATGAGATCAGGGTATAGTACATGCAATTAACAATGTGGGCAACAATGCCACTATTTTTACCTTTCAAGTCATAATTCCTCGAAACATAAAGGAGACTAAAGAAGCAACTATACAGAATTGGCTCGTACAGCGCATATAATAGACACTTAAGAGCAATTTTAAAGGGAACGAACAGATGCTTGCAAATGATAATACAGTGATATGTACATATTACAAAGAGAAAGGCAGCTATTCTCTTAAACAGGAATAGAAGCTATTCTTTTAAACAAAAATAGAGATTGAAGAACCAACGGGACATAACTCTCTTCTATACTATATATGGTATAAATATTGTTAACTTCTCTAACAGGCACTCAAGTTGGAGAACATAGACGATTTGCAACTTCCTCCCGAGATAACAAAAACAATTACACTCAAGTGCCTAGGTGAGTAAATTTGCTATTAGGTCTTCTTATTCATTTGAAGTGTTGCAATAACACCTCTGACCAAATTCTGCTTCAGTAGGAATGCATGATAGTCCGAAATGTATTTGGTTACCTCCTCAGAAATTGGATTTGATGTTAGATGAACTGTTTTTTATTACCTTGAAAGAGATTCGTTGATCCTTTAAAGAGTACAACAGGATCAATGCATTAGGTTATTGGTGATCAGATGTCATAGCTTGATTACAAATGATTGTAAGGTGAGAGGCAGCCCTACAATGCTTGACCTACTTGGCCCTAGGCATGTCTTTGAAGGTTATGTAGATGACTAAATTTCCATCACAGATTAGAACCATCTTTTGAAGACAAAATTTCTTTTGAGGCTAACGGTGCACAACCATAAATGTTGTTTATGTCGAAGCAATCCATACAAAGTGCCTGCGATTTTCTTGTCACTTTCCTCTATCCAAATAGCCCGGAAGATCAGACATGTTCTATACTAGGCAAACGGCAAAATAGGACAAGACTATTGATCCATCAGCCAACTGCCAATTCAAATATTATGTAGCACATCATTTTTTCTTTTTTGAGTAAAATATTAATCTAAGACATCTGAAACAATTTTAGGAAAAAAAAAATGTCCCATGTTGCACACATTCCTCCTTCACAAACTTGCTATGTCCATAGTGGTTTATTGAATGGACCCGCAATGGACAGTGCCGTCCATTGCGGTTCCGCAAGAATTTTTGGACCACCACGAACCTAGCATGTTTGTGGCGGTCGAAAAACGCACGCCATCTAATTTTTTCTAACTACAATTGGCCTATGGGCGAAGTCACTAAAGCATTTTGTCCATAAACATTGTGTAGATGCTTCCATATATATATATATATATATATATATATATATTTAGAAAAAAGTTGGGATTAGCCCACTAGCTCAAATGAACATATGAGCCCAACGGCTCAGATTGAATCTAGACCGATCTGACGATCACGGATGTCTAGTAGTGCTTGAATTTTATTTATTTTTCTAAAAATTCAAATCATTTGAAATTTTAGGTGTGAGTTCTTCTCATCAAGGTGCACCTAAAAAAAATTTAAAAAACATTATCCGTAACCAAAAAGACCAAAATACCCCCCGAAACATTTCAGGGGTATTTTGGTCAATGTTTTTCATGTGAATTTTTTTTTTGATATTTTTCGAAAATTCACCTATTTTTTATGAACACACGCTTAAAATTTCAAGTGATTTGGATTCGTAGAAAAAAAACTAAAATTCAAACACTACCAGACATCCGTGATCATCAGATCGGCTCAGATTCAATCTGGGACGTTGGGCTCATATGTTCATATGAGCTAGTGCGCTAATCCCAGCTTTTTCCATCTATATATATATATATATATATATAGATAATGCAACCGTTGTATCATAGTATCATGCAACGATACTTCTAAAAAACCATGTTTGTGGTATTTGTATGACCCCAAATTTTGCACACACACTCTCTGCATCTCAATAATCAATTCCCAAAAAAAAAAGTTCAATTTGAATCCTAGATATGGTCAAATGAGTCCCCTCCAAAAACGAATCTAGACCATTCATTTTGTGAATTTCAAAATCTTAGCTTTTATAAACTCAAAATCATTTTTTTCTTTTTTAACATTGTTCATCTTAGCCTTTATACCCCCCATACGTTCTAAGAAGAAAGATTTGAATATCAATCTCATCGATTATCATCAATCTTATAAGTATCATACCAAATCCCATCAATCCAATCATTATTCATGTTTTTCCTTTTTCTTATTAATGACTAGATCTCTTTGCTCGTGTATATATATATATATATATAGTACAAAACACCTATAGGAGAAAATGAACAGTGATTTCGCCTACCCTCATCATCGTTCAAAGTTCATCGCACAGTCACGATTGTCCGGTAGTGTTTCATTTTTCATTTTTTTTCTACAAATCAAAATGACCTGAAATTTGGAGCTTGTATTCATCAAAAATAGGCGAATCTTCGAAAAATATTAAAAAAATATTTTACATGAATAAAATTGATCAAAATATTTTACATTTTGGGGGTATTTTGATCAATTATTTCACAAATTATTTTTTTATATATATTTATTAAATGATATTTGTGACCTCCATGTACAAAAGATAAATTGTCTCTTTGTAGACAATGCCATATATATATATATAGGAAAACTCTTCCTAATGCCTATAGGCGAAAATGAACAGTTTTTTTTTCCTACCCTCATCACCATCCGAACTTCATCGCACGGTCACAATTGTCTGGTAGCATTTTTCTTTTTTTTTTACTAATCGAAATGGCTTGAAATTTAGAGCGTGGGTACATCTTAGTGAGCGTGGGTACAAATTATTTTTTTTTATATATTCATTGTTGTCCCTTAAATTTCAAAATGGGTGGTTGTAAGAGTCTATTGAATAAACACAAAGTTTCAAAAAAAAAATCTCGGACTTCGTGACTCACCTCAAGCCATCCAATTTGACATCTAATGAGCAAGAATGATTGTGACCTCCATGTACAAAAGATATATAGTCCCTTTGTAGACAAACCCTATGCGGACATTAAACTTTCCCTCAACCGATTCAAGCACGGATAAACGAGGCAGGTTGTATTAGCTAGGAAACCAACGTAAAACTTTGCTAAAACTTACCGTGATGATATATATATATATATATATAGGAAAAAAGTTAACAAGCACTTAGCAGCTATAATAAATATTAATATCAATGGAATCCTAGCCGTTTGATCTTCTTCGGGTGGTTCAAAATACATGTCACTATCTAAATTTTAATCTTTTTTCCAGAAATCGGATCGTGATGAAATTTTGGGCATGTGTACTAAAAAATAGGGCATAAATGAAAAAAAATATAAAAAATATTTCTTAAAATAAATTGACCAAAATATCCCTGAAAAATGATGGGGGTAATTTAGTCATTTTAAATTCCTGAAAGTATTTTTTTATATATTTTTATATGGTGTGCAATAGTGTTAGGTACATATAATTAAATTTTCATCTTAATCTGATTTATAGAAAAAAAATTAAAATTCAAATAGTGATATGTATTTTGAACCACCCGATGAAGATCTGACGTTTGGAAATCCACCTATATTACTATTCATTGAAGCTGCCAATATTTGGTAGCTTTAGTCATATATATAGGAAAAGTTATAAAAACGCGTATAGGCAAATTGCTACAGTGTTTTGCCCCACAATGGACATGCTATGAAAGCGGCATTGAACAGAGCCACAACAGACGGCGCATGATCCGTGGCGGTAATAACAAATTCATAAACACACTTTAGCTATCCCAGTAAGGGATACTAACACAAAAATTGAAAGATTAAATGAAATAGTATAACAATTAAATTTTACAAATGTCTAATTAGAATCTATTGGTTCTCAGACAGAACGAATAGAAAAATAAATAAATAATATAAAAGAAAAAACTAAAACTATAGAAAAAATAATATTTACAGATGGAGGAAAGGAAATATTTAAAAAATTTACTCCACAAATAAATAGAAATATTAGTTTAATAAAACCCTCTTTCATTACAACCCCTTCCATTCCTAACGCGGTAAACATAGAAAAAACACCATTAAAAATTAAAGATAACGTAGAACTAATCAATTATTATAAAAGACAATTAATAATAAAAAATTAATGTTTAACATAAAATAATCAAGAAACTTCCTCTAGATCAGACTCAGATTTAGACTTGTCTTATAAAGAATACTTCGAAAATGATTCAGATAACGAAAATTATATCAATGCATATTCCAAACCCAACCATGTAACCGAAAGTGCTCCAAAAAATTATTACAAAAGACCAACAACTTTAAATCTTCAATTTGAAGAAAAGGTGACATGTCAACTATCTCTTACTCCGGAGATACTTTTGTTGAATGGAATATTGATGGTCTATCTGAATACCAAATACTAAGTAATGGAATGTAATGCCGTTTGGATTAAAAAATGCTCTTTCTGAATTTCAAAATATTATGAATGATATTTTTGCCAAATATAGAGACTTTATCATTGTTTAAATAGATGGTATTTTAGTATATTTAGATTCCATTGATAAACACTTGAAACACTTAACTTTATTTTCTAATGAAATTTAAGATTAATGGACATGTTGTTTCAGCAAGGAAGATCAAGCTTTTCCAAGTATCACTTTTCTAGGAAATAAAATTGATCAAGACACTACTTTTCCAGTAGTTAGAGCCATTGGTTTTGCTGATAAATTTCCAAATGGCATTACATTCCATTCATAATGTCTGAAAGGAACTGTGAAAGCAGTTTTATATTTATCAAACTCCTTAATCTGTATTTGCCAAAATCCAGATTTCATATCAAATTTTGAGAATATTTTTTAATACTGTATCCTAGCTATTAGGTCTTGCATGTTAGGTATAAGGTGTCTTATCCATTTTAAAACTTTATTTAAAGGTTTATAATTTATTACCAATCTGGGTACTCCTCTTTCTAATTCTGCGGCAATTTCTACATAGAAAGCAGCACATGAATAAGAAGATTTGCTTTTTCGAATTAATTTATTTTTTAATGGATCTTCTATTTCTTTTTGGCATATTTCTAAATATCTCTGGTTCATCTGTATAGGTCAAGCTTTAGTAGGGATTTTATCTTTAGTAAATCCATCTATATATGGAGTTCTACTAGGCGTTTCTTCTTGTGCCAAAATGGACTAGGCAAATCTGAACAAACCTCCTTTTCTAGAAGTTCCTTGAACTCATCTATTTTTCTTTTAAGATTTTCATCTTTATCTAACCTTTCCTTTGTTCTAGTTCTATTAACAGATATCTATAATTCATTTGTTTTAGTATTAATTGAGTTTTGTAATTCATTAATTCTTGTTACTCTTGGTTTCTCACAAAAATTAGAAGTAATAGGATAGTCTCTTATCCTTTCATGAATTCCTCTTTCAGCAACAGAGAAAGGTTGTATCATGGTCAAGAATCCTCTAAAATAATTATCCGTTGGAAATCTTTAACTAATTTCTTTTTCTTATGGATTTTTCTATCCCTATATTTATAATCTTTTTTATGATCTTTTTGCTTATGTTTTTTGTGTCTTTTATCATACATTCGATTATTTTCTATTCCGAAATGATAACAAAAAACTCCTAATTCTCTTTTATAGAAAGCTTGTTCATTCTTTATCTGTTTTCTAATTTCATTTGGGTGCAAAGCATAATTACTACTCTATTTATTTTTTGAGCTATTTCTCCATAGCTAAATTCAGAAATATGGATTCCTTCTTCAAGATAGAGTTTTACCTTTTCACAAAAGGATCTAGGTAATCCTGAAATAAATTTGTCTTTCCAAGTTACTGCAGCACAATCTACTAGTTGTAGAAGTCTCATAGTATATACATCCTTACACTGTCTATATTCATATAAAGTTCTACATCTAAGAGTATGTAATAGGTCTCTAATTTTTCTTGTATTTCTTCTAATTTACCAGAAAAATTTGGTACTATTACTATGATTAATGTTCTAACTGCATCTTGAGTAGTGAAACCTTGTTCATTTACTATAGGCTTATCATTATCATTTGAGGTTACATGAGTGGGTAAAAAATTTCTATCAGCTTCTGTTAAGTAATTATCCCACCATCCTTTTAATTGCCCAGTAAATCCTACTATGATCATTTTTACAATAGAATCGTCTTTATTTCATCTAATCAAACATGCATTAGAAAACATAGTCATATTTTGGAAAACATCTATTACTTGGCATTCAGATAAACCATCAATATTCCAATCAACTATAGCATCTCCAGAGTAAGAGATGGTTGATATCACCCTTTTCTTCAAATTGAAGATCTAAAGGTGTTGGTCTTCTGTAATAATTTTTAGTTTTAGCAGTTTGAGTTACATGGTTGGGTTTGGTATAGACGTTAATATATTTTTCATTATCAGAATCATTTTTGAAGTATTCTTCTTTATAAGACAGATCTGAATCTGAGTTAGAGTCACAGGAAATCTCTTGATTATTTCTATCAAAGCATTAATTTGTTTGTTATAAATTTTGCCCTTTATAGAAAAATTAGATAATTGATTAGTTAATAATTCTACATTATCTTTAATTTTTACTGGTTTAATTTCTAATTTTACCGAGTTAGGTATAGATGGGGTTGTAATAAAAGAGGGTTTTATTAAACTAATATTTCTATTTATTTGTGGAGCAAATTTTTTAAATATTTCTTTTCCTCCATCTGTAAAAACTATTTTTTCTATAGTTTTACATTCATCTTTTATATTATTTATATTTATTTCTATGCGTTCTGTCTGAGAACCAATGGATTCTAAATAGACATTTGTAAAATTTAATTATTCGACTATTTCATTTAATCTTTCAATTTTTGTGTTAGTATCACATACTGGAATAGCTAAAGTGTTAGTTTATGAATTTATTATTACAGGTTGCATAGGCGAATGTACCGCTTCTATTGTATTTTCTATAGCTTTTCAAGTTTTAGTTATTTTTTGGATAGTTTGTACTTTTAATGTGATTTCTTCAAAATACATATTCTTAAACCAACTAAAGAAAAATACATGACACTTATTTTTTCTTAAGTATAAAATTATTCTTGAATTTTATCTCTTTCTTCTTTAGGAAAATTTTTAAAAAATAATTTTCTTTGATCTCTATTTTCTACTGAGTAGAAGTCTTTTCAAAGAAATTTTTTATTTATTTCAAAAGAATTTATTTCTTCATCTAGGACTATAGCATTAACAAAATTTCTATACACAAGATAACTAACTCCTATGGGTGCTTCTGTTTTATTATTATTATCAGAACTAGATTCTTCTAAAATTTTATCTTTTAATTTTAGTGAGTTTCTAGGTGGTGCTTCTAGTCAAGGTATCTCATGAAAAGTAAGTTGCACCTCTCCTCTTGGTAATTCTCTAAATATAATCTATTGCAGCCCTTTGGAGCTGTCTATCACCTCCATGTAAGGTGCCTGGTAGCAGCTTTCAATTTTCAGGGATTCTTACCTCTTCCCATTTAATTTGTTTTGGTATTATGGTTTTACTGTGAATATTTGACTCAAATAGAGTCATAAAACCTCTTGTATTAATAAGTTTATTATTAGGATTAAGTGTATACTTATATTTTGGGATCTAGGTATCTTTTTAAACCTTGGGTTCTTACGGTTAAAGTAAGACCTTTTAATAGGTTGGGATCACCTAAGCTTACTATATAATTAGGGTAACAAATAAAGTAAACTGAACCTCGATGTAAACTAGCTTCTATGACTCCTAATAAAGAATCTTGAAAATCTAAATGTCAATTATCCTGAACACAGGCTAATACTGTTGTATTAGACCTTGTTTTGTTAGGGCTACTATATCTACTTGTAAGGTACCTATATGTATGTAGTTATATTTTTTATTTTCTTTTAGCAATTTTTTATCAAATAATTGTATGAGTGTCTAATCGTCTCTTAATGACAAAGTTTTTTCTATTGTCCTAACCGTGTATTTGGCTCAAAGATTGACGGTTCCAATCCTATAGATACTAGTGGGTGATAGGTCATTTTCAATTCGTTGGGACAACTAAAGATTCAAACTCCTGCTCTTCCGTATTTAGTATGAATCCAGAATTGCTGTTATCTAAAACTTCTTGTTCTAATTCGGATTCAGTCATAGTCTAGTTCAAAGTCTCTACCTGACCTTTAGTTACCACGTCCGACCTGCCTAAGGCTTAAAACGTCCTACCTAGCAATAACCGCTTCAATGAATAATGAACTTCAAAAGCCCTTAGTCATCTCAAACGGGTATACAATGGCCTCCCACACTGATTAAATAACTACTTACAGGTTGGCTTCCACCCTCGACTATCGGTTGGCTTCCACCCTCGACTATCGGTTGGCCTCACCTCCAGCTGCATTTTAACTTTAAACAAAACTATTTCTAAAACAAAACTAGATTTCGGAAGTACTAGTTAGTAACATACTCTAGTTAACAACCTAAGTACTGAAGTTGACTTTAGCTAGGCTGTAGACTGGGTTCTAATCGGAATGGGCATTTTAAACTACAAGTTTAAACGGATTATTAGGCTATGGTTTGGATCATCTTTGGCTCTGATTTGGATCATCTTTGGCTCTGCCTAAAGGTTTATCTGATCATTTGGCTTTGTTTTGGGATCGACTTTGGCTCTTATTTGGATCTCTTTGGCTCTGAATCTACGGGTTTATCGGATCATTTGGCTTTGATACCATTTGGGACCAAACGTGTAAAAACTAATAAAATACAATTAATAAACAAAGTTGCTCTGATACCATTTGGGGGTGATGTTACACCCCATGTAGTGGAATTTAATGCTCCATGTGGGTGATGTTACACCCCATGTAGATGTCACATCCCTCTTAATGACCAAAAATACCCTTACTAAAGAAAAGCTCTATATACAAAACAAGGGTATATAAATGTCCAAATTTTGTTGAGTACAATGATAAATTACTCCATGGTGTGAGCACCCTAACATAAGCCATATATATATATATATATATATATATATATATATATATATAACAACAATCAAATTTAGTCATTTTTCCACCATTACATAGGGAAAATCTTGTTCTTATTTGCTAGATATATCATAATACAATAAACATATAAATCTCCCAAACCTTACAGGGGATTCAGAAGTTTGATTATGAAAGAACATATCATCATCATCTGAGCCTTGTCCCAACTATTTGATCGGCTACATAAATCTTGTTTCACCATTATGCTTTATTAAGAGTCATACCCTGAGTCAGACTATAAGTCACCATATCTCTTCTCACTACGTCCATTATTGTCCTTTTGGGCCTTCTCCTTGCCCTTTTAGAGCATTTCACTTGAACCAAATTGTCCCAACTAACCAATGTTGTATTGGATTTATGTCATACATGGCCAGCCACCTAAGTTTACTTTCCTTTATCTTGTCGCCTATTGGAACCCCCTAAGTTCCCCTGGATGTATTCATTGTGAATTCTATCCTTTTTTGTCTTACCACTCATCCATTTCAACATCCTTATATCAGCCGTATATAGATATGTTGTTTCTTGACCATCCAACACTCTGTCCCATAATACATGGCTCGTCTTACACTGTCCTATAGAACTTCTCCTTCAATTTCATTGGTGTACAGCAATCACATAAAACCTTGGATGCATATTTGTACCTTGCTCACCCAGCTTTAATTCTATGCGCAACATCTTCCTCAATCTATCCATTCTCCTAAGTTATCTATCCAAGATATTGAAAATAATTTCTTTTACGTATTTATTGGTCATCAATCTTAACTACTTCCTTATTTCTACTCTTATTATTACTAAACTTGCATTTCATATATTTTATCTTAGTTAGGCTAATTTTTAAACATTTATAATCTAGAGCATCCCTACAAATATCTAACTTTACATTGATGCCAACTCTAGTCTCATCAATTAAACCATGTTTCCACAAAGAACATACACCACAATACCTCATCCTATAGATGCCTAGTTAACTCGTTCATAACTAAAACAAAGAGATATAGGCTCAATGTTGACCCCTAATGTAGGCCGATTGCACTGAAAATTCACTTCTCTCCACTAGTTGTCATCATACTAGATAGTGCTCTCTCGTATATCTCTCTCACCATGTCAATATATCATCTAGAAACTCCTTTCTTTTCAAACACCCACCAAATTAACTCTCCAGGTACCCTGAGGTATGCTTCCTCTAAATCAATAAAGCCCATATGGAGGTCTCTTCCCTTCTCCCTAATCTTCTCAATCAGTTCTCTAAGTATCAGTTCTCTAAGTAGGAAAATAGCTTCAATTGTTGACTTCTATGGCAAAAAATCGACTGATTTTCTGATACACTCATTTCATGTCTTAGTTGTTACGCAATCACTCTCTCCCACAACTCCATAGTGTGACTCATAATTTGATCCCTCGACAGTTCGTACCAGTGGTTTAAAAAACGGATCGGTGCCCCAGATCGGGCACCTCAAAAACCCATCCGGATCGATGAATCGACGATCCGGATCGCGAATCGGCCGAATCGGTCCTATTAAGCTTTAAAAAAAATCCAAAAAAATTATGAAAAATCATTATAAATGTTATTTTTTAAGAATCTAATAAGAAAAACTTTCATTTTTAATCAATTTGTGAATAATTAAGATGTTCTTTTCTTGTATGAACTTATGTTAACCATTAAATTTGAATCGCATAAAACAAAAAACATAGAATTACCATGGATAAAGTATATAATCATACCTAGACTACAATAAATAATGGATTAAAACTAATCATATGTATTCCAGAGGGTAATACATGCATAAACTTGCCATGTGTTTTTGACTTGTACAACATAAAGGTCTAAGGGAGAATTAACCTCTTTTGCCTCAACTAGCTTAGTTGTTTGTGAGGGAGGAGCCAAAACCTTCTTAATCAATGCCTCAGCAACCTGGATACACAGATCTCGACCAGGATATCAAATAAAGGCAACAGCATTTTCTGCTTTAGGAATTTCCAGCAGTGGTTATTGTAATTCATACCTCCGGAGGTGATCCAAGGTCCCGAATATCTTGTTTACTGGTTGGCGCCATTGTAACACTCACACTTTCTAAGGGCTCAATCACATCTTTGAAAACCTTATCTTGCCCCCGAATGACCACTTCCTAGTGAAACAAACAAATATTATTCATGGAGATGTATGTCCTTCATCTTGAGAATCATAGATAAAACAAGTGCCAGAATAGTGACCTAAAAATATAGAAGCAATGAACAGTCATTCATCATAGATATAACAAAGGTTAGGAAAAAAAACAGAACAAAACTGGAGCTAAAACCAACCTGCCACCCAAATGGGTAGAGAAATGAGTATCCATCATTCTTGTCTGAGACAGCTTGAAATCCTTTTAGAGCTTCTGCAGCAACTGTGCCATACCAAGGGTGTTCTCTTAGGACATCCATCATTATCAAGGAACCAACGCACTGCATAATCAGCAGGCGTGCTTTCAATGCTACTCATGTAGGAAAATGATGGAGCAATGAACAGATTATAACAAGAAAGAACATAACTGAATTAACTGCTCACGTGATGGAGAAGCAGCATTAATAAGAGAAAAGCTAGCTGCAAGTGCTCCTAACACAAGAGTTTGACGCCTCGTAGCTGCATCTGCAAATATAAAGATCCAATCAGATGACAACAACAGCCAAGTGTCATTTGTTTTAATTAATTGTAAGAGAAAGGACATCTCTTGACTCTAAATCTGATACCCTGCCCTGCATAGAGTGCAAAATTAAAACTGAGGAGGATGTTTTATCAATAAACTTAATCACAGTTTTCCATTTTAGGCTAACAAAGACTGATGAAAAAATTATCGATGGGTTTTTTTTAGAATAATTATTATCAGGTTAGTTGAAGAGAGACTGTAGCAAAATTTATCTAGTGAATTAGAATAGCCCTTTAAAATCCCTTCCAAGGCAGGGATTTCCATAGAAGGAGAGATATAGAAGCATTCAGCATATATCTATACATGTCAGCATTACGAAAGTGTTCTTTCTGGAATGGCTCTAGCATATGTCAAAGAGAAAGTTTGGCAGCTCGATTACAAGCACAATAGAGCTAACATAGAGTCATAGAACTGGTGACTGGAATTCTTATACACCCTTAACGTGGGAATCACTTAAGACTTTCAAATAGTGCTTTCCCTACTCTACCCCAAACAAATTGGGTTCTTCTTACTAAAGAAGAAGAGGAGGAGGAGGAGAAAAAAATAGGAGGGTAAAAGAAGACTGCAACCAATCCTTCCAAAGGGTTCTAAGGGAGGTAACTTGGACGATCAAAAAATAGATTCCTGTAAAATATGCTTATCCCTCCAAAGGAAGAATGCAAAAGAACCATTTATAGGATAGGGGGAGCAAAACTTACAAAGCCCACTTGACTGACATGTAGTGAGGACCTCATGTACATACAGAAGATAAAAGAGTATATAGTGAGTTCAATGTCATTCTGCCATTGTGCTTCCTTTTTCACCTATAAATACAATGGGTGCGAACCCTCTCAAACCCCTCGTAAGTTCAGCAAAAAAAAAAAGAAAGAAAAATTGGGTTCTTCTAAGGCCACATATCTTGGTTTATCCCAAAAAGTTTCACGAGGTTTAGACATTGACAACGTCCCTTTCAGATAAGTTATGTGGCTATAGAGTTCCAATCCCTCTTCAATATTTTATGCAAGTGTGATGTATTATTTGAATTGCAACATTGGTGGTAGCTTGGCATTTATTTCTCATAAACCCACCATAGTTCACCAATGGATTGCAATTGATACCGTCCACTATAAGATATTTGAAGACTGTAACCAGTGATTTTGCTACAAATATTACAACCAGGCTCTTTAATGGCACGTCCTCCATGAATCTTATCTTGATTCACGTTCCCTCAACTTTCACACCTGATCCGTATACTCTCCAATCTCCAAATGTTGACTAACCTACCAAATTTAGAAAAAATAATTTACATTTGACACATGGACCTTACCACCCCTGACAAGCCACTCCCTACAATTTCGCTGCACTCATTTGTCTTTCAAGTAAACTCCATGCCAGAATACCAAACTTCTCATTACAGCAAATCGATTTCCTATTCTTTCTCTAAATGGTCATACAAACTGATTTTAGAATGTGAGGCAGTCTCTGGTCTCCACAACAATGAATTGAGATAACAATGATGACAATAACAATGTAAAAGTAAATGGGTTGGCAGTCAAAGTTATTTAAACTGATCCAAATTCCAGCCCCATAGCATAAGCCATGAACCTATTGAGAAAATTTTCCTCTTTAGTAGAAATGCCACTTATGTGTGACTTTCACTGCACAAAAATGTAAGCATCTTCTCATATTACTTCCCAGATCTAACAAATTTACATTGAAGCCACTTCTAATGCATTTTCAGCATTGTTGTTTCCTTCACCAATTTGGGGTCTGCATTGTTAAGAGACTTGCCTCACAGCCTCACGCCGCACTATAACTACAAATTCTAAAGGATCACTTGAAGATTCATTCATTTTTTTCCTGCAGAAAATTAACATGTGTCCATCAAGTACCGAGTACAGACGAAGTAAATCAAAGGCATTTTCCTCCTTCAAGGATATATTTCCAACACTAAATCTCCCAAGCACATTTCCGGTTACCATTAGAAAACACAAGGTTGAGTAAAATGTAGGTCAAAATTCCATAATTATACAATCCCAATTTACCAAAACAAGACTACAATATCATTTTCACATTTTTTTTATCACCACTCCAGTAACCACAACATTATAAAACGGGTAAAGAAATTACTCAAACATGCATCATCCCCATATTAATGAAACGGATGGAAGCATTAATTCCCACCAAACCACCAAGAAAACACACTCACTCTGAGGGGAAAAAGCCGTTTTTTATATATAACAAAATGACCGAAAGAGATAAAAAGAGCAAATAAACAAAAAAACAATGTGAAGAAGACCGGGCTAATTACCTTGTCTTGGAGGAGCCATTGTCTGTGGGGTGGAGCAAGCCTTTACAAGGAAAGGAACCCGTCTTTTACAGAATGGGAGAAGACATGCATGAGATAAACCCAGCTGAAATACAGTCAAATGAGTAAAAGAGACCATATGAGTCCCTCAGTCTCTCACCAAAAGATTAAGAAACACAGAGAAAGAATTACAAGAGAAAGAGCACCGAACCTGCAAAGAACCAGGCAATGGGAAGATCATTTGAGTGGCGGTTAGACTCTGCACAGAAGCCATCACTGGTCGAGTGAAAATAGGCGTAATGGTACGTAATGTACAGGGAAGAGGGAAGAGAGAGCCCCTCTCAAGGAATGTATGTGAAGGTCGTCTTTGTGGATGACGGGTTCGTTTATTTGTGTTGGACTTATCCATTTATCCGTGAGAAGCGTACCACCACATCACGACATGCTATAGAGAGCGAGTGGACTACTCTTTATGATGCGGATTATAGAGATTGTGGTTTACTGATATGTCATGGAAAATTTTGAGGTGGCAGTCGACCGGGTGGTAGGCGGTCCCTAAAAAACAGGGGTATGGGGGGGCTGAGCCAAGTCTGGGCCACCATGCTCCGAGGATCGGGGCTGGGTGGCTCCATGGCCAGCTAGTTTAGCCCTATTTTTTTTTTTTTTTTTTTCTCTTTCGTTTTTTTATTTTATTTAGTCTAGCCCCAATAGGGGCTAGGGCTGGACCACTATGCTTCGAGGGTCAGGGTTGAGCCAGGGGCGAACCACTATGCTCCGAGGGTCGGGGTTGGGCCAACTTGAGTGGGGCTAGGATTGGGCTATCCAGTTTAGCCCTCCTTTTCTTTATTTTTTCTCTTTTATTTTTTTTTATTTTATCTAGTCCGGCCCAAATAAGTCTAGAGTTGGGCCTGGGCCAGGGCCTCTTTGCCAAGGTCCAAGCCAGACCCGACCTAAGCTTGGGCTGGCCCTATTGATTTCAAGACTAAACTACTATACATAAGCCCCCGCCCCAGTCTGTCTTGTTGCCCACCCTAGTGGCAATATCTTAAAACCCGAAGATTAAAATATTACATAATTAAAAGTATCAAAATATACAGAAATGTCCGATTTTTGGACTTGATCACCCATCACAAAACTATCAGGTTCTTTGATAGAATTGAGTGATTCCCATTGAATGAGACTGATGTTGGGTTCCAAGAACAGGACTAGTCTTCTACCAAACCTAATAAGTAATTGCTCTTTAAAATATGGAAAACGTTTATATAAGGTTGCAACCTTAAAATGTAGAACTACATATGCACCTTAAAAATCCATTGAAAAAAAGTTTTTTTAATGTTGAAAAATCCTTTAATTGATCATCTTGACATCGAGATGTATGAATATGAAAAATAAAAAATAAAAATTAAGTTCCAAAAATAATGCATCTTGCAACACATTATGTAGACCGTCCATTTTCAAGATATTCATATGTTTATAGATCTACTTGATTTTAACCATTTTTGGAGTTTAAAATTTTATAATTAGATATAAAAATAGATTTTGAGATAATGCTAATAATTTTTTACACCAAAATTACGTGTTATGTTAAAATTTGGAGATGCGCCTTAATTGGATTGTTTAAAGTTGCAACATTATAGAAACCACACCCTTAAAATATTGCTCTTTGTGTATTCTCATTTTCCTATGGTTTTGTACTTGAGTTCTTGTTTCTCTTTCTTCAGTTTTCTGACACCTCTTTCCTTATGCTTAGGTAACTTCAAATTTTGTTTTGTTGTTCGCTAACTTTGCAATGATATATTCTTTCCTGAAATTCTGACTTTGGAATTTGATATACTTCGAGTCCTAATTTGTTCTCTCCTTGATTGTCATATGCAATGCACACTCTGTGGAAGTTTATATTTTTTTCCTTCTTTTGTTGAATCCGTAGTCTCTTCTCCCTTTAGTTTCAGTTTAGCTGAATTTGCCATGAAAGGATCGAGACTTCTTGCATTAAATCAATCTTTCGGGGGTTTAGCTGAATTAACATCGCCACTGATCAAGCCCAAGCTTGAATCGTGTGGTGTCTTAAACAAAATGAAACAATAGAAGAGGGGATCTATTCTAGTGTTTCATGTTGGATGTTATCAACATGAAACACATAAGAGGATCATTTTTCTCTTTTGTTACACATAAGAGGATCATTTTTCTAAGTAATTTGCCAATGTATTTTTTTATTTTAATTGTAACACAAGACTAGAAAATTGGACCTAATTAATATCATAATCCTTGGACTATCAAGACTTACTTGACAACCCCTTCTCATGTCAGAGTTTTGCATTTGAGTCCTTTTCTATGTGGATGTGAGCAAAACGGATTTCTGCTGACGTCTTTAATTTCATCCAAAATAAGAATAAAATGCCAACATTTAGTATGTTTTGTTTTAGTGTATCTAGGTAATCTCCTTCAACTAGCAGCTTTGCCCGGATATTATTTTTACCGCCCATAGCCCCTGTAATAAGGATCTAGCTTCCTCATATGCATTGCACTCCCCAAATGCCTGAGTACACATCTTCTATACGTTCCCTTCACATGTCCCAAGTACCTCCTAGCCTGGATTGCCTGGGGAACTCTTGTCGAAATTTAATATGTATACTCCTTCACGGCTTTTTTTTTTTTTTTTTTTTTGTTTGGGCTAGGGGACGTGACAGGGGGAGTAGGGCAGCCGACTACTTGAGAGTGACCTACTCTGCTGCCCCATGCCCACCACATCATCAAAGCATGATACGACATTAGCCTCGAAAATGCCCCAAAGAGTTCCTTTCTTGATGTGGCCCATGAAATTGGAATGACCGTGGTTTTTGTTTTAAAGGTGTTGATATCCATCACAACTTCAAATTCTTTACTACGTTTTTCCTTCCACACCTGCCACATCACAATAGTTCTCCACAATGGTGCTATGAAATTATCAATGGAGAAAGAAAGTAGCCACTGTAACTCAAATAGGTCTAGTACCCGATGCTATAAGCATTGGGTAGATGAACAATGTGTGAGAAGCCGTAGATTGCGAAAAATTTCCACAAGACCCCATCTGACCGTCTAGAGAGTAATGCCGTCACCTTTTGATCTAAGTCTTCTATTCTAGTGGCTAAGTTTACAATTTGCCCCTAAGGAACAAATTGTACTCACTTTTCCTTATGTATTTATTTACAAATAAGGCGACCTAGTCTAGAACTTGAAGTTTTGAACCTATCCATCATTCAAAAAGGAAATTACAAGGGAACTTGTTCGGAATTTTAAGTTCCGAACTGGTCTTTCACCAAGAAAATAGATGGGACCCTACTCAAAACATGAACTTCCAAGCAAAATTGCCACTCAAAAAATAGAAGAAAAAAATACTTTGGAACGTTAGGCTCTGAACCGGAACTTCAAGCTAAACCAAGGCATTTTGGAGAACAAAAGAAGGAATGTAAGATATGAAAAATAAAGGATTTTTTTTAACTTCCACAAACTATAAAGGACACTTATGAAAATTTCTCTAAAAATATAAAAGTAAATTATTTGATTTATTTTTCAAAAATTATTTTTCACTTGATCTCTTTGAAAGGACCAAAGCATGCACTATTAGCTATTCAGTTGAGGTTTGTATGAGGTGCTCACCTTATACCATACACGTAAAGCACACCTTTAAATTTTTATGGGAGATGTAGTTTTGGTGTAGAAACCTTATGATGGCTTGAAAATCCATGTTCACCCATAATTATGAAATTTAAAAATTCTAAAAAGCAGTAACAAATCGAGCAGATCTATAAGCACATGAATACCTTGAAAAATAAATGGCCAAGATAATTATTTTTAGGACTTGAATTTTAGTTTTCCTTCATTGTAGACATGAGGGTGCATCCCTAGTGTGAGGGTACACTCAAGCGGACCACACCTCCTTCACATTTGACTTACATTACTACATGAAGGGAGGTGGGGAGATGTTGCACTTCTTCAAGATGGGGTTACTCTCCTATGAATGGCATGCACCATGCACCATGCACCATAAAGGTGCCCATTCATGAGAAAGTTACTCACATGAATGAGATGCTCCTTTCGCTCATTATAAAAAGAGAGGGGTGGAGGCCTCTACATAACAACAACATACACAAAAGAAAGGTGTGAGAGCTTCTATTGAGATAGAGAAAGTGTGTGAAAGAGAGTGAGTACAATCTCTCTCCCATTCAAGTTCTAATGATAGAACCGGCCCTAAGAGATAGAGTTGTACGTGAGAGTCAAGCTTGGACTGCTCCTCAATCGCGTTTGTAAGAGTATTTGTGAGCTTCCACCTCGTTCAGGATTTACGGTGTAGAATATATTTCGGTAGCTTGTAGTTGTCGGACGTGCCTATGTGAGTTGATCATTCCTCTCCACATTCATTCACCAAAACTATTTTACAATCACTTAGGTATGATACTCGGTTCTCAATTGATTATTTTGCTTCCGCTTCAGTTGTTGGACCATTTATTCCAACATTTATATCCATACTTCTTTAAGTTGAAATGATCATTTCGAAGATTTTTCAACTTTGAAACACCCTTTTTTCCTGAAGTTTTGAGGTGCACCTTACTTTTGTAGTATAAGGTTGAAAACTCATGTAAATTTTTTCCTGCCATAATACATGTACCCAAAAGGTATTCTACTCCCATAGGAGTAGAATGCGCATATACTGCCTTGGGTAAAATCTCACCGAGAATAAATTTTAGGAAACCAAATTTTAGGGATGTACCCACTTCAAACATAGATTAATCTAAATTAAAACAAACCAATTCTAGTAGTACCATCTATGCACTTGGAAAAATAATGTCTTGAGATTGAATAGAGACCCTCCATATGGCAAAGAACTCAAATTTCAATATATATTTTTTTTCGAATAATCATCTAATAATTCTTGAGTGGTTCTCAAAATTTCAGATTGGAAAAAAATCCTCCCAAGTAAATCTGATAACCAAGGGAATAGAAGTAAACTATGCCTCCGAAAGACATGTATGTATGTGTTTATTTGACTCATTTGGAGGATAAAATGGATGCTTCCGTCAGTCAAAAGATTTCACATTCGTACCAGTTTCAAACTTTCAATTTCAAAAAAACAGACCATTTCTCGAATTAATGGCAGGAAATGGCTTCCTTTTTATATAATCGGTTTGAACAACTATCTATTCTAGAAGCAATTCCTGTTTTTGTTCCTTTGTGTGCCATGTTTCTTTCACGTTTTCTTTTCTTCTTCCTAACATTTCCTATGATACCCTTCACATTTAAAATGTTTTCAAATTGTGGCAGTGGACCAATTTCGTGTTCTTCTTAACCTTGATGCTCCATTTTGTTCCATGTGTCTCATGATTATGTCACAGAAGAGAAAATGTCACAAACTCACAAGAGTTTTCAAAGTGAAGACATTAAAAAAAGAAGAGTTTTCGAAGTGAAGACATTAAAAAACAATGTTTTCAAAGTGAAGAATACCAGTTACCAAACCAGCTCATTTGGCTTTATATTGTCACTAGACAGAAGTCATTATTTGCCCAATAAATTACAATTGACCAGTATTAAATACATGCTACATGACTACAAATGTTTATGTTTGTTGCCTTAGGTGCCACAAACCAAAAAAAAAGAAACCCTAAACAAATGTGATTGTTTGGCAGTCACATGCAACAAGTCACAAGTGGAAATATTGAAGGGAAAAAATAATAAAGATCAAACCACACACACGGGGAAAATTCAACATGCTCATAGCAACAGCTGGCACATCACTATCCCTCCTCCAATCTTGAATCTTGAATCTTGTAGTAGCTATTTTTCTAATATTTTTCAGAGAAATTCTCATATAGGGCCTGTTTCTTAAACGATTTTTCGCCGGACTATTATTGTCCTGTATTTATTTTTGTAGAAAGCGATAGATATTGTAGCCAGGCTTTTTTATTTTTTTTGACTTTTAACGTTAATACTTATTTAGATGTGAAAGTGCTTTTTCAGACTAATGAAAAAACTCTTTCAGAAAACAAACATTCCCAAGGTACTCCCAAAGTGCTTTCACAAGAAGCAAACGGGGAGAACGAGAAAAATAGCTAAAAAGAAGTTGACAGTTGCGATACGACGCACATAATCATGTACAAGGTACCCTAGGCCCTATGCATTAGGGTGGATAAATGCGGAACAAGAATAGTAGGATAAAATAGATTTTAATAAAATAAATACCAAGCTCTACCCAGATGGCTCTGTCATCAAATTTCAGGGGGAAAAAAAAAAGAAACATTGAAAACAATTAGCTTACAACATATGTGTTGGCACAAAGGGAGGAAAGAATAACTCCTAAAGTATTTGAAAAAAAAAAAAAAAAAAAAGATCATGGGTCTTTTTCTATTTATATAATCCTCGAGATAAATTCAGAAGTATTTTCATGGATGCAAGCATACAATGTGTCTTATGAGAGCATGCTATACGCATTCCTTTCTATAGAAGGTTTGGATTGGACCAAGTGGAAGTGAAATTTCACAAATTTAAAATAGAGATAGAATTGTGGAGTGCACGTGCTTTCTGAAATACAAATATTATTATATGGTTTTACCTGAGAGAGTGGAATATATGAAACCAATAGATCTGAAGATTACAAAATACTAACCGCCGTAAAGAGGGTGCTCATAAAGCCATTGATCTTGCACCAAATCTCACCCTGGAGACGAATCGAGCTCCACAATCAACTTTGCCTACCGATCCGATACGTAGTGATCTAATTCTAAGGCAAGAACCACAACCTATAGAATATTTACGATATCGAACTATTAAGGCATGTTTCGTTGGTGAGTAAATATTTTCCCATGAAAAATATTTACATAAGTAAACACCCAGCAGGAACGACTTTTGCAAACTTTCTTCTTACAATGTTTGTCAACACGTTTAAAAAGCATTGCGAAATGAATTACATATGTTTGGTAACTTGATTGGTATTTAAATATAGTTTGTAAATATATTAAATCTATACATGTAATATTTAAATATTATAACTAAATATATATAACATAAAAAATATATAAATATTACATAACTATTATATTATATAAGTTTTATTTAAATATTATAGGAAAATTATAGATACTCCACAAAATGAACTTCATAAACATCTTCCCCCCAATACTTTTAGTATCATACCCTATACCCAAATTTTGTTTTTTCTTGTATTTACTCTCAATCAAAAAATAAAAAAACCTGAGGCTAAAATACCTTTCTCTTATCTAAGTCTCTTTACCCACCCTCTCTTTCTCTCTCTCTACCTGCCTTCTCTCTTTTTTTCTCTCTACCAGCCCTCTCTCTTTCTACTCGCCCTCTCTTACTCTCTCTACCCGCTTGTCTGTCTCTTTCTCTCTCTCTCTAGAGAAAGATTTTGAGAGAGCAAAAAAAATAGGTAGAGAGAGATTTCACAGAGAGAGGATGGGTAGAAAGAGAGTAAGAGAAAAGGCAAGTAGAGAGAAGGGGCAGGTAGTGAGAGAAAGAGAGAGCGGATAAGAGAAAGTGAGAGAGGACACAAAGGGCAGGTAGAGAGTGGGGCGACATATATATATATATATATATATAGAGGGCAGGTAGAGAGAGAGGGCAAGTAGAGAGAGAGAAAGAGAGAAGGTGGGTAGAGAGGGTGAGAGAGATAAATACAAGAAAAGAAAAAGTGTTTGGGTCTATTGTGTGATAAAAGTATTGGTGAGGAAGATATCTACAAAGTTCATTTTAGGGGATATCTATAATTTTTTCAATATTATATTACATAAATATATACTATATTATAATATGAGAAATGATTCTATAGGACCCTGCCACATATAGTGGTGAGACCCTATAGATCACCGTAGATCTCAAGACTCACTTCTCAAGATAAAAATTCAATTGCCCTTATACTTACCTTCTTTTTCTCTCTCTCCTTAAATTTCTCAGAATAAGTACAACAAGAGTTGTCCTTGTCTCTAAAGTTCTCTCTCTCAAGCAAGATGAACGCTCCTCTCTCCTCCCTCACTTTTTCTCTTTGTCTAGTCTTTCACCCTCACAACCTCTCTCTTCTCTTTCCCTCAGTGCTCCCCGCTTCCCTGCACCTCGCTCTCACCCTCATGGCTTTCCTCTTCTCTTTCCCTCATGACTTTCCTGCACCTCTCTCTCTCAAACCCCGCAAAACAACTACCTCAACAGATACCACCTTCCCAGCTACGACCAAGGTACAATATTCTCTCTCTATTACATCATAATATTAGGGTTTAGTGTGATTTTACAAGTTTCAATGTTAGGCCTTTTTTAAATTAAAGATTTCAAAAAAGTTTGGGCCTGTATAGGATTAGGGTTTAGGGTGGTTTTATAGGTTTGAACATTGGGGCTTTTTAAATTAGAGATTTTAAAAAGGGTATGGTTTCTTTAAGGTTGCAACCTTAAACAATCCAATTATGGCGCACATTCAAAATTTATCATAACATAAAATTTTGATGTAAAATATTTTAAGGATTCTCTCAAAATCTATTTTCATATCTAATTATAAAATTTTAAACTCCAAAAATAGTTAAAATCAAGTAGATCTATAAGCATATGAAAATCTTGAAAATGGACGGTCTAGATAATATATTGTAAGATGCACTATTTATGGGACTCAAAATCCTTTTTTTTGTCATAGTCATGCATCTCTATGTCGAGATGATCAATTAGAGGATTTTTTCAACATTAAAACAACCTTTTCTGATGGATTTTTGAGGTGCATTCCCAGTTCTACATTTAATGTTGCTACTTTATATAAACTTTTTCCTTTTAAAAAATCTATGGTTCTATAGGGTTTAGGGTGCTTTCTAAAACCTAGTTTTAGAGGTTTGAATGTCAGGGCTTTTTTAAATGAGCGGTTTTAAAAATATATATGGCTTTGTATATAATGAAATTGTTGTTCATAGCTGCAAAACCCTTGAAAATGTACTTTACTGCCAAATTTTTAGTGATTTTTCTTCATTCAAATGGTTTTGTTCAAGACTATACCTCTGCAACTTATTCTTAGATTTTGTTGAATAAATTTTTTTTGCAATTTTAAAAATCTTGGTTTATTCTCAGTTTTCCACAAATTGTTGAATAAATGTTATTCATGTTCTTCCATTTACCATCATATTTTCTTCCATCACAACCTTTATTGTATTTCTTATTCATACATGAAACAAATATCTTAATTCTTTAATAATGGTTTGAGTTTGTATTACCTATAATGCATTTGTTTTCCTTTTTTTAGATGATAAAAGAATTGATGTATATAACTTTTGTAGTTCTGATGAAATTGATGTGTTTAATCCCTTCAATTGTATAATACATTCCAATGTTGTTTTTTCTGAACTCATAATGAAACTTGAATTCTAGAGCATTAACTTTGTCTTTGAAAGATTGTCAATTTCATGAATATGTACTTATTGTTTGACTTTTGGTTGTTTGAGCAATGATGTGGAACCCCACCATAGTAGAAATACGGCACAAGAGTTCATGAGCATATGAATATAGGGATGAATGAATGGATGTGATAACAAGTTCAGAGTGTGTCACCTCCTTCATATGAATGAGTGGTTAATGGATTTTGTTACATGATTAATCATCAGCAGAGTACCATAATCATGAAAGGGTGTTTAAGCAAAGTTACCATTAGATATGATGGATGGGATGGATGATCAACATGCAACTTGGATGTAATGGTATGGAAGCATTTCCTAAGCAAGTTATAAGGCCGATTACTTTTTTAGTAGATGCTCTGGTCCTTCTTAAAAGGCTGATGAGTACAGGTGCACGTTCATGGTTTCCCCATGAACATTTTTAAATAAATTTAGAAGGCGATATTCACTTACGTCAGTTGGAATTTGTTAGGATTTTCTATTTGTGCTTTAAAATTTAACAAAGCAGGCTGCTTGATTCTTCACCTTCTTGCCTGTAATATGTTGTATGTTGTGGTTTTCCTTTCTGTTTCTTTTCTTCTTAAGACTTGACTCTATATTGATTGGATTCTTATGTCTCTATGATGCAAGCAATGATTTGTCTTCAATTGACTGGATTCTCATGTATCTATAATGCAAACAATGGTTTTGCTTTAATTGTATCATGTTCTCTCTGTCTCTCTCTCTCTCAGAGGGAGAGAGAGAGAGAGAGAGAGGGAGAGAGAGTCCTCTCTACAATAGTAGCTCACACATACACACATACTCATTTTGTTTTGATGAGAGTGTTTAATGAGTGGGGTTGCTTTCTTTTGATTACACATAAGTCCTTTTGGAGACTTGACTTTGTTGTGGTCATACAGATTTAACGTGTAAATACCCTGGATCATGCCTTAACTAATAATGGGAACTATCTGGGCATTGTTAAACTACTTGTGTGCAAAGCACTATAACCCACTGCCTCTTTGACTTATTTCTACGAAATTCTAATTGACATGGTATTATATGAGCCCCTTATGTTTAGGTTAGAGTTTTGGTTTGTTTAATTATTACATGCGTGATTTTTATTCTATTGTTTTATTGTTGACACAAGAGACATAGTCAAATGTTTGTTTTCTTTCTTTCATGCTTTTTGAAAAGAAGATAACATCCAAACTTGGGGTGAAATTACATGGGCTAAAGAAGGCCCTGGATGTTGACATTTTTGTTCAATTGTATAGAACAGCCAGTTGAAATTTTACGTCCCATATTGAGTGCAAAAATGTGAATTGTATAGAACAACTTCTTTTTACTTTATGTTGGTACTGTGAAATATTATTTAATCAATTATCGGAGAATTTATAGTTAACTTTTTATTATCTAACTTTGTAAACTTTTTTGTTATCTAAGAGATGCAATGTTATGGATATGATATAATACAGGTCGTGTATGTAGAGAGTGTGAGAGCAAGAGAAAAAAATTATAATTCGATCTATAAAATACCGAAAAATATGGTCAGGACCGTATTTTTGTAACCTTGTGTTTTTCTATATAAGGTCCAAAATTGCCCACTAGGCTTATGAAACTTGCATCATAAAGGTGATCCCTATCCCAATAATGTTTTATTGCTCAGTCTCTCTCTAATCTCTATTCTTATGAGACTTGTATTATCTATATGACAAGTAACGTTTGCATGATTTGGCGCAGCTGCCCTATTATAGGGTTGTAAAATAATGTGTTCTTCTTTTTCCTATTAATGAACAATTCGGCTCTCCCCCATTGACTTACCCAAAAAAAAAGTAACGATTACCAAGTTGTACCATATCAATAACAAAGAAGTATTATAAAATCATATAGTCTTTGTGAGCTGTCAAGGGGACATTATTCTGCTCTTATCAAATAAGATGACATTTTGTTGCCCAGCTTGCACAATTGTTTTCTGCTCTCTCTATATGGAATGAATGATTTTGGATATGGTTTACCGTTTTTGTTCATTTACTATTTGAAACTTAGTTAAGTGTTCATTGTCAATGATTTCGGTCCAATCTAGAGTGTCCGATGACAGTATGTAGAGAGAGACCATCCACACTCATGATACTTGAGGGTGGAGGCTAAGATATACACATCAAATTTCAGCATGTAATTCTCATTTTCTATAATATTTCTATAGACTAGAACCGTAACAAGAAAAAATTGCTAGTACCATTTACAAGTGTTAAGCGGCCCACAAAGAGGTTGCTCTATACAAAAACCCAAAAAGAGGCTAAAAAAATGCTTTATATCAAAAATATAAATAAGAAGTTTAAATAAAAAAAATGGGAGACCATATGCTAAAAAAGGTTCTAAAAAAATCCTATGTTTGTTGTCTTGTGTTGCTCCTCTTTAGCGAGATCATCGGATGCTAAGCTGGGCTGTCCCTCCCAATGAGTAGCTCCATAACAAAAGTGGGACTCATCCACAAGGGTCGGAACAAAATGTTGTGGTTGCATCAAATTGCATGTAAAGAGTAAAAAATCACCACTAAGCAATAAATAATAGGTTTTCACTAAGAGGTTCCAAATGTCATGGCCAAAATAAATGATAGGTACAAAAGAAATTATCATATGAAACAAAATATATTTAACTAGCTTGCATGTATGTCATTGGGAAGAGTACCATAATAGTAAAAGCATATCTAAAACGTACCACTATAATCTTGAATCAAAGCATTCGAGGACTAACCCGTGGTCATGGCATCTATCGTTGAAATCTATAACGTATGTTAAAAAACACAATAACTTGTCATACAAGTGGTGAGAGTAAGAAGAAAAAGTAGATAAAGAGAGTATAAAGTAATCAATACTTACAACATAACCAATATTTTACTTCTGCAAGGTGTGAATCACTGCTTTTTGACAATGAACAAGTGCGAGAATTATGTTCCACTTTGTTGCACATATGACATGTAACAAGCTTTCACGGCTTCTTCTCTGATGGTGCTTTAATTTTTATGGTCGAAGGGCGGCCATTTGTTGTTGGTAGCAATAGACTTTGCAATATAATATCACTTGTTGAACAATCTAGATTTATTTCACTTGTTGTCGTAGCTACTCCCATGTTACTTTCATTGCCCATAGTGCAAACTTGTGTTGCATTTTCAATACTTTCCTCGCAGATAGCTCTTTGCCTTAATTCTTGAAATACTAACAACGCTACATCAAAAACAAGTGTAGATTTTGCCCAATCTCTATAATGTTAATTGCTTTGCGACTTAAATAGTTGAATCGTTAGGATAGAGAATTCATGGAATTTTCCATCACTAATTTTTTATGCTCATTTAACCCTTTCTTGGCATTCCTTGTCCATCGCCTTAAAATGTATTGGGATGGGATTTCTTGAACATGCTCACGATGCAAAACGGCTAACATATGTTTAAAAAGGTACCAAAAAACTCAAATAATTTACGGCTACAAGTTGCTTCGGTTTTAGAGACATAAAATATAAGTATATATTCTTTGCTATTTTTTTCATATGTGGTCAACTTGTATGCGTTGATTGACCCATCATCCTCAATGTTATTTACCGCAATCGATATCACTTCATCCAGTTCCTTTTGAAACTTAATGAACATTGTCTCGGTATAAGCATATGCTACTTGTTTCTCCATAGGTAGTCTTGTGTTCAAAGTTGGTGTAGAATAAGAAGTGAGATTATCTAAATAGGATTCATCGTTGTACCAGCGATCAATGGCCTCTTCATATTTAAGAACAAATTCTTACAGGGTACTTTGAGAGTTAAAAAACCTATGAAAAAAATGGTTCATACTTTCACTTCGCTGGGTAGTAGAGCAATTTGCAGAGAATGTACCGCACAAGTAGACTGGTATCCATTGATGTTGAATATCATATAATGATACTAACCAATTATTTCCTTTAGCTCATACTTATCAATAATCAATCCCCATGAACTCTCGAACTCTTCAATTGTTTTGGTCCAATTAATACAATTGAGGAACTCCTTTACAAAAGTAGGATATTTTACACAAATGCTACCCAACTTCTCATTGACCTTTTTTAAATTATGCCATTTGCAAAATCTGTGGACAGTGTTCGGGAATACACGAGCAATAGCTCCTTGCACGGCCTTGTCTTGGTGGTAATTATTGTAATTGGATGTTTGCTTGCGAAAGCCATATCTCAAATAGCCAAACAAATGATGATTTAGTTTCATCTCCTAAAAGTGTACACCCAAATAAGGTAGAATTTGTACGGTGGTTGATTCCAATAAAAGGGGTAAAAGGCATTTTAAACCTATTAGTCTTATAGGTTGTATCCAAAATTACCACATCCCCAAAACATTGATATGCATTTCTTGACCTCGCATCAACCTAAAAAATATTTGGTAAATGGGCATCATCAGCATCAATTGCATAAAAGAAAGAAGGATTTTCACTTTGCATGCATTTAAATAATTTAAGAGCAATTGAGCATCATCGTCAAGGCTTTTCTTTTTAAACTTTCGAAGCTCATTTTTACAATCACGATCCATTAGACCTAAATTACAGTCTCCACCATATTCTACTCCAAAGACATTCATAATCTTATTAGTAAGAATCCTGGCTTTATGAACAGTATCGATAATACTTCTCTTACATTCAGAAATAGCCCAATGCGATCAGAGACAACGCACCTTGCTTGGGCTCACAAATTCATGATTGTGGTCTCTCTCAAACCGTGTAACAATCCACTTATCAATATTTTTTTTACATATTTTCATCATTGCTTTGCAACCAACTCTTGTGTCTGGTACCTTTTGAGTAGGTTTTTCAATATCAACTTTCCTTGAAGGAAATCATAATCTTGAACATAGAAATCTACGAGAGCACACAACCCCGTCATGTTGTGTTTTTTTTTGTATTTCCCATGCACATGCTAAATCCCATTCGCCTTGCATATTCATTATATAATAATTTTGCTTCTTCCTTATATGAAAATTCCATAACCACAGATGGTTCACAACCAATATTTTCTTCATTTGCATTCAAGCTTCCCATTCTTCTACTTTCATCTTCCTCACTACGAGTGTTTATAACACTAACCTCCTTATTGCTCCCTTTTACATGTTATTCCACTGGTGCATGTGGACTTTTTATAGGTGTCTGTTGTCATTCAAATGATTGATTAGACTTCAACATGAACAAAAAATATTAGTCAAACTTCAACACGAACAAAAAAACTAACCAATTCTGAAGAACTCATTACATGGATAGCACTATCAATTTCTTCCGCATTGGCACCATACTATCAGAGCTAATCCTCAATGGTTGCCTCCATGGTTAAGACAAAATCTTAAAACATTTTTGGTGTTTCTTTCTGGATCAGCAACATGGAATTAGAGTGACACAATGAAGTGTAATATAAATATTTAGACTTTAGAGACAATTGGAAAACTCGATCAATTCAACTAGAAAAACATGTATAGAAACAATACATTTTAGTTTGAAGTCATATCGATAGCATTGAGAGAAACAAGTTTATATGCTAAAGTTGTCTCCACAAACAATCAATTACAAGCTCCATAACAAAAGTGGCATCTCTCTGCGCAAAGTTAAAGCAATAATAATTAAAAGAGTAATGATCCTATAGGACCTTCCCACACCCAATTGTATAGGACCCTAATAAAGAGAGAGAGAGAGAGAGAGAGTTATGACTGGTGCTGAGGTCTCCCGGTGAATTTCAATATCTTCTAGAGATCTGCGTGAAAATTTTGTGGTGATCTTTTGGGGTCCTATTCACATGGGTGTGGGAGGATCTCATAGTATCATTACTCATATAAGAGTACTAAGGAAGTTACAAATGTAGTTTTCTTGGTTTCTCTATTGCTATTATTTTTAAGGAAACTTACTTTATTTGTGTGTTAGTATTGTAGGTTACATGTGGAACCAGCTTTATATTATTGAATGCAACCCTTTATTTTTGGTAGAGAGAATAGGACTCGGTATACTGGGCCCTAACTTTTTGAAAAGTCTTTTTCCTGATTCGAACATTGAAATACAAATACTCAACTACCTTATAAACATTGAAATACAACTAGTATAGTATAAGAATGGAATACTAATAATTCAATCATTTAGGATTACCAATAATTCAATGGATGCTCCAATTTCAAGTTTAATAAATAAAAGAAAAAATCAATTTCAGGGAATAGGCACAGATTCTCTAATTTGAATGGACACATGGGCATCCAAACTTAAATGTTATCTTTCAAAGACAAAGTCAATGCTCCAGCATTCAAGTTTCACAATGAATTCAGGTAAAACAACACTGGGAGCGTATGAGGGAAATGAGAGGGATTAAACACATCAATTTCATTAGAACTACAAAATCTAAATACATAAATAATAGAAAAAAAAGATGCATTATTGATAATACAAACTCAAACCATAATTAAAGACTTAAGATATTTGTTTCATGTATGAATAAGAAATACAGTAAAGGTTGTGATGGAAGAAAAATGATGGTAAATGAAAGAAAATGAATAACATTTATTAAACAGTTCCAATTAAACTGATAATAAAACAAGATTTTTAAAACTGAGAAAACCATTTATTCAACAAAATCTGAGAACAAGCTGCAGAATCTAGTTTTTAACAGAACTATTTGAGTGAAGACAAATAAATAGATATCTCAGACAAATTTGGCAGCAAAGCACATTTTCAAGGGTTTTGCAGCTATGAAAAACAATTTCATTTTATAGAGAGCATCAGAGTTTTTTTAAATCGCCGACTTAAAAAGCCCCCACATTCAAACCTCTATAACCTAGTTTAAGAAAGCACCCTAAAACCCTACAGAGCCACAGATTTGTTAAAATCTCTCATTTTAAAAAAAAACCCAACATTCAAACTTGGAAAACCACCATAAACCCTAATCCTACAGAGCCACATATTTTTTAAAATCTTTAATTTAAAAAAACCCCAACATTCAAACCTGTAAAACCAATTATGTTGTAATAAGGAGAGAAGATTGTATGTTGGTCGTGGAGGTGGTATCTATTGAGGTAGTTGTTCTGTAGCTCATTCAAATGGGTTGAGAGAGATGTTGTGACGACCTAAAATTTGTAGAATTAAAACATAAGATTAATAGTGTTGATATAAATAAACACAAAATAAACAAATAAACTAAAATAAAATAAAATAAAATAAAATACTTACAATAAATAAATATCCAGAACGATAGTTCATTATGCATTATAGGGACCATTATTTTCACTTATACAATTTTAGCAACTTTTTCCTAAGTTTGTGCCTGACCATTTTGTTAGTATGGACCCTTGGTCCACCAACTTTTTGTAAGAATTTTTGTGTAAAGGTGGGTGGCGTCTCCACCTTATGTGGCAGCCCACTTACATCATGTTAAAACACTTGAGGGTTCAGCTTTATTTAGGTGGACCTTACGTCCACCATCTTGAACTTCATATCTTACCTACTTTGCTTTTAACGTGGCAGCGTTATATCCCTCTCATCTCGGTTTTCAAACACCTTGCAAGTGTATCTGTTTTTTTATTTGAAACTTCTCTCTCTCTCACATACTTTGAGTTGCGTTTTCTCTTTTTAAGCCATAGGTAAGCTACGGTCCTGATGAACAACAACACTCTCTCTGTCTCCTTTCGCCAAGCTTTTTGTAAGTTTTTTTGTTACTAATTCATATCGCTTAATGTCAATGGTCGAGGAATGGCTGTTTCTCTATCATCTAGGTTAATCCACAATGTTTGCACATTGAGGCCTTTACTTTTATCTCCTCTCTGTCACGCCCCATTTCTTGAGTCCTCTTGTTACTTCGACTTTAGCTGCAAAGTTACGAGTAAGCGATCTCATTGTCTTGAAGAATAATTTTTTTAGTAAAAAGATTGTGATATTTTATCTATTGTTAAGAATTTTAAATACTGTAAATTATTAGAAATAAATGTGATATTTTCGCTTTTAGTAAAAGTGTGAGATTTTCCTTCTACTATTTTTGAATATTTAGACATTGTAAAATTCATGTGTAAATGACTTCCTTATTATTGAAAAATTGATATTTTTGCACTTGATTGTAGTATTGCCTATAAAATGATCATTTACAAATTGACAATTCCATAAATTGTGATAATTCTGTATTTAATTTTGGATTCCCATAAGGGTTCTTTTATTGATACTGGACTGTTATCATGTTAGATTTCTAGAATGTCCTTTAGAACTGTTATCTTTCAGAAATTATTGCACAAAATGTTTAAATGGCTACTTAGAGATATTTCAATGGAAGTGATTGTTATTAAATTGCTTCAAGTGAATTTATGTTAATGTTTTCAATTATACTTCGCATATATGATATTGTTTCTTTCTGATGTTTAAAGAGTTTCATAGATAATTTGAGTATAAGTGGACCTGCAGTGATCGTTAGGACCTGTCCGATTATGTCGGTAGGGACTATTTGGACTCATCCGGGATATCGGTGAGGTATGATCGGACCTGCATGGATTGTTAGGACCTATCCGGTTACATCGGTGGGACTATTTGGACTCATCCGGGACGTCAGTGAGGTATGTTTGGACTTGTAGGGATTGTTTAGACCTATCCGATAGGGGCTATTTGGACTCATCCGATACGCCGATGAGGTATGTTTGGACCTGCAGGGATTGTTTAGACCCATGAGAACGCTGGTAGCGTATATAGGTGACCTACTTGGGACGCCAATAGGGTATTTGGTGAAATCCTTTGAATTATGCATTTCTGTTAAAATGTTTATATGCATTTCCATCATTGGATTATGTTTAACTGTGGATTTGTGAAAGTGCAATTGTTATCTATAAATGCTTTTGCTCGAAATTCTTCCTCATATTGTTTTTTTTTAACATACATTCTTCAGAAAATGTTTATATCTTCCAACCATGATTATTTTTAAGACCATGATGATCACTTACTGAGTAGCCAAACTCACCAAACTATGGTAAATATTTTTCAAGGTAATTGCAGTCTCATAGTTAAATGCACATCAGGACCAGTTTGTGAAGACGATGCAGTCATGTCATAACTAAATTCTCTTTTGTAACTTTTGTTTAACTTCACCACTGTAAGTTTTTGCTCTATCAACAGATGTATACCTAGACTTCATGTTAATACCAGTTGTGATCAAACTTTGTACAAAGCTTAATTAATAGAAAAATTTGTTTTGTTACATTATATATTAATAGGAATTTGAATTTCTCCTAGTATAAGAATAGTCTGTCGCACCTCGAGAATGTTAGAAATCTTGGGGTGTGACAGATGTGTAGGAAAGCTGTGGGGGAAAGAGAAGAGGGAGGATGTGAGGGTAAGAGAGAGGTGCAAGGGAGCCGGAAGAGGGAGGCCGTGAGGGTGAGAGACCAGTGAGGGAGGAGAGAGGGGCATCTATATTGCTTGAGAGAGAGAAACTCATAGACAAGTCTGGCTCTTGTTGTACTTGTTATGAGAAATTTAATAGGAGAGAGAGAAAAAAAAAGTAAGAATAAGGGCAATTGAATTTTTATCTTGAGATGGGAGTCTATTGTAATCTATGGGGGGTCTCACCCCTATTTGTGGCAGGGTCCTATACTACGCTTATAATATAATATAACTATGAACCCGGTTTTTATACGGTCAAGCCCGCACCTATTATGTTGCAGACCCCACATCCAAGACGTCCATGTAAGTATGAGTTGATGACTCTCATATGGGTAACCGGACAACCGAAAGTGAGTTGACTTCACATGCTGGCTAAAAAGATTTAGAGAGCCACGCATCCCTCATTTTCTGTCTATACGTATAGCCCTCCTTTATCCCAAAAAATTTGCATCCGCTGCTCTCTCTTTCCTTTCTTGCTCTGTCCATCTCCCTTACCCTCTCTTTCCATATTCTCTCCATCACCTTGGTGGATGGCAAGTGGTGTTTTACTATGTTTTAAGAGAGAAAAAATTAGATTAAAACAAAACACTCTAGAGAGAACTAAAATAATTTAGAGAGAGAAACTCTTATGAATCAATTGGGTATGCCAAGCACTTGGACCAAGTTCTTTGTTTTCCCCTCCTCGCTCTAATCCTAATGCTTTTGGAGATAATTCCATTGTAAGCATAGCTATTACACAGAGAGAGTTGTGTCACCTTCTCCATTTGATTTGATTGGGGTGATAATGTTCCTATTTCTTAGAGATTGTAATGTCTTTCTAGCATAGTTCTAGCCATTCTTTTTGGCAATTTCATCCTTGTCTGATCATGTAGTTTCATCATCAGTGTAAAATTTAGTAACAGATGGGAATTTTTCATTTACCTCAACATTCTTCTCCAATTTCTCTATCTTTGACTTCTTAATCTTTTCCCCTTCTTCTGAGGAAGAGGGGTGGCCTGCTCATTTTGGCTTATTGTCTCAAGCATCTTCATAGCACGAAACCTTGTAACCATAATCGAAATTTCAGGATTTTCTTGTATCTCTTCTTTATTTTCCTCCCTAGCTTTACTGCCATGATTGGTTTTATCCATGGATGCATTTTCTCTCTTCAACCATTTTGGGGTTGGCTTTTTCTTCTCATGTTAATCATTTTCATTTGAGATTGTCTCTAAATTTCGGCAATTTTCAGGAGTTGTTGTATCATCTACTGTATCTTCATCTTGAGAAAATCGAACCTTCTTCGCCACCTTTTTCTCAACATTATCAGAATCTCTCAAGCATCTTTTAACAATCTGCTCACCATTATCACCTTCAACCCCAGAGCTTGAACTGCTCTTGGTTTTATGTTTCTCATGAAGAATAACTGCACCTGGTTCTAGGTTTCTCGTGAAGAGGGTATGGGGGTTTTAGAGAGAGAAAAGAATAAAAATATTATTTTTTAACTGTGTGCGAGAGAGACTGGGGCTGTCGGTCATGTTTTCCTGCTTCGATGATTGGGAACGACCTACACCGTCCAATTAATTAGATGGTGGAGATCTCCAAGCCCACATAGTAACATGTGGGTTTGGATGCACCAAACAATTATCTTATAACTATTATATATTATATATGACATAATATATAATACAAATATATATATTAACAATATAAATATTTATCTATTATATTTATAATATAATATATTCAATCTGAAGTCGTCGTCACTTATAACATTGAAGGTCCAAAGGGAGGGCACTCTAGAAAAAATAAAAAACTTGAAAGAAGAAACATTAATCTACAAACAAAACTTTGTTAAAAATTTTATAAAAATTTTACTTTAAGGAACATGAGCATAAGTTACTTTAAGAAACATCCATAAAGGGCACCTAGTCACTAGAGATAATGGAGAGTTGTAATTCTTTTTCATAAACCAAGGATGTAAAAACACTCAATAAGAAAAATTAGAGCAGGTAGTAAGAAATTTGAGAAAGACAACATCATTGGTTGAAGGGACTTATAACAAGAGCATGTCATATTCTTTGCTAAATAAGAAATAACACGATATTTTTTATCACCTCTTCTATTATTTGTAGCAAACTCTACACATTTTATGCACAGTAAATATTCCAACACATTACAATTAACTAAAGAATTAAATGAATATGACATAGCTTTGTATGAAAATATAGGAGGTCAAGAACTATGATCTCGGCACCTCTAAACCAAACGGGGCATATCACTAAGTTCAACTGATCGTTGTTAGATCTGTAGATTGTTGAAAAACATGGACAGTTTGATTTTGAAAGCTTTTAGAGAAAGCTACGGAAATTACGACAAAGATATAGAGGAAATTGCGAAAAGGTTGCTAAGAAAGTTATAGAGAGAGAGTGTAAGGTCCGAGACTTTTCCGATTGTTGATCCTGTTTTCGTTTCCTATTAATGCTTACCTCACTTTTCTTTTTTGATTTGTTGTATAACCTCTGTGTGGTGTTTTGAGTGGTACCGTGTTATTGTAGGGATCGCGAGCTTTTCGACAGTATGAAAATCGCTTAGATCTGAGCTATCGTCAGAAAGCCATGATCTGTGTCCCAAATTATTTTTTCGTGTGCATCCCAATACGTCATGCATGCATCCCCATGCATGTATATACTCTTATGTGCACGAATCCCCATGAAACTCACCCATCCCAATGCACATGATTACATCATGCATGCCCTCCCCCACAATGATTACACACATGGACTCTCTCTCCTCTCACATGCTTGCTCTCTTCATGCATGCTTCCACCTCCATCATGGTATTCCCCATGCATGCTCATGCATGTCTTATCTCTCCTCATGCATGATTACTTGAGTGTCATATGGTATATGCATGCTTCTACCCCCATCATTGTATTCCTCATGCATACCTTCTCTCTCTTCATGCATGATCACTTGAGTGTCATGTGGTACATGCATGCTTCCATCTCTCATGCTTATATATACCCCCATCCACTCATAAATTTGGTTTCTCTCTCTCTTCTCACCTCTTTACTCCGTCACTTGCCCCTCTTCCCCCCTTGTTCTTCTTCTTCTCCCTTTGCCATTAAACCTCTCTAACACCCCCCCCCCCCAAGCCTTAAACCTCTTAAGCTTGAACAAATCCACTTGAAGCTTGACAACTGAAGTGGACCTTGTGGAACATTTCATCTTAGCGATTTCGATTGGAGTAGGTAAGTAGATTTAGTTTCTATGGTTTCACGCTTACGTTAAAACATGTTTCTTTACCTATTTCTAATGTGAAGCTCAAGTGTGTGTGTGTGTGTGAGCGTGGGTGCATGCTTATTAAAATTCTGTTAAAGGGTATTCTAATTTCTAAAATTATGGTTCTTGTTTGAGAGACTGTTAGGGTACCTTAAACTTTGTTTTAGATCATTAATTTTTGTGGGTTCATAGCATTTTGAATGTATTTATATATGAGAAAAACCCTTGTTAATATCTCAGGTAATTTCAAAACTATTAACTATTTTCTTATGCATGCTAAATGTGCAAAATGAAAATCCAGGGATTTTACAAGTTCTTGTGTGAAGCTTTTGACTAAACCAACTTTACTATAATGAAATGAAATTACTTTGAAATTTTAGATAAATGAGTCTAATATAAAATTGATTTTGGACTCATAATAAAATTCCTTATGGTTTAAAAGTTATGGTCATTTATCTAGTAGGCTATCACCTTGGATTTTCTACTGCAAAAAATAGAAATTTCATCCAGGAAAATCAAACAGTTTGACAAACTTTAGACCAATATCTGGTGTTATTTCATATATGAAAGTTCTCTTGTTATGAGTCTATATTATCAAGAAATTGGTTGCAGGTGTAAATGATCTTTAAATTTAATGATATACCCTTAAAGGTGGACAATATTTATCCAGGAAAAACCAGAAATATGACATAGTAATGTCTATTGCATTGATATATAACATGATATTGACATGATAATATCTCTTAAATTGATAAGCACGATAATATGACATAGTGATGCATAGTGCATTAATATATAACATGATATTGACATGATAATGTCTTTTAAATTGATAAGGATGATAAATGACATGGTGATGTCTAGTGCATTAATATATAGCATGATATTGACATGATAATGTCTCTTGAGCAGATAAGCATGATAATATGACATAGTGATATCTATTGCATTGGTATATATCATGATAAGGACATGATAATATGCATGAATGATTTGATCGACTTCTTATTACAATCATATCTGATTAGTTATTACTCTGCCATGAAACAAATCATGCATGACGCGTTTGTTTAAATATGAATTTGACACATGACTCTATGCTTTGTAAGATTTGCTTAAAACTCTGATTATTTTGTAAGCATGAAAGCATGGCACCTAGATCTTATTTTTTGGGCTTTACAACTCACTTTGTTAATTTTTCCTCCATGTAGAGTGATAACCAGCGTGATTGTAGTGGCATGTCCTGGTGGTCGCGCTTAGGGTCCCGTACCCCCCTTCTGTTGAAGCTCCATTTTACAGTATATATTTTGGTTGGCAGTCTGGCCATATAGTTCATTTTGATTTGATAATATGTCTTGATATTGGGCCTTTTGTGCCTTGGACTTATATGTACTATTTTGGACTGTTATATATATTTTGAGACTGGTTTGTCTAACAGACTATAGTTATGTATATTGTGTTTCGTTTGTTTTGTTTCTTTGTGGCTTGCTTTGATACTGAAAATTCATTCTTTTTCAAAGTGTTGAGCGCACTCTAACCCATGGCCCTCGCTACCTGTGGTCGTGGCCCCACACCCTATAGTCCTCCGGCAGGCCCGAGCCTAGCTCTCTGTGGGTCTATCGGGGATGGTAGGGAGAGAGAGAGAGAGAGAGAGAGAGAGAGAGAGAGAGAGAGAGAGAGAGAGAGAGAGAGGGAGAGATTTTGTTGTCTCATTGGTAAAAAAGCTAGAGGAGAATTAGCAGGAGAGAGATTACACCATTGGCCCTGATCCAGAGAGAGATAGAGAGAGACCTCACCATCCGTGTCGATCATTCATACAAGAATTCTTCCCAAAAGAAGATAATGAAATATCTACATATAATCCCCTCTCTTTCTCTCTCTTTGAAAGCATAATACATACTTGGAAATATAAACGCCCACCTCTCTCTCTCTCTCTCTCTCTCTAAAGGTATAACAAACATTGGATCTCTCTGTCTAAAGTTATAATACACATTCGAAAATGCAAAAGCCACCTATCTCTCTTTCTCTGAAGGTATAATACACAAATCTCTTTATTTCTAAAGGAATAATAAAAGTTTGTAAATGTAAGCGCCACCTCTCTCTGTTTTTGAGGGCATAATACACATTAGAAGAGGCAAACGCCGACACAAAGAGTACTAACCTAATAAACTATTGCAAATTACAATTCTTACCCGTCGTAGAGAGCAACATAACATAAACAAATGAAAAATTACGTGTTGTAGAGAGAATCATAACATAACAAATGAAAAAACAAAAATATGGCATCTACTTCCAAAACATAACATACCTTAGTATTAAAATTTAGGGAACCTAGAACTGCGACCTCTGCACTTGTAAACCAAACATGAACTTATCGCAGATTTGAACTTTATCGGTTAGATCTTAGTTTGGGATGTCTCTTAGAAGCTTCTCTCTACAATGTAGAGGAAGCTCGGTTAAAGTGATGGGCACTTGTTTGCTGGAAGATAAATGTTCCATGGAAAAAAAGAAGTTCTTCTATCATGGGAAGTGGAATGTTATCTTCTAGAAAGTTTAAAGAAGTTCTGAGTAATTGTGCTTAATAACTTGTTGGAACGTCAAAGAAGTTTTGGATAATTGTGTTTGATAACAAATATATATTAACAATATAATAATATAATACAATATATAAAATATAGTATAATATTATTTAATATACTATTATATTATAATAATATTATAAAATTTATATATTCGATATGTTATAATATATAAATAAAATATTATATAATATATATTATGTTGTAAATAGTTAATAGTGAATAGTGATCACCAAGAGCAGTAATCGCCAAAAACGTTTGGAGAGTTTGGGTTCCTATTTTAAAAGGAAAAAGGAAACTTTGCGGAAAGTATTAGGAATGTTATCTTTCTGAACATTAAACTTTCCCGCAGCCAACAGGGAAATGCTACAATATTAGGAACGTTATCTTTTCGAAAGTTTTCTTTCCAGTAAACAGACACGCCCCTAGGAGAAACGTTTTCAAACAACAGTTTCTCAGCATTTAATGAGGATTAAAGACAAAGAAAACAATGAAAAGGTAGGAAGAAAGTTATAAAGAAAAAGAGATTTTTTGTGTTCTCATAGGTAAGAAAGCAGAGTTTATACAAGATATAACTTTTCTGGAGTTTATAAACAAATACAGGACATTTGCTTTGTTGAAAATCAGAGACTGAGAGATTAGGTGAATTTCTAGGGCTTTAATGAAGATAATTTACTTGCTTTTATACAAAACTCAGGAATGTATCCAATCCAAACTCAAAGGTAGTTATGAGGACGTGATGTATAATATGAATTTTGAAAAGGCGTATGATGAAGTGGATGGGAAAGTACTCTATGAGATGTTGGAGTGAATAAGTTTCTAGTCTTGATGGTGGGATTGTGGATTAATGGTTGTCTACACACTGCTCATTTTTTTTGTTCTTGTCAATGGGAAATCTTCAGGGTTTTTTAAAGATTCTAGAGGAATCAGCTAGGGGGATCTTTTTTCTACTTTTCATATACTTTAAAAGTAGAAACTTTCAGTGTTATGTTTATGTAGTAGATAGAGGTTTTATCTCGGGTGGTAAGATTGGAAATAGTAATCTTGTGGTTTTTCATTTACAATATGTTGAGGCAGAAGAGACATCATCATCATTCATCGTTATAGCCTTTTTCCTAATTACTTGGGATCAGCTATATGAATCTTGGTCTGTCATTCTGCCCTAAAGTCACACCCTCAGTGAGGCCCCAAGTCCCCATATATTTCTGAACTACTTCCAACTACGTCTTTTTGGGCCAACCCTTTGTCCTTTTGTCCTTTTAACTCCTTCCACTTGAACTAACTTACACCTCCTAATAAGCGTTTTACTTGGTCGGTGTCATACATGGCTAGCCGACCTGAGTCTACTCTCTCTCATCTTATGGCCTATTGGTACCATGCCTAAATTCTCTCAAATGGATTCATTTCGAATCCTAATCTTTCTTATCTTGCCACTCATCCATATCAACAGTCTCATCTTCACTACACTCATTCTATAGGTATATTGTTTTTTTTATAAGGTAAAAGAGACAAAAGTATATAATTTATGGTTGTTCTTAAAATGTATTGAGTTGGTTACTGGCCTTAAAGTCAATTTGGCTAAGACAAAATTGTTAAATTGGTGGTTTTGATGAGAGAAATGCAACCTTTGCGATGTTGATTCCTTACCATTTTAATATTTATGTCACCCCCTTTTGTGACCTTTCACCATTCAAGGTCTATTTGGGATCTGGTGTTGGAAAGATTTTACAAGAGTTAGCCTGTGGAAATCTAAACTTCTATCGTTCGGTGGTAAAGTTACCTTAACTAAATCATCTAACCTACATGTATATTTTATGTCCATGTGTCATATGCCTTTGTAGGTTGTCAAATTTCTAGAAGGGTCGATGAAAGCTTTCATTTGGGGGAGTAATGATAAGACAATGAAGTTGAATCCAGTGTATCAAAAAGCACTAGGCGGGCGTTTAGAACCTAGGTGGCTGCCCAGTTAAAAAAAGATACTAATATACCATATTCCAAGTTGAAATAGCTAATACCCCCATTGGTATTTTTTTCATAAAAATTACACCTTATACATTTGGTTTTGGGTTTATACCCATACTTCTAACCCGAATCACTTCTTCTAGAAGTAGCAGAAATAGATCCATGATAAGGATTTTGTTCTTGTTTTTATTTTACATAACATATATATTGCTTAGTCTCCTTTTTAATAGCTTCAAGAACATTTTTACAATGGACAACATCCCCTTTAATACCAGCAAGATGTTTCTTAAATTGATTTATGCCTCTTTTTGTATCTTTTTCACAAAAAATGCTTCTAATACAATTTTTGTCATTTAGATTCAGGTTGTATCCATATTTCGAACTCCGGTCTCCACTACAACTAACTCCTGAAGAAGACATCTCAAAATAAAACAAGCAATCTAAAAAATAAAGTTTTACACTTACTTTGATTACTCGAACTCCAAACTTTAAGAAATACTTTGGAGGTTTCTTTCTCTCTAAAATGGGTTATTGTGGGTTTAGGTTTCAAATGAACCTAAAACTTGTCCTTCTAACCTTTTATATCTTAAAAAATATATATATATATTTCTGCCTCTGGGCTGGTCGCAGGCCCTAGGCGACCGCCCAAGGCTGGGCTGGGCAGCCGCCCAAGGACCACCGCCCAGTTTGGCCGCCTAGGCCTGGGGGATGCGCCCAAGCCTTCTGGACTGCCTAGGCGGTCACCCAGGTGCTGGGCGGTCTATTTTTTTGAACACTGGTTGAATCTCATCAAATAAGACGACGTATGTGCTCCTAAATGAGGAGGAGGACTTGGGACTCAAAAGCTAAAACTCATGAACTCTAGTTTGTCAATAAAGTGGTGGTAGAGTTGTCAGTCTAATTAGAGCCGTCTTTGGAAACAAGTTTATAAAAAAAAATATGGTGAGGAAATTGCGACTAGGTTTGTTAAGACCCTAGATCTAAAGCTACTCTTTCATGAATTTGGATGATGGATATGGAGATGAAATTTTTTTTCTGCTTTAATAAATGGTAGGGAGATATTGCCTTAAGGACCTCCTCTCCAAGTGTTTTCTAAGGTCCATGAACCTTTAAACATTGTGGAAAATATGGTGCTAGGAGTAGGATCCAATACTATTTGGGGAGTGACCACAAAATATAGAAGGGTTTCTAAGACTTTTCTTGATTAATTCTATCTTCTTATGCAGGGCTCACATGCTCACCTAATAGTCAATACGAGATTGTTTGGGACTTTAATCCCTCAAGTGAATTCTTTGTGAAATCGATGTATCTGTTGCTTTATAAGGATGGTAGTAGAAATATAAGTTGTTTTTTAATTAAGATTTGGAGCTTACCAGTACCCCTTAAGGTTCAGCTTTTCTTTTGTATTACTCACCAAGGAAAATTGGCTACTATTGATAATTTGAGAAGAAGATGATTCATCCTTACTAATATTTGTATTCCATATAAAGCAAGAAATAAATCTTCAGACCATTTTTTCCTTGAATGCCTCTGTGTCTATTCTCTGGGTATGGGGTGGGCAGAAACTCGACTTGCATCTGCAGATAACTTTCTCTATACGGCATTTGTTACATCAATAGCTTTCCCCTAGTATATCAAAGAATGATACAATTTTATGGAGAGCTTTGTTAGTTAGTATTATTTGGAATACACGGACAGAAAAGCATAAAAGAATTTTTGAGGATAAGTGTATGGAATGTGATGAGCTTAAATCTAATATCCTAGCTCTAGCGGCTGATTGGGTTTTCGTGAACAAAGAATAGAAATTTATTTATAAGGTGCAGCTTATCCTCAATTTTTGAACTTGCAGGTTATGGTAAACCTGGACCAAGTAGAGTAGCAATTTGGAGGCAACCTTCAAAAATTTCATTCAAATTAAATTTTGATAGTAACTCTTGATATAATCTAGGGAGAGGGGGCATTGGTGGTCTTGTTAGAGATCACAAAGGCTCTAACATTCTTTCCTTTTCGGAACCTTAAGGTTGGTTGTGACTTATGAGACATAAGTTAGACTCTTACATAAGGCTTACACTCTTCATCCTTCTCGAATGTGAGTATTATATCGGAAGGAGAACTTGTAAACGTGATCTCCCAACATAACGGGGATGCTAAACCTCCTTGGAGATTAAACCCCTTGTTTTTAGAAATTAGAGATCTTCTTGAGAATATCAATGCTTGTTTAAGTCATTGTTTTAGGGAAACCAATATAGAGGCCAATAGTTTAGCAAAAAGTAGGGCTCACCTAGTCTTAAGACATGGTCTAACACATAAGCAAATTTATGGGATTAGATTTTTTTCAGATGTCATTTTAGTTGAAAAATAATGACATAAATGTGTCAGATGCCTAAGAAAATCGGTCAAATACATTTTGATTTTTTGTCATTTCATTAGAAAAAATCTTTTTTGTCATTTCATAGAAAAAAACTTTCTTATGGGATTGGATGTAGGTGTTTTTTCATACTAACTAGTACCAACGTATTTTTTTCAGATTAATTGGCAGTCAAATATAAGAAAAAACTCCCACACTTAATTACGTAAAGAAATTAAATTAAACAAAGTCCTTGATATTTTCTGACGACTGTTATTTAATTATTTTTATTCGAATGTGGTCACTCCAACAGAAGACTAGGTCAAGAGATTTGTTCACCTTTTTATTTCTATTTTTTATTTTTCCAGTAAACGATTTATCTTATTTGTCTAAATATGACTTCTCTGCCTCTTTTTTTTTTTTGTAAATAAGTAATATATGTCTTTTTCTCCATTATGTCTCTTTCTAATTTTATTACAGGGAGAATACGTGGTTTGTTCTCCTCCTTGTTTTTGTGGCTCGCTGCCAAGCCGAGCAGATAACCCCTTAGTCCAAAAAAGAAGATGGAGGTATACTTGGCTAAAAAAACCCGACGAAATTAATAAAGAAGATGAGCATCTAGAGATGCACCTACGTAGTGATGAAGGAAATGATCTTTAATTCAAAATTTGAGTCTTCAAGCTTGTGGTCAAGCTTCTTCCAATCCTAGGGGAATGATACAATTACAATTTAATATTTTACTTTATTATTTCTTAGAAGGCTAAAATTTAGGTTTGGTGTTATTTGGATTTGTCGTTTTCTTTTAGGGTGTTTGCGTCTTTTATTGTTACAGAAAAACAAGTAGTAGAGTTGGAAGTTTACTTTTTAAGGGATGAAATATCAAGATTTAATATTTATTAAGGATTTTAAGTGAGCAAGTTAGCTATCAGAGTTTTTTTTTGTTATCCACCATAATTAAGTGTTGAATATATATATTAGAAATAGAAATAGAAAAAGAAGTGTAGAAGAATTTATTTTGCACCTTATGAACATGGTGAGAAGATCTTTTGGGGATATACTCCACGGCGGAACTTGAAAGAGGCTATATACTCTCACTCTTTAATTTTATTTTTTTATTTTTCTTGCTTGTTTATTTTCTTTTTCCCTTTGTCTCTATGTTGGGAAGTAGTTACTTCATGTTCTCTATTAAAACTTCAATTATCTCAGCTTACATGATTACCTTAAACTCCATCACTTTTGAGGTCACCAGCTCTACGTTATCTCTAGTAACAAGTACCCTTTTTATTTTAAAGATGTGCATCGACCGTTTAATTGTGACTTTATATAGACTAGTAGCATTAAGTGTGTTCCACATAGATATCAAATAAACAATAAAAAAATAATAATAATAAAATCAATGTAGTCATTTAGATTTTAAATATAGTTTTAAATTTAGTGTTTGAAAACATAAAATAATTTTAAATTGGTATTTTTTTGCTTAAAGACAATATAATTTATTTTACTGCTTTAAGAATTGATTAAAAGAAATCTTAAATTTGGTCATAAACTATTTTGAAAGCATGAAAACTCATAGAGAAAAAAGCAATAAAAATTAAGTATTATAAGATTTCTTTTAATCAATTCTTAAAGCATGAAAACTCATAGAGAAAAAACTATTCTGAAGGCAAAATACACAATCGGAAATGTAGACGTCCACCTCTCTCTCTGAAAGCATAATACATATCGGATCTCTCTCTTTGTCTGAAGTCATAACACACATTCAGAAATGCAGAGGCCATCTCTCTCTCTCTCTGAAGGCATAATATACAATCATATATATCTCTCTCTCTGAAAGCATATTAAAAGTTCATAAATGCACTTCTCTCTCTCTCTCTCTCTCTCTCTCTCTCTCTCTCTCTTTGAAGGCATAATACACACTTAGAAATGTAAACACCAACATAAAGACTACTAATCTAATAAACTATTGCAATAATTATAGTTCTTACCCGTTGTAGAGAGAAACATAACTTAAACAAATGAAAAATCACACGTTGTAGAGAGAAACATAACATAAACAAATGAAAAAACAAAAAAGAGGTATCTACATCTAAAACATAACATACCTTAGTATGAAAATTTAGGAGGCCCAAAACTACGACCTCGGCACCCGTAAACCAGTCATGAACTGATCGCATATCTGAAGATCATTGGTGTAGATCTTAGTTTGGGATGTCTCTTAGAAACTTCTCTCTACAATAAAGAGGAAGCTCAGTTAAAGTGACTGAATCCCTAAGAGAAACATTTTCAAACAACTATTTCTCAACATTTAGTGAGGATGAAAGATAGAGAAAACTGTGAAAAATTAGGAAGAAAGTTAGAGAGAGAAAGAAAGCTTCTGTTTTCTCATAGGTAAGAAAGTTGAGTTTATACAAAACATAAATTTTCTAGAGTTTGTATTGACACTTGCTTTGTTGAGACTCAGAGAATGAGAGATTAGGTAAATTTCTAGGGCTTTAATTAAGATACTTCACTTATTTTTCATACAAACCTCAAGAATATATCCAATCCAAACTCAAAGGCAATTATGAGGAGGTGTTGTATAAAATCAATTTTGAAAAGGCATATGATAAAGTGGAATGACATGTACTCCATGAGATATTAGGGCAACTAAGTTTCCAATCTACATAGGGATTGTATATTATTGGTTGTCTGCACATTTTTTTGTTCTTATCAATGGGAAAGCTTCGGGCTTTTTTAAAGATTCTAGAGGAATTAGATAGGGGGATATTTTTTCACCTTTTTAATATACTTTAAAAGCATAAACTATAGTAGATAGAGGTATTATTTCAAGTGGTAAGATTGAAAATAGTAATCTTGTGGTTTCTCATTTACAATATGTTGATGATATCATTATCCTTTATAAGGCACAGGGGACAAAAGTATATAATTTGTGGTTGTTTTTAAAATGTGTTGAGTTTGTTATTGTCCTTAAAGTCAATTTGGCTAAGACTAAATTGTTGGATTGGTTATTTTGATGGATGTTGATTCCTTACTATTTAAATATTTATGCCTTCTCCTTTTGTGACCTTTCACCCTTCAAGGACTATTTGGGATCTGGTGTTGGAAAGATTTCAAAAAGAGTTGGACCTTTGGAAATCTAAATTTCTATCGTTCAGAGGTAGAATTACCTTTTAGCTGAATCCATTTTATTTAACCTACATATATATTTTGTGTCCATGTTTTGGATGCCTTTGTACGTTGTCAAATTGCTAAAAGGGTTAATGAGAGCTTTCATTTGAGGGATTAATGATAAGACGAAGAAGAAGAATCTCGTCAAATAAGACAAAGTATGTGCTCCTAAATGAGAAGGATGACTTAGGACTAGAAAGCTAAAGTTCATGAACTGTAGTTTGTTAACAAAGTGGCGGTCGAGATGTCAGTCTAATTAAAACCTTCTTTGGAGACAAGTGTTAAAAGAAAAATATGATGAGGAAGTCGCAACTAGGCTTATTAAGAGCCCTAGATCTAAAGCTGTTTTTTCATGAATTTGGAAGAGTATTGATTATTGTAAGCTCATTTTACTTTGACATTTAAGAAAGGTCGTGGGACATGGAGAGGGTAGCGAGATACTGCCTTAAGGACCTCATCTCCAAGTGCTTTCTAAAGTCCGTGAACCTTTAGACACTGTGGAAAATACAGTGCCAAGGGAAGGATCCAACACTATTTGGGAAGTGACCACAAGATATAGAAGGGTATATGAGATTTTTCTTGACCAAGTCACTCGTCTTATGGAGTGCTCGCTTGAGTTTTATTGCTCACCTACTAGTTAATATGATATAGTTTGGGACTTTAATCCGTCAGGTGAATTCTTAGTGAAATCAGTTGATTTATGAGGATAGTAATTGAAATATAGGTCTTGTTTTTAATAAGGATTTGGAGCTTATCGGTGCCCCTTATGGTTCGGCTTTTCTTTTGTGCTGCTCGTCAAGGAAAATTGACTACTATTGATAATTTGAGAAGAAGATGATTCATCCTTACTAATATTTTGTTCCATACAAAGCAAGTAATGAATCTTTGGAGCATTTTTTCCTTCAATGTCCCTTTGTTTCTAATTTCTGGGTATGTGATAGGCAGAAACTCGACTTGCATATGTAGATGACTTTCTCTATGCGGCATTTATTGGTGGAATTTTATGGACAACTTTGTTGGTCAGTATTGTTTGGAACACTCGGAGAGAAAGGCATAAACAAATTTTTAAGGATAAGTGTATGGGATGAGATGAGCTTAAATGTGATATCCTAGTTCTAGTAGCTGATTGGTTTTCCTTGAATAAATATTGGAAATTTATTTCTAAGGATTAGGTTATCCTCAATTTTTGAGCTTGTAGTTGTAATATTCCTAGACTAAGTAGAATAGCAATTTGGATGCAACTCTAAAAATTTCATTCAAATTAAATTTTGATGGTAGCTCTTGATGTAATCAAGGGAAAGGGGGCATTGGTGGTCTTGTTAGAGATCACGGAGGTTCTAACATTATATCCTCTTTGGGATCTTCAGGGTGGTTGCGACAAATGAGAAAGAAGTTAGGGCTCTTATACAAGGCTTACACTCTTCATCCTTCTCGGATGTGAGGATTATAGCGGAAGGGGAATATGCAAACTTGATCTCCAGGTGTAAAGGGGATGCTAAACCTCTTTGGAGATTAACTCCCTTGTTTCTAGAAATTAGAGATCTTCTCGAGTGTCTCGATCCTTGTTTGATTGTTTTAAAGAAACCAATATGGAGGCTGATAGTTTGGCCTAAAGTGGTGCTCTCCAACAATTCTTGATTGTTACCCATTTCTCTTTGTGCTTGTTCCTCCTATTGAAGTAATGAAATGAACCATGTTAGTAATAAGAAAAAAAGCAAGGACCTAGCAGAGATTCATGGCGAATTGTTATGGGATTCATGAAGCTCATCGTGAGAGAGATGCAAAGATATTTCATGGCATGTGGAATGGTGCCATCGGTCATAATTGAGAGCACTTCAGTCCTAAAAGATAAAAAATAGTAGGATCACTCTCTTGCTCGGTCCTCTAGTGGACTGAATAGGAATCGTCCTCTTACTTGATCCTCTGGTCAATTGAAGTGATCGTGAGATGATTTACCTTATTTGGAAAATGGTCTAAGGCAATAAAATTTAAAAAAAACTAGAAAATTGGGAGAATTAGAGTTATTTTTTGATTCCGACTCACTCGGGAAATGGTATGATATTGAAGAAAAATATTAAAAAAATTGGGAGTATTGAGCTTATTTTCAGGTTAATCGGATGCAAATCACCCTCTACCGATTCCAAACTAAACTAAATCAAGCAATTTTGTTTCGAATAGGGGATTAGTTTTTAAACCCATTGTTAGGGAGAGCATCAGGTAAGGAGGCCACTGCAGCCGTGCCCTTAAGGGCCAGCTAAATGAGGAAGAGAGAGAGAGAGAGGGGCAGTAGGTGAATGCCAATTGATTTGGACTTGAAAATGGGTAAGAGGACCGGAGGGGGCGGAAGACTCGGACAGAGAAAACAAGAGGCCGGGGTGAAGAGAAGAGAGAGAAAATGAGGGCTAACTGAGAAACCAAAGAGAGAGAGAGAGAGGCAGTTGAATTGATCTTGAAAGTGCCAAACCGGAAGACTCGGAAAGAGAAAATGGGAAGCGGAGTGAGGAGAAGAGAGAGAAAATGAAGGGAGTGACTGAGCAACCAAAGAGAGTAAAAAAGGCATGTCAAGTAATGATGCATCCCCCCACTCTCTCTTCAACTTCATCTTCTCTCTGTTGTTGCCTTTTAACAACGCGCCCCGCCCCCACAAGGGGATAGTGCGAGCCGACCTGGATGCCAGCCAGCCATGGGCAAAAAAAAAAAAAAAAAATCTAAAAAGGCGATTTTTAAAAAAAATAAAAAGAAAACTAAAAGAACTTCTTTTTTAATAAAAAGCCAAAAATTTATTCAAACATGAGAGTCCAAATAAGCCCAATTAGGAAAAGGCAAAAAACAGCACGGCAGCAGCACCAAACCTCTGACCTGAGCTCCAACCAGAGTGCCGGCTCTGTACCGGCACAAACCCCACGCCCTGTTTTCCACTCTCGTTCAGGGAAATACTAGGGTTAGGGTTAGGGTTCTTTGGGTTTAGGTTTAGGGCTCTGTTTTACTTCATAGGGTCATGGACACGGTTAGGTGAACCAACACAAAAGCGCTTGCTTGCGTGTGCGAGTCTCCTTATTCTGCCTTTGACTCGGTCTCATCACTCTACGATCCCAGGTTTTGGCCGCCTCGTTCTGCCCTAGATCGATCACGGAGGACCTCCTTTTTGTTGTTGTTCTAGCTGTGGTTTCTCGGGGTTTAGGGTGAAAATTTGAGGACTAGGGTTTTGGGCTTTTCTATGAGCTCGCTCAGACACTGAAACTGGGATCGAATTGAATTTGGAGAGAGAGAGAGAGAGAGAGAGAGAGAGAGAGAGAGAGAGAGAGAGAGAGAGAGAGAGAGAGAGATGATGATATCAAGGGGTCTATTTGGGTGGTCACCACCTCATATCCAGCCTCTAACCCCTGTCTCGGAAGTCTCGGAACCACCCGAGTCACCATCTCCTTACCTCGATTCGAATGCGGAGGCAGTTCAGGTCGAAGAAGAGGGAGGAATGGAGGAAGCGGAGGAGATGGAGCCACCGCCAGCTGCTGTGCCTTTCTCTCGCCTCTTCGCGTTTGCAGATGGCTTTGATTGGTTGCTAATGGTGGTGGGATCTCTTGCTGCTGCTGCCCATGGAACTGCGCTGGTTGTTTACTTGCATTTCTTTGGAAAGATTGTTAATCTCCTTGGGTTGCAAAACTTGCCCTCAGATGAACTGTTGCATGAGTTCAACAAGGTATGGACCTTTTTCTGAGTTTAACTTCATTTCAGATTGAGCTATTTTCTCATGTAGAGGACTGATAAAAACGAACACACACACAAAAAAAAGGAGCTTTTCGATCATGAAAAGACTTTTGAGTAAGACTTCCCTTGCTCTGTAAATTAAAATGATTTTTGGACGTGGCCCTTTTGACCAAATTTTAATTTTGATAAATTGGATTTTCTTAATAAGAGTAGGAGTTGATTTTTTGTTTACGTTATGTCTCAGTCTGCTGAAGTATGGTATTTTAAGAACAGTGAGATAGTTATTTATTGGTCAGATTGATGGGGTGAGATCCATGCGGGAGTCGCTAGTCTCCTAATTCAGGATACATCACTACTGTTGGGAACAGAATATAATCTTGTAGACTGGGTGCAACCCAAAAGAAAGGGAAAACCCTTGTTGATTAGGCACTTTTTGATAACCTGATGAGTCCCACTGGGTTTGAAACTAGATGGAAGAGTGCGTATCAACTTTTATTTCCATTCTTTGTGTTGGAGTTCCACCTATTCTTGGGGAAATCCAATGAGGTGACATTAGGTCCCCTAATTGTGAGGACTGGGCACGCCCTGTAATTAATACCTTCTGAAGATGAACGGAATGACTTTTATCAAGGAAACACATAGTGACATTCTGGTTTGCTACTTGCCCTTGTTGTGAATCTCAATGGGAGTGGCTGATGGGTTAGAGCATATCCAGGAAGAGTTTCTTTGACTAGGTAATACTAAAAGAAGATGATATTTCATTTCTTATTTTGGAGTTGTCGATGTTTCTAAGTCTATCGGTGGGGTTTTGGTTTGTGATCCTCTTGAACACGACTTTGCTGCATAGATGGCATTCACAATTTGGTTCACTATAGCAGCCTTTGGCATGGAAAGGTTAACAACACAGATAGCATGGAGGGATATGGTTTCCCTTTTCAGTTTTCTCAGGGAGGGATATTGTTTCCTTTTTGAGTTTTCTCAGGGAGGACATTAGGTGCATGGCTGTGTGGATGGGAGTAGAAATAGATTTTTTGTTGGATGTTCTCTGTGGACATTCTGTTTTTTAATACCATTTTAGAACAATAATGGGAAAATAGGTAACTCAGTTCCTAGTTCAAAGTTTTTTTGAGATCATTGAGGGTAGAGGGGTAGAGTGATGTGGAACCCTTATTTCTGAAGAGGTCTTAAGAAAATCAGGTTGCTGAACTATCTATCCTTTTAGCAGATGTGAGTCTATTTTATGTAACTGGGGGTGTCAGATAGGTTAATTGGTAGATTGCACTGTTTTCGTTGATTCACAATAGATCCTTTGCTCGAGCACTTAATGTAGGTGGAGACAGCAGTTGCCCAACTTCTGGGGTTCAAGTACCTTTTGCTAGATATGGAGTATGAATTTTTTGATAATTGGATACAAAGGTTTAAGCCCCTAACAAACAATCATCTTCGACACTCACTTTCCAGTGCTAGAAGATTTGTGCTCTATGTCGGGATTTAGTAATTATTATGGGCCGTTTTTTCTTCATTTATACCTTCCTTTGGGTCATATTGGGCTTCTTCGAGTAGTTCAGGGTGCTCTAGTTGTTTGACACTTAGTGGTCATATTCAATGTTGGAAAATTCGCCTGCCCGACTGCCTAGGCAGCCAGAGGCCTTGGGTGCTTCACCCAGGCCTATTCGGGTGAACTGGGAGAATGCATAAAGCCCAAGTGCCCCGCCTAGATGGGACACCTAGGCAGCTTGTGAAAAATTACAGAGAGCGGAGTGAAAATGCCCCTCGGTTGGGGGCATTTCTAGTCTTTTTGCCCCCAATTCTTTGTATTAAAATCATGGGGGGTCATTTTAACCCCTAAAACCCCTTGGAATACCAATTTCAAGCCAAAAACACATTCAAATCCAGAGTTCCTGTGAGAAACCAATGATAGAACGAAAATTCAAAATTTTTGATTTCTTGTGAAATCGAAAAGCATTTGCACCCAATCTTTTTGGGGTTTGAAGGGGTTGTGAAATAAGGTTTTTGGTGACCAAAGCTTACCCTCTCAAAACTTGAGGGGATCGGTTTTATAGGTTAGATATTTTCTTTAGTGTTTGACTATTTGATACAATTTATGATTCACAAATGTAGGGGTCTACTGTTTTTTTTCTTTGATTGAAATTAAGTATTTTAACTCATATCTAGGGGGGTTTGGCAATAAGATTGAAATGTCTTTACTGATTACAAACTTGATGTGATAGTGGCCAGCTGTTTCGCAATCATTGCATCAGTGGCCAGATTTTATCATCAATTTTGTTAGAAGATGGCTTTTGTTCTTTCTGGGAGAAGTTTATTTCTTGATTTCTTTTAAGCAACCTATTATGTTTCCTTATCTATTTTTCCGTCCTCAGGACTGGCTATAGTGGATCTATTATTTTCTACCTGAGTTCCTTTTATCTAATAATTACTGGGACTGAGCAGATTTCCCATCATGATTAGTGTATCATTATCAATTTGGATTCTGGTCCTTCTAATCCTTTCTTATTATGGAGTTTGGAGAAGAAAATTCTTTACTTGAAATTTCATCAAAGGCTCTATCCTCTTCTTCTATGCCTAAACATTGGACACACTGGCAGGGTTTAGGGGTTTTCAAAATTTCTACTAAATCGATATATTAGATGCAATAGTTCTGCGTATTTAGTTTCTGTAGACTGATAGGAAGGGAGATCTCTCACATAGTTGTTCTGGACTTTCTATGGCCCTTTGATTGGGGTTGTTATTGCAGGATTCGATTACTAAAACTTTGTACTGCATGTTCTTGATGCTATTAAGTATAAATAGTTCAAATTTCAAAGAAATATTAAAAAATTGCTGGTATGGATTTGTTTTCTTGTAGTAACTCATCCATCTCGTTTGTTGCTAGGTCATTTGTTAGTGAAGTTATTGAGGAAAAAATTAATGTCCAGATTGTCCCTCATTGCTATTAAGATGTGAGTTCCCCATTAGGGTAAAGTATAACTGTAACTTTGACTATGTTCCTAATCCTTCTCAGGCCCATTGATTGCAAAATGAGACTACCTATATGCGATTCATTGGGCCAAGGGAGAGGGATCTCCGCTATGGGTATTCACTGATATTATGAAATACAAGATCTATGTTTTTGGGAGAACTATGTCTTTCCAGTATGCCTAGGATAGTGACTGATTTAGCAGACTCACTGATCCAATCCTTAAATGGGTGACCAAAACCTTTACATTGGGACAGTTCCCCATCCAGTTTGGCCCTTTCCATCTATTCAGCCTTTTCTCCCTCCCCTCTATCCCCTGTCCTCTCACTCTCTCCTCTGTCTCATTCTTCCAGTACTGTGCACATCTAAGTTTTTATGCCCTTATTGGAGTAACTTGATGCATAGATGCAGGGAACTCGGTTGGGGGTTGGCGATCCCACTTGGAATCTCGCTTCGACGATCCTGGAGCTGCAGCCTGACTGGAGCTTTCTCCTCTAATTAAGGGAGCTCAATCCCTATCTTATAAGGATCTAGATCCATGTCTTATAAGGATCTTGATCCCTGACTAAAAGTGATCTTGATTGCGTTGGAAGGGAATCACGACCTCACTAAAAATGCGGTGCGATCATGGTTTACAGGAATCTTGATCCTAGTGGAAGTTAAATTTTGTTTTTATTTATTTTAAACTCGACGTCTTTGAATTTTTTTTGCTTTTTGTCAAATTTCTAGCTACACGACTACGTGTAGGCAATTTTTGTTTTCCATTTTCATGATCGTGGTTTGCATAAGTGGTTGAAAACTAGTGAACTGACTCGGACTGACCCGAGATGGCTCAGACTTGGGGGGCTCCCCAGTCCCAAATAGTCCCGAAGAGGGAGTTGCCGGGGTTGTCTAGAACAGGGCAGTTCTCATTGTAGCAAATCGCCATGTGAATATCATTTTTCTCAATAAGGGACTCTCGAGCTGTAGAGCATTGTGCATCTGTAGATAATGCTAAAAAGGTAGGAGTATACATTTCTCTATTTTTTAATACGAGTGATCTGTAAGCAATCCAATATACATATAGGCATAAATCAATTTGCTCCTCAGCATCAAAAAATAAATAAATTAAGCTGCTCCCAAGCGCTCTTCCTGAACATCGCTCCTAGGCACTCCCAAGGCAGGAAGCTTCAGGTATGGGTTAATCCTAGGCTCCCGATCCCTCTCCAGTTCCCGCACACACTCCCCCTCTCAACAACTAAGACTTGATGAAATGATTTCTCTTTCGTATTTAAATTTTGAAAGAAAAAGTAAAAATTTTCATTTAATTTTTTCTTTTTTTTCTTTTTTCCTGATAATTTTCCAAGAGAAACCATAATTTATCTTTTGAAAAATTACATTGTTAAAGTTTTGTTTCCTATAAAAATGAATGTTCCAAAGAACAATTTTTCTCTTTACGCGTTTCACAAGTAAATCATAAAATTGTGTCTAAATGCAGGCAACTAAAGTTGACGTGAGTGCTGACCACACAACCTATTAATTTAGAAAGTATTGATGTCACAAAGGGTTTGCTTAAGTGAAGTAAATATGCGGACATGTGAGTTTACAAGAGATAGTTAGGAGGGAAATCATGATGATGATGGTGACGGCAGGAAAATGAATAGGACCACGATTATGATTGCTAGTCTAAAATATTATGAGAAATACTTCCAGATAAAATTCAGGGACTTGTTCATTTTTGTGACTGTAAATAACTTGGATTGTTTAACATGTGTTGATTTGACATTCTTGTATGATGATTGTTATTAACTTCTTTAATTTTTGTTCTCTAATTATATTAGTCTATTTTTCTCTAAATTATATTGGTCATAAAGAGCAATGTGAAATTGTTCATGATAGTGCATAATTTACAGCATTTTATGGAAGATGAACCATGGATGCGAGTGAAAAGTAACGAAGTTGCGTGTTGAAATATTATCTTATTGTAATTTTCTATTGTACTTCTTTTAAAATTTCATATATTTCATAGTTTTTTCTATTTTTATATTATATATATATTTGTAAATTGAAATAAACCCTTGACTCTTTACTCTTCTCCTGAATCAGTTGAATCATTGACACTTTGATGTTCCTTGTTTAGTTCAAAGTGGGTGCCAGAGCGAACCTGATAGATGCACGCACACATTAATGAATTGATGCATTGGTGTTTGTGGACATGCATATAGGTAGATAGATAAATTGATTGATAGACAAACAGAGAGATATGTCTTATTTCATAGAGATCAAATGTGCATATATGTAATCTATCAATGAATCTAAAATGCAGTTGTACTTTCGCTTTCTCATTATCCATTTATATGATATGTTTTTTCCATTTCTTGTGTCACAAACACATATTGATCCCAAAATTTGATTGAGGTGATTTCTCTGACAAGCATTTTGTAAAATGTTTTTGAGTTTTGAATAATTATGCAGTTCCTTTTTCTTGTTCATGTCATAGATATAATACATTTTTTTTCTTTTGTTCTGCAGCATGTTCTGTACATTATTTACATTGCTTCAGGCGTTTTCGCAGCTGGATGGATAGGTGAGCGTTGATTGTGTGCGTTAAGATTTAGCTTCTGTTCTTCAGATGTGTAATTTTCTGTGGATGCTGATTGTATCTGCTTGATAGAGGTCTCCTGCTGGATTCTCACTGGAGAGAGGCAAACTGCAGTCATCAGATCAAAATATGTTCAAGTCTTACTAAACCAGGACATGAGTTTTTTCGATACATATGGAAACAATGGGGACATTGTGAGTCAAGTGCTGAGTGATTTGCTGCTTATTCAGTCTGCTTTAAGTGAGAAAGTATGTCTGAAAAAATCCGTTTGCTTTATTTTCCATTTATTTTTGGATGTTTGGATGGCCCATCAATCTGCTTGAATTTTCTAATAAACTGTCCTTTTATATTACAGGTGGGGAACTATATTCATAACATGGCAACGTTTTTTGGTGGTCTGGTTATTGGGATGGTTAACAGCTGGCAAATTGCTCTCCTGACATTAGGATCTGGTCCATTTATTGTTGCTGCGGGGGCAATTTCTAACATATTTCTTCACAGGCTAGCTGAGAACATACAAGATGCATATGCTGAGGCTGCTGGCATTGCAGAGCAGGTTAGTATTCCTCCTCTCTGGCCTTCCTTATTTATGATTTCTTATCGTGACATCTAAGAAGATTACAGTGATTGTGCTTGATTTGTAAATGATTATTTTGTGTTGCTGTGCTGACTTGCTTCTGTCTGGTTTGAATTTGGGTTGTTTTCTGCTGCTTTATCCATGGAAGTTTAGTAGTCTGGATTTTTTGAAAGCTTAAAGAAGCATGCTTGGAGATGGTTAGGTGTAGGAGCTATGTAGAAACAACTACATGCCTTATATATGCAATTTTTTCCTCCTTCCGGTTAATATTTTACAATGTTGGAATAACTTTTCTTCTGATACATTGCTTTTAATTGGTCCAACAATTGTTGCCATTAAATGGCACTTGTCTCACTCTGCCCTGACTTGTAGTTACTCTTTGAATTCAACTGATAAACACCATATTTTGGTGTATCCATAATAAATGAGTAGGTCTTGTTACTTTTTGAGGATCGTCTGTTGCTCATTATCATGGTTGCCTGGTGGCTGAAGATATTGACATATGCTACAGGCAATCGCTTACATAAGGACCTTATATGCATTCTCAAATGAGACCCTGGCAAAATATTCATACGCGACTTCTCTCCAAGCAACACTGAGATATGGCATATTAATAAGCCTTGTACAAGGCCTTGGACTTGGCTTTACATACGGGCTCGCAATATGTTCATGTGCCTTGCAACTTTGGGTTGGAAGGCATTTGATTTCCCATGGAAAAGCCAATGGCGGAGAAATTATTACAGCTCTCTTTTCTGTAATCTTAAGTGGCCTGTAAGCTTCTTTTCCCGTTTGAACTGATTTTTGGTTTGTGTCATTGTTTTCTTCATAGCTGTGCTTCATTTAAAATTTTAACCTCTGATAGAAATTGTACTTGGCCGTCATGAATTTGTAGTGGCCTGAATCAAGCAGCTACAAACTTCTATTCATTCGAGCAAGGGAGGATTGCTGCTTACAGACTTTATGAGATGATCAGCCGTTCAACTTCTAGCATTATCCAAGAGGGGAACATCTTATCTTCTGTGCAAGGGAACATTGAGTTCCGGAATGTGTATTTTAGCTATCTCTCTCGTCCAGAAATCCCCATCTTAAGTGGATTTTACTTAACTGTGCCTGCAAAGAAAACTGTGGCACTGGTGGGCAGGAATGGTTCAGGAAAAAGCAGCATAATTCCTCTCATGGAGCGTTTCTATGACCCTACTTTAGGTATCATGGCCAAGGAATTTCCCATTTTCTGATTTGTTCCAGTTATGGTATTTAAGTGCATGACATGTGCCCCTCAAATTTTCAGTTAATCTTTGTGACTGTTTACTTTCAATGTTAAATCGAACAGTTGTCTTGATATGTTGGTGCAGGAGAGGTCCTTTTGGATGGGGAGAACATCAAAAGCCTTAAATTAGAATGGTTGAGAAGCCAAATAGGGCTGGTTACGCAAGAACCTGCCTTGCTTAGTTTGAGCATCAGAGATAATATTGCTTATGGTCGTACGGCTACCCTTGATCAGATTGAAGAGGCAGCAAAGACAGCCCATGCACATACATTTATCAGCTCTCTTCCCAAAGGATACGATACTCAAGTAAGATATTTTGATGAAAGTGAACTGTTCCATTTCTATGATCTTAACTGTTGACCTTGATAATTGGACAGTGCATTTTTCTTCCTGGTAATTAATTGTTACAATGCATATCAGGTCGGTCGAGCAGGTTTGGCATTGTCTGAGGAGCAGAAGATCAAACTCTCTGTGGCTAGGGCAGTTCTTTCAAATCCCTCTATTCTTCTTCTTGATGAAGTTACTGGTGCTCTTGATTTTGAGGCAGAAAGGGCAGTTCAAGAGGCTCTTGATATCCTCATGTTGGGAAGATCAACTATTATCATTGCTCGGCGACTTAGCTTGATTCGGAATGCTGATTACATAGCAGTGATGGAAGAGGGTCAACTTGTTGAAATGGGTACACATGATGAGTTACTGCATGTTGATGGCCTATATGCTGAGCTTCTTAGATATGAAGAAGCTGCGAAGCTTCCTAAAAGGTAAATTGTTCATTTCTTTGGATGCGTCTACCAATTGCATATTATATATCTTAGAATATATTTTTCTGTAAGGGTAATGTTCCTCATTTTGTTTTCAGAACACCAATAAGGAGCTACAAGGAGACAGCAACTTTCCAAATTGAAAAGGACTCATCTGCTAGCCACAGCTTCCAAGAATCAACTTCACCTAAGATGGCCAAATCTCCGTCACTTCAAAGGATGCCTGGTGTGAATTCTGTGAGGCAGATGGATACCAGCTACAACTCACTGGAATCACCTAAAGCTCATAGTCCACCATCTGAACAAATGTTGGAAAATGGAATGCCATCAGAAGCACTAGAAAAAGTACCCTCCATAAAAAGGCAAGACAGCTTTGAAATGAAGTTACCTGCACTACCGAAAATTGATGTCCATGCAGTGCAACAACAAGCGTCAACCACCTCCGACCCTGAGTCACCTATTTCACCACTTTTAACATCTGATCCAAAAAATGAGCGCTCTCACTCAAAGACTTTTAGTCGACCTCTTATGGAGTCTGATGAGTTGCCCACAGAAGAGAAAACCCCTGATGCTTCAAAAACTCAGAAACCTCCTTCATTATGGAGGCTTGCTGAGCTCAGTTTTGCTGAGTGGCTTTATGCTCTCCTAGGAAGTGTTGGTGCTGCCATTTTTGGTTCATTTAATCCCCTTCTTGCTTACATTCTTGCCCAGATAGTGGCTGCATATTACAGGGACAGGGGTCATCACCTACGCTATGAGGTTAATAAATGGTGCTTGGTTATAGCATGTATGGGTGTTGTCACTGTGGTTGCCAACTTTTTGCAACATTTCTACTTTGGTATAATGGGGGAGAAAATGACAGAAAGGGTTAGGAGAATGATGTTTTCAGGTTAGTTTTAATAGCTGTATTAAATCACATGAGTAATTTTTGTCACAATTTTGGTAAAACTTATATGCATTGTATCTTGATGCATTGTGGAAATGGGATGTTTTGATAATGAATTGATCCCTTCTGTTCTTTCAGCGATGCTACGAAATGAGGTTGGCTGGTTTGATGATGAAGAGAACAGTGCAGACACTTTGTCCATGCGCCTAGCGAATGATGCTACATTTGTTCGTGCTGCTTTCAGCAATCGGCTTTCTATATTTATCCAGGATATTTCAGCTATTTTTGTTGCTGTTCTTATTGGAATGCTGCTGGAGTGGCGGTTAGCTCTTGTTGCTTTAGCAACCTTACCAGTTTTAACAGTCTCTGCTGTTGCTCAGGTCCTTCCTTTTGACTATATCACCAACCTTAAATAAGATCTTAATTTTTTTAGTTATATGGGTATATGTGTGGGTCAATTGAGCTAAACCTCTTTTCACTTTCTGTTCTACTTAAACAGTCTATTTAATGTGTCATATTATGCAAGAAACTTTGTGAAGAACTTAGGATTGGTTAATGCATTTTCAGTCAATGACTTTTAACTTGTTGCTGAATCACACTGGAAGCATTACTGATAGAATTGGATGTGCCTTTATTGTCACTCAGTGACCTGATTTAGGAGGAGATGTGGGATAAGTTTCCAAATGAGTTCCTAAGTGACATCCTTGAATCCCTAATTTGCCACTGATTCGATCTGTCCATAAATTGCTAGAGATTAACCTAGATCAAAGACTAATACTCCAGCACTGGTCGCCAGAGCAGTTTCTCCTAAAGCGCTTTAGGTACGACACATGAGCCTCTTAACACCCAAAATACTCACTTCTCTGGATCTACAGATGGTGTCCCATTTTACCAAGTTGGAACTCATGATCATCACTAATACTTGCCACGAACGATTACATATCATTCTTTCCAGCTTCTCTGAGATCTCCAATTCAAAAAGTAAATTGAATTCTTCCCAAGGAAGGATCTGAGCTATCAGCAAAAGAAAGAAATTGGCTTGATCAATTTGCTATACTCTCTGAGAGGCTAAACCTTTTCGATTCATGCTAATCTCTCCGGGAGGATCTTAACTGTGAGCTTTGGGAGGGCCTAAACCTTTCGCATTTGAGCTATCCTGGCCAGAAGAACCAAACTTCCAAACTTCCTCTCCATGGTTCCCGAATGGTGGATACGTGGAGTCTTTCTCATCTATTGTTCAAGAATGAGCTAGGTTAAGGTTCCAGAAAAAACTTCAACTCTTCAACTCCTCAAATTTCCCTAAAAAAACTGGAGTAGAAAGCTTCCTGGGAACTTCCAAATTCGAAAAGACTCTACTACAAACCATAGACAACTTGGACGTTATTGAAGAAAGCATAACTTTGAACCTAGAGGAGAGAAACCAGAGAACCCGAGCTAAGCTCCAATACCAGCAGATCCTCAGAAAAAAGAGATCCATTGGTTTTAAAGTTCCAGGATCAAATGGTTGAAATGTGGGGACCTTAAAACCATTTTTTTGCATAAAATAACCAACTTTAGAAGGCAAGACACGTCATCCAGGTCAAAGTGGGGTCACACCTCTACGACCAACCTCTTGCTTGGAAAATGCCACCTTGGGTTTCTTCCAGACTCCCTTCTTGGCCCCATCTGGTCCTAGGTCGAGGATGGCTGACCTCTCATTCCTGTCCATCCCCATTAATAAGGTGGCACGGTTGGAAGGCCCCTCTTCTGCTGAAGAGTTTATCAGAGCCATCCAGGACCTTGGCCAAGATAGAGGCCCCAGTTTCTGATGGTTACCCTGTGGCTTTGTTTAATATTTTTTGGGATTCTATAGGACCTGATATCATCTCTTTCTTCCATGAATTCCACGACAGTCTTCCATGAATTCCACAACTGAGGTAATATCAATAAGGCCATGAACACAACTTTCACTGCCCTGATCCCCAAAGTGGAAGGGGCTGCAGACCTTGAAGAGACAAAGACTCTAGGCCCGTGAGCCTGCTGAACAGTTCCCACAAAATCTTCTCTCCCACGGTGGAAAATTTCTTGCTTGGGTAAGTAATTTCCTGGAACAAGGTGCATTTGTCAAGGACCGCCAAATATTAAATGGGGCTTTAGTAGCCCATGAATGCGTCCACTCCAGGCACCTCTCCAAAATTCCAGGGGTAGTGTTCAAATTTCCTTGGGAGAAGGCCTTCGAGTGCGTTGATTGGGCTATCCTGGACGAGATCCTCCTTAGGATGGGATTTGGAGACTGTTGGAGGGCCTAGCCTTATAAATGGCTCCTCCAAAGGCTTCTTCCCTCAGCAAGAGGCTTAAGGCAAGGTGAGCCCCTTTGGCCCTTCTTGTTTGCTGTCGTAGCTGAAGTCTTCAGTAGATCCATTGAGAGGTTATAGCTGTACTAACAAGGGCTCTTCAAAGGTTTTAGCATCGGCAACCAAGGCCCTCAAATCTTCCATCTCCAATATGTTGATGACATCCTCCTCTTTTGTGATGCCACCCATCAAAAGGTTGATACCTTGCTCCTCTATCCCAAATGTTTTTAACTTGGTATTGGCCCAAGTGTCTACATGGAAAAACCAAAGATGATGGGTGTTGCAACCAAGGTCCAAGTAGTCCACGACCTTGCTGGGCATTTGGGCTGTGGAGTCTAACAGCTGCCCTCCAAATACCTGGGCTTTCTCCTGTGCATCATCAAATCAAAGCTGTAGCATTGGGACCTTGTCATCAAAAAACTCGATCGTAAACTTGCGGCTTGGAAAGGCAGGTTCCTCTAATTGGCGGGCATAATCAATCTCATAGACGAATGTCCCCGTACACCAGATATCACTTTTTCAAAGGCCATCCACCATAGTGGCCTGCCTTGAACGTCTAATGAAGAATTTTCTGTGGTCCGATGAGGGGCCTACCCAAACCGGACGGGGGCCTAGGCATCCATAGCCTTGGAAGATACAACTTGGCCCTCCTCAGCAAGTGGTGGTGGCACTTCGCAAATTCCATTGTGAGGTATCAGCCTGGCTACCGAGAGGTACTGCTAACAGTCTTTCCTCTGGTACTTGGCCATCTGCCACCCTTTCAGTGATAACATTAGGCTTTTGGCCCGCCCTAGTTAACATTCTTCAAAAAAAAAAAAAAGGGTTTTGGCCCAGGGCAAGCAATAGATTTAAATTTTGGACTGACATTTTTGGTTAGGGAACTCCACCCTACAAGAGCTTCCATGGTTTGTTCCTCCTGGTACTGGATTGATAGACTACAGCCAATGAATTCAAAGCAATGCAAGGATTTGGAACCCAAACTTCAGAAGACCTTTCTTGGATCGGGAGCTTTCTGACATTGAGTCCCTTTCCTCCCAAGTAAGAAGGGAGGAACTAATGCAAATGGAGCATTAGGAGCACTACTTTCCCCCTCTCCCCTTCACTTCCATCCGCCTTCCCCCCCCCAACCCTCCACAACGGATCCAATATTTGAGCTGGATTGCTGTATTTGAGAGGGCCTTGACGGTTGACCAGCGTCAGAAAAGGGGCTTGCCGGTTCCCAACAGGTGAGCCATCTGTAAATCAGCAGAAGAAACTAATGAACATCTCTTCATTCACTGCAACATGGCATTTGCCATGTGGGAGAACTTGCTGCAGCTCTTCATTTGGACATGGGTGACTCCCAAATCAGTCCCACATGTCATCCTTGCTCTCAATCCCCTCCCTGACTTAAATCGGGAGTCTTTCTTTATCCTGCTACTGTAAAAACTACTCCGTGGGTGGATTGGACTGAAGGGAATCAGAGGATCTTCCAAGGTAAGGAGTCTACCACCAGTGCCTTAACTGACCGGATCAGTGCAGTGGTTATCTTTTGGGCAACGCTTCAGGTACCACTCCTACACGGACTTCTTCCAAGACTGTCAGGCTATGCGACACCTAAGGCCCCTATAGATTCCACAAGCCTCTCTTTGGAAACCATAAGAGCAAGGCCAAACCAAACTCAAATTTGATGGTTGCTCCCGCAGCAATCCCGGCCCTGTTGGCATTGGCGGATCGTCAGAGACAAGGATGGTACACCCTCTCTTCCTTCTTGAAACCCATGGGTCAAGCAGATTCCACAAGGGCGGAGGTCCTCGCCCTCCCCGAGTGCCTTAATGCTGTAACCGAATTGAAGTCCCATTTTGGTCATTAATGGGGATTCGAAGAACGTCATTCTTGGGCTACAAGAGGCTCACTGTGCCCGTGGAGGCTTGATCATATCTTCGACAAAATTTTTGACGACTGCAGGCCTATACACATCTCTACTAGTGCCATATGTGACTCGAGGTGCATTCGGAAGTTGACGTCCTTGATAAGAATGGAGCACTTTCAGGCATTGCAATGGGTACCATTGCATCATCTTTTTCAGCCTTCGGCCCTGAAGGGGTCCTATTTGTTAGAGTATTGCTGCCTTATCACATTTTTGGCTGTATAGCATTGTTTTTGTTCTCGACTTTATTTTTTGTACAGAGCTGTCGGCTGCCATTCTAACCCCCCCCCCCCCTTCCCAACCGAAAAAAAGAAGTGGGAAAGACCTGAATTAGGATATGGGGTAGCTCTCCACCTTGAATCCAACTTCCTGAATTCCATTTGAAAAGCGGACTCAAAACTCCAGTCATTTAACTCAATTCTTATTGAGGATCTTCATATGGTCCTATGCTATTTCGAAGTTCAAACCATCTAATGATAATTTTAAGGTTCTCCACCGGATGAGTGTCAGTTCCACAAATATAAGAGCATCCTCATTATTGATGAAATGTAAATGCTTGATCTGTGCACTTTTGAGCTCTAATACCATCAGTCAACCTGACTCTTTCCAATGAAATCTTGTTCCTCTAGGAAATTATGAGGAATTGTGGAAGACACAATGTCCTGTTGTAAACATTCTGGCATCCGGGCATGCAGCCCAATCAAGTGGGTAGTAGGTAAGCAACTGGTTTTTGTTACGCAGCTGGAATTTTCACTAGCCACCCTTGCACACTTTGACAGCATCAATAAAATGTGGAAAATTTTTAACCCATTTCCATGTTTTTTCTGAATGTTAGGGAATAAGCCCCATATAAAAAGCTAAGTCTGAGAATAGAATGTTTCTTATAAATAGAGCAGTTTACATATTAAAAAAAAAAAGAGTCTAAGAATATGAATGCAGCTTTAACTGTTTGACTGTTTTAACTCTTTTAACAAACACCTCAGCATATGTTCTCATTATGCATTTCTATTTATACTTTCCTTTTCAGCTAAAATTGTTGCGTTTCTACTATTGGAAATTTGCAGTCAATATACTTTTGAATCTGAAAGAAGAATGATGTTTACCTAAAGGGAACTTATCTGAAAGAAAGAAAATTGAAAATACTGTTGGACTTGCTTGTGCAGAAAATGTGGCTTGCTGGCTTCTCAAGAGGCATACAGGAGATGCATAGGAAGGCATCTCTGGTCCTCGAGGATGCAGTCCGAAACATCTACACTGTAGTTTCTTTTTGTGCGGGCAACAAGGTCATGGAGCTCTACAGGCTACAGTTAACCAAGATATTCACTATGAGCTTCCTTCATGGCATGGCCATCGGGTTTGGTTTTGGTTTCTCCCAGTTCCTCCTCTTTGCATGCAATGCCCTCCTCCTCTATTACACTGCCCTCACCATAAAAAAAGACCATGCTACTCTCTCCACAGCTCTCAAAGAATACATGGTCTTCTCTTTTGCAACATTTGCATTAGTCGAGCCATTTGGGCTTGCACCGTACATTCTCAAGCGTCGCAAATCTCTCACATCAGTCTTTGAAATCATAGACCGAGTACCCAAAATCGACCCTGATGACAGTAGTGGGTTGAAACCTCCCAATGTATATGGAAGCCTTGAACTCAAAAACATTGACTTCTGCTACCCAACAAGGCCTGAAGTAATGGTGCTTAGCAACTTCAGCCTCAAAGTCAGCGGTGGCCAAACTGTAGCCATAGTCGGGGCGTCCGGGTCCGGGAAAAGCACCATTATAGCCTTAATTGAAAGATTTTACGACCCAACAGCAGGGCAAGTTTTATTAGATGGTAGGGATCTCACGCTCTTCAATGTAAGATGGCTCAGGAGCCATTTAGGATTGGTTCAACAAGAGCCAGTTATGTTCTCAACAACCATAAAAGAAAACATCCTTTATGCCCGGCATAATGCAAGTGAAGCTGAAGTGAAGGAGGCAGCGAGAATAGCAAATGCCCACCACTTTATAAGTAGCTTGCCTCATGGTTATGATACGCCTGTTGGGGTCGTGCGTGGTGGGGTTGAATTGACGCCAGGGCAAAGGCAGAGGATTGCAATTGCACGAGTTGTGCTGAAGAATGCTCCAATATTGCTTGTGGACGAGGCAAGCTCGGCCATCGAGTCAGAGTCAAGTAGGGTTGTGCAAGAGGCCCTTGATACATTGGTCATGGGAAACAAAACCACGGTTTTGATTGCGCACCGTGCTGCAATGATGCGACATGTTGATAGCATCGTGGTCTTGAATGCAGGGCGCATTGTTGAGCAGGGGACCCACGACTTGCTTATGGCAGCCAATGGGTTGTATGTGAGGCTCATGCAGCCACACATGGCCAAGAGATTACGGCAACATAGGCTCATCTAATTTTGTCTACTGATATGGGGTGGCTATTTCTGGCTTCTTTCTCCCTTATGGGGTGGGATAATTACCAATTCCCTGCTGCTCAAATCTTTGCTCGAGAAAATTACTAATACATCCCTCAGATCTCGTTTCCTGGTATAGAGAAAGTGATCACGAACAAACAAGATGGGTGTTGAGATCAGGAATGAATGCCCTTTCGCGGCTGTCGGGGACCGTGCGAAGTGATTCAAACTGCTGATAAGATGGACAGGCTTTTGTAGCATTGTGGCTTTTGGGTTTGCCTTCTTTTGTGAGTAGCTTACTGATAGTGTTTTCAAATGTGTAGGTTATATGATTGTGAAATTAGAGGGGTGAATGTGGGGGGAAGCGGGGTGGAAGTTTGTGAAATGCATTCTTTTGGGGGTAGAGCAGTGTTTGTTGCAAAAATGCTTTGTCTCCATAATTGTATTTTGTTAGTAAGGTGTGGCTGTGGAATTATTGATTTATGTGAATTAAGATGATATGTATCAATTTGTGCTTACAATGTTCTCGGGTGCCTCTTGGGTAGAGGCTTCAACATGGCTTGTTGATGTGACTGTATGCTATCTGCACCCTGCTTGTAATGCGTTTACTTCCACATCCCTGTTCTCTAATCTTAGCAATCTAGTTTGAGAGAGATAAATTCTCTTTTTGCTATACTGTAAAACCCTTAGCCATAAATCCATATTTGAGAAATAGGAGTAAGAAGAACTTCGTAGCCTAAAACCCTTAGGTTCTTTCACAATGTTGGAAAGAGAGATCAAAGATGAGAGAGTGGGGCGTGTCCCCTTTAAGCTTTCATGAGAGAGAGAAACTTCCTTAGGAGAGAGATAGATAGATAAGGTATAGAAAATTTGGATAAATACAATCCATTTTTATAGGTTTTAAACAATATTAGGGTTTTTTAGGGTTTTCCTTGGTTTGTCTCTTTCTGTGAGATTGAATATGAATCATTAATCTTGGGTGACTTGTGGGGTGAGAGATTTGAGTCATCCATTCCATAAATGGACCATCAAGCATTTAACATTATAGAAGGTGTTACAACCTTTATCCCCATCTTTTCTTTAACCATTATCCCATCAATATAAATCAAATAAATAATGCTAATCATAATGCTGTGTTTTATCCAAATATATGCACAAGCCTTTTAGAAGATTCACTCAAATCTTCTTTAACCACTTATCCCATAAAATATAGGAAACCCCCTAAAGGAGCGTGCCATCCATAGGAATAGGAAGCCCTAAAAATTGGGGCATGTCACTCATGCGATGGCTTTGTTGCGCTTGCCAATTTAGGGCATGGTGGGCCCATATCCACAATGGGCCCCTAATACTATTTTTAAATATTTAAAAATTAATAAATGATTTTAAAATCAATTTAAATATTTAAAACATTCAAAATCAATATCTTTGTTTTTATAAATCTAAATTTTATAAATAAAATATCCAAAGATCTAGAAAAATTCAAATAATAATTCTAAAATCATATAATCATAAAATAAATACAATTAAATTCATTAGATGTGATAAGGATCCATATGGTCTAGGAATAAATAATATGGGGCACTCCACCTTCAACTGTAGACTACAGTCCACACTTGCTTTATCAACCGACCTAGTATTTCCCATGACCCATAGTCCATACAGGAGCTCATTAGTGCGTCACCAAAGTCTGACCGATGAGCCAAGGGGTCGCAATCTCAGTCTGTGGATTTCAGATTCTCCCCTAGAGACGTGCCAAGGTCACCTAGACCTGATGCGACCACCGCTCCTATGATGCATAGGGGTATCTCTCGCACATGTATAATCTTTACCCTGAAAGGTGGTTAGGTTTCCAGAAATGATCTATCAATATGCATGCCGTGTGATGGTACATGGGTGAGGCTTTGGCCCCCATATCTGAAGGCCACCATCACACACAAGGGTCACACAATCTCTCGACTTACTCATCCGGGCATACTCCAACCTCATCAAGGGATGACCCATTAAAACCCTTATTGGTTAGTTTTCTATGCCCAGGTAACATAGGTTTTTTCCAACCGACTAACCTAGACTGTCAAACACAGATCAGTATTAGCAAACATCGTTGACTTAGTATGGTCCACGAGGGACCACACTCCCATTGAATTCATATTCCACTATATCATTTCATTTTACAAGCACTCATAAGGCCTTCAATGGCCACATTCATCCAACACGGTTTGTCAGGGACCAAGGAAAGGCCCAAGCCGGGTGAGGGTCAGGTTACGATAGGGCTGGCCCCTTAGGGACTAGGGCCAAGGGCAGCCCAGCCCATCGCCACCCCTATCTTTAGGTAAAGTGTGTGGTATGTATAAGGTATCCTCTTTATACTCTAGGAGTAAGGAACACATCTAAAATTTGTTTGGAGATATAGTTCCGGTGTTGGAAACTTTATGATGTCTTGAAAATATGTTTTTATCCCTCGTCATGAAATTTAAAATTTTGAAAATACTATAGATCGAGCGGATTCATAAAATCTTGAAAATCAATGGTCGAGATAGCTTGTTACAAAATGCACTATTTAAAAGACTTGAAATTCCTTTTTTTTTCTAAATATCGACACATCTCGAGATTGAGATGATCAGTTGGAGGGTTCTTCAATGTCTAAATATTCTTTTCTAGAGGAATTTTGAGGTGTACCTTACTTCAATAGGATAAGATGACAACCTTACATAAACTTTTTTTCTTAGGCAATTTCCTACAAAGTTTGTGATATCACTAAACGGATGGGAAAACTATGTTTATATTTAGGCAAGTTATAGATTTCCATTCTCTTATTTTTTTTATGACAGTGGATCTAAGCGGTAAGTTAGGATTTTGAGTCACACCTTACTTCAATAGTGTAAAATTACGATCTTATATAAACTTTTTTCTTATACTTGTTGACTCAGACTCGGCGAGTTGTTGACATCGGATCATATTAACAACATCACTACCCCTGAAGAATTGCAAACATACTTTTTTTTTTGGGAAAGTAATTTCAGACGTAATAAAGAATCTGTATACTCAAAAGAACATGAAAAAATTGCAATTGTTTGAGAATGAACTCGGTCGATTGACCCAAGGAAGTATGTCAATATCGCAGTATTATGAAGTTGAAGATTATGTATCCTAAAATTTTGGGTTGGAGCCAGATGAATTGGTAACTGTTGCTCAGCTTCATCGATATCTCATTCATGGATTGAGAAAGCAGTATACATCATTAATCAAATCCATATTGTGGGTGGATGACTTAGCTCATCATTGTGGCGCTTGAAAATGTGCTCAACCATCAAGAGGCTTTGAAGAAGAAGAGATTGGAAAAAGAAGCATTCACAGGCCTCAAGGAACAATGTTCAGTATCAAGTCCAAATAAAGAGGAGTACTCTAATGCTATATCTAGATCTGTCAAGTGTTTGCAAATGAGGTAAGCTTGGCTGCATCTGAAAAATTGCAATGTGAACTTGGTAAATAGTAATGTTAATATTGTTTGTGAATATGAAAGCAAGCAGAAAAGCGATCGGGAAAACTGTTTCTCCTCCATAGCTGTTGCTGCGTCCTCCATGACATCTATCGCAAGAGACCCGATGGTCGATGCTACTGCCATCATCGAGTATAAGAATTAGCTCATTGATTCCTGCTGACACTATTTGACCTGAAAAAATTAAATGTCCATTGAAGGCAATTTCTTTTAAGAATTTGATTAGAGTGCCCATGTTGGGTGATATATGGCAGGTCATTGCTGTGAAGGATGCTAACATGGAAAGGCATATGGCATTCCATTCGAGCATTCATCGAGTCGCAGCACTAAACCATTGGAGTTGGTATATTTTGATGCGATGTGACCTTGTCGAATTTCCAATTATATTGGGAAAGGAGATGATTCCTCCATGAACTCACTGTTCAATTTTATAAAGGAAAAAGATGAGATTTTCTTCGAATTTATTGTGTTTAAAATCTCAATTGAGAATGAGATTAGTTTCAAAATCAAGTATTTAAGGACAAACATGGTGGGAGTGCATCTCAAAAGTTTATGCATGTCTTTAAGGACAAACATGGTGGGAGTGCATCTCAAAAGTTTATGCATGTCTTTGTCTTGAAGGCAATGTACCATGCTTGGCACCGAATATGGGCCTGGATTCGGTTTAACCGGCTTAATCGGTAACCTGGTCGATTCAACCGTTCTAACCGGGCAAGTCCCGGGCAGTCATAAAAGTGTTAAAAAAAAAAAAAAAAAAAAAAAAAACTAAAATATTAAAAGTATATAAAGAATGATTAAAACAAAGCACATTCAAATGAAGTTGAAAATTAATGAAAAAAATGAATTTTAACCTATTTTATATTTTTCAAGGGCTATTTTTAACATTTTCTAAAAAAGATGGGAAAAATACAAAAGTGAGTAGTAATGACCAAAACATTTTTTTATCTTTACCATAATGTAAAGAATATTTAAAAATACATTACAAATCAATTTCCTGAGAATTTATATCTATTTTTTTGAATTTTTTTTTTTTTTTAAAATACCGGTTGATCACCCTAACCGCCCAAAATTGAAACCGGCCACTAGCCAGTTCCTATCTAACTGGGCGGTTAGCAAATAGATTGGGCGATTTTGCGAACAATCGGCCGGATTCAACCTTAATTTTTTTTAAAAAAAAATCACGATAATTTCTTGAAAATCTGTTTTTTTTAGGTTTATAAAAAAACAGTGGTAATTGCATTATGATTTTCATTATTTTATCGAGATACCAGAGGTGAAGGCGTGGTGATTCCACGTGTTGACACCCAAAAGAATTGGAAAAGTTCATGAAAAGTGTGGCAAAAGGGTTTATGAGAGAAATGAAATAAGAAAAAAAAGGGGAAATTTGAATTGATGTTTAATGTTAGAGAAATTTAAGGAATTATATCTTACTAAGGAAACTAGTTGTTCGGTGTTTGAAATACCGGACAATGCTTGTGTGATTTTAAGTTTTAATTTGGTGTACAGTACTTAAAATACCAAATAATGAATTTTTACTTTGAAGATTAAAAACATTTGTTCGGTGTTCAAAATACTGAACAGGTTTTGGCTCCTCTTACAAGCTGCGAGCCCCATTTCACAGCTTTGCTCTCTTTTCTCTGTTCTACTCTCTCGCCCCATTTCACTACTTTGCTCTCTCTTTTCTTTGTTCTACTCTCTCGCCTAAGCCGAAGTCTAAGTCAAGCACTTATATCGCTCAGTCTTTCCTGAAGCCTAGCCCTCTCTACGATATTTGTACAAGTTTCTCGTAATTTCGGACAAATGTGAACTCATTTAGTAATTACCCTTTTCAATAGTATCGGTACATAAATTGTTTTTAGAGTTATTAATTTGAGAATTTTAATTATTAAAAGAAGATATGTGAAACAAATTTAATAGAATGCATTGTTCCATAGAAAGAGCGAAGAAAAGAGAGATGGACGCCATGGAAAATGGTTACATAGACAAGGCCGGGAATAATCATAAGTGGTAGGAGGTTTTCCCTTTAATCATTTAATGGGGGTTTCTTTACTCCCACATCTGGCACCAGGAAAAAAAGTGGAGCCCAGACTTCACTCCTTTAGGTGAAGGACGCGGTTAGCCTGCGGGTCTAGAAATGTGGGCCCCTTAAAAAATTTATTTTTGGTGTGGAGTTTTAGATTTAATTTTTAAGGTTATGTAATATCCAATGTAGAGATCATAAATATGAAAAACAAATAAATTTTATAAATTAAAAAATAATAATTTTAATAAAAAATATTTGGACATTTAGTTTAAATTATTTTTAGATGAACCGTATATTGAACAATTTCATAAATTAAAAATAATAGTTTTAATAAAAAATATTTAGACCGTTAGTTTAAATTATTTTTAGATGGACCATATATTGAACAATTTTCCTTGGGTGAAAGGCAACGGTATGGCCATGCTAGTGTGGTGGGCCCTCTGCCACCTCAAAAATAAAATCCAATAGAAAAGTAAAAACAATAGATGGGGCCAATGGTTTAAAAACCGGATCGGTGACCCGGATCGGGCTTTTCAAAAACCGATCCGGATCGGCGAATCGGCGATCCGGATCGGAATCGGGTGAATCGGTCAGAATAAAGCTTCAAAAAAATCCGAAAAATTTATTAAAATTCATTATAAATATTGGTTTTTAGGAATTCAATAAAAAATGAGGGTATTCCATTAAGAATTTTCATGTTTTGAATGAATATGCGAATATTGATATGTTCTTTCCCTGCATGAACCGCCATTCAGCATTTAATTTACAGTATTTCGTGCTCATCCCTACACTGTTGCTGTTGGGACTCGATATGTGAATAATATGGCTGGGATAGGGTGGCTTCAGAATCATCATCTCTCTCGTTTTCTCTTTGAATAATATGGATTAAAAAAAAAAAAAAACAAATTTTCAAAAAAATCGATCATGGATTAAAAACAAAATCACAAATTTTCAAAAAATTCTATCATGGATTACAAAAAAAAATTCGATCATGGATTAAACAAAAAAAATCACAAATTTTCAAAAAATTCAATCATGGATTACATAAAATTCGATCATGGATTACATAAAATTTGATCATGGATTACATAAAATTCGATCATGGATTACATAAAATTCGATCATGGATTACAAAAAAAAACAAACAAAAAAAACAAAAAATTCAATCGTGGATTACAAAAAAAGAAAAAAATAGTTCGATCATGGATTACGAAAAATTCAATCATGGATTACAAAAAACTCTATCATGGGTTACAAAAAAAGCAAAAAACAAAAAATTCAATCATGGATTAAAAAAAAACAAACAAACATTTCGATCATGGATTACAAAAAAAAAACAAACATTTCGATCATATATTACAAAACATTCAATCATGGATTACAAAAAATTCTATCATGGGTTACAAAAAAAAAAAAAAAAACAAAAAAATCGATCATGGATTACAAGAAAAGAAAACAAACATTTCGATCATGGATTACAAAAAATTCTATTATGGGTTACAAAAAACCAAAAAATTCGATCATGGATTACAAAAAAATCTATCATGGATTACAAAAAAAAAAAAAAAAAAAAAAAAAAAAAATTCCGTACGGAATCGCCGATTCACTGTTCGGACTCGCCGATTCCGTACAGTGAATCGGCGATTCACTGTACATAATCGTCCGGTTCTCTCTAGAACCGGACGATTTCCGATTTTTGGGCGATCCGGTTCCCTTTTCACTATTTCCGAGTCGAACCGGGCGAGTCCGGTTCGACTCGGCGTTTTTTAAAACGCTGGATGGGGCTGCTTGACCGTTTTAGAGAAATGGCAGGGGAAGCCGGCCTACAGGAATCGAAACGGCTCCACCGATTTTTTATTCGGATTGGACGATTTTTTATCGGAATCAAAGATTTTTAAAACTTTAAATGGCTATGATAGACAAAGGGGTGGCAATGTGGACCGGGAGACAAATATGTTTACTACCTCCGAGATGCGGTATTTGATGAGATTTTATCTTTCTATATCACTCCAAATTTCTCCTAGTAATAATGAGTCTAGTGCAAAGGGGAGTATTCAATCTCCAAATAAGAAGTTGGTGATTGAAAATTCAAAAAAAAAGGGGATGGTGCTCGAGACTCAAACCATGGATATCCACCGGAAAAAAGAAGCATCTCAAGTACTTGAAAGACTGTGAAGTTGATATAATCATTGAAGTGCTCGTCTATTTGCTGATATGGTGGAACATGAAAAGCCCTGCCATTAGGTGTGAGAACGGGTCGGATCAGGCCGGATCTGGCCAGATTTGGATTCGGATTATAATACTATACATTGGATATTGGATTCGGGTTCAAACCGGATCCTAGATATTTGGATCTGGATCCGTATCCAAATAGTCTACATCGAATCTGTATCCGGATCCAGATCTGAATTATATATAAATATATAGAAAAAGGTTATAATGAATAATAATATAGGTAGAATGAGAGCCGTCAGATCTTCATCATACGGTTCAGAATGCATATTACTATTTTAATTTTAATTATTTTTCTATTAGATTGGATCATAATAAAATTTTAGAAATGTGTACTAAAAAATAGGATGCACAAATAAAAAAATGTACAAAATATTTTCTAAAATATAAAATTACCAAAATACCCCTAAAAAATTACAGGGAATTTTGGTCATTTTAAATTATTGAAAATATTTTTTTTACATTTTTATATGGTGAGCAATAGTGTTCGGTATATATACCCAAAATTTTATATTAATCAGAGTTATATACAAATAAAATAAAATTAAAATAGTGATGTGCATTCTAAACTACATGATAAAGATCTAAAGGCTCCCATTCCACCTCAGTACTTTTTATTATAGCTGGCCAGCTGTTGTAAGTTTTACCCATATAACTTCGTGTCTTAGTGACCCTAAGACACTATCACTAAAAGCATTTAGGGTTGGACATTAAAATTATTGAATGCGATGCCTCTGAACTTGGTTTTGGAGGAATCCTTAAACAAAAAATAGATGATAAAGAACAATTAGTACGTTATACATTTAAGGCATGGAATTCTACACAACAAAACTATTAGACAATTAAAAAAAAAACATTAACTATTGTTCATTGTGTAAATAAATTTCAGAGCGATATTCTTAATACTTCATTTCTTATTAGAAGTGATTGTAAAGCGGCACGAGATATTTTGCAAAAGAATGTTCAAAATCTTGTGTCCAAACAGATTTTCACCCGTTGGCAAGCGATTTTATCTTCTTTCGATTTTACGATTGAACATCTTCATGGTTCTTCCAACACTCTTCCTGACTTTCTCACCCGTGAATTTTTACAGAGGGGAAGGGATCTACTGCCTCTTGAACCAGCATCAGAAAAATACGCAATACAATTATTTAATATGAATATCAACAATAGCAATAAAGGGAAACTACCTATGGAGATTGTCCCGACTATATCTGATTCACCCCTAAACTCTTATTCGCCTTTATCTCCAGCCAGATCAATCAATTACCCAGAATATTCATCTCAACAGAAATCTGTTCCAGTCTTCGTTCCAGCATCTAGCCCCAATAAATCCGTTAACCCAAATAGTATTTGAAGAAACTATTTTCTTTATAGATGTTACCATTGATGAGAAACATATACATATTGACCCCAATAAATTAGCCCCTCTATATTTACAAAACCACCTTAATCTTTCAAACGGCAACAAGACCAGAGAATGGTACGAAGCTGTCCTTTTAGAAACAGGGTATATTTCAATTGTGCATTTCTTCAATCCCAATACAAAAATAATTAGACATTCGAAAATACAAATAAGGAAATTATTATCATATGATGATTGGGGATGCAGCCCATCCCGGGGCCGGAAACTTCAAGCCCCACAATTCCAATATAAATCATATCGATATACTGAATATATAGATGCATGATATAAAGTGTTTGCATATCAAAACCTAAATAATTCTCATACATGGTTTGTCTAGATTAAAATGCCTATTTTTGAGAGATTCCCCAGTTGGTTCCATTACTGGTTTCTAATCTGGGGATCAGGAACTCAGATATTGCCTGACTCCTTCAAAAATGCTCAAACAGCATTTGCTGAATATAATGGAGTTAATGATGATAAAGACTATCATCTTTATTTTATGGCTATATATCAGATACCCTGGATAGTAAAATGGGAATATGGAATAAATGAAAATACTCATAATAATTTTGAATATATACCCCGATTGGGAAAGAGAATATCGATTTGATGGTGGGATGTTTTTAGCATAGACCCAAATACTATAAAACCTAAACGAATACCTCCTGCTGCTCATGATTATCAAGAAATTCTCAAAACATTTGACCCAAATACTTTTCCCGAATATATAAGACAAATGCGAAGACAAAACCCTAGAGCAACTAAAGATGAACTAGAGAATCAGTTATTAAATATCATACAAGAAGAAACCTCAAAAGCCACCTCTCTTTCATTTGAGCCTGACAATGATATCAGCCAAAGACCCGAATAAGCCCGACTTAGCCCAGCAATCTGTACAAAATATCAGCTATCTTTTCAGATGCTTGTCACATCATCCTCCTTTCTATTGAAGCCACCTGTATATCCATGTGAAAAAGGTCGACAGATGGCATTCGCCGTATGACAAAAGAGAGAGAAGTCACTAGTCAAGATGCTTTCCGTACGATATGGCCGACAAAAGTTATTTTTGCTTTTTCTTTTAGTCATGTCATGTACAAAAGTTATTTTTGCTTTTTCTTTTAGTCATGTCATGTACAAAAGTTAATTTTGCTTATCTTTAGTCGCGTTATGTCTCCTTCACCCTTTATCTTTAAGTCATATCTGACTTTAAAGATTCATTTCTTCTCATCTACCATGCTAGCTCACCTTACCAGCTCACCATTGCCAGTCCGATAAAATTCCTTTCTCCTCTTTACAACTTTTCCGCTCTTTATGTCTAATCAAAACAGCTCCAGCTCGACACCTTTGCTTGCTCACTCTTGCTTCTAAAACCCTCTCTTCTCATTCACTTGAAGAATCGGGAATTTTTACCTGCTCTCTCTCTTCAAAAAGCTCCGCCTGCTCTCTCTTTCTCTTCTTAAGCTCTGCCTGCTTTCTCTCTATTCAGGAAGGCTTCATTACTTTCTACCCGATCACATTCCGCCTGACTTCTGCGAAACCTTCAGGCAAGCCTTTCTCAAGTAAGATCTTTTCATTACCCTTTATTTTAATTTGCAGCAATGGGTGAATGTAATATACATAAGTTACCATCGTTCTGTCCGGACGAATGGTAACACTTTTCAAGTTTTTGCCTTTGTAAATTGTAAGTTGTCTACCGTCTGTATTCAGTTTCAATCTGTCTATACTTTGTACTTTGTTTGAATCTGTATCAATAAAGATTGTTCATATTATGCAGTTTAAAATAATAGTTAGCTTTAAAATACTAAATAGTAATTATACCACATGGATAATATTAGATATCTCTGTTATTTCATTCATTATTATTCTACTTATCTTTTTATACTGCACTTCTCTTCTTAGATCATTATTAGACTATAGCACTATGTTCTCGATGTTACTGAGATAACTTTAGAAGTTAAGGATTTACCATTTAAGAATTTACGTTTTAAGATCTTGGATGCTGTTTGGTATCAGAGCCATTAGAAATTCTTAAATTTTTACTGCTAGACTACTTTTAGTCAATTATAGTGTTTATGAGATAAGATTATAATAAAATTAGTCATTTATACAGTAGTCCGAGTGTTAAGACTTATTGTCGCCCAGTCATAAAGACCATTTAGGCCGAGGAGAGCCGTTCAGGTCGTTCAAGATGTAAGAGGTTGACCAGAGTCATTATCCGTATCGATAAATGAAAAATTTTATTAAAATCTTTTGTATAAAACACTATCATCGTCCAAAAATACTCTAAGGGTAAAAAATAAAGAAGAAGCAGTCATTGAAAATGTTGAACAACATATTCAAAACTGGAACATACCAAAGGTCCCAATAACAGACGTATATAAAAAAGGAAATTTTAATCTAAAAATTGGATACGCCATCAAAACAGCAGAATAAAGTCTACCTGTTCAAAATGAACAAGAAAATCTTCAGCTCTTAACAACTAAAATTATACAATCTCATAAAAATAAATATTATCAATATTTTCATATAGGATTAACTCAAGTAGCTGTTAAGCCTTTGACTAGACTAGGATTAAATACTTCAATTATACTATGTCTACGAGATGAAAGACATAATAATTTCTCAGATTCACTCTTAGGAATTGAATCCAGTTTATGTAATGGACCAATTTATTTTAATTGCTTTCCTAATTATACTATATCATTAAATGATCCTAATTTACTAAAAGTACTAACTTTAAATATTAAAACACAAGGATTTGATATGTTACAAGGATCTCAAAATATAGCTATCATCTATCGAATATATTATAAGGTAATGACCACTTTATGTCCAAATATTATACAAATAGATACAAATGGACAAACTACTTTATTTCAAACAAATACTGAAATATCAAATGTTATTATTCCTAAAACAATCCAATGGTCACAAATACAACTCCCCCAAGAATTTAAAATTCAGACTTCAAATCCAGCAATTAAAACTCCTCAGAATAATATTCCGAATCAAATAATAGAAAATATAGATGGAGAAGTAGAAATACTATTTAATAAAAGATCTCCTTCTTTAAAAATAGAAGACGATAATTATCTTCCTTATCAAAAAATTCATCAAATTTCTTATATTCTAGAAGATCTGTATCCAGTATATCCAGACCTGAAACTGCGTCATCTTTAGAACCTGAAATACAAGGGTTAGTTAGAACCAATGGTTTAAAAACCGGATCGGTGACCCGGATCGGGCTTTTCAAAAACCGATCCGGATCTGCGAATCGGCGATCCGGATCGGCGAATCGGCGGTCCGGATCGGAATCGGGTGAATCGGTCAGAATAAAGCTTCAAAAAAATCCAAAAAAATTATTAAAATTCATTATAAATATTGTTTTTTAGGAATTCAATAAAAAATGAGGGTACTCCATTAAGAATTTTCATGTTTTTGGATGAATATGCGAATATTGATATGTTCTTTCCCTGCATGAACCGTCATTCAACATTTAATTTACATCACACAAAAGGATAAACATAGAATTATCATGGAATAAGTATATCAACATACATGGACTACAATAAAGCATAAAATTAATAACATACGATCTAAAAATAAAATGATAGACGACGTTGTTGTTCTTCTTGGTCACGCTGGTGCCATTGATTGAATTCGTTTGACAATTCATTGATTCGATCTAAAAACGAATCATCGCAAATCCCTGAGTGTTAGTGTTTTGTTGTGTTCCCAGTCCATAATCCCCGAAGCTTGTCCATCCTTCATGCTCACCTGCACTGTCGTGCTCATCCCTACACTGTTGCTGTTGGGACTCGATATGTGAATAATATGGCTGGGATAGGGTGGCCTCAGAATCATCATCTCTCTCATTTTCTCTTAGACCCCCTTCCCACTCTCCCTCATTAGGTGCAATATCATCGACATATTGTGGATACATTGGCTGACTGCTTCCTCTTTCATGCCGCTCATTAGTTTCTTCAATATCTTCATCACCGATAGCCTCAAGGAACGCTCTCTTGTGCAACACTGGCTCCTCCTCTTCGACTACCCATCGGTCTGCTGTGTCTGTGACAAATATTGTGTCTAAGTCTATCGGCCCATAGTCTTCAAGCTTCCTTCTTATTTGTCGCTCTCTGAGGTTTAAATTATAATGAACGTAGACTAGTTTATGAAGCTTCTCAGAAGCGAGTCGATTCCTTCTAGTAGTGTGCAACCATTGGAACGTACTCCAGTTGCGCTCACAGCCAGTAGCAGAACATGTTTGGGAGAGCACCTTGATTGCTATCCTCTTTAGGTGAGGTGCATCAGTACCATATATCTCCCACCATTCAGCTGGATTAAAATGTAAAAAGCATTGTAAGGGCAAGAACAATTCATAAGATTAAATATATGAATAAACAAAATATTAGCGAGGGGATAACCTGGATCCATCATAGTTCGAGAATTTCTGGCAAGTCTAGTTTCGAAGGATCCTATAGCATCCCTATACATAGCAAGCTAAAACAAATATATTACGTTTTAGTGCATTATTCCTCACAAATATAACAACTCAATGAAGTTCTTACCCAAACATTAAATAATACCTCTTGTATTGCTGCTACTTGGTTTCGATGGCTTCTCTCCAACCTTGCAATAATGTATCTGACCCCTTCCATAATCTTGTGGGGTTGTTCAGGTGTCAAATAAAAAAATTTTGGGTTGAAGTAGTAACCTAAAAAATATATAGGTAGAAAAATGTCATTTACAATTTCATAAAAAAATGATTTAAACTGAAACATTGTAATGATATAAATATATATTTACCAGTATAATGAATTGGACGTCCGAATTTGGTGTTCCACCTCTTTTCTATAATCTCGATCACTTTGCTAGCAAAATTACACTTCTCCCCAATAGCTGATTTCGCCCTCTCAATACCTTCATAAAGGATACCCATGGTAGCTTTCTTATCAGCATCCACCATTCTTAATACCGTGACCAAAGGGGCAGTGGCCTCTACAACACTGGAACATCGAGACCAGAACAGCCTATTTGAGATTATGTTATCCACTTTTACACCGGTACTGGACTTCGAGAGGCGGTCATTTAACCACTCTTCACAAGTAAACGATCTCTTTAATGCACCTTCAGATTGTCGAATGGAGTCCACAGCTAAGTAATCGGTCGCAAAGCGGGTTATGGCAGGCCTGATTATCTCTTTTTTCTTAGAGTGTTCTCTAAACAGAAATAATATTTTCGAGTGGTTGTATATAAATCTCGACACCAACCTTACTTCATCTAGAGTCTCCTTCACAATTTTGATCTCACCGATTTCCTCTAACATAAGATCGATGCTGTGTGCAGCACACGGGGTCCATACTAGATGCTTCCTCGTATCCATCAACTTGCTGCCCGCAGAAACACATGCACGCGCATTGTCCGTAATAAACTGGACTACATGCTTATCCCCCACCTCCTCCACTATCTGATCATATAGTCGTACGTAGAAGTTTGCATCCTTCTTCGTCCCTGATACGTCTTTGCTAGACAAAAAAGCTGTACCTTTTGGGGAATAGGCCAAGAAGTTTAAAAACTCCTTTTTGCTAACTTTATTCAACCAACCATCACTCATGAGAGTAATTCCTGTCCTTGGCCAACTCTGTTTATATTCTTCAATCCACTTTTTAACTTCCTCTACCTCTTCGTCTAATATTGGCCCACTGAGCTCATATGCCGTCGGGGGTTTTACCCCGGGCCCGGCTCTCTGGATTGCACTAACCATAGGTGGAAAATATGGGCTATTGGCTGCATCAAAGGGAATCCCTTTATCGTAGAACCATTTACCAACATATCTCCCTAACATGTTTCTTGTACCTTTAACCATGCCTTTTAAGGTCATCTGTTGTGACTTAGGCTTTGAGAGAAATGGGTCTTTACGACCATGACCTGCAATACTGGCACTCCTAGGTAACTTAGAAACAATTTCTTCAACAACTGATTCTTCTTGATACATATTGCCACCAACCTCTCCATACATATTTGAGCTGGGCCCGCCATACATGCTCGAGCTGGACCCGCCATGCATATCTGAACTAGGCCCACCATGCATATCGGAGCTAGGCCCACCATGCATGTCTGAGCTAGACCCACCAGGCATTCTAAACCCACATTCCCTCTGATATTGTTCATATAAACTCAATCTTGTGGCCATGTCCAGCTCATTATTATATTGCTCTTTTAGGTCATAATTATATTGCTCTTCTGTATCATTCCTGCTTGATGGTGTATATAAACTAGCTATCTCCTCATTCATCCTATGTTTGGCAATTTTTTTACCTTTGCTAGCATTAAGAATTGCCACCATCTGTTTTTTTACATTACTAGGGACACTAGTGCATGCAGAAACTTCTCCCTTAACCCCTGCCAAGTGTTGCTTGAACCTATGTACCCCACTACTTATCACTCTTTGACAGTAATTACAAATAATTTTGTCTTTCTTGTTGGGATCAAGTCTGACCCCATGTTGCCATGCAGGGTCTTCTGTAGATCTTGACATGATTCAACTGTTTTAAGATGTAAAAAGTTTAAATTAACCTGACAGTTCAAAAAGAAAAATAATCACAATATGTAGTGATAATATGTTGCGGTAGTTCATGTAGTCATATTCGTTGTTATTTGTTATTGCAAAATACCTTTTTTGACAATAATATTTCGTACATATCAATTACAAACATTTAGAATAATACAAAATGCAAGCTCCAAACATGGCTACAACTCAATTATCAAGAACATACATTTTTTGCATTAAAAAATTAATAATAAAAACAATTCTTCAAAGAGCCGGCTAACATCAGTCATTCCAACTTAAAAATCCATGAACAACAGATAAAAAAAATACAGTTTTGTATTGAAAATATAATAACATGCATTTTTTTGCATAAATAATCCATCAACATACAATTTTTTCAACAAAAACTTTAACAATAAAAATTTAAAATATGGTTTAATACCTCATGATAATTAAAACCTTGTCACGATTTTCACATCTTTTCGGAAAATCATCAATTTTCAAAAAATTCAATCATGAAAAAAAAAAAAAAAAAATTACAGCAAACTCAAACAATAAAAATTAAAAATTAGGTTTAAATGTTTAATACATCATGATAATCAAAACTTTATCACGATTTTCACATCTTTTCGAAAAATCATCATTTTTCAAAAAATTCGATCATGGATAAAAAGAAATAAAAAAAAAAAAGTACAGCAAATTTTCAAAAAATTCGATCATGGATTAAAAAAAAAAATTAACAAATTTTCAAAAAGTTCGATCATGGATTAAAAAAAAAAAATCATAAATTTTCTAAAAATTCGATCATGGATTACAAAAAATTCGATCATGGATTACATAAAATTCGATCATGGATTACATAAAATTCGATCATGGATTACACAAAAAAAAAAAACATAAAAAAACAAAAAATTCGATCGTGGATTACAAGAACAAAAAAAAACAATTCCATCATGGATTACAAAAAATTCAATCATGGGTTACAAAAAAAAAAAAAACACAAAAAATTCGATCATGGATTACAAGTAAAAAAAACAAACATTTTGATCATGGATTACAAAAAAGTTGACCATGGATTACAGAAAATTCTATCATGGATTACAAAAAATTCGATCATGGATTACATAAAATTCGATCATGGATTACAAAAAAGTCGATCATGGATTACAGAAAATTCTATCATGGATTACATAAAATTCGTTCATGGATTACATAAAATTCGATCATGCATTACAAAACAAAAAAACAAAAAAAAACAAAAAATTCGATCGTGGATTACTAAAAAAGAAAAAAACAATTACATCATGGATAACAAAAAATTCAATCATAGATTACAAAAAACTCTATCATGGGTTACATAAAAAACAAAAAACAAAAAATTCGATCATGGATTACAAAAAAAAACAAACATTTCGATCATGGATTACAAAACATTCGATCATGGATTACAAAAAATTCTATCATGGGTTACAAAAATAAAAAATAAAAAATAAAATTCGATCATGGATTACAAGAAAAAAAAACAAACATTTTGATCATGGATTACAAAAAATTCGATCATAGATTACAAAAAATTCTATCATGGGCTACAAAAAAAAAAAAAAAAAAAAAAAAAAAAAAAAAAAAAAAAAAAAATTTGTTCTTCACAGAGTCGTTTTACATAAGCGATTTTAACTCAAAAATTCACCTCCAAGTGAATAAATTACATCCAATTGACTATATTTTCTGATAAACAACAATATAAGGAATCAAAAACCTAAATTTTTAACACATTATTTCTGATATATCATGAAAACAAAATCAAAAGGCGGAAAAAAAAAAAAAAAACAGCGGAATTTTTTTCCGCAGACATCTCACTGTTCATATCAAATTTCTTGTTGTAATTGACCAAATTACGTAAAATTGAAAATTTTAAATCATACTAGACACAATAAAGATTAAAAACCCTAATTATTGAACTCATTTTGTTCAAAATATGCCATAAAATAAATCAAATGGCGGAAAAACAAAAAAACCCAAAGTTCTTACCTGTTTTTGTGAACCGAAGCCTTCAATCTCCAAAAAAGTCTGTTTTTCTCAACGATTATCACAAATTAGTAACAAAATCTTTTGATTCACAGCATTAAGATCAATATGCCTACAAATTTTGAAAGATTCATGCCCTATTTGGCATGAAATTTCAGAAATGGCGGAAACCCTAAACTCCGAATTTTTCTCGATCCAAAAACAACCAATTTTTCCACCATTAAATCGTTAAAAAAGCTGAATAAAGCTGTTTACAGCCTGAAAAACAGATCACGTGCCGAAAAAAACAAAAAAAATGATCAAAAAATGACAAATTTGAAAAAAATCCGTGAAGAACACTGTGCAACCCGTGTTCTTCACGGACTCGCCGATTCCGCACAGTGAATCGGCGAGTCACTGTGCGGAATCGTCCGGTTCTCTCTAGAACCGGACGATTCCCGGTTTTTGAACCGATCCGGTCCCTTTTTCGTGAATTCCGAGTCGAACCGGGCAAGTCCGGTTCGACTCGGCGATTTTTTAAACGCTGGTTAGAACTAAAGATAATATACATAAACCTATATATCAACCAATATACACAGATACTCTAGATCAAGACTTTCAATTATTAACTTTACAAAAAGAGAATAAAATAAATAAAGAGTATATAAAAAATGATTATTTAAGTGAAAACAATAAAGATTTTCGAAATTGGTACCAATCTACATTCTTAAAAGAATTACTACAAATGACTCATAAAAGATATAATAGATTTTTGAAAAAAGAAAAAATAAACTTAGGATTTTTTGAATGGCTCAAAACTACATTACTTTTAAAATGAGTAAAAATCTCTGAATTCAATAAACTCCATACCCTTGAAAATCAATATCAAACATATACTACAGAACAACAAAAACATATTCGAAGTATTCATCCTTCTGAAGAAAGTATAAAAATCCTCGGAAAAGATAAGCAAGAAGAATTAGAAACTATAGCTACTCCATACAAAACACTTCCCGGAGAACACTATCATAAAATAGAACTATTACCTCATATATTAGAACAAAATAATTATACGAATTTATATTTACAAACCATAGGAAAACAGACAAACAGAATATAAAATATTATCAGACAACCACAAAAAAAAATTGAAGGAAAGAAAAAGGCAATAGTATTTAAACCTCCTCCTCTAATTAATAAAGAAAGATTTCAGATGAAAGAAGAACATTCTTCTGAATTAATGCAACAATTAATTACCAAATTGGCAAATTTAGATATAAAAAAAAAGGCTAAAGCTAAAAGTCAAGAATCAGTAATAAAGATAACAGAACAAGCAGCTATGATGTTACGTGAAATACCAGAAATTCAGAGTACCATAACTAATATCAAAGATGCTTTTACTCAATTATCCCAAGAAAATAATATCAATAGAATAGATTATGGTAAAAAATGGAAACCTGTATCTCAATCTAGAATGTACCATACTAGACCTACTCCAGTTTATATACAATTTGAAGAAGACCTTATATCCCATACTGTATCATATTCAAGACGAACTATTGTTAATTGGAATAAAGACGGAATGTCCGATCATCAGATTCTTGATACAATGAAACACATGACCATGTATGCCACTGCATGCAAGGTCTCTGGAGCCCATGACCAAGATGTAGCGAAAGCTATTATCTGTGGTTTTACTGGATGGCTCAAAGGATGGTGGGATTTCCACCTTAATGATATATCGAAACAACAAATATTAACAGCCACTAAACAATTATATATTAAAAAAGAATTAAATCAAGACGTCGTTCAGGCCGAAAGCGATGTTGTCATTACCCTTATATACATAATAACCCTTCACTTTGTTGGAAGTACTGCCCTACAAGAAGCAAGATCTGAAGACCTCCTTTTTAATCTTAAATGTCCAACCCGTTCTCACTATAAATGGTATAAAGATGTTTTCTTTTCCTGCCTTCTTATTCGTGAAGATAGTAGTTCCGATCACTGGAAAGAAAATTTTATTTCGGCCTTCCCTATCTCTTTGCTGAAAAAGTCTGCAACCGCCTTAAAATAAAAAATGGGGGGATTATTCGCTATCAACTCTATACTCTAGGAGAATTATCAACCTAAATATGTGCTGCAGGGCTAGCTCTTTATACTGATTTAATACTCAAAAAACAACTTGATAAACAAAAGATGACTGGTCATAAAGAACTTGGTGATTTTTGTGAACAATTTGGATACAATCTAAATATTTCCCAAAATAAACCCCATAAAAGAATAAAACAAGAAAAACGACAAAAATCATACAAAAAATCATATAAGAAAAATAAATACAAAAAATATGAACAACCTCCTAATGGAAGTTCTAAATATAAAAGGCCTAAAAGAAAAATACCTAGATGCTATAAATGTGGAAAATTAGGACACTATAAAAATAATTGTCAGATAAAAAAAAAGATAGAATCATTAATATTAGATGAAAATATAAGAAATCAATTATATGAAATTATTCAACTATATGATAATGATAATAATATTAGCACAACATCTTCCTCATATTCGGAAACTTCTGATGAAGAATCAGATATAGGAATAATAAAGATGAAGATTTATTAAATGAGACATCTTCTTTATCAGAAAAAGACAACAAATGTGCATGTCATACTCTTACCAAAGAAGACAATTTAATTCTAGAAATTATAGATAAAATACCCAATACTGAAGATAAAAGAACAATAATCAGCCAATATATTCAAATAGCAAAAGCTAGAAATAAATCAACTCCCTTAATAAAACAATCGGAAGAATATAGCTTCTCTGAAATACTTAAACGAATTGGTCAAAAAGGTAACAGTCATAAAAAACCTACTATTGCTGAACTAAAACACGAAGTTAATGAGGCAAAATCTGAACTTAATAATTTGAAAAATAGGGTTAAATTATTAGAATTAACGAATGAATTAACCGATAATCCATCTGAAGATGAAGAAATCGAATTTGATGAACTAATCACTAATAACAGAATATTAGATAAACCTGAATCTTCAGAAAACAAACAAGAACCTCAGATAAATTTAATAAATAAAATCTTAAATAAAAAATGGTATACCTTAATTAAAATAGTAGTTCAGAATGAATACCATTTCCAATCTATGGCCTTGATAGATTCAGGTGCCGATTTGAACTGCATAAACGCGGTTTTAGTCCCTACCAAATATTTTGATAAAACCATGCAAATCCTAAATACAGCTGATGGAGGTAAACTAAAAATAAATTATAAATTATCAAATGCTGTCATATGCAATAATGGCATCTGCCTAGAATTACCATTTATCATGGTAAAAGGACTTAACCAAGCTGTTATTCTAGGTACTCCTTTTATCAGTATGCTATACCTTATTGTTATAGACCATACTGGATTAGAATCAACGATTGAAGGAATAAAAGTAAAATTCGAATTTATTGATAAACAAAAAATATACAAAATAAAGAGAAATTTTTATATCAGCTCAAAGCCGATATAAAATATAAAGCAGTTGAAGAACAACTATTACTTCCTGAAATAAAATCAAAAATTGAAAACCTAAAACAACAATTTGAAAAAGAAATATGTAGTGATTTACCTAATGCTTTTTGGAATCAACGAAAACATATAGTATCTCTTCCATATGAAGAAGGATTTTTTGGAACTAAAATTCCAACAAAAGCTCGCCCAATTCAGATGAATTCAAAAATGTTAGAAATTTGTCATAAAGAAATAACTTCTCTCTTAGAAAAAGGATTAATTAGGCCAAGCTCATCTCTATGGAGTTGTGCCGCCTTTTATGTAGAAAATAGTGCCGAAAAGGAACGAGGAGTTCCAAGATTAGTTATTAATTACAAACCACTAAATAAAGTTTTAAAATAGATCAGATGTTCAATTCCTAATAAAAAAGATTTATTAGATAGACTTGTAAATGCTTGTATTTTTTCAAAGTTTGATCTTAAATCCGGATACTGGCAAATACAAATTAATGAAAAAGAGCGCTATAAAACAGCATTTAATATTCCATTTGGCCAGTATGAATAGAATGTAATGCCATTCGGCCTAAAAAGTGCACTATCTTAATTCCAAAAAATTATAAATGATGTTTTTAACCCTTATATGACATCTATAATAGTTTACATTGATGATGTTCTTATTTTTTCAACTGATATACACCAACATTTCGAACATTTAAACATATTTCTCAATACTGTTAAAAATGCAGGACTTGTAGTTTCTGCAAAGAAAATGGTTCTTTGTCAAACTAAAATTAGATTCTTAGGCCATAATATCTTTCAAGGCACAATTATTCCCATAGATAGAGCTATTGAATTTTCTATTAAATTCCCTGATATTATCTTAAATAAAGTTGAATTACAACGATTCCTAGGATGCTTAAACTATAGTTCTAATTTCATTAAAGATTTTGCTATTATTGCTAAACTTTTATACGATCGACTAAAAAGAATCCTCCTAAATGGACGGATCAACATACTAATGCCATTCGAACTCTTAAAAGCAAATCAACAGAATTACCTTACTTAGTCTTATCTGACCTAATGCATTTAAAATTATTGAATGCGATGCCTCTGAACTTGGTTTAGGAGGAATCCTTAAACAAAAAATAGATGATAAAGAACAATTAGTACATTATACATCTAAGGCATGGAATTCTACAAAACAGAACTATTCGACAATTAAAAAAGAAATTTTAGCTATTGTTCATTGTGTAAATAAATTTCAGAGCGATATTCTTAATACTTCATTTCTTATTATAACTGATTGTAAATCGGCACGAGATATTTTGCAAAAGGATAATCAAAATCTTGTGTCCAAACAGATTTTTGCCCGCTGGCAAGCGATTTTATCTTCTTTCGATTTTACAATTGAACATCTTCATAGTTCTTCCAACTCTCTTCCTGACTCTCTCACCCGTGATTTTTTGCAGGGGGAATGGATCTACCGCCTCTTGAACCAGCATCAGAAAAATATGCAATACAATTATTTAATATGAATATCAACAATAGCAATAAATGAAAACTACCTATGGAGATTGTTCCGACTATATCTGATTCACACCTAAACTCTTATCTGCCTTTATCTCCAACCAGATCAATCAATTACCCAGAATATTCATCCCAAAAGAAATCCGTTCCAGTCTTCACTCCAGCATCTAGACCCAATAAATCCGTTAACCCAAATAAATAAGTATTTGAAGAAACTGCTTTCTTGATAGATGTTACCATTGATGAGAAACATATACATATTGACCCCAATAAATTAGCCCCTCTATATTTACAAAACCACCTTAATCTTAAAACGGCAACAAGACCAGAGAATTGTACGAAGCTGTCCTTTTAGAAACAGGGTCTATTTCAATTGCGCATTTCTTCAATCCCAATACAAAAATAATTGGATATTCGAAAATACAAATAAGGAAATTATTATCATATGATTATTGAGGATGCAGCCCATCCCAGGGCCGGAAACTTCAAGCCCTAGAATTCCAATATAAATCATATCGATATACTGAATATATAGATGCATAGCATAAAGTGTTTGCATATCAAAACCTAAATAATTCTCATACATGGTTTGTCTAGATTAAAATGCCTGTTTTTTGGAGATTCCCCAGTTGGTTCTGTTACTAGTTTCTAATTTGGGGATCAGGAACTTAGATATTGCCTGACTCCTTCAAACATGCTCAAACAAAATTTGCTGAATATGATGGAGTTAATGATGATATAGACTATCATCTTTATTTTATGGCTATATATCGGATACCTTGGATATTAAAATGGGAATATGGAATCAATGAAAATACTCATAATAATTTTGAATATATACCCCGATTGGGAAAGAGAATATCGATTCGATGGTGGGATGTTTTTAGCATAGACCCAAATACTATAAAACCTAAACGAATACCTCCTGCTGCTCATGATTATCAAGAGATTCCCAAATAATTTGACCCAAATACTTTTGTCGAATATATAAGACAAATGCGAAAACAAAACCCTAGAGCAACTAAAGATGAACTGGAGAATCAATTATTAAAGATCATACAAGAAGAAACCTCATAAGCCACCTCTCCTTCATCTGAGCCTGACAATGATTTCAGCTAAAGACCCGAATAAGCCTGGCTCTGCCCAGCAATCTGTACAAAATATCAGCTATCGTTTCAGACGCTTGTCACATCATCCTCCTTTCTATTAAAGTCACCTGTATATCCATGTGAAAAAGGTCGACAGATGGCATCCGCCGTACGACAAAAGAGAGAGAAGTCACTAGTCAAGATGCTTTCCGTACGATAAGACCGACAAAAGTTATTTTTGCTTTTTCTTTTAGTCATGTCATGTACAAAAGTTATTTTTTATTTTTCTTTTAGTCATGTCATGTACAAAAGTTAATTTTGCTTTTCTTTTAGTCGTGTTATGTCTCCTTCACCCTTTATCTTTAAGTCATGTCTGACTTTAAAGATTCCTTTCTTCTCATCTACCCTGCCAGCTCACCTTACCAGCTGACCATTGCCAGTCCGATAAAATTCCTTTCTCCTCGTTACGTCTTCTCCGCTCTTTATGTCTAATCAAAACAGCTCCAGCTCGACACCTTTGCCTGCTCACTCCTGCCTATAAAACCCTCTCTTCTCATTCACTTGAAGCATAGAGAATTTTCACCTGCTCTCTCTCTTCAAAAAGCTTCGCCTGCTCTCTCTTTCTCTTCTTAAGCTCCGCCTGCTTTCTCTCTATTCAGGAAGGCTTCATTACTTTCTACCCGATCACATTCTGCCTGACTTCTGCGAAACCTTCAGGCAAGCCTTTCTCAAGTAAGATCTTTTCATTACCATTTATTTTAATTTGCAGCAATGTGTGACTGTAATATACATAAGTTACCATCGTTCTGTCCGGATGAATGGCAACACTTTTCAAGTTTCTGCCTTTGTAAACTGTAAGTTGTATATTGTCTGTATTCAGTTTCAATCTGTCTGTACTTTGTACTTTGTTTGAATCTGTATCAATAAAGATTGTTCATATTATGCAGTTTAAAATAATAGTTAGCGTTAAAATACTAAATAATAATTATACCACATGGATAATATTAAATATCTATGATATTTCATTCATTATTATTCTATTTATCTTTTTATACTACACCTCTCTTCTTAGATCATAATTAGACTATAGAACTATGTTCTCGATGTTAGGATTTACGATTTAAGAATTTACGTTTTAAGATCTTGGATGCTGTTTGGTATCAGAGCCATTAGAAATTCTTAAATTTTTACTGCTAGACTACTTTTAGTCAATTATAGTGTTTATGAGATAAGATTATAATAAAATTAGTCATTTATACGGTAGTCCGAGTGTTAAGATTTATTGTCGCCCAGTCATAAAGACCATTTAGGCCGAGGAGAGCCGTTCAAGTCGTTCAAGATGTAAGAGGTTGACCAGAGTCATTATCCGTATCGATAAATGGAAAATTTTATTAAAATCTTTTCTAATAAAACACTATCATCGTCTAAAAATACTCTAAGGGTAAAAAATAAAGAAGAAGTAGTCATTGAAAATGTTGAACAACATATTCAAAACTGGAACATACCAAAGGTCCCAATAATAGACGTATATAAAAAAGGAAATTTTAATCTAAAAATTGGATACGCCATCAAAACAGCAGAATAAAGTCTACCTGTTCAAAATGAACAATAAAATCTTCAGCTCTTAACAACTAAAATTATACAATCTCATAAAAATAAATAATATCAATATCTTCATATAGGATTAACTCAAGTAGCTGTTAAACCTTTGACTAGTCTAGGATTAAATACTTCAATTCTACTATGTCTACGAGATGAAAGACATAATAATTTCTCAGATTCACTCTTAGGAATAATTGAATCCAGTTTATGTAATGGACCAATTTATTTTAATTGCTTTCCTAATTATACTATATCATTAAATGATCCTAATTTACTAAAAGAACTAACTTTAAATATTAAAACACAAGGATTTGATATGTTACAAGGATCTCAAAATATAGTTATCATCTATCGAATATATTATAAGGTAATGACCACTTTATGTCAAAATGTTATACAAATAGATACAAATGGACAAACTACTGTATTTCAAACAAATACTGAAAGATCAAATGTTATTATTCCTAAAACAATCCAATGGTCACAAATACAACTCCCCCAAGAATGGAAAATTCAGACTTCAAATCCAGCAATTAAAACTCCTCAGAATAATATTCCGAACCAAATAATAGAAAATATAGATGGAGAAGTAGAAATACTATTTAATAAAAGATCTCCTTCTTTAAAAATAGAAGACGATAATTATCTTCCTTATCAAAAAATTCATCAAATTTCTTATCTTCTCGAAGATCTGTATCCAGTATATTCAGATCTGAAACTGCGTCATCTTTAAAAACTGAAATACAAGGGTTAGTTAGAACTCAAGATAATATACATAAACCTATATATCAACCAATATACACAGATACTCCAGATCAAGACTTTCAATTATTAACGCTACAAAAAGAGAATAAAATAAATAAAGAGTATATAGAAAATGATTATTTAAGTGAAAACAATAAAGATTTTCGAAATTGATACCCATTTACGTTCTCAAAAGAATTACTACAAATGACTCATAAAAGATATAATAGATTTTTGAAAAAAGAAAAAATAAACTTAGGATTTTTTGAATGGCTCAAAACTACATTACTTTTAAAATGAGGAAAAATCTCTGAATTCAATAAACTCCATACCCTTGAAAATCAATATCAAACATATACTACAGAACAACAAAAACATATTCGAAGTATTCATCTTCCTGAAGAAAGTATAAAAATCCTCAAAAAAGATAAGCAAGAATAATTAGAAACTATAGCTACTCCATAAAAAACACTTCCCGGAGAACACTATCATAAAATAAAACTATTACCTCATATATTAGAACAAAATAATTATACGAATTTATATTTACAAACCATAGGAAAACAGACAAACAGAATATAAAATATTATCAAACAACCACAAGAAAAAATTGAAGAAAAGAAAAAGGCAATATTAATTAAACCTCCTCCTCTAATTAATAAAGAAAGATTTCAGATGAAAAAAGAACTTTCTTCTGAATTAATGCAACAATTAATTACCAAATTAGCAAATTTAGATATCAAAGAAAAAGTTAAAGCTAAAAGTCAAGAATCAGTAATAAAGATAACAGAACCAACAACTATGATGTTACATAAATTCCGAATACCATTACTGATATCAAAGATACTTTTACTCAATCATTCCAAGAAAATAATATCAATAGAATATATTATGGTAAAAAATGGAGACCTGTATCTCAATCTAGAATGTACCATACTAGATCTACTCCAGTTGATATATAATTTGAAGAAGACCTTATAGCCCATACTGTATCATATTCAGGACAAACTATTGTTAATTGGAATATAGACGGAATGTCCGATCATCAGATTCTTGATACAATGAAACACATGACCATGTATGCCACTGCATGCAAGGTCTCTAGAGCCCATGACCAAGATGTAGCGAAAGCTATTATCTGTGGTTTTACTGGATGGCTCAAAGGATGGTGGGATTTCCACCTTAATGATATATCGAAACAACAAATATTAACAGCCACTAAACAATCATATATTAAAAAAGAATTAAATCAAGACGTCGTTCAGGCCGAAAGCGATGCTGTCAATACCCTCATATACACAATAATCGTTCACTTTGTTGGAAGTACTGCCCTACTAGAAGCAAGATCTGAAGACCTCTTTTCTAATCTTAAATATCCAACCCTTTCTCACTATAAATGGTATAAAGATGTTTTTTTTTTCTGCCTTCTTATTCGTGAAGATAGTAGTTCCGATCACTGGAAAGAAAAGTTTATTTTCGGCCTTCTCTATCTCTTTGCTGAAAAAGTCCGCAACCGCGTTAAAACAAAAAATGGGGGATTATTCCCTATCAACTCTATACTCTAGGAGAATTATCAGCCGAAATATGTGCTGAAGGGCTAGTATATATATATATATATATATATATATATATATATATATATTTATATATGAGTGTGGTTTCTGTAAGGTTGCAACCTTAAACAATCCAATTACGGCACACCTCCAAATTTTATCATAACATGTAATTTTTTTTTGTGTATCCTAAAAACTATTTTCATATCAAATTGGAAAATTTTAAACTCTAAAAATGGTTAAAATCAAGAAAATCTATAAACATATGAAAAAATGGACGGTCTAGATAATGTGTAGCAAGATGCATTATTTTTTGGATTAAAAAACGTTATATATATATATATATATATAGAAAAGTTTATATAGGGAAAATGTTGAGATTAGCCCACTAGCTCATATGAATATATGAGTCCAACGACCCGGATTCAATCTTGGTAGATCTAACGCTCACGACTCTATTTTGTTTTTAAATTTTAATTTTTTTCTACATATCCAAATAACTTAAAAATTTAGGCGCCAATTCTTCTCATCAAGGTGCACTTAATAAAAATATTTAAAAATTAATTTGAAAAAACAAAATTGACGAAAATACCCCAAAACATTTTAAAGGTATTTTGGTCAATTTATTTATTGTAAATTATTTTGTTGATATTTTTATTAGATTATCCTATTTACAAGCCTAAAATTTCAAGTTATTTGGATTTGTAGAAAAAAAATTAAAATTCAAATATGAAATGAGATTGTGATTGTCAGATCGGCCCCGATCCAATCTGGGCCATTAGGCTCATATGTTCATATGAGCTAGTGGGCTAATCTCAGCAGGTTAGATCTGGATCGGGATTCAGGTCTGATGCATATCGGATCCACCTGCACCCGGATCTAATACGGATTTCAATTCGGATCTGACTTTTGGATCTGGATCTAGATTTGGGATACAAATTTTGGATCCATACCAGGATCCGAAATCCATGTTTAGGATCTGGATCGCGTCAATTCTCAACCCTACTTGCAATCAAATAAAGGGAATTATGGAGATTTATTGTTCGATTGAAAGGTGAAGGGCCTGATTGGTTGCTAATGGAAACATATCCCGACCACATTATGTAGATAGGTAGAAGGGTGCACACACACCCTTCCAATAGTTGAGATCTGATAAGGCTTAATCTAACAGTTCTCATGTTATCTTCTCTTTTGTACTTATCTCTTTTTCTCCTTTGATCATTTCTCTTTTAGAGGTGATTTTCATAGAGATTTTGGATAGCGTTCATTTTTAGAATGTTGCAGATACGTTGACAAAACCAGTTCCATTACATAAGTCAAGCTATGCTTGGACTTTACTAATGTATTGCCAAAGTGAGTGCTTGTGGGCGCCGTGTAGAGAAGATAGTCGAGACTCTTTTGGTATTCAAGCCTAGGTGGAGATTTATGGAGAAGACGGTCTTGAATTCTTAAATCTTTATTTTGTGGGATTAGTTTTCTTATCTTTTAAGTTTCCTATTTATTTGGATAAAGTCTATTATTTAGTATCTAAGTTTGTGGATAAGTACTACTTAGATTAGGATGAGCTTTGTGTCTACAAGTAGATCTGGATAAAGTAGTTTTTATAAAATTAAGAAATTAGGATAAAGCTATCTTGTTGTCACGTATTCTATATAATGGATTATTTAGAGAGAGAAAAAGATATAGAAAAATAGAGGGAAACTTTTGGGGGTTTTTGTAGAGAGAGAAATGGAATGACAACAAGTTTAGGGTTGCAAGAATTGAGCTTCATATGGAGAGAAACTTCGCGATGATGCCTCTTGTAGACTCTTGTAAATTGAGAGGTTGGTTTTTTGTAGAGAAGTGGTTCCCATAGGGCTTTTGGGTGGTTTCTTTTTTTAGTTAGGGAGAAAGTCAGGTTCTCATTACTCTCGCGTCTCTATCTGGCATTGCGGTAATGATTGCAAAAGTAAACAGAAGGAAGAATGATATGTGGCATCGGTTAGGAGAGTGATTCTAAAAAGGTTTGCTAGACTGGGTTTTGTCGAGGGTTAGATAAGTAACTCTATGTTCTAAAATCTTTGATGTTACTTTCGTTGGTATAATGAGTTTTAGTTTACCGTGCTCGTGGATGTAGCTTTTATGGGGTGAACTATGCTAATCTTTGTATTTTTGTAGTATGTGTTTCATGTTTTATTTCTCGTACTTTATTTGTCAAAAATCAACCTATCGGGTTTAGAGCTTCTGCACCCAACAAGTGGTATCAAAGCCTGGTTTGGGGTTATTGGTTATTCGAATGCAATGTTCAAAGTGGAGAAATTTGATGGAAAACACTATTTTTTAACAAAAAAGATGATAAAATTTATTTGGCAAAAAATGAAGAATCTATAAACCTATATAAGCAGGTGATTTTATTATCGAGGTAGGGATTGTTGGATTTGGTGATATCCAAAATGACCCACATAAGAAAATCTTACGTCATGTGGGATTGGGATTGATATTAATAAGTTTTTTAAACGAAATGGAAATTTAAAAAGATTAAGAATTTTAGATATATCTCTTGGTTTTTGAGATATACATAAAATCAATAAAAAGTTTCTTACTTAGTGTGGATTTCTAATCTTTTATTTATTTATTTATTTATATATATATACATACATGAAAAATGATACTATTAGTCAGAGCGCCTGTGCCAATACGGTGAGTCAAATTAATCTATGCAAATAGCCCGATGGACCACACATACTGTATCTCTCTAGGGGTATGGAGAAGCAGGTTTCTCTCTCCGTCTTAAACAAAAACCCCAATTTAACGTGCTTCTACTGCCCTCTCTCTCCCATCTCTGTTTACAGCGGGTTTCTCACTCTCTTAAAGCTGAAACCCCATCATAGCATACCTAAATCAGGCAACAAAATCCCCATCAGCGGGTCTCTCTCTCAAACAAAAACTCCATCAGCAGGTTGTTCTCTCTCTCGGTCAAACAAAAACCCCATCAGCACTCTCAAACAAAAACCCCATCAACGGGTTTCTCTCTCTCTCTCTCTCTCTCTCTCTCTCTCTCTCTCTCTCAAACAATAACCCCATCAGCGGACTTCTCTCTCTCTCTCAAACAAAAACCCCATCAGCGGGTTTCTCTCTCGCGCGCGTTTGTGCGCCCTGCCCTATCTCTCTTTCATGAGTTTATACCCTCTGCAGCCTGGTCTCCCACTCTCTCTCAACATAGAAGACGAAGCAAGAGGAGGAGAAAAAGGTACAAACTCTCTCTCTCTCTCTAGAAAAATATTTTGCATTTTCTTTCAAGGAAAATCTTCTCTCTGATCATAGGAACCAGAGGTAAATTTTGGTTCACGCAATGGAAACCCTTTGTGGCCACTTGAACCAGAGGTAAATCTGGGAGAGATGGGTTAATGTTTAAACAACAATGGCGGTTATTATTTTCAATCTTTGTGGCCTTTCTTTACTTTTTTTATGGAGTTGTAATTTCCACTTTTGCCATTGATGGATTCCTTTTTAAGCTTCGAAGAGTTCTCTTCCTGTTACACATACCCGTGAAATCGTTTTAAGGGCTTCAGTAAGGTCTCTATGCTGGGACCCTTCCTCTCTCCACTATTTGTTGTTGCCTGGTTTTGTCTCTTACCACCTCCTTCACTATTAAGAAGGCCTCTTTCATGTTGGTTTCTTGCCATCAGTTCAACAATGTCCATTGGTATATCATCTCGAAATTGTTTGTGCATGATGTTGTTCCATGATACATGCTTCTTCCTGCTGTGAGCTTGAGGAGTATATAAGCATCCATGCCTATCAATTATCATTTAACAGAAAAAAGTACCAATATTACTGATTATGCAGGATTCATACTTTAATGTCTATTTGATTTGTGTGGCTATTAGTTGAATTTGCCTTATTTTATTTGCATCAAGTTGACATTTAATATGTACAGTTCACAGGATACTTTTAATTCCAGATGATGTGTGTATTCAAATGTTAGAAAATTGCAACACTTTTTATTTGGATCAGGTTTGGGGTGCTTTACCTTTGGGTAATAATATCCAATGACCGGGATCGCCCATTGATATTTTTATGCTGTATCTCTGCCTTCCATTATTGTTGGTGTCTTGAGTAACTGCAACAAATTCAAGCTCCACCATATCAAAATTGCCATTCATTTACATTTATTCTTATGAGTGATTGGTTACTGTATCCATATCTTTATAAGTGTTATTGTTGCTTTTTTTTCTTTCGAGTAAGTGATATATTATATGATATGGTACTTTACCTTTGGGTAATAATAGTGACCAGGATCGCCCATTTATATTTTTATGCGGCTTTGATGCCTTCCATGATTGTTGGTGTCTTGTGTAACCGCAACAATTTCAAGCTCCACCATATCAAAATTGCCATTTAGTTATATTTATTCTTATGAGTGATTGGTTACTGTATCCATATCTTTATAAGTATTATTGTTATGTTTTTTTCCTTCAAGTAAGTGATATATTGTATGACAGGATACATCAACATGAATTTTACATACATATGGAGACATCTAACATCTATGATGCACACACTCAAGCCATTATTTTATAGTATCTTGCTCTCTTTTTTATTTAAGGGAACGAAATAGTTCTATGGGCTTATTTGGTTAAGCCTGGATCAATATCACGTATTGTGGTGAAATAGTACTAAGAACTTTGTGTTTATTGTAGCGTCTTTCAATTACCCAAGTTGGATCTCACCATTTCAGGTAGCATGTCATCTCTCACATCTTCAGATGAAGACAATATTGGGGACATCATTGAGCCCAATATGGGGGACACTAATGAATATATGGAGCAAGATACCTTGCTAACAACTACCCCTATGAAGTCTACAACTATGGGAATTGGGGAACAAGGTGCCTCTTCCAAGGGGTTAGAAATAGAAGATCCCAAAATAGGGATGAAATTTGGTTATGAAGAAGAAGCATTTGACTATTACAAGGCTTACGCATTAACATGTGGGTTTGGGCTTCGAAGGGCAAGTACTCATACTAAGGATGGGCGGAGAATAGATAGGGAATTTAAATGCTCCAAAGAAGGGTTCCGTAAATAAAAACATGTAAAATGTACAAGGAAAATCCCTCAAACAAGGTGTGGATGTACAACTAGGATTGGCATTAGCATATACGCCGATAATGAGTGGGTTGTGATTAGGTTTGACAAGAAACACAACCACGACCTTGTCACTCCAAGAAAGGCTCGACTCATTCGGTCGCACCGAACTTTATCGGGTGCAACAAAATCAATGATAAACTCCATGAATTCTGCTATGGTGAAGTCTGGACATATTTATGATATATTTATTGAGCAAGCTGGAGGGATAGATAATATCTCATGCTCACAAAAAGACATTGAAAACCAATTAGCAAACAAAAGGAAAAAATTGAATGGCAAAGATGGCAAACGTGTTGTGGAATGACTAAATAAAATGAGTGAATCAAACCCATCATTTTTCTATAAGTTGAGATTAGATGGGGAGGATCGTATTCTCAACATACTATGGGTAAATGCTATGTCACGAGTGTCGTACTATCACTTTTATGATGTGATAACTTTTGATACCACATCCAAAACAAATTCATTTGGTATGCCCTTTGCTCCCATCCTTGGGGTCAATCACCACTTCAGCACAACATTCTTCGGGTTTGCACTTATTTATGATGAGAAAGTGGAGTCTTTTGTATGGGTTTTTGAAAAATGGTTAGAAGCAATGGGTGGACGCCAACCCGGTGTAATTATCACTGATGAAGACCATGCAATTACTATTGCAATGAGAAAAGTTTTCAATCAAAATAAGCATCATTATTGTAAATGGCACATTCTTGCGAAGCAAAAAGAATAATGGGGTCACGTCTTGCGTAAGAATCCAAGTTTCCTAAAAATTTTTAATAAGTGTATAACTAGCCCAACTGTGAAAGAGTTTGAGATAGAATGGAAAACACTTATTGAGAAGTATAAGCTTCAAAAAAATGAATGGCTAATTAGATTGTACAATTGTCAAGTTCAATGGGTTGACGCATATGTTTTCGCTACATTCACAACTGGTATGTCATTTACTCAAAGGAGCGAAGGGATAAACAAGCACTTTAAGATGTACTTGACTTCGACAACAAGCTTGCATTCTGTATTAGAAATTAGATTGAAATTTCTTGAAAAGAATATTCGTAAAACAAAAGAAAATGACTTGAACAATATCACGAATGCTCCTATTTTGAGGACCACTTCATTCATAGAGGCACAAGCTTCAAAAGTCTATACACATAGAATTCTAAAGTTCTTCGTGGAAGAAGATGCAAATTGTATTAATTTTGTTAGTGAAACCTTTGATGACAATAGGATATTTGCCACCTTTAGGGTGACAAAACCTGGGTGTGCAGCGATGGTAGGTCTTGTGGAATTCAATAGTCATGATCAAACTTTCACTTGTTCTTGCTACTTTTATGAGAGGTTAGGAATTCTTTATAGGCATATACTTAAGATCTTTTTGGGAAAAAATATTTTGGAAATACCATCGCATTACATAATGAAGCGATGGACAAAGGATGTCATGAAAGGGGTTGTGGAAGATAATAGCGGCAAGCAAATTCAAGTTAATTTTGAACTCGCTCGCTCTATTCGTTTTAATGAGGTTTGCCAAATATCTCGAAAACTTGCAGAGCATGCCTCAAAAAGTGTGGAACTCCATGAATTTGTAATGTCCGTTGTAGGCGAAGCATGTGTTAAGGTTGAAGCCAAAATTGGGCGTATAGTAGATTCTCACAATGTTGCCAATACCACTTATAATGATAATGTTATTGGTGGCACTAGTAAAACGACTGACGAGAACCCTTTCCATAACATCCTTGAGCCCCCACGGGCGCGAACAAAAGGGCGACCAACCAATATTAGATATAAATCTCGGGTTGAGCAAGAGGAAGAAAGCGAAGAAAGAAAAAATGAAAGAGGAAGCAAAGGAAGGGATTCGAAAGTGTGCAGTTTGTAAACGAAATGGACACGACAAAAGAAATTGTCCGTCTTTCGCACGTTCAAAGTATGAACGAATGATTGCTCCATATATCTTTATATTTCTTGCTCCATGTCTCGTAGTATTTGTGAATGTAATTTGAATTGTGTAAATGCTTACAATGGTTTTTCTTATTATAGGTTGAATGTCAACAAAAGATGTAGAACAGGATCTTGTGAAATTGTGGAACATGATTAGTTATGGTATGAAACTCATGAAATATATAACTTTATTGATTTGAGTTCTAATGGGTCTCTTTCTTGCTGCTTTGATACTTCCATTGATGAAAAAGTTGCAATTACATGCTTATCATACGATGTTTGTTGTCTCAAAAATCAACTAGCTTTGTACCTCTTTGTAAATGTAATTGAAATGCAAAGTCAAATGTCCCCTATAATTCTGTTTTCTCTTTTCAAATGTCCCCTAGAATTCTAATCGTACAACTATTATGAATGACAAGTGTCCTGTGTCTAAAATGGCAGGAAATTTTTGCAACCATTTGCCATCTTTGAGGCCGATCATTTCGATGAGGACAATCAACATGATTGAATGTGGAAGGAGTAGATTCATTGTATGCATTTTAATTTTCATTTTGGAAGGAGAGAATGTGGAAGGAGTAGATTCATTGTACTTTTTTTATGTTTCGTATTGGAATGAGAGAATTCATTGTACTCTTTTTATTTTCATTTTGGAAGGAGTAAACTATTTGCATTGGTTGAAGGTCCTGGTAATTGTTTTTAGTTTTTTTGTTTACATCTCTTGTTGCAACAACATCTCGTGTACTTTATTCCGAATAAATAACTGTATTGGGAGGAAAAATTATTTCACTATCCTATCCGCAGAGGTCTATACAGTTATCTGTGTGTGGATGGATACTCCATCAAAATGAAGAAAGAAATATCACATGAATTTAATAATATGTCAAAAAGTACAAGATGAAAAACAACCAAATAATCACCAAAGTTTAGCTTGATTCTATTTAACGAATAAAAATATACCCAAGCCATAACATGAGCTTGTACTCTTGACTATCAAATGTTCCTCTGAAGGAGTACAATATTTATTTTTTTAAAAAAAAGTACAAATAAGCAGCCTTCGGCTGCACATAAGAACAATATTAAATGTTGCACAAGACCAGTACAGCTCTCAGCTCAAGACTATGTATCTTCCACCAGCAACCACAGCTTTTCCATTCTTATTTGCACCTACTGCCTCTCTAAGTTCACTTGCGTATTCAATTTCTCTCAAATAAAATATGTTTTTGGCATTAGCACCTTGATTGGACAATCTTATTACCTGCAAATGTAATAAAAAGATCAATAAAGGGAAAAGTTCATAAAACTGAGAAAGCAAGATGATGAATTCAAACAGCGGATTTTCCACAATTAGCATATCAAGACATTACATAATTTTGACAACAGATCTAATGACATAGTAGCTCTTGAGATTTGATTAAATTTCTTTCTTTCAATATACGAACACAGTGACATACAACAGAAAATGAGCAAATTACTGTGAACAATGTTTCTTCCTTGTTAATCATTTTCTATTAGGAAAATATCACCTCATTGGCACTTCAAATTATTTTTGTTAGTTCATGTACTAATTAGAAGGGCGTGACTCTGTGCTATTTTCCTCATCCTCATAAAATACTTGGATAAAAGTAATCTATGAATGGGTAGAAGATGAATATGAATGAATTGACAGCAACATGAATTTCATATCTAGAACCCCAAAACATGGCTGGTAAAAAGAGTTCTGCCATGAAGGGCGAGAAAAAGTCTAAAAAAAGGAAGCATGCACAAACAATTTCATATGATTGAAAATAATAGCAGCCATTGCTGTTACCCATGTCTCCTAGATTTACCTCTGGTTCATGTCGCCACAAAGGGTTTCCATTGCGTGAACCAAAATTTACCTCTGGTTTCTGTGATCAGAGAGAAGATTTTCCTAGAGAGAAAAATGCAAAGTATTTTTCTAGAGAGAGAGAGTTGTACCTTTTTCTCCTCTTCTTGCTTCGTCTTCTATGATGAGATAGAGTGGAGAGGGTATAAACTCATGAAAGAGAGAAAGAGAGAGAGGGCAGGGCGCACAAACGCGCGAGAGAGAGAAACCCGCTGATGGGGTTTTTGTTTGAGAGAGAAACCCACTGATGGGGTTATTGTTTGAAAGAGAGAGAGAAACCCGTTGATGGGGTTTTTGTTTGAGAGAGAGAAAGAGAGACAAACCTGCTGATGGGGTTTTTGTTTGAAATAGAGAGAGAGAGAAACCTGCTGATGGAGTTTTTGTTTGAGAGAGAGACCCACTGATGGGGATTTTGTTGCCTGATTTAGGTTTGCTATGATGGGGTTTCAGCTTTAAGAGAGTGAGAAACCCGCTGAAACCAGAGATGAGAGAGAGAGGGGGCAGCAGAAGCACGTTAAATTGGGGTTTTTGTTTGAGACAGAGAGAGAACCCGCTGCTCCATTCCTCTAGAGAGATACAGTAGTGTGGTCCGTCGGGCTATTTGCATAAATTAATTTGCAATGGGTTTGAAACAAGCTAAAAGGGATCACCATGGTTGAAAGTGCGTAAGCTGATCCCACCCGTATGGCTCACCGCATTGGCATTGGCCGGCCGGCTAATAGTATCATTTTTAATATATATATATATATATATATATGAAAAAGTGTTTTTAAGGAAAAAAATAAGTAGTTTCATCACCATTCAAATTTCATCGCGTGGTCACAATTATTTGGTAGTGTTTTATGTTTCATTTTTTTCTACAAATCGGAATGACCTGAAATTTGGAGGATATGTAGATCTTACGGATGCGCATCTAATAAAAATATAAAAACAATTATCCGTAAAAAATAAATTGATCAAAATACCCTCAAAATTTTTTCAGAGGTATTTTGGTCAATTATTTTCATGTAAAATATTTTTTTATAATTTTCGAAAATTCCCTTATTTTTTATGAATTCATGCTCCAAATTTCAGGTCATTCCAATTTATAAAAAAATGAAAAAATGAAATACTACTAGAAAATCGTGACCGTGTGATGAACTTTGGATGGTGATGGAAGTAGGCGAAATCACTGTTCATTTTCGCCTATAGCCGTTGCGTAGTGTTTTTCTATATAGATATATATATATAGATATATGAGATGAAAGTGTAAGGAATTTTTGTCCCTTAGTTGGATCACCATATGGGAAAGGTTGTTTCCTCTAGAGAGAGAAGGGGATATAGCCTCTAGTGCATGAGATGCGAGGTTTCTTCTTAGAGAGAAAAGAGAGTTTTTTATGGAGAAAAACATTGCGATGATGCGTTTTGTAGACTCTTGCACATTGAAAGGCTGGTTTCTTGTAAATAAGTGGTTCCTATAGAGATTTTGGATGGTTTCTTCTTTTAGTTAGAGAGAAATCAATTTTTCGTTGATCTGCATCCTATCTGGTATTGTCAGTAATGATGCAAAAGTAAAGAGGAGGAGGAATAACATGTGGTGTCGGTCCGGAGAGTGGTTCTAAAAGGGTTTGCTAGAGTGGGTGTTATCGAGGGTTAGAGAAGTAATTCTTTGTTCCAAAATATCTGAAGTAACTTTTATTGGTATATTGAATTTCAGTTTGCCATGCCATAGATATAGTCCTTTTGGGGTGAACCACGTAAAATGTTTGTGTTCTTGCGGTATGTGTTTCATGTTTTTATTTCTCATATTTTATTTATAAAAAAATCAACCTATTGGGTTTAGAGCTTCCACGCCCAACAAATCTAACGGCCAAAAATTACTTTCACAATTTTTTTTAATTTTATTTAAATAAAATATTTATCTAAATTTTGGGGATGAGCTTATTTTCATAAAGATAACTAAATAAAAATGATTGAAAAATAAGAATAACAAAAATACCTCCAAATTATTTTGATAAATATTTTTATTTTAGTTTTTTTTTTTAATTCTACTTATAAAAAAGCTAGAACCCAAATTTCAACTTAATATTATTTTAAAATAAAAAATAAAAAATAAAAAAATAAATTTATTTTTGGCCATTTGATGAGGATGGTTAAATCCAAACCTTTGCTCCAAAAGTGCTCGTGCATCTTTTAAGCATCCATAACCTCTAGACCCAACACTATCCCGTTGGTTTTACCCAACAATATGGATTGGATTATGAGGAAATATTTAATCCCAAATTTCAGCTTAATATTTTTTCAATTCTACTTATAAAAAACTAAAACCCAAATTTCACCTTAATATTATTTTAAAATAAAAAATAAAAAATAAAAAAATAAATTTATTTTTGGCCATTGGATGAGGATGGTTAGATCCGAACGTTTGCTTCAAAAGTGCTTGTGCATCTTTTAAGCATCCATAACCTCTAGACCCAACACTATCCCGTTGGTCAACAATATAGATTGGATTATGAAGAAATATTTAATCTTCATTGCAAAGACGACAATGGTCCAGATGATAATATCATCGAAGAATGCATAAGGTCTCAATCTTAAACAATCAAGTTAAGGCATGTTTCTAAATTTTATCATAAATATAATTTTGGTATAAAAATTTTTAGGATGTCTTGAGAATCTATTTTGATCTCTAATTATATTATTTTAAATTTAAAAAATGGTTCAAATCAAGTAGATCTATAAACACATAAAAATCTTGAAAGTAGACAATCTAGATTATGTATTGTAAGATACATTATTTTTGGGACTCGAAATTATTATTTTTCTTTTTATATTCATTCATCTCAGGATTGAAGTGATGGTTTTCCAACATCAAAACAACATTTTATGATCAATTTTTTAGGTGCACCTTAATTCTATATTTTAAGTGGCAACCTTATATAAGCTTTTTTTCATTTTTATTTACCTCAATAAGTATGTTTAAATATATTAATTTATTGTTTATCTTTATAAAGGATTTTGAGAGAAAAATATATTTTCCAAACAGTTAGTGAACAACTTACATACTTCTAGACTTTCAGGGGCTCCTCAGAGACACCAAGAACATCCAAATAACTGACACCATCTGTAAAAGAGAGTTCCAAAAGCCCAACGTAAAATTCTTTCTTGTGAGTCGCGGCAAATATGGGATCTCTGTGATCTACAGAGAACCGCACTAGTCCGGCCCGTTCAAACCAAAACTTGCTGAACCGGTGGCTAGACCAATCCGGTCAGGCGTATTGGATTGGATGGTCCATTGAATGGGACATAGCCCGGTTGACCGGCTAGTCCAATGTATGGACGTGCTGGTCCACCGGATTAATTCTGAACCATTATGCCTTTTACTTTTACGAGGAGAAAGTTTATATATGGGTGCAAAAATCCATGGGAAAAAGTTGTTTTAATATTGAAAAACCCTCTAATAAATCATCTGAGATGTATGAATATGAAAAAAAAAAAAAGATTTTGAGTCTTAAACATGGTGCATCTTGCAGCACACTATGTAGACCATTCAATTTCAAGATTTTTGCATGTTTATAGATCTACTTGATTTTAATCATTTTTAGAGTTTCAAATTTTACAATTAGAGATGAAAATTGATTTTAAGATAAGCCTAAGAAATTTTTACACCAAAATTACATGTTATGATAAAATTTGGAGGTGCACTTTAATTGGATTGTTTAAGGTTGCAACCTTTTAGAAACCACACCCTTTTTTTAATAATGTTTTTTTTACTCCTTTTTAAATTATTTAGGGAAAGTTTTTTCAAATTTAATTAAGAAAAAAGTTTATATAAGGTTGCAACCTTAAAATGTAGAATTACATATGCGCCTAAAAAATGCATCGGAAAATGTTGTTTCAATGTTGAAAAGCCCTATAATTGATCATCTCGATATCAAGATGTATGAATATGAAAAAAAAAAAAAAAAAAAAGATTTTGAGTCCCAAAAATAGTGCATCTTGCAATACATTATGTAGACCGTCTATTTTCAAGATTTTCATATGTTTATGGATCTACTTGATTTTAATCATTTTTGGAGTTTAAAATTTTATAATTAGATATGAAAATAGATTTTAAGATAATTCTAATACGTTTTTAAACCAACATTACATATTCTTATAAAATTTGGAGGTGCGTTTGGATAGTTTAAGGTTGCGACCTTATAGAAACCACACCCTTCAATTAAAGAGACGTATAGGTTTTAGAGTATGCATTTTTGGATACAGGGTTTTTAGAGAGAGGGAGAGAACTCGTTTTTAAATCATTCAGGGAAAGTTTTGTCAAATTCAATGCCGGCTTTGTCTGTTAATTTATGCCAATTCATCATTTTTTTTTTTTTTTTTGAATTCAAGTTCTTCATCTTGATGTTGCAAAGCATATTCTTCATTTAATGGAAAGCAGTATTTTTATTTTTTTCCTTTTTTTTTTTTGGACAAAAGTTAACAAATTTTTATTACTAAAAAAGAATTACAATTTGCAATAGTTATAGTAACAGCCTTCAGGCCACTTTTACAAAAACAATTAATCTCCTCCTACCTACAATTATACAAATATAAAGTAAACTTTCTTGCACAGTTGTTAGTGTAACAACATTTACTCCCATCTTGGCTAAATCATCTGCTGTTAAGTTTTTCGTCTATACACATATGAACAAATGAGCTTTCCATGTCAGCACAAATATCCTTCAATTCCTCCAGTACACCTCCATTTCTTTTTTAAACCACTATATTGCTTCCTGAGAGTCACATTCCACACTAACCTCCTTATTAAACTCTCTTTGTCAACTTAACACCTCAGAGGTTAAACCTTAATTATGCCTCATTTTCTGTTGCATCACATTGTTCCATTGTAATCTCTAATTGTTCCACCAGTCGTAGCTTGGCCTAAAATTACCATGAGAACTACCATCAAAATTTGGTTTAATCCAACGCTCCATAGGAGCTTCCCAATCACCTGCCCATTTTGCAGATCTTTCTCTGATTATCACATTAATATTGTACATTAGATCGATTGCCCATCATTCATCTCTCATTGATAACTGTTCCGCATAATTAACCTTTAGTTTTTCACATGTCTCGCCCGTCATCTTTATTACTTCGTCAAAACATCTTCGGTTTCTTTCCTTCCACAACTCCCATAGAACATGTGCTTTTATAATTTTCTGAATTAGCCTTCCTTTTTCATCAATCTCACCTATGTCCATTGAAGGAAAAGGACCTACATTGGCATAACAGTTTGCATCTCTACAATTCTACTGTCCATCTCTAAGCTATTTTTGCATAATCACATTGCCGGAATAAGTGGTTTGCTATTTCCTCATCTTTTTTATACAGTAAGCACACATTAGGTAAGATTTTTCCTCTTCTTCTCAACACGTTTATTGTCAATAGTTAATTCGAAGATAGTATCCAGATATTGGTTCTAACCTCCATATCAGGGCAATGTTAATGTTGTTGTACCAATCTTAAGCATTGTAGATATTCGTCTGCCACATTCGCATCAACTCTTCTATATCTGCATCTTATATCCCAGGCAATCTCATAACTGTCTTACTTTTTTAAATCACCTTTGCAAATAGATCAGAGAATTGGACCTTTAATGCTCTATCCCCTATCCATTTTTGTTGCCGAAATCTGACATCTACCCCTTTCCCACCAAAACTCTCAGGCTCCTCAAAAAGTAATCTCTATATGAAGTGATGCTATTCCAAATCAGTGACCCTCCTTTCTTATTCAATCCTTTAGCAATGATGTTATGATCTCTATCCAAATCAAATTTCTCTACCAAAATGGGTCTCCATTATTGATCTTCTCAGTTGCACATCTCCTCTACCTTGTGAATAATGCTCTATTCCTCATTTTCATTCTTTTTTAACGCCCATTCCCCATCACTACACACCTTTTTCCAGCAAACCAAATTGAATTTCTTTTTCTCATCAGTTTCTCCCCATCAGAATCTTCTCAAAAGACCCTCCAATCTTTTCACAATCTTATTTCACATTTTGAAAGCTGTCTCAATTATGGTTTGTACAAGACGAGTGAGAGCTTTCCTCATGTGGATCCTACATATACAACGTCAATGATAGCAGGCATACATTAGAAACTTTTTTAATACACGTTATGGTATTGTAAGTGTCGTTAGAGCAAAAACACAGCTCTCTCTAGTACCGACACATAGGATATGGCTGCTAACATGGCTGCCCAAGAGAAACTTGGCTAACGGTTTTGTTGGGCGACAACTGATAAGGTTGATTTTATGTTCTCAATCAAATGTGACACTGAAAGTGCACTAAAATTGGCATCCAGTCATGTGCAGGTGCCTGCAATGGAGCATATTGAAGTTCAACACCACTTATTTGTGAGAAGGGTTTGGATGAAGAAATGGAGTTGGAAAGAGTTTGTACAGGTGACCATGTAATAAATAAATTTGCCAAGAAACCTGCCAAAGCTAAATTTGAAGCAACCATAGGCATAATCACAGCTGATGGCTAAAAGCATGCAGAGGGTAGATTAGAAATTTCCTTTTCTTTCTTTCCTTCTTTCGGAATTTTTAGGTTTGTGCTTGCAATTTGTCTGGTGCAGTTTGGATATTTTGTCTTATTTGCTTCTTTCTTATCGGGATTTTTAGGTTACACTTTTCTGGAAGTTGGTTTATTTGATCTTCTTGTTTTCTTTTACATATGGATGGGATAACTGCGTGTGCTTATGTCTGGGTATGTGGTAGATTTCCTGTCTTTTCAAATTTTAGGAAAACTATGCCCCCTTCCTGAGATTTTATAAGGAAAATCAATCTCATATTTTATTTTTATTTTTTATTTAAATATGATTTTTATTTGAATGTTGGCATATAGCTTTATTTTTATAAAGATAACTAAATAAAAATAATTAAAAAATATTTTATATAAAAATTACTAAAATACCACTAAAGTTATTTTGATCAATATTTTCTATTTAAAATATTTTTATTATTTATTCAATTCTATTTAAGAAAATAAAGCTAAAACCCAAATTTCATATTAATATCATTTTTAAATAAAAATTAAAAATAAAAAGCAAAACTCATATTTGGCCCTTGGATGAGGTTGTTCAATCCATAGTTAGCAAGTTGGGGAATAATAAGATATCGGCGAACCAAAACATAGGTAATAAATTGGTTTTATTTCAAAAATTCGTAAAACAAAATCAGGTCAAATCGGATATGTAAAGATGACATAATATAGGATGTTTTGTAGTTATTGTACAGATACATTAAAGCTATTGAACAATAAATGAAAAAAGGCATGCAAACTCTAAAAAAGAAAGGCAGGCAACCCTGGGAAGGGGAAGGCCTGAGGCCGGCTCTTGCTTTGCTTCTTGTTTCCCTCCAACAAACGGAATAACAGGGAGGCAGAGGGCCATTATTCCATTGTTATTGCTAGTTTCAATTCTTGTTTCCGGATAGAGAACTGGAGCTTGAAGTTTTGGAATCCCTTACTGATCTGATAGGAGCCGGCAAGTGAAAGACCCCTTTTAGATCATTAGAAGTCCGATGGAACAGGGACGGAGCTTGTAGCATTAAGGAAAAACAAAAGGCAAGGATTTCTTCTCTCAATAAAATCAAGTACGATATGGATAGTATCACTAGACTAATACTTGGCAATTTGTTATCTAAACTTTTAATAAATCTAGCAACAATACTTATTTTGTTGTCACAACACAAAACATATAATACATTTATTGGGAGCATAAAATAAAAAATAATAAGAACCCTTAACATAAAAATTATCTTAGTAAATAACAAGAACAGTAAACCAAGAAATAAGATTATTGTTCAAACAAAATGACAAAAAAGACCCTTAGTAATGACAAAAAAATCCCTCAATATAGGATTACAGTTAACTAAAACAAAACAAAGTGATAAATCTTAATGGCTATGTTGTAAACAAAGTTATAAATCTCTCTCTTGTTCCTTATAAGGATGCTCTGATTTAAAGCAAAAAAAGCTTCTAACTCTATCTATTATTTTGAGATATACGATTGTTATGATATCTTATATTTTTGGTAATATATTGCTTGTATTTTGTTACACTTTTTTAAGAGAACTTATTGGTGAAATTTTTATGGAATTTTTTGGTTAAATCAAGATTCTTGATTTACTCTCGTTGATAATGCGCTTATATTTAAACCAATATTCAATAATATTAAGTTAATGAAGAAATAAAGTTATAAGTAAGAAGTTTTTTTGAAAAATGATAAGATTTGCATCAACAAAACATGATTTTGTGAAGATCTTTTGAAAAACTTCGAATAACAAATTTCAAAAATTGGAATTTTTTTATAAAAAAATCGTGTTTCAAATGGATACTTGCTTACAATGGTTTAATTTAAACCATTAAAAAGTGCACCTTTTAAGCATCCACAACATAACAATGGTTTAATCTAAACCATTAAAAAGTGCACCTTTTAAGCATCCACAACATGTAGACATAATACCAATCCCAAATTTTATCAAAATAATGAGGAATACACAAAAGTTAGTAAAAGTTAAAGATTCTGGGTGATTGAAATTTGTGTGTGCGTGTTTGTGGGAAGGAGTTAATCACATTCTTCATCTCTCTGGCACTGTAGTGGATTGGATAAAAATTTGAAGACTTTTGTGGTCTTTGTTTGTGAAAAAGGATATGCGAGTGATTCTTTGGTCAATTTGGAGCGCAAATTGTCGTGTGTTATTTATTAAAACAGCAACCAACTACTGATGTGGCAAAAGTCTTTTGATACATATTAAAAGTTGGGGGGTGCATTCTGGTCCCAAGTACTCCTCCTCTGCGGATTTCACATTTTGGACCACAGTTACAAAAGGTAGCACGGTACGTGGGTCAGCTTAGTCTAGACCTCGACCCAGGTCTGCCTATGTGCATATCCGAGACGAGTCCAAGACAGATCCAACCAAATCCGGATTGGACCTGACCCAACAGGTTCAGGCTTGACTCGGACCTTAGTGGATCTATATCTATTGGACGCAAACCAACCTACAAAGTCTAGTTTCGAGGTCCACCACATCTAGACAGGGTCAGGTCAACCTGACCATATTAGCACCTATAACACAGGGCATAAGGCTCACAATCATCAGAATCCATGCATTTGCTGATGTGCATATGCTTTCCATTAACATGCACACAATGTCTTAGGCTCTTAACGGCAGTTTAAACTTTCTGGACAATGTTCTGTTTGGAACAAAGACGTGCCTAAATATTTTGGCAGATTTAGAGAGACCATTGGGAGGCAAGGGGGTGAGCTTGGTAGGCCCGCCCGAGACAGGACCAACCCAAAAGATTAGCCCAAAGGCTGAGCCTGAGCCAAGGGCCTTGGGTGTCCAGGCTAGCCTCCGGCCCAGCTTTCCCCTTGTGCTTACATTTGCCTTAGATTCTCATTTGACCGAGTCAGGCCCAAACTAGCCTAGGGTCGAGGCAGACCACCTAATCAAGGGCCTTGGCCAAGCCTAGGCCAGCTCCTTCAGCCCAGTCTGAACCAGAAGTCTAGAGAGCTGCTGCCGTGCCCAAGCTAGCCTAGGCCCGTCCAATTGGCAGGCCCACTCATAAAAATGTGTGCGATGCACACTTGATGCTAGTATCCACTGGATCTATGTATAGCAATCTCTAAGACTTCTCAAGGGCCTTTTGGTATAGTTAGTCCCAGTCCACTAGTAGTTGTAGCCACCAACCATAACCACAAAGCCTTTGGTGTAGTAGAACCCTTTGAGTAGGAATTACCGAAACACACATCATTCATTCGGCACTCTATGCTTTCGGGAATTTTGAATGTCATTGCTATAACACTATATTTTACAGAATTGGTCCACCTAAAGTCCTTACATTAGACAACCTAGTGCAATAAAAGTTGCAAATCATGAAGTTTTGTACTAAGGATATGAGTTAGTGGGAGTGATACAGTTGAGTGAGTCCAATAGCCATGCATTTGCATGAATGTGCTTCTTTGCCAAACTACACTAACTATTGCACATTTGCAGTAGACAATCTTTTTCATTTTTTCAATTTCACGGTATGTTGCTTACACTGGTGACAAATATTGACAGTTGGGAATACAACCAAGGGACATTCTGTATCTTAGAATGCTCTGTCCTCGAAGGAATGAACCAAAGAAGTATAAAATGAAACAAAAAATTCAGACCAAACAACCAATTAGATAAAGTGCCTGTTTTGCCCTAGGAAATTGACAATAGATGAGTGTCACTTTTGGAACTTTGAGCCAACTGCTGCTTGGCATTCTGATTTATTGGCACCCCAATTTCAGGCATCAAAGACCTTGAAAGAGTCAGCAACAACTTTGAGTTTGTTTCTAACTCTGCTCCATCGTCTTTCATTGGCACCAACAATCAGTGTGTAGTACTTGCCTATGTGAAATGGAGAAAGAAAGTCATGAATCATTTTCACTCAGGGCAGAAATATTACAATTCTGTATTCATCTTATCTAATAAAAATACGTAATGCACATAATACAGTGAATTAATACGTGGATTTCTTTCAAAACCTTAAGAAAAAAAAAAAAATTATCTAGATCATTTGAAGTTTGGAACAAGATTCTTCTGCCATGGATTGAACTTTATAATCTAATAAAACCTACCCATATATTACAGAAAATGGTGAAATCTTTGGTAATTGGTTTCAAGTTACAATTACAATAGAGGCCCTTCAGATTGGCATCTTATTTTCATTATGCAACGCCACCATCATTGAAAAGAGCTTATTTATAATTAATATATTTTCCTTTCATATGCAAGACTAGTAAGCTCTTTATTTATTATTTATATAATCAAATTTTATAGCAAATCACAAGCTTCTTGTTTGTTGAGTTTATGAAACCAAAATGCACTTCTATTGATAATGGGTTATTGCACTCAGTCCAAAATGTTGCATATTGAGTGTCTCCAAATTGGCAACTACCAGTTCCTTATCCGAAACTGAAATTGCAAAATTTGAAGTATATAAGAAGGTCCAACTTCACTCTCTTGGGAAATGATTATAGATCAAACTTATCCAAATGCTATCCAGATCCCTTGAAAATCAATGTTAAGGGAAAGCTTATGGGGTAGAAAAGAATCTGAATCAACATCGATCCAAGTAGCACAGCATTGGGCTGAAGCTAAACCCACTGGATCTGCCAATTTTGACTTGCAGATAGCTGGGACTTAATACTGGTAAATCGCACAGGCTAATAATGGAGCAAAAACAGAACATCATGTCAAGTTTAAATAGCCCTAGAATATGTCAGTAAGCATAAGATCCAGAGAGAGTACGGAATGTCTACATCAGTGGACCTTCATTTTCTTAAGGCATGTTGTAGCTAAAATAAGGGCATATAAGCTTCCAAAGATCCAGAGAGAGCATGGAATGTCTATGTCCCGGCCCAAATTTCAAGGTTATGGCTAGCCAACCCTAATTTCTTTACATTTTTTCCTGGTGATTCCTATAGGACATTTTTATTCTCTTTATTTTTTGTTCAATGCATTGCTAACCTCTTGTGTTACCCTAGATGAATCTTTTCAGTTTTTTCCATCTGTAAGATTTCATATTCGCATTCCTTTGAGGATTCCCCTTCCCTTTTTAACTTGTCTTCTCTACACCCCTCTCAACTTCATACACATGAAATAATTAACTTATCAAAAAAATACCTTGTTATAACATTTTCATGTTCTAATATTTTCGATATTTGTAAAGATTGTTGTAACAGAATCCTTGATTGAGTCAATCAAGGATTCATGCCAAAAACCTGTATATATGACTACATCTATTGTATATGGTACACATCTCCCTCTATAGGTTGTGTGGTGAATTTTACAAAACCTACCATCTTCTCTTAATTTCTTCATGGTATCATAGCCATGGGAATTTCTTTCGCCCTAATTCTCTCTATGGTGGATACCTCCAAGTCTCTAGCTCTGTCTTCAAATACCATCTATTCAAATATCCCACTCTTTCTCTGATATTTTCTCCAATTAAGACTCTTTCTCTGTCTTCAAATACCATCTATTCAAATATCCCACTCTCTTTCGCTAACATTTTCTCCAATTAAGACTCTCTCTATCTCTCTGGCGCACCCTCGTTAAGCCCATACTGCCTTATTTGATTGTCTCTCTCATTGCCTTATTTCATTAAGCCTCAACACTCACGCACTCACATTCTCTCTTTTGCCTCACTATCACTCTCTTGACTTTCACAAACTCCCTCGTTTTGCCTCACACATTCTCCTTAAAGAGAGAAACCATCTCAAATTTTAAGTTTTAAAGAGAGTACATCAAAATTTTAAAGCGAGAAACTATATCAAATTTTAAAGAGAGACACTATCTCAAAAATTTTGAGAAAGAAACTATCTCAAATTGTAAGCATTAGAGAGAGAAAGCATCTTAAAATTTAAGAGAGTAATTTTATCAAATTTTAAAGAGAGAAAATATCGATTTTAGAGAAAGAAACTATCTATCAAATTTTAAAGAGAGAAAGGACCTATATTAGAGAAAGAAACTATCTCAAAATTTTTAGAGAAAAATTATCTCAAATTTTAAGTTGTAGAGAGAGAAAGTATCTTTGAATTTTAGAGAGAAAAACAATATCATATTTTAGAGAGAGAAACTACCTAAAAAAATTTATAGAGAAACTATTTCAAAATAATTAGAGAGAGAAACTATCTAAAATTTTAAGTTTTAGAGAAAATCTTAAAATTTTAGAGAGAGAAACTATATTAAATTTTAGAGAGAGAAAGCAACTTAAAATTTTAGAAAGAGAAACTATATTAAATTATTAGAGAGAAACTATCTTAAGTTTTAGAGAGAGAAACTATCTCAAAATTTTTGGAGAGAGACTATCTCAAATTTTGAGTTTTAGAGAGAAACTGTATCAAATTTTGTTACCAAATAATGGACATGGAAATGATTGCAAGGAATCCATGAATTTTATATAGTTTATCCAAACAAGAGATTTGAGGAATCCATAACAAGATTCCTTGATAATGAAAATCCATGGATTTTCTTGGATTTCAAATATCCGAGATTCTTAATTTCCTCCTATCCAAATGGACCCTAAAAAACTGATTTTTTCTACTTCATCTAAACATAAAAAAACAAACAAGTCAAGAAAATAGTATAATGAACTTATTTGGAACTAGAAATTAGGTGGATTCATGCCCAGAATACCACTAAAGTAGCCAAAATTTACTCTTTTTGGGAAGAGAAACAAAAATCTCTAAAGTAGTTCTCTCTCTCTCTCTAAAAATTCACTTTACAGCCCCAAACCCCAATTCCATTTTTAAAAAAATGACCTCCAATTTAAAAAATGACAAAAAATTGGAGGTCATTACCCCATTTTGACAAGGTTGTTCCGTAATGCACCGGTGAACCGGCCAGTCTAATGATTTGACCAATCGGTCCACTGGTTCAAGGCTGGTTCGATGGCCATTCCTGTCTGGGGGATCCATCGGACCAGAATGGCCACCACTTCCCCGGTTCCTAGTTCAAACCAGCAGGTCGGTCTAGTCCACTTCAAACATCATTGGTTTCAGAGGGAGTTTAGATCTTCTTGAAGATTAGTGTACCATATCATTTATAGTTTAAATTAGTTTATCACATCACATGTGGTAGGCTTATCATATAATATCATAGAGGGTGAAGTTGTGTGTCATATATAGGAAGTATATCATATTTAAGTTACCCTCATGTTGCTTATACATATATTGTGAATAGTGAACGAAAGATGTATGTTTTCCTTTTGCCTCTTTGTGTGCTTTATACCATGTTCACTCGTTACCCAATTGATTGAACCTAATCTACTTCAAATTTACCATAAAGAAGCACAGAATTAGCAAAAGAAAAAATGTCCTCCAGCCTTCTCTTATCATCAGTACAGTTTTGGACACTTACTGCTGACATATTTGAAGGAAATAAGGAATACAAAGATAAGTAATGCATTTATGAGCATATTATTTTTTTCAACCTAAATAGATGTTATCAATTACTGGAGAATTGGCAATATTTTCTGGTAGTTTAAGTAGTATGCTTTGTGTACCCACAGTCAATAAGAAAAAGTGAAACGAGCCCTTAGAATTAGGCATAATATTTGTGAAAGGTATAAATTGGAATAACAATTATACGCAAGGGTAATCAATCTTAACACATCAAACCACTAGAATTCCTAATTACTTGTCCAAAAAAGTGTTTGAAGGCGAATCTTTAAATGCAGTTTATGTTTCAATCTTTCAAGCGAAGAACCACTACCAACAGAGGTCTAGACAGTACATCCCTTCCCATGGTTGAAATTATTGAGATGGTAATTTATGACATGCAAAATTATTGTGATGGTAATAACCACAAAAATACATACCAAATCAACATAGATTAAAGAAAATGCAGTTTGTAGATGATAATCAATTTGCATTGGGGAAGTAAACTGTTAGCTTTCCTTTTATAAACTGAGAAGGGCATATCAGTTTAAGGTTTTATTAACCTCGAACTTATTGCTTACCATTTGCAATGGCTATAGTTGCAAAGGCAGTGCGAGAAAAGTTTGCAGATGCAAGTTCATACTCGAAGGTATAGTAATTCTTTCCATCAATAGAGCGCTGCATGAAATAGATAAAAATCAGGACCCATCAAAAGCAAAAGACAAACAAAATGTAAATGAGCAGAACTTTAGTTTTGAAACAAAAGTTAATAAGACCAGTGCTCCAGCCAAAATATGAAAATGCAATTAGACAGTTCAATTACAAAGTGAGACCACATATATTATCTAATTACTGGGATCAAGAAAATCATATCAAAATAGTAACACAGTAAATGGGTGATGATGCTTAAAACGCTAGACACTTAATGAAGGCAGTAAACATCTTACTAGTGACAAAAGTAATTATGATATTAGCATTTATGCAGAATTCTTAAATAAACAACTAACCTCCTGAATATCAAATATTCTTGCTCTTTGATTTGGTGCAGCAAGTACATTATTGACCAAATTCATAACCACCTGGGAAAAAGGGTATCAAGACTAGTTACCACATTTATGAACAAGCAGACATGTTCGCACTTATGCCTCGGAGCACGTGTATGGATGCACAAGAGAGAGAGAGAGAGAGAGAGAGAGAGAGAGAGAGAGAGAGAGAGAGAGAGAGGGGAGGGAGGGAGGGAGGGAGGGAGGGAGGGAGGAAGGGAGGGAGGGAGTTATGAATGCACAAGACTACCTCCTTCATTGGACCTAGATCATGGATATCACTTTTATCAGTTGGCTTAAAACTGACTCTCACATTTTGCAAGGGCAAGATGCGATCTTTGAATGCTGAATCATGCCCTAGAAACTCAAAGTCCTGAATGTGAAAATGAACATCAAATTCATTATCTGCAATGTTTGTAAAATAAATTGAAATTACACTATTTTGAGCAAGGGTGATAAAGTATAAATCTGTCATTCCCAATTGAAACCTTAGACAAATTACAAAAGCATCTCATTCTTACCCTCCAATCTGAAGGATAAAAGAATGAATATCCATCTGAAAAATCAACATAAGCTTGATAATCCTTTGGTACCTCTGCAAGAAATGGCAATACCATTTGAACACCACCATATATATTACACGATCGAGTAGAAATGCCACATTTATATGGTTGCATGAGCGCCCATACCAAGTGTTCAATAACATAGGAATGAAATGGACACAATCAGATAACAAACATGCAATACCTTCAGAGAAAGCATAGCTTACTGGGAGAAGAACAGTCGCCAATGCTCCTATTCCAACCAGTACCTGCCTCCTAAAAGTACCTGGTTGTCATGTTATGCAAATCCTCAAAATTGGGATGCTGATTTCAAAAGCACCAACAACTTATTAAAGAGCAATCATTATATAGGTCTAAAGCCAAATAGAAACAACAACCTGCAATTCCTGCACATATGACATTCAAAAAAAAAAAGAAATCTTTAGAGAATTTATATGTCTGGTCTATACTCTGGGTTAGGTGTATACCAGCTAAATAAACAAGATATTTGAGAACAAGACAAACAGATTTCTTAATAGGATAGCATTTGATCATTGATAATGAAATGAAGGCAAGCACAGAGGTAATGGAAAGAATATGGAACTGTGGACAGGCTGTATATTGCATATCTCATTTACCAATAAATTCTCATCTGGGACTAAGAACACACAACCAAACTCTCTTCGCCCACCTATGCAAGTACCCTCTGTGCAGAGTAATAGATACCTTAACTATAATCTGAGGTAAATTAATAATCTTTTCCTATATCTTTCGATATACTGTAGTTGTCTGCATTTCATTATCTGTCTCTAATACTTATAGTCAAGGCAGCTTTTAATGCTGACTTAGATTTGCTAAATCGAAGAACGATCCCAGGTTCTAACTTTTGTCGTAAGGTTAACCACATTTGCAGAAAATCCAATCATTTCAGGAGGTGATATTCCCAACTATATGACTGATATGCGATTTAAATGTAAGTACGCAGATGCTCTCACCTTCTTAGTAGCATTTGAGATGCAATCAGGGAACGGTTTTCTGTCCTCTACATTATCGTACGACCTCAATCCTGACTTCCACTGTAACACACTCTTTCACAGCAGCAATAGGTAGGCCCCCAACAAAAAACCCAGGTTATCTTGGCCAAAACAACAAATAGACTCAAAATTCACAAAACCCCAGATATGTTACGTTAGTTATGACTTGATTAGCATGCACAGGGGCATTTGGTTGTCAGAAATATTGTTGCTAAAAGAATTCACTTCACTATCAGGAATATTGTTGCTAACAAAATCATTCAAGTGTGACAATATTGTGAAAAGATTATAGCCACGAATCATGAGAAGCAAAAAAACACGGTGACATAAAACAAGAAGTACTAGGAACAAATCCTGAATAAGCAATATCATTAAGAAGGAGCCATTATCAAAACAGAACAGAAGAGAAAAGGCTAAAGTATCAGATGCCCCATGATAGGAGATGGGGTAATGCAAAGATCATGAAAATACATAATTCATCACACCGATAGCTGAGAAGTAAAACTGATAATCTTTGAACATCTATGACGAGCAAAGAAGAACAACCAGGCGGCACCAACTTCTATGCCACATTAAACATATCCCATGTTTTTGCAGCCCGCTAATGTATTTTGCTCCCAAAGATGAAACTCCCATCATGGATGATAATTCCCTTCAGCTGTTCTCTATTCAGGCATTATACTGTTATAGTCACCACCATCCAAAAGAACAATGTGATTCCAGATAAGAACATTCAATTGTCTTCACCCATTTTGAGGACACCACTGACATTCACTGCCTTAAAATCCATGTCCATCTAGAGTATGGGATAACTTCGAAACAAAATAAGAGTCATTAGTCAATAAAAAATGGCTTGGTGGTATGCCAACAAATTGGTATACTACAGAAACAACACTTCAAAAGTTCAGGTACTTGAGAACAGAACAAAAGACAGATCAATTTTATTGTCTCCCGAAAAGAGATGCAGCAATGTTGAAGAGACAAATATCTCAATTGTAAACATATCTGGCAGTATCAAATATAATATTTGCAACTAAAACATCTCCTCCCAACCTATATAACTGGCTAAAGAACAACATAATTAAACTAAGATCAGATAGATCAAACACTCACGCTTTTTGCTCGACACATTAGAGCACAAAGAAACTACAATTTCCAATCTTCAACACTCACTGATGCCTGATCATTCCTGGTTCTCATTTTCAAGAGCATAACTTTCATCAGTTTTCAGACATTATAGGTCCACATATTATGATGAATGTTGAGACGCTTCATCAGAAGTCCAAAAGGACAATGCACATCTAAAATAACATCCAAAAGCAAGATATTCTATAGGTAGTTCAGATGTAGCAATCGAACTTGGGGACGTAGTGTTGCACTCTCAACATCTTAACCAATCAAGCTCGCGCCCCCTGATCCTCGAAAAGTGACCCATCAACGGTTCCCGGTTCCAATTTAAATAAACAAATAGCAGAGCATCAAGCCACACTATCGCCATAATACAGTTAACAGCAAAGTCAACAAAAAAGAAAGAGCACATCTAAAACCTTGTAAAAACAAGTAAGAAATGGAAGCTTACCATTTTCACAGGCAACTGTTTCCTTTGAGAATCCTTTGATTGTGAGTGGAAGGTCTCTTGAAGAACTAGCCATGGCCGCTGAATTAGGAACATACAGCTGAAAAGCATAAAGGAAAGAGAAAGGAAGAAAATGAGAGAGAGAGAGAGAGCGCGCCTTATTAGAAGAAAGAAGCAAACTCCAGTGACCGTGGCAGCAGTTCCAGAGAGAGAGAACCTTATTCGGAGAGGAAGGAAGCAAAGTTCCATGGAAAGCGCCAGCAGTTCGCAGAGCTGCCATTGTCAACCCCAAAACTTGAGCTCTAGTTTTTCAAGTTTGAAACTTGAAACTTGAAACTTGAAACTTGAAACTTGAAACTGAGAGAGACAGTGAGATAAAGTGTGGGGAATCCAAATGTGGTCGAACAAATTTGCGGCGTGCAAGCCTTATCCTGGACAAAGGGACAACCGGGCTTAGATCGGGACAACCGGGCTTAGATCGGGCTAACGGCCCAACCGGGCTTAGGTCGGGCTAGACAGCATCCGAACTAGCCTTATCATGGCTTTGGTCCAGATCATTAAAACCTGGTTACTAAATCAGGATTGTTTTGGATGGCTTTGAATGGTAACGAGTTGAGCAAATCTCATGTGTCGATCATCTTTCTCTATAACTATATTTGCCATTGGGGGTCGTTTGATACGCGTGAAAGTTCAATGGGAAAATATTTAAATGAAAAGTATTCACACAAGGAAATACTTATATAGAAAAATTTACTCGAGCATCTTTTTTTCCATATTTAGTAAACACAATTGAAAACAGGCATAATATATCAAACTCTAGTTTCTCTCTCTAAATTTTTTTGAAATAGTTTGTCTAAAATTTAAAATTTGATATACTTTCTCGCTCTAAAAATTTTAAATTTGTGATAGATTCTCTCTCTAAAAACTTTGAGATTATCTCTCTAAAAATTTTGAGATAGTTTCTCTCTCTAGAATTTTCATATAGGTTCCCTCTAAATTTTAGTATAATTTCTCTATCCAAAATTTTAAAATACTTTCTCTTTCTAAAACTTAAATTTTTAGATAGTATCTCTCTCTAAAAATTTTGAAATAGTTTCTCTATTTAAAAAATTTCCAGTATAGTTTCTCTATCTAAAAATTTCGAGTAGTGTTTCCTTCTATAATTTGATATAGTTTCTCTCTGAAATTCTCAAATAATTTAATTCTCTAAAATTTAAAATTTGAGATAGTTTCTCTCCTTACAAAATTTTGAAATAGTTTCTCTTTCTAAGATTTGATGTAGTTTCTTTAAAATTTTAAGATACTCTCTCTAAAAATCAAAATTTGAGATAATTCTCCCTTAAAAGAATTTTGAGATAATTTCTCTCTCTAAATTTTTTTAGGTAGTTTATCTCTCTAAAGTTTGATATAGTTTACCTCTTTAAAATTCTAAGATACTTTTGATCTCAAATTTAAAATTTATGATAGTTTCTCCCTCTAAAATTTTTGAAATAATACACCTCTTTAAAAAATTTCAAGTAGTCTCTCTCTAAGATGTGATATAGTTTCTCTCTGTGAAATTTTAAGGTCATTTCCCTCCCTAAAACTTAAAATTGAGAGAGTTTTGTTCTCTAAATAATTCTGAGTTACTTTCTCTCTCTAAATATATTTAGCTAGTTTTTCTCTCCAAAATATAATACAATTTTTGTCTCAAAACTTTTAAAATACATTCTCTCTCTAAAACTTAAAATTTGAGATTATTTCTCTCTCTAAAGAATTTTGAAATAGTTTCTCTAAAAATTTTATAGTAGTTGCTCTTTCTAAAATTTGATATAATTATTCTCTCTAAATTTTTAAAATACTTTTTCTCTCTAAAACTTAAAAATTGATATTGTTTCTCTCTCTAAAAATTTTAAAGTAGTTTCTCACTCTAAAAATTTTGAATTAGTTTCTCTCTCTAAAATTTTAAGATACTTTTTCTCTCTAAAACTTAAAAATTTGAGATATTTTCTCTCTCTAAAATTTTTGTGATGGTTTCTCTTTTTAAATATTTTCAAGTACTTTCTTTATCTAAAATTTGATATAGTTTATATCTCTAAAATTCTAAGATACTCTCTCTCTAAAACCTAAAATTTGATATTGTTTCTCTGTTTAAAAATTTTGAAACAATTTATCTATCTAAAAATTTTCACGTAGTTTCTCTCTCTAAAATTTGATATAATTTCTCTCTAAAATTTTAATATACTTTGTCTCTCTAAAACTTGAAAGTTGAGATAGTTTCTCTCGCCAAAAATTTTGATATAGTTTCTCTTTCTATAAATTTTTAGGCAGTTTCTCTCTCTAAAGTTTAATATTGTTTCTCTTTCTGAAATTTTAAAGTACTCTTTCTATAAAACTTAAAATTTGATATAGTCTCTCTCTAATTTGTGGGGGTGTTTTTGAAGAATTAAAAAAAAACTATCAGAAATATACCTTAATTTTTTGACAAATTATAAAAAATCGTTCAACGTTCATAAACCCCGTCCGCACCCTTTTTTCTCAGTTTTGGCATTTAAAATACTTCGAGTTGTCACAACATTTAAAATGCAATATAAAATGAGGTAGCAATTACGGTACTTAAAGTACCGTAATTCTAGGACTTCACAATAATACGACTACTGTGAAGGCTATTTTGGTAAAAAAAATACCAAAAAAAGGGGTGGATAAGGTTTATAAAAGTTGAGAGTTTTTTTTCTAATTAAGCGAAAATAAAGGTATATTTACAATAACAACAATAATAATAATTAGGAAAAGTATACAATGAGATCATTTATCTTTGGTACAAGATGGTCATAATTCATCGTGACCATTGGATGTAAAATTTGATGGCTGCATTTATTTCATTGACCAAACTCAAATTTCAAAAGAAATTTTCTCGAACTTTGTAACACACCCAAACTATCGAATTTCACATTAGATGGTTGTAAGTATTTGTGACCTCCTTGTATCAAAAGTAAATGGTCTCAATGTAATTATATATGTTATTATTTTATTAAGACACTCATGCTCATACAAAGTCACATTTTGGATAACCCAACTTTTTCTTTGAATTTGTGTACCCATAAACTTTTTTTCTTTGACTTTGTGTACCCATATAGTCACATTTTGGATAAACCAACTTTTTCTTTTGAATTTGTGTACCCATAAACTTTTTCTTTGACTTTGTGTACCCAAATTTTGGGCCCTCTTTCTTGCTTAATGTGTGATTATGGGTCTAAAGAAGTTGTCAAACATGTTTTTGTGCAAAATACCCTGGGTATAAAGTATACTTTTAGACATCTCTCAAACACATGGTTTGCACATAGAATTGGCCTGCAATTATTAGACGGATAAGATTTTACAACGGCTCAATCCAATGGTAAACTAAACAATATGAAATCTTCAGTACAATGTTTCTTTTTTTCCTTTTTTTTTTCTCTCATATTGTTGATCTCTATCGTCAATAATAAGAATAAAAGGTGCATGCCACTACCATGTGTGCCACATAATATGGATAGTATAGACTGCACACCATCGGTATATGGTGTATTCGAGCACAACAGCAGTCACTAATTGTTCTTTTCAATGATGAATGGTGGAGATGAACTGCACCAAGAGTGTGCTTGTCATTAGGTGCAACGATGTATCCGACATGAATAAAGAAGCAGAAAAATCAATTGTAACTGGCTCATGGAGGAAGACAATGAGGATACATGGTGTGAGAGGAGAGGTGAGGAGATTGTCTCCCAATGATTTATTTGGTCTAAGTGACTACGCTAGATGCTCTTGAGGCCTTTCGTACTCTACAAGGCTTAAATGGATGGATCACAACAAGTTCTTCTTTTGTAACTCAGATGTGGAAAGAGCCTTTAAGGGTTTAGGTGGTGAGGGTTCGTGGTAGGTTGTTACTTTAGGTAAATCTAAAAGCTTTGATCATGCTTCCTTGGTCCCAAAGCATGTGTTTTGGATTAAATTTTGGGGGGTCCTATTCATTTATGGAGCCTAAGAGTTTTCAATGTGTCAACAATGCAGGTGGGGATTGTTTGGGAGTTGATTGGGATGCGTTAAGAGGTGACGATGTATCCTTTGTTAGAGTTAAGGTTAATCAGAATGTTCATTCACCAAACCTGAGGAAAGCTTGGTTATCTGTGGGGTCAGAGGATTTCTTAATTGATGTTTCCATTGAAGGACCCAAGGCTAACCTGGTGGGTGCTGCTGAGCCCATGGTCCCAAGATCCTGGATAATCATTGGACAGAGGTGACATCTAGGAGGAGGAGGAGGAATGTTTTTGATCGGGTTGGGGCCTGTAATAGTGAAGCTGACAGGAGGAAAAGAATGGCAGGAATTCCAACTGCTCGTATCTTTCGGAAGGATAAGCCACGTGGTGGTAGTTCATATGGCCCTAGATATCATAAGGATTTTGCTCAGTTTCCAAAATTCAAAAAGGTGTGGAGAGCTAAATCCGGAAACGCTAAAGTAAGTAGTAGTTACAGTGGACAAATGGTTGACCATTTAAAAGATCGACCAATTAAAGAGGCAAGGGGTATGCTGGTTATTTTGCAAGATGCGAAGGGTCAAAATAAAGTGGCAGGATCTTGGGATTTGGTGGAAGATTTAGGGAAGATGAGTTCAGCTACATTCACGAGGCAAGTTCCATGTGGCATGGTGAAGGCGGCTAGGATCATTTCTGATGAGGATCAACCTGCAAGTATGTTGCCTGATCCTAAGAAGGTGGGGAGGGTTAGCGTCTTTTCGGTGTTCACCTCTGAGGTTCAACATCAGAGTGGAGAAGTTGGTGTGTTCATCTCTGAGGTTCAATATCAAAGTGGAGAAGGCGGCGTTGAGGCTGCTTCCTTTGATAAGCCTGAAGCAGAATTGCGAGGGTTGATCTTGTGTGTGCTAAAGGGAGATCAAAAAATTGCTATTAAGCTTTTGCAGTGGATTTACTTGAACATGGCCGCTCATTTGCTTCTGTTTCGTAAGACGGCACATAAGAGGTTGGTGGAGGGGGCCCTTAGAGTACCACAAGAAGATAAAGGTCTTCTGATAGTGGTTTTAGACGATGGGGGTGGGGATAATGCCATTATTTAACCACCTTCAGAGGTTATCTTTGTGTCAGAAGGTGATCTATTTGCAGAGGTTACAGAGGATGAAGTGGGTTATGCACACGCTCTTAATGTTATTATGGCAGAGGAGGCAAATGAGGGTGAGTTCATGCCTCCTCCTTTACTCAGTTCAGATGTTGTGGGTGCTCAAGAGGAGGGGAATTCCGTAGTAGGCGCTACTCCTCTGGTGGCAGTTGTGCTTGCACTAGTAGGTGGGATAGAGCCAGATAATGTTGTGGTTCCAAGTTCGGGTCCAGACTTCTTTGAAGAACATGTTGCGGTTATGTTAGATGACATGGGTGCGGAGATGGAGGTGCCTCTTGCGGTCATCTATGAAGGGATTAAACAAAATGGTATGAAGGCTAAAAAGGCTAAGGGCTCAGTTATTGGGTCTAGTTAAGATAAGAGGAATTTTGTAGGTGCTGACAAGAAGAAATTGGGGATGAAGCCTACTCGCTATATGGCTAGGATTGCAGCTAAGTTTTCACCATCGGCTCAATGTAAGCTCCCCTCTAGTGAGATTTTATTTCTTAGCAATGACAATGATGCTGGATTCAATGGAGATTTTGCATCGTCTTTTGCTGGCACTATGGTTGCCACGGAGGCGGTGTCTTCTTTGTGTCCACGATTATAGTTTTATGGAATGTCAGGGGACTAAGGAATGCTAAGAGAAACAATGAATTCAAGTTTTTAATTCATAAATTTAGACCTGATTTTTTGCTTCTTCAAGAGACTAAGTTACCTAGTCCCTCTATTAGTTTTATTAAGGAAATGTGGGGCTCTAGACTGGTAATGTTTTGTGGGGCTGATGTTGTGGGCTCTTCTGGGGGGTTATGGGTGGTTTGGGACCCTTTAGTTTTGGTTTGCTCTCAGACTTTTGTTAGGAATCATTTTTTGGGTATGATGTTTGAAGATCCCTTCTTGAAGTTTTTAAATGGCTGTTATTGAATGTGTATGGACCATATGTGTTTGCCCTTAAGCATATTTTTCTTCTTGACTTATATGTGTGCTTGAAAGAATTTGATTTGCCTGTTTGCTTGGGGGAGGACTTCAATTTTATTCGTAATTGTGATGAAACTTCTGCGTCTATTTCTTTTAATGCATGTATGTGTATGTTTAATGATTTTGTTATGTCAAATGGGTTGTTGGAATTGCTGGTGAGTGGTGTGGAGTTCTCTTGGTCTAACAATAGCCTTGCAAGCTTGGTTATGAGTAAATTGGATCGCTTTCTAATGTCTAATGGGTGGGAAAGTCAGTTTCCTCTTGCCCAGGTTTTATCGATCTCGAAGCTCTCTTCAGATCATGTCCCACTTTGTTTACAATCATGTAAAACTTTCCTAGGCCCTAGACTTTTTCATCTAGAGGCTGCTTGGCTGCTTGAAATGGATGTTGCCCAGCTAATTAAGGATATCTGGGCTAACACGATTGTGTTTGGGGAATCCATAAAAAATTGGTTACGGTCAAACATAGATTGATCTCTTGGAAGAATTCTAATAGATTTTTGTTGAAAACTAAATTACATGAGGTTATGTCTAATCTTAAGTTGCTTGAGGAGGAAATTCAATTTGAGGGGGTTATTCCAGTAGAGAATCATGATTTCAAGTTTATATTGGATAATGAGCTTCATGAGTTGCTTAGACATGAAGAAATTTTTTGGAAGCAATGATCTAGAGTTAAGTGTTTAAAGGAAGGAGATTTAAATACTGCATATTTTCATGCCATTGCAAACTCTAGAAAATGCCAAAATGATATCTCCAGTTTGTCTTTCGGTAGGATTGTTGAGGAGGATGGTTGAAAGAGGAATTTGTTAAACATTATGATAGAGGTTTTTCTAGTGAATGTTTCAAGGGGATATCCTTTCCAAGAGTGCCATTTAAGACGCTTTTCGATGCTAGATCTCTAGAATTGAAGACACATGTGTCTTTAGTTGAAGTGAAAAGGGTTGTTTTTGTGTTGGCTGGGGATAAGGCTTGACAGCTTTCCGTTGCTATTCTTTCATAAGTTTTGGGATGTAGTTCAAAATGATGTACTCAATGTGGTGTGTTTGAAGACATTTTTTCAGCACCTTGGTCCTTGATGCGGAATAAAAGAGAAAGTCGGTCAATAAAGCCTCGACTTACAGTGAAGTCTCAAAAATTCCCCATAACGGGTCAAAATTTTCTTAAGCACTCCAAAAGACTACCTGTCAAGTTTTGTCACAATCCGACATGTCTAAGGCAGTGCAGACAAAGAAACAATTTTCGAAAAATCAGCCTCTAGCATCTTGAAACGGACCCCGTAATTAGAACTATATTTTCGGTGCGTTAAACAGTTATGAGACCACCTCCATTGGATCTGACACAGTCGAAAACCCCTATAGGTCAAGTTTCGGCTTAATCGGACGTTCCAAGACAAAGTAATGGGTGAAACATTAAAAAAGGGTAGGGCTCACGCTATTCTCGTGCGGCCTCCCTGCACCAATCCTCCATAAAAAGAGGTTGGTGTGCACAGTCCCGAGTAGCAACTTCAAAGGCCTGTATCTCACTCGTTCTGAGTCGGATCGCTCTCAAGTTTGGTGAACGTGTTCGTCTCATCAAGATGAACATTTTGATATGAGGCACGACCCATGACAACACCCGAGCAGGGAGAAAAAGTATAGAGAAGTTGATGATTCGTGAAGATAGTTGCAAAAAATTCAGTAGCAGCACGCCTCGCTTGAGCGGCCAAATTACGATGCTCACGTACTGATCGACACGAAACCAATTGCATTATGTGCGTAAGGTTCGAGGCTATCTCTGGTTTGAACCCCATGTACGATGAACAATTGGATTTCACACACGGAGGCATTGAAGCTGTTGTAAAGTCCGGCCGCCAGATTTCCAAATTCCAGCCAAAAACCCAAGTCGACAAAATCTTCGTCCGGACAAGGAATCGAGCTGCAGTTGTTGCCGCATGATCGTAACGGCATGCTCAGTGTGATTCTGTGAAGTAACCAATGAAAAACATCAAGAAACATGCACATTATAGATTCGAAGTTTTCAAGATTCATCCAAATTTCGAGTTGCATGATCGTGGTCCAAAAACACGATTCATGGTTCGAAGTTTGTATCAAATTGATCGTCATGCCAAGTCCAATAAGAAACAATCATCTTTCGGTCATCTTTCCTCTTCTTTCATTCTTTTATTATGGACGGTGGAAGCTCATCACCGTCCACGTTTTCTCTCTTCTTGTTCCTCTGTCCTGGGTGGCGGAGGCTCCTTGCCACCCGTGTCTTCTCTCTTCTTACCCTTCAATCATGGACGGTGGGAGCTCATCGCCGTTCATGTTCTTTCTATCTTTTCTCTCATAGCCGCCCACGTTCCCTTGCTCTCTTCTCTCTCTTTCTTCTTCTTTTTTTTCCTTCTCTCTTTCCTCTTTCCCTTTTTCCTTTCTCCCTCATTGCTCATCTCGTCTTCTTCTCACATGCACGACATCAGTAGTATTGTGCATGTTTTTTTTTCTCTCTCTTCTTTCTTCTCTCTCTATCATTTGACCAAGAGAGGCTGAGACAAACATTCCCAAGATAGTCTTTCGTCTAGCAGCATTGTCGCTAAGCCGGTCTTAGTTACTGTGCCTGCCTTACTGCCACGATAGGCTAGCCATTGTGCCAGACTGGCCGATGATTGTTCTGGCATCTAGTAGTATTTCTATTGTGTCGGTCTAGTTACTATGCCCGTCTTACTACCACGTCGGGATAATCACTTGCTGATATAGCTGCTGCGTTAGTCTTGCCACCTAGTCAAAATTCCTCTGATCTACCTCTTTCTTCTTCTTTTACTTACCCTTTTCTTCTTTTAGATGTGCACATCCATGTACATTCGCTCAAAAACAAGGCGGGGTTCTCTTTCGGCCCACTTGTCTTGTAAAATTAACCATATGCGTGTGATTGCAGAAATAGGAGAATACAGGGCAAGGGGGGTGATTCCAAACCAATTCTATAACTGGAGGGCTTTCTTCATGATCTTAGAGGGGGCTCACGCGAGCGAGCCCGAGTAAGTCCCGAACCCACATTAAATTCCTCTCTCATCGGTTGGTCTACATGTCGTCGCTCTTGAGCAAAGTTCCCGAAAGAGCGATCTCAAAGTCTCAGGTTCCCCCGAAACCCAAGACGGGTGCCACCCGATCATCCAGGTCAGGAGGGCGAGATCGAGGCACTTAACCAGCTTAGTGACTCCATTGTGGACTTACTACCCCTTGTCAGATCGTTCTTATTTGGCTGGTTTCTTCTTTGTTTTTCTGTTTTCACACATCACATGGATGCTAGGTTTCTTAACCTATTTATTCGGATCGGGGATTTTCTGATCCCCGCATTCGTGAGCATCCCCCGAGAACAAGTTAATCGAACTTCGTTCCCAACTTTCCTTTTGAGCAAAGACCCAGTGTCTAGCTCCCAAGTCTTAACCTGGATAGGCGTGAGGAGGGACTTAAAGGTCCCTAACTCCCCTTCTCCTTGCCCTAGTGGAACATCAATTGAGGTGCCCGACATCGGTAGCACATATGCTGCCACTCACAGCATGCACCCTCTCACTGGCAAGTCACTTGTCGGTCGTATTGTCGAGGTACACCGGAAGGCTGCCCAGTTCCTTGCTGTAAAAGGCAAAGAAGTTATCATTACCTCAGTGGGTCACTGCAAGGTTATCCCCCACATTCTTGCACCACCACCAGTCTTTGCCCTTAGAGGCTCAGCACATCGAGGCGGAGACCTTGGGGCCTCCACCTCTTACATACACCATAAGGCTCGTGGGTCATCCACTAGAGCCACACCTTGGGGCAACTTTTGTGTTACCTCGAGTCAACGTCCAGGATCAGGCCTCCCAAGGCCAAGTCCTGCACACGTTGTGCATGTGCATCCCACCACTCGGGGTAACGCCATTGCTGCGTCAGCCCGAGTGCACGGAAGATGACCCTCTCGTCCTCCTACTCAGCACACACTAGTGTACCCTGTAAGGGGCAGGCTTCCACCTGTTCTCTTACAAACACTTGCTCACGGTTCTCGGCCCCCTAAGGCCAGACCACTTGCTGAGCCCGGGTTGACCCCTAAGTTACCCGTGATTCTTCTTTAAGGGACGCACACGTGTTGCCGTCGCAGACAGCCCCTCGCTCCTGACTCAGGCGCCATCATGAGTCAAAACTTCTCCTACCTGCCCCTCCTCCTTTGGGCAAGCACCTTCAGCCTTAGTACTCGAAGACCTTCCCCTAGAGTACCATTTTGAACCAGCGTCGTCATCTCCGTCATGTCTCTGGAACCCATAAGAGAGCTCGAGGCAAAAACTTGATGGGCGATCAAGTCCTTCATCCTCCCCAGCCCAGGATGACCCCAGTTCCTGGGCCACACCTGTTGCTTCACCTAATGGAAACAACTCTTTCTTGCACAAGAAAGGACGACCATTCGCAGTCTCAATCGCAGTTCTGGCATGAGGTCCATCAAAACCTCAAAGCCAAACGCGATAGGGGTCTGTAAATTCTGACTAGAGAAGCAACCAAGATGGTTCGAGCAACCAGCTCTGATGACCCTCTTCACCTGAACCCCTTCTACCCTCTTCAGATGATAAAGCCTAGAGAAGAAATCCATCAACCCTGCACTGCGGTTAGTGTTGAAGAAGATGACCCAGCCACTCAGTAGCCACGGTCCCAAGATCGTCGAGAATCGATCTTCATGCGATCGGCATACAAGACTCTAGTCCAGTTAGGGCATGCTAACGGATCTCCCCGCGTGCGACCCGTTAAGCTCGAAAGCCCTCAACTGCAGCTAATTCTGACCTCCTTGGATTAGGCTTTAAAAAAATCCAAAAAAATTATTAAAATTCATTATAAATGTTATCTTTTAGGAATCCAATAAGAAACGAGGGTACTACATTGTTAACTTTCATTTTTTTTCATCAATTTGTGAATATTGAGACGTTCTTTCCCTATATAAACTTATGTTAACCATTTAAATTTACATCACACAAAAGAAAAATCATAGAATTATCAAGGATAAAGTATATCAATCATGCATAGACTACAATAAAGAGTAGACTAAATCGATGAAAAACTGGCCACTAACTATTATTACAACCTAATCCGCTAAAAAAACCCAAATTATTACAACCTAATTATAATCCAAAATTATTACAACCTAACTAATTATATTATTATATACTGAAATTAAAATTGTTGGTGAACATTTTATAATTAGTTTATTATACAAACAATAACAAATCCAAAATATTTTATAATATCATCTAATTTAATATGTATTATTGACAACTGTAAGAAAAATAGTGCATTATATGATTTATAATGCAAAAATTAATAAATAAAATAAAATTTTGGTTATCAATATAAAAATTATTTCAATGCGTATCAATTTTTACAATAACACTTCAATTTTTCAAAATTTTAATTTTTTAGATTCTAAAATAAATTTAGTAAAAAAGATTGTTAATAGAAAGATAGAATTTCAAATGGACTAATTTTTTTTTAACAACATTATTTTCTGATTATTTTTTATTTTTTTCACAATAAAAATACTATATTATATGATTTATAATGCAAAAATTAATAAATAAAATAAAAATTTGGTTGTCAATATAGAAATTATTTGAATGCGTGCCAATTTTTGAAACAACACTTTAATTTTTCAAAATTTTAATTTTTTAGATTCTAGAATAAATTTAGTAAAAAGGAGTGTTAATAGAAAGAGAGAACTTCAAATGGAGTAAATTTTTTTTTTAACAACATTATTTTCTGCTTATTTTTTATTTTTTTTACAACAAAAGCTTATTTTGTTACAACAAAAAAAAAAATAATGTGACGCTCCCGTGGGGTTCGAACCTGAGGTGTCCATCAACTAAGAGGAAGCAATGACCATAAAGCTACACCGTTACAAGTGTATTAACTTTTCATATTAATAATACTTATTCAATGTCTATTTTAATTTAATGCACCTCGTGGCAATTATCCCACATCCAAGAATGAGTATCAAAGTTTGTTATATAAATAGTTTCGTTGTACTACTCTAAACGCATGCGTGAAAACGCGGGGCTGCGATGCTGTGGTGTCTAAGGCTTGCCACGTGTGATTGAGGTGTAAGGCTTGCCATGTGTGACTAAGAACCGGATTGATCCAGAAAAAAATGATGTCATGTAACCGGTTCTCCCCGGTTTAGAACCGGGCGGTTCCCTGTTTTGCGATGTAATCGGCATGGGGTTACCGATTTTCTCGCCGACACGGACGAGTCCATTGCGACTCGCCGGTTTTTAAATCACTGGTTATAAATGAGCCTAGCGACTCTCAGGTAGAGTGCATGAATAAGTTTGAAGACGTGGTGTGTGCAATAATGGAGAAGATTGATCGCATAGAATGATGCACGATAATCGGCTAATCATGAGGTCGATTCCCATCACTCAAATGATGCACCTCCAAAGAGCCTATCGACTCTCAGGAAGAGCGCATGAATAAGTTTGAAGACGTGGTGCATGCAATGATGGAGAAGATTGATCGCATAGATGCCGCACGATAATCGGCTAATCATGAGGTCGATTCCCATCACCCAGATGATGCACCTACAAGGCAGCCCCTTCCTCTGCCTCACAAGACAATTATGTCCGTCACTCAGTCTCACAGGCAGACATCGATGATATGGTCCATAGCTTAAAGAACAAACAATTCCCATAGCTTAAAGAATAGATAAATCTCGAGAATACAGGGTGCAACGCCTTATCAAAAGTCGTACACTTTATACATTGACCAAGTGTTGTTTCCCTCAGATTACAAGAAATGGAAGTTTCCCCTGTTCAATGGAACCACCTCCCCGAACCAGCATATCGCCCACTTTCAAGAAATGGAAGTTTCCCTTGCTCAATGGAACCACCTCCCCGAACCAGCATATCGCCCACTGCCAAGCAGCATGTTGAGAGACGGCGGCTGATGGTAGACTCTTCTCTGTCACATTGTTGAAACCCTTGATGGCCCGGCTTTTCAGTGGTATGGTTGGCTTCCCCCAAACTCAGTACATACTTGGGCGAAAATGGAGAAACTATTCCACCATCGTTTCTATGAGGTCGAGAGAGAGGTTCAAACCATCGAGCTTCTCACCTTGACCCATGATCCTAATGAGCATGTGGATCAATTCATATCAAGGTGAAGAAATTTGGCCGCTCGCTATCCCATTCCCATGTATGAGAAAGAAGCGGTTCAAACCTGTGTGCAGAACATGCGACCTGAGATTGCTCTACATGTTGAGAGGCCTCCAATCCGACTTTCATGTCAGAGTTGATCTCCAAGTCAGTCCGCATAGAAAGTCTATCACGCCACCATGGCGGGTCACGACAAATGTTTGCAAGCTCAGGAAACAATCGGGAAATGGTAGCTCTCGGATTAATACCCAAGGCAACCAACCAAAAGGAGTAACCAACGTGACCGTCACTGTAAGCGAGCCAAAGAAAGCTCCCTCCCAAACTTTGGATCTCTCCAAAGGGATAAATGCAATAAAAGCGCCTCAAACAGGCAAGCAACAACAGTCGTACATTTGGGTACCCCCACCTGCGAACCTTAATCGGGATGATTATTAGACCAGGCATAGGAATAAAGTCTACCCCTTTGAGAAGGAATGGGTCCCTGCACTATTCTGATTATTGCTGGAACAGAACATGATCGAGCTCCCAAAGACCAAGTTCCCTGATCATGCCAGACTCGATACCCAAGCAAATTACTGTTCTTACCATCGAAAGATCAACCACCCCACAGAGGACTGCTACACGTTGAAAGACATTATCGAGGCTCTGATTCATAAGGGCTAGATAAAGCTTGAAGAGCTAAATAAGGCATTCGGGACGGCAGAGGCCTCCCACGCAATAACAGTCCAAGTGGAAGATGAAGCCCCTGATCTCCTTCGCGCCCTGTTTGTTATGATGCTTCAAGAAGGCCTCATCACACCAAAACCGGCAAGGCAGCATCGACGCCTCGCTCAGGGAACTGAGAACCGTACCATCCAATATGGGGCAATGACCTAAGCGAATGCTCCAGTTTTCATGATATAATCATGAAGGAAATACAGGGATGCCTAGAGTCTTACAACGTTCCAGAAAGTGATTCCCAAACCATTGCTCCACTAGTACGAGGAGACCTCCTGACACAAGTCCTGGGTGAAGATGACTCAGATCTTGCTGAACCCTCAACTTCTCAACCATGGATAGTCCATAATGGGTGGAGCAGACTCAAGTCCTTAAGGCGAGAAGCAGTTCGTCAAGCTAGGCCAATTCATAAACCTAGTGAGATGTATCATCCGCTGCCAATGAAAACCAGGAGAAGAGGAGCACCACGGGCTGCTCGCAGGAGAAACAATACTACTCAACCGCCAATTGAGCAGGAATTTCTCAGGCCCCTTCCCTCATTGCCGACCTTGCAGGACTTCATCCTCGGCACGATCTTCCTCACTTCCTTACCTCATCAAGAGGATGTACCGGAGCCATCTTCTACTCGGAGTACGTCCAATGAGGGTGACGACGTTAAAAGCACTGGCCAACGGTCTAAGTAGGGGAAAGACCTAAAAGACTCCTTGCAAATGTCCAATTCTGGTGATGACGTAACAAGCTGCCTAGATCGGTCTGATGAGGGAAACGACCGTAAAAGTCCCTCACTTACTAACTCTTCTCCTTCTTCTTCTTCTGCTTCTCATCGTTCCTCTTTTATGTCTCTTGCAGGTACAACCTTGAAATGTCCAGACTCCGAGGCCCTTGACAAAGAACTTGAAGAAACCAATATAAGTAGGATGCAACGAAGGAGGTTGAAAAAGACACTAGCTCAAGCAGCTGGATTCTTAACAGTTGCTGACTCCTTTGTGGCTTGAGCCAAAGCAGAGCCATCTTCTTCATGGAAGCATAAGAAGTCAAAATCAAAGAAATCCCAATGGCCGCCTGAGCGCGACTTTGAGCAAAGACTGAGAGAATCAAGGGGGTAGAGCTTCTATTCTCAGGAAGATTACCACATGGTACAAGTCTATGAAGTATCAGCCAGCGCGGGGCAAACACTGCAGACACCCATGCAAAGACCGTGTGATTCATACGAGGGCGTTTCTCATCCCACAATCACTGAATCTTAACTTCCTTGTAACCTTCAAATTAAACTCCCTCAGCTAGATACGACGTCCATATTCGAAGCCGATCCTTTTGTGCCTCAATTCAAGAAAGATGCAAAAATCATGACCTACAATGGAGCTCCATTAGAGGTGGAGATGTCAGGATCATGGGTCTCTGTACTTAAGGTTAATGAGAAGACCTCTGAGACAAATGATGAAGAGTTGCTAGAAGCCCCAGAAGAATGGGAAGAAGGCGGTCAAGCCACAACGGATGAGCTCGAGGAGATAAATCTAGGAGACGAAGCCGACCTCAGGCCCACTTTCATCTCAGCAAATATGTCACCAGAAGAGAAGGAGAACTTTACCGCCTTCTTGCGAGCAAATCGAGAAGTCTTTGCTTGGCATTACCATGAGATGCCTAGTTTAAACCCTCAAGTTGCAGTCCACTGTCTTGGCATCGATTCAACTGTCAAACCTGTCAAGCAGAAATCAAGAAGGTTTAGGCCTGACCTCAAAATGCAAATAGATGCCGAGGTGACCAGACTCAGGCAAGCATGCTTCATTCACGAAGTCAAGTACCCAAAATGGATGGCAAATATTGTCCCAATCAAGAAGAACGGCCAAATTAGGGTTTGCATTGACTTCCCCGACCTGAATACAGCCTGTCTCAAGGATTACTTCCCGTTGCCATTCACTGAGATGCTTATTGATTCTACGACTCACTGCCAAATCTTCTCTTTCATGGATGGATACTCTGGGTATAATCAGATACGGATGACACCGGAAGATGAGGAAGCCACTGCGTTCTTGACTCCAAAAGGGGTTTTCTGCTACACAACGATGCCTTTTGGATTGAAGAATGCTGGTGCCACATATCAAAGGGCGATGCTAACCATCTGCAAGGATATGATGCACAAGGAGGTCAAATGTTATGTAGACGACTTGGTGGTAAAATTCGAAGAGAAAGATGCTCATATGATAGACCTCCAAAAGGTGTTTGAGCGATTACGCCTTCATCAGCTTAAAATGAACCCACTGAAATGCGCTTTTGACGTGTGTTCATAAAAGTTCTTAGATTGTTAGACACCGAGGGCTGGAAGTTGAGCCAGTCAAGATCAAGGCATTCCAAGAAATGCCGTCGCCAACTACACTACGAGAGCTGCGCTCTCTTCAAGGGCAGTTGACCTATATCCTCAAGTTCATCTCAAACCTCTCAGGTCGTTGTAAACCCTTTACGCACCTGTTAAAGAAAGATACCCGATTCATCTAGGATGAAACATGTCAGGCAGCCCTCGATGACATTAAGCAATATTTGCTCAACCCTCCAGTGCTCTCTACACCAGTACTGGGAAGACCTCTCATCTTGTACATGATTGCTCTCGATGAATCACTTGGGGCATTATTGGCACAGAAAAATGACGAAGGAAAAAATACCGTGCTATACTATCTCAGCCGCAAAATGCAAGGGGCCAAAAAGAATTATCCCCCTATAGATAAGATGTGTTTGGCCCTGATCTTTGCAGTACAAAAACTCCGCCACTACTTTCTCGATCATGAAGTAAAACTTATATCGAAGGCAGATCCAGTAAAGTTCCTCATGACACGTCCATGCTTATCAAGACATCTTGTTAAGTGGGCATTATTGCTAATGGAATTCGACATCATATATATCCCGCAAAAGGCCATCAAGGGCCAAGATTTGGCTGATTTTCTCGCAGCACATCCAGATTCTATGACCAGCATTGCCGCCTCACGGAATCGACTGATGAAATCCTCGAAGGATTCTCCTGGGTTTTGTTTTGTTGCACTGAGTTCGCCCACGGAGATAGGTCATGGTGTCGACTCGTGGTAGTGAGAGACGAATAGGTTGAACATTTCGTCTGATGTGATATGTGGTCGAGCGGACATTATTCTCCCATGCCAGTTCAAGGTCTCACCAATCAATATTTGTTAAAAGATGGCCTTCAGTTGGTTAAGCCTGTCTTTCAAAGCTCAAACTGAGAAGAGGTAAGCGTTGATGTGAGTATCTGGATCGCTTTTGTAATTGAACTTGTTTCTAAATTCTGGGACAACAAGTCCCAAGGGAAGGTCTTCCATGCTTCCAAGGGAACATAGGCCTTTCAAGGGTAGAATTTCATGTATACCCATTCTTACAAGAATATCTTGCATTGCTTTTAAGGTGCATTCTTGTTGAGTATTTGGCATGGCAGTAGGCTCACTAGTTAATGGGTTCCCAAGCATAGACTGATAGATTGAAACTTGAGGTATATGTTGGCTTGCATGGGCCTGAGATTGATGAGCCACAGTCACCGGGGTGGTTTGATACATTGGTGCCTGAGGGATGTACTGGCCCCCCATAGGTGTCGCCACCAGTAGTGGAAATTGCATGGTTTGTTGGATAAGATGAACCAAAGGGACTGATTGAATAATCGGCTGACTCGGCTATGCTAAGGGTTGACCTATGCCACTAACTTTGTTTATGATCGACCCGTAAGCTGGGGCATGAACACTGTAACCTAGGTTAACTAGACTTTTGAGGGTAGCTTGAACTCTATCTCGTCTAAGGGTCTATTTGAGTCGACACATCTGCTTTGTACAGTGTTCAGGACATCATGAGCTGTACTATGGTGGCTCGAGGTTGGGTTAGATCCCCTAGACCTAGGTGAGTATTGGTTTTGAGATCGCTGCACCTCAGAGTTAGCTTGGTTTGAGTTATGGGACTTAGCTTTAGATGTTGCATGAGTTTCTTACCTCACAAGACTTCTACTTTGGTTGCTTAAAATCCCTGTAGGACGACGCCTGGTCGGACTCCCTGATTATTTCAAAGTTTTTCGGGCGGAGCCGGCTTTTTGGGCTACACAGATCTCAAAATTATGAGTGGATGCTTAGGACTCTACCTCTAATTGAAGACTTGACCGTTGGATGATGGATTGTCCTGAGGTCCGCCGATAACTCCAAGGGATTACAACATACTGGTCCCAAGGTTTGGGCAGGTTAGGCTTAGAGTTGGTCATGGAGCCGTCATAATTGTTGCCTTGAGTGACTGACATGGTAATTGCTTTTAGCTGGGTTCTAAAATCTAGACTTACGTAAGATCTAAACTCAATGACTTAGGGCAAACCTAGCCTGATACCAGGGGCAAAAACCTTAGCTAAGACCTAGACTAAGACTAGACTGGAACCTAGCCTTACTAGACTCAATAGATTTTGGTTAAGACCCTGAACTAGGGTAAGACTAGTCTAGCTCTAAAGGCAACTCTTAAGCTTAGACCTATGCTAGAACCTAGACTAAGATCTGGACTAGATGGTGCACGAGTCTCGGCTCGGACCAAGAGTGGGCTTAGGTTTAGAGGGATAAGCAACCCTAATGTTTTTTTTTTTTTTTTTTAATTTTTTTATCTTTTTAATTTTTATGAAACACATTTAATCTAGGCATGGTAAAAGCAGGGAAAATATGATTTCAGTCAAAATTAACAAACTAAATAAAATCAAAAGGGCAGAAATAGAAAATATCATTCTGAATTTTTTTATATATTTTAAAAATTATTCTTTAGGTAAAACATTGGTTAACAGGGAGCTAAAAGTCCCTGGAATGGTCCTGTGGGGTCCCAGAATTTCTCTGGGACACTTGCAGTTGGGCGACATGGGTGGTGTCGCCCTTACATGGGTGGGCGACACAGCTGGTGTTGCCCAAAAGATTATTTTGTTTTATTTTTTTTATATTTTTATTTTGTTAATCTTGATGAAATAAGACTACTTTAAACTTGGAAGAAGCAAAATATTTTTTTGTATTTTTTAAAATTTTATTTTGATCTGAATTTTTTTGTGCAGTCACAAAAGAGTCCCTAAAATAGATCCATAAAGTTTCAGAGGTTTTTGAGACCTTTGATTTTGGGCGACACTGAGAGCCGCCCAGAAAAAGCAGGGTTTCGGAGCACTGAACCCTGGATTATGGTCACAGCTGACTTTTGGGACCTTTTGTGAACTAAGAATAGTGAAAAAAAGTGAATAAAAATAGCCCCACGGTAAACTGTTTACGATGAAAATCTGATAGATCTTCCCATGAAGATCTCTCGAATTTTAACACCGTAAACTAATTAAAAAGATGTAAATAAAGTGGTAGAGAAAGTGGGACAAATCGAATTCAGATCTGAGGCCAGATTTTTTCGGAAACTAGCAGATCTATTATCAAATATGTGGCAGAGCCAGCATGATCCAAAGCATTAAAATACGATTTTAAGACAAGTTAACATATCAAAAATAAATAAAAGAAGCAAAACAGTAAAAAGAAGATGAAAGAGAGAGGAAGAAATAATACCAAATCGGGCTGGATGGCCTGGGATTCCTGAGCCTTCAAGGGCTTTTTGCTTCTCTGATTCGGATGTTGACCAGGAGATCTATCATGTAAAGGGTTAGATCTAGGGTTGTTGTACCCTAATTCTAGTTTTGATCGAAGGTTTTTGCGCCTTAGGTCCAGGTTTTCTCAGTCTTGGGGGTTAGGACTTCAAGAGGCTGGGGTTTCTATCTTCTCTAGGGTTTTCAATCAAGAGATTTTTCTAAAGTAGTTAGTCTTTCTCGGGGTATGGAGGAGAATTTCCTTAGTTTTTTAAGGTTTTTGTGATCTCTAGATGTTGAATGTGAATTTTGAGATTTTCTCTAATTTTTTGGGATTTTTGGAGATTTTTTCTAAATTTTTAGAAATGTTCTAAGGGTTTTCCTATTTTTGATATTTTTAGGTAATTTTCCTAATTTTAGGAATTTTTAAGGTTTTTTTGGTCTCTTTTTCTCTCTCTTTTGGGTTAGGGAGAGGGTGTATTTATAAGATTCAATTGGTGATTTTTCCTAAATGTTTTGAAGTTTTTTTTTGGAATGTTTTGGATTTATCTTGAAGTTTTAGCCTTATCTAATTAAAGAAAACATATTTACTATATCATCAGATTCATTGATTGCATCATCAGCCCGCGTCTGGGCATGTCGGGCCCGGTACAGCCCTACTCGCGACCGGACATTAGGGTCTCACAGGGACTAAATTGTCATTTATTATATCTTTTTATTCGTACGTCTGATTCAGGCTATTCTTGGACTGTTGGAAAGCTCTTGGGCTCTACTTCAAATTGGGATATGACTTAGGTAGTTTTGGGGTAATTAAATTGGGTCTACTAGGATAATGTGATCCTAAGGGTTTAGAAAACTATAGAATTTGCCAGATTTAAAATGTGGTGTCTACACATGTGCAAATCATGGAACAACTTCTTTGTTCTCTTTACTTTGCTCGAATTCAATCCATTGAACCTCATTCACAATATGAGCCAAACACCATCATCTCAACAACAGATCTCTTATGTCGAGTATTTCAGACATCTTAAGCCATACTAAAGTTTGAAAAATACAAGTATGGTGGGTGCAATTGGATGTAGCCATAGCCTGGTGTGCTTTTGGACATTATCTAACCAAGGCAAATACATTATATGTAATCTTATAACCCAATATCATATTGTTCACCCAAAGCTATTTGCTAAACCAGATAGAGTGGGATTTTATTTCGACCCATACAACGAAATATTTAAATTACTTGTTTTTTCTTCAACGCCGCAGCTTAATTATTAAATGTATCTTCAACGTCACACCTTAATGAGTATTGGATGTTTAGCTCTTCAACTGTACATTGGAAATCGGTAGAGGGACTTCAAGTGCATAAAAGGCGCATGTTATGATCTCTCCAAAGCGCCCAGACCCCAATTGGAGTAGGATATCATTGATTTGCCTTTAAATGTTAAAGATAAAGATGAAATTGACAACTTTTACCATTTCATAGTTTCAGAAGGGAAGGTCTGGTTGGCTTATGAATCAAGAACAAGAGAAGGAAGAGGGGAAAAGCTTAGAATATGGGAATTGAGCCCTCACAAAGATTGGAAGGAGGTGACTCCATTAATTATTACTGATAAGGCGGCAGTGTCACATCTAAAACTTGATCTTTATGATAGTTTTGTCCTCCTTGCTGCAGGCAGCAATCGTCTTCCATTCGAATTCACTTTGTACAAGTTGAGGACCCGGAACAAGATGGGGAAGAAATATAAATTTCTTAGGAAATATCCAGACTTCGGTTTTGAAGGATATGTTGATATCCTTCCATTCTCCTCAACACTCTATGTTCCTCATTTTCTGACTAACTAGGTCAATCATCGGAGGATATTTTTCTAGTTCTTGGTAATATTTTAAACTTTCTTCCTTGCCATATTCATACATGTTTAAGTTTTATCATGTAGTTAATATGTTGGTCTGGTCTTATATAAGCCTATTTGGTTTGTTGACATTCTCCTACTCAAATTTGTATATTAACTAATGTTGAGCTTTTTAGCTTTTATATTATATATCAGAGGTATTATGTTAGGAGGTGCGAATTAGTTTAAAACAGAATGTTGGAGGGATGCTCTAGAATCTAGATGTTTTAAAATTTTTTATGCTAAGACAGAATATACATAATTTAGTTTAGTAATAATAAGAGTAAAAACGGAAAAGTAGTTAAGCTTGATGGTCATGCTTGCATCGAGAGTTTTATATGATCGCTGCATACCATTGAGACCGAAGGGGAAGCTCTACCAGACAGCTGTAAGACTAGTCATGCTTTATGAGAGAGAATATTGGGTAGTCAAGAAACGACATATCCTTAGGATGAGCATAGCTTAGAGGAGGATGTTGAAATGGATGAGTGGTAAGACAAGAAAAGATAGAATTCTAAATAAATACATACAAAAAACTTATGTGTAGCTTCGATAGGCAATAAGATGAGAAAAAATGCCATTAGATAGACTGAATCCAATAAAGTAGTGGTTAGGACGTGGGATTTAATTCAAGTAGAAGGTTCTAAAAGGGGGGAAGCCTAAAAAGGACATAGATAGAAATAGTAAGAAAATATGTGCTGACTTTTTCTTATTAAGAGTATGACACTTGATAGAGAAGAATAGAGGAACATGATTCATGTAGCCGATTCCAAATAACTAGGATTAGTCTTGGATGATGAAGAAGATATAGTATTATTTCATAAATTCTAGTTTCGAGTCATTTTCCTTTCAAACAAAATTTCATTTCAAAATTTGAAGTTTCGAACCAAAACCTAGGCCTAAAAAAAATACAGAGGTTCGGAACTTGGGCGTTTCTAAACTAGGGTGTTTTGGAGAAAAAAAAATTAAAAAATGAGACATGCCCATAAAATGTAAAAATGCGTGGGATATTTTTCTATAAAAAATTTATATAGGATTATAGACACCTAGTTTGAAATTGGTTAATTTCTTTAATTTCTAAAAACCCCTTAAAACTTGTAACCCAGAACTACGGGACCACAATAGCCTAGTTCATCTGTTCATAATCCCTAGAGAAACCACCAAATCTAGGTAAAATTCTTCTAAATCCAATCAAATCTACCAAATCTACGAAAATTAACTAAAATTTGTGCGAAGATATTCTGATTTATTCAAAGTTATCTAAGAAAGCGGTGAAACCTTAAAAAACCAATCTCGGAACCCCTAAACACCTCATGATTGAATCAAACCACTACCAAAGGGATCTGCAGGGGGTCCGACAACACCCCAAAAGTTGGTCTAGATCTATTCTAGCTATACAATCCGCGTTGCTGACCAGGAATGAGCCAAGATTTTATGGGAAACTCAATACAATCTAAATAAACACTTTTTTCTTAGCCCGAACTCTAATTCTGTATGGATAGAAAGTGTTTTCAAGAGACTTTTCTAGAATTTTGTACCCAACGGAAGTCTGATTTATCTGACTAGTCAAACCTTGTCATCAAGCCTGATGTTAGATCTAGAAGTCCTAATCCAATTGAATTAGTGCCCAAATTTAAACTCAAATAAGCCCTTCACTAGCCTCTCATAATTCATGACCTAAAATCCATAGAAAATCATAAAAAAGCCCAAAAATCCCTTAGAAATTAAATAATTAAAATCCTGAAAAATCATAAAAAATTAGAGAAAATCCGCTAGGCTAAAGAAATCCTAGAAGCCCTAGAGCATGAGAAACCCTATAGCTAGAATCCTATAAAATCCTAGGTTATCGAACCTTAAGCTAATTCTCTACAACCCTAATGCCATACAACATTCAAAAACCTAATTCATAAGCCTATAACACCCTAAGCAACCAAACCCTAGGTACATATTCTTCAAGAAAAGAGAAAGCAAAGTAGTGAATCAACCACAGTATGATATGGGTCCGCACTCTGGGTCTTCGGGTGTTCAGGCCAACCAACCTTGTCTTTTGAGGTTAGGATAGGTCTCTAAACTGTAATTTGACCAATACCCACAATCTTTATTGATTATAAATTTTAACCATTTAAAGTATAGACCCAGGGAAGTTTTCATTTGAGATATGTTCAGATTTGGCGGTAAACAATGCTCTCAACCTAATGCTATTGGAGTAGGGAGCACCTAAAAAATCCATGAGAGAAGGTTGCGTGGTTGTTGGAAAACTATTTGTTTGATAGCTCAAGAGATATGGATATGAAAAGAAAAAAAAAAAAAAAAAAAAAAATTCAGGTCTTCGAAATAATCATCTTCTAACGCATTCACTGGACTATCTATTTTCAAGATTTTTCATTGTTTATAAATCTTCTCAATCTGCATCATTTTTGGAGTTCTAAATTTCATAGTTATGGGTAAAAGCAAATTTTTAGACCATCATAATTATTTCCAACAAAATATCTTTAAAGTGCGCCTACAAACCGCACCATTTTTTTTGTATAAGAATTATTTATGCTGATTTTCCTTTTCATAAAACATTACTTTTGGGAAACGTGAAGTCAATTTCTCTCGAGGGGCATGATGGTAAATTTCTCTTACATGTGTCGGTCATGGAAAATTTCTCTTACATGTTTCATGTATTTAAGGGCATAGAGCATATTGTAAATTACTCTCTTGGATACTTACAATATTATCCCTAGATATAAAATTTGGGATCGTATACAATGCGACTATTTATTTATGATACAATGTGGTCACAATTACATACAACCATCCAATGTGAATTTGATAGCTTGGATGTGTCACAAAGATTGAGAAAATTTCTTTTGAAGTTTGAACTTGGTCAATGGAATAATTGTAGCCACCCAATTTCACATTCAATAGTCAAAATTAATGTCTCACTTTGTACCAAAGGTAAATTGTCTCATTGTATACTTTCTCAAAAAAAAATTGAATAAAAATTAAAGAATATCAGCTAGTAGAAAATTTGAATTTTTAACTGCCTAACCATCCAAAATTTGGATCACCTAGGACATTGTTTTTCTTTCCTTAGTAGAAATTTTTCATTTCTTGAGTTTGCCATTGGGGATGTGGTAGCCACTTTTATTATTCATTCATTCATTCATATATCTACTCTCGAGGGAGTGTACTATCCATTCACTCCCTCGGGTAAAATACATGTTACGGATACTTTTTATATCTAAAATTTTGGGGATATAATCTTTATAACTCATAGAATAATCCTAGTAAAAGAAACATCCAAAATAACTCTTTATATACTAGAAAAAAAGTGCTTCAAGATTGAATAGAGACCGTCCAATTTTTGAAAGAATAGATCTAGGTGTCACAAAATTTTAAATTTTAAATTTTTATTTTAAAAATTATCATCTAGTAATTATTGTATGATTCCCAAAATTGCAGCTTTAAAAATCATCCTAGCTAGATGTATTAGTTGAGGAAGTAAACACACATTATGATCCCACGAGAGCACAATATACATATAAAAAATGGTTTCGCATTACTACGGCCTAGAAGTGTAAAACATCCATTTTAAAGTTGGACGCAAGTAGGTGTTGTATCAAAAAACAATGGAAACTAACAGTCCAAATGTTTTTTTACTATAATTATTATTTTTAGTTTTAAAAATGAGTAATTATCTTATATGACCTTCTTCTACCCATGTATATATAGGATCTTAAATGATTATCATTAAAGTTGGTACGGATCAGTGAAAAATTAAAAAAGTTATCTCATGAGAACTTGGCTTTTTATAGATTGGTGTCAAATTTAATGATGCTCTTTTGAGGTTCTACGCAAATGAGTGAGAGAAGATCTTATAGGATCATTTTTCCTTAAAAAAAATTATTATTATTTCTTATTATTCATGATCTCCACGTAAGAGATTCCGTGTCTTTAAAAAATAAATCCAAAAATCCATCTCAAAAATAGATTTTTAATAGGCCGGCATTTCTACATGTGCAGGCCTGGCCGCATGAAAATGAGAGCAGTAATTAATAAGTTGCTGTTATCAAGGCCAAGGCCGAGGCTGAGTTGTCCAACAACCGGTCAATCAGCCATGCCCCCAAACCCTCCGCCACCCGCCATCTATACCCTACCTTAGAGAGAAAAACTGATACTTACTGACTGGCAGGTGCGTCTCTCTCTCTCTCTCATCAGTTCCACGCTATTCTTCCAATCCTTGCCCTAATCCTCTATCTCCTCTGAGATTCATGGCTTCCAATTTAACAGAGGAGCCCGCCGTTGAAGCAGAAGTTCCACCTGCAAGCGGTAGAGAACAGACTCCAAAAACGTCTGTTGTGGAGCAAACCCATGGGGGAAGTTCTGAGGCCATGGAGGCTGAGGCGGCTAATGGTTTGAAGCCCTTCACTTTGGAGAAGATTGACACTTCAAATGTTGAGAATGTCACGGTAGAAGATGGTCTGAAAGCCCGGGGATCAGTGGGAGATGAAATCCATGCTGAAGATGCGGAGATTGAAGGAATTCGGGGCAAAAATGGATCTCCCAGTGAATGCAGGGAGCCTTGTTCTGAACCCCTGAATTCGGAGGAATTCCATGATACAAATCAAGAGATTATATCAGCTGAAGATCATCTTAAAACCCTAAGTTTTGCAGAGAACCAAGTTCCTGATAACAAGTTGGACGCAATTTCTATTGAGAATGAGCCTGAAAATGTGCGTGAATTGGAACCTGATATTGATGCTATGGCTTCAGTTGCAAGCCCTAGCAGCAACGGCTATGCAGGTAGTAGCAGCACAAAGAGTGATGGGAGCTTCAGTGGAATTGAAGAGATTGATCGTGGTGGGACTGAACCAGATAATGGTGTTGATGAATTCTCAGAGAGTGCTTCATGGGTTGCTGGAAAGAGACATCTAAATGAGGTCGGGCTTGTTCTTTTTTTTCATTGAATACATCATTCCCAATCTTTTAAGTTTTAACATGCAGCAAAGACAGTTATTTTTTTTGGTTTGGGTTTTTTTTCAAGGTGAAATTGATTTATTTCAGGAGAAAGTCCAATTTGAGTTTCTATAGTTTAATTCAAGTTGTTTTTGTATACTGAATTTGTTGTTTGTTTGTTTATGTTTTATGAAATGGGCCACGTGCTTTCTAAATACTACATATTATTACTGGATGCTATCATATAATGAGTTGGTTGTTAAAATGATTATTGTGATATCAAACATTGTACGGCATATCACAAACTATTGTAGTGACATGTGATATTCCTCAGTCACATTCAATAAGTCAGAGGAGGCCGTAGACCGGGGGGGGGGGGGGGGGGGGGGGGGGGGGGGGGGGGGGGGGGGAAGACTGGGCCACTAGGTGCTAAGGCGGCAGCCCAGACCCAAAAAAGCCAATTTTTGTTTTTATAAAAAATTTGGATCCCCCACACCTTGCCCAATTTTATTTTATATAAAATTGTCTGTTTAATAAGTAAGTTTTGTATTCATTGACTTCTTATACAAATAGGAAGTGACATTGGCCCTTTAATGTATTGGCTTCTTATTAAGCCAAAAAATAAATCTAGATAAAACATACACATCAAAATTGCAATGATGTAACACAAAATCGAAAAAGAATATCACACATGCAATTATTTAATAAGCATTAAGCAAATATTAAACTAACTAATAAAATAATTATGCTTTATGAATCATACATCGAGAAAACACATTGCACATACAATATTTAATAAGCAATTAAGAATTAAGAAATTATTAAACTAACTAATAAAATAATAATCCAAATAGACAATAAAATATCAGATATATATCACAAAATAAAAAATAAAAAATATACATAGCAAAAAATAACATCATTAGACAATAGACATAAGGGAAAAAAATACAAAACCTGATGAAAACTATTGAAATATACCAACCTTCTTGTAGTGGACTCAATTTCGGGCCAAACCGAAATGTTTGGGATCCCAAATCTCCTCTTTTACAACTCCTATAAGCCTAAAAAAGATTGGGGTTGAATATCCTTTAATATCATGACCATTTGAGGATTTCGAAAAAAATTTCGATCTCTCGAAAAATCTTCCAATCTAGTTTTTTTCAAGTTGTTTTTCATTCTAAAGTCAACTAAAATTGTTTTTGGGGGCAAGAATGACCCCCCAAACCCTTATCCCACTTAAGGGGGTAAAATGACTTTGTTTGGTCCTCCCTGAAATTTTTTTCCGCCATACTTCTTCAGACCGCCTAGGCGGGTGCCTTTTACTGCCTTTTTAACCGCTTAGGCGGGCGCTTAGTTCTGGCCCTCCTAGGCGTTTTTTCAAAAAAGCCACCTAGGCAGTCGGGCGGCCGACTTTTTGAACATTGGTCACATTATCTCAGTTGCTAGTGGAAAGAAATACTTTGCCAAAAAATAGCAAGTTCTGCACACAAATGCACATTTTACAGTTTTTAAGAGACCCATTTAAGAGGATAGATCAATTCTCATGTGCTCTGATCACTAAAGGAGTGGGAGAGCTGATTGAGTCCTAAACAGTCTCTAGAGAAGTACCTAGGCTACTCGTGAGGACTCCAAAACAATCCACTTGCCGCTCATCTCCTCTTTATGAAAAATGCCTATTAGTAAAATAAAATCCCTTGGGCTACTTCTGTGGTCTTTGTTTATCTTTTTTTAATATACTTTTTTGTTGGCAATAGAACTAAAGAAAGCCATAAAAGGATGCTGGGCCTCCCTCTTCAATAGTCGACCTAATAAAATGAGGTGGAGACTCCCTCTTCAGTAAGCACCCTATATTCAGTCTTTAACTTAGCCCCTTGGACTAGATGTTGTTGAGAAGTCCCTTTTGGATATCCAAATAGGCAGTTCCTTGAGGTCCTTGAGGCTTTCAAGTAAACATCAAATAGAACTCAAGGTGCTTTTATGGACCTAATCCTGTTGTACCTGCGTTGCAGTGAAATTCTTCCCATCCTCAATGTGCTAAATGTTAAATTGCAAGAGTTCATGCTTGTTGTTTCACTTTGTTGAATTGCCCAACCAAAAATAATGGAGAAACTTTATGCAATCTATAAGATGAAATACCTAACATTGGCCTTTGCCACTCCTCATTTTGATTCACCTCTTAATTGTTGCACCCAAACTTATCCCCCTCTCTCTCCGCTCTTCCTTTTTTTCCCATGCCAATGGGAGCTTTTCATCAGCAGTCCAAAGGAGACCATTTCAAATTGTGAAACATCATCTTTTTAGCCTTTTCTCAATTAATTGGGTCCGGCTACATGAATCTTGGTTCTCCATTCTGCTTTATTAAAGGCCATATCCTCAGTGAGGCCTTAAGTCCACATATCTATTTAGACTCTTTTCTAACCACGCCCTTTTGGCCCTACCCCTTACCTTTTTTGTCATTCCACTTGAACTAATTCGCACCTCTTAACAGGTCTTGTACTTGGTCTGCGCCACACATGGCCAGCCCACCTAAGTCTACTCTCTCTCATTGTATCGCCTGTTGGCGTGATACCTAAATTCTCTTAAATAGATTCATTGCGAATTCTATCCCTTTTTGTCTTGCTACTCATCCATCTCAACATCCTCATCTCCTCTACACCTGTTCTATGGGTATATTGTTTTTTGTCCGCCCAACATGCCGCCCCATAGAGCAAAACTAGTCTCACTATTGTCTTATAGAACTTGCCCTTCAGCCTCATTGGTATGCGGCGATCTCATAAAATTCCAATTGCACATCTCCACTTCATCCACGCAGCTCTAATTTTGTGTGCAGCATCTTCCTTGATCTCTAAATTTTCCTAAATTATCGACTCAAGATATCGAAAGTGCGGTCTTTTTTGTACTTCCTGACTATCAAGCTTAACTAATTCCTTGTCTCTACTCCTATTATTACTAAATTTGCACTTCATATACTTATATCTTAGTCTGACTAATTTTAAAAATTTTGGATTCAAGAACATCCCTTCAAAGTTCTAACTTTGTGTTGACGTCGTTTCGGGTCTCATCAATCAAAACTATGTCATCTGTGAACAACATGCACCACGGTACCTCATCCTGTAGGTGCTTAGTTAAGTCGTCCATAACTAAGACAAAGAGGTACGGGCTCAATGCTGACCCTTGATGTAGACCTATTGTCACTGAGAACTCACTTGTCTCTCCATTAGTTAGTCGTATACTAGTTATCGCTCCATCTTACATATCTCTCACCAAGTCGATGTGGTGTCTAGAGGCACCTTTCTTTTCCATCACTTGTCAAATCAAATCTCGAGGTACTTTATCATAAGCTTTCTCTAGATCAATAAAGACCATGTGGAGGTCTTTTCCCTTCGCCCTAAACTTCTCAATCAGTTGTCTAAGTAGGAAAATAGCTTTAGTTGTTGACTCGTTGTTGACGTTCCTGACATAATACCAAATTGGTTTTCAGATACATTTGTTTCATGCCTTAGTTGTTGTTCAATGACTCTCTCCCAAAGCTTCACAGTATGGTTAATAAGCTTGATCTCTTTGTTTCATGCCTTAGTCTCGCATTTTCATTGTTCTTAACACTTTGTTGAATAACTTTGTCAGCCAGTCAATGCCAATTTCCCCCATGCACTTTCAAACATCTATCGGGATACCATCTGGTCCTAACGCATTTTCTGTCTTCATCCTTTTCAAAGCTTCTTTCACTTCCGACATCCTAATCGTACAAAAGTATCTATGACCTGTGCTGTCACTTGTACCAACAGTCCTTCTACCACCATGTTACCATTTTGTTCGCCATTCAATAATTTTTCAAAATAGACTCTCTACCTTTCGTTGATCTCTTCATCCTTCATCGAGACCCTTTGATCCTCACTCTTAATGCATTTACTATGATTTACATCCTTACACTTTTTCTCTCTTATTTTTGCTAATTTGAAGATATCTTTTTCGCCTTCTCTTGTTCTCAGTTTATTGTAGAGATTATCATATGCCTTAAGTTTAGCTTCACTTACTATTTGTTTAGCTTTTTTTTAGCATTGTTATATTCTTCTAAGTTTTGATTGTTTCTATTACACTGCTAAGTTTATAAAATGATAGTTTTTCGCTAATGGCCTTCTGAATCATTCCACCACCAAGTTTCCTTATCGAAGTTTCTTTTCTTTTAGATTCTCTTAAAACTTATTTTGCCACTTTCTTGATACATTCAGCCATCTCATTTCATATTACATTGATATCATGTTCAGAGTTCCATTTTCCTTCTTCAACTAATTTATCCCTAAATAAGTCTATCTGCTCATTTTTTAAATTCCACCACCTAGTTCTTGGATGCCCATTACTTTCACCCCTTCTCCTTCATGTCTTTATGCAGACGTTCATGACCACGAGCCTATGTTGGGTTGTCAAACTCTCTCTTGGGATAACCTTGTAGTCTTTACATGATGGTCGATCTATCTTATTAACTAGAAAGAGGTCTATCTCGCTTTTGTGTGTTCCACTTTTATAGGTTATTTAATGTCCGTCTCACTTTTTAAAGTAAGTTTTTGCTGTTGCTAGGTCGTAGGATATAGCAAAATCTAGAATAGTCTCACCCATCTCATTGCTAGGTTGTAGACCATTTCAAATTGTGAAACTCAAGAAGTAAATGTGAATGCCTGAGGAAGTATGTTCCTGCTCCTCATGAGCTGGGTCTTTCCTTTTGCAAGGTCCATGTTGCCTCACATGTCCATATTATGACTACTCGAAATACTTCTTGGGTATACACAATCCTAGGTTTAAGTTGAAGTTAACAGAAAAAACCTTACCCAGATTGACAAAGTTATATTAATTTAAAAGAAATGTTTGCAAACTTTTCTAGATTCAACAACAGTTTCTTGACTGAAAGAACTTGGGATGACTAGACTGTATTTTGACCCAATACTAGAGGTAAGTCTAATGGGTTCTACACTTTATAAATTGGTATGGAATTTTTTACATAAAGAAACTATGAGTTATATGGAAATGAATTAATAAATGCATTATTTTTAGGGAAGCTTGTTGTGGGTGTGCTTGCCCCATTTTCTGCAACATCACAAGCTCTAAGTTTTGTTTGCCTGTATTATGGCCTATGTGCATATATTTGTGCTGTTCTGTTAGTGGCATGAATACTATTCATAAAAGTTTATTGGAATCATATTTTTGGTTGTTTCACAATCCCAACTATAGAATCGTATTCTGTTTTCTTCATAAGAATGAAGAAAAATGATAAAAGAGTGGATATTTCTGATCATCAGAAAGCAGTGGATGGTAAGTAATGCATTTCCTAGGACACAACTTATTCAATAATTCCTTCTTTTTTTGTATTCAATAATTATTAGCTAAACATCTGAAACTAGTGTAATGTCTATTTGCTGAGATTGTCCACTGACCTGCTGTGGGTGTAACGTTATGAACCCCTAGAAACAGGTTTTGATTCTCTTGTCAAAGCTGCGCTTTTACTTTTTATGGTCCGTATAATAGTCCAACTCCTACAGAGTTGGGAAGAAGAGGTATTCTGTTCTTTTCTTTCTGGAAACAGCCTACAAACTTCCTTGTGGATGTTTTTGGGATCATTAGTAAAACTGGTACACCTGGCGTGCCTCTCTTGCTTCTAAATATTTGTTCAAGCTGATCGAGAGGAAACTTGACCCAGATATTGATCATCTTATATGTGGATGAATTGGCAGCAGCTGTAGTAATTGTTAGCTTAACAATATATGTATTCGCATTATAGATATAATTATGCTGACTGGTGTCTGCTCCTAAAGGCAACAACTTACACCGTTATATTTCAGATTTTTAGTATGCTAAGTGACTGGTGTCTGCTCCTAAAGACAACAACTTACACCGTTATATTTCAGATTTTTAATATGCTAAGTGACCTTCGTGTTTGCTTGGCATTATTTATGTGAAAAGTGCAGGATGATGCTTCAATTTCATGGAGGAAAAGGAAGAAACACTTTTTTGTGTTAAGTCACTCTGGGAAGCCAATATATTCCAGGTTTGCTCATCTTCTTCTTATTAAAGAGCATTAACTTTAGCCAATTTCAATTATGAAGTACATATCAATATTGGTAATGTTTATCAGGTTTTGCGTGTGTATTTTCCAGATATGGAGACGAACATAAGCTAGCTGGATTTTCTGCAACTTTGCAAGCTATAATTTCCTTTGTGGAAAATGGGTATGCAGCTGCAAATTTTTCAGCTGATTGCATTTATGTTTATCTGGTGCGAATGAAAGTTTTGCTAATGTCTTTTTTTTTTCTTGTTCATGTCTTATCCAGAGGAGATCGTGTCAAACTAGTTAGAGCTGGAAAACATCAGGTTAGCTCACAACGTAGAAGTAATGGGAGTCTGAACTTTGAATCTTCACAATTGCCGGTTACTTGTATTTCTTCTTTTGGAATTTTTTGGTGCCATGTATTGATGGTAACATTTAATGAAATTTGGATTTGCAGTTACTATATAATACTGTTAGTTCTTATTTTTCTACTTTACGTTGGATGACAAAATTACTATAAATTCCCTAACAAGTTTAATATTGAAGAAAGTATACTATAACCCATATGATCGATGGCAATAGAAGGGTCATAGGAGTCACCATCCAGTCAATGTGTTGGACAGTGATGGAGGGAGAGTTGGACATTCAATTGAATAATGACATGTTTGGTCGGCCGATTATCCCTCCATTACTGTCCAACCAATTGATGATCCCGTGACCATATTGTTACCAGGATCATATAAGCCACATTATATTTCCCCTAGGTATCCTTACAAGTCCTATTTGTATTCTTTTGGCTAGGTATAAGTCCAATTTGTTACTTTGTTTCTTTTTTCTATTTTGATAATAGTCACTATCAAAACACAAAATGTATGCAAATATTGATGGATACGGGCAACACATTTTGTAATTATTGGGGGAGGGGGATAGGGTTCCCAAATACTGACTTTTTTCTTTAATCGTTGAATTCCCAAGTGTTCAATTCTTTTCTAGAGACCCTCTCTCTATCTATGGAGCTTGTAGCTTTATAGGGATGACAAGTTTTACTTATCTGTGGTATCTCCTTCGATCAATATGATCCTCCATGGTGCTGGCATCCTATATAGCATTTCTAATTACATTTAATGGATCACCTGATTATCCTTGAGAGTTAATTTAATTTAGAGGTTACCTTTCAACTCTTGTTTTAGGTAAAATATGCATGGGGCAGTAAATTTTCAACCTAGGAAATAATTCTATGATAATGTATTGAATGCTTGCCCATTCCCATGTGCTTAAATTCTGAGCTAATGAAAGGTAAATTATGTAAGTTAGGTGTTTATTGTTCATGTTACCTTGTTCTTGCAAACTAAGAAACTAGTCTTTGGAACTTGCCCTTAATGGCACCTATATTAGAATGTTGATGCTGGAAGGATTGCTTGGATTCAAGATGCATATTTACTTGAGGAAAACCTGATGCATCCATGTAAAGTGCTCATCTTTATTACAAGGTGTATTTCACTGATAATACGATTAGTCTGTAAGTTTCTATGAGTCTAAAATATGGAAACTTAGAAGAATGCAACATGTGAAACTCATATTAATTGCATTACATTTACCGTCTCTTTTTCCTTCTTTTTTTTTTTTTTTTTTTCTGAGTGTTAACTGAATTTACTGTTTCTATGTGGCAATACTAAAAGCCTAGTACTATCATTTAGGATTGCTTGTAAATTGTATTCTCTAGTCATTTAGCTCTTTTCTTATTTATTTTCATGGGGATGATCCTAACTGGCTTTTTTTAAAGCATTAGCTGCTAATGGGAGTAAATTATTGTGGTGAGAGCCCAGGTCAATAGTTATGGCATATTAGAGGGAAGTTTTTTTGGCCTTACCTTTGGGGGTAGGGAAGGTGGATTCTTTGATTCATGGAGCTTGTCAAAAGTTAGGCACGTCTTACTCTATATTCCATTTGTCTTTTCTATTTGTCAGGGTCCCGTGCTGTCCTATGGTGTAATTATCATGCTGTTGTTGGGGTACTTGCATTATTATGCTTCACTCCCCTGTGTCCCTCATGCATGTACCCTATTGGTTCCTTGGGTTTGGTTTGATTTGAGTACAAGACATTTGGTTCGATTTTAGTATGAGGAACATAGATCTGATGTAGGACCAAGGGGCCTTGGCTCCTATACGAATGTGGCATGCAAGGGGGGCTTTTGAATGGGGAGTTCTAATTAGGTTCAGACTTAAAAAGTCCTTAAGGGTTTTGGGATCCTACAGAGATATGGACAGAAGTCTTTGGCCCTTATAGAGGTTTCCTAATTGCGGTAATATTGGGCAATATGAGGTCTAGATGATGTAGAATTAGGGTTAGGGTTATGGGGAATGATTTGGCTGGGTAGGGCAATATGATTGGGGTACAATGTATGGTTCCTAAAAGGGTAAAGTTTGGTTTATATGAGTCCTGCAAGGTGTGACAATGATGTAAATGATATTTAGGGCTCAAATTAGATTTTAAAGGCAATAGATGTTACGTATATGGGTAAGTTTGATGTTGACCTAGTTTTCCCATTGTTTGGAGTGTAAAGGCTAGGATCTAAGGCTAAGGGTTGAGTTTGGATGGGGCTGATATTAGGGTTTTGTGGGTTGTGATGGGAAGAGGAAGAGATAGGATATGATCGTGATGGCATGGAAAGGAGGAGAAAAAGAGATGGACATTGTACCTTGTGGGAAGAAAGAGGAGATGGAGTAGAAGCAAACTATAAAGATGTCTGAAATAAACACTGTGCACAATTAAGAGTACCTAGGCTTGTTTAGCATAGTGTTTTAGAACCCCAATGGGGTGGTGGGATCATTACCTGCTGGACCAAGTTCACCGATTCGGCCGGATCGGTCTGATTCTCTAGTGTGAGAATCGGTCCAAAAAAAAAAATTAAATTAGAGAACAAACAAAAATAATAAATAATTAAATGTGTGCGAACCATGCAATACAACTGATCCAAAATGCCTGGTTCCCTGACATACTAGTAAGACTTTTTGATAGAGCCAGCTGAGTATTTCAAAATCACACCAATTCCTGGTTCCGGTGCAAACCGGGTCATTCCCCACCAATTCCCAATCCAAATTGGTGATTGATTTGGATCGGTGTTTTTTCAATCAATGGTTAGCATCAGCACCAAACAAAACTAAGAATTCGTGGAGGCAACACTTTGAAAGGAGGCATCAACACCTCTAGATGGAATAAACACTATCAAGCAAAAGCAAACTTCATTCACAACTCTTCTTGAATTGTACGGCCATGAGAGTGTTACGTCTATTTATGGAGCTTAGAGATACTTAAACCTAGATTGATTTGAACCTCCAAGCAATCTTAGATTTGATAAATTTGCAAAGGGATTATATGAAATGTTAAATTTTAATACTTTTGGGCATGATTTATAACTGTCCCATAAGAAATTGTACGAAAAAAGGATATTTTGTAATAAGTAAGTTTGAAAATAAAAATTTACCGATATTCCAAATACTGAAAGTAATAATGAAATGGTTAAAATGATTAAGTGATTTTTATCCTTTAGAGATATTAGTATTACTTCTTGACACAAAATAGGAATTCTTTGACCATGTGGAGGAAGATCTTTTTGTTTACGTGGATGCCTCGAATGAAGTTTCATTTAATGTTCCTCACATTGAATACATTTATGGAATATATTGTGTTGCATGGGTTGGAGGTTAATGCTTAAAGCATGAGACATCAGTTTCTGCATGCCTCAAGCTCACGTATATTGCTTTTTTCATTTTTTCTGTGTTGTGAATGAGCCTTCTCGGTCCTACATCAACATGCATTGTTTACCTGGATCTATAATATGTGTAAAATGAGGCACTAGTTGCATTTTCTATACACCTTCACTGTTGTAGCCCCTATCAACTAACAATAAATAGTAGATCCTTAATTTGATTCATTATAGCCATTCTCACCTGCAATCCTCAATGAGGTTTACTACTGTCCATTATATTTATTGAAGACACTTGTGTCACAGAGTCCAATGAGGTTGCTCTAGGTCCAATGAAACTTCCAGCCTGCATGAAATGCCCTACTTTTCATGTGGCAGTTCAAGCATTTGTATATTACTTTCATTATGATCGTTTGGAATCTTTCGACTTTCAGGTAATATTTGTGGTGAAAGGTCCTATATATTTGGTCTGCATAAGCTGCACAGAGGAACCATATGTCGCTTTGAGGGGTCAATTGGAGCTTATCTATGGTCAGGTAATGGCACCCCATCCCTTTTGACGGGCTTGTTTGAATGTTCTGGTCATGGTGCTTGTTTTTTCCCCTTGGCAGTATCAATATGTCTGTTTGCATGAACTCTATCATGCTAGTTGGTGCTTGAATGCAGATGCTACTTATATTAACAAAGGCAGTGAATAGATGCTTTGAGAAGAATCCTAAGTTCGATATGACACCTCTACTTGGAGGCACAGAAGCAGTCTTTTCCTCGCTTATTCATGCTTTTAGTTGGTAAGTCACTTACTCTTTTTGTAGTTCAGTACCCAGGTTCTTGTCACGCAAAACTTCGTTTCTTAAATTTCTTATGCTCCATCATATGTAAAATAAACAACCCATTGATATGTTGTCCTTCTTGATGAGGCACTATTTTTTATCAATGCATATGTACTGGGGTAAAGAATCCATAACATTTGACTATTGCAGAGTCTCTGGAGAATCTTGGATCCTTACCAACTCATGTTATTCATAAATTTGTTTTCTCATTGTAAAAACACACCTAGATTCTTGTTTATCATGATATTTTCTGGTAAGGTTACGACATCGTAGTATCCATTCCTACTGCTGACACCCCCAATTAACACCTTCAAAATGTAACTCCCCAATCTATTGAAAAAACGGGTAGGAGCCTGTCTTCCCCACTGAATTATCCCAAAAAAAAAACAAAAAGAATGGTTCATATGGAGGTCTAGAAAGAAATTATATTGTGAAGTCATTTGATTTGTGAGAAACTGTAAGAATTTCTGAACTAGAAGACTTTGCTGGCTTGGCTTGGTTTAGATGTGTTAAAAATTTCCAACAGGTGCTTATTTTATTTTCTTTGGACTTACTTTGATGGTGTAATGGCAATCAATTACCTGGTCACTAATATCTGAGAGCATATGCAGATCTATGAATCATAGTGGATTGGACTCATCTTGAAGCGAAGGTTTGAACTGCCCATGTGATCTAAGTTCCAGGTTTGTTTGACCTAATGGGCAGCTCAAAGTTAAACTTAACCTTAAAGTTTGAGGTGCCCATGCGGCTAAACCTTCCTTTATTTTAGCTGCTCATATGACCAACTACATAATCTGTTCCAATATTTAAAACAGTGCCTAGCCAAATAAGGGGGGCTTGCCACCTAGGCGTGATTCGGGTTTCTCAGTTTTGAGGCTCCCCTAACAATATACATGCATATATGTGCGCTCCAAATGCGCACACACACACACATTTAAAACGGTTAGATGTGTTGAAGCTTTTCTTTCTTTTTTTTCCCTCTGATTTTGAAATTTTTCCTCTGGTGTTTTTAGACCATTTGTAAAAAATGGACCCTAAAAAATACCCCTAACACAATGAACTTGGTTGGGCCTTTTGGGGTTGTTTGGGCGATAGTTTCTCCACTGGTTTAGAGAGGATTTAAGGACTTCTAGGTTTTTGGTGAGGCAGAAACCAGCTCAACTATAGAACACTGTTGACGAAAGATTTGTGCAAAAATCGGTTTCTTCCATCGACTAGAGCTCAATCTAAAAGGTTTCTTAGGTCTGGGAAGGGGTTGAGTATCTAAGAAGCTAAGTTTGTGATTGGATGCGGTTTTAGGGAGTGCACAACAAAAGTACCTTGGAAAGATTTGACTCCCAAGCATTGGCTAAAAGGACGCGATCTAGTTTAGTTAGAGAGGATCCGCTGTGCTGTTGGACCTGGCAATGTTTCAAAAGCACTAGGTGGCACCAGGCGGCCGGGGGAGTTCGGGCCGCCTTAGCCTAGGTGAGCGCCCAGAACCTAGGCGGCCTAGTAGAAAGAAAAATGTCCCTATAGTCTAACAATATAAGTATAACTGTAGAACACATAAGAATTAGGGATATAGGGCACATCAAACCTGGATCACCACTTCGATTAGTTCTCGAAGAAGACATCTCAAAATAATACAAGCAATAAAAGAAAGTGACTAACTTTTGTTGCTCGATCTCCAAATTTCCACCTCTAAGATGTTTTTAAGGACTCAAAATCTTCTAATAGAATTATAAAACATCCAAAACTAAATCTAATATCAATGGGTGATGCTTAGATCAATTTCTCGTAACTTTGAGAAACCCTTTGATTCTATGAAAATCACCAAAAACTAGGTTTTTGGGGTTTTTCTCTCTACAATAGGTTCTAATGGGTTTCAGGTTTCAAATAAACCTAAAATCTACAATTTTGTCCCTTCAGTATTAAAAAAATGACACAAAAATACCCTTAACGAGGGGCTTTTCTGCCTTTGGGCGGGGCGCAGGCCTTGAGCGGCCGCTCAGGGATGGGCGCTCGAGTAGGCAGGTTCCCGGGCACCTAGACGGGCCCCCAGGGATATCCTGCCTAATTTGCTCGCCTAGGCCTTATTGATGTACCCAAGCCTTCTGGACCGCCTAGGCTGTCCCCCAGGTGCTGGGCGGTCCGCTTTTTAAATCACTGGGACTTGGTGAAGGAGGCCCCTGAGAGAGGGATGTCAAGTAGGAGTTGGTTTTGATGAAGTCTGAGAAGTCTCTCATGGAGTCTATAGATCTCCCCCTTTGTTCCTCTCATGAGTCGGTTTCCACTTAAGACCTAGGAACCTACGGGTTGGGGGATTCTGTTTAAAGTTCTGACCAACGGTCTTGTCTAAGGATTGGAGAGTTAGGACCATGGACGATGGAGGGTTTCCAATCGAGCCCATCGGAGAGGGGTGGGATCCCTAAGGGCATGCTTGAAAACTGGAAGTGTCAGGAGGAAGAAAGAACTTCCCAATTACTATACAACTCCCTTGTTCGATGTACAGAACTTATAAAGTAGAAAGAAGTTCTTGTGGGGGGTTTCTTATACCTCGTGCTTAAGAAATCAAGTTTCGTCTAAAACAACAGAACTTAAAATTGGAACTTTGCCCTCGAAGAGGACTTCTTCCTCAAACCCTATCTCAAAAGCCCACGTGGGCCTCCCTCCTCATGCTGCTGCCTCCTCCAACAGCAGAGATGTCCCTCCTCCAACAGCAGAGATGTCCCTCATCTCTTGCATGTACCTATCGTCTCTCTCTCTCTCTCTCCCGCTCTCTCCTATTCGATTCTCCCAAATCCATCTCACTCCCTTGATCTATCACTTCTCCCTAATTGATTCTCTCTCTCTTTACAGCAAAAACTTTTTTTATGTCTTCCTACCAAAGAACCCTACCCTAGTCCTTCTGCATTTTCCCGAAGCCTCTTCAAGATGAGTTTCTCTCTCTAAAACCCTATTTCTTCATAACTCTGGTATTGTGCTTTCCCTCTCTACATCCCTCTCACTTCCGTATCTGTGGTCTAAAACCCAACAAAACCCCAGTTCTATTCTCTGTTTCTGGATCTATTAAATATCTCTTGTTATCGCCATAACCCTTTAATCATAGTTTTAGTAGTAAAATCATAGTTACAGTGTTGTCATGGATGCATGAGAAGCCTCTTACTTTTTGGTATTGAATATTGGAGTGACTCATTTCTTTGGGTTTAGTTCTATTTTTTGATGGATCGTGGCTTCTAATGCATCAATTTTTCTATATTTAGTTTTCTTTTTTCCTTTTTTTTGTCTTTTTTTTTTATTTTTTTTAAATTTTTTTTATTTTAAATTTTGATGTTGTTTTATTAGTTTGGGTTTTGGAGTTATGACGTACAACTTTGTCTTACTTTGTTTTTTTTTTTTTAATATTTTGGTGTTGTTTATTTTATTCTTATAATTACTCTCATACATGAAACATTTTTTGTTAACCAAATTATGTGTGTTTGCTCTTTAATTAGTTACTTTATTTTCAGTTAGAGTTGTGAGCATTGTAGCAATTCACCTCATATTTGGGGTTTTGGGTTTGGACTCCTAACTTGCCAAACTGAGTAAAGAGGTGATTGATTTAAGTACATATTGGAGCTTCTTACCAAGTCTCTCTCTCTCTCTCTCTCTCTAGGACCCATTGTCCAACGGCCAAAATCCAAGGCTTATTAAGGACGCTTCTCTCTCTCTCTTGCTCTTTTTCTCTCTCCGTCTCTTGAGTTTGTTGGGAAAAGAGGGAGAATTGAGAAAGGGGGAGGGAGAAGTTCATGCATCAAATTTCACACAAAAAATACAATAGGATTTTTATAGGCACATCAATTTCTTTCATCAAAGCTCATATGGATATTACCTATGCATATTTCAATGCAAAGTAGTTTAGTTTCAATTAATATTTTATTCCAAAAAGGGGAAAACATTAAAAATTATTAAAAAAAATAACATTGCTATATGTCTCTCTAGTTAATCAAGCACTATTACCTAGAACTTCTTGTACATTCCAACAAGTAATCAAACATAGATACCCAGAACTTCCTAATATTCCAACAGGTTGTCAAACACAGACGCCCATAACTTCCTTCTGGAGATCGTCTTTCTTCCCAGCAAAGAACAACTTCCAATTTTCAATGAACTTTCACCTTCCAGTTATCAAACATGCCCTGAGAGTGAATCACTAAAAATGGCTAGTTTCTTTTTTTGCCTCCTTGGCCAGGGTGTTAGTGACTGCATTGACCTTCATCCAGCCATGCTGAAGACGATTGCAAGATGACTGAAAAAGTAAAAATATGCGGTCAAACAAGTGCTCTAGTCTCCATGGGTATTGGGCTAATGACGTAGAAGCTCACAAATCACATTTTTGGAGTCCCGTTCCACAAGGAGGGAACCTTGCGTAGGGTCAAATCTCTAAAGTCCTTCAAGTAGAGCGATGGTTGCTGCCGTCGTTGATTAAAAAATGGCAATATAGAAGGAAAGCAGGGTTTAACCCATAGTTATCAGGATCGCCTGCTTTTGTAGGTGATTCTATGTGCGATCTCGATTTTGTCACTCCCGGGATGGATCTCTTTGGGATCTCAGGTTTTTGGCCTTCAGGACCTCCCCTTTTCAAGGGAACGAGTTTCTTTTAAGTAAGTGTTTGTGTTCCAGGCTACTCTAGGATCTAATTCCTGAGTGATATGGTTCTCGGTCCTAAGCATCATGGGATCTAGATTCTATTACATTGGAACACAAGGATCACCATATATTGCATCCAAATTCCCTGCGATCCCCCAAAATGGATGCTCCTTCTTCCTTTGATTGTTTAGTAAGCAGTAATAAAAATAAAATTATTTCATGCGTATATAGTTTTGGGCTATATTTTCTTACGCATAGCTTTTAAAAGAAAAATATGGCAGCAGTGCAGCTTAGATTTTATACTTAGAAGTATGAAGGTCATAATTTATTTAGTGAATGGATTTACTACTGCATTAATATAATGAACTATGCACTACTTTATAGTTTCTTATTTTTTGTGGATAGTTTTTTAAAGTTCCTTATTTATTTAATGGAATGTTAAGATTATATATTATTAATTTAACAATGTTGGGAACTACCCTTTAAATCCAGGGAGCATATTTAAACTTAGACGAGGATCTCATTTTTCAAGTAAATGGATCTCGCTTTTATAAAACTTGTCCCTCGCTCCATACTATGTTGGATCATTTTTCCTATTGCGCTTCCGAGGGTAAGAAACTCAAAAACTTGTGCTTGCAAGCTTTGTTTCTAAAGTAGAGGATTTCACTCCCCAATAGTATGACAATCAATCCCATCTAATAGAGGAACTCGATCCCCAGCACAAGTGGACCGTTTTCCCAATGTTTGAGGCTGTATGGACATCAATCCCAAATAGGGATCTATGGGATAGCTTCGATCTACCAATCCTGCCCTTGATCCCAGAACCATTCCTAATGCCGTTCCAACAACTTTGGTTTGACCATGAGGATATTTAAAAATACTACAGAATCCAACGGGGTCCAGGTTTCCAATTGTACAACCATCTATGATGAGTTTGACCGTCCATTGGTCAAGAGGATTCCAAAGGGTGGCATAGCGATAGGCATAGGTCTAAAGGACACAATGGAATGCCAGCTTGTCGATTTGTCTGCCACTGAGGACTTAAGGTCTTTGCAACCTTTGGCCCAGATTATAGCAAGTGATTTTACCATCTGAGGTGGCCTTGGCATTTTCTTCCTTTCCTTCAAAACCTTTTGTTCCTCTCACACCAAATAGCCCAGATGGTGGCCATGGCTGAGGCTCATGAGAATAAACCAGTGGAAGGGTGGGTGGAAAAGAAGGCCCTCAATAGTTTCTGAACCGATTGTGGAGTCACCTGATTCTACTTTAAGAAATGTTGTTAGGGTGCGTCAAAGTTGGCTGACCTCCTGGCAGTGCAAGAATTGGTTGCTGGTTTCTTTCATTATTTTGCACTAATGCATCATTTTGGGAGGTGGAAACCTCTCATTTGCCAGAGGTCAATGGTTAGAACTCTATTAGACAAAAGCAATTAGTTAAAAGCTTGAACCTTGGGTGGAAGAGGGTAAACGTATTCATTATCACCGGAAGTGTCGAGCTAGGGGTCAGTGAGTGGTAGGAGGAGGATACTGAGAATTTTCTCGACTGTGTGGGGTTGAAATCACTTATGTGCCCCTACTCTTGGTAGTCTTGGTAGAAATATAGCTTTGTAGCAGTTCGACCATTGCAGCAAGTTCCTGGAGTTCATAATGGCATATAAATCTTCTGGAGATAGGGTTACAATCAACGGCACCTCCCACTTCCTTGTATGAATGGGCCACCTTGTCATCCGGGAGGCTACTTGAAAGATGTCTACGGATATTCTATGTCACACCCACAAAATCTTTCCAAACTCACAATCTATCTCCAATGTTCACCTCAAATGACATATTTGTCATAAGTTACGACAACTGATTCCATTTCATAATAGGGAATTTGAAATGCAACTGTAATAAACTACCAACCACAAATAGTGTGTCAACCAGTGTTTTAAAAAACGCCGAGTCGAACCGGACTTGCCCGGTTCGACTCGGAAATCGCAAAAAGTGGATCGTATCGGCTAAAAAATCGGAAATCGTCCGGTTCTAGAGAGAACCGGACGATTCTATACAGTGACTCACCGATTCACTGTACAGAATCGACGAGTCCGAACAGTGAATCGGCGAGTCCCGTACGGATTTTTTTTTTTTTTTTTTTTTTTTTTTTTTTTTTTTTTTTTTTTTTTTTTTTTTGTTTTTTGTTTTTTGTTTTTTGTAATCCATGATAGATTTTTTTGTAATACTTGATCGATTTTTTTGTAACCCAAGATCGAATTGTTTTTGTTTTTTTGTAATCCATGATCGAATTTTTTGTTTTTTTGTAACCCATGATAGAATTTTTTGTAATCCATGATCGAATTTTTTGTAATCCATGATCGAAATGTTTGTTTTTTTTTCTTGTAATCCATGATTGAATTTTTTTTTTTTTTTTTTTTTTTTGTAACCCATGATAGAATTTTTTGTAATCCATGATCGAATGTTTTGTAATACATGATTGAAATGTTTGTTTTTTTTTTGTAATCCATGATCGAAATGTTTGTTTTTTTTTTTGTAATCCATGATTGAATTTTTTGTTTTTTGCTTTTTTTGTAACCCATGATAGAGTTTTTTGTAATCCATGATTGAATTTTTTGTAATCCATGATCGAATTGTTTTTTTCTTTTTTTGTAATCCACGATTGAATTTTTTGTTTTTTTTTGTAATCCATGATCGAATTTTATGTAATCCATGATCGAATTTTATGTAATCCATGATCGAATTTTTGTAATCCATGATTGAATTTTTTGAAAATTTGTGATTTTTTTTTTTTAATCCATGATCGAATTTTTTTTTGTAATCCATGATAGAATTTTTGGAAAATTTGTGATTTTTTTTTTTTAATCCATGATCAAATTTTTTTTTGTAATCCATGATAGAATTTTTTGAAAATTTATGATTTTTTTTTTTAATCCGTGATCGATTTTTTTGAAAATTTGTTATTATTTTTTTTTAATCCATATTATTCAAAGAGAAAATGAGAGAGATGATGATTCTGAGGCCACCCTATCCCAGCCATATTATTCACATATCGAGTCCCAACAGTAATAGTGTAGGGATGAGGACGACAGTGCAGGTGAGCATGAAGGATAGACAATCTTCGGGGATTTTAGATTTGGGAACACAACAAAACACTAACACTCAGGGATTTGAGAATAGTCAGACGCCTGCTAATATTGATGATTCGTTTTTAGATCGAATCAATGAATTGTTAAACGAATTCAATCAATGGCACCAGCGTGACCAAGAAGAACAATAACGTCGTCTATCATTTTATTTTTAGATCATATGTTACTAATTTTATGCTTTATTGTAGTCCATGTATGTTGATATACTTATTCCATGATAATTATATGTTTATCCTTTTGTGTGATGTAAATTAAATGCTGAATGGCGGTTCATGCAGGGAAAGAACATATCAATATTCGCATATTTATTCAAAAACATGAAAATTCTTAATGGAGTACCCTCATTTCTTATTGAATTCCTAAAAAACAATATTTATAATGAATTTTAATAATTTTTTCGGATTTTTTTTAAGCTTTATTCTGACCGATTCACCCGATTCCCAATCCGGATCGCTGATTCGCCGATCCGGATCGGTTTTTTGGAAGCCCGATCCGGGTCACCGATCCTTTTTTTAAACCATTGGTGTCAACAAATCTAGATGTAATAAACTAACAACCTCAATAGTAAGATAAGAGAAATAGGATTTCCAAAAATCCATATATAAATGTCAATGGCTGAATGTGGGTAGCACATGGCTCCACTTCCAATGCCATAAACTCCAAGTAGTCAAATCCGCAAGCAGTTAAGCACAAGTCCACATTCACATTCCATAATAGAGAGAAAATTAAATTGATGCCAAAGTAACAATTTAGTCTTCATCTTCTTTGTTATTGGTTTCTATTCCAACACCTTCATCCGATTCCAGGCCACCATTATTAGAATCCTCACATTCTTCAACATAGTGACCCTCCTCTTCAGTCTCTTCTAAATCGGTCTCCTTGTCCTCTGTGAACGTGGCTATGGAGTGCCCTTGAATCTTGGTGGGGGGGTGGTCCAAAATAAAACCTCACATGGGCTTTTTTAGACCAATCAGGATGAGGGAGTTTCAATTCATTGCAATCTTAGGAGACCCTTGTATTTGGTGTATGTTGTGATGGCTGTCATGGGTGCTTTTTCAAGGGATCTGATCATCTACATTTGGTTTGAATCTCCCCTTCACATTTTTTTTTTTTTTTTTTGTGAATTTAGTTCATAGTGGAAACATTAGCAGCTGTCGTCGCTTCTACTGGAATTTTCAGTGAGATCAGTGACCTTTTTGTGTTCCATAGTGTGGGCAATTACATGGTTATCTGCCAGTTTTAGTTGTTTTACCTTTAGTTAATATTTGAATATTACTGATTAATGTGATTGTTCTAATGGTACTTAGTTGCATTGGTTACATACTGTGAAATAGATTTGATAACAAATCTCCCATCAATCAATAGAATGATTAGTTTTTAACTTGGATTTAATTTTGAAGCTCTATTTCCCTCATAAAAGTCTGGTTTCATGGAAAATGGATGTTGTAGATAAGCTAAATTTGATTTGCCCTCTACAGGAATCCTGCGACATTTCTTCATGCCTATACATGCCTTCCTCTTTCATACTCTACAAGACAAGCGACAGGTGCTATATTGCAAGATGTGGCTGACTCAGGTGTCCTATTTGCCATATTGATGTGCAAGCACAAGGTTTGGGAAATGTAACTTTCTTGTCTCATTGGTTGTATTGGACTCTGTGGAAAGTAGTGACTTTTTAAGTCATGGTCCTGAGCTGATATATTGCATATGAAATTTTATTAGGCAACATAATGAAAATTGTAGTTACTTCTTGTAAATAATTAAGGAAGAGATGTTCTTTGATTGTTTATTGTTGCTTTCTGGGGAGACCAGGGGCTTTACTTGGTGTTCTGTTGTATACATTGAACACAAATTGCATGCACTTAATATGTTCATCCAAGACATTGCCGCCAGCTTGTCTCTCACTTGAGCATTTGTAGTTCTGCAATTGTCTGGTTTGTAAGTTGAGACAATGGCTGAAGGGTGAAACTGAATGTCAATACATGCACGAGAAATGCCCAAATATGGATACTGAATGGATGTGGTGAATAAGATACGACATCATTTCCTAAAATCCTGGATATGGATACAGATACAGTTATTGTATTCAATCCATTGCTATATACGCACACATTCACACCCACACACAAACACCAACAGTCATATGTACAGACATATATACTGTTGAAATTGTTGAATAATTGTACACAGTATATAATATTAAACACACATCGTTTATCTTATTCCTTGTGCTAATATTATATTCATCATGTTTTATTTATGTTGCATTATAGGTTCTAGATGTGGTTTTAAAGTATTCACATGATATTTTTAATGTACCCTAATATGTATAGGGTGGTGGCATGCTACCACCCTAGCGCATGGTCGGGTGCCCTAAACATATTGTTGGATGTTCTTTGTCTGAAAATTTTCGGATCATCTTTAATTCACCTTGTGAACAATTTTAAATTAAAATGCTTTCGAGTCCTTAAAACTCTAGATTTTATTAGCTCTTAAATATACAGTCCAGAGTTGATCTCTGAGGGGGTTTGATTTGGGGCATGTTTGAACAAAGTCATTTTTCTTTGAAATTGATCTTATGGATGAACAAAGATGATCTGCATATTTTCGGATCAAACAAATCTCCCAACAGTGTTTTAGGCACCCGAGTCGGGGTAGCGATTCTGTTTCGGAATCTCAATTCCATGTTTCCTAGGACGAAACTCGATTCCAAAAGAAAGGAATCATGTTTCCAAGTTTCTCGAAATGCGATTCAACTTAGTTTATGAATCTCGGTTCCTGGAAGCTTGGAATCAGGATTCTATATTGTAGACTTTATGATTCTTAGCTTCACAACAATGCGATTCTGCTTGTGTGAAACGATGATTACAAATTTTTAGGAATCGTGAATCCATGTTGTTTGGAATCAAGATAATATATCGTAGACATCGTGGTTCTTAGCTACACTACAATGCGATTCTACATGTGCAAAATGTTGATTCCAAAAGTTTTAAATATGGGGAATATGTGAATTTTTTTATTTTCTTGTTTTCAAATTTCTATAGTTGTATTTAACAACTCTTACCAAGAATAAATATTACTAAAAATAGTTGTTATTTCAAATTTAATAATTTTTGGTAAACGCTTTGGGTACTAATGTGATATTGTTTAATATATGATGGGTACCAAGATATGTACCACTGCCTTTTTTCAAGTAGGATAATAGGATAAGAATATGTGCGAAGTACCCTAGTGTTTCAGGTTAAATTAATCATTAAATATTAGAAATTAACTTAAAATTGAATAACTCAATTTTCAAAAGTCAAAACTACATTCAACAAAGAAGAATTTCTATGTCATCTACTTATTTTATAATTCAAGGAAAGGAGATGGAGGGAGCTTGCCCTATTTCTCATTAGTTGTATGCCGTAAACCAGCTCCAGGCCTTGTAGGCGAAGGGTTGTTGATAGACCGAGTCCATTGTATGAAATTGTTGACATTGGTAATTGAACTAAATATATACAGACCAATATTCAATCTTGTAGTAATGATAAAATTTAAATCTTTTATGAATATTTCTCTCATATACAGGAGGGGATTGTGCGCAATTCCAGTATTGGGAGAATCTCGATTCCTGAATGGTGAGAATCTTGATTCCAAGTTGATGGGGATAATGATTCCAGAATTTTAGGAATCACAATTCTATAGTTTTAGGAATCACGATTCCGATCTCATTGGATCGCGATTCCAGAATCTACTGAACTATGTGGGTCAGGTGCAATTCCATACTGGTATGAAACTTGATTCCAACATAAAGGGACATCAATTCTTACAAGTAGGAAACACGATTCCTATTTTATTGGATTGCGATTCTGATATATTGCGAATTAGGGTTCGTAATTTCGAATCGTACGAACAACGATTCCAAGATTAGGAAACATCTGATGCACACGATTTTGTGATTCTAATTCTTGAAACGATTCGGAATCACTGGTGTTTCCAAGAACTATTTGGTGACCACCTAATTGTTTTCCATGTATACTCAGATGCACACTTTAGGGGATGCCCGTGAAAAGGCTGCCGTGCATGCCTGATCTTACCAGCACCGTCCTGACGTTCTTTGCCAGTTTAGAGACTAAAAATCCAAGCCCAACTTCCTATTGTTAGGAAAATTTTGGGTAGGCGACCTTCTCAGTACATGGCATTAGGCTTAGATTCTTTGGGTGCTTCGGGTGGGATGTGTGTCATCTGGGTCTCCACAATCCATGCCTTAGCCTCTAGCTCCGTAGGCCTCTTCTCCAGCACCATTTCTTTCTCTAGGATCTTTGACAACTTCCTTTGAAATGCTGTCCCAACAGTGCGGACTCAGACCCGTCTTCTGGGACGAATTGAACAGCATGGCCAACTCTTCTCTCGGTCCTTGGGTTATTGGAGGAGACTTTCAATATCATTAGATGGAGCCATGAATTGAATTGCCACCGCAACATTTCAACATTTGTCTGATTTTTCCCATTTCAACTCACATAATCATCTGATAGACATACCTCTTAATGGCTCTTTCTATACTTGGTCCAACCACTCCTCTAACCCCACTCTTTCCAAATAGAAAGAAAAGTTCTTGCAACACATTCTTACTCCCTAACCAAACCCACCTCTAACCCAAATCTATACTCATGGACATTATCCCTAGTGCTCGTGGCCCAAAACCTTTTGGATTTGAACACTTTCGGCTTGAGGACCCCTCCTTCAATAGCCTGATCTGTAATTAGTGGTCTTCTTTTTCAGCCTTCGGCTGGCTAGGATTTAGGTTACACAAGAAAATCCGGTTGCTTAAAATTTTCATTAAAATTGAAGTCAGAAGAATCCTGCTAACTTTTCCAATTCCAAGAACTCTCTTCTTCAAATGATTTCCAACCTTGACAACCTCGAAGAAATCCACTCCTAACTCCCACAGCGATTTGCAATCATAATAATGCCAAATCTAAATATCTCAAAACTCTTAGGAGAGAAGGAATCGTTTAATACCAGAGGCCTAGGGGCAAGTGCCTCACGACAAGAGACAAAAATATTGCTTTGGTTTATTGGCTCGCCCACTATAGAGGCTGGCCGAACCAGTGTTTTAAAATGCGGGATGCGGCCGAAAGCGGTGGCGGTGCCGCTGTAGCGATGCGACTCGATGCGGTGCATCGTGGCGATGCGGCCTATAAATTTTAAAAAATTCTAAAAAATCTAAGAAAAAAGGTTAACGCATAGAAAAAAATATAGAGGTGATATATGTGATAGTAGGTATTTAGTTTATTCCTTAACTCCAAAAGTGTTAGCTGTCGGAGATTCTGTATCTACTATCCCACGATAGAAACTAGAAACTTGAAACTAGCTTCATCAAACATTCAATCAACAATCGTAATCACAAATCAACAACTACAAACTTTAGACTTTAAAGTTACAAAACCCTACAAATTAAAAAAGTCCATGAAGATTAAAGAGTTCTAAAGTCATGCTCAAGAAGAGTCAATGTAGTTATCATCATTTCTCAAGTCTTGAGAGTGAGATTCTAAATTTCAATTTTTCAAATACTAATAAGAGAAGTCATCTTGAAAGTCTTCATGTGCATCATCATCACTATCATCCTCGGCCGCCTTTATGTATTCTCCTTCCTTGGTCTTCTCTGAGTCAGCCTCCTCCTCCTCGACCTCTGGAGCTGAACTGCGACTAGACCCAGCTCTACTCCTTTGTGCTTTAGTGTTAGACCGTTCTTCTTCATTAGCCCTTGTGGCTACCTCGATATTAAGCCATGTAAGATCCTCACCCCATTGTTTCAAAAAGCGGACTGCCTAGCTCTTGAACGGCTGTTGAGGCGATTCTGGGGGCCTGGGCGCATCGCTCAGGCTTAGATGCAAAAAAAAAGCTGTAAACTCTGGGTGCCCGCCTAGGCACCCAAGAAGCTGCCTAGGAGGCCACTCAGGAACTGCGCCCCGCCTAGAGGTGGAAAACAGTTCGGTAGGGGCATTTTTTATCCTTTTCTTTTTTATACTAAAGGGCCAAATTTCTTGTTTTTAGATTTATTTGTAACCTAAAATATATTAAAGACCATTTTAGAGAGAAAAACCCCAAATAACTAATTTTTGATGATTTCTTTCGGATTGAAGGGTTTCTTAAAGTTATGAGAAATTGATCAAAACATCATCCATTGATATTATATTTAATTTGTGATATTTTATAAATCTATTAGAGGGTTTTTTAGAAGATTTTGAGTCTTTAGAAGCATCTTTGAGGTGGAAGTTTGGAGATTGAGTAATCAAAGTAGGTGATTTTTTTTTTTTTGCTTGTATAAGTTGTATTATTTTGAGATATCTTCTTCAAGATCTAATAGGAGTGGTGATCCTGATTATAAATATGGCTACAACCCAGATCCTAATGATAAAAATTGCATAAGATGCAAGTTTTGTGAGGAGGATACAAAATGAGGCATAAACCGGTTCTAAAAACGTCTTGTTGATATCAGGGGAGATGTTGCCCAATGTAAAAAGACTAATGATCCTGTTAAAGAGGAAATAACCAATGTTTTGAGTAATAGTAAAAATGAAAAAAGATGAGAGATTTGCCTTCATAGCAGAGATTAGGTTTGGGGTTCAGGTCAGTTATGATGATGATAGTAGTGATGAGGATAGGGAGGGATGTCAAGGTGTAGAACAATCCATTATTAGGGGAAAGGGAAAGGGAATTGCAATTGCTTCTAGTTCTGGTTCTAGGAGTAAGAAGCCTCGGATTAGAGGCCCTAGGGATAGTTTTTTGCCCCGGCCAGACCCTGAGGTTGCAGTAGAGAAAACAAAGAAGCAAACCACCATTGAAAATAGAATGAAGAAGAAGAGAGAGATAGAGCTCCTTTTTATATTGCTGCATGGTTTTATGAGGCGAGCATTCCTTTCAATACCGCTCGCCTAAACAGCTTCTATGCCTTGGTAGAGGCAATTGGCCAACTTGGGCTTGTCCTGAGATGAAACCCCCAACACCATATGAGCTTTTAGAGCCTCTTTTGAAAAAAGTGGTGAGTGTCACGAAGGATACTGTAGAAGTTAAGAAGGATGCATGGGCTCAGTATGGAATTTCTATTATGACTAATGCTTGGAGTGATAGGAAGAGAAGAAGTTAAATGAATTTACTTGTGAATTGTCCTTTAGGGACTGTTTTTTGAGGTCTATTGATGCATCTGATTATAAGCCCATTACATATTCCAAGTTATAGAGAAGGGAATCAAGGAGGTTGGGGAGCATCTTGTTGTAAAGGTTGTCACAGACAATGCTGCTGTTAATGTTGTTGCAACTAATTTGTTGCAGCTAATTTGTTGCACATAGCTTATCCTAGAATCGTTTGGACACCATGAGCAGCACATTGTATCGACCTCATGCTTGAGGCTCTTGGCGGTTTAACTGAGATATCAGGTGCAGTGAAAAAGGCAAAGTCACTTACAAATTTAATTTATAGCCACCATCTCACCCTCAGCATGATATGTAGATTTACAAAGAAGAAAGAGATTGTGAGGCCTAAGGTCACGAGATTTACGACCTGGTACTTATGCCTAAATAGCATACATTCGAGGAGAGTGCAGTTGAGGCAGCTGTTTACCTCAGATTGACTGGAGAGCATGCAAGTGGTCCAAAGATCAGGTTGGGAAGAAGGTGAGAGATATTATCCTTTCCAAGGCTTTTGGGCGAGGGGTGAAGGATGCCCTTAAGGTATTTTTTTCTCTTATCAAAGTCCTTCGCATGGAGAAATGCAAAAGAGAGATAGCCCAAAATTTTGATGATGATGAGAACCGCTACAAGTCTGTTTGAGAGATATTGATGACAAGTGAGATAGGCAGCTACATCGGCCATTGCATGCAGCTGGTTATTATTTGAACCCAGCTTTTTTCTATGTTGACAAGGATATATACACAAATGACACAATTATGACTGGATTTGATAAGTGTGTAGATGTCCTAGTCCCTAATCCTGATGTCCCGGATATTATATGTGTTGATGAGCTGATAAATTACAAGTGCTCATTAAAGTGTTTTGGGAGTCCAATGGTAATGAGGCAAATGACCAAAATTGATCCAGGTAGTAATAATAGTATTTAGTTCATCAAGTTCAACTGTTCAAGTAATCAAGTTTCATTTTTATAATTTTATTATTTATTTATGATTTTATTTTATATCTTTGCAGCCAATTAGTGGAGCTCACATGGGTGTAGCTCTCCAAATTTACAAAAGTTGGCCATTCGGATCTTAAACGTAACCACTTCTTCATCCTGTTGTGAGCGCAATTGGAGTACTTTTGAAGGGGTAAGGCCGTAAGGGTAATTTATATAATTATATTAATAATACATGAACTATAGATTTTAATTAGTTTCATTTGATTTTGTTAGATTCATACAAAGAAAAGGAACGTGCTTGAATCAAAGAGGCTCAATGACCTAGTCTATGTCAAGTATAATCGATTCTTGAAGGACAGGTTTGCTAAGAGAGATAAGAGAGACCCCACAAGATCAAAAAATATAGACAATACTATGGAGTGCTTAGTTGATGATGATGAGGTCGAGGGGCATGAAGGATTGACATGGGACATGGTCATGGATATTTCAGGGACATCAGCCGACCCTCCTAGGGCCACTAGATCTTCTGCACAGAGGACAAGGGTGGAGGAAGAGGACGAAAAAGAGGCAGATTCAGAAGAGACATAGGAGGATGACCAATATGTCGATGAGGGTGACGACTCCGATAAATATGATGCAAATGCAGTTGACCCTACTTTTTCTGATGATGAATGATGAATGATGAATAATGATTAAACTTTGGACATTAATTGAAGATTCTTTTGAGTCTACGAGTATTACTTCCATTTTTATTTTCTTCCTCTTGGTTGTGTATTGTGGATAGTGGATTTGTAGTTCCACTGGTTTAGTATTTGGTAACTATGGTTTGGTAATTTGGTTGGTAAATTTTAAGTTTTAATTGGATGTGGACCGACTTATGGTTATGCGTGTGGAGTGTGTGCTAATGTGTAGTATACTTTGAATTCTGATATGTTCGAAATACCTAATTCTTATATTTTATACAATATATATACTGTTAGAGATTGTAGAATCCTTTTTAGATTCAACCTGGATCTCGAAGGCTGCTTAGGACCCACGTAGCACTTTTTGAAACACTGCCTCACCCTCAAACACACGCTCTGGTTGTGGATCCATGATCAATCAACTTCATGCAATTGAATAGGGTTGAGCTGCACGTGCTTTTAATACCTCTCCCTAAGGCGCTCATTATACCGCACATAAATCAAATCATTCAACTTCTTCTGCACCAACCTATTTCTTTTCTTGTTATGGAGCTATGGTAGAAAATTGAAATTAGATAAATTAGATTTTAGAAAATTAAAATCCAAGAAATAAGGATTAAGGAATAATGACTTACATGCTCAAATGCACTCCAATTGCATTTACATGAGCTACATGTAAGATTCAACACTTGAATAGCGAGACGCTGTAGATTTAGTGTCTCGTTTCCATATAATGCCCACCATACAGCGATATAATATTTTATAATTTAGATTATAGATAAAATTAAGGATAAATAATAGAACTATACATAAAGCCATAAACAAGGAAGTGTTTTGGGCCTTTACCTAGATCTGTAGTGTCCCTGTTTTGAGTAGCAATCTCTCTCCCTAAGTTTCTCAAGTCTAACTTGAACTTAATTAATTCTTGGCTCTGGATCTCATCTTGGATATCTTTGTCAGATACTAACCTCTCAAGCACATCTAAGAATCCACCATTTATTACACGATCTGACTCAATGTATGGGTGCTTGTAGTGAAGAGATGAATTTAGAAAGTAGCCGGCCGAATGGAGGTGCCTGTAAAGCTGGTTATCCCATCTCCTATCAATAATTTCAAGTATAACCTTGGATTTATTTTCATCATCCTTCAAAAAAAGTTTTATCTCTACTTTTGTCCTAGTCATTGCCTCATGTATGTTGCCCATGGCGGGATTCACATCACCATCAATCAGTCGAAGCACTTTCACTAAAGAGCCAGCCACCTCCAATGCAAGAATTATTTGATTCCAAAACGATGTATTCAAAATAATTTGTTCAGCCTTCTCCCATCCCGATGCTTTGACCATTTATAATTCCATTGCTCTGAAGCAAACATGGTCCTCAAGGCACTTTTTTGCTTGCCTAGGCTTCGAAGAGTGAGAAATGATGTGGCAAATCTAGTGATACCCGGTCTCACTAATTCTCTCTTCTTTGTAAAAGTCCTCATCATGCTTAGGACCATGGTGTGATTGTAAATAAATTCAACAACAAACATAACTTTTGAAATCACCCTACTAAATAAAGATGTACCTATTTCCTTAAGCATAAGATTAACACAATGAGCTGCGCAAGGAGTCCAAAACATATGCTTTCTCTTCTAAGTCAACAAATGCCTAGCTGCAGCATAATTGGCACCATTGTCAGTGACAATTTGTACCACATTTTCTCCCCAACAAACTCTACATTCTCATCCATCTAGCCACATAAGTATGTAGCATCATGTGACTTATCTGATGCATCAATAGACTTAACAAAAAAATCCTTGTTGGATAGTTAACCAAAAAATCAATGAATGCCCTCGACTTCCCATCGAACCAACCATCACACATAATAGTGGCCCCATATTTCTCCCACCCTTCTCTTTGAGAAATCAAAATTTTGTTAACATCAGATACAACATCCTTCAATAACTCCCTAACCTCATGTAGTGAAGGAGGAATAAGTCATGGGCCATACATGCAAAACTATCGAGGGTTATAGTATTAAAAGGAATGTTGGCTATGTAAAGCTACGTTGCAATGTACTTACTTACCGACTTCCTCTGTTCTTTCTTGTATCGATTGTTAATTGTGGTTAGTTTTATTTTTTTCCCTCTCCTGAACCACAATTTTGGGGTTAGGGGTGAAAAAAATATCCATTGACCCCTTAGAGAGAGCTGTTTTTTTTCCAACACTACCACCAATATTTACAACTCTCTCTCTTTAGATTGGAGCTGGAGTACCCCTTTACCTCATTGCAGCTTCTGATATATCATCATTAGCAACATCAAATAATTGCACCTCATCAAGTAATTATTATTTTTTTTCATTTTTTCCTTCTCTTTTTATTTTTTTAAGCTATTCATGTATTCTCGAGTCTCTCTTTTTATCTTTTCCGTATCTTATGGGCACGCTCTTACATTCCCAGAAATACCGGTTAAGTGTTCTTTTTATCGAAAAATACCCACCCAAATAAGTATTTCCACAAAACATACAAATCACACAAGTTTAATCTTTCGGATTTTTAAGTTTGGCATATTTTCAAGCCTGATCTTTATTACTAGAAGATTGGGAAGAAGACATTGCCCCAAAAAAAAGTATTATTGTAAACAGAAAAAACAATTACCGGTTACTTAAAGCAAGTATCGATTTCTTCACGACCCTTAAAACCCTCAATTTGTCGTCACAAGTTCACTTAAACTTCCACAAATCAACACCCAAAAGGTACAAATCAATAACCAAGTATCAACAAATGCATAAATCAAAGAACTTCAACAAAAAACATTTTCACCCAAATTTTTCTTTTGATTCAATTAATCACAAAAAAGCCACGAATGTGGCTGAAAATTGTTGTTTGGGAGGGTTTAATACCCCCCTAACTCCTTTTCCCCAAATTTTGAAGGTCAAAAAGACCATTTTACCCATTCCCAAGGGGTATTATTTTGAAAAACTTTTACGGAAAATTATGCGGCATGATGCGGTCTGATGTGCTATGCGGCTTTGAAGCGGCGCATATGCGGTCACATCTCTCCAAACCGCATATGTGGTGCCAAGCACATAGCGCATGATGCGTCCGCATTTTAAAACACCGGTTCGAACTCCATCAACCAAATCTCTATTGACTCACATACCTTTTTTAAATCAATTGATATTGAATTTGCTACTATCCTTTCAAAATCTCTTCATTGCTTATTATGGTCACCCACAGATGGCTGATCTCTCCTTCTTGACCTCAATCCTAACTCGTGCTTGGGCTCTCATCTGACCCTTCCAATTTGAGGAAATTAGGGCTGCGATGACTTCAACTTGGTAAAGATAAAGCCTCTGGCCCTGACGTCTTCGTCCATGAATTTTACCACAAGCATCCTCAACAGAGACATGACAATATCTTCATAGCCCTTATCCCCAAGGTAGAGGGAGCCGATAACCACAAAGGACTTCAGGCCTATTATCCTTCTAAACTCTTCCTACAAAACTCTCTTCCAAATCTTAACCTCCAGACTTAGGACTATGCTAGAGCAAATCATCTCCGGAGCCAAAGGGTCTTTGTCCACAACAACCAAATTCTCCATAGTTCAGTTGTAGCCCGACGAAGCCATCATAATTGCTCCAAAAAACCTGGTCTCATTCTCAAGCTTGAATGGTGAAAGGCTTACGACCATGGTGATTGGTCTATCCCAATCCTTGTCCTCTCCAAGATGGGTTTTCACCAAAAGTGGATACAGTGGATCCATGCTTTCATGTATACCACCTCTTTCTTTGTCCTTGTCAATGACACTCTGAAGGGGTACTTTTCCCTAGGACAGGCCTTTGATAGGGGGACCCATTGTCTCTTTTCCTTTTTGCTATTGTCACTGAGATCTTTGTCAGATCCATCTCTAGCCTTTACTATAGTGGCACGTTGGAGAGGTTCAAGACCTTCTCCAGGTCTGGGGAAGACGTATGTCATCTACAATACACAGATGACACTGTTGTCTTCTTTGACGCTTCCTTTGCTCAAATTGACAAACTGTGGTTATTCCTTTGATGCTTCAAACTGGCCTATGGTATGAAAGTCAATATGTCCAAATCCAAACTTACTGGCATCCATGTCCCGAAAGCTCATCTCCAAATCTTAGCGAATAGGCTAGGATGTTCCTCTAACACTCTTCCAACAAAGTACCTAAGGCCTTCTGCTTTTTACTGGGAATCCTAGGAAGGCTCTTCGGGTTCCCATTGTGGGGAAATTCCAAAAAAATTTGGCTTCTTGGAAAGGTGGTTTTCTTTCTCTTGGTGGTAGAATTGCCCTTGTCAAGTCTGTTTTATCATGTATCCCAATCTACACCATGTCTCTTTTCGATATGCCTGCTTTTGCTGTCAATATCCTCAACAGTTTGACTCGAGTCTTCCTATGGTCTTCTGACTTCTCTAAGAGAAAGATTCCCCTCATCTCTTGGAACAAGGTCGGCCAACCCTGAAGAACTGGAGGTCTAGGTATTCGTGACCTTAGACTAACAAACAAAGCTCTTTTCATAAAATGGTGGTGGTGCTTTACCACCAACCACAACTCAACTCCCTTTGTCGTCGTGTCCTCTGCTACAAATATGGCTATGATAATGTCAATTGGTTTCTAGCAGATGATCTTAGAATAGCTACCTCTTCTACCTTTTTCAAATGTCTCTACTCTTGCGAAGAAATATTTATGCCATTGATTTGCTACAAAACCACAAGAAACAAAGTCATGTTCTGGAAACAGCTATGGAATTGGGAATTCCACGCTAAAAGAACTTTGCCTTAACCTCTACTCCCTACCTAGTGACCAGGATGAAACCTTTGCTACTTACTTCAAAATAAACAACGGCCAGCAAATTTGGGCACCCATCTTAGAAGAGCATTGCTGGACCTTGAAATTAATCACTTGCTCAACGTCCTCAACCACCTCTCCACACTCTTCATCAAGGGAGAAAGGCCTGACAAATGAATTTGGTCCAAAGAACACTCTGGGACTTTCTTAGTGGTCTCTTTTTACATGGCCATTCACCCTCACCAACCTTCTACTGCCACGATTCACTATAAAGCCTGGACCATTGAACCCACCCTCCCGGCCCCCCAAAACCAACAAAAAGCCACAACCCAAGAATTCAAGCCTTTTCTCTTGCTTTTCTATTTCTCAAAGAAAATTTACCCTAGATCAACTCCAAATAATAGGTTTCAGCTTTGCCAATTGATGTCATGTGTGCGAGGAAGTGGAGTCTCACTCCCACCTTTTCATCCACTGCCACGTTGCTCAACAGGTTCAGAGCAAACATTTGTGGGACTTCAACTGTTGGTGGGTCACTCCCCCGACCATTGAACTTTTATTATCTGTCTACTTCTCCCCACCTTTTCCTCAACAGGATTTTTTCTTTGGAAAGCATCCATCCAAGCCACTTTATGGTCAATTTGGAAGGATCGAAACTCTCATGTCTCGTGTCTTCCGAGAAGCTAGAAGTACTGCAACAACAATAGCAGAAAAGGCGAGATCACTCACCATCTTCTGAGCTCCTAGTTGCAGATCACTCGGAGGCTTCACAACATCCGACTTCGAAAATATTTGGTTAGAAACCTCAAGCTTCCTCGCTCGAATATATGGACCTGCCACCCCATGGCACCATCAAAGTTGACATAGATGGGTGCTCTTTGGCCGTGTCGTTGTGGAGCTGGAGGCATTTTCTGAGATTCCAATGGTAATACTATTCTCACATTCTCCATCCACATTGGGTACGTAGATTCCAATTGGGCAGAGGCCGCCACTTATACTCGAGGTGCTCAAAAGATATGATCTTAATTGGGGAAACCGCTTAATTAGACTCTCCGAATGTCATCGTATGGGCATCAAGATTTGCTGAACCTTGTTGGAGACTCACCGACATTTTCGACCATGCCCATTCTCTTTGCAGGTCACTTGAAGTCGACTTTCTACATACTTGGAGGGAAAGGAACCGGAATGCTGAACTGCTAACAAAACAGGGGGCACAGTCTACTCCAACCTAGACCCAGCAATGAAAAACTCTCTCCCCTCCTCTCCCCTCTTCCTTTCACCTCTTTCTCTTCTCATCTTTTCTGTCTCTTTTAACTTTTCTCCCTCGCTTGTGCTCCTTTCTCTTCTCCCTTATCTCTTTTCTCTTCTACCTTCTACCTTCTCTCTTTTCTCTTCTCTCTCTCTCTCTCTCTCTCCTCCTCCTTCTCCTCCTCCTCTTCTCTCTTCCTTTCTCTTTTTTCTCTCTACTGCAACACAGACACAACAATGAAAAACTTTGTCTCTCCACTTCCTCTTCACCCATTCTCTTCTCGTCCGTTTACTTTCTTCTAAGTTTAAGCTCTCTCAACTCTCCCAGCTTTGGCGCTCATCTATATCCTCTCTGTCCCTCAACTTTCACTCTCTCCTCTCTCTTTATTGAAACTATGATTTCTATCTACACTCCCTTGCGTTATGTGATCATCTTTTTGTGTGAGCACTTGACCTGTGGGATGCCAACACTCACATCTCGTGAGAATTTTGCAAATTTTATATTAATATGGTTATGTATTATCACTTCATTAAAAAAAGGCAGTTAGACTTATCATATTCTGGATATGTTGTATTATTTTATATACCTACATTTACGTCATAGCATTTTATATTATAAGAATCGTAGATGTGTCTGGTATCAGTATCGGTTAATGCATTATAATGATACCAATTGTTGAGTATATGCTGAAATATCTTCAAATTAAAGAGCATGGGCACAATTTATCGGATGGATGCACTGCCAGGGGATTTGTTGCTACAACGTGCTAGCAATGTACTTCATGGTGGATCATGTTTGAACATTCGTTTGAGGAACCAGCAGTACACAGTAGGTTTCCAAGCTTTGAATATTCTTTTTCGTTTTGTTATTTTGGCATAGTGGAGGACCACTTATTCATTTATGTCTGATTTAGGAATTTGAACACCAAATGTTAACTTCAAGTTTACTGAACTGTTAGATATTTGGCCTCTTGAGTTACATAACCTGTAAGTGAGACATTAAACCCTTGAGCTAGATACCTAGCCCTGCTATAAATTTAGCTCCCAATAGCTAAATTCCTAATCGATGTACCATGTGCAACGACGACGTAAAAACAAACATCACATGTCTTCATCCACTGTGATGTTGCTTGAAACCTTTGGGGCGATCTCTTTCAACTCTTCAATTGGTCGTGGGTGACTCCAACATTGATATCCCATCTCCTATGTTCCCTTCACTTCCCAACATGGTCGAAGTTGGAAATTCTATTGTTGCAGGGCATTTGTGGCTGCCATGTTGTGGGTCGTTTGGGCAGAGAGGAAACAAGAGGATCTTTCAGGGGGAGCAGCAAACTGCCCTCATAGATAGAGTCAAAATCCTGATTATCTTTTGGGCCAAAAACAACAAATACTTCAAGCACCTCTCCTACTCGGACTTCCACCAAGACTGGCAGGCGTTACTGCACTTATGGCCCAGTTGCATCCCTCGTGCTTGTCGTTGGAGACCAGCGGAACCTGGTCTAACTGAGCTCAACTTTGATTGGTGCTCTCTAGGTAATCCTGGCCAGGCAGGTATAGGGGGGACTTATTCAGAGACAAGGACGGGCCGTACCCATCTTTCCTACTTGCGCTTCATCGGACATGCCGACTCCAACATTGCTAAGGCTTTGTCCCTCCTCGAGTGCCCTTCAACCCCTCTTGGAGCTCAATCTTGGTTATCGAGGGGGATTCCAAAAATGTCTCGACTTGAGGTTCAGGGTCCTCACCTTGCCCTTGGAGGTTTGACCACTTCTTTGATGAAAATTTCCAAATTTGGAGGGTTATTCATTTCTTTTGGATGCATACTTGGAGGGAAGCCAACACAGTAGCCGACACCCTTGCTAAAGAGGGAGCTACACAGATGGTAGTTTTGCAGCATGAAATTGCTCTCGGTTCGTGGGTTAAGGTGGGGAAAGAGATTGGGGGGAGGGCAAAAAAAAAAAAAATTTGGATTTTGGAAAATGCTATTGCTATGATTTTTTACCCTTTAGGGTCAGCAGTTTTCTATGTCTTACATTTACCAATTTAAAATTGTGAAATTTGATTCAATTGCAAAGTTCAATCCAATGAAGTGATTGTACATACAAATGCAAATGTGTGTATATGTGTGTTTCAGCTGCATACATATTCTTGTATGTGCGTTTGGACTGCACATATATGAATGTAACTGTGTGTTTGTGGGGTGATCAGCTTCCCCTCTCCGCTTTTCTCTACGACGAATGTAGAGATAAACTTTCTATCCCTTGGTTGAAGTGCTACAATATAGGCCCAAGATCGAGAACACCTAGTTAGAGGGTTTTTTTGACACCAAAACTGGCAAATCATTTTTTATTCATATCTAAGATCAATAGACCAAAAAGGAAATTGATTTGGAGCAAAAATAATGCTCCGTCCTAATTCCCACTTCGAGGATGGTTGTGGAGTGCCAAGTTGTTGGATGATGAGATCTAGGGTTTTAAGGGCTTAAATCAGTTTTTCATTTTTTTTTTTATTTAATTTTTTAAGTTGATCACAAGGTGAACGAAGAATGGCTTGAAAAACAACACTTCATAAAAATTTCTTAAACTAGGTATGCCTGTGCTTTGAAGTGCTACGATATTGGCCTTGCTAGAGATATTGGCTTTGGGATGGGTTAATGATCCTGTGGGACTTAACCCTAGACAATTTATATGAAGTTTTGATTTCCAGTGTTGGTTCCTATCTTAGATGGTGAAGATGATTGTTTTCTTCACTTGAGAAATAATGACTGAATTTGTGCTTGAATCGTCTCCATTTCTGTGGTTTGAAAGCTGACTTCATCTATGCATGAAGGGAGAAGGAACGAACAAATGATAAATAATCATCTCTTCCACATGATATAGCATATAATCATTGATAAAAACAAATGCATATTGCTTACAAAGTTCTAACACTTGACAAGAGTAGGTAAGGAACTCGATGTATGTTTATTGTCCAATATTAAACAAGGTTATGTTCCAGAAAGTAATTGGAGCTTTATTTATCTGGAGGTAGTTTCATCAGTGCTTGTCTCGTACTCTTTGTTTTCCCTTTTTTGGGTTGGTTAGTGTTGGGATCTGAATCTGGGACATAGTGTTCTAAAATTCTAGTACTCAACACTGTGTAACCAATCATGTTAGTGCATGAATTCCCTCTTTCACTTTTTGTATTGTCAATATATTTAACGTTGTCACTCGTGGTGGAAAGGTTTTTGGATGGCTATGTTCATGATGTTTCTTGTTCATGTTTGTTGGAAAGGTTTTTGGATGGCTATGTTCATGATGTTTTTTGTTTATGTCTGTTGATAACCTAAATATTGAATTATTCTATGGCTCTGCATGATACATGGTGTGCATGGATAACTAATAGGTTAAACTTTGGGATAACGTTGATATCATTATACAGTTTTGCTTCAACATTCATGTGCTCCATAAGCTCAAACCACTTGAAGATAGATTTCCTCCCTCTCTATTTTCCCTCCAAAATAATAAATAGTCGCATTAGTTCCTTCTTGTTTTGGCTTCCATTTTTCGATTATTCACATTATCTTGTCCTTGATCATATCCCAATTTTGTACTTCATATGCAAATCTGATGCAGCCTGAAATACTGCTCTCAAGTATCTAGATAAGAGAGACAAGCTTAAAGTTTACAAGAGGAATCGCAGAAGGGCAAAATAGTCATCGAATATGTCCTTTTATATCTTTTATTTATTTCTTGAGTCGTTTTATTTTCTTAGGTGTATAAGTAGTAATTTCTTAGTCTTATATGCCTTTTTATTACGTAAAGTCTTTATAATAAATGACCATGATTAGATTAGATGGATGGCCAATATTAAGTCTTGTTTAGGGTTTTCTTATGTATGAGATATAATCAAGCATAATGAAGGATCATGGTATGGACTTCTATTCAAAACCCTCGAGCAGCAAGTGCTCATTATTTTATCTCTGGTTTTTTAATCTTTCTCTAATTTGGGATATTCCCTTTCTTCTTCTTTGCTAAACCCTTGCCCAAGCTACTAGTTCTGCTCCAAAATCTACGTTATGCTAAGCACTATCTCGTTATATTTCTATTTCTTGGTGGAATAAATTATTTTTTCTTTTCTTGCCTTACTTTATATCCCTTTGGTGTGCAATTGAACGTGTAAATTTGTTCCTTACAGGTTATCAGCCTTGTTGGTGCACAAAAGGCATCCCTACATCCAGATGATATGCTTTTACTTTCCAATTTTGTCTTGTCTTCTGAATCTTTCAGGTATCATTGAAGAAAAAGGAAATATCGCTACATTTGTTCTACTTTCACATTGTTCTGAATCACGTTCACATAGTTGCACATGTATGACAAGTATATTAGAATAGGCAGTTCAATTGATAAACTTATTGCATAATAGCGAAGACATTGGACCAATATATATAATTCTTTTTTAGTCCTTGGACTGTTTTTTATTTGGGATTTTTGTGCCCTAAAGACGTTTCCTCTCCATCTAAATATCACAGCATGATATACATGCAATGCCCATGGGCATACCTCATTCTTGAGCATGGCAATTATAGACTAATGGGACCATGAAATTTCCATGTGTTAAGAAGGCCTACATGCCCAGGATAAGAACATTAAGATCTCATTGATGTTATAAAATTGAGTCAGTGAAACAGATAACTTTTGAGCAATTTGCGTATATATTTTTCTTCTAGGAGTAATGTCCCACATGTGTTACATTAGAACAACCATTATGTCCATGGATATAAAAGGTGCACATGCACTAGATGTACCTTGAAAAAAGAGCAACAATGCTCTCACAGAATGCGACCATGAGGGAAATATGGGAGATATAGTAGAATACACGTGGGATGAATGTTGCTAGTTGTGTAAATTTGGATTTTGGCTTGTGTTCCTCTGAGAGGAAAATTTGGGCATACATTTTGCCAAACAAAGGGACAAATAAGAATGGTTTGGGATATTGGGAGTATGCCGGCATGAGCCTCTGCAGAATCATTGTAATTATGTAATACTTCATCAATTTTACTAAAACAAAAAATTGAAAGATGTGATAAATCTAGTTATGTTGTATTCAGTCGTTGTTTCTTCTGTTCCATTGAAGTTATCATCGAGTTTTAGAACCATATGATGTTCTCCTACCTTTGTGGCGATTCAGCTATCCCATGTACCTGGAGCTGGATGTTGGGTAGATCTCGCTCTCATATAGGGGGTATACGATCCCAACCTTCAGGGATTGCTTGATATATATCACACTCATGTTAGTTGATCTTTTATAAGGGAGCAAGTCTTACATGCCTATTAATTAATAAAAGATGAAGTAATTATATCGCAAAATGATGTTCTATACATTTTTCAAAGAGAAAAGAGATGATTTTACCAGATGGGTCTGGGACCTTTAGAATTTATCTTGCTATCCCAAAAAGTTGGGATCCAGCTCTTCACATGTAGGGATCGAGATCCCTAAAATTCAGGGTTTACAAACAATGACATTGACCATTGGGAGCTTTTAGCCTATCACGATTCCACTGCCTTGATCCCGGTTCCGGTCTCAACAACTATGTGATGTTTTTCGTTTTACTTGCATGAGGTTTTCTGAGTTTACTAGTTTTTTTTTTTTTTTCCCTCAAATGATTGTTCGTATTATCTCACTGTCACTTTTATTTTGCTGATGTTTGCATGATTTATTGGATTCTAAGGCATTGTACTCGTTGCTATACTTCTTACATATTGAAATCCTACGTACTTTTGCAGGACCTCTGAGTCATTTTCACCAATTTGCCTACCCAGATATAACCCAATGGCATTCTTATATGCTTATGTTCATTATCTCGATGTAAGTAAAATTTATGTGTATGTGAATTTCGTTCAATCCAATTCTATTCTTATATGCTTATGTTCATTATTGCTTCATAAAAAAAAGAAAAGAATAAAACAAAAAAAAAGAAAAGACAAGAGAAGGTAAAGTAGGCCAGTCTAATTTGTTTTCTTGGGACAAACTTCAGGGTCAAACCCTTAGCGTCTGTCCTAGGCTAAAACGTAAAGACATGTGAATGACCTTTATTTTGGTGTAGGTAATTGTGTTTAAGTGAATTTTTTTTTTTTTTTTTTGAGTGTTAAGTGAAGTTTTTGTAGTTTGCAAACCATTGTTACTCATTTGAGGGCTGCTTGTGGGTTGTCTGTTGGTATGGTTCCAGTCACCTTATTTTGTCAGGTTCTTCCATTTGAATGTTTTGGCCTGTAAATTTTCCTGTTTTTTCTCCCATGTCAGGTAGAGATGTACTTGATATTGCTCACAACTAATTCAGATGCCTTCTACCATCTCAAGGATTGCAGGTAAATTACAGCTTGTTTTGTTTCTTCAATGAAAATTTTACTTATGGTACGGTGGATCAATAACATTACAAGTGAGTTTCTCTTCCACTTATATGTCACTTCCAATATTATGTCAATAAATTTTCGATGTAGAAGTCATGCCTTCCAAGTCACTGTTATTTTTTAATTGTGAAGGATTCAGATTGAGATGGTCCTTTTAAAGTCAAATGTTCTCAGTGAAGTTCAGAGATCCATGCTAGATGGTGGTTTACATGTTGAGGACCTGCCTGTTGACCCTAGTCACCCTACCCTACGCTCTGGATCTGGGTCTCCTCATTTGGGGATGCAGGACCATGTTATAGCTGGGTCTCCTAGGCAAGAAAATGCGGGAATTGGTGGTCCAGCTGGGCTTTGGCATTTCATATATCGAAGTATATATCTTGATCAGTATGTGGCTTCAGAGTTTTCATCACCTATAAACAGTTGCAAACAACAGAAGAGGCATGCTACTCCTTTTCATTTTCTGAGTTTCAAATTTGTCTGCTATCTCTGGAGTTGATACGATTATGAGGTAAATTAGTGTTTGTTTCTGCAGATTATATCGAGCTTATCAAAGGCTGTATGCTTCCATGCATGACAAGGAAGCTGGACCACATAAAACACAGTTCAGGAAAGATGAAGATTATGGTAGGTACACCATGTCCAAAATATGATAGGCTCTACATGTAAAGTTGATGGTCTGGTGTATGGTTCCAAGTTAGGCTGTGAATTTAGGCTCACTGACTTGCTCGGTTGGGCCAAATTAATAAATGTGAAAATAAACACTTTCTGTCTTGAAAGTATACTTGTGCCTACATCAAAGCTGGAACTATCCACCATTTAGCTATCTCCACAAGGAACAATCAACATGTTATTTTCATGGCTGTGATGTAGTGGGAGAGATTATGCTGAAACTATATGACGAAAGGTTTTGTGTGTACGTTATTTACCTATTTTAAGGGGTGGAAATTCATTAAAAATTAGATGCATGCTCTGCCATGCCTTTCTTGGATATGGTTTTTTGGTATTTACGAAAGAATGCAACCAAATTAAATTCACATAAAAATAGTTCCACTTTAGCTGTAGCCAGTGTTTCAAAAAGCGCTAGGCGGGTCCTAGGAGGATTGGGGGGTCCAGGCCGCCCAGTGCCTAGGCAGGCGCCCAGAACCTGGGCAGCCCAGTTGAATCCAAATAAAGATTCTACGATCCAGTTGAATCCAAATAAGGATTCTGCAGTTATTTGAGTATCAGACTATCTATTATATTCAAATTATACTACATATTAGCATTTAACACACATTCCATAAGCATAACCATAATCCATAAGTAAGTTCATACTCCATAATCCATATCCGATTAAAACTTAAAATATGCCAACCAACCAAATTATAAAACTCTGAAAGTAATACTTGAAGACTCAAAAGAATCTTCAATAGTTCAAATGTTCAATGCACAATACTTCAATCAAAGTTCAAACTTCAAAGTAACAACGTTTAATAATTATTCAACAATCAACATTCATTCATCATCAGAAAATCTTGGTTCAACTGCATTGGCATCTTACTCATCGGAATCGATGGAGTCGTCACCCTCCTCGACATTTTGCGACTCGTCTTCCTCCGTCTCTTGTGAATCTGCCTCTTCTTCCTCCACCCTTGTTCTCTGTGCAGAAGCTCTAGTGGCCCTAGGAGGGTCAGCTGATGTCCCTGAAGCATCCATGACCATGTCCCATGTCAATCCTTCATGCCCCTCAACCTCATCATTATCAACCAACCACTTCATAGCATTGTCCATATTTTTTGATCTGATGGGGTCTCTATTATCTCTTTTAGCAAATCTGTCCTTCAAGAATCAATTGTACTTGATATAGACAAGGTCATTGAGCTTCTTTGAATCAAGCCTGTTCTTTTTCTTTGTATGAACCTAACAAAATAAAATGAAAGTGAACTAATTAAAATATAATATATATGGTTCATGTATTATTTATAAAATTATACAAATTACCCTTATGGCCTTATTTGTAAATTTGGAGAACTATGCCCATGTTGGCTCCACCAATGGGCTGCAAAGAAATAAAAAAAATCATAAATAAATAATAGAAATACTTGATTACTTGAACAATTGAACTTAAGAATATTATTAATATAATAATATTTAATACCTGGATTAATTTTGGTCCTTTGCCTCATCGCCATTGGACTCCCAAAAGACTTTAATGAGCACTTGTAATTTATCAGCTCATTAGCGCATATAATATCCTGCATTTCAAGATCAGGGACTAGCACCTCTACACACTTATTAATCTATCCATAATTGTGTCATTTGTTTGTATATCCTTGTCAATATAAAACAAAGCTGGGTTCAAAAAATAACCAGCTGCATGCATTGGCCGATGTAGCTGCTTATCCCACTTCTCATCAATAATCTCCCAAACAGGGTTGTAGCGGGTCTCTTCATCATTGCAATTTTGGGCTATCTCTCTTTTGCATTTCTCCATAACATTATATATATAGCCCCATAGAAGGCTTGTCACTATCAACCATGCGAAGGACTTTGATAAGAGGAAAAAATACCTTAAGGGCATCCTTCACCCCTCGCCAAAAAGCCTTAGAAAGTATAATATTTCTCACCTTCTTCCCAACTTGAGCCTTAGACCACTTGCATGCTCTCCACTCATCCGAGGTAAACATTTGCCTGAACTGCACTCTCCTCGAATGTATGCTATCTAGGCATAAGTATCAGGTCGCAAATCTCGTGACCCCAGGCCTCACAATCTCTTTCTTCTTTGTAAAGGTATGCATCATGCTGAGGGTGATATGGTGGCTATAAATGAAATTTGTAACATACTTGGCCTTCTTCACTGCACCTGATATCTCAATTAAACCGCCAAGAGCCTCAAGCATGAGGTCTATATAATGTGCTGCACATGGTGTCCAAAAGATTCTAGGATAAGCTATGCGCAACAACTTAGATGCAGCAACATTAGGAGCGGCATTGTCCGTGACAACCTGTACAACAAGATGCTCCCCAACCTCCTTGATTCCCTTCTCTATCACTTGAAATATGTAATGGGCATCATGAATATGATCAGAGGCATCAATAGACCTAAAAAAAAATCCCTACTGGACAATTCAAAAGCAAATTCATTGGACGTCTTCTCTTCCTATCACTCCAAGCATTAGTCATAAGAGAAACCCCATACTGAGCCCATGCATCTTTTTTAAGTTCTACAACTTCCTTTGTGACATTCACTACCTTTTTTAAAAAAGGCTCTGAGAGCTCATATGGGGTTGGGGGTTTCATCGCACGGCCGAATTGGCCAATTGCCTCTACTGCAGCATAAAAGCTGCTCAAGCAAGCGGTATTGAAAGGAATACCCGTCTCATAAAACCATGTAGCCAAATAATACGCAGCTCTATCTCTCTCTTCCTTCTTGATTCTATTTTCAATGGTGGTTTGCTTTTTTGTTTTTTCTCCTGCAATCTCAGGGTCAGGCCGAGGTAAGAAACTATCCATAGGGCCTCTAACCCGAGGCTTCTTTGTCCCAGAACCAGAAGCAATTACAACTCCCTTCCCCTTTCCCCTAATAATGGATTGCTCAACCTCTTGACATCCCTCTCCAATCCTTTCCTCATCCCTATTATCATCATCAAAATTGACTCGAACCTTAAATCTAATCTCTGCTATAGAGGCAAATCTCTCATCTTTTTTCATTTTCACCAAGTTCATAAAATTCTTTATTTCCTATTTAACAGCATCATGAGTCTTTTTATATGGGGCAACATCCCCCTTGATACCGGAAAGATGTTTCTTGAACTTGTTTATGCCCCCTTTTGTAACTTTTTTACAAAAATTGCATCTTATGCAATTTTTATCATTAGGATCTGGGTTATAGCCATATTTCCAACCGGGATCACCACTCCTATTAGATCCCGAAGAAGACATCTAAAAAATAATGCAAATTATTGAAGCAATAAAAAAAACCACTTACTTTGAGTTTAATTGCTCAATCTTCAAACTTCCACTTCAAAGATGTTTCTAAATACTCAAAATCTTCTAAAATACCCCCTAATAACTTTGCAAAACATTAAAAAGTAAATATAATACCAATGGGTGATGTTTTGATCAATTTTGGTTAACTTTGAGTAACCCTTCGATCTTAAAAAATTCACCACAATCTAGTTTTTTGGTGGTTTTCTCTCTCTAAATTTGGCTCAAACAAGGTTTAGGTTTCAAATGAACCTAAAACCCTAATTTTTGGGCCTTAAAAAAAAAAAAAAATGACAAAATGCTCTCTTTATTCTGCCCCTGGGCGGGGCGCAGGCCCTAGACGGCTGCCCAAGGCAGGGCGCTGGGCAGCCGTCTAGGCGGGTTCCGTACTGCCTAGGCGGGCGCCCAGGGATTGACCACCCAGATTGGCCGCCTAGGCCTGGTGATGTGCCCAGGCCTTTCGGACTGTCTTGGTGGCCGTCTAGGAGCTGGGCGGTCCACTTTTTGAATCACCGGCTGTAGCATTTTCATTTTGGAGAAAACATCGTGACAAAATTTGAATGTTGCTATGCAATGACTGAGCACTATTCTGCTTTCCAAACTGAATTTTCATATGTGGAACATAAGTAATTTATATGAATGGGCTCAAGGCTACAACATGACGTCTTGAGTTCTATTCCTACCACGAGTAGTGGGACGGTGTCATCACTGACTACAAAAAAAAATAAATTACAACCATTAGAATGTAAGTAATGTGTCACTACTATTGTTATTATCTTGGGTTCCTAACTTGGTTTGAAGCCATAACCTAACGGTTCAACAATAGATATAGGATTGAAGCCCTAATATTTTATTGATTTTGTACAAGACTAGTTCACCTAAATTTTAGGTTCCTCTCACCTATGAAATCCAGATTTTATCTTGGAGAACCAAGTATTTTGAATCTCAGAAAACCAGTCTATTGCTTTTCCTAGAATCACCAAAATGACCGGGCCTAGGCCATCACACTTTTTATTTGGCTGGTAGCATTTTTGAAAAATTCAACTTTGGGATATATTCTCAATGAAAATTTTGTGAAATAATGAAGCGCATCCATTTTTGAGAGATGACACTTTGGGTTTATGGTTTTCGAATAAAACTCAAGTCGTTCCTGAGAAGCATCAACTAACACGGGGGTTGTGCTACTTATCGCATATCATCATAACTTTCTTGTGAATCCTTATATCTTAGATGGTCAATTTCCTTACTTTTTTTTTTGTTGGATAGTTCCCATGTCTTAACGTACTCTGATTTTACTTGTCTACTTGTTTCCATACTTGAGAGATACCTCTCAGTTTTCAATTTTTCCATTTTGAGGTTTTTCTTCATTTTCTTTTCTACCATTTCTAGAGCTCATCTCAACATGTTCTGTTCTTTCACCATCTAAAATGTGTTATTTGGCAGTTCTTTTATGCTGGATCACTCAAGATTTTGAGCTTTATGCTGCATTTGATCCACTAGCTGAGAAGGTTTGTCTATCATTCTCTTGGATACGGGTAGCAAATATTAATAGTTTTCTTGTGTAATTGTTTATTCTTTTTGATAGACACAGATACAGATAGTTTTCCAGTTTGATTTTTTTTTCTTATTTGATGCAAGTGAAATAGTTCTTGTTTGAATTGTTTTCATTTAAATATTTAGACTTTTCAATTTATTTCTGTATGGAGTGAAACTATAAATGTGGCAGTGCCTACACTGTTATTTTGAGTGAGATGGCTTATCACACCTTTATGAAGAATTAAATGCGGTAGAAAACCTGAATTTGTTGTTGCCCTGGGAAATTCTAATTATCATTTCCTAGGATGAGTACATACTGGAAAGTAATCATCATACACCTAAGGACACACGCTAAGCTGAACAGAACTTTCATAGTGGTAAAATGGTATATTCAATTACACCTTTTTCTATTACAGAATAATTCCATAACATGAACCAGTAACTCTGTAGTTTAATACTCTAGATTTTGAACAAATCCTTTATGCCAAGGGGATTAGGAGTGGCGATGGATACTAACCAATATATAAATGCTTCTCAGAATTTGGTTGTCTGTCACTAGTTGACTGACAGATGTACCTCTGCAAGTGCTTGATAAATGTAATCCATTAACTTGGAGGACTCTCTGCTGATGTGTTGGATGGCTGCTGCTATCCAATGATTGAAAGTCCCTCTTTTCAAAATTTTGTAAATTTCATGAGTGTACGGTGGCATGTCGGGACTATGATCAGTGATCAAATGGGTTTGATACATTAATCTCAATTGATAAAGAATCAAGGGTCTGTGCTCTTTCTAGGAAACATTTTTAGAAGTTATTTCTAATGTAAGAACTTGGAGGTGTTCAATCTGTCAACTTGATATTCCATAAATATGTCTTGCTTTTGAATTTCATGCTAAACTGCATGCCACTACATTGATGAAATCTCATGGACTCTATACTTGTATGAATCTATTGATCAGCCCCTTTGTATAAATGAAATAAATGGCAATAAAGGAAGTTCTATACACTAGAGCAGGTATATGATATGGCAGTTACAAATACTCTTTGGGATCTAGACTATTAAAATATTAAGTCACTAGAATATTTCAAATTGCCAAGTTCTTATAGAACTAAAAGGTTTTTATTGCACCTGATTACTCAATTGTGAGAATTTTGTTCTGTTTGCCATTTCCATCCATTTAATTCACTTCCATATATTATTTAATCTATGGATTTATAGAGTGGAACTGGGAGAGGGAAGGGAAGCAGCAATTGAATGAACATCAATATTTAGAAAGATTAGGTTATGAAGTGGCTGGGTTGTGAGGTTCTAGAGTGGAAACAAGATCGAGGTTCTGGAGTGGAAACAAGATCAAGTTTCTGGAGTGGGGGAGTTCCAGTCCAAGCAGCTGAGCTTTGGTCCCGCTTCATGCTCACAGTGAAAGTTTGAAGGGGAGAGAGGAACCTTAGCCTTAAGAATATGTCAACTTGTGACACGCTTATGGAAATCTTTTTCTTATCGAGTTGTTGGATGTGTGAGAGATCTTCTGGTGCTTTTAGAGACAGGTTTGCTTAAAGCTGTTCTTTATGTCACGGGACATTCTTTTGCTTGTAGCTAGAAGTAGGGTTGCTTCCCACTTCTTCCTCTGTTGAACAGTTCTTTGATGAGTTGGGAGATATTTGGCTTCAGGGGGGGATGTGATTCTGGAGAAGGCTTATTTTACATTGATCATGGTTTGGAGATGTAAAAAATTAAGATTTTGTGCATTGAAAATGATGAAAAACTCAAACTCCTCAGTATCTTGACCAGTTTGTATTAGTGAACATTCGACATTAGTCTTGTATGGCCTCGCCTATAAATGGGGCCAATTTATTGTGTCATATTCCTGTGAAATGTACATAGGTGTATTGGGCTGAGTTTTAGGTGGTCACTTCCCTAAATGTTGTGATTCCTTTTCTCTTCTTCCACACAATTATACCGGCAAGTCTATGCTATAGCCTTGTCGTATGAAGCTCTTGTTCTCTCACTCTGAAGTCGAGGATTTGACTCTCATGTATATGAATCAATAATTAATAACTAAATAACCCAGACATAAAAATTATGTTTGTATACATAGGACCTTTTATCCATTTCTGGAAAATCCTCCCCAATACCCGATGGGATTGGATTTCCCAAAGACCAGCCATCAAAGTTTAGCTTGGACTGGCCGCTGGCCGCGGCGGTCCATGGAGATGCTCGAATGATTTGGGAGGGTTGGAGGAAAAGCAAGGCTCGCCAATTTTTGTGGAAGTCGGCGGTTGAGCAGTGTTTGAAGGGTTCTCTAAGAGTATATCGGTTTGAGTGGACTCGCCACGAAAGGTTTGAAGGTTTCTTTCCAACCAAATGACCCAAAGTGTAGCAGCCACGGCAACTTTCCATAGGAGGGTGCCTGATTTGGGCCAAAGGGGGGATAGGTATGAAGAAAACAGTTGAGGGACTGACTGACTCACTCACGACCACCCGAACAATTGAAGAACAGGGCCCCAAAGTTCAGTAGCGAGCTCACAGTGCAGGAACAGTTGGGCATTGGATTCACCGTTGCATCGACATATGATGCACTGATTGGGGATTTGTGTTCACCTTCTTTGTAATTGGTCCACAGTTAGGACACTCTAGTGGATTGCTACCCAGCTAAGAATTGAATTCTCGGAGGAATAAAAGAGAACCAGGCTTTACTCAGGGGGGCAAGGGACCTTGAGGCTTCTTGGGTGGGCCTGATGAGGGCATGATAGAATGAAGAGACTGAAAAGACACTCGAGGGAGCAGGGAACCAGGCGATCTTGTCCTGGCCCGAAGGGGGGAGAAGAAAAGAATGAAGAATGGCAGTTCTAAGAGTGCTGGCAATTCGTGGTCGTTAAGATGCCTTCTAAAGTTTGGAGACCACACCCTCCCTGGGGCTCTGAATTTGAAGTTATTTGCGACCGACGAATGGGGATTGCATTCCCAATGGAAAACGGAAGGGAATGAGTCCCTAAGGGGAGTTTGTCCAATCCAAGTATCCTTCCTGAAGGAAATCATGTCCCCAGCTCTCGGGAGGCAGCCAATATTTCTTGCAAAACGGCTAAGGCAGGAGATAAGGCCTTTCTAGAGTCCTGAGGCATTACTAGAGAACCTCCCACTAGGGAGCCAAGCATTGGGAGGGCACCAGTTCTTTTGGCACACCACTTCCTGCCATAAATGGTTGCTCTGAGAAGCAAATCTCCACCACCATTTTCCGATGAGAGTGTTATCTTTGAGTCTGCGGATCCCCAGACCCCCATGAGAGTCAGTGCACAAACTTTGTCAGGCTATTAAGTGGTATTTCCTACCTTCCGACCTGGACCGAAGAAAGTTTTTCATAAGCTGTTCAAGGCGATTTGCCACTGAGGCAAGCAACATGAAAATAGACATTTGATAGATAGGAATGCTAGATAGGGTTGCCTTAATAAGGGTGAGTATCCTAGCTGGATAGAAGAAGCAGCCTCTCCAACCAGCGAAGCGCCGATCGAATTTGTCGATGATGTGAGACCTAGACATTCGAATTTATCGATGATGTCGGACCATTGTCTAGATTTAGGTTTTCCAATATACAAAGGCAACCCCCGGTAAGAGGATTAGAGGGATTGAGCTTTGCAACCCCAATGATGGGCCAGGTTGGTGACCACATCATAGGGGGATCACGTTGATTGAGATATCTTAGAGGAGAGTTTGAGGAGGATGGGGTTTGGCCCCCGGTGGCGCAGGTGGATGAGGGGATGCATTTCCTCACCTTCATTTGTTATTATCAACGGCTCCCCTAGGGGCCTTTTCTAATCCTCGAGGGGCCTCCGGTAAGGGGACCCCTTCTCGCCTTTCCTCTTTTCTATTGTCATGGAGGCTTTCAGCAGCTCCATTGCTGGGCTTTATCGACATGGTCTACTAAGGGGGTTCCAGGCTAGCAGCAAAGGCCCTGTTATCTCCCAATATGCCGACAATACCCTTCTCTACTGCGATGCCCATACTCAACAAGTAGACACTCTACGCCTCTTCCTTAGGTGCTTTGAGTTTTGCCAGGCACCGAGAGTGGATGCATTCATGAGCCATTAAGGCTCAATTGACCATTTGCCTTTTTCCTTTACAAAGGCTCCTTGTGAAGGGGATATGACCCACCCAAGGTACTCTCTGAGTCTACTAGCAAGCACCTTAGAAAGGATCTTATAAGAGCTAACTAGACTAATAGGCCTAAAGTATTTGAGTTCCTCCACCCCTTCAACTTTAGGAATAAGGACTAAGAAAGTTGCATTCATCGCTTTGTTCAAAATGCCACTGTTGTGGAAGTCCTAAAAAAAGGCTACTGAATCTGGCCTCAGGGAGTCCCAGCACTGCTTAAAAAGTGCTATCAGAAATCCGTCGGGGCCTGGAGTTCTGTCTTGGCCCCAGGAGTTGATTGCACCAAGAATCTCCTTGACAGAGAAGGGTTGCTCAAGCCACGTTGCCTTCTCAGGAGGTAAGGTATTGAAGGACAGGGAAGACATTCTCGGTCTATCGCCCGATGGAGCCTTGAAGAGGTTCCTGAAAAATTGATGATGGCCTGTTCAATAGGAGCATCGTCCTCAAGGATCTGATTGTCAACTTTTCCTTCTAAACTTATGGGTTGTGTAACCTCATTTATTATGACCTTATGGCACTAGGACCTGGAACTACAGGCTCACCAGCAACTTATGAGACTAATTCTTCATGCATTTTGTTGTTCAGTTTCTTTTGTGACTTGAGAGATTTTATTGCTAGTAACTTGGCATTATTTGATCTTTATTTCATTGATATAAACCAGTAACTAGCTTCAGTTACAGTTTCAGTATATATCATTCAAGATTTTATTTATATATGGTGTGTTTGAGATGCTTACTTCTAACTTTGGTTTTTTGCCGAAAACAGGGTTTGGCCATAAATGTTTGCAATAGGGTCTGTCAATGGGTGAGAGATCTTGAAAACGAGATTTTTTTGTTGGGAGCAAGCCCCTTTTCATGGTGATCTTTTCAACTATATGTATATGATTTGTAAGTTATTCTATATGAATCCCCACTTTGCCAATTGTTTCAAACACAATGGCATGGATTCATCCGCCCCCGCCCACTTATGTCAACACCAGTCAAACGCACTGGAAATAAACGCACTGTAGCTCCATTTACTTACAAATCCCACATCTTGGTAAAAAACGAATTCATTCAGTTTATTTGTTCTTTACATATTTTGATTTAGTTGAGGATGAGAATTACTGTATGAGACAAAGTTATTGGTCACTCCAAATATATGAGTTCCATTTGTTGCAGATTGACTTTCTGAAATTTATTTTCTTTACTATTTTGGTGAAGTAAGCTTGTCTCAAACCCTAATCGTAAGCTTAAGAAGAGAATCCCTATAGAGTTAGGATGTAGTGCATTACTTGCAGTCCTGCACTATCGCATTGCCATCCTGAACTGTTAGGAAAATGAATGAATTAAGAAGGCATGCAAATCATTGAAAAGGAAGGATGATTTAACTAATCAAACAAGCAGACTTAACCTAAAACTATCCATGAAGGAGATGTGATATGGGAGCGTCTATCTTGTTACCATCCAGAATAGGTTTCTCGTCATCTATAAACAATAATTGGGTCCATTGCAGTCCCAATTTTAAGGGTACTGGAACTGTGAACTTGTAAAAGCTGAAATCATTCATCAATGGCGAGGGACAAGTTCAAATGGCCTTCAATGAAACAGCAAAACAGGAATATGCAGTGTCAGTTACAACAGGTCAAAATTATAGTTCACCTCATATAATGGAGGTTTGCCAATCTAAATAGATGCATGCATTAGGATGCTTTATTAATCACCGACAATTCCACCAAGGCAATGGGGATCAACTGTAGTCCCTCAAATATATGGCCGGGTTCGCATCAGTGAGAATCCATCCTTTTATTCATCATAGGACAAGCATGGTATAGGAAAACAATGGCAAATTTGGGCCACCCATTAAATCGATGTCCGTGAGCCAACGTTCGTAAAATCGAACGGGAACGGTTAACTGGACATGGGTCTGGAAGCGATTAACTGGTAAACCGTCTGATTCAACCGCTCTAATCGGGCAAGTCCGAAACGATTTAAAAAATGTTAAAAAAATAAAAAAGATGCAAGAAAATCTACTAAAATATGAAAAACATATAAAGAATGTGATTAAAACAAACCACATTCAAATGAAGTTGAAAATTAATGAAAAAATAGATTTTAACGAGTCGATTTGTGTTTAGGGGTATTTGTAAAATTTTCTGAAAAGATAAGAAAATATAAAAATGAGTATCAATGATCAAAATATTTTTTAATCTTTACCATAATGTAAAGAATATTAAATTAGTGTTTACAAAATCAACTTGACAACTCTTTTTTTAAAAGAAAATGATCTTTCTTTTTTAAAAAACTTATCTTTTTTAATCTTTTTTTAAGAAAATGATCTTTTTTTGTTTAAAAGAAAATGAAGAAAAAATTATATTGTATATAATATAAACCCTTATTTTTATCAACTAAGTAGTAAATGGTGTTCAAGTAATAAATGGAATATGGTTTTTGAACCAATTAATAAACTCGTCAAAGCTAAACAATACGTTAACCAATACGCCATTCCAACGAATTTGATATAAATATGAAGTATTATTTTATTTAAAGTTTAAAATACTGGGTGACCATCAAAACCGGAAGCGGTCGTTGGCTGGTTCAGATCTAACCGGCCAGTTAGTGATTAGATCGGCCGGTTTTACAAACAGTGCCGTGAACAGAATAGGATCTACCGTCAGAGTCATGGCCCTTTATACAGGGTCATTGCCTTCTTTTTATTAAGGTGACGACTCAAATGGACTGTATTTTCTCCAGTCTAGTGGATTTGGAGTTGTGCATTTCATCACCTTCCTTGCTCATATGTCGTGCTTTTTTCTCTCAAAAAAGAAGGCAATTTGAGACAATCATTCCACATCACATTCAAATTTAAGTAGTGGTTTTGGAGCGTACCCTGCTTCTTTCAACTGCAAATAGCATTCGATCAACGCCCGATATATTTCATCAATCTCTGGGTGCCTTCTATCCCCATTCACAAAAGCATGAACCTTATCTCTTATTTCAATCCAGCTGCAACCAGGGATTCTCTTCATCCCCTTATTCTTCATCAATCTCCTGACCTTTGACACATCCTGCCACTGATCCATAACCGCGAAAACATTTGAGAGCATTACATAGCTTGAAACATCCTCAGGATCTAAGTCGAGAAGGCGTTGAGCTGCATAGTTAGACAAGTCTATGTTTGAATGAATTTGGCAGCCACCAAGCAATGATTTCCAAAACCCAATTCCAGGATCAAATGGCAAATCAATCAAGAACTTGTTGGCCTTCTCAAAATTTCCTGACCTAGAGAGAAGATCAACCATAGAAGCATAGTGTTTGGGCCCCAGCAATTGGGGATTCTCTCTCTTCACCGACTCAAAATACGCGCACCCCTCTTCTATGAGGCCTCCATGATTACAAGCAAACAACAGGCAAAGAACAGTAACACTGTTCGGTTTGAAACCAGAAACACACATTTCCTTGAATAAATTCACTCCCTCGCTTCCCTGACCATTTTGAGCATACCCTGAAATCAAAGCATTCCAAGAAACAATGTTCCTTTCCTGCATTTGATTGAAAACCAACTTCCCATCTTCTACATTTCCACACTTTGCATAAAAACTTATCAAAGAATTGCCCACAAAGACATCAAATCCATCCAACAACTTCACAGCATGGGCATGCAAATGCATGCCTATGCCAAGAGCAGCCACATTTGCAGCTGCCCTGAAAACACATGGATAGGTGGATTGGTTAGGCCTCTCTCCCTCTCGACACATCTCAACAAACAGATTTAATGCCATCTCGTTGTGACCCGCTTGACTCAACCCCGCAATCATCGCATTCCAAGAAACCACATTTCTGTTGGGCATAACTCTAAACACCTCCAAACCATCATCAATCATCTCATTCTTCAAATAACCCATTATGAGTGCTGTAAAGGAGACCACATTGGGCTCCCAAATGTCCGCGAATGCACTCTTGGCTTCATTAATTTTTCCCAGTTTGGCATAAAAATCAAGCAATGCTGTGCCCACAAAAACATCAGATTGTAGACCCATTTTCATTAAAAGCCCGTGCAGTTGCTCCCCAGCCGCTAAATTGCAGAGATTGGTGCACACGTGAATGACAGTTCCGAAAGTGAATTGGTTTGGCATAATACAAAGAAAATGCATCCTTTTGAAAAGGCATAATGCCTCTTCACCTCGACCATGGCGAGCGAGTGCCCCGATTATGGCTGTGCAAGAAACTAAGTCCCCGGGAGCAATTTCATCAAACAATTTGTGGGCTTCTGTGAAGGATTTGAGCTTGCAATACGAGCGCACCAGTTGTGTCAAATTGGAAGAATGCAAAGGTATTCCAGTTTTAAAAAGATGGGCATGAATTTTTTGGGTTTCAAGATTTGGGGTGGGGGAGGTTTGAGGAAGAGAGATGGTATTTAGTTGGCGTCTGACAAGGCAGGAGTTGAAGAGAGAAACTTGATGTGAATTTGTTGTGAGAGAGGAGGTTATGCATTGGAAACGTTTCATGCCATGCCAATATGCTTCGCTTTCTCTTGCTTCATTAATTTACTTCAAGGGAGACTTTTGAAGTTTTATAGGGGATTGTTTTGAAAGGGCGCATAGTGTTTTTTATGGGATTGTTTGCAAAGGCCCCCACAATTTTCTTGTGGAGAATTTTGGACATGGCCTATGTAAACCTTCCATGGGGATCCCTGGGCTCGAACCCCCGTGGCCGTATGTGTGAACCAGCAGGTGCGAGCCAAGCACAGCAAGGGTGCGGACCCGTGGTGCATAACAGTGTCCCCAACATGAGTCAGGTGCTCGTGGTGCTAAACAGTGGACATGGGTCTAGGCCAATTCGGTGCACCCAACGTGAGTCTAAGTCATGTGGTTATGGGTTAGGTACTCACGGAGCCTAACAGTGTATACCCATCACGAGCCCAGGGCATGGGCATCTACTCATAGGTGAGGAGAACATGGGAGGTGGACTGGCACTCTCAAGTCTCAGGTGACTTGTGGCAAAAAAAAAAAAAAAAAAGTTTCGTTTGGCGCTTAAAAACAGTACCTAACATATATTTTATAGGAAGTTGGTCCATTACTTGAATTATTGGATTAGAGAAAAAAAAATCGAGATACTTCAAGTATTGGACTAGGCATATTTTGGATTAAAAAAATCTATTAAAATATAAGACTTTGACATAAAATTTATAAATAATAAGATTATTTTTTAATTTTAAAAATATATATTTACATAAATATCCCGAAAATATGGATATTGCTGGAGAATGGATATCCTATCTAACATGCAAAAAATAATTACAGGCCCCACAACCCATAAATTAATGGGAAAATATTTGGTCCCATAAGGACCCAACAACGTGTCCTGCTAGCTCATTTCAAGGGCACATGCTTAACGATTAAAGTAGTCCCCAAAATCAAAATGTGTGTGCTATTGGTGTTTCCGTCGAGGTAAAGTGTGTGTCAATATGGCTTGCCAAAAATGTCAGCAAATTTTGACCAAAATAGAAATTGGGGCCATAGTTAGCAAGTTTCTCATTAAAATGCGATTTTTTGAAAGAAAAATTTCGATTCTTTGAAATTCGTTGAGAAATCCAAGTTTTTAACATATCTTTAAAAAATCATATTTTCTAATAGAATTGATATAAATATGTATTTCGTGTTGTTTAAAAAAAAAAAAAAAATCAGAAAAACTTACTCGAGGGTTTAAATTAGAAGTCTTGATTTAACAAAAGATTCCATAAAAAACTTTCACTAGCGAATTCTCCAAAAAACTGTATATAAAAAAAAAACACGAGGAATAAGTTCTTAGATAAAATAATATCTCAAAATAGCTGTGTATCTCAAAATAATATGTAGATTTATAGAAAAATTAACCTGAGACGATCTTTTTTGCCAAACCAGGAGCATCATTATAAAGAGCAAGATGAAGATTCAAATCAAACCACCAAGATTTATGCAGATGGGATTACGAGATGAGGTAAAAAATTTGGATTTGCTTTAACATATTAATCGGTACAACTATTTTCTTGCTTTCTTGTGGATGCAAAAGTTTAATGAAGTTCACATTTTTTAATTTTTAAAATTTTTAGTTATTTCATTTTTGTATACAATACAACAATTTGGAGGGACCACTTTTTCATATTTTTGGGTTTTTATGGTTTTGTAAAGTATAAATCTTATGAGTAATGATCCTATAGAACCCTCCCTCACCTATGTGTGTGGGACTTGACTTTATTAGAGATCCGTGCCAAATTTAATAGTGATTCTTTATCAAATCGTTGAGTAATGATCCTATAGGATTTCCCTTACCCATGTGTGTAGGACCCCAAAGGATCACCATTAAATTATACTAAAAATCTCTGTTTTTCTTTCCCTAAACAATAATCCTCTTACAATTCGTCCAAAATACTCACAAATTATGAACAAAAACTTCTAAACAACACTCTTACGATCAATAACCCTCAGATTTTATAAAAAATGATGCACTCTTTTGCTTGAAATCAAAGAAATAGCAGAACCCTAAAACGTTTTTAGGGTTCTTCACAAATCCAAATTTTTTTGATCAAAATCGGTGATTTTTATTGACTGAAATGGCTGAAAAATTTAAAATAAAGCCTGCAAGATTCGATTATAAAACTGAAAAAGATGAAAAATGATAAGAAAATGATAAAAAACCATGAAAATCGTGAAGAACATTGTATAACCCGTGTTCTTGGACGAGTCACTGTTGAGACTCGGCGATTCACTATTGAAAATTGTCCGGTTCTCTCTAGACACGGGTGATTTTCGGTATTATAGTGAAATCGGCACGAGGTCTGAACCGGGCGAATCCAGTTTGACTCGCCGAGTTTTCAAACCCTGGCTTAAAGTATATGTGAAGAATAACTAGGACGTCCTCGTAGATATGCATTTGACTCCTGCCACACAATTTGAGTGCCAGTTCCTTACTACCCAGTGGCTCCTCAAAGTTTATTGTGAAACAGAAGTTCATTTATGTGACCTTGCCTTTAATGAGTAGAACTTTTTCCAATGGCAAGAATCATCAAATTACGTACTATTTATTCATTTATTATTAAGGAGTTCACCCAGGGGATCAAATCGGAATGGTTAACCGGACATGGCCTAGAAGCGGTTTAACCGGCCTAACCGGTAAATTGGACGATTCAACCGCATTAATTGGACATGTCCCAGGCGGTCAAAAAAGTGTTAAAAAAAATACAAAAAAACATCTACTAAAATATGGAAAACATATGAAGAATGATTTAATCAAAACACATTCAAATGAAGTTGAAAATTAATGAAAAAAATAGATTTTAACCCATTTTATATTTTTTAAGGGCTATTTTTTTAAATTTTCTAAAAGAGATGGGAAAATATAAAAGTGAGTATTAGTGACCAAAGCAATTTTTAATATTTACCATAATCTAAATAATATTTAAAAATGCATTACAAATCAAATTCTTTATTTTTGAGAATTTATATACATTTTTTTTTAATATTTTTTTTTTAAATACCGGCTGATCACCCTAACCGCCTAAAACCGTGGCCGGTTTTGATCTAATCGGGTGGTTAGCGATTAGATCAGGTGATTTTACGAACAATGAAGGGAACTTAGTACATATTTATTTAATGTTATTGTTTACTTCTACCAAAACTAGATGTTCTTGGAATATTTGTCTCCAAGGGAACAGTAAATTTTTATCTCAAAAACATTCTGCGGAAGCGTAATAGGTGGGTACTCCCTCAGTCGAAAGAACTATTTGAGATAATTTCTTGATTTGAAAATTTAAAATCTACCTAACAATCAGCAGATGATTATTCTCAAAAAATAAAATTTGGACATTGAGTTCTTCAACACTTTGATCTCACTGGTCTCTATTGAATCATGTGATGTCAGTTTTTCAGGCGCGCCTAGAGAGGTTAAAAAGCTTAGATCCAAAAATTCTTTCTTTGAGCTCAGTCATGAGGTTGAAAAGCTTAGATCCCAAAATTTTGGGATACAAAAATATTCTAGATGTTTTTTTTTTTGTTAGTTTAGTGGTAAGAATCGAATCGGTTAGTTTAGTTGTAAGAATCGAACTTGTGATGTAGCACTACTAAAGTCAAATTGTTAACCACAAGCCCTAGCCCACTCTTTCCTAAATTGGGTTTTAATTGAGAGAGTAAATGAACAGCCTGCTCCCGCCGGTACGTGAAATCTTTTGACCCATTTGATATTTGAATATTGTTAATCACAAACCCCAACGCGATTCTTTCCTTGCGTTTTAATCGGGGGTTGAAAACTCGGCGAGTCGAACCGGGCCCACCTGGTTCGACTCGGGAATCAGTAGACCCCTTGCCGGTTCCACTACAATACCAGGAATCGCCCTTGTCTAGAGAGAACAGAGCAATTCCCAATAGTGAATTGCCGAGTCTCAACAATGACTCGTCCAAGAACACGGGCTGCATAGTATTCTTCACAATTTTCATGGTTTTTTGTCATTTTCTTATCATTTTTCATCTGTTTTAGCTTTATAATCGAATCTTGTAGGCTTTATTTTAAATTTTTCAGCCATTTCAGTCAATAAAAGATAGTAAAAATCACTGATTTTGATCAAAAAAATGTGGATATGTGAAGAACCCTAAAAACATTTTAGGGTTTCGCCATTTCTTTGATTTCAAGCAAAAGAGGGCATCATTTTTTGTAAAATTTGAGGGTTATTGATCGTAAGAGTGTTGTTTAGAAGTTTTTATTCATAATTTGTGAGTATTTTGGACGAATACATATCAAATTTGAATTTGAAGCCACAAGTGCATAAAAAACAGGTAAGAACTGCGTTTTTTTTTTTTTTTTTTTCCACCATTTTATCAAATTCACTCAATATTTTATAAATAATATGTTAAATTTATAGGTTTTTGATTCGTTATAGTGTTGTTTATCATCACATGTATTCAATTTGATTTTATTTATTCAATTTGAGCTTGATTTTTTAGAAAAAAAGACTGATGTCTGTGAAGAAAAAATGGACTGCTTTTTTTTTTTTTTAACGCCATTTCATTAATTTCACTCAATATTTTACAAATAATGTGTTAAATTTATAGGGTTTTGATTCGTTATAGTGTTGTTTATCATCACATGTATTCAATTTGATTTTATTTATTCAATTTGAGCTTGATTTTTGAGAAAAAAAGACTGATATCTGTGAAGAAAAAATGGACTGCCTTTTTTTTTTTTACGCCATTTTATCAATTTCACTCAATATTTTACAAATAATGTGTTAAATTTATAGGGTTTTGATTCGTTATAGTGTTGTTTATTATCACATGTATTCAATATGATTTTATTTATTCAATTTGAGCTTGATTTTTGAAAAAAAATACTGATGTCTATGAAGAAAAAATGGACTGCGGTTTTTTTTTTTTTTCCACCATTCTATCAATTTTACTCAATTATTTGTAAATAATGTGATAAATTTATAGGGTTTTGATTCGTTATAGTGTTGTATATCATCACATGTATTCAATTTGATCTGATTTATTCAATTTGAGCTTGATTTTTGAGATTGAATGACTGATGTCTTTGAAGAACTGTGTTTTTTTTTTCTTCCTCAATTTAATTGATTTTATTTAATATTTTGATAATAATGTGTTAATATTATAGGGCTGTGATTCCTTATAGTGTTGTTTATCAAAACATACATTCAATTTGATGTAATTTATTTGATTTGCGGCAGATTTTTGAGTTGGAATGACTGATGTTAAGTGGGTCTGTGAAGAACTGCGTTTTTTTTTTTTTTAATTCATGATCAATTTTTTTGAAAAATCGTGATTTCTGAAAAATTGTAACTAGTTTTTATTATCATGAGGAATTAAAGAATAATTTTAATTTTTATTGTTAAATTTTTAATTCAAAAAATTGCATGTTGATAGATTATATATGCCAAAAAATACATGTTGTTATATTTTTAATGCAAAACTGCATTTTTTAATTTGTTGTTAATGCAAAAAATACATTAACAAATACATGTTGTTAAACTGTATTATATTTTTAATGCAGTTTTGTATTAAAAATGTATTTTTAATTTTTTAAATTTTTAGTGCAAACAATACATGTTGTTAAACTGTATTTTCATGAGGAATTAAAGTTAATATCATTGTAAAAAAATCGTGGCATGTATGATAATTATATTATTTTACATTTTTCAATTTTATTATTAAATTTTTAATGCAAAAAATGTATTTTCTTGATAATTGAGTTGTAGCCTTGTTTGGAGCTTGCATTTTTTATTATATTATCTTGCATATTTGTAATTGAGATGTACAACTATTTGTGATCATTTCGATTGAGTTGGGATTGTGCCCACTATATCATTGTAAATTTTATTTGTGGCATTGTGAATGACTATATCATTGTAAATGTTTTTTGTGTCAAATATACGTGTAGTGGCATTATGGATGATTATATTATTGTAATTTTTTTTCTTGATTCTAAGTGTGACTTATACAGACTTTTTTTAATCTATAATGTTGCATAAATATTTTTTTTTTCTCAGTAGGAACTAATTCATGTTTGTCAAAATGAAGATTTGTGACAAGTCCATATGTATTGGCATTGCGAATTACTATACCATTGTAAATATTTTTTTATTGATATTATATCAATGTAAATTTTTTGTTCTATACCATTGATCTTCCTTGAGGCTATCGGTGAGGAAGATCTTGAAGAAGGTGATGAGCAGCATGAAAGAGGAAGCAGCCCGCCAACATATCCACAATTCGTCGGAGATGTCGGTGATATTGCACCTAATAAGGGAGAATGGGAAGGGAGTCTAGCGGAAAATGAGAGAGATGATGATTCTGAGGCCACCCAATCCCAGCCAAATTATTCACATATCGAGTCCCAACAACAAGAGGGTAGGGATGAGCACGATAGTGTAGGTGAGCATGTAGGATGGATAAGCTTCGGGGATTTTGGATTAGGACCACAACAAAACACTAACACTCAGGGATTTGGGTATAGTCAGGTGCCACTAATTTGGATGATTCGTTTTTAGAACGAGTCAATGAATTGTCACGCGAATTCAATCAATGGCACCAGTGTGACCAAGATGAAGAATGACGTCGTCTGTCATTTTATTTTTTGATCGTATGTTACGAATTGTATGCTTTATTGTAGTCCATGTATTATGATATACTTAATCCATGATAATTCTATGTTTATCTTTTGGTGTGATGTAAATTAAATGGTAAATAGTAGTTCATGCAGGGAAAAAACATATCAATATTTGCATATTCATGCAAAGAAATGAAATTTCTTAATGGAGTACCCTCATTTCTTATAAAATTCCTAAAAAACAACATTTATAATGAATTTTAATAATTTTTTCGGATTTTTTTTAAGGTTTAATCTGACCTATTCAATCGATTCCTGATCTGGATCGCCGATTCGCCGATCCGGATGGGTTTTTGAGATGCCCGATCCGGATCACCGATCCGCTTTTTACATTACTGGTTTTAATTGAGAGAGTAAATGAACAGCTTGCTACAGCCGGAGCATGAAATCTTTTGACCTATTTGATATTTGAATTTGGTTTGGACGGTTGAGGCGCTTCTCTTGGAGAAAATTTGTGCCCCATTTGTCTCCCAAGCACTAGCATATTCTTTCACTAAATCCATCAACATACAAACAACCCTATCCATCCCCTCATTATTTCAGAATCATGCATTTGAGATCTAAGGTTTTCAAGGTTGACATTGAATAAAAGTTCTTCAGTTCACATTATGAAAAGGAAAAGGCAACATTGCTTATTTGCCATAGAAAAAGACCTTTAGTCATCTTATTTCAAATAAAAAAAGACAAAGCATCTTGCAAATCTGTTATCCATTTAAGAATAGGGAAAATACAAAAAGTCATCTTACTTGTTGCTACATGAATTTAAATTGAATTATCAAGTAATCTTTTCTTGATGAATGTTTTTTATTATCTTATTTCTCCATTTTTAATGAGTTCTTTTCTGCTGGACAGGTCCTACAAATAGACCTCAACTTTAAAACAGATTAGACCAGAACACCCTCCTCTGGGTCTCAGACCTTTTAAAATATGCACTCCCCAAACTCCCTGTCCAACTAGATTAGACTGGACACGTACTTTTCTCTAAGTTGATGATCAATTTGGTCAAGAGAAAATTAGCATTCACTCATCTGATCTGGCTTTAACTCAGTGACAAATTGGTAACCTTTTTTATGATTTAACCAAGGCCGGTTCGGATCGAAAATCGCCGGGGCCAATCTGGTTCTACCTAACTATCAGGAACTGGCCATTTCTCCTGAGAACTGGCCAATTCTACCAGAGTACCAGTCCCAATTTATTTTTAAATATTTTTTCAGTTCTTTTTTTATTCCTTAAGTTTCTTAAATTTTTTAATATCGTCGATACGGACCACCAATCCGCAGATCCACACTGGTTCTCCAGAGAGGAGATCTGAGTCACAAAACCGTGCTTCTAAACCTTAGATTGAACAAAGAAACACGCCAGACAGCCTTCACTGGCAGTTAACTAAACACACAGAAGAAATGGTGCTGGTAAGCCTTGATATAAAAATGTACATATGTTCTAGATGGTAAACCGGAACTTAAAATGGCCAGCATAATTACAGACATCAATTTATCGTGTACGGTAACGAAATGTGTTCAAAATCAGCTTTGTATAAAGCATTCTTCAGCATTGTGGAGATCCATACTGCAACACTAAATTAATAGCATAAACTGAATTGCTTCCATAGGGTGTATTGTATCAGATGTGCCGCTTTTGTGGATGTAACTTCATGCTTGAACTGATCTTCTCAAAAGCATATACCATAATGAAATGAAAAGAAAATCTCTTTACATCAGGATGTACATCTCAGCTTTACACAGTTTATAAACATGACCTGGCCCTCTCCAAAAACAAAATGAGAAAGCAAACTCTCCTAAAACAAAATGACAAAGCAAATTAAAATAACAGAGCATGATATTTAGTAAAATTTGCAATATTTTCCTACTGGGCTTTGGCCTTGAACAGAATATGGTGCCGACCTCTTTTTCAAATTTGAACCAACCAAACCCGTGTTTATGAAACCAAAAGAATTCTCATTGCAAGATAAGCTCTGAGGAGGGCACTGAACTTGATGATTTTTGAGGCCAAGAACCGGTTTCTTATCAAAATTTGCAGAACCAGATGACCTATTTCCAACAGGTGGGATATCAAGCCTCTCGAGAGGTGGAGGATTGCGCCATCGAGGAAGTGGCCCTGCAACAAGAAGGGTTTGAAGCAGGGGACCAGCCTCCATTACAGCTTGTAGAAACTTACCCCTCTCAGGCAGTGATTTTATCAGAACTCGATGAGAACTCGAACCCACTGTTCCTGCATTCTCAAACGTGTCATTCTCTAAATTGGATCTGATTTCAGACACATCTGAAGAAACCCATGTGGGATAACTGTTAAATTCTTCGATAGGTAGCTGGTTTATCAAATCTAAGTCATCAGAATCAGCAAAGTTCATACTTGGAATGTCTGGCATAGAAGAAACAGTTGTGAATAGGGATTCAACAGGGGATGAGACATATGCTTGAGATTTGTGAGTTCCAGATAAGCTATCTGACTCTGTAATTGTGGAGGCTCCACCACTTGTGGGAATTGGGGGTGGTGGGGTGTTAGGTTGGAGATTAGAGAGGTTAGGGCAAAGCTCAGTTGGTGGGTTGATGTACATATTGTTGAGGACACTCTGCAACTGATCTCTCGCTTCATCCCTTTCTTTGCAGGTCTTTTTGAGTAGCTCAACCAGTTGTCTTATCTGTTCTTCATTTCTCCGGATATGTTCGTTTGCCTTGATTCGAGTCAATTCAAGTTCTCGGATTTTGCAAAATAGGATTTGCCTCAGTTCTTCAACACTCTATGAACAAATTTGAAGTCAGAATTGCTAAACTCTCTATCTTTATTTAATTCTTTATTATTCGAGGAATTTGAAAGCATCTAATACCACTAGAAAAGCACTAGAAACGAGCCGATTTTTAACTGACAAAACAATTAACAGGCCTTAATTCAATTAACAATCAATAAAAAGAACATGTGATTTAGTCCAAGCATAGAAACTGGTTCTCAAATGACAATCACAGGGATTTCTCACCAGACAAAAAAAACAGAGGCATTGCTCTAATACCTCCATTCAGAGATTTTAAATAGAAATTTATTAGAAACAGAAACCATTTAAACCCACAACAGTAAACTATCAGTTTTTGAATAAAAATTACCAGAATTTTCTAATAGGCGCATTGATGGTGGTCATAAACCAATACAGAAACTGTTACACAAAACATAACCCATTTCTAGATTGAAAATAACAGGTCTATCTAAGCCTTGCAAAAGGTTCCCATGCCCTAAACAGGTGCATAATCATAACAACAAAATACTAAATTGGTTTAAAAACATAAAAGACCTTATAAAAGTCAACACAAAACTTTTTCACGAGACCTTTGAGAAGAACAACCCCAACCAACGAAAAAGAAAACCATTTCTAAAACTATATAGAATCATGAATGCAAAAGGGGTCAGAAACACAGTTGGGTAAACAGAGAAAGAAATAGAGAGAGAGTAAGTGGGACCTTTTCCTGGTAGGACCAGAGAGGAGCGGCCATGGGGAAGAGAACTCCTTCCATGAAAGTGCAGAAACCAGGAGATTTCACACATAAAAGAGAAGGGCGAGGGGGTCTGAAAAAGTGGGTTTAATGGGGTTTATATAAAAGGCCAATGCGCAAAAGGCCAAAATCTAAAACTCTTGAAATCACGGGGAAAACTTGCCTTCCACCCTCCGCCTTTCTAGGCCCCCTGTCCACTGCACATTCTCTCTCTAACTCTTTGCTTTCTCTCTCTGAATTTGCCTTCTCTCTCTAACTCTTTGCTTTCTCTCTCTAAATTTGCCTTCTCACTTACTCTTTGCTTTCTCTCTCTAATCCTAAATTGCCCAATCCCAATCTCTCTATGGGATTCCACAATCTCTGGTTAGGCCTTCTCCCTATGTGATTTTGTCCCCACTTTCTCTCTCTAGGGTTGCACCATCACGGGCAAGGCCCTCTCTCTCTAGGTTATATTCAAATTTTTTTAAGGGTCCCCTCTAAGATTTTCTTTATTTTGTGATTGGTGGGCATTCAAGTGATTTTAACAAACCTTTTGACCACTAGGAATGCTTAGATTTTTATTTTCCGTAAAAATGGGTTTCTCTGACACTAATAAGAGAATCCTATAATTTTCTGTCCCAATTTTAGGAATACGTAATCTGCTTTCTATTGTTCTCCACAAACAAAATCGAAAGTTTAAATTCAAATACTTGCGTTTAGAAGAAATGATGTTTATAAAAAGAATTATGAGTTTTAGATTTAAAACAAGGTTGGGGTTTGTATATGTTGCCCATTTTATACTATACACGAAAGGCAGACCTCTAAATTATATCGACAAATTTAGTTGTGGTGCCATAAACTTTGCGATGCTTAAAAATCCATATTCATCATTAATTATGAAATTTAAAATTTTAAAAAAAGTACATACTGAAAAGATTTATAAACATTTGAAAATCTTGAAAATAGATAGTCTAGATAATTCGTTACCAAATATACTATTTTTAGGATCTAATTTTCTTTTTTTCCCTTTATATCCATACATTTTGAGATCGAGATTGTCAACTAGAAGATTTTCCTACTTAATAGAATACTCCTTTTTAATGAATTTTTGAGGTGCACCTTATTTTTTAATTGATTGCAACCTTATATGAACTATTCCTTTAAAACAAATAAGTTACTCAGGCAAGAAATTATCCACTTTTTTTAAAAAATATAGCATGAAAACAAGATTTTGTTGCTTTTGTGGATTTGTGACAACCTTAGATTGAGTGCTAGATCCGGGCTTGCTTAAAAATAATGGAAAAGGTAACCACACAATAAAATTATTAAAAAGGAACTAGTGAACGTGCAACCTAGGTTTAGGGTTCGGTTTTCGATTTTTGTAGGAGTACAGTTAAAATAAGAATGCCCCAATCCCCCCAAGAAAACTGAAAAAAACTACAATGAGTATATGGTTGAATAGTTAGTTGTCTCCTCGTATTTATAATAAATTATCATCAATTATTATAAGAAACTATCATTATTATTATAGGCACAAATATTGTCGTCTTTCGGGAGCATATTGTACTTTACTCCCTCCACTAGAAGACCTACTTGGGAGTAATTTTTTTTCAACCTGGAATTTTAGTAATATTACTAGATGATTATTCTCATAAAAAAAATTGAAATTTGAGTTATTTGACACTTAGATCTTGCAATCTAAAAAAAGTTTAGATGGTCTCTCTGTTAAATATCGAGAAATTCTTTTTTTTTTAGTACATGGAATGTACAACTAGAAAATCTTTTTTATTTAGGTTAATCTATAGGTTGAACAGGTTATATTCCCAAAAATTTAGAGTTCTAATAGGTGGGTTTTACCCGAGGAAGTAAATGCACAGTATACACGAGAGGGAGTAGAATATCTTTTGGTTATTATTATATCAGAAAACCTGTTTTGTGGGGAGGAAAACCGGTATTGGGCTTTGAACTAGGAACCCACCGACTAAAAACCTCTCAAATGTCAAAATCCAAAGAGAGGGAAACCAGGGTTTTCTGTTGGTTATTCCCGACAAGTGGTTTTGCTTTCTTTTAATTCCTTTAATTTTATATTACTTCATGTATTCTCCTCCTCCGCAATGGACAAATTAGGGAGTATAAATATTAACATTGAGATTTTCTAAGGAAAGTATTAAGGGAAATTAATTATGCACACATTTTGGTGGTTATAGAATGCTCTCCTCAACAAAAGAGACAAATTTGGGTGTGGATTAAAAAAACTGGTATGGTTTGTGTACATTGGATCTTCCCACTGTTGATTAAGATAGGATTATATAGACCCTAATTTTCTTGGTTTTTGGCAAAAGACCAAGAGGCCCTTGTTTTTTCGGTGGAGCACTGTTTGGTCTTCTTGTGGTTTGTGGGTCTTCTGGTAACTTAATAGGTATTCACACAAAATTTCAAAGTCTTTATGCACTAAGAAAGGCACCCCTTTTCAACAAAATTTAAAGGATTTTATATATATATATATATATATATATATTTATATATTGGGAAAAGTTTATATAGAGCCGAGGCTCTGAACAATCAAATTGGAGCCTATCGCAAAAATTTTACTAGAAAAAGTTGTTTTGATGCGCAAATATCCTCAAATTGTCCGTCTCGACATCAAGATGTATGGACATGAGAAAAAAAATGGATTTTAAGTTTTAGAAATAATGTATTTTGTAACGCATTTTTGGACCGTCAATTTTCAAGATTTCCAAGTTTTTATAGACTTGTCGATCTACACTATTTTTGAGGATTTAAACTTTATAAATAAAGATGAAAATATATTTTAAGGCTATCACAAAGATTTCCAGTATTGAAACCACATTTCTCCACACTATTTGAAGGTAGGCTCTAATTTGATTGTTTAGAGCCTAGGCTCTACACAAACCGCACCCTATATGTGTGTGTGTCAAATGTTTGAAAATCGGCGGTTCAAAACAGAACCGCTTGGTTAGATCGGCATTAGTCATTGGTCGGTTCTGGTTTCAGTCGATTTCGATGATCCGACTGGGTATTTTAAAAAAATTATATAAAATCCCTAAAACGTAAGAAATTTATTTGTAATGTGTTTTTTAATGTTTTTCATCATTTTGGCTAAGATTGAAAATTGTTTTGATCATTAATACTTATTTTTACAATTTTCCATTTTCTTTAGAAAATTTCAAAAATATCCCTACACACAAATGCAAGTTTTAAAAATCCCTTTTTTTCACTGATTTTTAACTTTTTAATATCTTTTGACTAGCCCAGACTTGTCCAATTAGGCCAGTTAAACCGACCAGTTTACCAGTTATTATCGAGTAACCAGTACCGAGCCCTCTGCCATGTATCATAATTAGGAAAAAAATCTAAAAGGTTTCCGGTTGTTAGTAACTAGAAGTAGAAACATTCTACCATTGGATAATCCGATGAAAATGATGTCTAGTCAAATGGCATCTAGAAATCTAAAAGGTGTTCTAAAAAATTCCTCAAAAACCATGTGAGCCAGCTGGAGTTTCATGGAAATTCAAAGGTAATTAGATTAATTCACTAGTTTTCAGTTTGACCACCCATCCAATGGCCCAAAAAAAAAATTGGGTGAATCTAATGGTCCAAATTGCTTTGGTCGAAGTCCACTTACATTGAAAGGGTTGGGCCTTAGATAGAATTATGCAGTTTAATAATGAGAAACATAGATAGACCTAAGTTTGCTGACCATTAAACCCGGTCCGGCCGTCCGCAAGTGATCAAGGATTTTCTATCTTGTTCATTTCTCAATTTTGCAAGGGTAACTAACGTCATGTTTTGAAGCTAGTCCTCTAGTTCAAGTCACACGTGACAATGCAATTTAAAACTTCGCACGAACTGCCAAATAAACCGTTTGGCTTTTTGGGAGATGGCCAGCAGTCCGTCTCTCTCTAAGCGGTTACCAGTACAAGTCAAAATGTTTGATGCTCCTTCGGGAGCAGTTCACTCCTTGTGAAACCAATCTTCGGCGTCATAATTTTTTGGATTGTATACAATGAGGCTATTTATTTTTGAAAAATGGTCAGCTTAATCAAAATAAGTAAACCTCATTTCATAACTTATTAAAAATTGCAATTCAAACACTAGAAAACGTTTATATCGATCATCTCAGCTTTAACATTTCCGTTGTGAAAAAAAGAAGGATTTGAAGCTCTAAAAATAGTGTCTTTTGCAACAAATTATCTGGACCATCTCTTTCACCCTATAAATATGTGTTCACATATCCGAAAAATTTACACATGTTTTTAGTTTTCAAAATTTGTTAACAGTGTTGGAAATTGATTTTAGAGCCATTATGAAAATTTTTACTTTCGAAAGTGCTTTCTATATGAGAATTTGAGATGAGGATTTATTAGGTTTTCATAAAACCTAGGCCAATATAAACTTCATCTTTTATCTTTTAGTATAAAAATGAAGAAATAATTAATAGCCATTAGATTTGTAATCTAATAGATGAAAGTGTGTCGTAGCATTCAAAAAAAATTATTTTAGATTTTGTCTGAATAATGGCATATCTCAACTAACCAATTTCAAATCCAACTGTCGATAATGATTGGGAGCTCTTTATACCAAAAGTAAATAGTCTTGTTGTATACATCTTCATAATTTTGAGATGTAACCCCTTCAACGTAAAAATAAAATAAAAGGGAGATCTTGTATATCCCTGAGAAAAATGATTTCTTGCTTGAACAAAGACCATTGTGGTACAGTAAATAAAATTGAAAAATTCGCATGACACAGTTTGTATATGTTTGAAAAAAATAATATCTTAAAACTAGAGAAAATAGTCTAAATATTGGACAATCAAATCTAAGTATTAAAAAATTCAAATATATTTAATTTTATGAAAAATTATCAAAATACACATCACACTCATCTATTTGACATTTAATCCTTTATACCCTTCCAAGCCAATATTATGTGTATTTCTTTATGAATATTTTGAAATAAATTCAAAACATCCGAGTAAAATGTTAAATTGCTAGCCTTAAGGCTGTATTTTTGGACAAATTTCTCCTTAATTTTATTTGAGTAAGGGTGCGGTTTCTATAAAGTGGTAAACTTAAACAATTCAATTAAGACGCACCCCCACATTTTATCATGACATGCAATTTTGGTGTAAAACATTATTAGGATTATCTAAAAATCTATTTTTATATCTAATTATAAAATTTGAAATTCCAAAACTTATTAAAATCAAATAGATCTATAAATGTATAAAAATTTTAAAAATGGACAGTCTAAATAATGTGTCGCAAGATGCACTATTTGTAGGACTTAAAATTTTTTTTTTACATATTCATACATCTCGATGTCGAGATGATCAATTATAGGGTTTTTCAACATTAAAACAACTATTTCCGATCGATTATCTCGATGTCGAGATGATCAATTAGAGGGCTTTTCAACATTAAAACAAATTTTTCCGATCGATTTTTGAGGTGCATCTATAATTCTACATTTTGAAGTTGCAACCTTATATAAACTTTTTGCCTTTAAAAATGTGTTCGTTATGGTGAGGGAGTAAGTATACAGCTTGCTCCCGCTAGAGCATTATACAGGGGATCTCTTAGAAGATGCACGCCGGGGCATGTGGGTCCCGAAAGTGATACATAACCCACACATCATCATATGCATGCCTGCATGTGGGTCATGATTAGGATGGGACAGGTGTTGAAACACCATTGTTGGAAAATTCGCAACGCGTGAATCCACGTGAGGTGGGCCACGTTCGACAGACTTTTGTCTCTTCCTACGGCCGCACGTGCCTAGTCTACCTAAACGTGTGAATAAGCACGTGCGATAGTGGCCCAACTTTTGTGAAGCTACCCTTGTATTGCAAGACCTCGAAGGGCATTTTAATGCATGAAATAATGTTTGATCCATAGTTAGCAAGTTGGGGAGTAATAATATATGATTGAATTATTTGTCAAAAATACAATAATATATGGAAGAACTAAAATGTCACGATAAGTTGGTTTTGCTTCAAATAATCGAGGTAAAAAATTTGGTTAAAAAAAATTGATTGTTAAAAAATAGTAGAGAAAGAGAATATTTCAAATTTGGCTCAAAACAATAAAGTAGAAAAATTAGATGAGTAAAGATAACAAAATAAAAGATTATGTATTGTGGTTATGTATAGTTGTGTTAAAAACGTTGAACAGTAATTTTTATGTCTTTATCATAAATTTTTTTGTCATTAGCGTCATACTTTGACAATTTTTTTCTATATTTTTAATAATTGCAACAATAATGATTACTATGTTGTTACGGTACATAACATATGATGCATTTATGCATACAATACAACAACAGTACTAGACACAAAATCTATAATAGCAAAATACGACAATAGAACCCAAGGTATGGTATAACATTGAAAAACATAAAAAACAAAAATGACCTTCGGTATATGAGTAGTTAACTAAAACACAAAACTCAAAAAGTAAGACACCGGTCCATCCAAATTATTCTGCTGTATACACTAATGAAACAAAGCAAAAAACTGAAAAAGTGAAATTAAAGAAACGTCTGTATGCTGAAAGAAAGCTACAAACTGCTTAAGCAAACCCAAATATTTGAAATTCACCCTGAATTCCTAGCTACTTAAATCTTTAGTTGTCACTTAATATTCCTTTTGTTCTCTACAATGACACTTTGTGTTTAGAGAAAAAAAGAATTTTCATTGAGTTACTCTTCCTCTAACTCTAACTATTATTTTGAGATATACGGTTGCTTTGATGGATTATTTTTGGAGAATATATCGTTTTCTTTTTAAAATGAATATATTGGTGATATCTTTTTTATTGAAATTTTTGTTAAATCAGTATTCTTAATTTACATTCACTTTTAATATGCTCATCTCTAAACCCAAATTCAAAGATATTAAAACAAGAAAGATACTATAGGGAATAAATTATTTGAAAAAAAAAAAGGAAAAAAAAATAAATAAATAAGGCGCTTTTTTTTTTAAGATCTTTTGAAAAACTCAGGGTACTTAATGGATTTCAAAACATTGGAGAGAAATCGTGTTTTAAATAGATACTTGCTAACTATGGAACTTTGATCTACTATCCAAAGCGGCTTTTACAAGTGTGCACCATTTTTTTTTTTTGTGACTAAAAATTCGGTTGCCACATTTCTTGATTTCTAGAAAATTAGCCACATTTCTTGGTTTCTAGAAAATTATATCTAGTTTGATGATAGGAATGTTATAGTGAACAAAACCACAATTTTTAAAAATGGGAAATGTGGTATCCCACCTATATAAGAGTAAAATGCTCGACAAAATAGGAAGTGCGCATGTGCCTATTAGGGTGCACATGTAAAAATTATAAAAAATATGAAAATACTAATTCAAATTTTTTTAAAATACTGTTTTTTTTATTTATAAGTGAGTGAGGTTTACAGATATAGATGTTCAAAATTTCAGCTCAATTAATGTATTTAAAAAAATTAGTTAAAGTTGAAATACGTAGAAGATCTAATGATTAAGAGTTTTAAGTGAAAAATAACATAGGGTTTCATAGAAGATCTAATGATTAAGAGTTTTAAGTGAAAAATAACATAGGGTTTCAGAGGTATTTTGGATATTTTACATTGCAATGTTGTTTACATGTTTTTACAAGTGCATGAGAGTGAGAAGCATAACACAGATTTTATGTCAGACATTCTCTCAACCATTTGTGAGGGTATTCCGATCAGTTTATGTTTTTTTAAATTATTCTTTCTATATTTTTTCGAGTCGGTAATGTTTGATCTAGTATACAAAGCAGCTTCGACATGAGCACACCTTTAAAGGAGCATTTAGCAACTAGAAATTTGGTTGCCACATTTCTTGATTTCTATAAAATATATCTAGTTCGATAATAAAAATGTTCTAGTGGAAAGAAATTCACAATTTTAAAAAATGAAAAAATGTGGTCTTCCACCTATAAATAAAATATTTTAGATCCGCATATAGGTGTGGTACAATGAACGGCAAAGGAAGTTGTCTCAGTCTTTGGATGAGGCGTGGAAAATTCCTATCCCACATAAGGTTGAAGCTTTCCTATGGATGCTTCTCCAAGGGAAAACTATAACAGTAGGTAACTTGCAAAAGGGGAGGCGAATAATGGTGAATGTATGCTTGCTTTGTAAAGAAGATGAGGGAAAGTTGTGAGCACCTTTTCCTGCGATACCCCTTTACTTGATCTGTCTGGGAGTGAGCTTTTGGTAAATTGGGCATCCACATGGTAATGTCGAGGAGTCATGGGGAGAAACTACTCCAAATGGAAGTTCCAGGTTTACCTAAAATCATGATATTATATTTTTAGTGGGAAGTTTGGAGGGAGAGAAACAGTAGAACATTTGAAAGAAAAAGTCAGGGGCTGTCGGATATAAAGAAGGCTATTTTATATGGTGTTTGGAATTGGTTTTCTGTCTCAAAGGAAAAAAAAAGGTGCAAAATCATGGCAGTTAAGGCCCAAGGGTAGGTGGCATCCCCCAAGATGGGGCTGCTTGAACCTTAATTTCGATTGTAGTTGGTAGCTCTTTTGGTAATCTAGGTCCTGTGGGTTTTGGAAGCGTTCCAATGGAGTGGTTCTTCTCGCTTATGCAGGACCATGTGGGGTTGCAACCTCAAATGAAGCGGAGTTTCGGAGCATTTTACAAGGTTTGAGATGTTTCAAAGGAAAATTTGAGGGGATTGCATTATTGGTGGAGGGTGATTCACAAAATGCAATAAATTGGTGCAACAAAGCTTCAAAGCCACACCGGAAATTTTATCCTTTGGGGTGTGTGTGCCTCATTAGGGTGCACATGTAAAAAATTATAAAAATACTATCTCATTTTTTACACAAAATATTTCTTTCATATTTTATAAGTGGGTGAGGTTTAGAGATATAGATGCCCAAAATTTTAGCTTAATCCATTGTATATAAAAATAATTTAAAGTTGAGATAGTTACAAGATTTGACGATTGAGACTTTCAAGAGAACCGCATTGTCGAGTTTTAGTGCTATTTTGGATGTTTTACTTTTACAAATATTTTTTATGTTTTTACAAGTCGGTGATGGTGAGAAGCATAAACACTCAAATATTTTATGTCAGACATGCTCTCAACCAGCATTTTAAAAAACGCCGAGTCGAACCGGACTCACCCGGTTCGACTCGGAATTCGCGAAAAGGGACCGGATCGGTTGAAAAATCGGAAATCGTCCGGTTCTAGAGAGAACCGGACGATTCCGTACAGTGACTCGCCGATTCACTGTACGGAATCGGCGAGTCCGAACAGTGAATCTGCGAGTCCGTACGGTTTTTTTTTTTTTTTTTTTTTTTTTTTTTTGTATTGTAATCCATGATAGATTTTTTTGTAATACTTGATCGATTTTTTTTGTAATCCATGATCGAATTTTTTGGTTTTTTATAACCCATAATAGAATTTTTTGTAATCCATGATCGCTTTTTTTGTTTTTTTTTTTTTTTTGTAACCCATGATAGAATTTTTTGTAATCCATGATCGAATGTTTTGTAATACATGATCGAAATGTTTGTTTTTTTTTTGTAATCCATGATCGAAATGTTTGTTTTTTTTTTTGTAATCCATGATTGAATTTTTTGTTTTTTGCTTTTTTTGTAACCCATGATAGAGTTTTTTGTAATCCATGATTGAATTTTTTGTAATCCATAATCGAACTGTTTTTTTCTTTTTTTGTAATCCACGATTGAATTTTTTGTTTTTTTTTGTTTGTTTTTTTTTGTAATCCATGATCGAATTTTATGTAATCCATTTAATCCATGATCGAATTTTATGTAATCCATGATTGAATTTTTTGAAAATTTGTGATTTTTTTTTTTTAATCCATGATCGAATTTTTTTTTGTAATCCATGATAGAACTTTTTGAAAATTTGTGATTTTTTTTTTAATCCATGATCGATTTTTTTGAAAATTTGTTTTTTTTTTTTTTTAATCCATATTATTTAAAGAGAAAATGAGAGAGATGATGATTCTGAGGCCACCCTATCCCAGCCATATTATTCACATATCGAGTCCCAACAGCAACAGTGTAGGGATGAGCACGAAATACTGTAAATTAAATGCTGAATGGCGGTTCATGCAGAGAAAGAACATATCAATATTCGCATATTCATTCAAAAACATGAAAATTCTTAATGGAATACCCTCATTTTTTATTGAATTCTTAAAAAAAAATATTTATAATGAATTTTAATAATTTTTTCGAATTTTTTTTAAGCTTTATTCTGACCGATTCACCCGATTCGCCGATCCGGATCGGTTTTTTGGAAGCCCGATCCGGGTCACCGATCCGTTTTTTAAACCATTGCTCTCAACCCTTTGTGATGATATTTCGATCATTCTATTTTTGTAAATTACTTTTTTCTATATATATATATTTTTTACAATTGGTAACGTTTGATTTAGGAAACAAAGCAGCATTTGTGTGTGTAAACCATTAAATGCGTATCTATCGACTAGCAATTTGGTTGCCACATTTTTGAATTTATAGACAATTTTATATAGTTTAATAAAATGAATGTTATAGTGAAAGGAAGTCCACAATTTTTTAAAATGAAAAGTGTGATCTTCCACCTGTATAAGACTAAAATGCTCAACGGAAGTGTAGCATTCTAATTTTTTTTTACTATTTCTTCATTTTGAAAATGTGGTACATAGTTTTATCTATCTCTATTTTATTGTAGAATATGATTGGGACGAAATTTAGAGAATGTGTGTGTCATTAGGGCGCGCATAAAAATATAAAAATACTATTTTAATTTTTTACAAAATACTTTTTTATATTTTATAAGTGGGTGAGGTTAAGAGATATAGACACCAAAAATTTCAGCTCAAACTAATGTATATAAAGAAAAAAAATTAAAGTTGAAATAACTTAGAAGTCTTGACAATTTAGAGTTTTATGTAAGCCATAATAGGAGTTTTAAGGGTATTTTGGATAATTTAATTCTATGATGTTTTTTATATTTTCAAATTTTGACAAAATATTTTTTTATATTTTTATAAGTGAGTGAGGTTAAGAGATACATAAAGATTTGACGTTGAGAATTTTAATATGGAGTGTTAGGGGTATTTTAGATATTTATTTTTACCATGTTTTCAATTTGTTTTTACATGTGCCCAGAAGCGTAACTTGAGCACCAGAATATTTTATATCAGACATGCTCTCAATCATTTGTGAAGGTATTCGATGGTTCTATGTTTTTAATTGCTTTATTTTTACGAATTGGTGAGGGTAAAAAGTATAGATGCCTAAAATTTTTGCTCGGTATGACATGTAGAAAAACAATTTAAATACTTAGAAACATGCTTTCAATTCATCCTTTTTTTTTTTTTTTATCAACATATTTTGTTCGACCTACTATGGATAAGTTATGATTTCACAATCTCATTCACTTAACAAACATCACCATCTCATTGATGAAAACAAATAGGTTATTTCTAGATCTCTTACTCGATAAATTTTTGCTTAAACCAAACATATTTTCTTGGAATTCTAGTATTTTAGAATTCTCGAAAGATCTCTATTTGGTTAAGACAAAAAATTTAGATTTCTAGAAAGATTAACCAAATAGAGTATTTTTTGTCATAAGATTCTCAAATTTCTTCCGTTTAGATTTTAGAATTGAAGATTTTTTACTCTTATTCTGACTTTTAGTTGCTTAATGCCCCATAAAACAAAGGGGAAGTTAGATTTCAAGAAGAAAGTAGCAAAAGTAGGAACACATTTCCCACTTTTCCAGGTATCAAACACCACCTTATAATGAGATTTTTAAAATAAAGAAAAATCAATATTGTTTTATTTTTTTGTTATTACATTATCGTTAAAAAATATGCGATATTTACTTGGAGGTTCTCACCCTCGATTTTGTTATTTTTTTAAAATTTTACCCCCAGTTTGATGTTTTAAACATCAGATATTTTTTTTAAAAAAAAAAACTTTTGAAGTAATTTATCTTCAATTTATATTTGTTATTTCTTTTGTTTTTCAATAATATTTTCATATATTACAGGTTGATTACTCAAATATTTGAGTAATTTGGGTGATGTCTCATTATCTCCTAAGTCAATATTTCAAAAACATTTCTTGAACATTGTGACACTCAAACTATTAAATTTCACATCGGATGATTATAAATAATTGTGACATCCTTATACAACAGGTAAATGGTCTCTTGGTATACAATCTCGTGACATATTATTATCAATGAGCTAGTTATGTGAGGGACAATTTGGTTTCCTTTCTTTTAGTAGCATTTTCCAGTGAATTTTTACATTACCTCAATTTTGTCTTGAAGTAAAAGGACATTCTCCTTTTACCCGTGTAGGAAAAATCAGGCGATTCAAATCGAAAACGTCCGGTTAGATTGGGACCGGCCATTAGCGGGTTCCAATTTTTGGTTTTGGTGAACCAACCGAGTATTCAAAACAAAAAAAATTATATAAAATCCTAAGAGATGTATTTGTAATGTATTTTTTAATGTTTTTTATCATTTTGGCAAAAATTGGAAATTGTTTTGGCCATTAATACTTATTTTTATATTTTCATCGTTTTTTAAAAAAAAAAAATACACCTAGGCATAAATCAATTCTTTAAAATTCATTTTGTTCATTATTTTTCAATATCATTTGGATGTGCTTTGTTTAATCATGCTTTAAATATATTTTTCATACTTTATTAGATTTTTTTTGCATTTTTTATTTTTTAACACTTTTTTTATTGCCCGAGACTTATCCGATTAGGCCTGTTGAATCAGTAAGTTTACCAATTAGCACCGAGTAACTGCTTTCAACCCCATATCCAGTGATTTTTCCTGCATGACCTTTTACAAATTTCAAAGAAATAGCATTGTCTATTTTTTGTTGTAATTTAAATCCTCTAAAATTAAAGAATTATATTGGGCAATGATTTTATGCAACCGTTGTATAGTAATATGATGCAATAACCTTAGAAAATCATATTATGGCCATTTGTTTTGATTCAAATTTGAAAATATACACTCTTTTCATTCTAACGAACAATCACAAAGTAAGAAAAAAATTGAAAACACAACCTAAAAAGTATTTTTTTAGCCCAATTAACATAGGCAGTTCATTTTGGTGAGATGCTTAGATCTAGGCCTTACAAGGAACTTTTTCATTTTCAATTGTTTTGGATGGCTTTATTATCATTAGATGAAAAATGTTAAAAAAGGAAAAAATAATTTTGAGTTTATAAAAGCTAAGATCTTGAAATTTACAAAATGAATAGTCTAGATTCATTTTTGGAGGGGACTCATTTTGACCATATCAAATTGGACTTTTTTTTTGGAGGGTTGTGGGGGGGGGGGGGGGGGGGGATTGATTATTGAGATGAAGAGTGTGTGTGTGCAAAATTTGGGGTTATACCAATACCACAAATATGATTTTCTAGAAATGTCGTTGCATTATACTATGATACAACCGTTGCATTGGATCATTGCTCAATTATATTTGTTTGTTTATGCTTCTAATATTTATTTATCAATAATTAATAACCATTGACTACTTATTTATGGAAAAGTATCATGTCCACATCATGTGGACAGGTGGAAGCCAATGGTTGAGATCTCATATGGCCATATCCAATTGCCGAAAATTAGTCTTGTATTTTTTTTTTTTTTTATTTAACTAAGATACTAATATGAAATTTTGGTTTTAGGTTTATTTTTATAAGATTGAATAAAAATAACAAAATTATTTTTTGAATAAAAAATATTGAGCAAAATAAATTTAGAAGTATGTTGATAATTTTTTATTTAAAATATTTTTAATTAATTTTTAGTTATATTTGTAAAAATAAACCTACACACCAAAATTCAGATTAATATTATTGATAAATAAAAAATAAAAAATAAAAATAAAAATTGAGATTCACTATTGGCCCTTGGATGAGCATGGTTCAATTTGAATCATTAAAAAGTACATGTGCATCTTTTTAAGCGTCCACATGTTATGGATGCAATACCAACCCATTATTTGTTACTACTTCAAATGTTTGAAAAATTATGTTATTGTAGCAAAAAATAAATAGGCAACTACTTGTTTTTTATCGATAAATTTATAAATCTAGTTATACAGTGCCTTTACGTATTTTATCAATAACCTTATTGTATATAAAAAAATTGGATATAAAGTCACGAAATAATTAAAATATTTAAAAAGATAAAAATGGAAAAGAAAATTTCAAAATAACATCTAATAAAAATATAATTACAAAAGTGATTGAACTCAAAAACTATGTATTTTATATGAGTAATGATCCTATGAGACCCTCCCACACCTATGTGTATAGGACCTTAAAGGATCACTTCTAAATTTGGTACAGATCTCTAAAAAAGTCAAGCCCATACCCATGTAATAACTTTTCTAGAGATCTGTGTCAAATTTAATGGTGATGCTTTGGGGTCCTATACACTTGGGTGTGGGAGGATCTCATAGGATCATTACTCATTTTATATTATATAAATTTTATCAACTTCCCCTAACTATTCATGTTGGTCTCTGAATATTTTGTTATTGTTCATTTCTTATTACATATCTAATTGCACGTAATTCTACAAGTGTATTATAAAGAAGGAAAAAGTTTATATAAGGTTACAACTTTAACATGTAAAAGTAAAGATGTACTTCAAAATTCCATTGAAAAAAGTTGTTTTAATGTTAAAAAAACCCTCTAACTGATCATCTCGACATCGAGATGTATGAATATGAAAAAATAAAAGATTTTGAGTCCCAAAAATAGTGTATCTTGCAACACATTATCTAGACCATCTATTTTCAAGATTTTCATATGTTTATAGATCTACTTGATTTTAATCGTTTTTGGATTTTAAAATTTTATAATTGGATATGAAAATAGATTTTCAGATAATCCTAAAAATATTTTACACCAAAATTACATGTTATGATAAAATTTCGAGGTGCGCCTTAATTGGATTGTTTAAGGTTGCAACCTTATAGAAACCACACCCTAAAAGAACGATGAATCATCCCAGGCACAATAAAGATATAAAAAATCCATCGGAAAAATGTTGTTTTAATACTGAAAAACCCTCTAATTGATCATCACGACATTAAGATGTATGAATATGAAGAAAAAAAAGATTTTGTGGCCCAGAAACAATGCATCTTGCAACACATTATTTAGACCGTCCATTTTGAAGATTTTTATATATTTATAGATCTGCTTGATTTAACCATTTTTAGAGTTTAAAATTTTATAATTAAAAAATATATATATATTTTCAAATAATTCTAATAATTTTTTACACCAAAATTTCACGTTATGGTAAAATTTGGAGGTGCGCCTTAATTGGATTGTTTAATGTTGCAACCTTATAGAAACCGCACCCTATTATAAATCATCTTGTATATGTTTTTTCATACTTGTCACTGATACAATTTTGTCATTTAATTGATACCGATAATGAGGATCAAAATATGTTATGATGTTTCAAATATCAGACCACTTTAGACTTCATTTTTGAAGGTTTATGATAGTTCAATGTTTTGAGCATTGAACCTGCTAAAATGTATAAGGCTATCTGATGTTATGAACATCGGACAACCGTACAAATTTGGCGGTTTGATGTTTGTGACATTGAATTGACCTATGAATACCCTAAAAATAGAAAAAAAACATTATGTGGTACGATGTTTGAAACATGCGGCTGGGGGCAAACTTGAAAACAATAAAAAAATTCAAGTGACCATCACATAATAACGGTAACATAAAATGGGATTGTATAGAGTGAGACTCCAATTAATTGAAAAAAAGCTAAAATGATGATGATGGTGATGATGATATATAGAATGGGACCATTTACATTTGCTATAAGGAAGTCACAATTACTTATAATCATTCGATATGATATCTGATAATTTGGGGTGTGTCAGAAAGTTCGAGAAAATTTCTTTTGAATTTTGAACTTGGTCAATAAAATAAATGAAGCTACCCAATTTCAAATCCAATGGTCAAGATTAATTGTGACCACCTTGTACTAAAGATAACTAGTCTCATTATATGCTTTTCCAAATAAAATAGTATAGATGTACCTTTTCCTAAAAAAAAAAAATTAATAAAAAATTTGATTAGATTTTGGAGGGTGAGACATAAATATTGTACGTATGATGTGTCGTCACACATAAAGAGCATGGGTCTCCAAGAAGGCCCATGCCACTATACATGGCCTAGTGTTATCGCACAAAGTAAACCCACCAAATATCAACCCAGTTAAAGGTCACGGTCTCCATTCTCATTAATAATTTAAAAAATTTTCATTCTTTTTGAAACAAATAGGGGCATGTAATCCCCATGGTTCTACCAAAAAAGAAAGCCTTTTGTGCATTGATGATCCAGATAAGTACTTCTTCCATTGAGGTACACTTTATCTAAATTGTTTCTTGATATATTTTGTGGTACATGTCCTATCCAATGTCCATATGTGTAAAATATGATTTATACATGTCTTATCCAATGCACATGTGTGTAAAACATGATTCATATTCCCTTTTGGAAAATATTTGGAGAGGGTTGTGACCCTATTATTAAAATAATAAAGTATCACGTCAAAATTCACCAACAATAACAGTTCTGGCATCAGAAAGCTTTCATATCAAATATGTCGGCTTTGACCGTTTTGGTTGTAGAAAAAAATTAGGATTTCAAGCCACTAAAATAGTTTTTATTAAAACATATTATCTACACCATTCATTTCGCCCTAAGAATAAGTGTTCATGGATATACAATATCTGTATAATTGTTTGGCATCAAATTTTATAATCGATGTTGAAAATTGATTTTATAGTTATCATGAAGATTTTTTATACCCAAAGTGATTTTTGAATGAGAATTTAAGGTGAAGCTTTACTTTGTTTTCATAAAGCCGAGCCCCTATAGAAACCGAGTCCTCTATTTTTTTTCCTAGTGCAAAGTCATCCGAGCGTGCATATTATGTTCTTGCAAAGTCATCTATCCGACTATAATATGTTGTTGCATGAGCATACTGTATCCTTACTCCCTAACATTTTAAAAAACTGATATAAAGTTTTAGGATCCTCCTGATAATCACAAGATGATTTCTTTTCTTTTCTTTTTTTTTTTAAAAGTAAGATTTTGAATTCAACGCTTAGATTTCACCTTTAAAAAATTGGATGTTCTTCATTCAATCCTAAGAAATTAATTTTTTATACCCAATGTTTCCTTTATAGAAAATTTTTTGGTGCGTCCAAACTCGAATGTGCTACTATGCGGGCTTGGTGATATTCTATGCCCACCAAAACTAGGTCCCATAAACTCAATTTGCATGATTGTTTTAAGCTCAATTTTGATAGCAGTTTTTTTGGAAATCCTGGTGAATTTGAGATTGGAGGTGTGGTTAGAGATTGGGGTGGACGAGTGATGTTCTCCTTTGTTGGTCCTTTAGGTCGAGCTACTACTAACGACGCTGGGTTAGCAACACTTCTCCAAAGCTTAAAGATCTTCAAATCCAAAATTTTGGGTAGTTTGTGCCTAGTAGAAGGTGATGTGACCAAATGGTACAATAAGGAACATAGGGTTCCTTGGGCTCTCAAGTTTATGTTGTACGAAATTCTTGATTTAAGGGGCTCTCTTATTATTTCTTTTCACCATGTATATTGGGAAGCGGCAGATTCCTTGCCAAAAGGGGTATCGCTTTACCTGCTTTTGTTGATTTCTGATGATGCTTCTTTTAAGTTTTTCGTCGATAAAGTTGATAACAATTGTTAAAAAAATAAAAAAAGTCCCATAAATAATAATCCTCATCCCATAAATAATAATCTTTCAAAGGAAAAGTAAAATCAACTGTTCAAATATTTTCTCCAGAAAATATCAATTTTAATATTTAAAATTTATTTATTTTTACAGATTAATGATCTCCATATTAAAACTTATATATACTTTTTAGGATCAAATTCTATTTCAAAAATAAATTATTAAGGACCCACATTTCTACATGTGAATCTGTGGACTCATATAAACCGTATCCTTCCTGTATCCCACCATCGTCCAACCCATTTGCTTGAAACCCTATTATCATGCCCATATGCACTTTTGTCTCGAATGCAGTTTTGAATGGCAGCATCCACAGTGGTCAATCTACATCAATAGTTGTTTGGTGGAGTCTGCCTTCAAGTCCTAGACAAGGCCATCTAATTTAATGAGAAATTTCAGAATGTGGTCCTATTTAAATGCAGTCCCTTTCTCAAGATCCAATTTGGAGAAAACATTTAGGATATGAAACATACTCTTAAGTCACTGCAGATGTATGTTCGCTTTACATCCATAATTTTGCAGCAAAAAAAGAAGTGCAATTTGGGAAGAACTCAATTGAATGATCAACATAGCTAAAAAAAAAAAAAAAAAAGACAATGTACAGTAAATGTTTTAAAATGAAGTTCCAGATAGTCTTTTTAAAGTTCAAAATTTATCATAGTCGTACTCAAGATTATTGACATGTATAGTTTTAGGTCCAATGCTCATCTCTTAGATACCCTGCCCAACTAGTGAGCCCCATCTTAAAAAAAACTAGGGCTTGGGCCACAAAATGTAGCCTAGTGCTTGGCGATACTGCCCGAGGATAAAGCCTGGGAGCCAAGGCCTAGACAGAGTAGTCAGGTTCAACCCGGTTCGGTCTCTCTTATTTTTCTACTTTTTACCATTTTTTTATTATTATCTTACTCGGCCCAGCGAGGCTAGGGCCAACAATGTAAGGATTAGGGACTAGGGCCAGTGATGCCCGTGCCCGTGCCACCGCTACTCCCTATGCTAGCAAAAATCACGTTTCCACATGCTTCACAGCATCCACTGAAGCTTTTCTCCAATCCAAAATGCCATTACTTAAAAATAAAAAATAAAAATAAAAAATAAAAAAAAATAAAAAAAAGGCGTTACTTTGAATTTCATTCTCCAATCCAAAATGCCAGTACTTAAAAAAAAAAAAAAAAAAAAAAAAAAAAAAAAAAAAAAAAAAAAAAAAAAAAGAAAAAGAAAAAGAGGCGTTACTTTGAATTTCATTCTCTAGAAGAAGACCACGAGGAAGGATCAAAAAAGAAACGACATAACCACCAATGATCATTGGTGCACGCCACCCTTTGTTAATTCAAAATGCCAAACATGTGATGCTTGCTCACGTGGGCTCTTGCCTACCAAGTTTTATGCACAATTTCCGCAAGATATCTCCACAGGTGCCCATGAATGAATCCCCCACACATTACACAGAAAGTCTATTTGGTAGTTTTACCTATTTATAGCTTGTTGGAATCTTGTGAAATTCAATTCAATGAATTATAACGTTTAAAAGGATGAGTACAGTCACCATTGCCATTGATTATTTCCCACTTTTGCAAATCATTGGATGCATTGTATCATTGGTACGTTTCAAAGACGGCTGTGGAAGATGGCTTGCATACACACTCTTGGTCATAATTCCTGCCTTCTTCTTATAGGAAAATAGTGAACATGAAGCATTGCTTGTCCTATGGATAAGCATGGTGACAGCAGTGTCAAAACCATTGGCTCAAGGTGTGTTAGTAGTAAGTTTTTTTGAGTAATTTAGTGGGGATGACGAGCTTCTACTCGTTTTTTAATTAGTTAGTGAATTTTTAATGCTTTATGTGAAAATGGAAATCTTGACTTTAGTTAGGGCACAAGTGGTGCTACCACCATTGATCATCAAAATAGCTATCACTACTGGTTTTGAAAAATGTAATTGTCTCCTAGTTTTGGGCAATAAATAGGAAATTATGTGCATGCATTGATAGTGTAAATAGCATGTAGCATATGATATAGAAAAGTATACAAAGAGACCTTTTTCTTTTAGTACGGTGAGGTCACAATCGCACTTGTCCATCAGATTTTATGTCTTGTGGTCGTAAGTGTGTAATTGACCAGACACAAAGTTCAAGAAAAAATTAAAAACTTTGTGATACATCCCCAAGTCATCCAATTTGACATGTAATGGTTAAAAGTGATTTTGACCTCTTTGTGAGAATGGTAAATGGGCTCATAGCATACAATCCTATATCATAAATATAGCAATTGAGAGACTACCATGTATGTGGGGCACAATTTTCTTTCAACAAGTTATTCTCTCTTTAAAACTATTTAAGGTATCAGATCTATTGCTGCTTGTGGTCCAATCCATCAAGCAAAGCCAATAGAGAGCATATATAGAGTGAGATTGAATCACTTTTGTGGATAGCGTATCATCTGAAATTCTCTAAGATTTTGGATGTAAAAACATGTGTACCTCAACTTGTCTAGAAAATCTAGTCTTGACTTATGGAGAGGGGTCCAACATTGGTAACTAGTGTTTCGCAAGCTTTGTAATTGCAGGAGCCAACTAAACGTGTGTTCTCTCATAAATAGGGAAACCAGAAAAGAGAAAATGGCTTTAAAGGAGGTAGACAAGCACGTAATTGCTTTAGCACGCAATAGAAGTGTAGAAGTGAACCATTAGAGTAAGACAAAGAAAGTTAGTTGGGACTATCATATATGAAGAAGTATGGAGTTTCTCTAAAGAGACTCCTTGTGTCCATTCATTGTATGAATATACAAACTTGTCTTTTATAGACAAATTACAGATGATAAAATAGAGAAATAAATCACAACTTCCTATACTATACCCAGACTTAACATAAATACAATGTCCATTCATTGTATGAATATGCAAGCTTGTCTTTTATAGACAAATTAAAGATGATAAAATATAGAAATAAATCACAACTTCCTATACTATACCCAGACTTAACATAAATACAAATTAGCAAGGTTGTAAATGAAGAAAAATCCGGACGGGTTTCAAATCAAGATGTAGGTCTTAGAAAAATCTATGGCTCTGAGCTGCCTAAAGCAAAATAGTCCTGAGTGTTATATTTGTCTCGGATGGAAACCCTTCATAGCAATGTGGCACTAAAATAGCAATAGCGAATGGGTTTCTAGAAAAACCATGGGACAACAACTCACAAGAGCATCAATATACGGGGTCTGATGCATGCAATGAATAATGAGATCCCTGCTGATTTTGGGACTGTTACCAAGTGACAACAATGAGTGCAGGGAAGACGTATGAGGCTAAGGACAAAGCAGCCAATGTGGGGATGGCTGCAGGAGACAGCGTGATGCGTAGAAGAGGAGCTTGCAAAGACCATGCTTTGCACCAGTAGTTACAAATTGAATGGAGGAAAGGGGAAGCAAATTTTTTTTTTTTTTTTTTCTTTTTTTTCTGAAAGCAAAGGATAGGTAGCAAAGGATAGGTGATACACCGAGAAGCAAAGGACAACAAAGTGAAGAAAAATAGAATGTAAGAAAAAGTTAAATAAAGGTAGATAACAAAAAATGATCAATGCATAAAATTCTGAGACCGAACTTTCCCAACGGTAAATTGAATATGGAAACAGACAGACAGATAGGATCGTGTAACAAGACAATGGACTCGATCATACAGAAAAGAACAGGATCGAGTCTCTTACTAGACCATACAGGAATATAAACAATAAAGATGAATCTGACTCTGAGACCGTGTGAAGAAGTCTTAGGTTTCTCTTAAGAGACTCCATGTGTTCATTAATCGTAATATACAAACTTGTCTTTTATAGAAAAATTACAAATGAAAAAATATACAAATAAATCACAATTTCCTATACTATACTCAGACTTACCATAAATACGATATATTATATCTATTTTTCTTAAATACAAATTACAATATATACTTTCCATATTAACCTGGTAAAAACTATATACTTTCTTTTCACATCATATAAGGATCAAAAGGACTAATATGAGCTTCCTAAATTGGATAGAGGTGAAATGATCAATATGGTTTCATAAATTGAATAAGCTAAATGTAGTCTTTTTTTTTTGGGGGAAGATCAGTGGGGAATGCAAGCCCTTACTGATTTTTAGAAATAATTAGTGGTTTTTGAATGCATAAGTGGGAATGAAAATTTAGACCGATAACTGAAACTCAAGTGATACTACCACCATGACCTCAACCCCACTCCCAAGTAAAAGAAATCTTCACATAAGAATTGTGCTAAGTGTTTAGTAGCTTTAGGAATGGCACATCTCAAGTTCGACTTCTACCACTGGCCTACCGAAAAAAAAGGACACAGTCTTCATGTATACCTAAAGGGCAAAAAAACAAATTTTAAAACGAAAGATTATATAAATACCCCCATTTTGAATTTTCGAGAGATAGATCCCTTCGAACTCTTTCATACCCACTATAAATGTTGTAACTGTTTTTCTTTGCATTGACCCCACAAGTAAATTTGGACAAAATGCCCCTCTAAAGGCTTTTAGTTTGAAGGCTTGCGTCATCTTGGGTAAAGTTATTGAAGTTGGGTTTGGTCCGGCCATCCAAGGGTCGAACCTGCTTTAAACTTAAAACTTTTTTGTGTTTGAGCGAGATAGGTACTTTTGTTTAAAATGACCCAAAAATTCACCTAGAATATCAATACAAAGAAAATTTATTATATGTTTTGCGTATGCAGGACCTCTTGGGGAGGGAACTGCAAATTATGTCGAATTCTATGCACTCTTGCATGCCCTGCAATTTTTTGTGGCGAAAAATTTGGGACCTTACTGTATTATTGAAGGTGATTCCTTGAATATCATTAATTGGTGAAAAGGGGAACAGAAGTCGCCTTGGGAGTTGAGATCTGTGTTGCTGACCTTTCTAAACCTCTTAACCTTTCTTTTGCGCATGTTTATCGGGAAGCCAATGTATTGGCTGATTTTCTTGCCAAAAGGGATACTTTTTTATCTGAGACAGTTGTCTTTGACTCTGTAATCTCGTTTTAGTTTTAATATAATATCGAAATTTCTACAAAAAAAAAAAAGAAAATTTATGATGTGAATACAAAAGTATTTACAAAAATATTTGGGGTGCCCATATTTAGGAAGCTCGGTGAAGAGGGTGTTGACGTATTTCCCTGATTTTGTTGTGATTCCGAGGGTTTAAATTGCCTGTCAAAGTGAGAACAAGGAAGGGACCACATTTTTTGCCCTAGAATTTTCTATTTGCAATCGAGTCTTTGCATCTAAGTTTTCATTACGTATATACGAGATTAAGACAAAGTAAAAAGAATAGAGTTACATCACCTTCTTAATTTTCTTAAATCTTTTTCATGAAATTTTAGTTATGTCACCTTCTTAATTTTCTTAAATTGTTATTATGAATTTTCAATTTTAGAGATTAATTTATCTTGATTTAAATAAATACATTCAAATATCAGTTTATATTTTGCTTCTGTTTTTTTTTTCCAATTGAAAAAATAACAAAATTTACTTCTTTTTTTTTTTTTTTTGTAGTAGTTGTTGTTTTAATCATGCACTGTGAAGTAATCATGATAAAGCAATATAAAAATACGCAGTGTTTGTTTTAAATACAAAAAACACAGTACAGCAATAAAAGATAAATAGAATTTGTTTGAAATTTAATTTAAATAAAACAAAAAAAATGTCAAACTATATTATTATTATTATTATTATTATTATTATTATTATTATTATTAGTATCCCTAGTGGTTGGTTGGGTGAGGAATGGGATTGGACCCTTGAAAATATGTTGCGATTTCACCCCCTTAATCTCATACTACATCACAAATGAATTTATGTGCCTGGCATTTTAAAGAAGCCTTCATCTATTTTTTTTCACGTTTTATAAAAAGAAAAGGCAATCAATTTATAAGATTGTTATCAAGTTCGGGAAGTGAAGAGAGAAAAATAGAAACGAAGATAAGGAGAATCTAAACACCTTTTATCAAATATAATTTAGTAGATTGATTAAATATTATTTAATAGATTGATTTCTTAGAAAGGTTGTTAGTATTTATGCTAGCATGGATTTCTACAATTTGTTATCTTCACACAAGAAAAGGGAAAATTTGGGATGCGTCGAAGTCCACTAGCAACATGGTTAGGGAAGCAAATAGCAAAACACAGGTGCTACCATTACATAAAGGGTAGTTCGTATGACAGTTAGCCAGTCGGGGAATAATAAAATATTGGTGGACCAAAATATTGGTAATAAATTTATTTCATTTTAAAAAGTTAGAGGAAAAATCGGGTAAAAAATACTGATCACTAAAAAATAAGGTAATTATAGAATCGTGAATATTTTGGAATTGGTTCAAAAAATCGTAGTGAAAAAATCGGATATGTAAAGATTACACAATCTGTGATTATGATTTGCAGCTACTGTATAAATACATTAAAGCCATTAAACGATAATTTTGTAGTTTTACTATTGTCATTAAAGTAATACTTGACAATTTTTTGTTGAAACTTTCAATACATCCCGCAGCAATGCTTATTTTGTTGCAACATCACAAAACATATTGTAGATTTATTGGGATCATAAAATGAAATAACAACAACAATACTAAACACAAGACCTAATTAACAAATAACAAGAACTGCGAATCAAGGTATATGATTACTTTTCATAAAACAAAAAACATAAAACACCCTGAATATAAGATTGCAGTTAGTTAAAAGAAAACGCAAAAACTCAAATATGTAAAATAGTGGTCCATCCAAAATGTTTTGTTGTGTACACCACTTAATTAAAAAATAAAAAATGAAATTAATCAATCTTTATGCATAAAAAAAGCAACAAAATGGTTAAGCAAATTTGACTCTTACATTGAATTCCCAGCAACCTTAATCTTTAATATCATTGGATCTCTCTCTTATTCTTTGTAAGGACGATATGTGTTTAATGAAAATAACTTTTTCATTGGGTTACTCTTCTAATTCTATCTACTATTTTGAAATATATGATTGTTTTGCTTTTTTTTTTAGGGAATACATTGCTTGTATTTTTTCGTACAATTTTTTTTTAGGAAACTCATTGGTGAAATTTTTTATGAAATTTTTTGTTAAATCAAGATTCTTATTTCACATTGTTAATGTACTTATAATATTAAGTTGATGAATAAAATAAAGTTTTAGGGAAGAATTTTTTTTAAAATGTTTTGGGGAAAAAGATAAATTACGGATTTATATCGGTTCTATTAAAAGACACTATTTTTTAAAGATCTTTTGAAAAATTCAAAGTTCTTAATGGATTTCAAAAAATCAAATAGTTTTTGAAAAATTCGTGTTTCAAACAGAGTTTTGCTAACTATTGTTCGTCTAAGGTTGCAACCTTGAACAATCCAATAAAGGTGCCTCCAAATTTCATTATAAGATGTAATTTTGGTGTCAAAAATTCTTAAGATGACCTTATAATCCATTTTCATCTTCAATTATGATTTTTTAAATTCTAAAAATAGCTCAAATCAAGTAGATTTATAAACACATGAAAATCTTCAAAATGGATAGGATGGATAATGTGTAGCAAGATGTGCTACTTTTGGGACTTGAAATCTTTATTTTTTCACATATTAATACATCTCGCTGTTAAGATTATCAATTAAAGAATTTTCCAACATCAAAACAATATTTTCGAATAGATCTTTTATGTTCACCTTAATTTCATATTTTAAAATTGTGACCTTATATAACCTTTTTCCTTAAATAAGACCTTCATATAATACTTTGGAGTAAGAAAGAGAGAGGAAATTATTTGCAGGTGAAGCCTAGAGAAGAAAAGATATACATAATAAGAGAGAAAGAAGATGAGTTCAAATATGATTCCCATATGTTGGATGCCTATGATAAAACATTTGGACAATTTACAACCTAAAAAGGGAATCCAAGTGATGCTTGAGGTATACCTTCGGATGGCTTGGGTGTGTCACAAAATTCAAAAAAAATTATTTTAAACTTTGAACTTGATCAATGGAATAAATGCAGACACCTAATTTCCAATGCAATATTCCAAATTAGTTGTGACCACCTTGTACCTGTTGTGCACTGAAGCTCTAAACCCGATGGGTTGATTTTTGGCAAATAAAGTACGAGAAAAAGAATCGACAAAATAAACAACAAGCAACAAAAATTAAGGATGAAATAAATAATAGAAAAGAATCAAGATTTACGTGGTTCGTCACGTATGTGTCTACATTTACGGAAGAAGACAATCGATGTTTTTTCACTAAATCAAAAAGAAAAAAAATTACAAGGCAACTTACTTGAAAAAACCAGAGACTCAACTCCTACAAAGCCTTCTTCTCTACAATTTTCTCTCTCGGCAGAACCACTCAAAGTTTCCCTCTATTTTTTCTCTATGCATTTTCTCTCTCTACAATGTATCTCAATAAGAGATGACAAATCCAAAAGTGCACCCAAGTATGGCATACTTTTTCCACCATACCAAAATGAAAGTTACATCAAAATTTTTGGAATAAACTTCTACAAAAACCCCAAGTCGAGCAAATATTTTTAAACAACTCTTCATTCTTTCTCTTTATTTCTCGCAATATTGTCAACACCAAATAGAGACGCAAGAGCAACAAGAAACTGACTCTCTCCAACTAAAAAGGAAACAACCAAAAATTTTAATGAGAACCGTTTTCTACCATAAACAAGCATCTCAATCTTCGAGAGTCTACAAGAGGCATCATCACAATCTTCACAGGAAGCTCTCTTCTTTAATAGGAAATTGTTTCTTATGTACAAGAGGCTCTAGTTGTTCCCTCTCTATTTAGAGGAACCACCATTCCCATATGAAATTGAGCACACGGATTCCGTGTACTTTCATCCCATATACATAAGATTAGGAGTCCATACTAAATAGGAAACTTCCTATTAATATTATATATACCTCAAAATACCAAGAAATATATATCTAAGAGTCCTAATCCTTTTTGGATTTCTATTTTCCTTAGGAAACTTATCAATATCAATCTCAATCCATGGGAATATCTCAATCCGACATATGAGAATATCTTAATCGCACATAATATGAGAATATCCCAATCCCACATAATATGATAATATCTCAATCCCATAAAATATGAGATTTCCTTATGTTGGTGATTTTGGATAGCACCAAATCCAACCAGATAAATGGTCTCATGGTACCCCAATAGTTTCATTGTACGCTTTTCCTAAAAATGTATATTAAAACAGAGAGGATTTCTGTTACATGTGAAACACAAACAGGAAGTAAATGAAATATTATGCTTTGTAGGATAATGACGAAATAATAGATACCCTTGACTATGCTTGCTCCACCCATCTATTTTTAAAACCGCACCATTAATCTCAATATTTTTTGTTTTTGCATCCATCATCTTAATTAAAAAAGTAAGCTTTTTAAGACAAAAATACCCCCATGCTTTTATTTTTCGTTCTCCATGTATTTATAATAGCTTTTCTCTATTAAACTTAAAATTCGAAATTTTGGAGAGAGAAACTATCTAAAATTCAAATTTTTAGAGCAAAAATTTATCTCAAATTTTAGATTTTTAAAAAGAGAAATTATCTCAAATATACAATTTTTAGATAGAAATTACCTCAAAATTTTTAGAGAAAGAAACTATCTCAAATTTCAATGTTTAGATAAAGATATTATCTCAAATTTTAATTTATTTATTTAGTTTCTCTCTCTCAAATTTCTAGTTTTAGACAGAGAAATTATCTCAAATTGAAATTTATTTATTTATTGACCCTTTTATTATAGTTTCTCTCTCTAAAAATTTTGTGATTGTTTCCGTCATTAAAACAGAAAATTTGATATATTTTCTCTTTTTAAAAATCTTGAGACAGTTTATCTCTCTAAAAATTTAACGTATTTTTGTCCTAAAAAAACTATTTTCTTAATTTTTAGGTTTGCTTTGGGTAGTTATGTAGTTTAAGAAGTGATGGAGTAGGAGGGCATGCTTCGAAAGTATGATCCAAGGGGTATGTATAATTTTCCTTCTTCTTTTTTTTATAATTGTATTTTTTGGGGTATTATATTTTTTTTCTATTTGAAAATATAATAAAGATATGTGATCAGAAACCGTTTCAATAGGATGCACCAGAATAGTACAAAACGACCTGATTTTGGGGGAACAAATTAACTAAAATACCGCCTTTTGAGCCAGTCTATAATCACCGGTTTTCGTTACAAAATTAACTCTCCCTGTTATAATAAATATTATCAGGTAACAGGCAAGGATCGCATTGAGAAGAGAAGCCACTGGAGCATAGTTGAAGCTGTTCTAGTGTTGTATTGCATTTGTACCATATTTTTTGGGTATTTTCTTTTTCAATTTCTTTTTTTTATTTTGTGAGAGAGAGGGAAAGAAATTGCAGGATTGCGGTTGGCGGGGCCAAGGAGGCCACTCATCCCGACGTTCTGAGGGCCGCTCTCGCCGAGTGCATATCGACACTCATATTTGTTTTTGCAGGAGAAGGCTCCCGCATGGCTTTCAGTAATTCTCCGTTGCCCCGTTAGATTTTCTGGCTTTGTCAGACCCACTTCTTCAATTTGCATGGTTAACCTCCATTGTTTCATAATTGAAAAAAGAAAGATAACAAACATTATTGAAGAACATAACTCTCACAATCTTCCATACTCCACTCAAGTAATTCTACTTCTTTCTGACTCATGAGATAAGCTCACCGGCAATGGGCGGCAACACCATCTGGCCTGGTGGCAGCAGCGATAGCACACGCCTTTACATTAATACATTAATCGTGGCAGGGTCAGTGAGTGCAAACATCTCCGGCGGCCATGCGAATCCGGTAGTTACTTTCGGGGCATTTGTAGGGGGTAATATAACCCTTATGCGTGCCATCGCCTGTTGGGATCTACAATTGCCTGCATGCTTCTCAAGTTTGCCACTAATGGCTTGGTAAGATCTTTTAGTAATTCTGCTTCATCTTTCTCTTTTCATACGTGTTTCTAAATTTTATTGGTTAACTTCTCTATGGGCAAGTTCTATCAGAAATGAGTTCAATTTTAAGTCTAATGATTGATTTTATTTCAAAAAAACAAAAATTTTGATTTTGTTGGTAATATGTGATGTTCAAGCATTTGATATAAAACTCTATTGTCCCCTTTAAAAGTGGTTTTCAAGTTCATATTTGATAAAGTTCTGTGTAGTCTTACATGAATTTTGAGTCTAATATAGTTGCCTGGGCCTGCATGAATGAATGGAATTTGAATAAAACTTCAAAAAATTAATAGAGAAAAGCAATCAATGAGCAATAAATAGGTTAGTATCTCCTATTGAAATGGAAAAATAATTTAATTAAAGGGTGAGGTTTGTATAAGGTGTCAACCTTGTACTATAAAAGTAAGGTGCACCTCAAAACTATATCGAAAATGCAATTTTGGTGCCGCAAAACATTGCAATGATATGAACAACTAATGTTGTCCCCCAACTATCAAATTTAAAGTTCCAGAAATGATGACGATCAAGCAGATCTATAAATACTTTAGAATCTTGAAAATGGACAGTTCAGATAATGTGTTAGAAGATGAACTATTTTTAGTATTAGAAATCCCCTTCTTTTCTTGTCTATGAAACTCGAGGTTGAGATGATCAATTTGAGCGTTTTCCGGCTTAAAAACAACCTTCTTTAGTGGGGTTTTTAGGTGCACCTTACACATACATTTAAGGTTAACACCTTATAAAAACTTTTTTCCTTAATTAAAACTCAAAGATTAAAATATCACAAATAATCATGGTTCAAGGTGTGTTCACCAAGCCAAGTCGAAGCAACCCGATCAACCCAATGTACTTTAAGAATTTTGGACATGATCAAGCACCCCACCCAAACCACATTACAATAAATAAAAATGAAAGAATGAAACATGAAAGATCAAATGAGAAGATGGATATGGTAAAAATTGGAAAGGACCCGCCATATAAAAATAAATAAAAATGAAAGAATGAAACATAAAAGATCAAATGATACAAGATGGACATGGTAAAAATCCAGAAGGGACCCGCCGGTTAAAGCAGGCCTCAACATCTTATTAGTACCATGTATTTGTAACAAAATAGAAAAGTACTCTTATTTATAAAAAGAGGCCATCTAGGTTAACTAGAAGAATATCATATTTTTATACTAATTAATGGAAATTTTGCCCTTGTAGATTAGAGAAAAGATAGCATTTTTTTTTTGCACGCATACGTCCTTGCATGCGTACGTGTGCATGTTTTTTTAATGATATACTGAATATTCATTTTTATTGATCATAAAAGAAGAAATTATAGCTTATCTAGTAGAATTCATATAGTGGAACTAGTTAGGAAATTTGGGCTTTTATAAATGAAAAAATAAGAGATTTATTTATTCTTGATACAAAGAAGACACAATCATTATTGACGGTTAGAGTTGAAATCACATAATTGAAGATATGTCATTGTTTGGGCATAACATCCAAAATAAAAGTTTTTGAATGTTGTGATGCATTTTCATATAACTAAGAAAATATTGTAATAAGGGGATATGTAAATACATTGAAGTTTAATATTTTTATTGAAACTTTGAGTCTAGTTAATAGCACTCTTACAAACACCCAATTTGAAAATTTGAAGGATAAGAGTCATTGTGAGCTCCTTGAATCAAAAGTAAATAGTATATTTGGGTACTTTTCCTTAAAAATATCGCATCTGACCGACAATTTTTTACATTTTTGTATTTTAAATACTCATTCTATCACTACATCTACACGAAGCACCAGCATTTTCTCTCTCATCAAGGACGAGCGTCATGAGCGCACTCGTCATGGAGATGTTGATGACATTCGGCTTAGTCTACAGTCGACCCCAAGAAGGGCAACATAGGAATGGTAGCACCCATAGCCATCGGGTTCATAGTGGGTACGAACATACTAGTTGGTGGTGCCTACGACGGTGCATCAATGAACCCAGCCATGTCCTTCGGCCCAGGGTGGTCAGTTGGACATGGAACCATCACTGAGTTTATTGGGTTGGGCCTCTCTTAGGAGGGGGGCTTGCTGCTCTTGTATATGACTTCTTCTTCATCGTCCACACCACGCATGAACAGCTTCCCACCACTGAATATTGAGTGAGGGTAGCAGTGAGTAGTTCAGCTTAGGAGTGTTGAATAAATGACTAGTTATTTAGGTAGGTTGGGGTTATCTATTCTACACAAAAACAAAATTATTTTAAGTGGCATTTTTGTGAAAAATGGTTCGTTGTTGATGGATAATTGTCCACTATTTTGTATTTTATGTTTTTTGAGTAAGTCAGTCGCGGAGAAGGCCTCTTACCCTATTTTTCATTAATAATAAAAGAGAAAATACAGCTCATAAAGTTACAACCCTAGAGTAGGGCATTTGTGCCACATCATGAAGTAACATAAGAGAGAAAATTCGACGGTCTAGATCGCCAAATAGTGGCATCTAAAAACGCTAATCAAGTTCGTGTAAATTTAAATTTTTTTTCTCTCTCTATGTCAATGTAATATATTTTCATTAACAATTCAATTTTATATGTGCATTGTTATAGATGCAAACAAAATGCAACCAACATTGCATATACACATGAAACAAATCCCAAATACAAAGAATCCAATACAAAGTTTACGGTACAAAATTTTAAAATCTAATTAAGTCTTGACTACACATGCTCAACAATAATCTCCTGATCCCTGCAAATATCCTGCATTTCATTCCATAAAGACCTTAAATTCCAAGGTACACTCATCTCTTTCTACACCATCTAATGGCATTCAAACAAACAACTTTAACCAGTGGTTTAAAAAGCAGATCGGTGATCCGGATCAAGCATCTCAAAAACCCATTCGGATCGGAAAATAAGTGATCCGGATAAAGAATCGGCTGAATCGGTTGGATTAAATCTTAAAAAAAAATCGAAAAAATTATTAAAAATTCATTATAAATGTTGCTTTTTAGGAATTCAATAAGAAATGAGGGCACTTCGTTAAGAATTTTCATTTCTTTGCGTGAATATGTGAATATTGATATGTTTTTTCCCTGCATGACCTGTTATTTACCATTTAATTTACATAACACAAAAGGATAAACATACAATTATCATGGATTAAGTATATCATCATACATGGACTACAATAAAGCATACAATTCGTAACATACGATCTAAAAATAAAATGACAGACGGCGTCGTTCTTCATCTTGATCACGCTGGTGCCATTATTGAATTCGCGTGACAATTCATTGACTCGTTCTAAAAACGAATCATCCAAATTAGTGGGCACCTGACTACACCCAAATCCCTGAGTGTTTGTGTTTTGTTGTGGTCCTAATCCAAAATCCATGAAGCTTGTCCATTCTTCATGCTCACCTACACTATCGTGTACATCCCTACCCTCTTGTTGTTGGGACTTGATATGTGAATAATTTGGTTGGGATTGGGTTGCCTCAGAATCATCATCTCTCTCATTTTCCCTTAGACCCCCTTCCCATTCTCTCTCATTTTCCCTTAGACCCCCTTCCCACTCTCCCTCATTAGGTGCAATATCACCGACATCTCCAACGAATTGTGGATATGTTGCCGGGCAGCTTCCACTTTCATGCTGCTCATCACCTTCTTCAAGATCTTCCTCACCGATAGCCTCAAGGAACGCTCTCTTGTGCAAATATTGTGTCCAAGTCTATCGACCCATAGTCTTCAAGCCTCCTTCTTATTTGTCGCTCTCGGAGGTTTAAGTTGTAATGAACATAGACTAGTTTATGAAGCTTCTCAGAAGTGAGTTGATTCCTCTTAGTAGTGTGCAACCGTTGGAATGTACTCCAATTTCGCTCACAGCCAGTAGCAAGACATGTCTGCGAGAGCACCTTGATTGCTATCCTTTTTAGGTGAGGTGCATCACTACCATATGTCTCCCACCATTCAGCTAGATTAAATGCAAAAAACATTGTAAGGGCAAGAACAATTCATAAGATTAAATATATGAATAAACAAAACATTAGTTAGGGGATAACCTAGATCCATCTTAGTTCAAGAATTCCTAGCAAGTCTAGTTCCGAAGGATCTGATAGCATCCCTATACATAGCAAGCTAAAACAAAATATTTCGGTTTAGTGCATTATTCCTCACAAATATAACAATTCAATCAAGTTATTACCCAAATATTAAATAATACCTCTTGTACTCCTGCTACCTGGTTTCGATGACTTCTCTCCAACCTGGCAATAATGTATCTGACCCCTTCCATAATTTTGTGGGGATGTTCAGGTGTCAAATAGAAAAATTTTGGGTTGAAGTAGTAACCTAGAAAATATATAGATAGATAAATGTCATTTAAAATTTCATAAAAAAATAATTTATAATGAAATACGCTAATGATATAAATATATATTTACCTGCATGAATTGAACGTCCAAATTTGGTGTTCCACTTTCTTTCTATATTCTCGATCACTTTACTAACAAAACTACATTTCCCCAATAGCTGATTTGGCCCTCTCGATACCTTCATAAAGGATGCCCATGGTAGCTTTCTTGTCAGCATTCATCATTCTTAACACCGTGTCCAAAGGGGCAGTGGCCTCTACGATACTGGAACATCGAGACCAGAACCTCCTATTTGAGACTATGTCGTCCACTTTTAGCCCGGTACTGGACTTCGAGAGGCGGTTATTTAACCACTCTTCACTGGTAAACAATCTCTTTATTGCACTTTCAAATTCCCGAATGGAGTCCACAACCAAGTAATCTGTCGCAAAGTGGATTATGGCAGGCCTGATTATCTCTTTTTTCTTAGACTATTCTCTGAACAAAAATAAAATTTAGAATGGTTATATATAAATATTGACACCAACCTCGCTTCCTGTAGAGTCTCCTTCACAATTTTGATCTCACCGATCTCCTCTAACATAAGATCGATGTTGTGTGCAGCACACGGGGTCCATACTAGATGCTTCCTCTTATCCATCAACTTGCTGCAGGCAGAAACACATGCACTCGCATTGTCCGTAATAAACTGGACTACATGCTTATCTCTCACCTCCTCCACTATCTGATCATATAGTCGTACGTAGAAGTTTGCATCCTTCTACGTCCCTGATACGTCGTTGCTAGACAAAAAAGCTATACCTTTTGGGGAATAGGCCAAGAAGTTTAAAAACTCATTTTTGCTAACTTTATTCAACCAACCATCACTCATGAGAGTAATGCTTGTTCTTGGCGAACTCTGTTTACATTCTTCAATCTACTTTCTAACTTCCTCCACCTCTTCATCCAATATTGGCTCATTGAGCTCATATGACGTCGGGGGTTTTACCCCTGGCCCAGTTCTTTAGATTGCGGTGACCATAGGTGGAAAATATGGGCTATTGGCTGCATCAAAGCGGATCCATTTATCGTAGAACCATTTACCAACATATCTGCCCAACATGTTTCTCGTACATTTTACCATGCCTTTGAGGATCATCTGTTTTGACTTAGGCTTTTAGAGAAATGGGTTTATACGATCATGACCTGCAATACTAGCACTCATAGATAAACTAGAAACAATTTCTTCAACGTCTGATTCCTCTTGATACATATTGCTACCAACTCCTCCATACATATTTGAGCTGGGCCCCCCATACATGCTCGAGCTGGGCCCGCCATGCATGTCTGAGCTAGGCCCACAATGCATGCCCATGTCGTAACTACCAGGCATTCTAAACCCGCATTCCCTCTGGTATGTTTCCTGTAAATTCATTCTTGTGGTCATCTCCAAGTCATTATTATATTGCTCTTCTGGATCATTCCCGTTTGATGGCGTATATAAATTAGCTATCTCATCATCCATCCTCTGCTTTGCAATTTTTTTACCTTTGGTAGCCTTGAGAAATACCTCCATTTGCTTTTTTATACAATTAGGGACACTATTGCATGCAGAAACATCCCCCTTAACCCCTACCAAGTATTGCTTAAACCTATGTACCCCACTACTTATCACTCTTTGGCAGTAATTACAAATAATTTTATCTTTTTTGTTGGGATCAAGTCTAATCCCATGTTGTCATGCAGGGTCTTCAGCAGACCTTGCCATGGTTCAACTGTTTTAATATGTAAATGGTTAAAAATTAACTGGCAGTTCAACATGAAAAATAATCATCATGTGTAGTGATAATATGTAGGAGTAGTTCATGAAGTTATATTTGTTGTTAAAGCAAAATATTTCTATTGACAAAAATATTTAGTTCCAACTAGAAAATTTAATTTATTTATGCAATATTATAGATAAAAATAGCCTATATCGGCCACGACATGTAGAACAAAAATTTACATTGATATAGTATCAATAAAAAATATATTTACAATGGTATAGTAATTCACAATGCCAATACATATGAACTTATCACAAATCTTCATTTCGACAAACATGAATTAGTTCATACTAAGAAAACAAAAATATTTATGCAATATTATAGATAAAAAAAAGTCTGTATAAGTCACACTTAAAATCAAGAAAAAACTTACAATAATATAGTCATCCATAATGCCACTACACGTATATTTGACAAAAAAAACATTTACAATGATATAGTCATTCATAATGCCACAAATAAAATTTACAATGATATAGTGGGCACAATCCCAACTCAATTGAAATGATCACAAATAGTCGTACATCTCAATTACAAATATGCAAGATACTATAATAAAAAATGCAAGCTTCAAACATGGCTACAACTCAATTATCAAGAACATACATCTTTTGCATTAAAAATTTAATAATAAAATTGAAAAATAAAAAATAATATAATTATCATATATGCTACAATTTTTTTACAATGATATTCACTTTAATTCCTTATGATAATACAGTTTAACAACATGTATTTTTTGCATTAAAAATTTAAAAAATTAAAAATACATTTTTAATGCAAAACTGCATTAAAAATACATTTTTAATGCAAAACTGCATTAAAAATATAATACAGTTTAACAACATGTATTTGTTAATGTATTTTTTTGCATTAACAACAAATTTAAAAATACAGTTTTGCATTAAAAATATAATAACATGTATTTTTTTGAATAACTAATCTATCAACATGCAATTTTTTGAACTAAAAAATTAACAATAAAAATAAAAATTATTGTTTAACTCCTCATGATAATCAAAACCTGGTCACGATTTTCACAATTTTTCAGAAAATCATGATTTTTCAAAAAAATTGATCATGAATTAAAAAAAAAAAAACAAAAGGCAGTTCTTCACAGACCCACCTAACATCAGTCATTTCAACTCAAAAATCTGCCTCAAATCGAATAAATTACATCAAATTGAATTCATGTTTTGATAAACAACACTATAAGGAATCCAAGCCCTATAATATTAACACATTATTATTAAAAAAATTAAATAAAATCAATTGAATTGAGGAAAAAAAAAAAACGCAGTTCTTCACAGATATCAGTCATTCAATATCAAAAATCAAGCTCAAATTGAATAAATCAGTTCAAATTGAATACATGTGATGATAAACAAAACTATAAGGATTCAAAACCCTATAAATTTAACACATTCTTTGTAAAATATTGAGTAAAATTGATAGAATGACGAAAAAAAAAAAACAGCAGTCCATTTTTTCTTCACAGACATCAGTCTTTTTTTTCAAAAATCAAGCTCGAATTGAATAAATAAAATTAAATTGAATACATGTGATGATAAACCACATGATAACGAATCAAAACCCTATAAATTTAACACATTATTTGCCAAATATTGAGTGAATTTGATAGAATGGCGGGAAAAAAAAAAAAACACAGTTCTTACCTGTTTTTCGTGCACCCGTGCCTTCAAATTCAAAATTGATATGTATTCCTCCAAAATAATCACAAATTATGAACAAAAACTTCTGAACAACACTCTTACAATCAATTACCCTGAAATTTTACAAAAAATGATGCCCTCTCTCTCTTGAAACCAGTGAAATGGTGGAAACCCTAAAACTCACTCTTCGATCCAATTTTTTTTATCAAAATTGGTAATTTTTACTACCTTTTATTGACTGAAATGGCTGAAAATTTTGAATTAAAGCCTGCAAGATTCGATTATAAGGTTGGAAAAGATGAAAAATGATAAGAAAATGATAAAAAAAAGATAATCAGTGAAGAACATTGTGTAGCCCGTGTTCTTGGGCGAGTCAATGGTGAGACTCGGCGATTCACGATTGGGAATCGCCCGGTTCTATCTAGACACGGGCGATTCCCGGTATTGAAGTGGAATCGGCATAGGGTATGCCGATTCCCGAGTCGAACTCGCCGAGTTTTCAAACCCTGACTTTAACAATCCTCTGTCCTTTGTAGAGATTATTGATAAGAAGAAAAAGAAAAAAAGGGGAAAGGGTGCAGTGGGCAGGGGAAGTCTTGTATCAGTCCGGTAATGAGTATAGGTATGAGATCCTCTGCGAGGCTGCGTGCGAGAGGGATTTTGTTTGCTGCTACTGCTGCTCGAGGAATCATCTCTGATGACAAGCCAATTGAAGTTAGTTCGGGATAGTCTTCTTCTTCGTCTTCTCGGGATTCGGATGAGGTTATGGATGAGTCTATGGAGGAAGCAATAGTTCTGGAAGAATTCTTTTTTGGCTCGAGCAGAAACAGCACAGTTTTCTCCTCTTTTAATCCTTTTAATGATTATTTTTTCATGGATTGTAAGAGGTTTAGTCGACCTTAAGCGTAAGAAAGACGTCATGTTTTTGGTTTGCAAGTTCAAACCCACAATCATTATTTTACAGGAAACCAAACTTCCAAGTTCCAATTCCGCTCGTGTTAGAGAAGTTTGGGGTTGTGGTTCTGTTGACTTTATGAGTATTGATTCAATTGAGGCTTCTGGGGATCTGTGGATTTTGTGGGAACCTACTATTTTACAATCTTTTTGCTCTGTGAAAAAAGATAATTTTTTAGGTAATGATTTTATGGCCCAATTTCTAGTTTTCATTGAAAGCTGATGAATGTGTATGGTCCACAGTCTTTTGCTCTTAAAGAAGTCTTTATTACAGAGCAAAAAGATAATTTTTTGGGTAATGGTTTTATGGGCCCAATTCTTGGTTTTCATTGGGGGTTAATGAATGTGTATGGTCCATAGTCTTTTGCTTTTAAAGAAGTCTCTGTTAAAGAGATATCAGACTTCATTTTGAAATTCAACCATTTGATGTATTTAATGGGATTTTAATTTCATCAGGTGGCTGGATGAGAGTCTCTCAAGCGGTCTCATTACCTTTGCCATGTGTCTCTTTAATAGATTTATTGAGGCTCATGTTATAATTGATCTGCCTATTACAGGCACTGTTTTCACTTGAATTAATGGGAGCTCCTAAAATTTTACAATGTCTAAAATTGACAAATTCTTGGCTTCTGGGGAATGGTCAGAGTCTTTCTTCTTGCTTCAGTCAAAGCGCTTCCTAGGCTTTCCTCTAATCATACCCCTATCATGGGGTCCCTAAACCTTTTAGATTAGAAATAGGTTGGCTCCGAGAGAAGGAAATAATTGACATTATTAAAAGCTCTTGAAAAATACCATCTCTTATGGTTTTTTGGATTTCCAACATCATAAGAAGCTGTCAAATGTTAAGCATAAGCTCATTGCTTGGAAATAAGATAAGAGGTACCATGTTAAAGGGAAAATTGAAGAAGCTTTAAGTAGCCTAGAGATTGATCCCATTGTCCAAAATTCTGGAGTGTTGCCTAAGGAAATTGTAGTGAAGAGCTGCAATAATTGTTGCCCTTCAGGAGCTGAGAAGGATAAAGAGGTGTATTGGAGAAAGAGGTCTCGAGTCAAATGGCCAAAGGGGGGAGATTTGAATACAAAATGCTTCCATGCCATTGCAAATGCTCGCAGTCGACAAATAAATGATAGCCTAATCTCTAATAGTGTTCTGGTTGCCCAAGAGTGCATTCATTTAAGAATACTGAGTGGTTTTGCTGAGGTTGTGATAAAATTGGATATGGAAAAGGCACATGATAGGGTTGAATGGGTATCCTTTTGGAAATTATGAGGAATATAGGCTTTGGAGAGAAGTGGCGAAGTTGGATTTACAGGTGTCTATCTTCTACACCTTTTACCATTCTGTATAAAGGGAGTTTGACTGGCTTTTTTAATGCGTCTTGAGGCCTTCGTCAAGGTAATCCTCTCTCCCTTTCTTATTCACTATTTATGCATAATATTTTAGTCTTCTTGTGAGAAATGTTGAAAGCATAGGTCATTTTTATGGTTTCCATTTGCTGAATGATGGCCCTTGTATCTGTCATTTACAATATGCAAATAATACTCTGCTTTTTTTATGAGGCAAAGGTAGAGCTGATATGTAATATTGCTACATTCTTAAGATGTTGTGAAGTGGCCTTAGGTTTTGAGGTCAATTTTGAGAAAATTGTAGTGGTTTGTGTCAATTGCAATGAATATGTGATCATTGATATTGCTAAGACTTTGGGATGTAAATTGAGAAATTCCTAATTACATATTTGGGGATGCCAATCTCTGATGGTTGTCTTCCACTGACTGTTTAGGATAAAGTTATCTAAAGGATTCAATTCAAGCTAGATTTATGGAAATATAAATATCCTTCTTCGATCACCAGAAAAATAGAAAGTTTGATGAGGAATTTTCTTTGAGGATCTTCAAAAGAAACAAAAAAGTATCATCCTCTTAGATGGGTCGGAGTTTGTACACATAGAAGGGAGGGTGGGTTGGGATTAGGAAAATTAAACTTACAAACCAAGCTATACTTTGTAAATGGTGGTGGAGAAGTCTGAATTACAAATATGAGCTTTGGTATAAAGTGGTTGCCTCGAAGTATGGAGATGATAGGGGTATGAAATGTGGGTTGGTACGATGAATGATACTCGAGGGATGTCCTTTTGTTGGAGATCTATCAATCTCTGTAAACCACTAATTAATAGGGATATTTGCTGGAATTTGGGTAATGTAAGTAATATCTCTTTTTGGTATTATAAATGGCTTGGCTCCTCGCCATTGAAATATATTTTCCCACAGGTGTTCCAAAAGATGGATAACTACAATGTTGTGGTTACTGATACTTTTCAGACTAGGAGTAATCAAGTGGTGTGAACTATTAACCTTTCCTACAATAGGATTTCGGATGATCTTTTTTTTGAATTTTCGGGCCTATTGTCGTTACTTAATGGAGTATATATCCCTCATAATGCCGCTGATGAGGTACTTTGGGATATCGCTACATATGGGAAATTTTTAGTCAAATCCATGTATCATTTACTGTTCCTTGATCGGTGGAGGTGGTCAATGACGATAATAGCCAAAATCTAGAAGTGCCCGTTACCGCTCAAAGTGAAAGCTTTTTTGTGGTTGGTTGTTCAAGATAAGGTACTATATGTTGATAATCTCATCAAAAGATAGAAGGCTCTGTCGAGTGTCTGTCTTTATGTAAGGGTGATAGTGAAACATGTGCTCATCTGTTTCTCCACTGTCTTTTTACTTTCAGAATTTGGCGATGGTTTTTTGGCCAGCTTGAAACAGTTGTGGTCATACCTCTAGATGTGATAAGTATTGCACAAGGGGTGATTTTGTGGGAGATATAGAAGGAAGAAACATAAGAGTTTTTTATGAGATAAACCTGCCTTTTGAGAGGATTTTGGAGAAAATCTTGCACGCTATTGGGTTGTATCTATCGGTTACGTAAGTGGGGCAAGATATCGTGGAAGTTGACGTTAGAAGAAATTTGTCCAGCTTATTCCGAAGTTCCACCTATGAAGGGTGTCTATAAGCTTAACTTTTATGGTAATTTGTAAGGAAACATGGATTAACTAGTTTAGGTGGTGTAGTTAGGGATTGGGAATGTAATATTGTTTTTACTTATGCTGGTCCACTTGGGGTGAAAACAGCTAACCATGTTGAACTATTAGCTCTACTTCACGGCTTGCAAATTTTGGTAGCAAGAAATAAAGGTTCTTTCAATGTTATTGAATGTGATTCCCTAAATGTCACAAAGTGGTGCAGAAGATCTTCCTATATTTGATGCAAATAGAAATTTCATTTGGGTGAATATCAGTTCTACTCTTCCAGGTAAAGGCATCGGGATATCTGCTTTCTTTGATGCCCGATCCCACAATCTTCTACTATAAAACTCTATGATCCCCTGCTTTTTCTTCCTCATTGCATAGACCGCGTGTATTTGTATGTACTCATCACATCAATCGTTAATAAATTCCCATGTGTGAATATCCAAATGAACATTGTTCTTTAATTGGAATAGAAAATTTTCATAACTTTAATAATCTCGGATCTCTCCACCTCATTCTATCATTAAAGAACATGGTATACACTGATCTAATTGAGAACTCACCTTCAGCAAATGGTTCCCACACTACTTCATCCTTCTCCATTGCACTATAATAGTATTGTCATAACAATTGAACACATTGCATATATTGGAATACCATAGCTTCTATTATCTATTATGTGCAATTTTGTCTCCCAATGTTTTTATGTCCAACTCTTGAAATTCACAAACTTCATTGGCCTTTTTCCAATCAATTTATATTGCCAAAATCTTGTTCAATCACCTTTTGCAACCAAAATCCTTGAGTTCCTCATGAATAAATCTTTATATTATTGCTCTTCACATAGGGGATATCTCATTCTTCTTCAATCCCTTTGCAACCAAATTTGATCAACATCTTTCCTGTCCTTGTTTTCTGGTTTATTCTTCTACAATTGATGATCCTCTTGTAAACACCTCCACCACCACTTTGTCAATAATGTAGCATTCATTAACATCATTTTCTTGAGCCCCATTCCACTATCTTTCTTAGGCGCACAGACTTTGTTCCAAGCGACCAAACTAAAGTTACTCAAATTCATCTTCAAAGAATCTCCTCACCAATCACTACGGTTGTTCGTCAATATCGCTATAAATTCTAATAATGATATATAGTACAAAGCTAAATTGGCTAGAGTATACTTTGTTGGTGTTAATTTACCTCCTAAGGACAGAAAACTTGATTTCTAACTATCCATATTGTATTAAAACCTATGACTTACTGGATCGCAAATAGAAATTGGTGTTCTCATCTCTGTAATTAGCCGTCCTAAATACTTCACTAGAAATTCATCTATTCTACAACCAATTATCTTGGCAAAAATCTTAACCATGTCTACCTCACAAACTACACAACCAATTTTATCTTTCTCATATTAACTTTCATAACTGAAATAATTTCAAAGATCTATTAAGCATAGTCATTTCTTGTTCACTTTCATCACAGCAAATTTATTTAGCATCCATATATTGCAGCTGAGTTACACTTGGACTTCTATTACACACTTGCAGACCAGATAATAAACATATCATCTCTACACTCTTTGAAACTGCTAATAAGCCTACCATCTTCGCCAACTTTAGCTTTACACTAAGAAGTTCTTCCATTAAAGTAAAAGAAATGGGGATAACAGATCACCTTGTCTAATCCCTTTCGTTACCCTTAAAAAAACCTTTTGTCCATCCATTAATAATGAGAAAAAAATAAGCAAAAGATAAACACCCTTTAGTTACCCTTAAAAAAACTTTTGTCCATCCATTAATAATGAAAAACACTCGCTGATCTGTAATCTCCACCTTGCACAAAACCCATAGCACCCGTAATCTTTATACGAACGTCTCAATCCACCTTTCCATATGCATCCTCTAAATCAAGCACACATTTAATCCATTGTCTCTTCTCTGTTTTCCTTGAGTAAATGTATTATGAGCATTTAATATATTATATTATATTTTATTGGTGTTCCTGATAAAAGTAACTTGAGGATTGGAAATTGCATCAGGTAACGACTTGCTTAGATTTCTTGCAAAAAATCTCTTCGATGATTAATATAGTAGCTAGTATGTGTACAGGTCAAATATCATTTAGGTATTCAATCACTCCTCTTTTGGGGATTAAGGCAATGTAGCATTTATACCCTTATTTATTTTGCCTCTGACAAAATTCCTCCACTATTAAAATTATGTCATTTTTCATCGAATCTCAACGTATATGATATAGGGCTAAAGGCAAGGGCTTGCAACTTTATCAGCCAACAAACTGAAAATTGCTTCTTTAATCTCTTACTCTAAGAATAGTTTCTCTAAATCTTCCCTTTTATCATGAGTTAACTTTCCAAAAGAGACTTTGTTAAAGCTCCTTTTTGTTACATTATGTAGTATATGCTTTTTTAAAATGTTTAACATTGGTCTCCTTAATACCTTGTTTATTATCTTCCTGGACCCCTCAAATTTTAATTCCACTAATACTGTTTCCCTTTCACCTTGGGCCGAAGGGAAATTTTAGAAAATGCAGAGGAAATAAAAAAACACCAATTGAATGACCTTCCGCATATTTTTTGCCCAAAATCAGCCCATTTGGTATTTTTATAAAAACTAAAAATAAAAATAAAAATAAAAAATTGGGTCTGTACATAAATTGCCCTCTTCTTTGTGGCGAATTTCTCTCCTACTCAATATTTTTCATGCCTCTCTCTCAAATCTCTCTTTTTGAATGTTCGTCACTACAGTTGATATGGGTCAAGCCGTTGAATGCAGCCCATCACTATGCCAATTTGGCAGTGGCATGTAATAGGCCTTGACAAAAAGCTCATTTCTTTGCATCTCTCTATCTCTCTCTCATATTCTCACTCTTTCTCATGTCTATCTCTCTAGGGACTTGCATGTTCTCTCTTCCTTGTTCTATCAAAGTTATTCTCTCCCTCTACAAGTAAATGAATTTTGTGATCATCTCTCTCACTCACTCTCTCTCTCTCTCTAGTGAGTGTAAAATGTAATTTTGCGGGACAATTTATTCTTTAAAAAAAAAGAAATCCAGAAACACCAATGAGAGAGAAAGAGAGGGAGAGAAGAGACTCATTTATCAAGCCAATTAGTCCCCAGCCTACTAAGGCAACGTTTCAAATTCCATTTCTAATATATATATATATATATACATGATGGCCATTCTTTCGTAAGTATATGGTCTATCCACCATTCCTTGCCATAAATTGGTGATGATAATGATATCGATAAGTAAAAAAAGATTAACAATCATTTTGCTTTTAAGTCCAGCTTATCTTCGGGTAGAACACAGACTCATCTACAGAGTTCATTGATTAGGAAGATGGTGGATGGGAGGTTTGTGCACAATGTGGCATACATGCACCAAGCAAATTGTGTTTTGAGAGTTTTTGGGGAAATTACTAAATATACCCCAAGTTGGATGTGCTCGTTGTTGAAATCTCCCTCACCTATTACTCCAAAATACCATTTTTTTTCTCATTTACCCTCATGGTACTTTTTAATTTTATTTATAGCAAAAATATTCTTATTAATTACTCCCATAAAAGTAAAAACAAACATTCATATTTTATCTTTCCCTCTTTTCTCTTTAAGCCTACCTTCCATTCATATTCAACTCTCTCTCTCTTTAAAAACATCAGTGAGTTTGCTGGTTTCTCTCTCTAGAACTCTCTCTCTCTCAAAATGTGAATAGGTTTGTTGGTTCTCTAAAGCTCTTTCTAAAAGCATGAATAAAATTTGTTACTTTCTCTCTCAAAAAATATAAATGTGTTTATTGGTTTCTATGGTTTTCTTTCCAATTTTTTTCTCTTTCTAAATAGATCCCAAACTCATTTACGCTTTTAGAGAGAAATTAATCTATTTACATTTTTAAAAAGAGATAGGAATACAAATGGGAATATAGGCTTAGAGAGCGAAAGAGGGAAAAAAAAAAAAAAAAGATAAAAATATGATGTTTATTTGGACTTTCCTACGAATCATTAATAACGGCACTTTCATCACGGATAAGATAGACTTTTCAACTAGAGGGAGTTGAACATCCAACATACGGGGATGGGGTTTTAGTAATTTTTTCTTTCAATAATAACCGATTTAATGGAATACCAGTCACAACAAACATAAGTGGTTTATGCTTTCTCATTACTATATGTCGTACACAAAACACAGAACTTAGCTTTCAAAAAGGGGTTAAAGTCATGGTAATAACACCCCACTTTAGTTTTCACGTTGTGGTTTTCATTCCCACTATCAACACCACCCCACCAATACCTTAAAAAAAAACTAAATCCTAATCTACTTGAAAAAAGTAGGTAAGGGCATATCTTCCCCACTTAATTCCAAAAAAAAAAAACACACAACTTCTCTCTATGACCAAACAAGTAAACTTGGGATTAATGGGTGCCATGGATTTCTTGCTATATGATTCTACGATAAATCCTAATCATAGTGGAAACATAAAATTAAAGGTTCAAATAGAGTGCACAACATACTTTTCTGGGGTCAATTACTCTCTTGTAATGGTGTGATTCATCCATTCTTTTTACGCACGGTGCCTTCAGATCGAGAGTTCGATGCTCACAACCGCAAGCCAACTTTCGATTACTAGAATTGAAAATGCCATTTAAACAACTCCAATTTCAGAGCCATTCAATGGAGATGGCTTACAAAAGATTGTAAGAAACACTTAGTTTTATAGAGAGAAACTTAGGTCATGAAGCACAAAAATCAAAAAGTCAAAAGAGAGGAGAGAGAGGCATGTGAGGCTCGTTCCAAAGTTTTTATAAGTTGTTCTCTCTCTATCGAAATCTTTCGACTCAGATATCCTAAGATATTTCTATACGAGTAACCCTAATGCCATTAGCACTGCCATTTTATTTCAATTCCACATATAAAGTCTCTTATCCCTAGAGGTCCTTCCACCCACAAGGGCCAATCCTTCCAAAAAAAAAAAAAAACCAAGATGATAATGATTGAAATTTGTACTAACTTCCACCCATCCATTGCTTTGACCCAATGCGGATGAGTTTGATGACTTAAGCAAGGAGAAGAGCAAATAAAGTGCCTCTCCTCAGTTAACTCCATGACCATGAGCTAAAATTAAGGCATGTTATTCATCATCATCCCCATGTCTTGCACCTTACATTTCAGGACCAGAACAACAATTCTTTGGGATGCAAACGCCCACGATCAAGTCATAGAACAGGGAATTGATCCAATGCTTATGGTGCTTTAGATGAGCCAAAGGACGACCAGCTCATGGAAATGATGAGTTTCACTCGTCCAAGTGCCAAATGAGCCTAGCTGATCTCAGAGCATTTTGTTATAGTAAACAAAACAACAAGACCTGACAAAGACGCTTATCAACCCAGCTTTCATGTGGTGCAAAACTAAAAACCTCAATTTCCATCTGATGTCCTAGAAAGATAACACACGAGCCATGGAAAATAAAAAGAATGACAATACAAAATTACAGACTGTGAGAAGGAAAGAGAAGAAAGGATCTAAAGGAGTATATTAATCTCAAAGCCTTAAGTCCTCAAACAGGATAATCATGGGTTGCCGAAGTCCTCAATGATAAAATTCCCATGAAACAAACAACAATGATCAGTCCACACTTGGTTTTGTTGAAAGAAAGCCAATGAACTCATAGAGATTCATGCTCTTGAGATATGAGACCACGATGTAAAGATATGACAACAAAAGATTATGTAAATGTATACAAATTCGTACATATTACAAATATATCCCATTAATAGGCACCCTTATCTGTAACCCCAGAACCAAAACTACATCTTTAATACACTAATGGAAATAACACTTACTAAAGAAAACTAGAATAAGACTACTAAAGAGAAAACGAAACTGGAAAGAAAAACTAGATACAAATGAAATGAATACAATAAGAAACCACTCCAAGACAATAATAGAATGCTACCAGGATAAAAACAATAAGAAACCACTCCAAGACAATAACATAATACTACTTGAATAAATCACAGCATGAGAGCAAGAAAACAAATGATAGGGCTAACTGACGAAGTACAAAGAAACAACATTGAGTAGCTATTGCAGAAGACCAATGGTGATTGCAAGGGAGATATGGAATTGCAATCAAGAAATCACAAGAAATGAAAATGAGGCGAGAAAGTAACACGATAAGCTTTGTAAAAACTGAAGATTAACCGATAAACGAGTCAATAAAAGCCCACAAGAAAAAGCATGTTACTTGACCTCCCACGCAAGATTGGTATTGATGAAAGTTGGACAACGTATTCATTTCTCAATGTGCCATAAATAGTAATTGGACCACATACAAGAGGGGTATTTACGCTCCTTTTCAATGTACAAACGTATGTTACGGAGAATCTTTATTCTTGCTTATGTATTGTGTGTTGACACTTGGAGACCATGTCAAAACTTCAGGGGTAATAAAAAATTGTAAAGAGCACAAGTGTGGGTTTGAATCCAAGACATCTTGTACCAAGTTTGTGTGGTATACCACTAGGCCAACAACATCTAAGTGTAATTAGTATGAACTAGAGATTATATACACATTAAAGTCTTTTATTTATTACAAAATAAATAATCACAAGAACTTTCTCTGTATTGGCTTCTGGGCTGAAGTATTGGGCACATAGCACACTGAAATTCAGAAACCCACGTTGGTCTCTATGTAACATAATCACATACTATGTTAGACACTCATGGAAATTTAGTTGAACAAATCATAAATTTACTCTCTATCCATTGTTTATCAATAAGTGAAACAAGAAATATCAAATCTATAATTACAGGAATATCCTATGAGCGGCACACTTTCTATGAAATTATTGATACGAAAGCTATTATAAGGAGCTATTTCCAAAGGCAAATTTCTTCTCCCCACTCCGACATCACGGATACATCCAAGGAATTCTGTTAAATTATTTGTTAGAAGATTGGTTACCAGAAAATTAAGCAAAGTAGGAGTTCATAAGAGAAGCTACTAGACTGTGTTGTTTTCCTTTACTTGTAATAAATACGAAGTATCAACTTGAGACATGATCGCCACTCAAGTCCACAGCAGGATCACCACTCCAAAAAGGAGGTTTTCCATCTAAATGTAGACTACCTTTAAAGCAGAAAGTTAGAAGCTAGAATTTCTCGTTTGAGAACTGCATGTTTGTATAACTAGTTACTAGTAAAATAGATCAAAACATGAATTCAAAAATAAGGTCTTGTATATATTTAGAAATACTGAAAATTCCCATGATCACTCAGAAAACAGTAAGTTCCAGCTAAATTCTTGCCATTTAATAAAATAGGTCTCAAGCCAAAATGATAATTAGTAAAAAGAAGACATATCTAAAGCCAACTGACAAAATTGAAAGGTCTAGGCTTTCAAGGGCCAAACCATCATTGCTTCTTTTTCTCATGTAGTTTCCGCAATCTGGATTGCCTCTGCTTAAAAAGATGCAGGTACAGCTTCAACCACAGAAATGGGTAGCAAACAAGAAGGACCTGATATTTTCAAAGACCAACAACAATTGACTCTGTAAGATATCATGGAAGAAATCAGACATCCAAGAAAATAGTTAAACAGATAAAAGTAATTGGACATGATCAAATTGTGCATACCACAACAAAGGAATAGTAGCTGAAGTGGAGAGTGTCAAAGAAGCTTGAATACAAGTTTTTCTTCTTTATGAAGGGAAGTGCTTCATACATAAGCCACACTGCAATGACCACGCAATGAATACCAAAAAAGAGCAGTGCACCACATGTTTGTCAAAGAACAGAACAAAAGAAAATAACCGACTCCTCAAACTTCTAATCACATTGTAGGGATAGGAAGTCTGAAACCTCAATAGTCCGAATCCCAAACTCATGATTGTTCGGTCACTTTGAATTCAAGTGAAACTTTCAGGTGATTGAGAAGTTCATGTAGAAACAATGCTTCATACCAAGTACTAAACACAAAAAAAAAAAATTTCTAACTATTTGAGCATCAAAACACATCATAGAGAATACTCACTCTCTCCTGGAGCAACTCCAACAGGATACAAAGCGATGAAAGCAGTGTATCTGAGAAAACAATATTTCTCTTAGATTGACAAATATAGAACGCATGAACAACAAATACAAAGGTTTATGTCAGTGTCAAACCTAAGATAAGTGAGCCAAAATGGGCAAATTTCTAAGCTGTTTAGGGCATAGTGTGAGTACCTGATAACCTGCTCCGAAACAGAAAATTGGAATACAATTAGGAGCCCTATAAAATATTAATTCTAATATCTTTCACAAAAATTCAATTAGAGCACTAAACCACTGTAAAAACCATCACATTATATCCAGTTATTTATGACAAAGATTAAACTTACAGCTCAAACAAAGTAATAATATGTTGCTACTCATTTCCAGCTAATTTGACAAATATTGGCCACAACAAAAACTGTCCAGAGAGTGTGTGCTATTGATAAAGAATACATTCCAAGAGGCTCGAATTGACAAGCCTTACAACTTACCCAAATATTTTAATCGTTTTACTTTTTATACTGATTACTATGCTTTAGATTTTAAGCCAATGATTGCTTCATTCTTCATTAATTAGATTACTGCATGTGGGGCTTGGACGGGGACCTTTCATGCAATTGGATAAAGGGATAAGCATACTAAGTTGCAATTGTAGTGACACCAATATTCACAAAAAGAAAAACTGCAGTGACTTGATAAAGCTTGAGTCATCACCATATTTGTATGCTGCCCAATCAGATAATTCATCTTGCCAGATAAGTTAATCATGCTATCATATCTTGGGCTGATTTTTTATTGATGAATAACACATAGGAAAACTCAGTTTAAAGCACAATTTGCAGTCATTTAGAAACTTACTTTCAGTGAGGAATCTCACCTATTTCAATATTTTTTGCACCTCGAGAGTACTTCCTGATGTAATGAGTATGTTTTTCTATACTTCCACATAATTAAGCTTGCAAACATAACATTTAGAAACTCATTTCAAATTGTACCTCCTGACATAGTATTGATTGATTCACTGATAATTTTATCCATTGCTTAAAACAAAATAACAGCATCAATAGGATAACAAAATTTATATTAATTGTTGTCGCTAGTTGAGTTATAGGTTAGAGATGCGATCTAGAAAAGTGATTCTATAGCTACGGGTTTGGCCCAAGGCTTCAAGCTTTCATGGTTCCATCTCCTATCCTGGAAAAGCAAAAAACAACAGATCCTCTTGAAATTGAGCGACATGGTAGAGTAACAGCAGGTCATCAACCTTTGGTGCAGTGGTTTGGAGAAAATATTTCTATCAGATGGAGACAGATACTCTCCTTCTTCTACACCTTTTATTTTTTATGAAGCAAACAATGCTCAAGACAGATGTTCTCCTTCTTCTACACCATTTATTTTTTATGAAGCAGATAATGCTTAATCGTAGCTCATAAATGAACTTATAACAATGTTTCAACAGTTTTACCTTTCTCTCCCACCCAAGTAACAAATGGAAAACCTGATTATTAAAGCCAATGGACAGAATTAAAGCTCATTTGCAAATTGACACATATACATATGAACTTTATAACACAGGTTTGAGGAAGTACAAATGACTGCATATATCTTATACAACCAATGTTCAAAAATTTGGCCGCTATGTGGCCGTGAGAAAAAAAACACTTAATTGGCCTAGGCGGGTGCCCAAGGGGCCTGCCTAGTGCCACACCCCTTTTTTTTAAAGAAAAGACAGGACACCTTAAAAAATAGAAGGTAACGCCTGTTTAAGGTCTTTCTTTCTTTCTCCTCATAGGCCCATGTGCTCTCTTTGCATACAAGAAGCAGAACAAGAAGATGCCCTCAAGTGTTCAATGTGAGGCTCTCTCTCTCTCTCTCTCTCTCTCTCTCTCTCTCTCTCTCTCTCTCTGTGTGACTCTCTCTCTGTGTGACTCTCTGTGTGTGTGTGTGTGTGTGTGTGTGAAAAGAAGAAAAAGAAGAACATGTCATCCACGACCTCTCACACACACACAAACCCATATGCTCTCTCTCTCACTCTACATATAAGATACGAAAAAAGAAGATGACCTTTAATTGTTTTATGTGATGCCTCACACACATACGCACACACACAGATGCACATGCACACGCACATGCACACACACACGCACACGCACACACAAAAAAAAAAAAAGAGAAAAGGAAAAAAAACATATGCTCCGCACCCTCGACACCTTCTAGGTATCTGGGCGGCCGCCCAGCTGCCTAGGGGGTTAGGACCCCTAGTCGTCTAGGCAATCGCTTCCGTTGTTTTGAACATTGCGTATGTTATGGCTATCACCATAAGTGTCACATTGTCCAATCAATTGATGGAAGATGGAGAGTGAGTGGGACCCACGAGAAAAGTCACATTAGCCAAGCAATAGGTCACACTTCTCTCCAATGTCATCAATTGATTATACAGTGATAACACATAAGACCATAATATTTCTATTAAATATATATAATTGCATTTCTTCCCTATATTATTTTTGTAGTGTATTGCAGATTCCTTGAACATGAGCAGTTTGGCCACCTACATAACCAACTTATATATGCATATCTATGAGTTTGTGTATATTAAATTAAGAACAACACTTCCTCTTTTTGTTCATAAGTCACTTGCAAAGTATCCAGCTTTGTATCCACCCACATCCCCAAGCTTAAAAACATTTGACAATCTTGTAAAAGACAGAATTTTTTATCAATTTTTAAAACATCATAGGTTTAAACAGGAAGTGCTTAGTTTGAGCCAAAACCAGTGGGGAGCGATTCAGTACTAAGGATCCCAAGAATTGCCCGATTCCCCCAGTTTTTCATTTTGTTATTTTCCTTCCCTTTTAAGAGGTGCGAGTTAGTTCAAGTAGAAGGCTTAAAAAGTACAAGAGATAGGTCCAAAAAAACATGGTTGGAAGTAGAGAAAAGATATGGTGACTGATGGCCTCACTGAGGGTATGACCCTTAATAGAGCAGAATAGTAAACCAAGATTCGTGTAGTCAACCCCAATTAGTTGGAAAAAAGCTCTGATAATGATGATGTTTTTTCTTCCTTTTATATCCATACACTGGTGCAAATCAGGAAATGCACAATTAGAAGCATATTAATTGGAATCAGTCCCCTCGCGATCCAAAGTCCAATTCTACATCTTTAAAAACATGGAACAGGGCAAAGGGCAAGTCCTAGTTAGCTCCCCAAGTTTAGAGTTGAACCAGCCAAGACTTGGACAAAACTCACTGATTTTTTAAAGACCCAGATATACTCAGTCAAAACTTAGTAAGACTAGATCAAGACTCGGATCATCCAAGCCAGGGTCATCTGGAAAGTGACTAAGGCGATTCCAAGTTGGACTTTCCGAGTTTCTAAACATTGATGATGTCTAAATCTCACCTCAGATATGCTCCATGAAAGAAAAGTGATGAAAACTGAAGGCATCTCCTGAACCTGCACATGAAAATTCAAGATATATATGAGGTGGCAACAACAACACAGTTCCAGTTCCACCAACACAAAAAGGTTCAAAGCATAAAAGTAAATAATCTATCTATAATTGGCTCTTTAGCCTATCAAAAGAATAAGGTAGAAAAGAGGGACTGATAGACATAAAACTTTTAGAATAGTCATCTCCAATTCAGAGCAACATCAATGGAAGTAGTATTGGATGTACCAGGCTTCACCAACCAATCAGTGAAACTAGTAAATGCTCACGATTTTGACCACCATATGGGCATCCAAAGGAGCATCAAGTTACAAATACCATGAGTAATGCCTCAGCCTCCATAGGGGCCGTCACTTGGTGTGACGGTAAAAGACTCGAGCAGCCAGCGCAAGAGCATGGGTTTGAGTCCTGAGAGCGGCCACTTTGTGCATAAGCCAAAGGTTAGAACCGTTTCCAGCCCACCCCTCCCGGGAGCCTGCTTAGGCAGCACAACCGGGTTACGTCCCTTTACTGCCACAAATGTGGGTTTTTGGGAAGTAAAGCCTCCATGCAAGTGGAATTTCACATGCAAATATCAACCTGGTGCCTAGATAATATTTGAATGGTACTTTCTGCCATGAATCCCAAGTACTACTTGGTGGATTGTGTGGAATAAAGAAATCCTTGAGTAAACATACATATAAAATCTTTAGGAATTGACAGGATATATTCGGTCTTCAAAAGCATTTATTCATGCTTTCATATGCTGCATTCTCGAGTAAAAGTTGGTGGCATTTCATTTCATAGTTCTTCATGTGCTACTCTAGAGATTTTTCTCACTTTTCTTGTCATATGCATGTTCTAGTAATTTAGTAATGAGCCATTTAGTAATGAACCATACGAATCAACTATTAACTAATGGGCAATAGGAACTAATTAGTAGGTTAAGTTGTTATCTGTACCATGGTTCTCAGCTCCCTACCACAAATTCAAAGCTTTAGTAAGAGTACTAACAGATAAAAGGTTCAGTACAAAGTGTTGCCACTAGTCTGACGCAAAGATAATGGCAAGGAAGTTTTGGCAATGCCAAAGCCAGTGAAGAGGAGATGGGGGTCCATCCTTATGTTGGGGATAAATCCTTATGTTTGACACAACCAGGATTAAAAGAACTTGCAACTGAGAACAAAAAAAAAAAAGGGTCACAGCAATCACCTACCAATAGAAATTGGATCGATGTTCTAGGAAGTATATGGGCATAGAAGGTATAAAATGTTGAGATTTGCACCAGAATAACAAATGAAGCCTTTTGAATGAAAGAATACTCTCAAGTGTTCTTGTAAAAACAGAATGAATTCACCTGTGTCATGCTACTCAACGTGCATGCCATATCACAGTTAAACCAACATGTGTCCCTAGTTTATTGCATGTCATTGAGTTTGCATTCACATCAAACTTGTATTTCATTTTTCATGAATGAGAGGAAGTCCATTTCCATGGAACTCAAGTGACTGTAGTTGTTAAACACACTGGTTGAAAATAGAGTTGCTTTGATACTGCATTGAGACTTGATAGATCAAGAACAATAGGAATTTGCCATCTCCACAATAAGAGTTGCTTTGATACTGCATTGAGACTTGATAGATCAAGAATGATAGGAATTTGCCATCTCCGCAACACCTCTATTATTTTTAAATAAATAACAAAAAAATGCATATCGCCCTTATGGAGAAAGAATGAAGCATTTGAAATGCAAATATCACTGCTAAACAATTTTTAACGATGATTTATTCCTGTTGTAACTATTAATTGTACACTATATATTTAATGAGAAATTATAATAGAAAATACCCTCACAAGGAACTAATTATGTACGAAATACAAGTTGAATACAAAATCATGCTTGCCTCTCACAAGACAATAACCATGGAGTGCCAGTGTGCACAATCACAAGAAGTACTTTCTATTTCTTTCACGAATTTATCAGTCTGTTTCTTGTAAAGATACTCTCAACAATATCATTTAGAATAAAAATAAATAAAAAGTTTGATGTACACAACAATATTTGGCAACAGTGTTATGGGATTCGCCCAAGTCCACTCAAACTCAGGTGAGTATGGGCAAGGCTGAGTTACTCTGAGTTGTGTGTACAACTCAGAGTACATTAAAAACAAAACAAAAAAGTAAAAAAAAAACAAAGGAAATCCAAATAATTGTAAAAAAAAAAAAAAAATGGGACTTTCCTATGGATTTTTATATATAATTTGGATGTTTTCAGCAAAGATTGGTGAGTTTTTTTTTCTGTTTTGGCATAGTCCCTATTTTTCTATTTTCTTTTTAAAATGTCTCCAACAATAAATCATTTTTTTAAAAATCCATTTTTTCCGTACTTTTTTTAGCCATTTGAAGTTTTTAAGGTTGTTTCTGGTTCGAAATTAACATTTAGTTTTATTAGTTTCATTTTAATTTTCTTCAAAAAAAGTTTCTAATTTTTAATTTATCTAGTGTTTTGGCCATGTATAGGACTCCAGCTGACTAACTCGCCCGGGGCTAAAGGCCAAGTCTCTTTGCCAAGGCGAGTTCCAAATCATTGTTCGACAAAACGGAATAAGTATAAAAAATGGAACTCACGAACCAAGAATTCATACAATCATCGTAAAAAATTGTATCAATGCAAACCTCGTCTATTTGGCGAACAACAGCTAGAAGGAAATGAGTCCTCCCACCCCATTGCATGAGAATAGGAAGCACTCCACTAGGAACCAGACCTGAAAAAAACCAACATAAGCACAACATTTCTCATCAAACAACCCTTCATGTATAAACCAACAACAAGCCAATATATATTAATCAGAAAAAGAAACAAATTACCTAGAGCAGAATGCAAGACTTCCAAAAAGGAACCAACTTGCAGCCAACCTTGAACAGGAAAGAAAGAGCAACTAAATTAAAACAAAACAGAGGTTAACTATATCAACACCCAAGATGAAAGAGACGACAAATGAAATTTCGCCAAGAAAACCGATGAATCTTTGGGAATGTTTTCATGTATTCGCATTTGATGTAATATTGCAATGTGGTTGAAGAATACAAACTCGTGCAAATAAACATAAAAGGATGATAGCTGCATGCAAAATTGAAGGAACATATTTCGAAATAACACGAAATCATGCCACAGAAGACCCAGCAATTTAGTAATAGGTGGTTTTGGGTACCTGATAAATTTCATTAAAAATCATATTCTAGAAATATATTAACATGTGAAAAATTAATTGAAATTTATCAAGAAAAACTTCATTAAAATGTAGGGAGAGCTTACTGATAAGATCACCGGAAGAGTTGTAAGCTCTATTCAAAGAATTCGTCGCGGAAAATGTGGCCAAAAGCCTAGAAAGCCCCACTGCCCTGCCATCAAAGAAGAAGGATATGCATAAGAGAACACGAGGATTAGAAAAGCTTGAGAAGGGAACAATGAATGTTGCAGAGAAGGGTAGAATAGTAATTATACCACCCAAAGGCGTGAAAGGAGTTGTATGCCAATAAATAAAACTTGGCCGCCATTGGAGGGATGCGAACGTGGTCTCTCAGTCTCACTGTCATATTTGCTCTCTCAGTCTCACCGTGATATTTGCACAACTTTTGAGTGGAGGATAATTATTTGATAGATGGGGCTTCCACATCAGCCGATACATGCACGGCCCACTTATTACCTTGTCTTATCAAGTTTGAAATACGAAAGTTTCTACTCAAATTTGAAACTCAATAAATCGTACTAGATCTTTCAACCGTGAGGCCTATTGGGTGTCGGGAAATATATTTCGTCACAATAAATTACAAGAAAATATGGTATTTATATTATTTGGGTGTATTTGAATAGTAAGAAAGTAGAAATATATTGTTTAAGATTTCTCATATTCTCGTTTTAAAAAATATTTTTATGGAATGTAAAAAAGCAAATCTAAATTGATTTAAAGAGTGACCATTTTCTACTGCAATCATAATAAAAAAATTTTATATTCCTTTATCCAAATTTAGGTTGTAGCCCTCATCTGACTCTCTTATAAAAACAAAAAACAAAATTTTTTAATGATTGGTAAGTGAAAGTAAAGAGAAATCTAAATTGATTTAAACCGTTGTAGAACCTGATGAGGGATAATTTTCTACTTTCAATCATAATATAAAAAACTTCTACATCCTTCTATCCCCAATTTGGGTTGTAACGCGCCATCAGCTCTCATATAAAATCATAAATAATAAAAATAATAATCAATAATCGATGAGAAATTACACAACACAATCATAATAAAAACATTTACACAACATAATCATCATGAGATATTAGTAAAAGCTCAATTGAAATAAAATACATCTTTAGTCTCCTCCAATGTTTCAAAATTTTCTATTGTAATTACCAAACCTTTTAGTTACTAATAAAACTTCTTCTCATTTTTTAACTTCTACCACAAAGATTTTGACTTTGGTATCATAAATGTATTTCTCATTTGAAATTATATATAGATAAACATTTGAAAGACTTTTATAAAAAATAAATAAAAATAAGGCTTATCATAATAAAATCATGTTATTCCAATCATATTATTCCAATGACTTATCATGTTGAAACCAAAGTCTAATCACGTTAGTCAAACATATCTATATTTTCATATTTGGATGGTAATACATTTCTCACATTTCTTTTAGACATTCTAGACATAGCCAAACAGTAGCAATGTATTTCCCAAGTTGCATCTAAATACTACCTAACAGTGACAATCCATTTGCAGGTAATGTATTACGCCCGTAATATATTTCAATGACAATATATTTTCAAGTATCCAAACAGCCCCTTAATTTTGGATATGGTTTCTATGAGGCCAGCCTGCATATTGTAGAAATATGGGCTTGACAATAAACATATTTTTTAAACATACTTTGATCTTAATTTTTGGAGAATATATAATTTTTAACATGGAGATCATGAATATGAAAAAGAAAATTGAAAACTAAAAATAATAATTATATTAAAAAAACATTTGGAATGTTAGTTACACTTGTTTTTAGATAGACCAGCTATTTGCATCCATCTTTAAGATGGATGCTTTATGCCTTTGGACCGCATATGGTAGAAATGCGGTCCAGCCCCACATGAAACAATTTTCTTTTATTTTTAGGGTGAAATGGATGGTTTAGATAATTTGAAATCTTGAAAATTGACGGTCCAAAAATGCATTACAAAATACACTATTTCCAAAACTTAAAATCCATTTTTTTCTCATGTCCATGCATCTTGATATCGAAATAATCAATTTGAGTATATTTGGTCATCAAAACAACCTATTTTAGTGAAATTTTTTAGGTAGGCTTTAATTTGATTGTTTAGAGCTTCGGCTCTATATAAACTTTTCCCTTTGTTAAAATATACACTATTTTTTAGAGTTCACGATCGTAATTATCTTTCACAACCATAATGTTCAAGTTGAGATGATCGATTTAAATGTTTTCCAATGCTTGAATTACAACTTTTGAAGAGTTATTTGGTGAGGCTTTACTGATTTATTTTTTGAAAATAAATAGATGGATGGGGTTTCTAAGTCCGCTGACACATACGCGGGCACAACTTATATATCTCAAAATAGGCTTTTAATCTAAATTTTTAATGATTCATTATTTAGGTTCAAATGATTATAAAAATTATAAAATTATAAAAAATTTAATATTTTAAATGTGGTTTTAAAAAAAAATCTAAACCATTTGAATTTATTTTAGCCCGGTGGGGTTTTTACAATATCCATTTTTGATATGAATGTTGGCTCTTGCACCCACTAACTCATGAATAACTTTTTTTTTAATACATATCACTACAACCTTCCGTTACAATACTAAGAGAGATCTCATAGCTTTACTAATGCAGCCACAGTTGGCTAGGATATGACCATTATATTTTAATCCTACCCCTCCATCTATTGATGATAAGGATGGGATAAATTGACAAGAATGTCATAAACACTTGTGCTTGTCAGATTTCGAATTGGATGGTTATAAGAGAATTATCAACTAGACTCAAAGTTTCAAAAAAAAAATTGTCGAACTTTATGACACATCACAAGCCATCCAATTTGACATCTAATGACTAGAAAAAGATATGGGCGTCATTTCAATCTTACCCCTCCATCATGAGCTGAAAACAGTGGCTTAAAATACAGATCGGTGCTCCGGATTGAGCACCCTAGAAACCCATCCGGATCGGTGAATCGGCGATCCAGATCGAGAGTTGGCCGGTCGGATTAAGCCTTAAAAAAATCCAAAAAACTATTAAAATTCATTATAAATTTTGTTTTTTAAATATTCAATAAAAAATGGGGATACTACATTATTAACTTTCATTTTATTTTATCAATATGCGAATATTAAGATGTTCGCTCCCTATCGTCAAATATTTATTAAAATCTAACTAAAGACAATATTATATATTGAAATTATAATTATTGGTATATATTTTATTATGGAAAAAGTTTATATACAGTTGCAACCTTAAAATGTAGAATTACATATCCACCTAAAAAATCCATTGGAAAAGGATGTTTTATTATTCAAAACCCTCTAATTGATCACCTCGATATCAAGATATATGGATATGAAAAAAAAAGTGTTTGAGTCCCTAAAATACTACATCATGCAACACATGATCTAGACCGTCTATTTTCATGATTTTCCTATGTTTATAGATCTACTTGATTTTAATCATTTTTTTAGTTTAAAACTTTATAATAAAATATGAAAATAGATTTTAACATAATCTTAATAATTTTTTATACCAAAATTATATGTTGTGATAAAATTTAGAGGTTCACCTTAATTGTATTGTTTAAAGTTGCAACCTTATAGAAACCACACCCTTTATTTTATCATCATTTTACTATACAAATAAAAATAAATTTGAAATTTATCTTATAATATCATCTAATTTAAAAATCTAAAAATTTAAACAAGAAATTAGCAGAATCAAACAAATCAACAAATTTAATCTCAAAATATTTTTAAAAAAAATCATTATGAATATTTAAAAATAGTGTTCTTTTAATTTCTAAAAGAAATTAGAAGTGACGCATTATGTATTCTCATTACTTCGTAAAAATAGATGAATATTGTGACACTGTTTTCCTGTCTGGATGTCTGTATAATTATTAATTATAATATTATAATAAACATGATTTCAAAATTATTAGAAAATGATTCTATTTCATTTCTTTTTTTGGTAAGTAATTCCATTTCGTAGGATTAAAAAAAAAATAGAACCTCCTATAAAATTTAATATTATGATATTAAAACAAAAACAATTACCCTAAAACAATAGAAAAAATAAAGATAATAAAATAAAAAAGTTGCTTGTTCATGGCTCGACATTGCCACAATCCAATCATGGTTATTCCTTTGACAAAAAAAAAATGACATCAAGTAGAAGAACTAGCTAGAGAAAAAATGGCATAAGTCTTCCATCGCACTTGAAAAGCAAGCAGGAATAGTCCCACATCCAATGATTAATGGCTGAAATAGCCATATAAAACTTGATTTGTTAGCCAATAAAGAAATTGTTGTGCTCATTAAGGTGGCAGCTTGTAGGTACTAGGTGCTTGTGGTAGATGTGGAAAAAAATTCATATTAAAATAATGTAGACATTGGCTCATTATGGTGGTGGTTTGTAAGGGTACAAGGTACTTGCAGAGATGTGGAAGAAAAATTCATATTAAAATAATGTAAACATTGGTGGTGGTTTGTAGGGTACTAGGTACTTGTAGAGATGTAGAAGAAAAATTCATTGGCTCATTATAGTGGTGGTTCCTAGGGTACTAGGAGGTATTGGTCGATGTGGAAGAAAATTCATATTAAAATAAGGTAAACATTGATACATTATGGTGGTGGTTCCTATAGGGTACTAGAAGGTACTGGTCGATGTGGAAGAAAATTCATATTAAAATAAAGTAAACATTGGCACATTATGGTGGTGGTTCCTAGGGTATTAGAAATTATTGGTCAATGTGGAAGAAAATTCATATTAAAATGAAGTAAACATTGCTGGCATTATGGTGGTGGTTTGTAGGTATTAGGTACTTGTGGTAGAAACGTGCGACAAATTTACATTTTATATTATAAATATAAAATATAATATTTATTATATTATATTACATCTCATTGTTGAGGGTTTTGACAAGACTTGGCTACCACTGGCTTTGCTCGTTGGTTACCGTTTGAATCTTAAGTAGGGGGGGGCAAGGCAAGGAGGAGCACGTAGGAATGCCGACCACTACATAAGCCACTAGTGGCTGAGAAAAAGTGAGCTTCAGCGAGCAGCGAGTGGAATCTCTTACTTCGGAAAGATTGAGCAGTATTCAATTATGATGACCTAGTCGAGAGAGTACGATACATCGAAGTAAAAGATTGAGTGGGATTAGTGAGGTTGGTTATAGCAAGGGCTGGCCTGAAGTGCGTGGCTTACGAAAAGGTAAGCGGTTAGGTTGACTCTGTCCCCATTTTTTGCTTCTTATGAATCTGCCCATTTTGATTCTCCGCAGAATTTCTGTTTCGCAGCCACTAAGGTTCCTTTCGGTCCTCTTCCCCATGGGTCTTGTATATGAACGTGAGAGCAAAGCAGGGCATCAAAAATCCTTCTATTCCAATAGGCCGAGTGAACAGCATGTGTCCTGCCTCCGGAGAATCACGCCTATCGAATGAATGATTGAAGAAAGAAATGAACAAAGTTCATAGTTCTTTCGACACGCCTCTTAGCTCGTAGTGGAGCATCAAAAGCCATAACGCTCTAAGTCATTAAGAAGGGGTCTGATCGGGTCCTTCGTGCAAGCAAGCGCTTGGAAGCAAGCAACCTGCCCTGGCTTACCGTATTTATTGGAAACATTCCTCTAATGAATTCTCTGGAAACATTTGTAGTAAATGGAATATACATAATTGTGATCAATCAAAGATTGCAAAATCCCGGTATTTATTCAGAATTGGAGCATAACAGGATTTCTATTTATATCGGCACCAAAATATCAGATCGGGGAGGAAGATCAGAATTAGAGATCGATAGAAAAGCAAGGATATGGGCCCGTGTGAGCAGAAAACAAAAAATTTCTATTCTAGTTCTACATGGGTTCGAATCTAAGAGAAATTCTCTATAATGTTTCCTACCCCGAAATTTTCTTGTATTTCCCGAATGAGAAAGAGAAAAAGAAAATTGGGTCGTAGGAAAATGCTATTTTGGAGTTTTATGAACACTTTTCTTGTGTAGGAGGGGATCCGGTATTTTCTGAGTCCCTCTGTAAGGAATTACAAAAGAGATTTTTTCAACAAAGATGTGAATTAGGAAGGATTGGTCGACAAAATATGAACCAGAGATTGAATATTGATATACCTCAGAACGATACATTTTTGTTGCCACGAGACGTATTGGCTGCTACAGATCATTTGACCGGAATGAAATTTGGAATGGGTACACTTGACAATATGAATCACTTGAAACAGAAACGTATTCATTTTGTAGCAGATCTGTTACAGGACCAATTCGAATTAGCTCTGGTTCATTTGGAAAATGTGGTTCCAGGGAAGCAATCAGGCATAAATTTATACCGACTCCTCAAAATTTGGTAACTTCAACTCCATTAACAACCACTTATGAATCGTTTTTCGGTCTACACCCTTTATCTCAAGTTTTGGATCGAACTAATCCATTGACACAAATAATTCATGGGCGAAAATCTAGTATGGAGGATTAACAGGGCGAACTGCTAGTTTTCGCATATGATATATCCATCCTAGTCACTATGGACGTATTTGCCCAATTGACATGGCCGAAGGAATCAATGTTGGACTTATCGGATCCTTAGCTATTCATGCAAGGATCGCTAATTGGGGATCTGTACAAAGTCCGTTTGATGAAATATCTGATATATCAAAAGAGGAATAGATGGTTTATTTATCACTAAGGAGAGATGAATACTATATGGTAATGGTAGTAGTAGGAAATTCTTTGGCCTTCAATCATGATATTCTAGACGAACAGGTCGTTCTAGCCCGATATCGTCAAGAATTTGTGACTATTGCATGGGAACATCTTGATCTTCGAAGACCTCCAATATTTTTCTATTGGAGCTCCCCTCATTCCTTTTATCGAACATAATGATGCGAATCGAGCTTTAATGAGTTCTAATATGTAGCGTCAAGCAGTTCCACTTTCTCAGTCCGAGAAATGCATTGTTGGAACTAGGTTGGAGCGCCAAGCGGCGGCTTTAGATTCGGAGGGTTCAGCTATAGCCCAACATGAGGGAAAGGTCATTTATACCGAGACTAAAAAGATCCTTTTAGCATTCCATTGCTTATGTATCAGCGTTCCAACAAAAAGACTTGTATGCATCAAAAACCTCTGGTTCATTTAGATAAATATGTTAAAAAGGGACAAGTCTTAGCGGATGGTGCGCCTACAGTTGGTGGGAAACTCGCTTTGGGAAAAAACATATTAGTAGCTCATGTGCCATGGGAAGGCTACATTTTTTAAGATGCAGTACTAATTAGCGAACGTCTGGTATATGGAGATATTTAGACTTCGTTTCACATCCGGAAATATGAGATTTAGACTCATGTGACATGCCATGCCCTGAAAAGATCACTAACAAAATATCTCATTTAGAAGCTCATTTGCTCCGTAATTCAGACATAAATGGAATTGTGATGCTCGGATCTTGGGTGGAAACAGGTGATGTTTTAGTAGGTAAATTGACGCCTCAGACAGCGAAAGAAACATCGTATGCCCTGGAAGATATATTATTACAAGTCATACTTGGAATTCAAGTATCCATTGCAAAGGAAACTTGTCTAAAACTACCTATAGGTGGAAGAGGTCAAGTTTTTTATGTGAGATGGATCCAGAAAAAAGGGGGTTTCCAGTTATAATTCAAAAAAAATTCGTGTATATATTTCACAAAAACGTGAAATCAAAGTGGGTGATAAAGTCGCCTGGCTATAAATGAGGGTATCACTTCCTAAATTTTGCCTAGACAAGATATGCCTTTGCAAGATGGAACACCAGTTGATATGGTCTTCAACCCATTAGGAGTACCTTCACGAATGAATGTGGGACAGATGTTTGAATGCTCGCTGGGGTTAGCGAGAGATCCGCTGGACAGACATTATAGAATAACACCCTTTGATGAGAGATATGAGCAAGAGGCTTCGAGAAAACTAGTGTTTCCTGAATTATATGAAGCCAGTAAGCAAACAGCAAATCCATGGGTATTTGAACTCGAGTATCCTGGAAAAAGCAGAATATTTGATGGAAGAATAAGAGATCCTTTTGAACGACCTGTTATAATAGGAAAGTCCTATATGCTGAAATTAATTCATCAAGTAGATGATAAAATCCATGGACGTTCCAGTGGAGATTATGCACTTGTTACACAACAACCCCATAGAGGAAGCGCCAAGCAAGGGGGACAACGAGTAGGAGAAATGGAAGTCTGGGATCTAAAGGGATTTGGTGTTGCTCATATTTTACAAGAGATGCTTACTTATAAATCCGACCTTATTAGAGCTCGTCATGAACTACTTGGTACCACGATCGTTGTAGGAACAATACCTAAACTTGAGGGTGCTTCAGAATCTTTTTGATTGCTCGTTCGAGAACTACGATCTTTGGCTCTGGAACTGAAGCATTTCCTTGTATCTGAGAAGAACTTCCAGATTAATAGGAAGGTCGGAATGAATCAGAATTTTTCTTTTATGATCGACCGATATAAACATCAACAACTTCCAATTGGATTAATTTCTCCTCAACAAAGAATTGTTTGGGCCAACAAAATCCTTCCTAATGGATAGATGGTTGGAGAAGTGACAAAACCTATACTTTTCATTACAATAGCAATAAACCGGAAAAAGATGGATTGTTTTGTAAAAGAATCTTTGGGCCTCTAAAAAGTGGAATTTGTACTTGTGGAAATTACCGAGTCATCGAGGATAAAAAAGAAGCCCCGAAATTTTGTGAACAATGCAGAGTTGAATCTGCTGATTCTCGGATACGAAGATATCAAATGGGATACATCAAACTGGCATGTCCAGTGACTCATGTGTGGTATTTGAAACGTCTTCCAAGTTATATTGCAAATCTTTCAGATAGACCTCTTAAAAAATTAGAAGACCTGGTATACTGTGATGTGTGATTTGATCGAAATTATAATTCTACAGGTTCAGAATGAAAAATTGTCATCCCGTTCAATCCAATTGGGATGCCTCTAGCTCTGACATGTCTCTTAGGAGAAGTAACATAAAGCTCAGAATTCTAGGTCTATTCAAGACTTCCAAATGAAAGAGGAATTGATCTATGGTCGATTCCATAGTGGATCAACCAATAGGGAATTCTAGTTGTATCTAGTTAAAAAAACATCTTTTGTGGAACTAGAACTAGCCATTGTATTTCTTTTAGTTTAGAAAGAGATTCTATTCAAAGAAGCAGATATTACATGGTTACAAGAGTCTATCCGTCACATATATGCTTCACTTCAAGGGACACCATGGCATAACTGTCGAGGCGAAGTAGGGACCTAAAAGATCGAATGGAATGATACATAGACAAGTAAATCCCTAATAGCCCTAGTCTTCTTTAAATTTAAGAGAATTTATCATTCGAAGTGAAGGAGACTACTCAATAATTCCACTTAGGCGGTAATTTAATGAGTCATTGAGGAGAAGTCTAGCTTTATCAATGAAATAATGATTGGCCCTCACCGAGAACTTGAGTAAGGAGTAGTTTTGGGATTTATCTAGAGTAAAATTTTGGAGTGAGAACCCCTTTATTTGGTACAACTACTTGAGCCAGATGGGAAGAAACCTTCATTTCCGATTTTGTGGGCTATAGGAACTTATCCCAATTTTTCTTTTGCTAGGCCCATAACTAAAAAGCCCACTTTCTTACGATTACGAGGTTCATTCGAATATGAAATCCAATCCCGAAAATACAGCATCCCACCTTTTTTTACTACCCAATGCTTCAATCTATTTAGAAATCAAGAAAGATCTACTGGAGCAGGTGTTATCAGAGAACAATTAGCCGATCCGGATTTGCGAATACAGATTGTTCATTGGTAGAATGGAAGAAATTGGGGGAAGAAAGATCCACTGGGAATGAATGGGAAGATAAAAAAAGCGTAAGAAGAAAGGATTTTTTGGTTAGACTCATGGAATTGGCTAAGCATCTTCTTCAAATGTATAACCAGAACGGATGGTTTTGTGCCTATTACCAGTTCTTCCTCTCGAGTTGAGGCCAATCATTCAGATAGATGGGGGTAAACCAATGAGTTCGGATATTAATGAACTCTATAGAAGAATTATCTATAAGAATAAGACTCTTATTGATCCATTAACAACAAGTAGATCTACGCTAGGGGAATCAGTGATGTGTCAGAAAAAATTACTACAAGAAGCCGTAGATACACTTCTTGATAATGGAATCTGCGGACAACCAATGAGGGACGGTCACAATAAAGTTTACAAGTCTTTTTCAGATGTAATTGATGGCAAAGAGGGAAGATTTCGCGAGACTCAACTTGGTAAATGGGTCGATTATTCGAGTCATTCTATCATTGTGGTGGGCCCTTCGCTTTCATTACATCAATGTGGATTACCCCGCAATAAAGCTCTTTCAGACATTTGTAATTCGTGGTCTAATCAGACAATATGTTGCTTTCAACATAGGAATTGCTAAATTCAAATTAGGTAAAAAGAACCTGGGAAATACTTCAAAAAGTTATGGAATGACATCCTTTATTGTTGAATAGAGAACCTACTTTGCATAGATTAACCATACAGGCGTTCCAACCTATTCTAGTGGAGGGATGTGCTATTTGTTTACATCCATTAGTTCGTAAGGGATTCAATACAGACTTCGATGGGGGCTGTTCATGTACCTTTGTCTTTGGAAGCTCAAGCAAAAGCCCGTTTACTTATGTTTTCTCATAGGAATCTCTTGTCTCCAGCTATTGGAGATCCTATTTTTGTACCAACTCAAGATACGCTTATTGGCCTCTATGTACTAACAATTGGGAATCGTCGAGGTATTTGTACCAATAGGTATAATCCATGTAACCACATAAACTATCAAAAAGAAATAGTCGACGATAATAACTTTAAGTATACAAAAGAGAAAGAACCTTCTTTTTGTAGTTCCTATGATGCGCTTGGAGCTTATCATCAGAAACGAATCGACTTATATAGTCCTTTGTGGCTTCGGTGGCGATTAGATCAATGCGTGATTGCCTCAATAAATGGCTATTGAAGTTCAATATGAATCTTTGGGTATATACCATGAGATTCACAAGCACTATCGAATTGTAAAAAGTGTAAAAAAAGAAATCGTTTGTACATACATTCGAACCACTGTTGATCATATTTCTTTTTATCGAGAAATAGAAGAAGCTATACAAATTTGCCGAACCTATTGATCTGGTACCTGAGTAATTCTGTGATACCCATGAGAATCCGGATATCTCTGGTTCAACAGGTATCACAATTCCAAAATTTGTATGTGAATCAAGATCGAGGAAAAGGAAAAGACGTCTTTGAATCATTGACTGAAGTGAAGATTCAAAAAGGAACGAACTTCATTTCTGGTAACCGATAAAGCACTCTAGCAACGAGCAACCTCTGCCATAGTCATGAGTGCTTTGATGGCTACACATCTTCTCGCGACTATGGCAGAGGTGGTAACGAGCAAAGCCAGTGGTAGCAAGGTCAAAGCCCTTGTTATTGAGGGCTTTGTAGTGTCAAAAAGTTGGAGAGGGAACAGCAAAAAGCCCTCAACAACGAGGGCTTTGACAAGACTTAGCTTGGTTCTCAAGTCATTTTACTACTGGTCAATGTGGAAGAAAATTCATATCAAAATAAAGTATTGGCACATTATGGTGGTGGTTCATAGGGTACTAGAAGGTACTGATCGATGTGGAAGAAAATTCATATTAAAATAAAATAAACATTGGCACATTATGGCATTATGGTGGTGGTTTGTAGGTATTAGGTACTTGTGGTAGAGACATGTGACAAAATTATATTTTATATTAAAATAATATAAAAAATCTGATTTTTTTGGATCTTGATATATTACTGGATTAGGATCGCTTTGGACGATATCCGATCAGAATCGGGCTATTTTGATCCGGATCGATGAAATTTCGAACACTGGCTGAAAAGGATTAGAGCAAATGTCAACTAGTATTTTATGCTAAAGTTGTGTATAGTCATAGTTGTTTTTGGAGTAAAAGTATCATCTTAAAGGTATGATATATTCGGACTTCACTTTTGGTATATACGAGTATAGATTTATGAGAAAGTTGAGGTTTGAAGTTAAAAGTTTTAAAATAGCACAGCGCAAGCAGATCTATAAGTACTTAAAAAGATAAAAAATAGACGGTCCACATAACTTATTATAATATATATTATTTTTAATATTTGAAATTCTTTTTTTCTTTCTTTATATTCACACATCTCAAGGTCGAGATAATCAGTTGGAGGGTTCTTCAATGCGTGCCCTTTTTTGAGTGCAATTGTGGCAGCTTGTGATGCACCCTACAATTTTTCCCTGGTTCCTTCAAACACATGCGCAAGAACTGCCACCAAATTGCCCTCCGTATGAAGTTTAGTTCACATGCATACCGCGCGAGCTCAACTCAACGTGTGCGATTCACGCTAAAATCGTGCCGTTTTTTGCGCACAATTGTAGCGGCTAGTGCACAATTGTGCATCCTACCATAATGGCCCACGTTTCCCCAAACAAGGACTCAAGTAGTACTACCAAATTGCCCTCCGTACAAAGTTTAGTGCACATGCGAACCGCGCGCGCTCAACTCAACGCGTGCGATTCGGGCAAAAACTGTCCTATTTTTTTCCGCGCAATTGTGGCGGCTTGTGCATAATTTTCCGCCCAACTATTTTCCCTACGTTCCATCAGATACGTGCGCAAGAAGTGCCACCAAATTGCTTTCTGTACAAAGTTTAGAGCACTTGCGCACCGCGCGCACATAACTGAATGCGTGCGATTCACGGGACAACCGTACCTTTTTTTTGTTGTCAATTGTGGCGGCTTGTGCAAAATTGTGCACCTGACTATTTGCCCCACATTCCCCCAAATAAATGCGCAAGAAGTACCACCAAATTGCCCTCCGTATGAAGTTTAGTGCACATGTGCACGTCGCGCGCTCAACTCGATGCGTGTGATTCGCGCAAAAATTGTGCCATTTTTTTGTGCACAATTATGGTATCTTGCGAACAATTTTGCACCCTACTATTTGCCCCACACTCCGCCAAACCCGTGCGGACGAAGTGCCACCAAATTGCCATCCGTTCGAAGTTTAGTGCACATCTGTACTGCACGCACTCAATTCAACGCGTGCGATTCGCGCGAAAACCGTGCCCTTTTTCTACGTGCAAATTGTGGCAGCTTATGGCGCACCCTACAATTTCTCCCTAGTTCCCCCAAACACATGCAGAAGAATTACCACCAAATTGCCCTCTATATGAAGTTTAGTGCACATGCGCACCGTGGGAGCTCAACTCAATGTGTGCGATTCGTGCCATGTTTTTGCTCGCAATTATAGCGGCTAGTGTACAATTGTGCACCCTACTATTTGCCCCATGTTTCCCCAAACAAGTGCGCAAGCAGTGCTATCAAATTGCCCTCTGTACGAAGTCTCTTCTAGAGGATTTTTTATGTGCACCTTACTTCAATAGTATAAGGTTGCGATCTTACATAAACTTTTTTCTTATGAGAAATATGAGTTAAAACTTTTTCGTCATGAGAAGTATGAGCCAAGTTTTTATAATCTACTCAAGAAAAAGAAAGACTTGATACAGGTATACTCAAGAAAAAGAAAGATCTGGTACAAGTGAATATGGGGGATTGGGTTCGAGGTATAGTGTGGGCCCAGTATAAAGTCTTTATCTAAACTATATGAGTTTGAGATCAAGACGGTAAGAGATAAATACTAAAACTATTCCTTAATTAAGTATTCGGTGATGGCCAATCAATATTTCATTCTTCTCCTCAATGATTCATTCAATTATGGCAAAGTGAAAGTCTACTTAGGAGACATGAACCAGCATGGATGCTTATCCAAATTATATGCCCTCGATACTTGGTATTTTGTATAGGGCAGGCCTCTTAGGAGCACAATCATAGAATATAAGGTTCCAAAAACCTACCCAGCCACATATAAGCTTGTGATCTAAGAGGGGCTTAACAAAGACAAGTTAGGGGAAACTCCGAACCCTTATAAAGCCTATTTTAATTCAAAATTTGCCCTTCTTTGGGTGTCTTCCACTTTTTTTTTTTTTTTTTTCTTAGGTAATTCAATGGGGATGACAAGCCCTTACCCGTATTTTAATTAGTAATTGGTTTTTAAAGCTGTTAATGGTAATGGAAGTCAATACTACTAGTCTCTCTCTCTTCTAAACTAAAAAAAGGCTAACAATATGCCAACTTGCCCACTATAGAGTAGGATTAGTTACTAGGCAAGCTTTCTATGGTTCCCCGACAACATAAAACTTATATTTTCCCTTATCCAACCGTCCATTCTGAATGGAGGGCTAAGATTGCCCCAATCACAATGTCACGTCTCTACACTATTTTTTTTTAAATTTTTCTATATAAATTATTTTGACACCAATTTATTTTCGTCCAATCCTCTATTAAACTCACAGTAGCAAAAAATCTAAAAAAATATTTCCAATAAAATAAAATAATCCAAATACCCCTGAAGGTTTCAAGGGGGATTTTGGTCATTATATTTATCAAAAAATTATTTTTAATATTTTTATAGGTGTGCCCCAATGAGAAGATATCATGTACCAACTTTCATGTTCATACGAATTGTATAAAAAAAATAAAAAATAAAATACTTTGAGACATCGGATCTAAGATCAAATGGTGAGTGACTCTTTTGATCAAAATTGGACAGTTGGATGGTAGGGGAAACATAAATCTTCTATGCTGTAGGAGAAGTATAGAAACCTTTCTCTTAGTTATTTAGATAGAAAGCCATAGGGAGAGAAAAACAATTTGTTTGTGCAGCAAGAAGGATCTATTTTAGAGTGAGAGAGGGAGAGAGAAGTAAGATGAATTTATGTAGAGAGAGTCACGATTTGGATTTATGTAAAGAGATGATAATAGGATTAGCTAGAGAGAGAGGGAGAGAGAGAGAGAGCTTAATAGTGGGTTAGTGGGGGAGAGAGAATTGAGTTCTATCCACTAGAGACACAGATGGGGAAAATTGTAATACATATATATAAGAAATATTTTATCTAAATTAAAAGTATTATGTCTAAATTATAAGAAAAAATAATATATAATTTAAGAAAAATATCCAATAAAGATGGTTTACCTTAGGTAAAACGAAGTACCAATCGCTTTTGGTAATTGGATGTAAAGTCAGGTGGTTACGGTAGTGCCATTGAACTGGCTTAAAGGCCAATACGATTTTTTACTTACTCTTGCAACACCTTAAATTGTTGTATTTAATATCTTAAGGCTAGGGTGGTTGTTACTAACTTTAGGCAACATCCTATACTATCCTATGTTAGAAAAATCGAATTTAGTATAAGTAATTAGAATTATTTAAATTTCTATTAATTTATTAGTATAATAGAATTTATGTAATGTAATTATTTTTTAATTTATTGTTGTTTTTATTTTTCAATAGATCATCTTTTATCTTTTACTTAGTTTTTAATTTTTTTATTTATAATTTTCTATTTCTAAATTTCTAATTTATTTATATTCTATTTTTTTTATCTATTTTACATTTCTATTGAACCATTCTATTATTTTATATGTAGTTTTATATTCTAATAATAATTTTTTTTAAAATAAAATAAAATGCACATAGAAAATCTAATTAAATATCGCTATATACTAAATATTCAAGAATAGATAAATATTCTATTATGATAAATTCTATTTCAATAAAGTTTATTAAAGAATAAATTGAAATACAAATACAATAAATAAATAAATAAAATTAATTACATCACACAAATTCTATTATACCAATTCATTAGTAATAATTTAAATAATACTAATTACTTATAATAAGTATGATATTTCTAATATTGGATTGCTTAAAATGTTGAGTTGTTCGACATTGAAAACATCAAGCAAGGCTGTTCATTATTATTAATATCAGACACGCTTGAGTAAAATTATTTTTTATAAGTGGAGCTATCCAGTATTACAAATACCAACAACATATTGTTTGATGTTGGTAGTACTAATCATGTCATTATTAATGGAGATGACCATATTTTTTAGAATTTCTCACGTATTTGGTGTTATAAATGCAATAGACGAACAATTTAGTAAAAGAAAAGGACCACGAGGTGCAGGCGGTCTCCGTATAATTTTTGGAAAGATATGACCTTGTAATAAAGCATAAAAAATTATCCATACACGATCCCACTTCTAAAAAACTAAAGGGAAAAGTTTATATAGAGCCTACGCTCTAAACAATCAAATTGGAGCCTACTTCAAAACATTCATTAGGAAAGGTTGTTTTGATATTCGAATATCGTCAAATTAATCATCTCGATATCAAGATGCATGGACATGAGAAAAAAATGAATTTCAAGTTTTGAAAATTGTGCATCTTGTAGCGTATTTTCAATTGTCAATTTTTAAGATTTTCAAGTCTTCATAGATCTTATCGATCTACAATATTTTTGAAGCTTTAAATTTTATACCTAAAAATGAAAATATAATTTACAGCTATCACAAAACTTTCCCAGTCGACACTATTTGAAGGTGGGCTCAAATTTGATTGTTTAGAACCATGACTCTATACAAACCGCACCCAAAACTAAAAGATACAAACCGCTCCCAAAACTAAAAGGAAAAGATTTGGTGAGTTCGCCGATGCACACTATTTTTGTGAGGTCTCCCTACAAAACATATCTCAAAGATGAATTTTCCATCTAAAATTTTGGAGTTTGACAATCTCAACCATGATAATGATCAAAGTTTGGAATTTTTCCTTTTCAAAAAATATAAAACTTAGAATTATTTTTTTCACCGTCGATTTTAACTTTTAGTGGATGTAACATTTTTGGACACCCATCTTAGAGATGGACATGAGATAAACAAGGAACCATAGTGAGTCGGCTGACTCACCAAAACCGAGTCCAAACTAAAATGGGACTGAATATAATGAGACGATTTACTTTTATAGAAGGAGATCACAATTATTTATAATATGAAATTTGACTGCTTTTATAAAGTTCAAGAAAATTTATTTTGAAATTTGTGGTTGGTCAATGAAGTAAATTCCACCTTCTAATTTCACATCGAATGATTAAGTTTAATTGTGAGCATTTGAACGAAAGGCCTACTAAATTTCAGCCGAATCAAAATCGGTGTAGGCCGGGGCAACCTTACAAAGCAGCCCAACCCGGCCCAGCACTAGGATGGTCCCGGATTGGACCTTTGCTGGGGCCATTCCCAATGACAACGCGCTTAAAAACTTGGGTCTTCTCTCAAACATGTGAAATTGGAAGTCGCAGTAGAGCAAGCCTTGCACTCAGAGCCGCCATGGCCATGTCTGCATCCTCCTCTTCCACTTCCTCTAACCTCTTCTGCACAAAACCCACTCCAAAATCACTTTTTCTACTACCCCGAAACCCTAACCTTCGTTTCAGAGCCGCGCCATTTCTACCTTGCATCAGAGCCCTCATTACCCCATCAGCTCCTTCGATACTTGGTGTTGAAACCACTGAGGAAAAATCCAAAAATGAAGACTGTGGGTTCCTGCATTTTGCAAAGTATCATGGCCTGGGCAACGATTTCATCATGGTGAGTTTTCTGACAAAAGAGTAAAAGAAAAAGAATAAAGAATGAACCTTGTCTTTTGGGTTTTTCTTTGATTTTCTTGAATTGAAGTTTAACAATGGTAATTTCCTGCGAAATATTTTTTCTTTTTGGGGTTTTTACTTTGCTTTGTTCTTATTTGTAGAGAAATGAAGTTTTTGTTGTCCATGCTTTCGTGATCAGGTTGATAATAGAGATTCTATGGAGCCCATGGTGACCCCAGAGCAGGCGGTGAAGCTCTGTGATAGAAACTTTGGAGTTGGGGCTGATGGTGTGATATTTGTGATGCCCGGCGTTGACGGAACGGATTACTCCATGCGTATATTCAATTCCGATGGCAGTGAGCCAGAGGTTCAGTCCAAAGCGCACACACGCACACACACACTCTCTCTCTCCTGTTATTACTTATGTTGTATTTATATTATCCTAGGCAAGAATCCAGTAAGATATTGTGATTTACATAGTTTTATGTATTATGGCAATCTAGAGTTTTATGTATTATGGCAATCTAGACCTTTTTGTGAATTGTGTATGTGCTCATTGGCATGTGTCTATCTGTTAACTATCTACTGTAATTTGACATGTGCATTTTTGCTTAACTTTCTTTTTCTCTTTTAAGATCAATAGGTCGTCTTCTCTCTCTTTTGCATCGATTAACTCGGTTCCATTTAAGAACTCACTAGGAAACAACTAACATTTCAAGTTTGTTTAGTATCAACATGTCTTGTTTTGAGAGGTCTCCTAATGCTTATAATTGGTAATGGTGAAGTTTGATAGTCTGCAACCTAAATTTCAAGTATGCCAAGTATCGACCTGTAATTGCAGTCTATTGCAGGTATTGGGAAAAGGTTGTGCCTGCAATATATATGCTTTTTCTTAAGCGAAGAGATTTGGTTAGCCCATGAGCTGAAAGTGTCAAGTTGGCCTGAGGGCTGAGCACCTAGCTAGTTGAGTTAGTTTTTCCCCAAAAATCTCAAATCATCCTTATCCATCTCTATGATCAATCCAAAAAAGGACAAAAATATTGGAGCTTAGGAAACGCTCCAAATAAATTCCTGCTCCAAGAATGGTGCTAGACCATAAGTTGCTTGGATGATTAGATCTAGGGTTTTTAGTGCTTATAATATTTTTCTTCTTCTTCTTTTTTTTTTTTCATCCACAATGCAAGGGATTACTAACTTAAAAAAATTTCAAAGTCTAACGAATCCCCTCGCTAGGTGTTCGAACCTTGAGCAAACTTGTATATGCTGAGCTCACAAGCTTACCATATTTTTTCCCTTGTCTTAAACCATGGCATGATCTGAAAGGGTCTATAATAGGCTGCTTGCCTTGACATATTGTGTGGTGTTAGTGGTAATTCTTATGAGGTTGGGGGCGTCATATGCTTATACATTATATTCCTTTCCCTTTCAAGCGATTATACTGATTTTATTTCTTTAATGATGTTAGTCCATGCTATCTCTTTATGACCACTTTCTTTTCTCTCATTTTCTTATGCTTTTAGATGTGTGGGAATGGGATCCGGTGCTTTGCTCGATTTATTGCTGAACTTAAGAATCTACAGGGATCTCAAAGGTAATGTTTTGGTGCATGAAGTTTGAGCTTATGTAGTGATCACTACATTTAGACATGCTGTTTTTGGCTTTATTATTTTTTTTTTTATTGAAAAAAAGCTACTTCTTGAGTGGAAGTTATAACCCATGATTGAAAAATATGAAAGTTGATCTCAATAAATCACAAGAAAATGTCTCAGGGGGACATTCCATCATTTCCCATGCAGTTTCCCTAAAAAACTGGGAGCCTTGGAACATAGGAGATCTGAAATTTAGAGCCTAGAAGATACAAACCGTTGTTTGCTCGCCTGTTTGGATTAGTGGTTCATTTCAGTTTCCTTTGTCTGCTAAAATTAGCAGCTTTAGATTTTGGGAATCATTCATTACAAATTTCATATATTAGGTGTTAAAATTTGTCAATTGAATGAGGCTTTTTGGGCATACCACCCATAGCAGTAGATACAAGTAGACAGTTCAGATAATTCTCCATTCAGTTAGTGGATAACTTAGACTCTCTCTCTCTCTCTCTATATATATATATATATATTGTTGATGATTTACTTTAGTTGGGTCTTCTATTCTAGCATTCAGTTGTTCTTTTATAGATATGGTTATTCTAAAAAATATTTTCTATTGATCATTGCAATTGTCGATTGGTGTGAAATAAGGGACATGTACAATATGCACAATATGCTTACAAGCTATATTTTACTACGTAAAACTGATGAGAAAATGCTCACAGGCTATATTTTGCTACATAAAATGCTGTGAAAATTTCAAAGCTTTGTCATCTATCATTTCATCCTAGATAAGTGTATGAATTAGTTTCATCTCCACCAGTTCATTAGATCTCCAATATTCTTGAATGGTCTGTCAAATACATCTTAAACAATTTAGCACATAAATTGTTGCCTATGTTCAAAGCCTTGTAACCTCATTGTTGTGTGCGAAGAGCTTATTAGATTAAAATGCAAACAATATTAACAAATTCAAAACACTATCTGTGAAATCCAAATATTGTAAGTACAAACCCATTCATCATCAATTATGGCATCTTTAAGGACTATTGCATCAATAGGAAAGGCCTTCTAGAGCAATATATGTGATATCTTGGTTTCAAGGTCTTCTGATTCGCCTGTTATAGTATAGGTGTCCAAGAAATGTTATTAAGCAAAGGAATTCCCAGGAGGGATGCCCTTTTAAGTACAAATCCGAGAAATGCTCTGGCCCAATACAACGGATCTTTTGGTTTTTAAAAAGGAAATAGAGCTATATTAGCATGTAAACTGATAGTCCAGCTAAACTAGGAAAATCATCAAATAGTTGACATGCAACCTTCATTTAATATCAAAATCAATCACTATAGCTTGCTGCAAATTTCATTAACCATTTAAAAACATCATGCATTAGGATCACAGTCATGTGATACGTAAAAAAAAATCAAAACTCAAAATCAATTATGATTGTTGTGAACATCATCCAACTATCCAAGAGTTCTCATCAACCTAAAGCAAATTTCAAGCAAGAGTGTTTAAATCAGAACTCCATGTAAACCATTTCAAATAACTAAGAATGCTACCCGATGAGTTTCTCCTTGCTCATGCAACTTTTACACAACTTTAAGTAATATTTTAAATGCAAAAGATGAGCAAAACTCACCAAATTTGTGGAGACTTTCATGCCCTGTTTTGTTGCTTTCCTAGCGAGAGAAACTTGTTGAGAAAGAGCTTGCCATGGGTAGAGCTCATGAGAGAGAAGAGAAGCTTGCTGGAGAACAAATGTTAGGAAGTAATCTAGGGAGAGAAAGAGGTGAATCGGGGAATATGGTGCTATAATTCATCCTGTGATACTAAAGAGCTCTCACAGAGATGAGAGGCACGTCCCTATACCCAGCTCACCAGGACATAAGAGAGAGAAAGAGGTTTTAGAGAGAGAAAGGAACTCATGCAAGGTGCCTTGACCCTTCCAATATTTGGCCACTTTAAACGAGAAGATAAAGGAGACACTTTCAGAAAGAGAATGGCCAAGTGGTACCTTTCAATAGCTATTTGTCCCTCATCTCATGTGGCTGCCTTCTTATTTTATTTGTTTCACTTTTTGAAACACTTTCAAGTGGGGTAGAAAAGAAAAGGAAAAAACAAATAAAAATGGGCTCTTTTGTTTTTCCAATATTTTATAAACAATTCATTTTCTTTAACTTTCCCCCACTCGTTTTAAAATATTTGTAAAACCTTTAAACAAAACTTTAGTAGCTATGTATAAGTTGTTTGAGCTGTACATTCTCAAACAACAATTCTATCAACACAACAACAACTCTATGCACACATATGATTCATCCATTCAATGGGATCAAACCATAGTTACTAGGAACGGGAACGTGGGGAGTTTCGGGAACGGGAATGGGAGCACAGAGCAAGTCTATCTTAAAGTTTCCTAGACGGCAGAGTGAGCTCCGTACATGGTCTAGGGAAGGGAATGAGTTCCATGACTTCTGGGGAGCGCATTTCTATATGGACAGGAGCGGGTTCCCTACCATAAGGGATCACGTTGTGCCATTCTTAGGTTCAAGGTTTCCAGAGTTTACTATTTCAATTATATTGTAAATTGGGAGTGAGTTCCATTTTTTGGTATGTTAATAATGGGCTCTTGGGTGGATAGTGCAAGTGGGCGAGAGAGTGGGGGGAGTGAAATGCTATGGGTTATACATATTTTCTACCAAGACTGTGCTCTAATCAACCCTAATGCCCAAGAATGTGATCCCAAACATGAATATGAAGATATGGTTGCATTTTTTGTTCTTTTTCCCTTCCTTTTCCTATAGGATTAAGTGATAACTTTAGATTGGCAAGAAAAGTCATTGAGTATTTAAGATGGTGTGAGTTCTTAGTGTTGGGGGTTACAGGTCCTTTAACACTATTTGGTTTCATTTTCTTTACACATGAACAATAAACATGCCACAACCAATGGCCATCCACCCACTGTTACCCTTTCATATCTCACCCGAGATGAGAAGCGTCTACATAACGATGGTACATTGACACAACATGATCAGTTCAATATTACAATACAATTATAGTTTACAATGTGCAACCCATTCCAATTGTACTCGGAGACTTGTACATAATATTATCTTATTTCGTTGGAAACGCACCATTAACCGATTGTGCAACACATCAACAGATTGTGTAACACATCCTTTTTACTGTAATGAAGTGTATCGATCGTGACCTCACTTCACAATAAAATTGCAACACAGCTAACTTTTGAACCTCCTTCCAATCCTGTCCTTACCTTAGTTCCTGTCTTTAAAATTGGACACAAGTGTCATTACAAAATGCGTGTGTTGTAGAAAATTTGAGGAAAACTGAATACTATACATGGATAAAATAAACTTTATAGGTGCATCTCACTCCCATGGTATAGGATACTCGGTTCTTGGTATGTTGGAATCATCATTCCGAATGATATTGGGGCCATGATCTTGGGCATGGGGATCTGGATCCCGCTTGGTAGGGACCTTGTTCCCAAATAATAGGAAAACCGAATACTATACATGGATAAAATAAACTTTATAGGTGCATCTCACTCCCATGGTATAGGATTCTCGGTTCTTGGTATGATGGAATCATGGTTCCGAATGATATTGGGGCCATGATCTTGGTCATGGGGATTTGGATCCCGCTTGGTAGGGACCTTGTTCCCAAATAATAGGAATCGAGTTCCCATAACTCCGAATACGAGATTCGAATAAGCAGGGAAGCGCTTGGAATCAAGATCCGGCCACTTGAAGCGTGGGATCGAGATTTCGGGGCAAAAGTAGACCCCCTACATAGGTGCTACCGGTAACTATGGATCAAACACACACTTTCCACACTCAATGGTCTTGATGTATTGCATTTTTCTTCAACCATATCATGAACTTCACCTATATGCTTCTAGATTAGTGCTCTCTCTTTCTCTCTCTCTCGCTATTGTCCTCCAAAATGCATCGGATTATGGGACACTCATACCGTGAAATGTATACCACTTTAAGAAATGGGTCTCTGCCACCTGAAAAGGTGAGTAACCATCGTAACAATGAATATTTTTTTTCTTTGAAATTGAAGTATCGGAATAGTGAATCATGCCATGATTCCAGAGGATCCTTAAATTATCCAAACTAGCCATCATAGAGTGGAAAGCAATGTCAACAAGACACACCAGCTGGAGGTCATGCTCAATAACCCATGCCACATATAGTTGTCCATTCTGGCCATCACAGTGAGCATCACAGAGTCAAAAGATTTCTAGGCAGAGGTCATGCTTAACTGTACGGAGAGCTGAGCTAGCCATCACAATTTGGAACGCAATAAAAAAACTGCTAGCTGGTGGTTATGCTCAATGAGCCATGCCAACTATAACTATCCAGTCTAGCCTCGTTCGCAATGTGGATAATTGGAGTTGAAAGACTGCTAGTTGGTGGTGTTTTGTGACATTTTGCCTTTGGAGGGATTTTGCCACTTAAATGAACTAATAAATATCCAAAGATATTCTCTACTACCCTTGGAGGGCGCTTATACATGCCACATAGGCTTCATTGCCTCAAAGGTGGCTATGCCACACAGGCAACGAGGTAATCACATAGCATGGCACATAATCAATAGCAACGCCACTAAGGCTCATCACAGGTTCATCACAAGAAGCCTATATATCTCAATCCCATACCCCTTACACACTTTTCATGTGTGTTTATGTTTACTCCCTTAGTCAAGGGGCAGCTATTATAAAATGTATATGGAGATATGTTACCTCTCTATGACCATATCTTTTCATTCCACATACTCTCACACAGAATGATACATTCTATCAACATATTTTGTTATATTGTGGTGTGTAGGTATTTGGAAATAGCTATTGGAACTTGGTTACAATTGTTGGACTGTTCTCAAATTTAGCCAACAGTATCTCACTATGCAATTTTCTCAAATAAATTGTTTCATTGGCCTCATCATATAGTACTTTGCCTCCATACTTGAATGTGATATATTTTTTTGTATACAATTGCCCCAAGATATACATGCTCCTCCATAAGTGAAAAGCCATCCAGATGTGGATTTGAATGTATCCTCTCTACCACCATATTAGCATCACTATAATCTTGCAATTCTATCTTACTCTCTCCACTGCTTAGGCTATGTCTGGTTGTCCTTTTAAGGTATCGAAAGACTTTCTTTACAAGCGTCCAATGTCCCATGCCTAGGCTAATCGTGTAACGACTAGCAACCCCCACTGCATATGCTCGTCACAGAGTTACAGTTCATCAAATAGTTTAAATAACCTACTACTTGTGCATAAGGGATCTTTTCCATAAGCTCCTCCGTTTTATTAGGCTTAGGATACATTTACTTAAACACTATGTGCCTTTTCTCCTATGGGCTTCCAATTGGTTTAGATTCATCCATTCAGAACTTCATTAATATCTTTCTACCATACAATTCTTGACTTAGGCATAGTAGTCCTCTCTTCCTATCTCCTGTAATTTTCATACCAAGAATGTGTTCTAATTCTCGTATTCTCGTAAGTCTTTCATCTCAGATTGTGAAAATAATCGTTCTTTGGTATCTTTAATAGCTTTAGGATCACTATCTATAATAATAATGCCATCTACATATAATACCAAATGAGATAATTACTCCCCTACTTTGGATGTATACATAATGGTCTGCACTTGTATTAACAAAGCCGTAGGTCTTTTGTGCCTCATTGAAGTTCAATTATGTTGTCTTGAGGAATGTTTGAGTTTATAAAGGGATTTTTTTAATTTGCACACTTTGTATTCTTTTCCTGTGGACTCAAGTTCCTCCGGTTGTCTCATAAAACCTCTTCTTCTAAGTCACTATTGAGGAATGCAATGTTTATGTCCATTTGATGTATATTAAAGTTATAATCCTTAGCTATAGTACAATTCTAATAGATGATTGTCTAGCAACAAGGGAGCAAGTTTCTTTGTAATCTATCCCTTCTATGTGGGTAGAACCCCTAGCAACTAGTCTAGTTTTACACCTATCGATTGTTCCATCTGGGTTCAATTGCATAGTGTAGACCCATTTACAACTAATGGCTTTTTGGCCTTCTGGTAGGTCTTTAATATCTGTGTCTTATTTTTCATTAATGAGTGATATTTATCCATGAATGGGCTCAAGGCTAGGTCGTCAAGGTGGTAGGGCACCAAAACATGGTGTCTTGGGTTCCATTCCTACCATGGACAGGCGATCCAACCCCTACTAAACTACCTAAAAATCAAGTTCTATTCATCTTTCAGTGCCTCCATCTAATTGGATGTCTCACTTGAACTCATAGCCTCTTTAAGGCTTACGACTCACCATCAAGTTCTACATTATACCATAGTAGTCTTCCAAGTAATGTGATCACTTTGTTTCCCCATTACTTGTCCTAAGCTTTAGCATAGGAGCAATGATCAATACCTCTAAGGTTCTCGCTAGAGTTACTATATTGTCCCATTTCTTATTCTCGTATTTTATAATTTTTGGTTTTTACCTTTAGTCATTGAATCTATAGTCTTTTGAGTGACTATAGTATCCAATAAAAGTGCATTTGATTGTTTTGGATCCAAGCTTTTCTCTATTTGGGTTGAGTACATGCGCTGGACAACCCCACAATCTTATGTAATCTGAGTTAGGTTTTCTGTTAAACCATACTTTAGAAAGGGTTATATTGGTAGATTTACTTGGTTCTCTATTTAATATATAAGTTGAGGCTAATAATACTTTGGTGAGATACATTTGCTTCTTGTGTCGTACAATCCTTGGCGGCTAAATTGGGCGGCAGTCCCTGGGTGGTCGCCTAAGTGGTACGGAACCCGGCTAGGCAGGCGCCCATGGCCGACGCCCCGCTTAGGGGCATAAGTTTTTTTTTTTTTTTTTGTTGTATTGATTTTTTTTTGAAATATAAAGGATGGGTTTAAAGTTCTTTTCAAACCTAAACCCACAAGAACCCATTTTAGAGGGAGAAACCTCAGGAAAACTAAATTTTGTGACTTTCATTGGATCGAAGTATTTCTCAAAGTTACGGAAAACGGATCCAACATCACCCAGGTAGATTTAATTTAGTTTTGGAGTTTTATAATCCTATTAAAGGGTGTTTCTTATTATTTTAGCACCAAAAAGCATCTCAGAGGTGGGAGTTTGGAGTTGGAGCAATCAAAGTAAGTGCAAAAATTTATTTTTTAAATTACTTGTATTTTGAGATGCCTTCTTCATGATCTAGTTGAAGTGGAGATCCGGCCTGGAAATATGGATATAACCCGAATCCAAATGACAAAAATTGCATTAGATGCAATTTTGTGAAAAAGATACGAAAGGAGGCATAAACCGGTTTAAAAAATATCTTGCCGGTATTCAGGGGGATGTTGCCCTTTGTAAAATGTTCCTGAAGCTATCAGAGAGGAGATTAAGCAATATATGAGTTTCGTAAAAAAAAAACAGGAACAAAATCCTTGTCATTTGAATAGATCTATTTTTGCTACTTTTAGAAGAAGTGATCCGGGTTGGAAGTATGTTTATAACCCAAAACCAAATGATAAACATCGTATAAGGTGTAATTTTTGTGAAAAAGATGCTAATAGGGGTATTAACCGATTCAAGAAACACCTTGCTAGTATTAAAGGGAATATTGCTTCTAGTAAAAAGGTTCTTGAATCTATTCGGGATGAGATTAGACAACTTTTGAATTTAAAAGAATCAGAAAATGATGAAAATGAGCCTTGTTCTATGGAAATATCTTCTTCAGGTTCTTCTAGAAGTGGTGATCCGGGTTGGAAGTATGGTTATAATACGAATCCGAATGACAAAAATCATATTAAATGTAATTATTGTGGAAAGGATACTAATGGAGGCATTTATCGATTTAAAAAACACCTTGCCGGTATTAAGGGAGATGTTGCCCAGTGTAAAAATGTTCTTGAGGCTACCAGAGAGGAAATTATACAATATTTGAGTTCAGGGAAGCACAAAAAGATAGAAAAGGTAGAGCAGTCAAGACTCCTAGGGCCTCATCTGTACATATTGGTATGAGGGAGGTAGAAGAAGTGGAGGAAGAGGCAGATTCAAAAGAAAGAGGAGGACGAGCGTTATATTGAAGAGGGAGATGACTCTGATGATGATGGCCTCGATTCTGATGCATATGATGAAGTTTACCCTATTCCTTCTGATGATGATGACTGAAGACTCTTGGTGTTGAGTGATGATTGATGACTGTTGTGTTGAGTCTTGAGTATTGACTATTGTGTCCTAGACTGTATATTTTCTAAATTTTTGTATATTTTCTTTTTCTTATTTTTAGTTTCTACTTCTACTGTCTAATTTTTGTGTGCACAGTCTACAGTGTATCAGATTATCAGTGTATGCTTGTATGTTTTTACTGTTTTAGCATTGTATGAAAATGTGGATTATGGTCTTATGGATTATCAAAATTCTTACGGATTAATCATTATCAGTCATCACTCATCATTTTTTGTTTTTTTTTTCAAGTAGGCTGCTTAGGTTTTGGGCTCACACTTAGGCGTTGGGCAGCCCGGACCCCCATGGCCGCCTGGGTGTCGCCTAGCGCTTTTTGAAACTATGATTCGTTCTTTCAGCCATACCATTTAGGTGGGGTGCGTAAAGGAGTTTTTATTGCCTAAGATCCCATGATCCTTACAAAAGTTTTTAAGTTTAAGCAAATTATATTCTCCACCCACTTCTCAAAATTTACCTCCATCTTATATTCCCTAAATTTCTGGAGTGTCACTTCAATTGGAAATCATTTATTTATATGTATATTATGAGTAATCATCAATGAAGGTGATGAAATATTCATGTCCTTTAAAAGTTTTTGCATTTAATTTTCCCACAAATATCAATATGGACCATGTTTATATCATTTTCTGCCCTTATTCCCTTTGGTTTTCTAGGCGTATTTCCTTTAATAATTTTCACATTCTTTTCTTTTTATAAGGAATTAATTTTTCTTTATTATCATTCTAAACAACTTCTCATAACCAATGTATCTTAATCTTCTATGCCATACATTAAAACTTTCTTGGAAAGAACAAACAATATAAGAGGAAGATAATGTTTTCATTTCACAATGTGACCAAGTTTTTACAATTAAAATATCAGTTCAAAATTGGAAAGGGGGATTTGGCGTTAGGAAACAATCTTGTTCGCATTCCAGTGGACAACTATGGACATCTTTGTGGAGATCCTGCTATTTAACATGCCATGGGAGAATGTTTATTGTTGCTTCTTATAGAATAACTTGTAACTTTTTTATTTTTTGAAGTTATGTATTGGTTTTAAAAAGATAGGCATTTAAACTTCTTGGGAACAAGAAATGGTGAAAAATCTGCTTCAAATTAGCAAAAATGAGAGAGAAAAAGTATATGGATTTAGACC